>NC_136059.1:370008958-371355468 GCF_964261635.1 Lissotriton helveticus
GCTCTCACGAGCCGCCGAGCTGACGAGCTCGGGAGCCTGCGCATTTATGCTGTGAGTGGAACTGGTCCTGAGAGATGAGACAGCACGCCCTGCAACCTATGAACTTTGCTTTTTTCCCTACTGACGATTGAGGAATCATGAAACACGTGTCTAGGGATACGAATTGAAACTAATAATACGGCACTGGCTATGAACTCTTTGAATTGAATTGAGCGAGAAATTATGAACTACGTGAACCATCATGCAAGAGGTAATTACGTTGGGGCGTGTCTGGTGCGCTCCCACCCCCCTAAGAGTACAAAGATTGGCTCTCACGAGCCGCCGAGCTGACGAGCTCGGGAGCCTGCGCCTTCATGCTGTGAGTGGAACTGGTCCTGAGAGATGAGGCAGCACGCCCTGCAACCTATGAACTTTGCTTTTTTTCCTACTGACGATTGAGGAATCATGAAACACGTGTGTAGGGATACGAATTGAAACTAATAATACAGCACTGGCTATGAACACTTTGAATTGAATTGAGCGAGAAATTATGAACTACGTGAACCATCATGCAAGAGGTAATTACGTTGGGGCGTGTCTGGTGCGCTCCCACCCCCCTAAGAGTACAAAGATTGGCTCTCACAAGCCGCCGAGCTGACGAGCTCGGCAGCCTACGCTTTCATGCTGTGAGTGGAACTGGTCCTGAGAGATGAGGCAGCACGCCCTGCAATCTATGAACTTTGCTTTTTTTCCCTACTGACGATTGAGGAATCATAAAACACGTGTCTAGGGATACGAATTGAAACTAATAATACAGCACTGGCTATGAACACTTTGAATTGAATTGAGCGAGAAATTATGAACTACGTGAACCATCATGCAAGAGGTAATTACGTTGGGGCGTGTCTGGTGCGCTCCCACCCCCCTAAGAGTACAAAGATTGGCTCTCACGAGCCGCCGAGCTGACGAGCTCGGGAGCCTGCGCCTTCATGCTGTGAGTGGAACTGGTCTTGAGAAATGAGGCAGCACGCCCTGCAACCTATGAACTTTTCTTTTTTCCCTACTGACGATTGAGGAATCATGAAACACGTGTTTAGGGATACGAATTGAAACTAATAATACAGCACTGGCTATGAACACTTTGAATTGAATTGAGCGAGAAATTATGAACTACGTGAACCATCATGCAAGAGGTAATTACGTTGGGGCGTGTCTGGTGCGCTCCCACCCCCTAAGAGTACAAAGATTGGCTCTCACGAGTCGCCGAGCTGACGAGTTCGGGAGCCTGCGCCTTCATGCTGTGAGTGGAACTGGTCCTGAGAGAAGAGGCAGAACGCCCTGCAACCTATGAACTTTGCTTTTTTCCCTACTGACAATTGAGGAATCATGAAACACGTGTCTAGGGATACGAATTGAAACTAATAATACAGCACTGGCTATGAACACTTTGAATTGAATTGAGCGAGAAATTATGAACTACGTGAACCATCATGCAAGAGGTAATTACGTTGGGGCGTGTCTGGTGTGCTCCCACCCCCCTAAGAGTACAAAGATTGGCTCTCACGAGCCGCCGAGCTGACGAGCTCGGGAGCCTGCACATTTATGCTGTGAGTGGAACTGGTCCTGAGAGATGAGACAGCACGCCCTGCAACCTATGAACTTTGCTTTTTTCCCTACTGACGATTGAGGAATCATGAAACACGTGTCTAGGGATACGAATTGAAACTAATAATACGGCACTGGCTATGAACTCTTTGAATTGAATTGAGCGAGAAATTATGAACTACGTGAACCATCATGCAAGAGGTAATTACGTTGGGGCGTGTCTGGTGCGCTCCCACCCCCCTAAGAGTACAAAGATTGGCTCTCACGAGCCGCCGAGCTGACGAGCTCGGGAGCCTGCGCCTTCATGCTGTGAGTGGAACTGGTCCTGAGAGATGAGGCAGCACGCCCTGCAACCTATGAACTTTGCTTTTTTTCCTACTGACGATTGAGGAATCATGAAACACGTGTGTAGGGATACGAATTGAAACTAATAATACAGCACTGGCTATGAACACTTTGAATTGAATTGAGCGAGAAATTATGAACTACGTGAACCATCATGCAAGAGGTAATTACGTTGGGGCGTGTCTGGTGCGCTCCCACCCCCCTAAGAGTACAAAGATTGGCTCTCACAAGCCGCCGAGCTGACGAGCTCGGCAGCCTACGCCTTCATGCTGTGAGTGGAACTGGTCCTGAGAGATGAGGCAGCACGCCCTGCAATCTATGAACTTTGCTTTTTTTCCCTACTGACGATTGAGGAATCATAAAACACGTGTCTAGGGATACGAATTGAAACTAATAATACAGCACTGGCTATGAACACTTTGAATTGAATTGAGCGAGAAATTATGAACTACGTGAACCATCATGCAAGAGGTAATTACGTTGGGGCGTGTCTGGTGCGCTCCCACCCCCCTAAGAGTACAAAGATTGGCTCTCACGAGCCGCCGAGCTGACGAGCTCGGGAGCCTGCGCCTTCATGCTGTGAGTGGAACTGGTCCTGAGAAATGAGGCAGCACGCCCTGCAACCTATGAACTTTTCTTTTTTCCCTACTGACGATTGAGGAATCATGAAACACGTGTTTAGGGATACAAATTGAAACTAATAATACAGCACTGGCTATGAACACTTTGAATTGAATTGAGCGAGAAATTATGAACTACGTGAACCATCATGCAAGAGGTAATTACGTTGGGGCGTGTCTGGTGTGCTCCCACCCCCCTAAGAGTACAAAGATTGGCTCTCTCGAGCCGCCGAGCGGACGAGCTCGGGAGCCTGCGCCTTCATGCTGTGAGTGGAACTGGTCCTGAGAGATGAGGCAGCACGCCCTGCAACCTATGAACTTTGCTTTTTTCCCTACTGACGATTGAGGAATCATGAAACACGTGTCTAGGGATACGAATTGAAACTAATAATACAGCACTGGCTATGAACACTTTGAATTGAATTGAGCGAGAAATTATGAACTACGTGAACCATCATGCAAGAGGTAATTACGTTGGGGCGTGTCTGGTGCGCTCCCACCCCCTAAGAGTACAAAGATTGGCTCTCACGAGCCGCCGAGCTGACGAGTTCGGGAGCCTGCGCCTTCATGCTGTGAGTGGAACTGGTCCTGAGAGAAGAGGCAGAACGCCCTGCAACCTATGAACTTTGCTTTTTTCCCTACTGACAATTGAGGAATCATGAAACACGTGTCTAGGGATACGAATTGAAACTAATAATACAGCACTGGCTATGAACACTTTGAATTGAATTGAGCGAGAAATTATGAACTATGTGAACCATCATGCAAGAGGTAATTACGTTGGGGCGTGTCTGGTGCGCTCCCACCCCCCTAAGAGTACAAAGATTGGCTCTCACGAGCCGCCGAGCTGACGAGCTCGGGAGCCTGCGCATTTATGCTGTGAGTGGAACTGGTCCTGAGAGATGAGACAGCACGCCCTGCAACCTATGAACTTTGCTTTTTTCCCTACTGACGATTGAGGAATCATGAAACACGTGTCTAGGGATATGAATTGAAACTAATAATACAGCACTGGCTATGAACACTTTGAATTGAATTGAGTGAGAAATTATGAACTACGTGAACCATCATGCAAGAGGTAATTACGTTGGGGCGTGTCTGGTACGCTCCCACCCCCCCTAAGAGTACAAAGATTGGCTCTCACGAGCCGCCGAGCTGACGAGCTCGGGAGCCTGCGCCTTCATGCTGTGAGTGGAACTGGTCCTGAGAGATGAGGCAGCACGCCCTGCAACCTATGAACTTTGCTTTTTTCCCTACTGACGATTAAGGAATCATGAAACACGTGTCTAGGGATACGAATTGAAACTAATAATACAGCACTGGCTATGAACACTTTGAATTGAATTGAGCGAGAAATTATGAACTACGTGAACCATCATGCAAGAGGTAATTACGTTGGGGCGTGTCTGGTGTGCTCCCACCCCCCTAAGAGTACAAAGATTGGCTCTCACGAGCCGCCGAGCGGACGAGCTCGAGAGCCTGCGCCTTCATGCTGTGAGTGGAACTGGTCCTGAGAGATGAGGCAGCACGCCCTGCAACCTATGAACTTTTCTTTTTTCCCTACTGACGATTGAGGAATCATGAAACACGTGTTTAGGGATACGAATTGAAACTAATAATACAGCACTGGCTATGAACACTTTGAATTGAATTGAGCGAGAAATTATGAACTACGTGAACCATCATGCAAGAGGTAATTACGTTGGGGCGTGTCTGGTGCGCTCCCACCCCCCTAAGAGTACAAAGATTGGCTCTCACAAGCCGCCGAGCTGACGAGCTCGGCAGCCTACGCCTTCATGCTGTGAGTGGAACTGGTCCTGAGAGATGAGGCAGCACGCCCTGCAATCTATGAACTTTGCTTTTTTTCCCTACTGACATTTGAGGAATCATAAAACACGTGTCTAGGGATACGAATTGAAACTAATAATACAGCAATGGTTATGAACACTTTGAATTGAATTGAGCGAGAAATTATGAACTACGTGAACCATCATGCAAGAGGTAATTACGTTGGGGCGTGTCTGGTGCGCTCCCACCCCCCTAAGAGTACAAAGATTGGCTCTCACGAGCCGCCGAGCTGACGAGCTCGGGAGCCTGCGCCTTCATGCTGTGAGTGGAACTGGTCCTGAGAGATGAGGCAGCACGCCCTGCAACCTATGAACTTTGCTTTTTTCCCTACTGACGATTGAGGAATCATGAAACACGTGTTTAGGGATACAAATTGAAACTAATAATACAGCACTGGCTATGAACACTTTGAATTGAATTGAGCGAGAAATTATGAACTACGTGAACCATCATGCAAGAGGTAATTACGTTGGGGCGTGTCTGGTGCGCTCCCACCCCCCTAAGAGTACAAAGATTGGCTCTCACGAGCCGCCGAGCTGACGAGCTCGGCAGCCTGCGCCTTCATGCTGTGAGTGGAACTGGTCCTGAGAAATGAGGCAGCACGCCCTGCAACCTATGAACTTTTCTTTTTTCCCTACTGACGATTGAGGAATCATGAAACACGTGTTTAGGGATACAAATTGAAACTAATAATACAGCACTGGCTATGAACACTTTGAATTGAATTGAGCGAGAAATTATGAACTACGTGAACCATCATGCAAGAGGTAATTACGTTGGGGCGTGTCTGGTGTGCTCCCACCCCCCTAAGAGTACAAAGATTGGCTCTCACGAGCCGCCGAGCTGACGAGCTCGGGAGCCTGCGCATTTATGCTGTGAGTGGAACTGGTCCTGAGAGATGAGACAGCACGCCCTGCAACCTATGAACTTTGCTTTTTTCCCTACTGACGATTGAGGAATCATGAAACACGTGTCTAGGGATACGAATTGAAACTAATAATACGGCACTGGCTATGAACTCTTTGAATTGAATTGAGCGAGAAATTATGAACTACGTGAACCATCATGCAAGAGGTAATTACGTTGGGGCGTGTCTGGTGCGCTCCCACCCCCCTAAGAGTACAAAGATTGGCTCTCACGAGCCGCCGAGCTGACGAGCTCGGGAGCCTGCGCCTTCATGCTGTGAGTGGAACTGGTCCTGAGAGATGAGGCAGCACGCCCTGCAACCTATGAACTTTGCTTTTTTTCCTACTGACGATTGAGGAATCATGAAACACGTGTGTAGGGATACGAATTGAAACTAATAATACAGCACTGGCTATGAACACTTTGAATTGAATTGAGCGAGAAATTATGAACTACGTGAACCATCATGCAAGAGGTAATTACGTTGGGGCGTGTCTGGTGCGCTCCCACCCCCCTAAGAGTACAAAGATTGGCTCTCACAAGCCGCCGAGCTGACGAGCTCGGCAGCCTACGCTTTCATGCTGTGAGTGGAACTGGTCCTGAGAGATGAGGCAGCACGCCCTGCAATCTATGAACTTTGCTTTTTTTCCCTACTGACGATTGAGGAATCATAAAACACGTGTCTAGGGATACGAATTGAAACTAATAATACAGCACTGGCTATGAACACTTTGAATTGAATTGAGCGAGAAATTATGAACTACGTGAACCATCATGCAAGAGGTAATTACGTTGGGGCGTGTCTGGTGCGCTCCCACCCCCCTAAGAGTACAAAGATTGGCTCTCACGAGCCGCCGAGCTGACGAGCTCGGGAGCCTGCGCCTTCATGCTGTGAGTGGAACTGGTCCTGAGAAATGAGGCAGCACGCCCTGCAACCTATGAACTTTTCTTTTTTCCCTACTGACGATTGAGGAATCATGAAACACGTGTTTAGGGATACGAATTGAAACTAATAATACAGCACTGGCTATGAACACTTTGAATTGAATTGAGCGAGAAATTATGAACTACGTGAACCATCATGCAAGAGGTAATTACGTTGGGGCGTGTCTGGTGCGCTCCCACCCCCTAAGAGTACAAAGATTGGCTCTCACGAGCCGCCGAGCTGACGAGTTCGGGAGCCTGCGCCTTCATGCTGTGAGTGGAACTGGTCCTGAGAGAAGAGGCAGAACGCCCTGCAACCTATGAACTTTGCTTTTTTCCCTACTGACAATTGAGGAATCATGAAACACGTGTCTAGGGATACGAATTGAAACTAATAATACAGCACTGGCTATGAACACTTTGAATTGAATTGAGCGAGAAATTATGAACTACGTGAACCATCATGCAAGAGGTAATTACGTTGGGGCGTGTCTGGTGCGCTCCCACCCCCCTAAGAGTACAAAGATTGGCTCTCACGAGCCGCCGAGCTGACGAGCTCGGGAGCCTGCGCATTTATGCTGTGAGTGGAACTGGTCCTGAGAGATGAGACAGCACGCCCTGCAACCTATGAACTTTGCTTTTTTCCCTACTGACGATTGAGGAATCATGAAACACGTGTCTAGGGATATGAATTGTAACTAATAATACAGCACTGGCTATGAACACTTTGAATTGAATTGAGCGAGAAATTATGAACTACGTGAACCATCATGCAAGAGGTAATTACGTTGGGGCGTGTCTGGTACGCTCCCACCCCCCCTAAGAGTACAAAGATTGGCTCTCACGAGCCGCCGAGCTGACGAGCTCGGGAGCCTGCGCCTTCATGCTGTGAGTGGAACTGGTCCTGAGAGATGAGGCAGCACGCCCTGCAACCTATGAACTTTGCTTTTTTCCCTACTGACGATTAAGGAATCATGAAACACGTGTCTAGGGATACGAATTGAAACTAATAATACAGCACTGGCTATGAACACTTTGAATTGAATTGAGCGAGAAATTATGAACTACGTGAACCATCATGCAAGAGGTAATTACGTTGGGGCGTGTCTGGTGTGCTCCCACCCCCCTAAGAGTACAAAGATTGGCTCTCACGAGCCGCCGAGCGGACGAGCTCGGGACCCTGCGCCTTCATGCTGTGAGTGGAACTGGTCCTGAGAGATGAGGCAGCACGCCCTGCAACCTATGAACTTTTCTTTTTTCCCTACTGACGATTGAGGAATCATGAAACATGTGTTTAGGGATACGAATTGAAACTAATAATACAGCACTGGCTATGAACACTTTGAATTGAATTGAGCGAGAAATTATGAACTACGTGAACCATCATGCAAGAGGTAATTACGTTGGGGCGTGTCTGGTGCGCTCCCACCCCCCTAAGAGTACAAAGATTGGCTCTCACGAGCCGCCGAGCTGACGAGCTCGGGAGCCTGCGCATTTATGCTGTGAGTGGAACTGGTCCTGAGAGATGAGACAGCACGCCCTGCAACCTATGAACTTTGCTTTTTTCACTACTGACGATTGAGGAATCATGAAACACGTGTCTAGGGATACGAATTGAAACTAATAATACAGCACTGGCTATGAACACTTTGAATTGAATTGAGCGAGAAATTATGAACTACTTGAACCATCATGCAAGAGGTAATTACGTTGGGGCGTGTCTGGTGCGCTCCCACCCCCCCTAACAGTACAAAGATTGGCTCTCACGAGCCGCCGAGCTGACGAGCTCGGGAGCCTGCGCCTTCATGCTGTGAGTGGAACTGGTCCTGAGAGATGAGGCAGCACGCCCTGCAACCTATGAACTTTGCTTTTTTCCCTACTGACGATTGAGGAATCATGAAACACGTGTCTAGGGATACGAATTGAAACTAATAATACAGCACTGGCTATGAACTCTTTGAATTGAATTGAGCGAGAAATTATGAACTACGTGAACGATCATGCAAGAGGTAATTACGTTGGGGCGTGTCTGGTGCGCTCCCACCCCCCTAAGAGTACAAAGATTGGCTCTCACGAGCCGCCGAGCTGACGAGCTCGGGAGCCTGCGCCTTCATGCTGTGAGTGGAACTGGTCCTGAGAAATGAGGCAGCACGCCCTGCAACCTATGAACTTTGCTTTTTTCCCTACTGACGATTAAGGAATCATGAAACACGTGTCTAGGGATACGAATTGAAACTAATAATACAGCACTGGCTATGAACACTTTGAATTGAATTGAGCGAGAAATTATGAACTACGTGAACCATCATGCAAGAGGTAATTACGTTGGGGCGTGTCTGGTGCGCTCCCACCCCCCTAAGAGTACAAAGATTGGCTCTCACGAGCCGCCGAGCTGACGAGCTCGGGAGCCTGCGCCTTCATGCTGTGAGTGGAACTGGTCCTGAGAAATGAGGCACCACGCCCTGCAACCTATGAACTTTTCTTTTTTCCCTACTGACGATTGAGGAATCATGAAACAAGTGTTTAGGGATACGAATTGAAACTAATAATACAGCACTGGCTATGAACACTTTGAATTGAATTGAGCGAGAAATTATGAACTACGTGAACCATCATGCAAGAGGTAATTACGTTGGGGCGTGTCTGGTGTGCTCCCACCCCCCTAAGAGTACAAAGATTGGCTCTCACGAGCCGCCGAGCGGACGAGCTCGGGAGCCTGCGCCTTCATGCTGTGAGTGGAACTGGTCCTGAGAGATGAGGCAGCACGCCCTGCAACCTATGAACTTTGCTTTTTTCCCTACTGACGATTGAGGAATCATGAAACACGTGTCTAGGGATACGAATTGAAACTAATAATACAGCACTGGCTACGAACACTTTGAATTGAATTGAGCGAGAAATTATGAACTACGTGAACCATCATGCAAGAGGTAATTACGTTGGGGCGTGTCTGGCGCGCTCCCACCCCCCCTAAGAGTACAAAGATTGGCTCTCACGAGCCGCCGAGCTGACGAGCTCGGGAGCCTGCGCCTTCATGCTGTGAGTGGAACTGGTCCTGAGAGATGAGGCAGCACGCCCTGCAACCTATGAACTTTGCTTTTTTCCCTACTGACGATTAAGGAATCATGAAACACGTGTCTATGGATACGAATTGAAACTAATAATACAGCACTGGCTATGAACACTTTGAATTGAATTGAGCGAGAAATTATGAACTACGTGAACCATCATGCAAGAGTTAATTACGTTGGGGCGTGTCTGGTGTGCTCCCACCCCCCTAAGAGTACAAAGATTGGCTCTCACGAGCCGCCGAGCGGACGAGCTCGGGAGCCTGCGCCTTCATGCTGTGAGTGGAACTGGTCCTGAGAGATGAGGCAGCACGCCCTGCAACCTATGAACTTTTCTTTTTTCCCTACTGACGATTGAGGAATCATGAAACACGTGTTTAGGGATACGAATTGAAACTAATAATACAGCACTGGCTATGAACACTTTGAATTGAATTGAGCGAGAAATTATGAACTACGTGAACCATCATGCAAGAGGTAATTACGTTGGGGCGTGTCGGGTGCGCTCCCACCCCCCTAAGAGTACAAAGATTGGCTCTCACGAGCGGCCGAGCTGACGAGCTCGGGAGCCTGCGCCTTCATGCTGTGAGTGGAACTGGTCCTGAGAGAGGAGGCAGCACGCCCTGCAACCTATGAACTTTTCTTTTTTCCCTACTGACGATTGAGGAATCATGAAACACGTGTTTAGGGATACGAATTGAAACTAATAATACAGCACTGGCTATGAACACTTTGAATTGAATTGAGCGAAAAATTATGAACTACGTGAACCATCATGCAAGAGGTAATTACGTTGGGGCGTGTCTGGTGTGCTCCCACCCCCCTAAGAGTACAAAGATTGGCTCTCACGAGCCGCCGAGCTGACGAGCTCGGGAGCCTGCGCATTTATGCTGTGAGTGGAACTGGTCCTGAGAGATGAGACAGCACGCCCTGCAACCTATGAACTTTGCTTTTTTCCCTACTGACGATTGAGGAATCATGAAACACGTGTCTAGGGATACGAATTGAAACTAATAATACAGCACTGGCTATGAACTCTTTGAATTGAATTGAGCGAGAAATTATGAACTACGTGAACCATCATGCAAGAGGTAATTACGTTGGGGCGTGTCTGGTGCGCTCCCACCCCCCTAAGAGTACAAAGATTGGCTCTCACGAGCCGCCGAGCTGACGAGCTCGGCAGCCTACGCCTTCATGCTGTGAGTGGAACTGGTCCTGAGAGATGAGGCAGCACGCCCTGCAATCTATGAACTTTGCTTTTTTTCCCTACTGACGATTGAGGAATCATGAAACACGTGTTTAGGGATACAAATTGAAACTAATAATACAGCACTGGCTATGAACACTTTGAATTGAATTGAGCGAGAAATTATGAACTACGTGAACCATCATGCAAGAGGTAATTACGTTGGGGCGTGTCTGGTGCGCTCCCACCCCCCTAAGAGTACAAAGATTGGCTCTCTCGAGCCGCCGAGCGGACGAGCTCGGGAGCCTGCGCCTTCATGCTGTGAGTGGAACTGGTCCTGAGAGAAGAGGCAGAACGCCCTGCAACCTATGAACTTTGCTTTTTTCCCTACTGACAATTGAGGAATCATGAAACACGTGTCTAGGGATACGAATTGAAACTAATAATACAGCACTGGCTATGAACACTTTGAATTGAATTGAGCGAGAAATTATGAACTACGTGAACCATCATGCAAGAGGTAATTACGTTGGGGCGTGTCTGGTGCGCTCCCACCCCCCTAAGAGTACAAAGATTGGCTCTCACGAGCCGCCGAGCTGACGAGCTCGGGAGCCTGCGCATTTATGCTGTGAGTGGAACTGGTCCTGAGAGATGAGACAGCACGCCCTGCAACCTATGAACTTTGCTTTTTTCCCTACTGACGATTGAGGAATCATGAAACACGTGTCTAGGGATATGAATTGAAACTAATAATACAGCACTGGCTATGAACACTTTGAATTGAATTGAGCGAGAAATTATGAACTACGTGAACCATCATGCAAGAGGTAATTACGTTGGGGCGTGTCTGGTACGCTCCCACCCCCCCTAAGAGTACAAAGATTGGCTCTCACGAGCCGCCGAGCTGACGAGCTCGGGAGCCTGCGCCTTCATGCTGTGAGTGGAACTGGTCCTGAGAGATGAGGCAGCACGCCCTGCAACCTATGAACTTTGCTTTTTTCCCTACTGACGATTAAGGAATCATGAAACACGTGTCTAGGGATACGAATTGAAACTAATAATACAGCACTGGCTATGAACACTTTGAATTGAATTGAGCGAGAAATTATGAACTACGTGAACCATCATGCAAGAGGTAATTACGTTGGGGCGTGTCTGGTGTGCTCCCACCCCCCTAAGAGTACAAAGATTGGCTCTCACGAGCCGCCGAGCGGACGAGCTCGGGAGCCTGCGCCTTCATGCTGTGAGTGGAACTGGTCCTGAGAGATGAGGCAGCACGCCCTGCAACCTATGAACTTTTCTTTTTTCCCTACTGACGATTGAGGAATCATGAAACACGTGTTTAGGGATACGAATTGAAACTAATAATACAGCACTGGCTATGAACACTTTGAATTGAATTGAGCGAGAAATTATGAACTACGTGAACCATCATGCAAGAGGTAATTACGTTGGGGCGTGTCTGGTGCGCTCCCACCCCCCTAAGAGTACAAAGATTGGCTCTCACGAGCCGCCGAGCTGACGAGCTCGGGAGCCTGCGCATTTATGCTGTGAGTGGAACTGGTCCTGAGAGATGAGACAGCACGCCCTGCAACCTATGAACTTTGCTTTTTTCACTACTGACGATTGAGGAATCATGAAACACGTGTCTAGGGATACGAATTGAAACTAATAATACAGCACTGGCTATGAACACTTTGAATTGAATTGAGCGAGAAATTATGAACTACTTGAACCATCATGCAAGAGGTAATTACGTTGGGGCGTGTCTGGTGCGCTCCCACCCCCCCTAACAGTACAAAGATTGGCTCTCACGAGCCGCCGAGCTGACGAGCTCGGGAGCCTGCGCCTTCATGCTGTGAGTGGAACTGGTCCTGAGAGATGAGGCAGCACGCCCTGCAACCTATGAACTTTGCTTTTTTCCCTACTGACGATTGAGGAATCATGAAACACGTGTCTAGGGATACGAATTGAAACTAATAATACAGCACTGGCTATGAACTCTTTGAATTGAATTGAGCGAGAAATTATGAACTACGTGAACGATCATGCAAGAGGTAATTACGTTGGGGCGTGTCTGGTGCGCTCCCACCCCCCTAAGAGTACAAAGATTGGCTCTCAAGAGCCGCCGAGCTGACGAGCTCGGGAGCCTGCGCCTTCATTCTGTGAGTGGAACTGGTCCTGAGAGATGAGGCAGCACGCCCTGCAACCTATGAACTTTGCTTTTTTCCCTACTGACGATTAAGGAATCATGAAACACGTGTCTAGGGATACGAATTGAAACTAATAATACAGCACTGGCTATGAACACTTTGAATTGAATTGAGCGAGAAATTATGAACTACGTGAACCATCATGCAAGAGGTAATTACGTTGGGGCGTGTCTGGTGCGCTCCCACCCCCCTAAGAGTACAAAGATTGGCTCTCACGAGCCGCCGAGCTGACGAGCTCGGGAGCCTGCGCCTTCATGCTGTGAGTGGAACTGGTCCTGAGAAATGAGGCACCACGCCCTGCAACCTATGAACTTTTCTTTTTTCCCTACTGACGATTGAGGAATCATGAAACAAGTGTTTAGGGATACGAATTGAAACTAATAATACAGCACTGGCTATGAACACTTTGAATTGAATTGAGCGAGAAATTATGAACTACATGAACCATCATGCAAGAGGTAATTACGTTGGGGCGTGTCTGGTGTGCTCCCACCCCCCTAAGAGTACAAAGATTGGCTCTCACGAGCCGCCGAGCGGACGAGCTCGGGATCCTGCGCCTTCATGCTGTGAGTGGAACTGGTCCTGAGAGATGAGGCAGCACGCCCTGCAACCTATGAACTTTGCTTTTTTCCCTACTGACGATTGAGGAATCATGAAACACGTGTCTAGGGATACGAATTGAAACTAATAATACAGCACTGGCTACGAACACTTTGAATTGAATTGAGCGAGAAATTATGAACTACGTGAACCATCATGCAAGAGGTAATTACGTTGGGGCGTGTCTGGTGCGCTCCCACCCCCCCTAAGAGTACAAAGATTGGCTCTCACGAGCCGCCGAGCTGACGAGCTCGGGAGCCTGCGCCTTCATGCTGTGAGTGGAACTGGTCCTGAGAGATGAGGCAGCACGCCCTGCAACCTATGAACTTTGCTTTTTTCCCTACTGACGATTAAGGAATCATGAAACACGTGTCTATGGATACGAATTGAAACTAATAATACAGCACTGGCTATGAACACTTTGAATTGAATTGAGCGAGAAATTATGAACTACGTGAACCATCATGCAAGAGTTAATTACGTTGGGGCGTGTCTGGTGTGCTCCCACCCCCCTAAGAGTACAAAGATTGGCTCTCACGAGCCGCCGAGCGGACGAGCTCGGGAGCCTGCGCCTTCATGCTGTGAGTGGAAAAGGTCCTGAGAGATGAGGCAGCACGCCCTGCAACCTATGAACTTTTCTTTTTTCCCTACTGACGATTGAGGAATCATGAAACACGTGTTTAGGGATACGAATTGAAACTAATAATACAGCACTGGCTATGAACACTTTGAATTGAATTGAGCGAGAAATTATGAACTACGTGAACCATCATGCAAGAGGTAATTACGTTGGGGCGTGTCGGGTGCGCTCCCACCCCCCTAAGAGTACAAAGATTGCCTCTCACGAGCGGCCGAGCTGACGAGCTCGGGAGCCTGCGCCTTCATGCTGTGAGTGGAACTGGTCCTGAGAGAGGAGGCAGCACGCCCTGCAACCTATGAACTTTTCTTTTTTCCCTACTGACGATTGAGGAATCATGAAACACGTGTTTAGGGATACGAATTGAAACTAATAATACAGCACTGGCTATGAACACTTTGAATTGAATTGAGCGAAAAATTATGAACTACGTGAACCATCATGCAAGAGGTAATTACGTTGGGGCGTGTCTGGTGTGCTCCCACCCCCCTAAGAGTACAAAGATTGGCTCTCACGAGCCGCCGAGCTGACGAGCTCGGGAGCCTGCGCATTTATGCTGTGAGTGGAACTGGTCCTGAGAGATGAGACAGCACGCCCTGCAACCTATGAACTTTTCTTTTTTCCCTACTGACGATTGAGGAATCATGAAACACGTGTCTAGGGATACGAATTGAAACTAATAATACAGCACTGGCTATGAACTCTTTGAATTGAATTGAGCGAGAAATTATGAACTACGTGAACCATCATGCAAGAGGTAATTACGTTGGGGCGTGTCTGGTGTGCTCCCACCCCCCTAAGAGTACAAAGATTGGCTCTCTCGAGCCGCCGAGCGGACGAGCTCGGGAGCCTGCGCCTTCATGCTGTGAGTGGAACTGGTCCTGAGAGATGAGGCAGTACGCCCTGCAACCTATGAACTTTGCTTTTTTTCCTACTGACGATTGAGGAATCATGAAACACGTGTGTAGGGATACGAATTGAAACTAATAATACAGCACTGGCTATGAACACTTTGAATTGAATTGAGCGAGAAATTATGAACTACGTGAACCATCATGCAAGAGGTAATTACGTTGGGGCGTGTCTGGTGCGCTCCCACCCCCTAAGAGTACAAAGATTGGCTCTCACAAGCCGCCGAGCTGACGAGTTCGGCAGCCTACGCCTTCATGCTGTGAGTGGAACTGGTCCTGAGAGATGAGGCAGCACGCCCTGCAATCTATGAACTTTGCTTTTTTTCCCTACTGACAATTGAGGAATCATGAAACACGTGTCTAGGGATACGAATTGAAACTAATAATACAGCACTGGCTATGAACACTTTGAATTGAATTGAGCGAGAAATTATGAACTACGTGAACCATCATGCAAGAGGTAATTACGTTGGGGCGTGTCTGGTGCGCTCCCACCCCCCTAAGAGTACAAAGATTGGCTCTCACGAGCCGCCGAGCTGACGAGCTCGGGAGCCTGCGCCTTCATGCTGTGAGTGGAACTGGTCCTGAGAGATGAGGCAGCACGCCCTGCAACCTATGAACTTTGCTTTTTTTCCTACTGACGATTGAGGAATCATGAAACACGTGTGTAGGGATACGAATTGAAACTAATAATACAGCACTGGCTATGAACACTTTGAATTGAATTGAGCGAGAAATTATGAACTACGTGAACCATCATGCAAGAGGTAATTACGTTGGGGCGTGTCTGGTGCGCTCCCACCCCCCTAAGAGTACAAAGATTGGCTCTCACAAGCCGCCGAGCTGACGAGCTCGGCAGCCTACGCCTTCATGCTGTGAGTGGAACTGGTCCTGAGAGATGAGGCAGCACGCCCTGCAATCTATGAACTTTGCTTTTTTTCCCTACTGACGATTGAGGAATCATAAAACACGTGTCTAGGGATACGAATTGAAACTAATAATACAGCACTGGCTATGAACACTTTGAATTGAATTGAGCGAGAAATTATGAACTACGTGAACCATCATGCAAGAGGTAATTACGTTGGGGCGTGTCTGGTGCGCTCCCACCCCCCTAAGAGTACAAAGATTGGCTCTCACGAGCCGCCGAGCTGACGAGCTCGGGAGCCTGCGCCTTCATGCTGTGAGTGGAACTGGTCCTGAGAAATGAGGCAGCACGCCCTGCAACCTATGAACTTTTCTTTTTTCCCTACTGACGATTGAGGAATCATGAAACACGTGTTTAGGGATACAAATTGAAACTAATAATACAGCACTGGCTATGAACACTTTGAATTGAATTGAGCGAGAAATTATGAACTACGTGAACCATCATGCAAGAGGTAATTACGTTGGGGCGTGTCTGGTGTGCTCCCACCCCCCTAAGAGTACAAAGATTGGCTCTCTCGAGCCGCCGAGCGGACGAGCTCGGGAGCCTGCGCCTTCATGCTGTGAGTGGAACTGGTCCTGAGAGATGAGGCAGCACGCCCTGCAACCTATGAACTTTGCTTTTTTCCCTACTGACGATTGAGGAATCATGAAACACGTGTCTAGGGATACGAATTGAAACTAATAATACAGCACTGGCTATGAACACTTTGAATTGAATTGAGCGAGAAATTATGAACTACGTGAACCATCATGCAAGAGGTAATTACGTTGGGGCGTGTCTGGTGCGCTCCCACCCCCTAAGAGTACAAAGATTGGCTCTCACGAGCCGCCGAGCTGACGAGTTCGGGAGCCTGCGCCTTCATGCTGTGAGTGGAACTGGTCCTGAGAGAAGAGGCAGAACGCCCTGCAACCTATGAACTTTGCTTTTTTCCCTACTGACAATTGAGGAATCATGAAACACGTGTCTAGGGATACGAATTGAAACTAATAATACAGCACTGGCTATGAACACTTTGAATTGAATTGAGCGAGAAATTATGAACTACGTGAACCATCATGCAAGAGGTAATTACGTTGGGGCGTGTCTGGTGCGCTCCCACCCCCCTAAGAGTACAAAGATTGGCTCTCACGAGCCGCCGAGCTGACGAGCTCGGGAGCCTGCGCATTTATGCTGTGAGTGGAACTGGTCCTGAGAGATGAGACAGCACGCCCTGCAACCTATGAACTTTGCTTTTTTCCCTACTGACGATTGAGGAATCATGAAACACGTGTCTAGGGATACGAATTGAAACTAATAATACAGCACTGGCTATGAACACTTTGAATTGAATTGAGCGAGAAATTATGAACTACGTGAACCATCATGCAAGAGGTAATTACGTTGGGGCATGTCTGGTGTGCTCCCACCCCCCTAAGAGTACAAAGATTGGCTCTCACGAGCCGCCGAGCGGACGAGCTCGGGAGCCTGCGCCTTCATGCTGTGAGTGGAACTGGTCCTGAGAGATGAGGCAGCACGCCCTGCAACCTATGAACTTTTCTTTTTTCCCTACTGACGATTGAGGAATCATGAAACACGTGTTTAGGGATACGAATTGAAACTAATAATACAGCACTGGCTATGAACACTTTGAATTGAATTGAGCGAGAAATTATGAACTACGTGAACCATCATGCAAGAGGTAATTACGTTGGGGCGTGTCTGGTGCGCTCCCACCCCCCTAAGAGTACAAAGATTGGCTCTCACAAGCCGCCGAGCTGACGAGCTCGGCAGCCTACGCCTTCATGCTGTGAGTGGAACTGGTCCTGAGAGATGAGGCAGCACGCCCTGCAATCTATGAACTTTGCTTTTTTTCCCTACTGACAATTGAGGAATCATAAAACACGTGTCTAGGGATACGAATTGAAACTAATAATACAGCAATGGTTATGAACACTTTGAATTGAATTGAGCGAGAAATTATGAACTACGTGAACCATCATGCAAGAGGTAATTACGTTGGGGCGTGTCTGGTGCGCTCCCACCCCCCTAAGAGTACAAAGATTGGCTCTCACGAGCCGCCGAGCTGACGAGCTCGGGAGCCTGCGCCTTCATGCTGTGAGTGGAACTGGTCCTGAGAGATGAGGCAGCACGCCCTGCAACCTATGAACTTTGCTTTTTTCCCTACTGACGATTGAGGAATCATGAAACACGTGTTTAGGGATACAAATTGAAACTAATAATACAGCACTGGCTATGAACACTTTGAATTGAATTGAGCGAGAAATTATGAACTACGTGAACCATCATGCAAGAGGTAATTACGTTGGGGCGTGTCTGGTGCGCTCCCACCCCCCTAAGAGTACAAAGATTGGCTCTCACGAGCCGCCGAGCTGACGAGCTCGGCAGCCTGCGCCTTCATGCTGTGAGTGGAACTGGTCCTGAGAAATGAGGCAGCACGCCCTGCACCCTATGAACTTTTCTTTTTTCCCTACTGACGATTGAGGAATCATGAAACACGTGTTTAGGGATACAAATTGAAACTAATAATACAGCACTGGCTATGAACACTTTGAATTGAATTGAGCGAGAAATTATGAACTACGTGAACCATCATGCAAGAGGTAATTACGTTGGGGCGTGTCTGGTGTGCTCCCACCCCCCCTAAGAGTACAAAGATTGGCTCTCACGAGCCGCCGAGGTGACGAGCTCGGGAGCCTGCGCCTTCATGCTGTGAGTGGAACTGGTCCTGAGAGATGAGGCAGCACGCCCTGCAACCTATGAACTTTGCTTTTTTTCCTACTGACGATTGAGGAATCATGAAACACGTGTGTAGGGATACGAATTGAAACTAATAATACAGCACTGGCTATGAACACTTTGAATTGAATTGAGCGAGAAATTATGAACTACGTGAACCATCATGCAAGAGGTAATTACGTTGGGGCGTGTCTGGTGCGCTCCCACCCCCCTAAGAGTACAAAGATTGGCTCTCACAAGCCGCCGAGCTGACGAGCTCGGCAGCCTACGCCTTCATGCTGTGAGTGGAACTGGTCCTGAGAGATGAGGCAGCACGCCCTGCAATCTATGAACTTTGCTTTTTTTCCCTACTGACGATTGAGGAATCATAAAACACGTGTCTAGGGATACGAATTGAAACTAATAATACAGCACTGGCTATGAACACTTTGAATTGAATTGAGCGAGAAATTATGAACTACGTGAACCATCATGCAAGAGGTAATTACGTTGGGGCGTGTCTGGTGCGCTCCCACCCCCCTAAGAGTACAAAGATTGGCTCTCACGAGCCGCCGAGCTGACGAGCTCGGGAGCCTGCGCCTTCATGCTGTGAGTGGAACTGGTCCTGAGAAATGAGGCAGCACGCCCTGCAACCTATGAACTTTTCTTTTTTCCCTACTGACGATTGAGGAATCATGAAACACGTGTTTAGGGATACAAATTGAAACTAATAATACAGCACTGGCTATGAACACTTTGAATTGAATTGAGCGAGAAATTATGAACTACGTGAACCATCATGCAAGAGGTAATTACGTTGGGGCGTGTCTGGTGTGCTCCCACCCCCCTAAGAGTACAAAGATTGGCTCTCTCGAGCCGCCGAGCGGACGAGCTCGGGAGCCTGCGCCTTCATGCTGTGAGTGGAACTGGTCCTGAGAGATGAGGCAGCACGCCCTGCAACCTATGAACTTTGCTTTTTTCCCTACTGACGATTGAGGAATCATGAAACACGTGTCTAGGGATACGAATTGAAACTAATAATACAGCACTGGCTATGAACACTTTGAATTGAATTGAGCGAGAAATTATGAACTACGTGAACCATCATGCAAGAGGTAATTACGTTGGGGCGTGTCTGGTGCGCTCCCACCCCCTAAGAGTACAAAGATTGGCTCTCACGAGCCGCCGAGCTGACGAGTTCGGGAGCCTGCGCCTTCATGCTGTGAGTGGAACTGGTCCTGAGAGAAGAGGCAGAACGCCCTGCAACCTATGAACTTTGCTTTTTTCCCTACTGACAATTGAGGAATCATGAAACACGTGTCTAGGGATACGAATTGAAACTAATAATACAGCACTGGCTATGAACACTTTGAATTGAATTGAGCGAGAAATTATGAACTACGTGAACCATCATGCAAGAGGTAATTACGTTGGGGCGTGTCTGGTGCGCTCCCACCCCCCTAAGAGTACAAAGATTGGCTCTCACGAGCCGCCGAGCTGACGAGCTCGGGAGCCTGCGCATTTATGCTGTGAGTGGAACTGGTCCTGAGAGATGAGACAGCACGCCCTGCAACCTATGAACTTTGCTTTTTTCCCTACTGACGATTGAGGAATCATGAAACACGTGTCTAGGGATATGAATTGAAACTAATAATACAGCACTGGCTATGAACACTTTGAATTGAATTGAGCGAGAAATTATGAACTACGTGAACCATCATGCAAGAGGTAATTACGTTGGGGCGTGTCTGGTACGCTCCCACCCCCCCTAAGAGTACAAAGATTGGCTCTCACGAGCCGCCGAGCTGACGAGCTCGGGAGCCTGCGCCTTCATGCTGTGAGTGGAACTGGTCCTGAGAGATGAGGCAGCACGCCCTGTAACCTATGAACTTTGCTTTTTTCCCTACTGACGATTAAGGAATCATGAAACACGTGTCTAGGGATACGAATTGAAACTAATAATACAGCACAGGCTATGAACACTTTGAATTGAATTGAGCGAGAAATTATGAACTACGTGAACCATCATGCAAGAGGTAATTACGTTGGGGCGTGTCTGGTGTGCTCCCACCCCCCTAAGAGTACAAAGATTGGCTCTCACGAGCCGCCGAGCGGACGAGCTCGGGAGCCTGCGCCTTCATGCTGTGAGTGGTACTGGTCCTGAGAGATGAGGCAGCACGCCCTGCAACCTATGAACTTTTCTTTTTTCCCTACTGACGATTGAGGAATCATGAAACACGTGTTTAGGGATACGAATTGAAACTAATAATACAGCACTGGCTATGAACACTTTGAATTGAATTGAGCGAGAAATTATGAACTACGTGAACCATCATGCAAGAGGTAATTACGTTGGGGCGTGTCTGGTGCGCTCCCACCCCCCTAAGAGTACAAAGATTGGCTCTCACGAGCCGCCGAGCTGACGAGCTCGGGAGCCTGCGCATTTAGGCTGTGAGTGGAACTGGTCCTGAGAGATGAGACAGCACGCCCTGCAACCTATGAACTTTGCTTTTTTCACTACTGACGATTGAGGAATCATGAAACACGTGTCTAGGGATACGAATTGAAACTAATAATACAGCACTGGCTATGAACACTTTGAATTGAATTGAGCGAGAAATTATGAACTACTTGAACCATCATGCAAGAGGTAATTACGTTGGGGCGTGTCTGGTGCGCTCCCACCCCCCCTAACAGTACAAAGATTGGCTCTCACGAGCCGCCGAGCTGACGAGCTCGGGAGCCTGCGCCTTCATGCTGTGAGTGGAACTGGTCCTGAGAGATGAGGCAGCACGCCCTGCAACCTATGAACTTTGCTTTTTTCCCTACTGACGATTGAGGAATCATGAAACACGTGTCTAGGGATACGAATTGAAACTAATAATACAGCACTGGCTATGAACTCTTTGAATTGAATTGAGCGAGAAATTATGAACTACGTGAACGATCATGCAAGAGGTAATTACGTTGGGGCGTGTCTGGTGCGCTCCCACCCCCCTAAGAGTACAAAGATTGGCTCTCACGAGCCGCCGAGCTGACGAGCTCGGGAGCCTGCGCCTTCATGCTGTGAGTGGAACTGGTCCTGAGAGATGAGGCAGCACGCCCTGCAACCTATGAACTTTGCTTTTTTCCCTACTGACGATTAAGGAATCATGAAACACGTGTCTAGGGATACGAATTGAAACTAATAATACAGCACTGGCTATGAACACTTTGAATTGAATTGAGCGAGAAATTATGAACTACGTGAACCATCATGCAAGAGGTAATTACGTTGGGGCGTGTCTGGTGCGCTCCCACCCCCCTAAGAGTACAAAGATTGGCTCTCACGAGCCGCCGAGCTGACGAGCTCGGGAGCCTGCGCCTTCATGCTGTGAGTGGAACTGGTCCTGAGAGATGAGGCAGCACGCCCTGCAACCTATGAACTTTGCTTTTTTCCCTACTGACGATTGAGGAATCATGAAACACGTGTTTAGGGATACAAATTGAAACTAATAATACAGCACTGGCTATGAACACTTTGAATTGAATTGAGCGAGAAATTATGAACTACGTGAACCATCATGCAAGAGGTAATTACGTTGGGGCGTGTCTGGTGCGCTCCCACCCCCCTAAGAGTACAAAGATTGGCTCTCACGAGCCGCCGAGCTGACGAGCTCGGGAGCCTGCGCCTTCATGCTGTGAGTGGAACTGGTCCTGAGAGATGAGGCAGCACGCCCTGCAACCTATGAACTTTGCTTTTTTTCCTACTGACGATTGAGGAATCATGAAACACGTGTGTAGGGATACGAATTGAAACTAATAATACAGCACTGGCTATGAACACTTTGAATTGAATTGAGCGAGAAATTATGAACTACGTGAACCATCATGCAAGAGGTAATTACGTTGGGGCGTGTCTGGTGCGCTCCCACCCCCCTAAGAGTACAAAGATTGGCTCTCACAAGCCGCCGAGCTGACGAGCTCGGCAGCCTACGCCTTCATGCTGTGAGTGGAACTGGTCCTGAGAGATGAGGCAGCACGCCCTGCAATCTATGAACTTTGCTTTTTTTCCCTACTGACGATTGAGGAATCATAAAACACGTGTCTAGGGATACGAATTGAAACTAATAATACAGCACTGGCTATGAACTCTTTGAATTGAATTGAGCGAGAAATTATGAACTACGTGAACCATCATGCAAGAGGTAATTATGTTGGGGCGTGTCTGGTGCGCTCCCACCCCCCTAAGAGTACAAAGATTGGCTCTCATGAGCCGCCGAGCTGACGAGCTCGGGAGCCTGCGCCTTCATGCTGTGAGTGGAACTGGTCCTGAGAGATGAGGCAGCACGCCCTGCAACCTATGAACTTTGCTTTTTTCCCTACTGACGATTAAGGAATCATGAAACACGTGTCTAGGGATACGAATTGAAACTAATAATACAGCACTGGCTATGAACACTTTGAATTGAATTGAGCGAGAAATTATGAACTACGTGAACCATCATGCAAGAGGTAATTACGTTGGGGCGTGTCTGGTGCGCTCCCACCCCCCTAAGAGTACAAAGATTGGCTCTCACAAGCCGCCGAGCTGACGAGCTCGGCAGCCTACGCCTTCATGCTGTGAGTGGAACTGGTCCTGAGAGATGAGGCAGCACGCCCTGCAATCTATGAACTTTGCTTTTTTTCCCTACTGACAATTGAGGAATCATAAAACACGTGTCTAGGGATACGAATTGAAACTAATAATACAGCAATGGTTATGAACACTTTGAATTGAATTGAGCGAGAAATTATGAACTACGTGAACCATCATGCAAGAGGTAATTACGTTGGGGCGTGTCTGGTGCGCTCCCACCCCCCTAAGAGTACAAAGATTGGCTCTCACGAGCCGCCGAGCTGACGAGCTCGGGAGCCTGCGCCTTCATGCTGTGAGTGGAACTGGTCCTGAGAGATGAGGCAGCACGCCCTGCAACCTATGAACTTTGCTTTTTTCCCTACTGACGATTGAGGAATCATGAAACACGTGTCTAGGGATACGAATTGAAACTAATAATACAGCACTGGCTACGAACACTTTGAATTGAATTGAGCGAGAAATTATGAACTACGTGAACCATCATGCAAGAGGTAATTACGTTGGGGCGTGTCTGGTGCGCTCCCACCCCCCCTAAGAGTACAAAGATTGGCTCTCACGAGCCGCCGAGCTGACGAGCTCGGGAGCCTGCGCCTTCATGCTGTGAGTGGAACTGGTCCTGAGAGATGAGGCAGCACGCCCTGCAACCTATGAACTTTGCTTTTTTCCCTACTGACGATTAAGGAATCATGAAACACGTGTCTATGGATACGAATTGAAACTAATAATACAGCACTGGCTATGGACACTTTGAATTGAATTGAGCGAGAAATTATGAACTACGTGAACCATCATGCAAGAGTTAATTACGTTGGGGCGTGTCTGGTGTGCTCCCACCCCTCTAAGAGTACAAAGATTGGCTCTCACGAGCCGCCGAGCGGACGAGCTCGGGAGCCTGCGCCTTCATGCTGTGAGTGGAACTGGTCCTGAGAGATGAGGCAGCACGCCCTGCAACCTATGAACTTTTCTTTTTTCCCTACTGACGATTGAGGAATCATGAAACACGTGTTTAGGGATACGAATTGAAACTAATAATACAGCACTGGCTATGAACACTTTGAATTGAATTGAGCGAGAAATTATGAACTACGTGAACCATCATGCAAGAGGTAATTACGTTGGGGCGTGTCGGGTGCGCTCCCACCCCCCTAAGAGTACAAAGATTGGCTCTCACGAGCGGCCGAGCTGACGAGCTCGGGAGCCTGCGCCTTCATGCTGTGAGTGGAACTGGTCCTGAGAGAGGAGGCAGCACGCCCTGCAACCTATGAACTTTTCTTTTTTCCCTACTGACGATTGAGGAATCATGAAACACGTGTTTAGGGATACGAATTGAAACTAATAATACAGCACTGGCTATGAACACTTTGAATTGAATTGAGCGAAAAATTATGAACTACGTGAACCATCATGCAAGAGGTAATTACGTTGGGGCGTGTCTGGTGTGCTCCCACCCCACTAAGAGTACAAAGATTGGCTCTCACGAGCCGCCGAGCTGACGAGCTCGGGAGCCTGCGCATTTATGCTGTGAGTGGAACTGGTCCTGAGAGATGAGACAGCACGCCCTGCAACCTATGAACTTTGCTTTTTTCCCTACTGACGATTGAGGAATCATGAAACACGTGTCTAGGGATACGAATTGAAACTAATAATACAGCACTGGCTATGAACTCTTTGAATTGAATTGAGCGAGAAATTATGAACTACGTGAACCATCATGCAAGAGGTAATTACGTTGGGGCGTGTCTGGTGCGCTCCCACCCCCCTAAGAGTACAAAGATTGGCTCTCACGAGCCGCCGAGCTGACGAGCTCGGGAGCCTGCGCCTTCATGCTGTGAGTGGAACTGGTCCTGAGAGATGAGGCAGCACGCCCTGCAACCTATGAACTTTGCTTTTTTTCCTACTGACGATTGAGGAATCATGAAACACGTGTGTAGGGATACGAATTGAAACTAATAATACAGCACTGGCTATGAACACTTTGAATTGAATTGAGCGAGAAATTATGAACTACGTGAACCATCATGCAAGAGGTAATTACGTTGGGGCGTGTCTGGTGCGCTCCCACCCCCCTAAGAGTACAAAGATTGGCTCTCACAAGCCGCCGAGCTGACGAGCTCGGCAGCCTACGCCTTCATGCTGTGAGTGGAACTGGTCCTGAGAGATGAGGCAGCACGCCCTGCAATCTATGAACTTTGCTTTTTTTCCCTACTGACAATTGAGGAATCATAAAACACGTGTCTAGGGATACGAATTGAAACTAATAATACAGCAATGGTTATGAACTCTTTGAATTGAATTGAGCGAGAAATTATGAACTACGTGAACCATCATGCAAGAGGTAATTACGTTGGGGCGTGTCTGGTGCGCTCCCACCCCCCTAAGAGTACAAAGATTGGCTCTCACGAGCCGCCGAGCTGACGAGCTCGGGAGCCTGCGCCTTCATGCTGTGAGTGGAACTGGTCCTGAGAGATGAGGCAGCACGCCCTGCAACCTATGAACTTTGCTTTTTTCCCTACTGACGATTGAGGAATCATGAAACACGTGTTTAGGGATACAAATTGAAACTAATAATACAGCACTGGCTATGAACACTTTGAATTGAATTGAG
Organism: Lissotriton helveticus; assembly: GCF_964261635.1. Taxonomy (NCBI): domain Eukaryota; kingdom Metazoa; phylum Chordata; class Amphibia; order Caudata; family Salamandridae; genus Lissotriton; species Lissotriton helveticus. The sequence continues at coordinate 370,034,670 of NC_136059.1, forward strand.
CGAGAAATTATGAACTACGTGAACCATCATGCAAGAGGTAATTACGTTGGGGCGTGTCTGGTGCGCTCCCACCCCCCTAAGAGTACAAAGATTGGCTCTCACGAGCCGCCGAGCTGACGAGCTCGGGAGCCTGCGCCTTCATGCTGTGAGTGGAACTGGTCCTGAGAGATGAGGCAGCACGCCCTGCAACCTATGAACTTTGCTTTTTTTCCTACTGACGATTGAGGAATCATGAAACACGTGTGTAGGGATACGAATTGAAACTAATAATACAGCACTGGCTATGAACACTTTGAATTGAATTGAGCGAGAAATTATGAACTACGTGAACCATCATGCAAGAGGTAATTACGTTGGGGCGTGTCTGGTGCGCTCCCACCCCCCTAAGAGTACAAAGATTGGCTCTCACAAGCCGCCGAGCTGACGAGCTCGGCAGCCTACGCCTTCATGCTGTGAGTGGAACTGGTCCTGAGAGATGAGGCAGCACGCCCTGCAATCTATGAACTTTGCTTTTTTTCCCTACTGACGATTGAGGAATCATAAAACACGTGTCTAGGGATACAAATTGAAACTAATAATACAGCACTGGCTATGAACTCTTTGAATTGAATTGAGCGAGAAATTATGAACTACGTGAACCATCATGCAAGAGGTAATTATGTTGGGGCGTGTCTGGTGCGCTCCCACCCCCCTAAGAGTACAAAGATTGGCTCTCATGAGCCGCCGAGCTGACGAGCTCGGGAGCCTGCGCCTTCATGCTGTGAGTGGAACTGGTCCTGAGAGATGAGGCAGCACGCCCTGCAACCTATGAACTTTGCTTTTTTCCCTACTGACGATTAAGGAATCATGAAACACGTGTCTAGGGATACGAATTGAAACTAATAATACAGCACTGGCTATGAACACTTTGAATTGAATTGAGCGAGAAATTATGAACTACGTGAACCATCATGCAAGAGGTAATTACGTTGGGGCGTGTCTGGTGCGCTCCCACCCCCCTAAGAGTACAAAGATTGGCTCTCACAAGCCGCCGAGCTGACGAGCTCGGCAGCCTACGCCTTCATGCTGTGAGTGGAACTGGTCCTGAGAGATGAGGCAGCACGCCCTGCAATCTATGAACTTTGCTTTTTTTCCCTACTGACAATTGAGGAATCATAAAACACGTGTCTAGGGATACGAATTGAAACTAATAATACAGCAATGGTTATGAACACTTTGAATTGAATTGAGCGAGAAATTATGAACTACGTGAACCATCATGCAAGAGGTAATTACGTTGGGGCGTGTCTGGTGCGCTCCCACCCCCCTAAGAGTACAAAGATTGGCTCTCACGAGCCGCCGAGCTGACGAGCTCGGGAGCCTGCGCCTTCATGCTGTGAGTGGAACTGGTCCTGAGAGATGAGGCAGCACGCCCTGCAACCTATGAACTTTGCTTTTTTCCCTACTGACGATTGAGGAATCATGAAACACGTGTTTAGGGATACAAATTGAAACTAATAATACAGCACTGGCTATGAACACTTTGAATTGAATTGAGCGAGAAATTATGAACTACGTGAACCATCATGCAAGAGGTAATTACGTTGGGGCGTGTCTGGTGCGCTCCCACCCCCCTAAGAGTACAAAGATTGGCTCTCACGAGCCGCCGAGCTGACGAGCTCGGCAGCCTGCGCCTTCATGCTGTGAGTGGAACTGGTCCTGAGAAATGAGGCAGCACGCCCTGCAACCTATGAACTTTTCTTTTTTCCCTACTGACGATTGAGGAATCATGAAACACGTGTTTAGGGATACAAATTGAAACTAATAATACAGCACTGGCTATGAACACTTTGAATTGAATTGAGCGAGAAATTATGAACTACGTGAACCATCATGCAAGAGGTAATTACGTTGGGGCGTGTCTGGTGTGCTCCCACCCCCCTAAGAGTACAAAGATTGGCTCTCACGAGCCGCCGAGCTGACGAGCTCGGGAGCCTGCGCATTTATGCTGTGAGTGGAACTGGTCCTGAGAGATGAGACAGCACGCCCTGCAACCTATGAACTTTGCTTTTTTCCCTACTGACGATTGAGGAATCATGAAACACGTGTCTAGGGATACGAATTGAAACTAATAATACGGCACTGGCTATGAACTCTTTGAATTGAATTGAGCGAGAAATTATGAACTACGTGAACCATCATGCAAGAGGTAATTACGTTGGGGCGTGTCTGGTGCGCTCCCACCCCCCTAAGAGTACAAAGATTGGCTCTCACGAGCCGCCGAGCTGACGAGCTCGGGAGCCTGCGCCTTCATGCTGTGAGTGGAACTGGTCCTGAGAGATGAGGCAGCACGCCCTGCAACCTATGAACTTTGCTTTTTTTCCTACTGACGATTGAGGAATCATGAAACACGTGTGTAGGGATACGAATTGAAACTAATAATACAGCACTGGCTATGAACACTTTGAATTGAATTGAGCGAGAAATTATGAACTACGTGAACCATCATGCAAGAGGTAATTACGTTGGGGCGTGTCTGGTGCGCTCCCACCCCCCTAAGAGTACAAAGATTGGCTCTCACAAGCCGCCGAGCTGACGAGCTCGGCAGCCTACGCCTTCATGCTGTGAGTGGAACTGGTCCTGAGAGATGAGGCAGCACGCCCTGCAATCTATGAACTTTGCTTTTTTTCCCTACTGACGATTGAGGAATCATAAAACACGTGTCTAGGGATACGAATTGAAACTAATAATACAGCACTGGCTATGAACACTTTGAATTGAATTGAGCGAGAAATTATGAACTACGTGAACCATCATGCAAGAGGTAATTACGTTGGGGCGTGTCTGGTGCGCTCCCACCCCCCTAAGAGTACAAAGATTGGCTCTCACGAGCCGCCGAGCTGACGAGCTCGGGAGCCTGCGCCTTCATGCTGTGAGTGGAACTGGTCCTGAGAAATGAGGCAGCACGCCCTGCAACCTATGAACTTTTCTTTTTTCCCTACTGACGATTGAGGAATCATGAAACACGTGTTTAGGGATACAAATTGAAACTAATAATACAGCACTGGCTATGAACACTTTGAATTGAATTGAGCGAGAAATTATGAACTACGTGAACCATCATGCAAGAGGTAATTACGTTGGGGCGTGTCTGGTGTGCTCCCACCCCCCTAAGAGTACAAAGATTGGCTCTCTCGAGCCGCCGAGCGGACGAGCTCGGGAGCCTGCGCCTTCATGCTGTGAGTGGAACTGGTCCTGAGAGATGAGGCAGCACGCCCTGCAACCTATGAACTTTGCTTTTTTCCCTACTGACGATTGAGGAATCATGAAACACGTGTCTAGGGATACGAATTGAAACTAATAATACAGCACTGGCTATGAACACTTTGAATTGAATTGAGCGAGAAATTATGAACTACGTGAACCATCATGCAAGAGGTAATTACGTTGGGGCGTGTCTGGTGCGCTCCCACCCCCTAAGAGTACAAAGATTGGCTCTCACGAGCCGCCGAGCTGACGAGTTCGGGAGCCTGCGCCTTCATGCTGTGAGTGGAACTGGTCCTGAGAGAAGAGGCAGAACGCCCTGCAACCTATGAACTTTGCTTTTTTCCCTACTGACAATTGAGGAATCATGAAACACGTGTCTAGGGATACGAATTGAAACTAATAATACAGCACTGGCTATGAACACTTTGAATTGAATTGAGCGAGAAATTATGAACTATGTGAACCATCATGCAAGAGGTAATTACGTTGGGGCGTGTCTGGTGCGCTCCCACCCCCCTAAGAGTACAAAGATTGGCTCTCACGAGCCGCCGAGCTGACGAGCTCGGGAGCCTGCGCATTTATGCTGTGAGTGGAACTGGTCCTGAGAGATGAGACAGCACGCCCTGCAACCTATGAACTTTGCTTTTTTCCCTACTGACGATTGAGGAATCATGAAACACGTGTCTAGGGATATGAATTGAAACTAATAATACAGCACTGGCTATGAACACTTTGAATTGAATTGAGCGAGAAATTATGAACTACGTGAACCATCATGCAAGAGGTAATTACGTTGGGGCGTGTCTGGTACGCTCCCACCCCCCCTAAGAGTACAAAGATTGGCTCTCACGAGCCGCCGAGCTGACGAGCTCGGGAGCCTGCGCCTTCATGCTGTGAGTGGAACTGGTCCTGAGAGATGAGGCAGCACGCCCTGCAACCTATGAACTTTGCTTTTTTCCCTACTGACGATTAAGGAATCATGAAACACGTGTCTAGGGATACGAATTGAAACTAATAATACAGCACTGGCTATGAACACTTTGAATTGAATTGAGCGAGAAATTATGAACTACGTGAACCATCATGCAAGAGGTATTTACGTTGGGGCGTGTCTGGTGTGCTCCCACCCCCCTAAGAGTACAAAGATTGGCTCTCACGAGCCGCCGAGCGGACGAGCTCGGGAGCCTGCGCCTTCATGCTGTGAGTGGAACTGGTCCTGAGAGATGAGGCAGCACGCCCTGCAACCTATGAACTTTTCTTTTTTCCCTACTGACGATTGAGGAATCATGAAACACGTGTTTAGGGATACGAATTGAAACTAATAATACAGCACTGGCTATGAACACTTTGAATTGAATTGAGCGAGAAATTATGAACTACGTGAACCATCATGCAAGAGGTAATTACGTTGGGGCGTGTCTGGTGCGCTCCCACCCCCCTAAGAGTACAAAGATTGGCTCTCACAAGCCGCCGAGCTGACGAGCTCGGCAGCCTACGCCTTCATGCTGTGAGTGGAACTGGTCCTGAGAGATGAGGCAGCACGCCCTGCAATCTATGAACTTTGCTTTTTTTCCCTACTGACATTTGAGGAATCATAAAACACGTGTCTAGGGATACGAATTGAAACTAATAATACAGCAATGGTTATGAACACTTTGAATTGAATTGAGCGAGAAATTATGAACTACGTGAACCATCATGCAAGAGGTAATTACGTTGGGGCGTGTCTGGTGCGCTCCCACCCCCCTAAGAGTACAAAGATTGGCTCTCACGAGCCGCCGAGCTGACGAGCTCGGGAGCCTGCGCCTTCATGCTGTGAGTGGAACTGGTCCTGAGAGATGAGGCAGCACGCCCTGCAACCTATGAACTTTGCTTTTTTCCCTACTGACGATTGAGGAATCATGAAACACGTGTTTAGGGATACAAATTGAAACTAATAATACAGCACTGGCTATGAACACTTTGAATTGAATTGAGCGAGAAATTATGAACTACGTGAACCATCATGCAAGAGGTAATTACGTTGGGGCGTGTCTGGTGCGCTCCCACCCCCCTAAGAGTACAAAGATTGGCTCTCACGAGCCGCCGAGCTGACGAGCTCGGCAGCCTGCGCCTTCATGCTGTGAGTGGAACTGGTCCTGAGAAATGAGGCAGCACGCCCTGCAACCTATGAACTTTTCTTTTTTCCCTAAAGACGATTGAGGAATCATGAAACACGTGTTTAGGGATACAAATTGAAACTAATAATACAGCACTGGCTATGAACACTTTGAATTGAATTGAGCGAGAAATTATGAACTACGTGAACCATCATGCAAGAGGTAATTACGTTGGGGCGTGTCTGGTGTGCTCCCACCCCCCTAAGAGTACAAAGATTGGCTCTCACGAGCCGCCGAGCTGACGAGCTCGGGAGCCTGCGCATTTATGCTGTGAGTGGAACTGGTCCTGAGAGATGAGACAGCACGCCCTGCAACCTATGAACTTTGCTTTTTTCCCTACTGACGATTGAGGAATCATGAAACACGTGTCTAGGGATACGAATTGAAACTAATAATACGGCACTGGCTATGAACTCTTTGAATTGAATTGAGCGAGAAATTATGAACTACGTGAACCATCATGCAAGAGGTAATTACGTTGGGGCGTGTCTGGTGCGCTCCCACCCCCCTAAGAGTACAAAGATTGGCTCTCACGAGCCGCCGAGCTGACGAGCTCGGGAGCCTGCGCCTTCATGCTGTGAGTGGAACTGGTCCTGAGAGATGAGGCAGCACGCCCTGCAACCTATGAACTTTGCTTTTTTTCCTACTGACGATTGAGGAATCATGAAACACGTGTGTAGGGATACGAATTGAAACTAATAATACAGCACTGGCTATGAACACTTTGAATTGAATTGAGCGAGAAATTATGAACTACGTGAACCATCATGCAAGAGGTAATTACGTTGGGGCGTGTCTGGTGCGCTCCCACCCCCCTAAGAGTACAAAGATTGGCTCTCACAAGCCGCCGAGCTGACGAGGTCGGCAGCCTACGCCTTCATGCTGTGAGTGGAACTGGTCCTGAGAGATGAGGCAGCACGCCCTGCAATCTATGAACTTTGCTTTTTTTCCCTACTGACGATTGAGGAATCATAAAACACGTGTCTAGGGATACGAATTGAAACTAATAATACAGCACTGGCTATGAACACTTTGAATTGAATTGAGCGAGAAATTATGAACTACGTGAACCATCATGCAAGAGGTAATTACGTTGGGGCGTGTCTGGTGCGCTCCCACCCCCCTAAGAGTACAAAGATTGGCTCTCACGAGCCGCCGAGCTGACGAGCTCGGGAGCCTGCGCCTTCATGCTGTGAGTGGAACTGGTCCTGAGAAATGAGGCAGCACGCCCTGCAACCTATGAACTTTTCTTTTTTCCCTACTGACGATTGAGGAATCATGAAACACGTGTTTAGGGATACAAATTGAAATAATAATACAGCACTGGCTATGAACACTTTGAATTGAATTGAGCGAGAAATTATGAACTACGTGAACCATCATGCAAGAGGTAATTACGTTGGGGCGTGTCTGGTGTGCTCCCACCCCCCTAAGAGTACAAAGATTGGCTCTCTCGAGCCGCCGAGCGGACGAGCTCGGGAGCCTGCGCCTTCATGCTGTGAGTGGAACTGGTCCTGAGAGATGAGGCAGCACGCCCTGCAACCTATGAACTTTGCTTTTTTCCCTACTGACGATTGAGGAATCATGAAACACGTGTCTAGGGATACGAATTGAAACTAATAATACAGCACTGGCTATGAACACTTTGAATTGAATTGAGCGAGAAATTATGAACTACGTGAACCATCATGCAAGAGGTAATTACGTTGGGGCGTGTCTGGTGCGCTCCCACCCCCTAAGAGTACAAAGATTGGCTCTCACGAGCCGCCGAGCTGACGAGTTCGGGAGCCTGCGCCTTCATGCTGTGAGTGGAACTGGTCCTGAGAGAAGAGGCAGAACGCCCTGCAACCTATGAACTTTGCTTTTTTCCCTACTGACAATTGAGGAATCATGAAACACGTGTCTAGGGATACGAATTGAAACTAATAATACAGCACTGGCTATGAACACTTTGAATTGAATTGAGCGAGAAATTATGAACTACGTGAACCATCATGCAAGAGGTAATTACGTTGGGGCGTGTCTGGTGCGCTCCCACCCCCCTAAGAGTACAAAGATTGGCTCTCACGAGCCGCCGAGCTGACGAGCTCGGGAGCCTGCGCATTTATGCTGTGAGTGGAACTGGTCCTGAGAGATGAGACAGCACGCCCTGCAACCTATGAACTTTGCTTTTTTCCCTACTGACGATTGAGGAATCATGAAACACGTGTCTAGGGATATGAATTGAAACTAATAATACAGCACTGGCTATGAACACTTTGAATTGAATTGAGCGAGAAATTATGAACTACATGAACCATCATGCAAGAGGTAATTACGTTGGGGCGTGTCTGGTACGCTCCCACCCCCCCTAAGAGTACAAAGATTGGCTCTCACGAGCCGCCGAGCTGACGAGCTCGGGAGCCTGCGCCTTCATGCTGTGAGTGGAACTGGTCCTGAGAGATGAGGCAGCACGCCCTGCAACCTATGAACTTTGCTTTTTTCCCTACTGACGATTAAGGAATCATGAAACACGTGTCTAGGGATACGAATTGAAACTAATAATACAGCACTGGCTATGAACACTTTGAATTGAATTGAGCGAGAAATTATGAACTACGTGAACCATCATGCAAGAGGTAATGACGTTGGGGCGTGTCTGGTGTGCTCCCACCCCCCTAAGAGTACAAAGATTGGCTCTCACGAGCCGCCGAGCGGACGAGCTCGGGAGCCTGCGCCTTCATGCTGTGAGTGGAACTGGTCCTGAGAGATGAGGCAGCACGCCCTGCAACCTATGAACTTTTCTTTTTTCCCTACTGACGATTGAGGAATCATGAAACACGTGTTTAGGGATACGAATTGAAACTAATAATACAGCACTGGCTATGAACACTTTGAATTGAATTGAGCGAGAAATTATGAACTACGTGAACCATCATGCAAGAGGTAATTACGTTGGGGCGTGTCTGGTGCGCTCCCACCCCCCTAAGAGTACAAAGATTGGCTCTCACGAGCCGCCGAGCTGACGAGCTCGGGAGCCTGCGCATTTATGCTGTGAGTGGAACTGGTCCTGAGAGATGAGACAGCACGCCCTGCAACCTATGAACTTTGCTTTTTTCACTACTGACGATTGAGGAATCATGAAACACGTGTCTAGGGATACGAATTGAAACTAATAATACAGCACTGGCTATGAACACTTTGAATTGAATTGAGCGAGAAATTATGAACTACTTGAACCATCATGCAAGAGGTAATTACGTTGGGGCGTGTCTGGTGCGCTCCCACCCCCCCTAACAGTACAAAGATTGGCTCTCACGAGCCGCCGAGCTGACGAGCTCGGGAGCCTGCGCCTTCATGCTGTGAGTGGAACTGGTCCTGAGAGATGAGGCAGCACGCCCTGCAACCTATGAACTTTGCTTTTTTCCCTACTGACGATTGAGGAATCATGAAACACGTGTCTAGGGATACGAATTGAAACTAATAATACAGCACTGGCTATGAACTCTTTGAATTGAATTGAGCGAGAAATTATGAACTACGTGAACGATCATGCAAGAGGTAATTACGTTGGGGCGTGTCTGGTGCGCTCCCACCCCCCTAAGAGTACAAAGATTGGCTCTCACGAGCCGCCGAGCTGACGAGCTCGGGAGCCTGCGCCTTCATGCTGTGAGTGGAACTGGTCCTGAGAGATGAGGCAGCACGCCCTGCAACCTATGAACTTTGCTTTTTTCCCTACTGACGATTAAGGAATCATGAAACACGTGTCTAGGGATACGAATTGAAACTAATAATACAGCACTGGCTATGAACACTTTGAATTGAATTGAGCGAGAAATTATGAACTACGTGAACCATCATGCAAGAGGTAATTACGTTGGGGCGTGCCTGGTGCGCTCCCACCCCCCTAAGAGTACAAAGATTGGCTCTCACGAGCCGCCGAGCTGACGAGCTCGGGAGCCTGCGCCTTCATGCTGTGAGTGGAACTGGTCCTGAGAAATGAGGCACCACGCCCTGCAACCTATGAACTTTTCTTTTTTCCCTACTGACGATTGAGGAATCATGAAACAAGTGTTTAGGGATACGAATTGAAACTAATAATACAGCACTGGCTATGAACACTTTGAATTGAATTGAGCGAGAAATTATGAACTACGTGAACCATCATGCAAGAGGTAATTACGTTGGGGCGTGTCTGGTGTGCTCCCACCCCCCTAAGAGTACAAAGATTGGCTCTCACGAGCCGCCGAGCGGACGAGCTCGGGAGCCTGCGCCTTCATGCTGTGAGTGGAACTGGTCCTGAGAGATGAGGCAGCACGCCCTGCAACCTATGAACTTTGCTTTTTTCCCTACTGACGATTGAGGAATCATGAAACACGTGTCTAGGGATACGAATTGAAACTAATAATACAGCACTGGCTACGAACACTTTGAATTGAATTGAGCGAGAAATTATGAACTACGTGAACCATCATGCAAGAGGTAATTACGTTGGGGCGTGTCTGGTGCGCTCCCACCCCCCCTAAGAGTACAAAGATTGGCTCTCACGAGCCGCCGAGCTGACGAGCTCGGGAGCCTGCGCCTTCATGCTGTGAGTGGAACTGGTCCTGAGAGATGAGGCAGCACGCCCTGCAACCTATGAACTTTGCTTTTTTCCCTACTGACGATTAAGGAATCATGAAACACGTGTCTATGGATACGAATTGAAACTAATAATACAGCACTGGCTATGAACACTTTGAATTGAATTGAGCGAGAAATTATGAACTACGTGAACCATCATGCAAGAGTTAATTACGTTGGGGCGTGTCTGGTGTGCTCCCACCCCCCTAAGAGTACAAAGATTGGCTCTCACGAGCCGCCGAGCGGACGAGCTCGGGAGCCTGCGCCTTCATGCTGTGAGTGGAACTGGTCCTGAGAGATGAGGCAGCACGCCCTGCAACCTATGAACTTTTCTTTTTTCCCTACTGACGATTGAGGAATCATGAAACACGTGTTTAGGGATACGAATTGAAACTAATAATACAGCACTGGCTATGAACACTTTGAATTGAATTGAGCGAGAAATTATGAACTACGTGAACCATCATGCAAGAGGTAATTACGTTGGGGCGTGTCGGGTGCGCTCCCACCCCCCTAAGAGTACAAAGATTGGCTCTCACGAGCGGCCGAGCTGACGAGCTCGGGAGCCTGCGCCTTCATGCTGTGAGTGGAACTGGTCCTGAGAGAGGAGGCAGCACGCCCTGCAACCTATGAACTTTTCTTTTTTCCCTACTGACGATTGAGGAATCATGAAACACGTGTTTAGGGATACGAATTGAAACTAATAATACAGCACTGGCTATGAACACTTTGAATTGAATTGAGCGAAAAATTATGAACTACGTGAACCATCATGCAAGAGGTAATTACGTTGGGGCGTGTCTGGTGCGCTCCCACCCCCCTAAGAGTACAAAGATTGGCTCTCTCGAGCCGCCGAGCGGACGAGCTCGGGAGCCTGCGCCTTCATGCTGTGAGTGGAACTGGTCCTGAGAGATGAGGCAGCACGCCCTGCAACCTATGAACTTTGCTTTTTTCCCTACTGACGATTGAGGAATCATGAAACACGTGTCTAGGGATACGAATTGAAACTAATAATACAGCACTGGCTATGAACACTTTGAATTGAATTGAGCGAGAAATTATGAACTACGTGAACCATCATGCAAGAGGTAATTACGTTGGGGCGTGTCTGGTGCGCTCCCACCCCCTAAGAGTACAAAGATTGGCTCTCACGAGCCGCCGAGCTGACGAGTTCGGGAGCCTGCGCCTTCATGCTGTGAGTGGAACTGGTCCTGAGAGAAGAGGCAGAACGCCCTGCAACCTATGAACTTTGCTTTTTTCCCTACTGACAATTGAGGAATCATGAAACACGTGTCTAGGGATACGAATTGAAACTAATAATACAGCACTGGCTATGAACACTTTGAATTGAATTGAGCGAGAAATTATGAACTACGTGAACCATCATGCAAGAGGTAATTACGTTGGGGCGTGTCTGGTGCGCTCCCACCCCCCTAAGAGTACAAAGATTGGCTCTCACGAGCCGCCGAGCTGACGAGCTCGGGAGCCTGCGCATTTATGCTGTGAGTGGAACTGGTCCTGAGAGATGAGACAGCACGCCCTGCAACCTATGAACTTTGCTTTTTTCCCTACTGACGATTGAGGAATCATGAAACACGTGTCTAGGGATATGAATTGAAACTAATAATACAGCACTGGCTATGAACACTTTGAATTGAATTGAGCGAGAAATTATGAACTACGTGAACCATCATGCAAGAGGTAATTACGTTGGGGCGTGTCTGGTACGCTCCCACCCCCCCTAAGAGTACAAAGATTGGCTCTCACGAGCCGCCGAGCTGACGAGCTCGGGAGCCTGCGCCTTCATGCTGTGAGTGGAACTGGTCCTGAGAGATGAGGCAGCACGCCCTGCAACCTATGAACTTTGCTTTTTTCCCTACTGACGATTAAGGAATCATGAAACACGTGTCTAGGGATACGAATTGAAACTAATAATACAGCACTGGCTATGAACACTTTGAATTGAATTGAGCGAGAAATTATGAACTACGTGAACCATCATGCAAGAGGTAATTACGTTGGGGCGTGTCTGGTGTGCTCCCACCCCCCTAAGAGTACAAAGATTGGCTCTCACGAGCCGCCGAGCGGACGAGCTCGGGAGCCTGCGCCTTCATGCTGTGAGTGGAACTGGTCCTGAGAGATGAGGCAGCACGCCCTGCAACCTATGAACTTTTCTTTTTTCCCTACTGACGATTGAGGAATCATGAAACACGTGTTTAGGGATACGAATTGAAACTAATAATACAGCACTGGCTATGAACACTTTGAATTGAATTGAGCGAGAAATTATGAACTACGTGAACCATCATGCAAGAGGTAATTACGTTGGGGCGTGTCTGGTGCGCTCCCACCCCCCTAAGAGTACAAAGATTGGCTCTCACGAGCCGCCGAGCTGACGAGCTCGGGAGCCTGCGCATTTATGCTGTGAGTGGAACTGGTCCTTCAGAGATGAGACAGCACGCCCTGCAACCTATGAACTTTGCTTTTTTCACTACTGACGATTGAGGAATCATGAAACACGTGTCTAGGGATACGAATTGAAACTAATAATACAGCACTGGCTATGAACACTTTGAATTGAATTGAGCGAGAAATTATGAACTACTTGAACCATCATGCAAGAGGTAATTACGTTGGGGCGTGTCTGGTGCGCTCCCACCCCCCCTAACAGTACAAAGATTGGCTCTCACGAGCCGCCGAGCTGACGAGCTCGGGAGCCTGCGCCTTCATGCTGTGAGTGGAACTGGTCCTGAGAGATGAGGCAGCACGCCCTGCAACCTATGAACTTTGCTTTTTTCCCTACTGACGATTGAGGAATCATGAAACACGTGTCTAGGGATACGAATTGAAACTAATAATACAGCACTGGCTATGAACTCTTTGAATTGAATTGAGCGAGAAATTATGAACTACGTGAACGATCATGCAAGAGGTAATTACGTTGGGGCGTGTCTGGTGCGCTCCCACCCCCCTAAGAGTACAAAGATTGGCTCTCACGAGCCGCCGAGCTGACGAGCTCGGGAGCCTGCGCCTTCATTCTGTGAGTGGAACTGGTCCTGAGAGATGAGGCAGCACGCCCTGCAACCTATGAACTTTGCTTTTTTCCCTACTGACGATTAAGGAATCATGAAACACGTGTCTAGGGATACGAATTGAAACTAATAATACAGCACTGGCTATGAACACTTTGAATTGAATTGAGCGAGAAATTATGAACTACGTGAACCATCATGCAAGAGGTAATTACGTTGGGGCGTGTCTGGTGCGCTCCCACCCCCCTAAGAGTACAAAGATTGGCTCTCACGAGCCGCCGAGCTGACGAGCTCGGGAGCCTGCGCCTTCATGCTGTGAGTGGAACTGGTCCTGAGAAATGAGGCACCACGCCCTGCAACCTATGAACTTTTCTTTTTTCCCTACTGACGATTGAGGAATCATGAAACAAGTGTTTAGGGATACGAATTGAAACTAATAATACAGCACTGGCTATGAACACTTTGAATTGAATTGAGCGAGAAATTATGAACTACATGAACCATCATGCAAGAGGTAATTACGTTGGGGCGTGTCTGGTGTGCTCCCACCCCCCTAAGAGTACAAAGATTGGCTCTCACGAGCCGCCGAGCGGACGAGCTCGGGAGCCTGCGCCTTCATGCTGTGAGTGGAACTGGTCCTGAGAGATGAGGCAGCACGCCCTGCAACCTATGAACTTTGCTTTTTTCCCTACTGACGATTGAGGAATCATGAAACACGTGTCTAGGGATACGAATTGAAACTAATAATACAGCACTGGCTACGAACACTTTGAATTGAATTGAGCGAGAAATTATGAACTACGTGAACCATCATGCAAGAGGTAATTACGTTGGGGCGTGTCTGGTGCGCTCCCACCCCCCCTAAGAGTACAAAGATTGGCTCTCACGAGCCGCCGAGCTGACGAGCTCGGGAGCCTGCGCCTTCATGCTGTGAGTGGAACTGGTCCTGAGAGATGAGGCAGCACGCCCTGCAACCTATGAACTTTGCTTTTTTCCCTACTGACGATTAAGGAATCATGAAACACGTGTCTATGGATACGAATTGAAACTAATAATACAGCACTGGCTATGAACACTTTGAATTGAATTGAGCGAGAAATTATGAACTACGTGAACCATCATGCAAGAGTTAATTACGTTGGGGCGTGTCTGGTGTGCTCCCACCCCCCTAAGAGTACAAAGATTGGCTCTCACGAGCCGCCGAGCGGACGAGCTCGGGAGCCTGCGCCTTCATGCTGTGAGTGGAAAAGGTCCTGAGAGATGAGGCAGCACGCCCTGCAACCTATGAACTTTTCTTTTTTCCCTACTGACGATTGAGGAATCATGAAACACGTGTTTAGGGATACGAATTGAAACTAATAATACAGCACTGGCTATGAACACTTTGAATTGAATTGAGCGAGAAATTATGAACTACGTGAACCATCATGCAAGAGGTAATTACGTTGGGGCGTGTCGGGTGCGCTCCCACCCCCCTAAGAGTACAAAGATTGCCTCTCACGAGCGGCCGAGCTGACGAGCTCGGGAGCCTGCGCCTTCATGCTGTGAGTGGAACTGGTCCTGAGAGAGGAGGCAGCACGCCCTGCAACCTATGAACTTTTCTTTTTTCCCTACTGACGATTGAGGAATCATGAAACACGTGTTTAGGGATACGAATTGAAACTAATAATACAGCACTGGCTATGAACACTTTGAATTGAATTGAGCGAAAAATTATGAACTACGTGAACCATCATGCAAGAGGTAATTACGTTGGGGCGTGTCTGGTGTGCTCCCACCCCCCTAAGAGTACAAAGATTGGCTCTCACGAGCCGCCGAGCTGACGAGCTCGGGAGCCTGCGCATTTATGCTGTGAGTGGAACTGGTCCTGAGAGATGAGACAGCACGCCCTGCAACCTATGAACTTTTCTTTTTTCCCTACTGACGATTGAGGAATCATGAAACACGTGTCTAGGGATACGAATTGAAACTAATAATACAGCACTGGCTATGAACTCTTTGAATTGAATTGAGCGAGAAATTATGAACTACGTGAACCATCATGCAAGAGGTAATTACGTTGGGGCGTGTCTGGTGTGCTCCCACCCCCCTAAGAGTACAAAGATTGGCTCTCTCGAGCCGCCGAGCGGACGAGCTCGGGAGCCTGCGCCTTCATGCTGTGAGTGGAACTGGTCCTAAGAGATGAGGCAGCACGCCCTGCAACCTATGAACTTTGCTTTTTTTCCTACTGACGATTGAGGAATCATGAAACACGTGTGTAGGGATACGAATTGAAACTAATAATACAGCACTGGCTATGAACACTTTGAATTGAATTGAGCGAGAAATTATGAACTACGTGAACCATCATGCAAGAGGTAATTACGTTGGGGCGTGTCTGGTGCGCTCCCACCCCCTAAGAGTACAAAGATTGGCTCTCACAAGCCGCCGAGCTGACGAGTTCGGCAGCCTACGCCTTCATGCTGTGAGTGGAACTGGTCCTGAGAGATGAGGCAGCACGCCCTGCAATCTATGAACTTTGCTTTTTTTCCCTACTGACAATTGAGGAATCATGAAACACGTGTCTAGGGATACGAATTGAAACTAATAATACAGCACTGGCTATGAACACTTTGAATTGAATTGAGCGAGAAATTATGAACTACGTGAACCATCATGCAAGAGGTAATTACGTTGGGGCGTGTCTGGTGCGCTCCCACCCCCCTAAGAGTACAAAGATTGGCTCTCACGAGCCGCCGAGCTGACGAGCTCGGGAGCCTGCGCATTTATGCTGTGAGTGGAACTGGTCCTGAGAGATGAGACAGCACGCCCTGCAACCTATGAACTTTGCTTTTTTCCCTACTGACGATTGAGGAATCATGAAACACGTGTCTAGGGATATGAATTGAAACTAATAATACAGCACTGGCTATGAACACTTTGAATTGAATTGAGCGAGAAATTATGAACTACGTGAACCATCATGCAAGAGGTAATTACGTTGGGGCGTGTCTGGTACGCTCCCACCCCCCCTAAGAGTACAAAGATTGGCTCTCACGAGCCGCCGAGCTGACGAGCTCGGGAGCCTGCGCCTTCATGCTGTGAGTGGAACTGGTCCTGAGAGATGAGGCAGCACGCCCTGCAACCTATGAACTTTGCTTTTTTCCCTACTGACGATTAAGGAATCATGAAACACGTGTCTAGGGATACGAATTGAAACTAATAATACAGCACTGGCTATGAACACTTTGAATTGAATTGAGCGAGAAATTATGAACTACGTGAACCATCATGCAAGAGGTAATTACGTTGGGGCGTGTCTGGTGTGCTCCCACCCCCCTAAGAGTACAAAGATTGGCTCTCACGAGCCGCCGAGCGGACGAGCTCGGGAGCCTGCGCCTTCATGCTGTGAGTGGAACTGGTCCTGAGAGATGAGGCAGCACGCCCTACAACCTATGAACTTTGCTTTTTTCACTACTGACGATTGAGGAATCATGAAACACGTGTCTAGGGATACGAATTGAAACTAATAATACAGCACTGTCTATGAGCACTTTGAATTGAATTGAGCGAGAAATTATGAACTACTTGAACCATCATGCAAGAGGTAATTACGTTGGGGCGTGTCTGGTGCGCTCCCACCCCCCTAAGAGTACAAAGATTGGCTCTCACGAGCCGCCGAGCTGACGAGCTCGGGAGCCTGCGCCTTCATGCTGTGAGTGGAACTGGTCCTGAGAGATGAGGCAGCACGCCCTGCAACCTATGGACTTTGCTTTTTTCCCTACTGACGATTGAGGAATCATGAAACACGTGTTTAGGGATACAAATTGAAACTAATAATACAGCACTGGCTATGAACACTTTGAATTGAATTGAGCGAGAAATTATGAACTACGTGAACCATCATGCAAGAGGTAATTACGTTGGGGCGTGTCTGGTGTGCTCCCACCCCCCTAAGAGTACAAAGATTGGCTCTCACGAGCCGCCGAGCTGACGAGCTCGGGAGCCTGCGCATTTATGCTGTGAGTGGAACTGGTCCTGAGAGATGAGACAGCACGCCCTGCAACCTATGAACTTTGCTTTTTTCCCTACTGACGATTGAGGAATCATGAAACACGTGTCTAGGGATACGAATTGAAACTAATAATACGGCACTGGCTATGAACTCTTTGAATTGAATTGAGCGAGAAATTATGAACTACGTGAACCATCATGCAAGAGGTAATTACGTTGGGGCGTGTCTGGTGCGCTCCCACCCCCCTAAGAGTACAAAGATTGGCTCTCACGAGCCGCCGAGCTGACGAGCTCGGGAGCCTGCGCCTTCATGCTGTGAGTGGAACTGGTCCTGAGAGATGAGGCAGCACGCCCTGCAACCTATGAACTTTGCTTTTTTTCCTACTGACGATTGAGGAATCATGAAACACGTGTGTAGGGATACGAATTGAAACTAATAATACAGCACTGGCTATGAACACTTTGAATTGAATTGAGCGAGAAATTATGAACTACGTGAACCATCATGCAAGAGGTAATTACGTTGGGGCGTGTCTGGTGCGCTCCCACCCCCCTAAGAGTACAAAGATTGGCTCTCACAAGCCGCCGAGCTGACGAGCTCGGCAGCCTACACCTTCATGCTGTGAGTGGAACTGGTCCTGAGAGATGAGGCAGCACGCCCTGCAATCTATGAACTTTGCTTTTTTTCCCTACTGACGATTGAGGAATCATAAAACACGTGTCTAGGGATACGAATTGAAACTAATAATACAGCACTGGCTATGAACTCTTTGAATTGAATTGAGCGAGAAATTATGAACTACGTGAACCATCATGCAAGAGGTAATTACGTTGGGGCGTGTCTGGTGCGCTCCCACCCCCCTAAGAGTACAAAGATTGGCTCTCACGAGCCGCCGAGCTGACGAGCTCGGGAGCCTGCGCCTTCATGCTGTGAGTGGAACTGGTCCTGAGAGATGAGGCAGCACGCCCTGCAACCTATGAACTTTGCTTTTTTCCCTACTGACAATTAAGGAATCATGAAACACGTGTCTAGGGATACGAATTGAAACTAATAATACAGCACTGGCTATGAACACTTTGAATTGAATTGAGCGAGAAATTATGAACTACGTGAACCATCATGCAAGAGGTAATTACGTTGGGGCGTGTCTGGTGCGCTCCCACCCCCCTAAGAGTACAAAGATTGGCTCTCACGAGCCGCCGAGCTGACGAGCTCGGGAGCCTGCGCCTTCATGCTGTGAGTGGAACTGGTCCTGAGAAATGAGGCAGCACGCCCTGCAACCTATGAACTTTTCTTTTTTCCCTACTGACGATTGAGGAATCATGAAACACGTGTTTAGGGATACAAATTGAAACTAATAATACAGCACTGGCTATGAACACTTTGAATTGAATTGAGCGAGAAATTATGAACTACGTGAACCATCATGCAAGAGGTAATTACGTTGGGGCGTGTCTGGTGTGCTCCCACCCCCCTAAGAGTACAAAGATTGGCTCTCTCGAGCCGCCGAGCGGACGAGCTCGGGAGCCTGCGCATTTATGCTGTGAGTGGAACTGGTCCTGAGAGATGAGACAGCACGCCCTGCAACCTATGAACTTTGCTTTTTTCCCTACTGACGATTGAGGAATCATGAAACACGTGTCTAGGGATATGAATTGAAACTAATAATACAGCACTGGCTATGAACACTTTGAATTGAATTGAGCGAGAAATTATGAACTACGTGAACCATCATGCAAGAGGTAATTACGTTGGGGCGTGTCTGGTACGCTCCCACCCCCCCTAAGAGTACAAAGATTGGCTCTCACGAGCCGCCGAGCTGACGAGCTCGGGAGCCTGCGCCTTCATGCTGTGAGTGGAACTGGTCCTGAGAGATGAGGCAGCACGCCCTGCAACCTATGAACTTTGCTTTTTTCCCTACTGACGATTAAGGAATCATGAAACACGTGTCTAGGGATACGAATTGAAACTAATAATACAGCACTGGCTATGAACACTTTGAATTGAATTGAGCGAGAAATTATGAACTACGTGAACCATCATGCAAGAGGTAATTACGTTGGGGCGTGTCTGGTGTGCTCCCACCCCCCTAAGAGTACAAAGATTGGCTCTCACGAGCCGCCGAGCGGACGAGCTCGGGAGCCTGCGCCTTCATGCTGTGAGTGGAACTGGTCCTGAGAGATGAGGCAGCACGCCCTGCAACCTATGAACTTTTCTTTTTTCCCTACTGACGATTGAGGAATCATGAAACACGTGTTTAGGGTTACGAATTGAAACTAATAATACAGCACTGGCTATGAACACTTTGAATTGAATTGAGCGAGAAATTATGAACTACGTGAACCATCATGCAAGAGGTAATTACGTTGGGGCGTGTCTGGTGCGCTCCCACCCTCCTAAGAGTACAAAGATTGGCTCTCACGAGCCGCCGAGCTGACGAGCTCGGGAGCCTGCGCATTTATGCTGTGAGTGGAACTGGTCCTGAGAGATGAGACAGCACGCCCTGCAACCTATGAACTTTGCTTTTTTCACTACTGACGATTGAGGAATCATGAAACACGTGTCTAGGGATACGAATTGAAACTAATAATACAGCACTGGCTATGAACACTTTGAATTGAATTGAGCGAGAAATTATGAACTACTTGAACCATCATGCAAGAGGTAATTACGTTGGGGCGTGTCTGGTGCGCTCCCACCCCCCTAAGAGTACAAAGATTGGCTCTCACGAGCCGCCGAGCTGACGAGCTCGGGAGCCTGCGCCTTCATGCTGTGAGTGGAACTGGTCCTGAGAGATGAGGCAGCACGCCCTGCAACCTATGGACTTTGCTTTTTTCCCTACTGACGATTGAGGAATCATGAAACACGTGTTTAGGGATACAAATTGAAACTAATAATACAGCACTGGCTATGAACACTTTGAATTGAATTGAGCGAGAAATTATGAACTACGTGAACCATCATGCAAGAGGTAATTACGTTGGGGCGTGTCTGGTGTGCTCCCACCCCCCTAAGAGTACAAAGATTGGCTCTCACGAGCCGCCGAGCTGACGAGCTCGGGAGCCTGCGCATTTATGCTGTGAGTGGAACTGGTCCTGAGAGATGAGACAGCACGCCCTGCAACCTATGAACTTTGCTTTTTTCCCTACTGACGATTGAGGAATCATGAAACACGTGTCTAGGGATACGAATTGAAACTAATAATACGGCACTGGCTATGAACTCTTTGAATTGAATTGAGCGAGAAATTATGAACTACGTGAACCATCATGCAAGAGGTAATTACGTTGGGGCGTGTCTGGTGCGCTCCGAACCCCCCTAAGAGTACAAAGATTGGCTCTCACGAGCCGCCGAGCTGACGAGCTCGGGAGCCTGCGCCTTCATGCTGTGAGTGGAACTGGTCCTGAGAGATGAGGCAGCACGCCCTGCAACCTATGAACTTTGCTTTTTTTCCTACTGACGATTGAGGAATCATGAAACACGTGTGTAGGGATACGAATTGAAACTAATAATACAGCACTGGCTATGAACACTTTGAATTGAATTGAGCGAGAAATTATGAACTACGTGAACCATCATGCAAGAGGTAATTACGTTGGGGCGTGTCTGGTGCGCTCCCACCCCCCTAAGAGTACAAAGATTGGCTCTCACAAGCCGCCGAGCTGACGAGCTCGGCAGCCTACACCTTCATGCTGTGAGTGGAACTGGTCCTGAGAGATGAGGCAGCACGCCCTGCAATCTATGAACTTTGCTTTTTTTCCCTACTGACGATTGAGGAATCATAAAACACGTGTCTAGGGATACGAATTGAAACTAATAATACAGCACTGGCTATGAACTCTTTGAATTGAATTGAGCGAGAAATTATGAACTACGTGAACCATCATGCAAGAGGTAATTACGTTGGGGCGTGTCTGGTGCGCTCCCACCCCCCTAAGAGTACAAAGATTGGCTCTCACGAGCCGCCGAGCTGACGAGCTCGGGAGCCTGCGCCTTCATGCTGTGAGTGGAACTGGTCCTGAGAGATGAGGCAGCACGCCCTGCAACCTATGAACTTTGCTTTTTTCCCTACTGACGATTAAGGAATCATGAAACACGTGTCTAGGGATACGAATTGAAACTAATAATACAGCACTGGCTATGAACACTTTGAATTGAATTGAGCGAGAAATTATGAACTACGTGAACCATCATGCAAGAGGTAATTACGTTGGGGCGTGTCTGGTGCGCTCCCACCCCCCTAAGAGTACAAAGATTGGCTCTCACGAGCCGCCGAGCTGACGAGCTCGGGAGCCTGCGCCTTCATGCTGTGAGTTGAACTGGTCCTGAGAAATGAGGCAGCACGCCCTGCAACCTATGAACTTTTCTTTTTTCCCTACTGACGATTGAGGAATCATGAAACACGTGTTTAGGGATACAAATTGAAACTAATAATACAGCACTGGCTATGAACACTTTGAATTGAATTGAGCGAGAAATTATGAACTACGTGAACCATCATGCAAGAGGTAATTACGTTGGGGCGTGTCTGGTGTGCTCCCACCCCCCTAAGAGTACAAAGATTGGCTCTCTCGAGCCGCCGAGCGGACGAGCTCGGGAGCCTGCGCCTTCATGCTGTGAGTGGAACTGGTCCTGAGAGATGAGGCAGCACGCCCTGCAACCTATGAACTTTGCTTTTTTCCCTACTGACGATTGAGGAATCATGAAACACGTGTCTAGGGATACGAATTGAAACTAATAATACAGCACTGGCTATGAACACTTTGAATTGAATTGAGCGAGAAATTATGAACTACGTGAACCATCATGCAAGAGGTAATTACGTTGGGGCGTGTCTGGTGCGCTCCCACCCCCTAAGAGTACAAAGATTGGCTCTCACGAGCCGCCGAGCTGACGAGTTCGGGAGCCTGCGCCTTCATGCTGTGAGTGGAACTGGTCCTGAGAGAAGAGGCAGAACGCCCTGCAACCTATGAACTTTGCTTTTTTCCCTACTGACAATTGAGGAATCATGAAACACGTGTCTAGGGATACGAATTGAAACTAATAATACAGCACTGGCTATGAACACTTTGAATTGAATTGAGCGAGAAATTATGAACTACGTGAACCATCATGCAAGAGGTAATTACGTTGGGGCGTGTCTGGTGCGCTCCCACCCCCCTAAGAGTACAAAGATTGGCTCTCACGAGCCGCCGAGCTGACGAGCTCGGGAG
This sequence comes from Lissotriton helveticus, assembly GCF_964261635.1. NCBI lineage: Eukaryota > Metazoa > Chordata > Amphibia > Caudata > Salamandridae > Lissotriton > Lissotriton helveticus. The sequence continues at coordinate 370,056,916 of NC_136059.1, forward strand.
CCTGCGCATTTATGCTGTGAGTGGAACTGGTCCTGAGAGATGAGACAGCACGCCCTGCAACCTATGAACTTTGCTTTTTTCCCTACTGACGATTGAGGAATCATGAAACACGTGTCTAGGGATATGAATTGAAACTAATAATACAGCACTGGCTATGAACACTTTGAATTGAATTGAGCGAGAAATTATGAACTACGTGAACCATCATGCAAGAGGTAATTACGTTGGGGCGTGTCTGGTACGCTCCCACCCCCCCTAAGAGTACAAAGATTGGCTCTCACGAGCCACCGAGCTGACGAGCTCGGGAGCCTGCGCCTTCATGCTGTGAGTGGAACTGGTCCTGAGAGATGAGGCAGCACACCCTGCAACCTATGAACTTTGCTTTTTTCCCTACTGACGATTAAGGAATCATGAAACACGTGTCTAGGGATACGAATTGAAACTAATAATACAGCACTGGCTATGAACACTTTGAATTGAATTGAGCGAGAAATTATGAACTACGTGAACCATCCTGCAAGAGGTAATTACGTTGGGGCGTGTCTGGTGTGCTCCCACCCCCCTAAGAGTACAAAGATTGGCTCTCACGAGCCGCCGAGCGGACGAGCTCGGGAGCCTGCGCCTTCATGCTGTGAGTGGAACTGGTCCTGAGAGATGAGGCAGCACGCCCTGCAACCTATGAACTTTTCTTTTTTCCCTACTGACGATTGAGGAATCATGAAACACGTGTTTAGGGATACGAATTGAAACTAATAATACAGCACTGGCTATGAACACTTTGAATTGAATTGAGCGAGAAATTATGAACTACGTGAACCATCATGCAAGAGGTAATTACGTTGGGGCGTGTCTGGTGCGCTCCCACCCCCCTAAGAGTACAAAGATTGGCTCTCACGAGCCGCCGAGCTGACGAGCTCGGGAGCCTGCGCATTTATGCTGTGAGTGGAACTGGTCCTGAGAGATGAGACAGCACGCCCTGCAACCTATGAACTTTGCTTTTTTCACTACTGACGATTGAGGAATCATGAAACACGTGTCTAGGGATACGAATTGAAACTAATAATACAGCACTGGCTATGAACACTTTGAATTGAATTGAGCGAGAAATTATGAACTACTTGAACCATCATGCAAGAGGTAATTACGTTGGGGCGTGTCTGGTGCGCTCCCACCCCCCCTAACAGTACAAAGATTGGCTCTCACGAGCCGCCGAGCTGACGAGCTCGGGAGCCTGCGCCTTCATGCTGTGAGTGGAACTGGTCCTGAGAGATGAGGCAGCACGCCCTGCAACCTATGAACTTTGCTTTTTTCCCTACTGACGATTGAGGAATCATGAAACACGTGTCTAGGGATACGAATTGAAACTAATAATACAGCACTGGCTATGAACTCTTTGAATTGAATTGAGCGAGAAATTATGAACTACGTGAACGATCATGCAAGAGGTAATTACGTTGGGGCGTGTCTGGTGCGCTCCCACCCCCCTAAGAGTACAAAGATTGGCTCTCACGAGCCGCCGAGCTGACGAGCTCGGGAGCCTGCGCCTTCATGCTGTGAGTGGAACTGGTCCTGAGAGATGAGGCAGCACGCCCTGCAACCTATGAACTTTGCTTTTTTCCCTACTGACGATTAAGGAATCATGAAACACGTGTCTAGGGATACGAATTGAAACTAATAATACAGCACTGGCTATGAACACTTTGAATTGAATTGAGCGAGAAATTATGAACTACGTGAACCATCATGCAAGAGGTAATTACGTTGGGGCGTGTCTGGTGCGCTCCCACCCCCCTAAGAGTACAAAGATTGGCTCTCACGAGCCGCCGAGCTGACGAGCTCGGGAGCCTGCGCCTTCATGCTGTGAGTGGAACTGGTCCTGAGAAATGAGGCACCACGCCCTGCAACCTATGAACTTTTCTTTTTTCCCTACTGACGATTGAGGAATCATGAAACAAGTGTTTAGGGATACGAATTGAAACTAATAATACAGCACTGGCTATGAACACTTTGAAGTGAATTGAGCGAGAAATTATGAACTACGTGAACCATCATGCAAGAGGTAATTACGTTGGGGCGTGTCTGGTGTGCTCCCACCCCCCTAAGAGTACAAAGATTGGCTCTCACGAGCCGCCGAGCGGACGAGCTCGGGAGCCTGCGCCTTCATGCTGTGAGTGGAACTGGTCCTGAGAGATGAGGCAGCACGCCCTGCAACCTATGAACTTTGCTTTTTTCCCTACTGACGATTGAGGAATCATGAAACACGTGTCTAGGGATACGAATTGAAACTAATAATACAGCACTGGCTATGAACACTTTGAATTGAATTGAGCGAGAAATTATGAACTACGTGAACCATCATGCAAGAGGTAATTACGTTGGGGCGTGTCTGGTACGCTCCCACCCCCCCTAAGAGTACAATGATTGGCTCTCACGAGCCGCCGAGCTGACGAGCTCGGGAGCCTGCGCCTTCATGCTGTGAGTGGAACTGGTCCTGAGAGATGAGGCAGCACGCCCTGCAACCTATGAACTTTGCTTTTTTCCCTACTGACGATTAAGGAATCATGAAACACGTGTCTAGGGATACGAATTGAAACTAATAATACAGCACTGGCTATGAACACTTTGAATTGAATTGAGCGAGAAATTATGAACTACGTGAACCATCATGCAAGAGGTAATTACGTTGGGGCGTGTCTGGTGTGCTCCCACCCCCCTAAGAGTACAAAGATTGGCTCTCACGAGCCGCCGAGCGGACGAGCTCGGGAGCCTGCGCCTTCATGCTGTGAGTGGAACTGGTCCTGAGAGATGAGGCAGCACGCCCTGCAACCTATGAACTTTTCTTTTTTCCCTACTGACGATTGAGGAATCATGAAACACGTGTTTAGGGATACGAATTGAAACTAATAATACAGCACTGGCTATGAACACTTTGAATTGAATTGAGCGAGAAATTATGAACTACGTGAACCATCATGCAAGAGGTAATTACGTTGGGGCGTGTCTGGTGCGCTCCCACCCCCCTAAGAGTACAAAGATTGGCTCTCACGAGCCGCCGAGCTGACGAGCTCGGGAGCCTGCGCATTTATGCTGTGAGTGGAACTGGTCCTGAGAGATGAGACAGCACGCCCTGCAACCTATGAACTTTGCTTTTTTCACTACTGACGATTGAGGAATCATGAAACACGTGTCTAGGGATACGAATTGAAACTAATAATACAGCACTGGCTATGAACACTTTGAATTGAATTGAGCGAGAAATTATGAACTACTTGAACCATCATGCAAGAGGTAATTACGTTGGGGCGTGTCTGGTGCGCTCCCACCCCCCCTAACAGTACAAAGATTGGCTCTCACGAGCCGCCGAGCTGACGAGCTCGGGAGCCTGCGCCTTCATGCTGTGAGTGGAACTGGTCCTGAGAGATGAGGCAGCACGCCCTGCAACCTATGAACTTTGCTTTTTTCCCTACTGACGATTGAGGAATCATGAAACACGTGTCTAGGGATACGAATTGAAACTAATAATACAGCACTGGCTATGAACTCTTTGAATTGAATTGAGCGAGAAATTATGAACTACGTGAACGATCATGCAAGAGGTAATTACGTTGGGGCGTGTCTGGTGCGCTCCCACCCCCCTAAGAGTACAAAGATTGGCTCTCACGAGCCGCCGAGCTGACGAGCTCGGGAGCCTGCGCCTTCATGCTGTGAGTGGAACTGGTCCTGAGAGATGAGGCAGCACGCCCTGCAACCTATGAACTTTGCTTTTTTCCCTACTGACGATTAAGGAATCATGAAACACGTGTCTAGGGATACGAATTGAAACTAATAATACAGCACTGGCTATGAACACTTTGAATTGAATTGAGCGAGAAATTATGAACTACGTGAACCATCATGCAAGAGGTAATTACGTTGGGGCGTGTCTGGTGCGCTCCCACCCCCCTAAGAGTACAAAGATTGGCTCTCACGAGCCGCCGAGCTGACGAGCTCGGGAGCCTGCGCCTTCATGCTGTGAGTGGAACTGGTCCTGAGAAATGAGGCACCACGCCCTGCAACCTATGAACTTTTCTTTTTTCCCTACTGACGATTGAGGAATCATGAAACAAGTGTTTAGGGATACGAATTGAAACTAATAATACAGCACTGGCTATGAACACTTTGAATTGAATTGAGCGAGAAATTATGAACTACGTGAACCATCATGCAAGAGGTAATTACGTTGGGGCGTGTCTGGTGTGCTCCCACCCCCTAAGAGTACAAAGATTGGCTCTCACGAGCCGCCGAGCGGACGAGCTCGGGAGCCTGCGCCTTCATGCTGTGAGTGGAACTGGTCCTGAGAGATGAGGCAGCACGCCCTGCAACCTATGAACTTTGCTTTTTTCCCTACTGACGATTGAGGAATCATGAAACACGTGTCTAGGGATACGAATTGAAACTAATAATACAGCACTGGGTACGAACACTTTGAATTGAATTGAGCGAGAAATTATGAACTACGTGAACCATCATGCAAGAGGTAATTACGTTGGGGCGTGTCTGGTGCGCTCCCACCCCCTAAGAGTACAAAGATTGGCTCTCACGAGCCGCCGAGCTGACGAGCTCGGGAGCCTGCGCCTTCATGCTGTGAGTGGAACTGGTCCTGAGAGATGAGACAGCACGCCCTGCAACCTATGAACTTTGCTTTTTTCCCTACTGACGATTGAGGAATCATGAAACACGTGTCTAGGGATACGAATTGAAACTAATAATACAGCACTGGCTATGAACTCTTTGAATTGAATTGAGCGAGAAATTATGAACTACGTGAACCATCATGCAAGAGGTAATTACGTTGGGGCGTGTCTGGTGCGCTCCCACCCCCCTAAGAGTACAAAGATTGGCTCTCACGAGCCGCCGAGCTGACGAGCTCTGGAGCCTGCGCCTTCATGCTGTGAGTGGAACTGGTCCTGAGAAATGAGGCACCACGCCCTGCAACCTATGAACTTTTCTTTTTTCCCTACTGACGATTGAGGAATCATGAAACAAGTGTTTAGGGATACGAATTGAAACTAATAATACAGCACTGGCTATGAACACTTTGAATTGAATTGAGCGAGAAATTATGAACTACGTGAACCATCATGCAAGAGGTAATTACGTTGGGGCGTGTCTGGTGTGCTCCCACCCCCCTAAGAGTACAAAGATCGGCTCTCACGAGCCGCCGAGCGGACGAGCTCGGGAGCCTGCGCCTTCATGCTGTGAGTGGAACTAGTCCTGAGAGATGAGGCAGCACGCCCTGCAACCTATGAACTTTGCTTTTTTCCCTACTGACGATTGAGGAATCATGAAACACGTGTCTAGGGATACGAATTGAAACTAATAATACAGCACTGGCTACGAACACTTTGAATTGAATTGAGCGAGAAATTATGAACTACGTGAACCATCATGCAAGAGGTAATTACTTTGGGGCGTGTCTGGTGCGCTCCCACCCCCTAAGAGTACAAAGATTGGCTCTCACGAGCCGCCGAGCTGACGAGTTCGGGAGCCTGCGCCTTCATGCTGTGAGTGGAACTGGTCCTGAGAGATGAGGCAGAACGCCCTGCAACCTATGAACTTTGCTTTTTTCCCTACTGACAATTGAGGAATCATGAAACACGTGTCTAGGGATACGAATTGAAACTAATAATACAGCACTGGCTATGAACACTTTGAATTGAATTGAGCGAGAAATTATGAACTACGTGAACCATCATGCAAGAGGTAATTACGTTGGGGCGTGTCGGGTGCGCTCCCACCCCCCTAAGAGTACAAAGATTGGCTCTCACGAGCGGCCGAGCTGACGAGCTCGGGAGCCTGCGCCTTCATGCTGTGAGTGGAACTGGTCCTGAGAGAGGAGGCAGCACGCCCTGCAACCTATGAACTTTGCTTTTTTGCCTACTGACGATTGAGGAATCATGAAACACGTGTCTAGGGATACGAATTGAAACTAATAATACAGCACTGGCTATGAACTCTTTGAATTGAATTGAGCGAGAAATTATGAACTACGTGAACCATCATGCAAGAGGTAATTACGTTGGGGCGTGTCTGGTGCGCTCCCACCCCCCTAAGAGTACAAAGATTGGCTCTCACGAGCCGCCGAGCTGACGAGCTCGGGAGCCTGCGCCTTCATGCTGTGAGTGGAACTGGTCCTGAGAGATGAGGCAGCATGCCATGCAACCTATGAACTTTGCTTATTTTCCTACTGACGATTGAGGAATCATGAAACACGTGTGTAGGGATACGAATTGAAACTAATAATACAGCACTGGCTATGAACACTTTGAATTGAATTGAGCGAGAAATTATAAACTACGTGAACCATCATGCAAGAGGTAATTACGTTGGGGCGTGTCTGGTGCGCTCCCACCCCCCTAAGAGTACAAAGATTGGCTCTCACGAGCCGCCGAGCTGACGAGCTCGGGAGCCTGCGCCTTCATGCTGTGAGTGGAACTGGTCCTGAGAGATGAGGCAGCACGCCCTGCAACCTATGAACTTTGCTTTTTTCCCTACTGACGATTAAGGAATCATGAAACACGTGTCTAGGGATACGAATTGAAACTAATAATACAGCACTGGCTATGAACACTTTGAATTGAATTGAGCGAGAAATTATGAACTACGTGAACCATCATGCAAGAGGTAATTACGTTGGGGCGTGTCTGGTGCGCTCCCACCCCCCTAAGAGTACAAAGATTGGCTCTCACGAGCCGCCGAGCTGACGAGCTCGGGAGCCTGCGCCTTCATGCTGTGAGTGGAACTGGTCCTGAGAAATGAGGCAGCACGCCCTGCAACCTATGAACTTTTCTTTTTTCCCTACTGACGATTGAGGAATCATGAAACACGTGTTTAGGGATACAAATTGAAACTAATAATACAGCACTGGCTATGAACACTTTGAATTGAATTGAGCGAGAAATTATGAACTACGTGAACCATCATGCAAGAGGTAATTACGTTGGGGCGTGTCTGGTGCGCTCCCACCCCCCTAAGAGTACAAAGATTGGCTCTCACGAGCCGCCGAGCTGACGAGCTCGGGAGCCTGCGCCTTCATGCTGTGAGTGGAACTGGTCCTGAGAAATGAGGCAGCACGCCCTGCAACCTATGAACTTTTCTTTTTTCCCTACTGACGATTGAGGAATCATGAAACACGTGTTTAGGGATAGAAATTGAAACTAATAATACAGCACTGGCTATGAACACTTTGAATTGAATTGAGCGAGAAATTATGAACTACGTGAACCATCATGCAAGAGGTAATTACGTTGGGGCGTGTCTGGTGTGCTCCCACCCCCCTAAGAGTACAAAGATTGGCTCTCACGAGCCGCCGAGCGGACGAGCTCGGGAGCCTGCGCCTTCATGCTGTGAGTGGAACTGGTCCTGAGAGATGAGGCAGCACGCCCTGCAACCTATGAACTTTGCTTTTTTCCCTACTGACGATTGAGGAATCATGAAACACGTGTCTAGGGATACGAATTGAAACTAATAATACAGCACTGGCTATGAACACTTTGAATTGAATTGAGCGAGAAATTATGAACTACGTGAACCATCATGCAAGAGGTAATTACGTTGGGGTGTGTCTGGTGCGCTCCCACCCCCTAAGAGTACAAAGATTGGCTCTCACGAGCCGCCGAGCTGACGAGTTCGGGAGCCTGCGCCTTCATGCTGTGAGTGGAACTGGTCCTGAGAGATGAGGCACAACGCCCTGCAACCTATGAACTTTGCTTTTTTCCCTACTGACAATTGAGGAATCATGAAACACGTGTCTAGGGATACGAATTGAAACTAATAATACAGCACTGGCTATGAACACTTTGAATTGAATTGAGCGAGAAATTATGAACTACGTGAACCATCATGCAAGAGGTAATTACGTTGGGGCGTGTCGGGGGCGCTCCCACCCCCCTAAGAGTATAAAGATTGGCTCTCACGAGCCGCCGAGCTGACGAGCTCGGGAGCCTGCGCCTTCATGCTGTGAGTGGAACTGGTCCTGAGAGAGGAGGCAGCACGCCCTGCAACCTATGAACTTTTCTTTTTTCCCTACTGACGATTGAGGAATCATGAAACACGTGTTTAGGGATACAAATTGAAACTAATAATAGAGCACTGGCTATGAACACTTTGAATTGAATTGAGCGAAAAATTATGAACTACGTGAACCATCATGCAAGAGGTAATTACGTTGGGGCGTGTCTGGTGTGCTCCCACCCCCCTAAGAGTACAAAGATTGGCTCTCACGAGCCGCCGAGCTGACGAGCTCGGGAGCCTGCGCATTTATGCTGTGAGTGGAACTGGTCCTGAGAGATGAGACAGCACGCCCTGCAACCTTTGAACTTTGCTTTTTTCCCTACTGACGATTGAGGAATCATGAAACACGTGTCTAGGGATACGAATTGAAACTAATAATACAGCACTGGCTATGAACTCTTTGAATTGAATTGAGCGAGAAATTATGAACTACGTGAACCATCATGCAAGAGGTAATTACGTTGGGGCGTGTCTGGTGCGCTCCCACCCCCCTAAGAGTACAAAGATTGGCTCTCACGAGCCGCCGAGCTGACGAGCTCGGGAGCCTGCGCCTTCATGCTGTGAGTGGAACTGGTCCTGGGAGATGAGGCAGCACGCCCTGCAACCTATGAACTTTGCTTTTTTTCCTACTGACGATTGAGGAATCATGAAACACGTGTCTAGGGATACGAATTGAAACTAATAATACAGCACTGGCTATGAACACTTTGAATTGAATTGAGCGAGAAATTATGAACTACGTGAACCATCATGCAAGAGGTAATTACGTTGGGGCGTGTCTGGTGCGCTCCCACCCCCCTAAGAGTACAAAGATTGGCTCTCACTAGCCGCCGAGCTGACGAGCTCGGGAGCCTGCGGCTTCATGCTTTGAGTGGAACTGGTCCTGAGAGATGAGGCAGCACGCCCTGCAACCTATGAACTTAGCTTTTTTCCCTACTGACGATTGAGGAATCATGAAACACGTGTGTAGGGATTTGAATTGAAACTAATAATACAGCACTGGCTATGAACACTTTGAATTGAATTGAGCGAGAAATTATGAACTATGTGAACCATCATGCAAGAGGTAATTACGTTGGGGCGTGTCTGGTGCGCTCCCAGCCCCCTAAGAGTACAAAGATTGGCTCTCACGAGCCGCCGAGCTGACGAGCTCGGAAGCCTGCGCCTTCATGCTGTGAGTGGAACTGGTCCTGAGAAATGAGGCAGCACGCCCTGCAACCTATGAACTTTTCTTTTTTCCCTACTGACGATTGAGGAATCATGAAACACGTGTTTAGGGATACGAATTGAAACTAATAATACAGCACTGGCTATGAACACTTTGAATTGAATTGAGCGAGAAATTATGAACTACGTGAACCATCATGCAAGAGGTAATTACGTTGGGGCGTGTCTGGTGTGCTCCCACCCCCCTAAGAGTACAAAGATTGGCTCTCACGAGTCGCCGAGCGGACGAGCTCGGGAGCCTGCGCCTTCATGCTGTGAGTGGAACTGGTCCTGAGAGATGAGGCAGCACGCCCTGCAACCTATGAACTTTTCTTTTTTCCCCTACTGACGATTGAGGAATCATGAAACACGTGTTTAGGGATACGAATTGAAACTAATAATACAGCACTGGCTATGAACACTTTGAATTGAATTGAGCGAGAAATTATGAACTACGTGAACCATCATGCAAGAGGTAATTACGTTGGGGCGTGTCTGGTGCGCTCCCACCCCCCTAAGAGTACAAAGATTGGCTTTCACGAGCCGCCGAGCTGACGAGCTCGGGAGCCTGCGCATTTATGCTGTGAGTGGAACTGGTCCTGAGAGATGACACAGCACGCCCTGCAACCTATGAACTTTGCTTTTTTCCCTACTGACGATTGAGGAATCATGAAACACCTGTCTAGGGATACGAATTGAAACTAATAATACAGCACTGGCTATGAACACTTTGAATTGAATTGAGCGAGAAATTATGAACTACGTGAACCATCATGCAAGAGGTAATTACGTTGGGGCGTGTCTGGTGCGCTCCCACCCCCCCTAAGAGTACAAATATTGGCTCTCACGAGCCGCCGAGCTGACGAGCTCGGGAGCCTGCGCCTTCATGCTGTGAGTGGAACTGGTCCTGAGAGATGAGGCAGCACGCCCTGCAACCTATGAACTTTGCTTTTTTCCCTACTGACGATTGAGGAATCATGAAACACGTGTCTAGGGATACGAATTGAAACTAATAATACAGCACTGGCTATGAACACTTTGAATTGAATTGAGCGAGAAATTATGAACTACGTGAACCATCATGCAAGAGGTAATTACGTTGGGGCGTGTCTGGTGAGCTCCCACCCCCCTAAGAGTACAAAGATTGGCTCTCACGAGCCGCCGAGCAGACGAGCTCGGGAGCCTGCGCCTTCATGCTGTGAGTGGAACTGGTCCTGAGAGATGAGGCAGCACGCCCTGCAACCTATGAACTTTGCTTTTTTCCCTACTGACGATTAAGGAATCATGAAACACGTGTCTAGGGATACGAATTGAAACTAATAATACAGCACTGGCTATGAACACTTTGAATTGAATTGAGCGAGAAATTATGAACTACGTGAACCATCATGCAAGAGGTAATTACGTTGGGGCGTGTCTGGTGCGCTCCCACCCCCCTAAGAGTACAAAGATTGGCTCTCACGAGCCGCCGAGCTGACGAGCTCGGGAGCCTGCGCCTTCATGCTGTGAGTGGAACTGGTCCTGAGAAATGAGGCAGCACGCCCTGCAACCTATGAACTTTTCTTTTTTCCCTACTGACGATTGAGGAATCATGAAACACGTGTTTAGGGATACGAATTGAAACTAATAATACAGCACTGGCTATGAACACTTTGAATTGAATTGAGCGAGAAATTATGAACTACGTGAACCATCATGCAAGAGGTAATTACATTGGGGCGTGTCTGGTGTGCTCCCACCCCCCTAAGAGTACAAAGATTGGCTCTCACGAGCCGCCGAGCGGACGAGCTCGGGAGCCTGCGCCTTCATGCTGTGAGTGGAACTGGTCCTGAGAGATGAGGCAGCACGCCCTGCAACCTATGAACTTTGCTTTTTTCCCTACTGATGATTGAGGAATCATGAAACACGTGTCTAGGGATACGAATTGAAACTAATAATACAGCACTGGCTATGAACACTTTGAATTGAATTGAGCGAGAAATTATGAACTACGTGAACCATCATGCAAGAGGTAATTACGTTGGGGCGTGTCTGGTGCGCTCCCACCCCCTAAGAGTACAAAGATTGGCTCTCACGAGCCGCCGAGCTGACGAGTTCGGGAGCCTGCGCCTTCATGCTGTGAGTGGAACTGGTCCTGAGAGATGAGGCAGAACGCCCTGCAACCTACGAACTTTGCTTTTTTCCCTACTGACAATTGAGGAATCATGAAACACGTGTCTAGGGATACGAATTGAAACTAATAATACAGCACTGGCTATGAACACTTTGAATTGAATTGAGCGAGAAATTATGAACTACGTGAACCATCATGCAAGAGGTAATTACGTTCGGGCGTGTCGGGTGCGCTCCCACCCCCCTAAGAGTACAAAGATTGGCTCTCACCAGCCGCCGAGCTGACGAGCTTGGGAGCCTGTGCCTTCATGCTGTGAGTGGAACTGGTCCTGAGAGAGGAGGCAGCATGCCCTGCAACCTATGAACTTTTCTTTTTTCCCTACTGACGATTGAGGAATCATGAAACACGTGTTTAGGGATACGAATTGAAACTAATAATACAGCACTGGCTATGAACACTTTGAATTGAATTGAGCGAAAAATTATGAACTACGTGAACCATCATGCAAGAGGTAATTACGTTGGGGCGTGTCTAGTGACTCCCACCCCCCTAAGAGTACAAAGATTGGCTCTCACGAGCCGCCGAGCTGACGAGCTCGGGAGCCTGCGCATTTATGCTGTGAGTGGAACTGGTCCTGAGAGATGAGACAGCACGCCCTGCAACATATAAACTTTGCTTTTTTCCCTACTGACGATTGAGGAATCATGAAACACGTGTCTAGGGATACGAATTGAAACTAATAATACAGCACTGGCTATGAACTCTTTGAATTGAATTGAGTGAGAAATTATGAACTACGTGAACCATCATGCAAGAGGTAATTACGTTGGGGCGTGTCTGGTGCGCTCCCACCCCCCTAAGAGTACAAAGATTGGCTCTCACAAGCCGCCGAGCTGATGAGCTCGGCAGCCTGCGCCTTCATGCTGTGAGTGGAACTGGTCCTGAGTGATGAGGCAGCACGCCCTGCAACCTATGAACTTTGCTTTTTTCCCTACTGACGATTAAGGAATCATGAAACACGTGTCTAGGGATACGAATTGAAACTAATAATACAGCACTGGCTATGAACACTTTGAATTGAATTGAGCGAGAAATTATGAACTACGTGAACCATCATGCAAGAGGTAATTACGTTGGGGCATGTCGGGTGCGCTCCCACCCCCCTAAGAGTACAAAGATTGGCTCTCACCAGCCGCCGAGCTGACGAGCTTGGGAGCCTGCGCCTTCATGCTGTGAGTGGAACTGGTCCTGAGAGAGGAGGCAGCACGCCCTGCAACCTATGAACTTTTCTTTTTTCCCTACTGACGATTGAGGAATCATGAAACACGTGTTTAGGGATACGAATTGAAACTAATAATACAGCACTGGCTATGAACACTTTGAATTGAATTGAGCGAAAAATTATGAACTACGTGAACCATCATGCAAGAGGTAATTACGTTGGGGCGTGTCTAGTGTGCTCCCACCCCCCTAAGAGTACAAAGATTGGCTCTCACGAGCCGCCGAGCTGACGAGCTCGGGAGCCTGCGCATTTATGCTGTGAGTGGAACTGGTCCTGAGAGATGAGACAGCACGCCCTGCAACATATGAACTTTGCTTTTTTCCCTACTGACGATTGAGGAATCATGAAACACGTGTCTAGGGATACGAATTGAAACTAATAATACAGCACTGGCTATGAACTCTTTGAATTGAATTGAGTGAGAAATTATGAACTACGTGAACCATCATGCAAGAGGTAATTACGTTGGGGCGTGTCTGGTGCGCTCCCACCCCCCTAAGAGTACAAAGATTGGCTCTCACGAGCCGCCGAGCTGACGAGCTCGGGAGCCTGCGCCTTCATGCTGTGAGTGGAACTGGTCCTGAGAAATGAGGCAGCACGCCCTGCAACCTATGAACTTTTCTTTTTTCCCTACTGACGATTGAGGAATCATGAAACACGTGTTTAGGGATACGAATTGAAACTAAAAATACAGCACTGGCTATCAACACTTTGAATTGAATTGAGCGAGAAATTATGAACTACGTGAACCATCATGCAAGAGGTAATTACGTTGGGGCGTGTCTGGTGTGCTCCCACCCCCCCTAAGAGTACAAAGATTGGCTCTCACGAGCCGCCGAGCGGACGAGCTCGGGAGCCTGCGCCTTCATGCTGTGAGTGGAACTGGTCCTGAGAGATGAGGCAGCACGCCCTGCAACCTATGAACTTTGCTTTTTTCCCTACTGATGATTGAAGAATCATGAAACACGTGTCTAGGGATACAAATTGAAACTAATAATACAGCACCGGCTATGAACACTTTGAATTGAATTGAGCGAGAAATTATGAACTACGTGAACCATCATGCAAGAGGTAATTACGTTGGGGCGTGTCTGGTGCGCTCCCACCCCCTAAGAGTACAAAGATTGGCTCTCACGAGCCGCCGAGCTGACGAGTTCGGGAGCCTGCGCCTTCATGCTGTGAGTGGAACTGGTCCTGAGAGATGAGGCAGAACGCCCTGCAACCTACGAACTTTGCTTTTTTCCCTACTGACAATTGAGGAATCATGAAACACGTGTCTAGGGATACGAATTGAAACTAATAATACAGCACTGGCTATGAACACTTTGAATTGAATTGAGCGAGAAATTATGAACTACGTGAACCATCATGCAAGAGGTAATTACGTTGGGGCGTGTCGGGTGCGCTCCCACCCCCCTAAGAGTACAAAGATTGGCTCTCACGAGCCGCCGAGCTGACGAGCTTGGGAGCCTGCGCCTTCATGCTGTGAGTGGAACTGGTCCTGAGAGAGGAGGCAGCACGCCCTGCAACCTAGGAACTTTTCTTTTTTCCCTACTGACGATTGAGGAATCATGAAACACGTGTTTAGGGATACGAATTGAAACTAATAATACAGCACTGGCTATGAACACTTTGAATTGAATTGAGCGAAAAATTATGAACTACGTGAACCATCATGCAAGAGGTAATTACGTTGGGGCGTGTCTAGTGTGCTCCCACCCCCCTAAGAGTACAAAGATTGGCTCTCACGAGCCGCCGAGCTGACGAGCTCGGGAGCCTGCGCATTTATGCTGTGAGTGGAACTGGTCCTGAGAGATGAGACAGCACGCCCTGCAACATATGAACTTTGCTTTTTTCCCTACTGACGATTGAGGAATCATGAAACACGTGTCTAGGGATACGAATTGAAACTAATAATACAGCACTGGCTATGAACTCTTTGAATTGAATTGAGTGAGAAATTATGAACTACGTGAACCATCATGCAAGAGGTAATTACGTTGGGGCGTGTCTGGTGCGCTCCCACCCCCCTAAGAGTACAAAGATTGGCTCTCACAAGGCGCCGAGCTGACGAGCTCGGCAGCCTGCGCCTTCATGCTGTGAGTGGAACTGGTCCTGACAGATGAGGCAGCACGCCCTGCAACCTATGAACTTTGCTTTTTTTCCCTACTGACGATTGAGGAATCATAAAACACGTGTCTAGGGATACGAATTGAAACTAATAATACAGCACTGGCTATGAACTCTTTGAATTGAATTGAGCGAGAAATTATGAACTACGTGAACGATCATGCAAGAGGTAATTACGTTGGGGCGTGTCTGGTGCGCTCCCACCCCCCTAAGAGTACAAAGATTGGCTCTCACGAGCCGCCGAGCTGACGATCTCGGGAGCCTGCGCATTTATGCTGTGAATGGAACTGGTCCTGAGAGATGAGACAGCACGCCCTGCAACCTATGAACTTTGCTTTTTTCCCTACTGACGATTGAGGAATCATGAAACACGTGTCTAGGGATATGAATTGAAACTAATAATACAGCACTGGCTATGAACACTTTGAATTGAATTGAGCGAGAAATTATGAACTACGTGAACCATCATGCAAGAGGTAATTACGTTGGGGCGTGTCTGGTGCGCTCCCACCCCCCCTAAGAGTACAAATATTGGCTCTCACGAGCCGCCGAGCTGACGAGCTCGGGAGCCTGCGCCTTCATGCTGTGAGTGGAACTGGTCCTGAGAGATGAGGCAGCACGCCCTGCAACCTATGAACTTTGCTTTTTTCCCTACTGACGATTGAGGAATCATGAAACACGTGTCTAGGGATACGAATTGAAACTAATAATACAGCACTGGCTATGAACACTTTGAATTGAATTGAGCGAGAAATTATGAACTACGTGAACCATCATGCAAGAGGTAATTACGTTGGGGCGTGTCTGGTGAGCTCCCACCCCCCTAAGAGTACAAAGATTGGCTCTCACGAGCCGCCGAGCAGACGAGCTCGGGAGCCTGCGCCTTCATGCTGTGAGTGGAACTGGTCCTGAGAGATGAGGCAGCACGCCCTGCAACCTATGAACTTTGCTTTTTTCCCTACTGACGATTAAGGAATCATGAAACACGTGTCTAGGGATACGAATTGAAACTAATAATACAGCACTGGCTATGAACACTTTGAATTGAATTGAGCGAGAAATTATGAACTACGTGAACCATCATGCAAGAGGTAATTACGTTGGGGCGTGTCTGGTGCGCTCCCACCCCCCTAAGAGTACAAAGATTGGCTCTCACGAGCCGCCGAGCTGACGAGCTCGGGAGCCTGCGCCTTCATGCTGTGAGTGGAACTGGTCCTGAGAAATGAGGCAGCACGCCCTGCAACCTATGAACTTTTCTTTTTTCCCTACTGACGATTGAGGAATCATGAAACACGTGTTTAGGGATACGAATTGAAACTAATAATACAGCACTGGCTATGAACACTTTGAATTGAATTGAGCGAGAAATTATGAACTACGTGAACCATCATGCAAGAGGTAATTACATTGGGGCGTGTCTGTTGTGCTCCCACCCCCCTAAGAGTACAAAGATTGGCTCTCACGAGCCGCCGAGCGGACGAGCTCGGGAGCCTGCGCCTTCATGCTGTGAGTGGAACTGGTCCTGAGAGATGAGGCAGCACGCCCTGCAACCTATGAACTTTGCTTTTTTCCCTACTGATGATTGAGGAATCATGAAACACGTGTCTAGGGATACGAATTGAAACTAATAATACAGCACTGGCTATGAACACTTTGAATTGAATTGAGCGAGAAATTATGAACTACGTGAACCATCATGCAAGAGGTAATTACGTTGGGGCGTGTCTGGTGCGCTCCCACCCCCTAAGAGTACAAAGATTGGCTCTCACGAGCCGCCGAGCTGACGAGTTCGGGAGCCTGCGCCTTCATGCTGTGAGTGGAACTGGTCCTGAGAGATGAGGCAGAACGCCCTGCAACCTACGAACTTTGCTTTTTTCCCTACTGACAATTGAGGAATCATGAAACACGTGTCTAGGGATACGAATTGAAACTAATAATACAGCACTGGCTATGAACACTTTGAATTGAATTGAGCGAGAAATTATGAACTACGTGAACCATCATGCAAGAGGTAATTACGTTCGGGCGTGTCGGGTGCGCTCCCACCCCCCTAAGAGTACAAAGATTGGCTCTCACCAGCCGCCGAGCTGACGAGCTTGGGAGCCTGTGCCTTCATGCTGTGAGTGGAACTGGTCCTGAGAGAGGAGGCAGCATGCCCTGCAACCTATGAACTTTTCTTTTTTCCCTACTGACGATTGAGGAATCATGAAACACGTGTTTAGGGATACGAATTGAAACTAATAATACAGCACTGGCTATGAACACTTTGAATTGAATTGAGCGAAAAATTATGAACTACGTGAACCATCATGCAAGAGGTAATTACGTTGGGGCGTGTCTAGTGACTCCCACCCCCCTAAGAGTACAAAGATTGGCTCTCACGAGCCGCCGAGCTGACGAGCTCGGGAGCCTGCGCATTTATGCTGTGAGTGGAACTGGTCCTGAGAGATGAGACAGCACGCCCTGCAACATATAAACTTTGCTTTTTTCCCTACTGACGATTGAGGAATCATGAAACACGTGTCTAGGGATACGAATTGAAACTAATAATACAGCACTGGCTATGAACTCTTTGAATTGAATTGAGTGAGAAATTATGAACTACGTGAACCATCATGCAAGAGGTAATTACGTTGGGGCGTGTCTGGTGCGCTCCCACCCCCCTAAGAGTACAAAGATTGGCTCTCACAAGCCGCCGAGCTGATGAGCTCGGCAGCCTGCGCCTTCATGCTGTGAGTGGAACTGGTCCTGAGTGATGAGGCAGCACGCCCTGCAACCTATGAACTTTGCTTTTTTCCCTACTGACGATTAAGGAATCATGAAACACGTGTCTAGGGATACGAATTGAAACTAATAATACAGCACTGGCTATGAACACTTTGAATTGAATTGAGCGAGAAATTATGAACTACGTGAACCATCATGCAAGAGGTAATTACGTTGGGGCATGTCGGGTGCGCTCCCACCCCCCTAAGAGTACAAAGATTGGCTCTCACCAGCCGCCGAGCTGACGAGCTTGGGAGCCTGCGCCTTCATGCTGTGAGTGGAACTGGTCCTGAGAGAGGAGGCAGCACGCCCTGCAACCTATGAACTTTTCTTTTTTCCCTACTGACGATTGAGGAATCATGAAACACGTGTTTAGGGATACGAATTGAAACTAATAATACAGCACTGGCTATGAACACTTTGAATTGAATTGAGCGAAAAATTATGAACTACGTGAACCATCATGCAAGAGGTAATTACGTTGGGGCGTGTCTAGTGTGCTCCCACCCCCCTAAGAGTACAAAGATTGGCTCTCACGAGCCGCCGAGCTGACGAGCTCGGGAGCCTGCGCATTTATGCTGTGAGTGGAACTGGTCCTGAGAGATGAGACAGCACGCCCTGCAACATATGAACTTTGCTTTTTTCCCTACTGACGATTGAGGAATCATGAAACACGTGTCTAGGGATACGAATTGAAACTAATAATACAGCACTGGCTATGAACTCTTTGAATTGAATTGAGTGAGAAATTATGAACTACGTGAACCATCATGCAAGAGGTAATTACGTTGGGGCGTGTCTGGTGCGCTCCCACCCCCCTAAGAGTACAAAGATTGGCTCTCACGAGCCGCCGAGCTGACGAGCTCGGGAGCCTGCGCCTTCATGCTGTGAGTGGAACTGGTCCTGAGAAATGAGGCAGCACGCCCTGCAACCTATGAACTTTTCTTTTTTCCCTACTGACGATTGAGGAATCATGAAACACGTGTTTAGGGATACGAATTGAAACTAAAAATACAGCACTGGCTATCAACACTTTGAATTGAATTGAGCGAGAAATTATGAACTACGTGAACCATCATGCAAGAGGTAATTACGTTGGGGCGTGTCTGGTGTGCTCCCACCCCCCCTAAGAGTACAAAGATTGGCTCTCACGAGCCGCCGAGCGGACGAGCTCGGGAGCCTGCGCCTTCATGCTGTGAGTGGAACTGGTCCTGAGAGATGAGGCAGCACGCCCTGCAACCTATGAACTTTGCTTTTTTCCCTACTGATGATTGAAGAATCATGAAACACGTGTCTAGGGATACAAATTGAAACTAATAATACAGCACCGGCTATGAACACTTTGAATTGAATTGAGCGAGAAATTATGAACTACGTGAACCATCATGCAAGAGGTAATTACGTTGGGGCGTGTCTGGTGCGCTCCCACCCCCTAAGAGTACAAAGATTGGCTCTCACGAGCCGCCGAGCTGACGAGTTCGGGAGCCTGCGCCTTCATGCTGTGAGTGGAACTGGTCCTGAGAGATGAGGCAGAACGCCCTGCAACCTACGAACTTTGCTTTTTTCCCTACTGACAATTGAGGAATCATGAAACACGTGTCTAGGGATACGAATTGAAACTAATAATACAGCACTGGCTATGAACACTTTGAATTGAATTGAGCGAGAAATTATGAACTACGTGAACCATCATGCAAGAGGTAATTACGTTGGGGCGTGTCGGGTGCGCTCCCACCCCCCTAAGAGTACAAAGATTGGCTCTCACGAGCCGCCGAGCTGACGAGCTTGGGAGCCTGCGCCTTCATGCTGTGAGTGGAACTGGTCCTGAGAGAGGAGGCAGCACGCCCTGCAACCTAGGAACTTTTCTTTTTTCCCTACTGACGATTGAGGAATCATGAAACACGTGTTTAGGGATACGAATTGAAACTAATAATACAGCACTGGCTATGAACACTTTGAATTGAATTGAGCGAAAAATTATGAACTACGTGAACCATCATGCAAGAGGTAATTACGTTGGGGCGTGTCTAGTGTGCTCCCACCCCCCTAAGAGTACAAAGATTGGCTCTCACGAGCCGCCGAGCTGACGAGCTCGGGAGCCTGCGCATTTATGCTGTGAGTGGAACTGGTCCTGAGAGATGAGACAGCACGCCCTGCAACATATGAACTTTGCTTTTTTCCCTACTGACGATTGAGGAATCATGAAACACGTGTCTAGGGATACGAATTGAAACTAATAATACAGCACTGGCTATGAACTCTTTGAATTGAATTGAGTGAGAAATTATGAACTACGTGAACCATCATGCAAGAGGTAATTACGTTGGGGCGTGTCTGGTGCGCTCCCACCCCCCTAAGAGTACAAAGATTGGCTCTCACAAGGCGCCGAGCTGACGAGCTCGGCAGCCTGCGCCTTCATGCTGTGAGTGGAACTGGTCCTGACAGATGAGGCAGCACGCCCTGCAACCTATGAACTTTGCTTTTTTTCCCTACTGACGATTGAGGAATCATAAAACACGTGTCTAGGGATACGAATTGAAACTAATAATACAGCACTGGCTATG
Organism: Lissotriton helveticus; assembly: GCF_964261635.1. Lineage (NCBI taxonomy): Eukaryota > Metazoa > Chordata > Amphibia > Caudata > Salamandridae > Lissotriton > Lissotriton helveticus. Next base: position 370,077,029 of record NC_136059.1, read on the forward strand.
AACTCTTTGAATTGAATTGAGCGAGAAATTATGAACTACGTGAACGATCATGCAAGAGGTAATTACGTTGGGGCGTGTCTGGTGCGCTCCCACCCCCCTAAGAGTACAAAGATTGGCTCTCACGAGCCGCCGAGCTGACGATCTCGGGAGCCTGCGCATTTATGCTGTGAATGGAACTGGTCCTGAGAGATGAGACAGCACGCCCTGCAACCTATGAACTTTGCTTTTTTCCCTACTGACGATTGAGGAATCATGAAACACGTGTCTAGGGATATGAATTGAAACTAATAATACAGCACTGGCTATGAACACTTTGAATTGAATTGAGCGAGAAATTATGAACTACGTGAACCATCATGCAAGAGGTAATTACGTTGGGGCGTGTCTGGTGCGCTCCCACCCCCCCTAAGAGTACAAAGATTGGCTCTCACGAGCCGCCGAGCTGACGAGCTCGGGAGCCTGCGCCTTCATGCTGTGAGTGGAACTGGTCCTGAGAAATGAGGCAGCACGCCCTGCAACCTATGAACTTTTCTTTTTTCCCTACTGACGATTGAGGAATCATGAAACACGTGTTTAGGGATACGAATTGAAACTAAAAATACAGCACTGGCTATCAACACTTTGAATTGAATTGAGCGAGAAATTATGAACTACGTGAACCATCATGCAAGAGGTAATTACGTTGGGGCGTGTCTGGTGTGCTCCCACCCCCCCTAAGAGTACAAAGATTGGCTCTCACGAGCCGCCGAGCGGACGAGCTCGGGAGCCTGCGCCTTCATGCTGTGAGTGGAACTGGTCCTGAGAGATGAGGCAGCACGCCCTGCAACCTATGAACTTTGCTTTTTTCCCTACTGATGATTGAAGAATCATGAAACACGTGTCTAGGGATACAAATTGAAACTAATAATACAGCACCGGCTATGAACACTTTGAATTGAATTGAGCGAGAAATTATGAACTACGTGAACCATCATGCAAGAGGTAATTACGTTGGGGCGTGTCTGGTGCGCTCCCACCCCCTAAGAGTACAAAGATTGGCTCTCACGAGCCGCCGAGCTGACGAGTTCGGGAGCCTGCGCCTTCATGCTGTGAGTGGAACTGGTCCTGAGAGATGAGGCAGAACGCCCTGCAACCTACGAACTTTGCTTTTTTCCCTACTGACAATTGAGGAATCATGAAACACGTGTCTAGGGATACGAATTGAAACTAATAATACAGCACTGGCTATGAACACTTTGAATTGAATTGAGCGAGAAATTATGAACTACGTGAACCATCATGCAAGAGGTAATTACGTTGGGGCGTGTCGGGTGCGCTCCCACCCCCCTAAGAGTACAAAGATTGGCTCTCACGAGCCGCCGAGCTGACGAGCTTGGGAGCCTGCGCCTTCATGCTGTGAGTGGAACTGGTCCTGAGAGAGGAGGCAGCACGCCCTGCAACCTAGGAACTTTTCTTTTTTCCCTACTGACGATTGAGGAATCATGAAACACGTGTTTAGGGATACGAATTGAAACTAATAATACAGCACTGGCTATGAACACTTTGAATTGAATTGAGCGAAAAATTATGAACTACGTGAACCATCATGCAAGAGGTAATTACGTTGGGGCGTGTCTAGTGTGCTCCCACCCCCCTAAGAGTACAAAGATTGGCTCTCACGAGCCGCCGAGCTGACGAGCTCGGGAGCCTGCGCATTTATGCTGTGAGTGGAACTGGTCCTGAGAGATGAGACAGCACGCCCTGCAACATATGAACTTTGCTTTTTTCCCTACTGACGATTGAGGAATCATGAAACACGTGTCTAGGGATACGAATTGAAACTAATAATACAGCACTGGCTATGAACTCTTTGAATTGAATTGAGTGAGAAATTATGAACTACGTGAACCATCATGCAAGAGGTAATTACGTTGGGGCGTGTCTGGTGCGCTCCCACCCCCCTAAGAGTACAAAGATTGGCTCTCACAAGGCGCCGAGCTGACGAGCTCGGCAGCCTGCGCCTTCATGCTGTGAGTGGAACTGGTCCTGACAGATGAGGCAGCACGCCCTGCAACCTATGAACTTTGCTTTTTTTCCCTACTGACGATTGAGGAATCATAAAACACGTGTCTAGGGATACGAATTGAAACTAATAATACAGCACTGGCTATGAACTCTTTGAATTGAATTGAGCGAGAAATTATGAACTACGTGAACGATCATGCAAGAGGTAATTACGTTGGGGCGTGTCTGGTGCGCTCCCACCCCCCTAAGAGTACAAAGATTGGCTCTCACGAGCCGCCGAGCTGACGATCTCGGGAGCCTGCGCATTTATGCTGTGAATGGAACTGGTCCTGAGAGATGAGACAGCACGCCCTGCAACCTATGAACTTTGCTTTTTTCCCTACTGACGATTGAGGAATCATGAAACACGTGTCTAGGGATATGAATTGAAACTAATAATACAGCACTGGCTATGAACACTTTGAATTGAATTGAGCGAGAAATTATGAACTACGTGAACCATCATGCAAGAGGTAATTACGTTGGGGCGTGTCTGGTGCGCTCCCACCCCCCCTAAGAGTACAAAGATTGGCTCTCACGAGCCGCCGAGCTGACGAGCTCGGGAGCCTGCGCCTTCATGCTGTGAGTGGAACTGGTCCTGAGAGATGAGGCAGCACGCCCTGCAACCTATGAACTTTGCTTTTTTCCCTACTGACGATTAAGGAATCATGAAACACGTGTCTAGGGATACGAATTGAAACTAATAATACAGCACTGGCTATGAACACTTTGAATTGAATTGAGCGAGAAATTATGAACTACGTGAACCATCATGCAAGAGGTAATTACGTTGGGGCGTGTCTGGTGTGCTCCCACCCCCCTAAGAGTACAAAGATTGGCTCTCACGAGCCGCCGAGCGGACGAGCTTGGGAGCCTGCGCCTTCATGCTGTGAGTGGAACTGGTCCTGAGAGATGAGGCAGCACGCCCTGCAACCTATGAACTTTGCTTTTTTCCCTACTGACGATTGAGGAATCATGAAACACGTGTCTAGGGATACGAATTGAAACTAATAATACAGCACTGGCTACGCACACTTGATATTGAGCGAGAAATTATGAACTACGTGAACCATCATGCAAGAGGTAATTACTTTGGGGCGTGTCTGGTGCGCTCCCACCCCCTAAGAGTACAAAGATTGGCTCTCACGAGCCGCCGAGCTGACGAGTTCGGGAGCCTGCGCCTTCATGCTGTGAGTGGAACTGGTCCTGAGAGATGAGGCAGAACGCCCTGCAACCTATGAACTTTGCTTTTTTCCCTACTGACAATTGAGGAATCATGAAACACGTGTCTAGGGATACGAATTGAAACTAATAATACAGCACTGGCTATGAACACTTTGAATTGAATTGAGCGAGAAATTATGAACTACGTGAACCATCATGCAAGAGGTAATTACGTTGGGGCGTGTCGGGTGCGCTCCCACCCCCCTAAGAGTACAAAGATTGGCTCTCACGAGCGGCCGAGCTGACGAGCTCGGGAGCCTGCGCCTTCATGCTGTGAGTGGAACTGGTCCTGAGAGAGGAGGCAGCACGCCCTGCAACCTATGAACTTTGCTTTTTTGCCTACTGACGATTGAGGAATCATGAAACACGTGTCTAGGGATACAAATTGAAACTAATAATACAGCACTGGCTATGAACTCTTTGAATTGAATTGAGCGAGAAATTATGAACTACGTGAACCATCATGCAAGAGGTAATTACGTTGGGGCGTGTCTGGTGCGCTCCCACCCCCCTAAGAGTACAAAGATTGGCTCTCACGAGCCGCCGAGCTGACGATCTCGGGAGCCTGCGCCTTCATGCTGTGAGTGGAACTGGTCCTGAGAGATGAGGCAGCACGCCCTGCAACCTATGAACTTTGCTTTTTTCCCTACTGACGATTAAGGAATCATGAAACACGTGTCTAGGGATACGAATTGAAACTAATAATACAGCACTGGCTATGAACACTTTGAATTGAATTGAGCGAGAAATTATGAACTACGTGAACCATCATGCAAGAGGTAATTACGTTGGGGCATGTCGGGTGCGCTCCCACCCCCCTAAGAGTACAAAGATTGGCTCTCACCAGCCGCCGAGCTGACGAGCTTGGGAGCCTGCGCCTTCATGCTGTGAGTGGAACTGGTCCTGAGAGAGGAGGCAGCACGCCCTGCAACCTATGAACTTTTCTTTTTTCCCTACTGACGATTGAGGAATCATGAAACACGTGTTTAGGGATACGAATTGAAACTAATAATACAGCACTGGCTATGAACACTTTGAATTGAATTGAGCGAAAAATTATGAACTACGTGAACCATCATGCAAGAGGTAATTACGTTGGGGCGTGTCTAGTGTGCTCCCACCCCCCTAAGAGTACAAAGATTGGCTCTCACGAGCCGCCGAGCTGACGAGCTCGGGAGCCTGCGCATTTATGCTGTGAGTGGAACTGGTCCTGAGAGATGAGACAGCACGCCCTGCAACATATGAACTTTGCTTTTTTCCCTACTGACGATTGAGGAATCATGAAACACGTGTCTAGGGATACGAATTGAAACTAATAATACAGCACTGGCTATGAACTCTTTGAATTGAATTGAGTGAGAAATTATGAACTACGTGAACCATCATGCAAGAGGTAATTACGTTGGGGCGTGTCTGGTGCGCTCCCACCCCCCTAAGAGTACAAAGATTGGCTCTCACGAGCCGCCGAGCTGACGAGCTCGGGAGCCTGCGCCTTCATGCTGTGAGTGGAACTGGTCCTGAGAAATGAGGCAGCACGCCCTGCAACCTATGAACTTTTCTTTTTTCCCTACTGACGATTGAGGAATCATGAAACACGTGTTTAGGGATACGAATTGAAACTAAAAATACAGCACTGGCTATCAACACTTTGAATTGAATTGAGCGAGAAATTATGAACTACGTGAACCATCATGCAAGAGGTAATTACGTTGGGGCGTGTCTGGTGTGCTCCCACCCCCCCTAAGAGTACAAAGATTGGCTCTCACGAGCCGCCGAGCGGACGAGCTCGGGAGCCTGCGCCTTCATGCTGTGAGTGGAACTGGTCCTGAGAGATGAGGCAGCACGCCCTGCAACCTATGAACTTTGCTTTTTTCCCTACTGATGATTGAAGAATCATGAAACACGTGTCTAGGGATACAAATTGAAACTAATAATACAGCACCGGCTATGAACACTTTGAATTGAATTGAGCGAGAAATTATGAACTACGTGAACCATCATGCAAGAGGTAATTACGTTGGGGCGTGTCTGGTGCGCTCCCACCCCCTAAGAGTACAAAGATTGGCTCTCACGAGCCGCCGAGCTGACGAGTTCGGGAGCCTGCGCCTTCATGCTGTGAGTGGAACTGGTCCTGAGAGATGAGGCAGAACGCCCTGCAACCTACGAACTTTGCTTTTTTCCCTACTGACAATTGAGGAATCATGAAACACGTGTCTAGGGATACGAATTGAAACTAATAATACAGCACTGGCTATGAACACTTTGAATTGAATTGAGCGAGAAATTATGAACTACGTGAACCATCATGCAAGAGGTAATTACGTTGGGGCGTGTCGGGTGCGCTCCCACCCCCCTAAGAGTACAAAGATTGGCTCTCACGAGCCGCCGAGCTGACGAGCTTGGGAGCCTGCGCCTTCATGCTGTGAGTGGAACTGGTCCTGAGAGAGGAGGCAGCACGCCCTGCAACCTAGGAACTTTTCTTTTTTCCCTACTGACGATTGAGGAATCATGAAACACGTGTTTAGGGATACGAATTGAAACTAATAATACAGCACTGGCTATGAACACTTTGAATTGAATTGAGCGAAAAATTATGAACTACGTGAACCATCATGCAAGAGGTAATTACGTTGGGGCGTGTCTAGTGTGCTCCCACCCCCCTAAGAGTACAAAGATTGGCTCTCACGAGCCGCCGAGCTGACGAGCTCGGGAGCCTGCGCATTTATGCTGTGAGTGGAACTGGTCCTGAGAGATGAGACAGCACGCCCTGCAACATATGAACTTTGCTTTTTTCCCTACTGACGATTGAGGAATCATGAAACACGTGTCTAGGGATACGAATTGAAACTAATAATACAGCACTGGCTATGAACTCTTTGAATTGAATTGAGTGAGAAATTATGAACTACGTGAACCATCATGCAAGAGGTAATTACGTTGGGGCGTGTCTGGTGCGCTCCCACCCCCCTAAGAGTACAAAGATTGGCTCTCACAAGGCGCCGAGCTGACGAGCTCGGCAGCCTGCGCCTTCATGCTGTGAGTGGAACTGGTCCTGACAGATGAGGCAGCACGCCCTGCAACCTATGAACTTTGCTTTTTTTCCCTACTGACGATTGAGGAATCATAAAACACGTGTCTAGGGATACGAATTGAAACTAATAATACAGCACTGGCTATGAACTCTTTGAATTGAATTGAGCGAGAAATTATGAACTACGTGAACGATCATGCAAGAGGTAATTACGTTGGGGCGTGTCTGGTGCGCTCCCACCCCCCTAAGAGTACAAAGATTGGCTCTCACGAGCCGCCGAGCTGACGATCTCGGGAGCCTGCGCATTTATGCTGTGAATGGAACTGGTCCTGAGAGATGAGACAGCACGCCCTGCAACCTATGAACTTTGCTTTTTTCCCTACTGACGATTGAGGAATCATGAAACACGTGTCTAGGGATATGAATTGAAACTAATAATACAGCACTGGCTATGAACACTTTGAATTGAATTGAGCGAGAAATTATGAACTACGTGAACCATCATGCAAGAGGTAATTACGTTGGGGCGTGTCTGGTGCGCTCCCACCCCCCCTAAGAGTACAAAGATTGGCTCTCACGAGCCGCCGAGCTGACGAGCTCGGGAGCCTGCGCCTTCATGCTGTGAGTGGAACTGGTCCTGAGAAATGAGGCAGCACGCCCTGCAACCTATGAACTTTTCTTTTTTCCCTACTGACGATTGAGGAATCATGAAACACGTGTTTAGGGATACGAATTGAAACTAAAAATACAGCACTGGCTATCAACACTTTGAATTGAATTGAGCGAGAAATTATGAACTACGTGAACCATCATGCAAGAGGTAATTACGTTGGGGCGTGTCTGGTGTGCTCCCACCCCCCCTAAGAGTACAAAGATTGGCTCTCACGAGCCGCCGAGCGGACGAGCTCGGGAGCCTGCGCCTTCATGCTGTGAGTGGAACTGGTCCTGAGAGATGAGGCAGCACGCCCTGCAACCTATGAACTTTGCTTTTTTCCCTACTGATGATTGAAGAATCATGAAACACGTGTCTAGGGATACAAATTGAAACTAATAATACAGCACCGGCTATGAACACTTTGAATTGAATTGAGCGAGAAATTATGAACTACGTGAACCATCATGCAAGAGGTAATTACGTTGGGGCGTGTCTGGTGCGCTCCCACCCCCTAAGAGTACAAAGATTGGCTCTCACGAGCCGCCGAGCTGACGAGTTCGGGAGCCTGCGCCTTCATGCTGTGAGTGGAACTGGTCCTGAGAGATGAGGCAGAACGCCCTGCAACCTACGAACTTTGCTTTTTTCCCTACTGACAATTGAGGAATCATGAAACACGTGTCTAGGGATACGAATTGAAACTAATAATACAGCACTGGCTATGAACACTTTGAATTGAATTGAGCGAGAAATTATGAACTACGTGAACCATCATGCAAGAGGTAATTACGTTGGGGCGTGTCGGGTGCGCTCCCACCCCCCTAAGAGTACAAAGATTGGCTCTCACGAGCCGCCGAGCTGACGAGCTTGGGAGCCTGCGCCTTCATGCTGTGAGTGGAACTGGTCCTGAGAGAGGAGGCAGCACGCCCTGCAACCTAGGAACTTTTCTTTTTTCCCTACTGACGATTGAGGAATCATGAAACACGTGTTTAGGGATACGAATTGAAACTAATAATACAGCACTGGCTATGAACACTTTGAATTGAATTGAGCGAAAAATTATGAACTACGTGAACCATCATGCAAGAGGTAATTACGTTGGGGCGTGTCTAGTGTGCTCCCACCCCCCTAAGAGTACAAAGATTGGCTCTCACGAGCCGCCGAGCTGACGAGCTCGGGAGCCTGCGCATTTATGCTGTGAGTGGAACTGGTCCTGAGAGATGAGACAGCACGCCCTGCAACATATGAACTTTGCTTTTTTCCCTACTGACGATTGAGGAATCATGAAACACGTGTCTAGGGATACGAATTGAAACTAATAATACAGCACTGGCTATGAACTCTTTGAATTGAATTGAGTGAGAAATTATGAACTACGTGAACCATCATGCAAGAGGTAATTACGTTGGGGCGTGTCTGGTGCGCTCCCACCCCCCTAAGAGTACAAAGATTGGCTCTCACAAGGCGCCGAGCTGACGAGCTCGGCAGCCTGCGCCTTCATGCTGTGAGTGGAACTGGTCCTGACAGATGAGGCAGCACGCCCTGCAACCTATGAACTTTGCTTTTTTTCCCTACTGACGATTGAGGAATCATAAAACACGTGTCTAGGGATACGAATTGAAACTAATAATACAGCACTGGCTATGAACTCTTTGAATTGAATTGAGCGAGAAATTATGAACTACGTGAACGATCATGCAAGAGGTAATTACGTTGGGGCGTGTCTGGTGCGCTCCCACCCCCCTAAGAGTACAAAGATTGGCTCTCACGAGCCGCCGAGCTGACGATCTCGGGAGCCTGCGCATTTATGCTGTGAATGGAACTGGTCCTGAGAGATGAGACAGCACGCCCTGCAACCTATGAACTTTGCTTTTTTCCCTACTGACGATTGAGGAATCATGAAACACGTGTCTAGGGATATGAATTGAAACTAATAATACAGCACTGGCTATGAACACTTTGAATTGAATTGAGCGAGAAATTATGAACTACGTGAACCATCATGCAAGAGGTAATTACGTTGGGGCGTGTCTGGTGCGCTCCCACCCCCCCTAAGAGTACAAAGATTGGCTCTCACGAGCCGCCGAGCTGACGAGCTCGGGAGCCTGCGCCTTCATGCTGTGAGTGGAACTGGTCCTGAGAGATGAGGCAGCACGCCCTGCAACCTATGAACTTTGCTTTTTTCCCTACTGACGATTAAGGAATCATGAAACACGTGTCTAGGGATACGAATTGAAACTAATAATACAGCACTGGCTATGAACACTTTGAATTGAATTGAGCGAGAAATTATGAACTACGTGAACCATCATGCAAGAGGTAATTACGTTGGGGCGTGTCTGGTGTGCTCCCACCCCCCTAAGAGTACAAAGATTGGCTCTCACGAGCCGCCGAGCGGACGAGCTTGGGAGCCTGCGCCTTCATGCTGTGAGTGGAACTGGTCCTGAGAGATGAGGCAGCACGCCCTGCAACCTATGAACTTTGCTTTTTTCCCTACTGACGATTGAGGAATCATGAAACACGTGTCTAGGGATACGAATTGAAACTAATAATACAGCACTGGCTACGCACACTTGATATTGAGCGAGAAATTATGAACTACGTGAACCATCATGCAAGAGGTAATTACTTTGGGGCGTGTCTGGTGCGCTCCCACCCCCTAAGAGTACAAAGATTGGCTCTCACGAGCCGCCGAGCTGACGAGTTCGGGAGCCTGCGCCTTCATGCTGTGAGTGGAACTGGTCCTGAGAGATGAGGCAGAACGCCCTGCAACCTATGAACTTTGCTTTTTTCCCTACTGACAATTGAGGAATCATGAAACACGTGTCTAGGGATACGAATTGAAACTAATAATACAGCACTGGCTATGAACACTTTGAATTGAATTGAGCGAGAAATTATGAACTACGTGAACCATCATGCAAGAGGTAATTACGTTGGGGCGTGTCGGGTGCGCTCCCACCCCCCTAAGAGTACAAAGATTGGCTCTCACGAGCGGCCGAGCTGACGAGCTCGGGAGCCTGCGCCTTCATGCTGTGAGTGGAACTGGTCCTGAGAGAGGAGGCAGCACGCCCTGCAACCTATGAACTTTGCTTTTTTGCCTACTGACGATTGAGGAATCATGAAACACGTGTCTAGGGATACAAATTGAAACTAATAATACAGCACTGGCTATGAACTCTTTGAATTGAATTGAGCGAGAAATTATGAACTACGTGAACCATCATGCAAGAGGTAATTACGTTGGGGCGTGTCTGGTGCGCTCCCACCCCCCTAAGAGTACAAAGATTGGCTCTCACGAGCCGCCGAGCTGACGATCTCGGGAGCCTGCGCCTTCATGCTGTGAGTGGAACTGGTCCTGAGAGATGAGGCAGCATGCCATGCAACCTATGAACTTTGCTTTTTTTCCTACTGACGATTGAGGAATCATGAAACACGTGTGTAGGGATACGAATTGAAACTAATAATACAGCACTGGCTATGAACACTTTGAATTGAATTGAGCGAGAAATTATGAACTACGTGAACCATCATGCAAGAGGTAATTACGTTGGGGCGTGTCTGGTGCGCTCCCACCCCCCTAAGAGTACAAAGATTGGCTCTCACGAGCCGCCGAGCTGACGAGCTCGGGAGCCTGCGCCTTCATGCTGTGAGTGGAACTGGTCCTGAGAGATGAGGCAGCACGCCCTGCAACCTATGAACTTTGCTTTTTTCCCTACTGACGATTAAGGAATCATGAAACACGTGTCTAGGGATACGAATTGAAACTAATAATACAGCACTGGCTATGAACACTTTGAATTGAATTGAGCGAGAAATTATGAACTACGTGAACCATCATGCAAGAGGTAATTACGTTGGGGCGTGTCTGGTGCGCTCCCACCCCCCTAAGAGTACAAAGATTGGCTCTCACGAGCCGCCGAGCTGACGAGCTCGGGAGCCTGCGCCTTCATGCTGTGAGTGGAACTGGTCCTGAGAAATGAGGCAGCACGCCCTGCAACCTATGAACTTTTCTTTTTTCCCTACTGACGATTGAGGAATCATGAAACACGTGTTTAGGGATACAAATTGAAACTAATAATACAGCACTGGCTATGAACACTTTGAATTGAATTGAGCGAGAAATTATGAACTACGTGAACCATCATGCAAGAGGTAATTACGTTGGGGCGTGTCTGGTGCGCTCCCACCCCCCTAAGAGTACAAAGATTGGCTCTCACGAGCCGCCGAGCTGACGAGCTCGGGAGCCTGCGCCTTCATGCTGTGAGTGGAACTGGTCCTGAGAAATGAGGCAGCACGCCCTGCAACCTATGAACTTTTCTTTTTTCCCTACTGACGATTGAGGAATCATGAAACACGTGTTTAGGGATACAAATTGAAACTAATAATACAGCACTGGCTATGAACACTTTGAATTGAATTGAGCGAGAAATTATGAACTACGTGAACCATCATGCAAGAGGTAATTACGTTGGGGCGTGTCTGGTGTGCTCCCACCCCCCTAAGAGTACAAAGATTGGTTCTCACGAGCCGCCGCGCGGACGAGCTCGGGAGCCTGCGCCTTCATGCTGTGAGTGGAACTGGTCCTGAGAGATGAGGCAGCACGCCCTGCAACCTATGAACTTTGCTTTTTTCCCTACTGACGATTGAGGAATCATGAAACACGTGTCTAGGGATACGAATTGAAACTAATAATACAGCACTGGCTATGAACACTTTGAATTGAATTGAGCGAGAAATTATGAACTACGTGAACCATCATGCAAGAGGTAATTACGTTGGGGTGTGTCTGGTGCGCTCCCACCCCCTAAGAGTACAAAGATTGGCTCTCACGAGCCGCCGAGCTGACGAGTTCGGGAGCCTGCGCCTTCATGCTGTGAGTGGAACTGGTCCTGAGAGATGAGGCACAACGCCCTGCAACCTATGAACTTTGCTTTTTTCCCTACTGACAATTGAGGAATCATGAAACACGTGTCTAGGGATACGAATTGAAACTAATAATACAGCACTGGCTATGAACACTTTGAATTGAATTGAGCGAGAAATTATGAACTACGTGAACCATCATGCAAGAGGTAATTACGTTGGGGCGTGTCGGGGGCGCTCCCACCCCCCTAAGAGTACAAAGATTGGCTCTCACGAGCCGCCGAGCTGACGAGCTCGGGAGCCTGCGCCTTCATGCTGTGAGTGGAACTGGTCCTGAGAGAGGAGGCAGCACGCCCTGCAACCTATGAACTTTTCTTTTTTCCCTACTGACGATTGAGGAATCATGAAACACGTGTTTAGGGATACGAATTGAAACTAATAATACAGCACTGGCTATGAACACTTTGAATTGAATTGAGCGAAAAATTATGAACTACGTGAACCATCATGCAAGAGGTAATTACGTTGGGGCGTGTCTGGTGTGCTCCCACCCCCCTAAGAGTACAAAGATTGGCTCTCACGAGCCGCCGAGCTGACGAGCTCGGGAGCCTGCGCATTTATGCTGTGAGTGGAACTGGTCCTGAGAGATGAGACAGCACGCCCTGCAACCTTTGAACTTTGCTTTTTTCCCTACTGACGATTGAGGAATCATGAAACACGTGTCTAGGGATACGAATTGAAACTAATAATACAGCACTGGCTATGAACTCTTTGAATTGAATTGAGCGAGAAATTATGAACTACGTGAACCATCATGCAAGAGGTAATTACGTTGGGGCGTGTCTGGTGCGCTCCCACCCCCCTAAGAGTACAAAGATTGGCTCTCACGAGCCGCCGAGCTGACAAGCTCGGGAGCCTGCGCCTTCATGCTGTGAGTGGAACTGGTCCTGGGAGATGAGGCAGGACGCCCTGCAACCTATGAACTTTGCTTTTTTTCCTACTGACGATTGAGGAATCATGAAACACGTGTCTAGGGATACGAATTGAAATTAATAATACAGCACTGGCTATGAACACTTTGAATTGAATTGAGCGAGAAATTATGAACTACGTGAACCATCATGCAAGAGGTAATTACGTTGGGGCGTGTCTGGTGCGCTCCCACCCCCCTAAGAGTACAAAGATTGGCTCTCACTAGCCGCCGAGCTGACGAGCTCGGGAGCCTGCGGCTTCATGCTTTGAGTGGAACTGGTCCTGAGAGATGAGGCAGCACGCCCTGCAACCTATGAACTTAGCTTTTTTCCCTACTGACGATTGAGGAATCATGAAACACGTGTGTAGGGATTTGAATTGAAACTAATAATACAGCACTGGCTATGAACACTTTGAATTGAATTGAGCGAGAAATTATGAACTATGTGAACCATCATGCAAGAGGTAATTACGTTGGGGCGTGTCTGGTGCGCTCCCAGCCCCCTAAGAGTACAAAGATTGGCTCTCACGAGCCGCCGAGCTGACGAGCTCGGAAGCCTGCGCCTTCATGCTGTGAGTGGAACTGGTCCTTAGAAATGAGGCAGCACGCCCTGCAACCTATGAACTTTTCTTTTTTCCCTACTGACGATTGAGGAATCATGAAACACGTGTTTAGGGATACGAATTGAAACTAATAATACAGCACTGGCTATGAACACTTTGAATTGAATTGAGCGAGAAATTATGAACTACGTGAACCATCATGCAAGAGGTAATTACGTTGGGGCGTGTCTGGTGTGCTCCCACCCCCCTAAGAGTACAAAGATTGGCTCTCACGAGTCGCCGAGCGGACGAGCTCGGGAGCCTGCGCCTTCATGCTGTGAGTGGAACTGGTCCTGAGAGATGAGGCAGCACGCCCTGCAACCTATGAACTTTTCTTTTTTCCCCTACTGACGATTGAGGAATCATGAAACACGTGTTTAGGGATACGAATTGAAACTAATAATACAGCACTGGCTATGAACACTTTGAATTGAATTGAGCGAGAAATTATGAACTACGTGAACCATCATGCAAGAGGTAATTACGTTGGGGCGTGTCTGGTGCGCTCCCACCCCCCTAAGAGTACAAAGATTGGCTTTCACGAGCCGCCGAGCTGACGAGCTCGGGAGCCTGCGCATTTATGCTGTGAGTGGAACTGGTCCTGAGAGATGAGACAGCACGCCCTGCAACCTATGAACTTTGCTTTTTTCCCTACTGACGATTGAGGAATCATGAAACACGTGTCTAGGGATACGAATTGAAACTAATAATACAGCACTGGCTATGAACACTTTGAATTGAATTGAGCGAGAAATTATGAACTACGTGAACCATCATGCAAGAGGTAATTACGTTGGGGCGTGTCTGGTGCGCTCCCACCCCCCCTAAGAGTACAAATATTGGCTCTCACGAGCCGCCGAGCTGACGAGCTCGGGAGCCTGCGCCTTCATGCTGTGAGTGGAACTGGTCCTGAGAGATGAGGCAGCACGCCCTGCAACCTATGAACTTTGCTTTTTTCCCTACTGACGATTGAGGAATCATGAAACACGTGTCTAGGGATACGAATTGAAACTAATAATACAGCACTGGCTATGAACACTTTGAATTGAATTGAGCGAGAAATTATGAACTACGTGAACCATCATGCAAGAGGTAATTACGTTGGGGCGTGTCTGGTGCGCTCCCACCCCCCTAAGAGTACAAAGATTGGCTCTCACAAGCCGCCGAGCTGACGAGCTCGGCAGCCTGCGCCTTCATGCTGTGAGTGGAACTGGTCCTGAGAGATGAGGCAGCACGCCCTGCAATCTATGAACTTTGCTTTTTTTCCCTACTGACGATTGAGGAATCATAAAACACGTGTCTAGGGATACGAATTGAAACTAATAATACAGCACTGGCTATGAACTCTTTGAATTGAATTGAGCGAGAAATTATGAACTACGTGAACCATCATGCAAGAGGTAATTACGTTGGGGCGTGTCTGGTGAGCTCCCACCCCCCTAAGAGTACAAAGATTGGCTCTCACGAGCCGCCGAGCAGACGAGCTCGGGAGCCTGCGCCTTCATGCTGTGAGTGGAACTGGTCCTGAGAGATGAGGCAGCACGCCCTGCAACCTATGAACTTTGCTTTTTTCCCTACTGACGATTAAGGAATCATGAAACACGTGTCTAGGGATACGAATTGAAACTAATAATACAGCACTGGCTATGAACACTTTGAATTGAATTGAGCGAGAAATTATGAACTACGTGAACCATCATGCAAGAGGTAATTACGTTGGGGCGTGTCTGGTGCGCTCCCACCCCCCTAAGAGTACAAAGATTGGCTCTCACGAGCCGCCGAGCTGACGAGCTCGGGAGCCTGCGCCTTCATGCTGTGAGTGGAACTGGTCCTGAGAAATGAGGCAGCACGCCCTGCAACCTATGAACTTTTCTTTTTTCCCTACTGACGATTGAGGAATCATGAAACACGTGTTTAGGGATACGAATTGAAACTAATAATACAGCACTGGCTATGAACACTTTGAATTGAATTGAGCGAGAAATTATGAACTACGTGAACCATCATGCAAGAGGTAATTACGTTGGGGCGTGTCTGGTGTGCTCCCACCCCCCTAAGAGTACAAAGATTGGCTCTCACGAGCCGCCGAGCGGACGAGCTAGGGAGCCTGCGCCTTCATGCTGTGAGTGGAACTGGTCCTGAGAGATGAGGCAGCACGCCCTGCAACCTATGAACTTTGCTTTTTTCCCTACTGATGATTGAGGAATCATGAAACACGTGTCTAGGGATACGAATTGAAACTAATAATACAGCACTGGCTATGAACACTTTGAATTGAATTGAGCGAGAAATTATGAACTACGTGAACCATCATGCAAGAGGTAATTACGTTGGGGCGTGTCTGGTGCGCTCCCACCCCCTAAGAGTACAAAGATTGGCTCTCACGAGCCGCCGAGCTGACGAGTTCGGGAGCCTGCGCCTTCATGCTGTGAGTGGAACTGGTCCTGAGAGATGAGGCAGAACGCCCTGCAACCTACGAACTTTGCTTTTTTCCCTACTGACAATTGAGGAATCATGAAACACGTGTCTAGGGATACGAATTGAAACTAATAATACAGCACTGGCTATGAACACTTTGAATTGAATTGAGCGAGAAATTATGAACTACGTGAACCATCATGCAAGAGGTAATTACGTTCGGGCGTGTCGGGTGCGCTCCCACCCCCCTAAGAGTACAAAGATTGGCTCTCACCAGCCGCCGAGCTGACGAGCTTGGGAGCCTGTGCCTTCATGCTGTGAGTGGAACTGGTCCTGAGAGAGGAGGCAGCATGCCCTGCAACCTATGAACTTTTCTTTTTTCCCTACTGACGATTGAGGAATCATGAAACACGTGTTTAGGGATACGAATTGAAACTAATAATACAGCACTGGCTATAAACACTTTGAATTGAATTGAGCGAAAAATTATGAACTACGTGAACCATCATGCAAGAGGTAATTACGTTGGGGCGTGTCTAGTGTGCTCCCACCCCCCTAAGAGTACAAAGATTGGCTCTCACGAGCCGCCGAGCTGACGAGCTCGGGAGCCTGCACATTTATGCTGTGAGTGGAACTGGTCCTGAGAGATGAGACAGCACGCCCTGCAACATATAAACTTTGCTTTTTTCCCTACTGACGATTGAGGAATCATGAAACACGTGTCTAGGGATACGAATTGAAACTAATAATACAGCACTGGCTATGAACTCTTTGAATTGAATTGAGTGAGAAATTATGAACTACGTGAACCATCATGCAAGAGGTAATTACGTTGGGGCGTGTCTGGTGCGCTCCCACCCCCCTAAGAGTACAAAGATTGGCTCTCACAAGCCGCCGAGCTGATGAGCTCGGCAGCCTGCGCCTTCATGCTGTGAGTGGAACTGGTCCTGAGTGATGAGGCAGCACGCCCTGCAACCTATGAACTTTGCTTTTTTCCCTACTGACGATTAAGGAATCATGAAACACGTGTCTAGGGATACGAATTGAAACTAATAATACAGCACTGGCTATGAACACTTTGAATTGAATTGAGCGAGAAATTATGAACTACGTGAACCATCATGCAAGAGGTAATTACGTTGGGGCATGTCGGGTGCGCTCCCACCCCCCTAAGAGTACAAAGATTGGCTCTCACCAGCCGCCGAGCTGACGAGCTTGGGAGCCTGCGCCTTCATGCTGTGAGTGGAACTGGTCCTGAGAGAGGAGGCAGCACGCCATGCAACCTATGAACTTTTCTTTTTTCCCTACTGACGATTGAGGAATCATGAAACACGTGTTTAGGGATACGAATTGAAACTAATAATACAGCACTGGCTATGAACACTTTGAATTGAATTGAGCGAAAAATTATGAACTACGTGAACCATCAGGCAAGAGGTAATTACGTTGGGGCGTGTCTAGTGTGCTCCCACCCCCCTAAGAGTACAAAGATTGGCTCTCACGAGCCGCCGAGCTGACGAGCTCGGGAGCCTGCGCATTTATGCTGTGAGTGGAACTGGTCCTGAGAGATGAGACAGCACGCCCTGCAACATATGAACTTTGCTTTTTTCCCTACTGACGATTGAGGAATCATGAAACACGTGTCTAGGGATACGAATTGAAACTAATAATACAGCACTGGCTATGAACTCTTTGAATTGAATTGAGTGAGAAATTATGAACTACGTGAACCATCATGCAAGAGGTAATTACGTTGGGGCGTGTCTGGTGCGCTCCCACCCCCCTAAGAGTACAAAGATTGGCTCTCACGAGCCGCCGAGCTGACGAGCTCGGGAGCCTGCGCCTTCATGCTGTGAGTGGAACTGGTCCTGAGAAATGAGGCAGCACGCCCTGCAACCTATGAACTTTTCTTTTTTCCCTACTGACGATTGAGGAATCATGAAACACGTGTTTAGGGATACGAATTGAAACTAAAAATACAGCACTGGCTATCAACACTTTGAATTGAATTGAGCGAGAAATTATGAACTACGTGAACCATCATGCAAGAGGTAATTACGTTGGGGCGTGTCTGGTGTGCTCCCACCCCCCCTAAGAGTACAAAGATTGGCTCTCACGAGCCGCCGAGCGGACGAGCTCGGGAGCCTGCGCCTTCATGCTGTGAGTGGAACTGGTCCTGAGAGATGAGGCAGCACGCCCTGCAACCTATGAACTTTGCTTTTTTCCCTACTGATGATTGAGGAATCATGAAACACGTGTCTAGGGATACAAATTGAAACTAATAATACAGCACTGGCTATGAACACTTTGAATTGAATTGAGCGAGAAATTATGAACTACGTGAACCATCATGCAAGAGGTAATTACGTTGGGGCGTGTCTGGTGCGCTCCCACCCCCTAAGAGTACAAAGATTGGCTCTCACGAGCCGCCGAGCTGACGAGTTCGGGAGCCTGCGCCTTCATGCTGTGAGTGGAACTGGTCCTGAGAGATGAGGCAGAACGCCCTGCAACCTACGAACTTTGCTTTTTTCCCTACTGACAATTGAGGAATCATGAAACACGTGTCTAGGGATACGAATTGAAACTAATAATACAGCACTGGCTATGAACACTTTGAATTGAATTGAGCGAGAAATTATGAACTACGTGAACCATCATGCAAGAGGTAATTACGTTGGGGCGTGTCGGGTGCGCTCCCACCCCCCTAAGAGTACAAAGATTGGCTCTCACGAGCCGCCGAGCTGACGAGCTTGGGAGCCTGCGCCTTCATGCTGTGAGTGGAACTGGTCCTGAGAGAGGAGGCAGCACGCCCTGCAACCTAGGAACTTTTCTTTTTTCCCTACTGACGATTGAGGAATCATGAAACACGTGTTTAGGGATACGAATTGAAACTAATAATACAGCACTGGCTATGAACACTTTGAATTGAATTGAGCGAAAAATTATGAACTACGTGAACCATCATGCAAGAGGTAATCACGTTGGGGCGTGTCTAGTGTGCTCCCACCCCCCTAAGAGTACAAAGATTGGCTCTCACGAGCCGCCGAGCTGACGAGCTCGGGAGCCTGCGCATTTATGCTGTGAGTGGAACTGGTCCTGAGAGATGAGACAGCACGCCCTGCAACATATGAACTTTGCTTTTTTCCCTACTGACGATTGAGGAATCATGAAACACGTGTCTAGGGATACGAATTGAAACTAATAATACAGCACTGGCTATGAACTCTTTGAATTGAATTGAGTGAGAAATTATGAACTACGTGAACCATCATGCAAGAGGTAATTACGTTGGGGCGTGTCTGGTGCGCTCCCACCCCCCTAAGAGTACAAAGATTGGCTCTCACAAGGCGCCGAGCTGACGAGCTCGGCAGCCTGCGCCTTCATGCTGTGAGTGGAACTGGTCCTGAGAGATGAGGCAGCACGCCCTGCAACCTATGAACTTTGCTTTTTTTCCCTACTGACGATTGAGGAATCATAAAACACGTGTCTAGGGATACGAATTGAAACTAATAATACAGCACTGGCTATGAACTCTTTGAATTGAATTGAGCGAGAAATTATGAACTACGTGAACGATCATGCAAGAGGTAATTACGTTGGGGCGTGTCTGGTGCGCTCCCACCCCCCTAAGAGTACAAAGATTGGCTCTCACGAGCCGCCGAGCTGACGATCTCGGGAGCCTGCGCATTTATGCTGTGAATGGAACTGGTCCTGAGAGATGAGACAGCACGCCCTGCAACCTATGAACTTTGCTTTTTTCCCTACTGACGATTGAGGAATCATGAAACACGTGTCTAGGGATATGAATTGAAACTAATAATACAGCACTGGCTACGAACACTTTGAATTGAATTGAGCGAGAAATTATGAACTACGTGAACCATCATGCAAGAGGTAATTACGTTGGGGCGTGTCTGGTGCGCTCCCACCCCCCCTAAGAGTACAAAGATTGGCTCTCACGAGCCGCCGAGCTGACGAGCTCGGGAGCCTGCGCCTTCATGCTGTGAGTGGAACTGGTCCTGAGAGATGAGGCAGCACGCCCTGCAACCTATGAACTTTGCTTTTTTCCCTACTGACGATTAAGGAATCATGAAACACGTGTCTAGGGATACGAATTGAAACTAATAACACAGCACTGGCTATGAACACTTTGAATTGAATTGAGCGAGAAATTATGAACTACGTGAACCATCATGCAAGAGGTAATTACGTTGGGGCGTGTCTGGTGTGCTCCCACCCCCCTAAGAGTACAAAGATTGGCTCTCACGAGCCGCCGAGCGGACGAGCTTGGGAGCCTGCGCCTTCATGCTGTGAGTGGAACTGGTCCTGAGAGATGAGGCAGCACGCCCTGCAACCTATGAACTTTTCTTTTTTCCCTACTGACGATTGAGGAATCATGAAACACGTGTTTAGGGATACGAATTGAAACTAATAATACAGCACTGGCTATGAACACTTTGAATTGAATTGAGCGAGAAATTATGAACTACGTGAACCATCATGCAAGAGGTAATTACGTTGGGGCGCGTCTGGTGCGCTCCCACCCCCCTAAGAGTACAAAGATTGGCTCTCACGAGCCGCCGAGCTGACGAGCTCGGGAGCCTGCGCATTTATGCTGTGAGTGGAACTGGTCCTGAGAGATGAGACAGCACGCCCTGCAACCTATGAACTTTGCTTTTTTCCCTACTGACGATTGAGGAATCATGAAACACGTGTCTAGGGATACGAATTGAAACTAATAATACAGCACTGGCTATGAACACTTTGAATTGAATTGAACGAGAAATTATGAACTACGTGAACCATCATGCAAGAGGTAATTACGTTGGGGCGTGTCTGGTGCGCTCCCACCCCCCCTAAGAGTACAAAGATTGGCTCTAACGAGCCGCCGAGCTGACGAGCTCGGGAGCCTGCGCCTTCATGCTGTGATTGGAACTGGTCCTGAGAGATGAGGCAGCACGCCCTGCAACCTATGAACTTTGCTTTTTTCCCTACTGACGATTGAGGAATCATGAAACACGTGTCTAGGGATACGAATTGAAACTAATAAAACAGCACTGGCTATGAACACTTTGAATTGAATTGAGCGAGAAATTATGAACTACGTGAACCATCATGCAAGAGGTAATTACGTTGGGGCGTGTCTGGTGCGCTCCCACCCCCCTAAGAGTACAAAGATTGGCTCTCACAAGCCGCCGAGCTGACGAGCTCGGCAGCCTGCGCCTTCATGCTGTGAGTGGAACTGGTCCTGAGAGATGAGGCAGCACGCCCTGCAATCTATGAACTTTGCTTTTTTTCCCTACTGACGATTGAGGAATCATAAAACACGTGTCTAGGGATACGAATTGAAACTAATAATACAGCACTGGCTATGAACTCTTTGAATTGAATTGAGCGAGAAATTATGAACTACGTGAACGATCATGCAAGAGGTAATTACGTTGGGGCGTGTCTGGTGCGCTCCCACCCCCCCTAAGAGTACAAAGATTGGCTCTCACGAGCCGACGAGCTCGGGAGCCTGCGCCTTCATGCTGTGAGTGGAACTGGTCCTGAGAGATGAGGCAGCACGCCCTGCAACCTATGAACTTTGCTTTTTTCCCTACTGACGATTAAGGAATCATGAAACACGTGTCTAGGGATACAAATTGAAACTAATAATACAGCACTGGCTATGAACACTTTGAATTGAATTGAGCGAGAAATTATGAACTACGTGAACCATCATGCAAGAGGTAATTACGTTGGGGCGTGTCTGGTGCGCTCCCACCCCCCTAAGAGTACAAAGATTGGCTCTCACGAGCCGCCGAGCTGACGAGCTCGGGAGCCTGCGCCTTCATGCTGTGAGTGGAACTGGTCCTGAGAAATGAGGCACCACGCCCTGCAACCTATGAACTTTTCTTTTTTCCCTACTGACGATTGAGGAATCATGAAACAAGTGTTTAGGGATACGAATTTAAACTAATAATACAGCACTGGCTATGAACACTTTGAATTGAATTGAGCGAGAAAATATGAACTACGTGAACCATCATGCAAGAGGTAATTACGTTGGGGCGTGTCTGGTGTGCTCCCACCCCCCTAAGAGTACAAAGATTGGCTCTCACGAGCCGCCGAGAGGACGAGCTCGGGAGCCTGCGCCTTCATGCTGTGAGTGGAACTGGTCCTGAGAGATGAGGCAGCATGCCCTGCAACCTATGAACTTTGCTTTTTTCCCTACTGACGATTGAGGAATCATGAAACACGTGTCTAGGGATACGAATTGAAACTAATAATACAGCACTGGCTATGAACACTTTGAATTGAATTGAGCGAGAAATTATGAACTACGTGAACCATCATGCAAGAGGTAATTACGTTGGGGCGTGTCTGGTGCGCTCCCACCCCCTAAGAGTACAAAGATTGGCTCTCACGAGCCGCCGAGCTGACGAGTTCGGGAGCCTGCGCCTTCATGCTGTGAGTGGAACTGGTCCTGAGAGATGAGGCAGAACGCCCTGCAACCTATGAACTTTGCTTTTTTCCCTACTGACAATTGAGAAATTATGAAACACGTGTCTAGGGATACGAACTGAAACTAATAATACAGCACTGGCTATGAACACTTTGAATTGAATTGAGCGAGAAATTATGAACTACGTGAACCATCATGCAAGAGGTAATTACGTTGGGGCGTGTCGGGTGCGCTCCCACCCCCCTAAGAGTACAAAGATTGGCTCTCACGAGCCGCCGAGCTGACGAGCTCGGGAGCCTGCGCCTTCATGCTGTGAGTGGAACTGGTCCTGAGAGAGGAGGCAGCACGCCCTGCAACCTATGAACTTTTCTTTTTTCCCTACTGACGATTGAGGAATCATGAAACACGTGTTTAGGGATACGAATTGAAACTAATAATACAGCACTGGCTATGAACACTTTGAATTGAATTGAGCGAAAAATTATGAACTACGTGAACCATCATGCAAGAGGTAATTACGTTGGGGTGTGTCTGGTGTGCTCCCACCCCCCTAAGAGTACAAAGATTGGCTCTCACGAGCCGCCGAGCTGACGAGCTCGGGAGCCTGCGCATTTATGCTGTGAGTGGAACTGGTCCTGAGAGATGAGACAGCATGTCCTGCAACCTATAAACTTTGCTTTTTTCCCTGCTGACGATTGAGGAATTATGAAACACGTGTCTAGGGATACGAATTGAAACTAATAATACAGCACTGGCTATGAACTCTTTGAATTGAATTGAGCGAGAAATTATGAACTACGTGAACCATCATGCAAGAGGTAATTACGTTGGGGCGTGTCTGGTGCGCTCCCACCCCCCTAAGAGTACAAAGATTGGCTCTCACGAGCCGCCAAGCTGACGAGCTCGGGAGCCTGCGCCTTCATGCTGTGAGTGGAACTGGTCCTGAGAGATGAGGCAGCACGCCCTGCAACCTATGAACTTTGCTTTTTTTCCTACTGACGATTGAGGAATCATGAAACACGTGTGTAGGGATACGAATTGAAACTAATAATACAGCACTGGCTATGAACACTTTGAATTGAATTGAGCGAGAAATTATGAACTACGTAAACCATCATGCAAGAGGTAATTACGTTGGGGCGTGTCTGGTGCGCTCCCATCCCCCTAAGAGTACAAAGATTGGCTCTCACAAGCCGCCGAGCTGACGAGCTCGGCAGCCTGCGCCTTCATGCTGTGAGTGGAACTGGTCCTGAGAGATGAGGCAGCACGCCCTGCAATATATGAACTTTGCTTTTTTTCCCTACTGACGATTGAGGAATCATAAAACACGTGTCTAGGGATACGAATTGAAACTAATAATACAGCACTGGCTATGAACTCTTTGAATTGAATTGAGCGAGAAATTATGAACTACGTGAACCATTATGCAAGAGGTAATTACGTTGGGGCGTGTCTGGTGCGCTCCCACCCCCCTAAGAGTACAAAGATTGGCTCTCACGAGCCGCCGAGCTGACGAGCTCGGGAGCCTGCGCCTTCATGCTGTGAGTGGAACTGGTCCTGAGAAATGAGGCAGCACGCCCTGCAACCTATGAACTTTTCTTTTTTCCCTACTGACGATTGAGGAATCATGAAACACGTGTTTAGGGATACGAATTGAAACTAATAATACAGCACTGGCTATGAACACTTTGAATTGAATTGAGCGAGAAATTATGAACTACGTGAACCATCATGCAAGAGGTAATTACGTTGGGGCGTGTCTGGTGTGCTCCCACCCCCCTAAGAGTACAAAGATTGGCTCTCACGAGCCGCCGAGCGGACGAGCTCGGGAGCCTGCGCCTTCATGCTGTGAGTGGAACTGGTCCTGAGAGAGGAGGCAGCACGCCCTGCAACCTATGAACTTTTCTTTTTTCCCTACTGACGATTGAGGAATCATGAAACACGTGTTTAGGGATACGAATTGAAACTAATAATACAGCACTGGCTATGAACACTTTGAATTGAATTGAGCGAAAAATTATGAACTACGTGAACCATCATGCAAGAGGTAATTACGTTGGGGTGTGTCTGGTGTGCTCCCACCCCCCTAAGAGTACAAAGATTGGCTCTCACGAGCCGCCGAGCTGACGAGCTCGGGAGCCTGCGCATTTATGCTGTGAGTGGAACTGGTCCTGAGAGATGAGACAGCATGTCCTGCAACCTATGAACTTTGCTTTTTTCCCTACTGACGATTGAGGAATTATGAAACACGTGTCTAGGGATACGAATTGAAACTAATAATACAGCACTGGCTATGAACTCTTTGAATTGAATTGAGCGAGAAATTATGAACTACGTGAACCATCATGCAAGAGGTAATTACGTTGGGGCGTGTCTGGTGCGCTCCCACCCCCCTAAGAGTACAAAGATTGGCTCTCACGAGCCGCCAAGCTGACGAGCTCGGGAGCCTGCGCCTTCATGCTGTGAGTGGAACTGGTCCTGAGAGATGAGGCAGCACGCCCTGCAACCTATGAACTTTGCTTTTTTTCCTACTGACGATTGAGGAATCATGAAACACGTGTGTAGGGATACGAATTGAAACTAATAATACAGCACTGGCTATGAACACTTTGAATTGAATTGAGCGAGAAATTATGAACTACGTAAACCATCATGCAAGAGGTAATTACGTTGGGGCGTGTCTGGTGCGCTCCCATCCCCCTAAGAGTACAAAGATTGGCTCTCACAAGCCGCCGAGCTGACGAGCTCGGCAGCCTGCGCCTTCATGCTGTGAGTGGAACTGGTCCTGAGAGATGAGGCAGCACGCCCTGCAATCTATGAACTTTGCTTTTTTTCCCTACTGACGATTGAGGAATCATAAAACACGTGTCTAGGGATACGAATTGAAACTAATAATACAGCACTGGCTATGAACTCTTTGAATTGAATTGAGCGAGAAATTATGAACTACGTGAACCATCATGCAAGAGGTAATTACGTTGGGGCGTGTCTGGTGCGCTCCCACCCCCCTAAGAGTACAAAGATTGGCTCTCACGAGCCGCCGAGCTGACGAGCTCGGGAGCCTGCGCCTTCATGCTGTGAGTGGAACTGGTCCTGAGAAATGAGGCACCACGCCCTGCAACCTATGAACTTTTCTTTTTTCCCTACTGACGATTGAGGAATCATGAAACAAGTGTTTAGGGATACGAATTTAAACTAATAATACAGCACTGGCTATGAACACTTTGAATTGAATTGAGCGAGAAAATATGAACTACGTGAACCATCATGCAAGAGGTAATTACGTTGGGGCGTGTCTGGTGTGCTCCCACCCCCCTAAGAGTACAAAGATTGGCTCTCACGAGCCGCCGAGCGGACGAGCTCGGGAGCCTGCGCCTTCATGCTGTGAGTGGAACTGGTCCTGAGAGATGAGGCAGCATGCCCTGCAACCTATGAACTTTGCTTTTTTCCCTACTGACGATTGAGGAATCATGAAACACGTGTCTAGGGATACGAATTGAAACTAATAATACAGCACTGGCTATGAACACTTTGAATTGAATTGAGCGAGAAATTATGAACTACGTGAACCATCATGCAAGAGGTAATTACGTTGGGGCGTGTCTGGTGCGCTCCCACCCCCTAAGAGTACAAAGATTGGCTCTCACGAGCCGCCGAGCTGACGAGTTCGGGAGCCTGCGCCTTCATGCTGTGAGTGGAACTGGTCCTGAGAGATGAGGCAGAACGCCCTGCAACCTATGAACTTTGCTTTTTTCCCTACTGACAATTGAGAAATTATGAAACACGTGTCTAGGGATACGAACTGAAACTAATAATACAGCACTGGCTATGAACACTTTGAATTGAATTGAGCGAGAAATTATGAACTACGTGAACCATCATGCAAGAGGTAATTACGTTGGGGCGTGTCGGGTGCGCTCCCACCCCCCTAAGAGTACAAAGATTGGCTCTCACGAGCCGCCGAGCTGACGAGCTCGGGAGCCTGCGCCTTCATGCTGTGAGTGGAACTGGTCCTGAGAGAGGAGGCAGCACGCCCTGCAACCTATGAACTTTTCTTTTTTCCCTACTGACGATTGAGGAATCATGAAACACGTGTTTAGGGATACGAATTGAAACTAATAATACAGCACTGGCTATGAACACTTTGAATTGAATTGAGCGAAAAATTATGCACTACGTGAACCATCATGCAAGAGGTAATTACGTTGGGGTGTGTCTGGTGTGCTCCCACCCCCCTAAGAGTACAAAGATTGGCTCTCACGAGCCGCCGAGCTGACGAGCTCGGGAGCCTGCGCATTTATGCTGTGAGTGGAACTGGTCCTGAGAGATGAGACAGCATGTCCTGCAACCTATAAACTTTGCTTTTTTCCCTGCTGACGATTGAGGAATTATGAAACACGTGTCTAGGGATACGAATTGAAACTAATAATACAGCACTGGCTATGAACTCTTTGAATTGAATTGAGCGAGAAATTATGAACTACGTGAACCATCATGCAAGAGGTAATTACGTTGGGGCGTGTCTGGTGCGCTCCCACCCCCCTAAGAGTACAAAGATTGGCTCTCACGAGCCGCCAAGCTGACGAGCTCGGGGGCCTGCGCCTTCATGCTGTGAGTGGAACTGGTCCTGAGAGATGAGGCAGCACGCCCTGCAACCTATGAACTTTGCTTTTTTTCCTACTGACGATTGAGGAATCATGAAACACGTGTGTAGGGATACGAATTGAAACTAATAATACAGCACTGGCTATGAACACTTTGAATTGAATTGAGCGAGAAATTATGAACTACGTAAACCATCATGCAAGAGGTAATTACGTTGGGGCGTGTCTGGTGCGCTCCCATCCCCCTAAGAGTACAAAGATTGGCTCTCACAAGCCGCCGAGCTGACGAGCTCGGCAGCCTGCGCCTTCATGCTGTGAGTGGAACTGGTCCTGAGAGATGAGGCAGCACGCCCTGCAATCTATGAACTTTGCTTTTTTTCCCTACTGACGATTGAGGAATCATAAAACACGTGTCTAGGGATACGAATTGAAACTAATAATACAGCACTGGCTATGAACTCTTTGAATTGAATTGAGCGAGAAATTATGAACTACGTGAACCATCATGCAAGAGGTAATTACGTTGGGGCGTGTCTGGTGCGCTCCCACCCCCCTAAGAGTACAAAGATTGGCTCTCACGAGCCGCCGAGCTGACGAGCTCGGGAGCCTGCGCCTTCATGCTGTGAGTGGAACTGGTCCTGAGAAATGAGGCAGCACGCCCTGCAACCTATGAACTTTTCTTTTTTCCCTACTGACGATTGAGGAATCATGAAACACGTGTTTAGGGATACGAATTGAAACTAATAATACAGCACTGGCTATGAACACTTTGAATTGAATTGAGCGAGAAATTATGAACTACGTGAACCATCATGCAAGAGGTAATTACGTTGGGGCGTGTCTGGTGTGCTCCCACCCCCCTAAGAGTACAAAGATTGGCTCTCACGATCCGCCGAGCGGACGAGCTCGGGAGCCTGCGCCTTCATGCTGTGAGTGGAACTGGTCCTGAGAGAGGAGGCAGCACGCCCTGCAACCTATGAACTTTTCTTTTTTCCCTACTGACGATTGAGGAATCATGAAACACGTGTTTAGGGATACGAATTGAAACTAATAATACAGCACTGGCTATGAACACTTTGAATTGAATTGAGCGAAAAATTATGAACTACGTGAACCATCATGCAAGAGGTAATTACGTTGGGGTGTGTCTGGTGTGCTCCCACCCCCCTAAGAGTACAAAGATTGGCTCTCACGAGCCGCCGAGCTGACGAGCTCGGGAGCCTGCGCATTTATGCTGTGAGTGGAACTGGTCCTGAGAGATGAGACAGCATGTCCTGCAACCTATGAACTTTGCTTTTTTCCCTACTGACGATTGAGGAATTATGAAACACGTGTCTAGGGATACGAATTGAAACTAATAATACAGCACTGGCTATGAACTCTTTGAATTGAATTGAGCGAGAAATTATGAACTACGTGAACCATCATGCAAGAGGTAATTACGTTGGGGCGTGTCTGGTGCGCTCCCACCCCCCTAAGAGTACAAAGATTGGCTCTCACGAGCCGCCAAGCTGACGAGCTCGGGAGCCTGCGCCTTCATGCTGTGAGTGGAACTGGTCCTGAGAGATGAGGCAGCACGCCCTGCAACCTATGAACTTTGCTTTTTTTCCTACTGACGATTGAGGAATCATGAAACACGTGTGTAGGGATACGAATAGAAACTAATAATACAGCACTGGCTATTAACACTTTGAATTGAATTGAGCGAGAAATTATGAACTACGTAAACCATCATGCAAGAGGTAATTACGTTGGGGCGTGTCTGGTGCGCTCCCATCCCCCTAAGAGTACAAAGATTGGCTCTCACAAGCCGCCGAGCTGACGAGCTCGGCAGCCTGCGCCTTCATGCTGTGAGTGGAACTGGTCCTGAGAGATGAGGCAGCACGCCCTGCAATCTATGAACTTTGCTTTTTTTCCCTACTGACGATTGAGGAATCATAAAACACGTGTCTAGGGATACGAATTGAAACTAATAATACAGCACTGGCTATGAACTCTTTGAATTGAATTGAGCGAGAAATTATGAACTACGTGAACCATCATGCAAGAGGTAATTACGTTGGGGCGTGTCTGGTGCGCTCCCACCCCCCTAAGAGTACAAAGATTGGCTCTCACGAGCCGCCGAGCTGACGAGCTCGGGAGCCTGCGCCTTCATGCTGTGAGTGGAACTGGTCCTGAGAGATGAGGCAGCACGCCCTGCAACCTATGAACTTTGCTTTTTTCCCTACTGACGATTGAGGAATCATGAAACAAGTGTTTAGGGATACGAATTGAAACTAATAATACAGCACTGGCTATGAACACTTTGAATTGAATTGAGCGAGAAATTATGAACTACGTGAACCATCATGCAAGAGGTAATTACGTTGGGGCGTGTCTGGTGTGCTCCCACCCCCCTAAGAGTACAAAGATTGGCTCTCACGAGCCGCCGAGCGGACGAGCTCGGGAGCCTGCGCCTTCATGCTGTGAGTGGAACTGGTCCTGAGAGATGAGGCAGCACGCCCTGCAAACTATGAACTTTGCTTTTTTCCCTACTGACGATTGAGGAATCATGAAACACGTGTCTAGGGATACGAATTGAAACTAATAATACAGCACTGGCTATGAACACTTTGAATTGAATTGAGCGAGAAATTATGAACTACGTGAACCATCATGCAAGAGGTAATTACGTTGGGGCGTGACTGGTGGGCTCCCACCCCCTAAGAGTACAAAGATTGGCTCTCACGAGCAGCCGAGCTGACGAGTTCGGGAGCCTGCGCCTTCATGCTGTGAGTGGAACTGGTCCTGAGAGATGAGGCAGAACGCCCTGCAACCTATGAACTTTGCTTTTTTCCCTACTGACAATTGAGAAATTATGAAACACGTGTCTAGGGATACGAATTGAAACTAATAATACAGCACTGGCTATGAACACTTTGAATTGAATTGAGCGAGAAATTATGAACTAAGTGAACCATCATGCAAGAGGTAATTACGTTGGGGCGTTTTGGGTGCGCTCCCACCCCCCTAAGAGTACAAAGATTGGCTCTCACAAGCCGCCGAGCTGACGAGCTCGGGAGCCTGCGCCTTCATGCTGTGAGTGGAACTGGTCCTGAGAGAGGAGGCAGCACGCCCTGCAACCTATGAACTTTTCTTTTTTCCCTACTGACGATTGAGGAATCATGAAACACGTGTTTAGGGATACGAATTGAAACTAATAATACAGCACTGGCTATGAACACTTTGAATTGAATTGAGCGAGAAATTATGAACTACGTGAACCATCATGCAAGAGGTAATTACGTTGGGGCGTGTCTGGTGTGCTCCCACCCCCCTAAGAGTACAAAGATTGGCTCTCACGAGCCGCCGAGCTGACGAGCTCGGCAGCCTGCGCCTTCATGCTGTGAGTGGAACTGGTCCTGAGAGATGAGGCAGCACGCCCTGCAATCTATGAACTTTGCTTTTTTTCCCTACTGACGATTGAGGAATCATAAAACACGTGTCTAGGGATACGAATTGAAACTAATAATACAGCACTGGCTATGAACTCTTTGAATTGAATTGAGCGAGAAATTATGAACTACGTGAACCATCATGCAAGAGGTAATTACGTTGGGGCGTGTCTGGTGCGCTCCCACCCCCCTAAGAGTACAAAGATTGGCTCTCACGAGCCGCCGAGCTGACGAGCTCGGGAGCCTGCGCCTTCATGCTGTGAGTGGAACTGGTCCTGAGAGATGAGGCAGCACGCCCTGCAACCTATGAACTTTGCTTTTTTCCCTACTGACGATTGAGGAATCATGAAACAAGTGTTTAGGGATACGAATTGAAACTAATAATACAGCACTGGCTATGAACACTTTGAATTGAATTGAGCGAGAAATTATGAACTACGTGAACCATCATGCAAGAGGTAATTACGTTGGGGCGTGTCTGGTGTGCTCCCACCCCCCTAAGAGTACAAAGATTGGCTCTCACGAGCCGCCGAGCGGACGAGCTCGGGAGCCTGCGCCTTCATGCTGTGAGTGGAACTGGTCCTGAGAGATGAGGCAGCACGCCCTGCAAACTATGAACTTTGCTTTTTTCCCTACTGACGATTGAGGAATCATGAAACACGTGTCTAGGGATACGAATTGAAACTAATAATACAGCACTGGCTATGAACACTTTGAATTGAATTGAGCGAGAAATTATGAACTACGTGAACCATCATGCAAGAGGTAATTACGTTGGGGCGTGACTGGTGGGCTCCCACCCCCTAAGAGTACAAAGATTGGCTCTCACGAGCAGCCGAGCTGACGAGTTCGGGAGCCTGCGCCTTCATGCTGTGAGTGGAACTGGTCCTGAGAGATGAGGCAGAACGCCCTGCAACCTATGAACTTTGCTTTTTTCCCTACTGACAATTGAGAAATTATGAAACACGTGTCTAGGGATACGAATTGAAACTAATAATACAGCACTGGCTATGAACACTTTGAATTGAATTGAGCGAGAAATTTTGAACTAAGTGAACCATCATGCAAGAGGTAATTACGTTGGGGCGTTTTGGGTGCGCTCCCACCCCCCTAAGAGTACAAAGATTGGCTCTCACGAGCCGCCGAGCTGACGAGCTTGGGAGCCTGCGCCTTCATGCTGTGAGTGGAACTGGTCCTGAGAGAGGAGGCAGCACGCCCTGCAACCTATGAACTTTTCTTTTTTCCCTACTGACGATTGAGGAATCATGAAACACGTGTTTAGGGATACGAATTGAAACTAATAATACAGCACTGGCTATGAACACTTTGAATTGAATTGAGCGAAAAATTATGAACTACGTGAACCATCATGCAAGAGGTAATTACGTTGGGGTGTGTCTGGTGTGCTCCCACCCTCCTAAGAGTACAAAGATTGGCTCTCACGAGCAGCCAAGCTGACGAGCTCGGGAGCCTGCGCATTTATGCTGTGAGTGGAACTGGTCCTGAGAGATGAGACAGCATGCTCTGCAACCTATGAACTTTGCTTTTTTCCCTACTGACGATTGAGGAATCATGAAACACGTGTCTAGGGATACGAATTGAAACTAATAATACAGCACTGGCTATGAACTCTTTGAATTGAATTGAGCGAGAAATTATGAACTACGTGAACCATCATGCAAGAGGTAATTACGTTGGGGCGTGTCTGGTGCGCTCCCACCCCCCTAAGAGTACAAAGATTGGCTCTCACGAGCCGCCGAGCTGACGAGCTCGGGAGCCTGCGCCTTCATGCTGTGAGTGGAACTGGTCCTGAGAGATGAGGCAGCACGCCCTGCAACCTATGAACTTTGCTTTTTTTCCTACTGACGATTGAGGAATCATGAAACACGTGTGTAGGGATACGAATTGAAACTAATAATACAGCACTGGCTATGAACACTTTGAATTGAATTGAGCGAGAAATTATGAACTACGTGAACCATCATGCAAGAGGTAATTACGTTGGGGCGTGTCTGGTGCGCTCCCACCCCCCTAAGAGTACAAAGATTGGCTCTCACAAGCCGCCGAGCTGACGAGCTCGGGAGCCTGCGCATTTATGCTGTGAGTGGAACTGGTCCTGAGAGATGAGACAGCATGCTCTGCAACCTATGAACTTTGCTTTTTTCCCTACTGACGATTGAGGAATCATGAAACACGTGTCTAGGGATACGAATTGAAACTAATAATACAGCACTGGCTATGAACTCTTTGAATTGAATTGAGCGAGAAATTATGAACTACGTGAACCATCATGCAAGAGGTAATTACGTTGGGGCGTGTCTGGTGCGCTCCCACCCCCCTAAGAGTACAAAGATTGGCTCTCACGAGCCGCCGAGCTGACGAGCTCGGGAGCCTGCGCCTTCATGCTGTGAGTGGAACTGGTCCTGAGAGATGAGGCAGCACGCCCTGCAACCTATGAACTTTGCTTTTTTTCCTACTGACGATTGAGGAATCATGAAACACGTGTGTAGGGATACGAATTGAAACTAATAATACAGCACTGGCTATGAACACTTTGAATTGAATTGAGCGAGAAATTATGAACTACGTGAACCATCATGCAAGAGGTAATTACGTTGGGGCGTGTCTGGTGCGCTCCCACCCCCCTAAGAGTACAAAGATTGGCTCTCACAAGCCGCCGAGCTGACGAGCTCGGCAGCCTGCGCCTTCATGCTGTGAGTGGAACTGGTCCTGAGAGGTGAGGCAGCACGCCCTGCAATCTATGAACTTTGCTTTTTTTCCCTACTGACGATTGAGGAATCATAAAACACGTGTCTAGGGATACGAATTGAAACGAATAATACAGCACTGGCTATGAACTCTTTGAATTGAATTGAGCGAGAAATTATGAACTACGTGAACCATCATGCAAGAGGTAATTACGTTGGGGCGTGTCTGGTGCGCTCCCACCCCCCTAAGAGTACAAAGATTGGCTCTCACGAGCCGCCGAGCTGACGAGCTCGGGAGCCTGCGCCTTCATGCTGTGAGTGGAACTGGTCCTGAGAGAGGAGGCAGCACGCCCTGCAACCTATGAACTTTTCTTTTTTCCCTACTGACGATTGAGGAATCATGAAACACGTGTTTAGGGATACGAATTGAAACTAATAATACAGCACTGGCTATGAACACTTTGAATTGAATTGAGCGAAAAATTATGAACTACGTGAACCATCATGCAAGAGGTAATTACGTTGGGGCGTGTCTGGTGTGCTCCCACCCCCCTAAGAGTACATAGATTGGCTCTCACGAGCCGCCGAGCTGACGAGCTCGGGAGCCTGCGCATTTATGCTGTGAGTGGAACTGGTCCTGAGAGATGAGACAGCACGCCCTGCAACCTTTGAACTTTGCTTTTTTCCCTACTGACGATTGAGGAATCATGAAACACGTGTCTAGGGATACGAATTGAAACTAATAGTACAGCACTGGCTATGAACTCTTTGAATTGAATTGAGCGAGAAATTATGAACTACGTGAACCATCATGCAAGAGGTAATTACGTTGGGGCGTGTCTGGTGCGCTCCCACCCCCCTAAGAGTACAAAGATTGGCTCTCACGAGCCGCCGAGCTGACGAGCTCGGGAGCCTGCGCCTTCATGCTGTGAGTGGAACTGGTCCTGAGAGATGAGGCAGCACGCCCTGCAACCTATGAACTTTTCTTTTTTCCCTACTGACGATTGAGGAATCATGAAACAAGTGTTTAGGGATACGAATTGAAACTAATAATACAGCACTGGCTATGAACACTTTGAATTGAATTGAGCGAGAAATTATGAACTACATGAACCATCATGCAAGAGGTAATTACGTTGGGGCGTGTCTGGTGTGCTCCCACCCCCCTAAGAGTACAAAGATTGGCTCTCATGAGCCGCCGAGCAGACGAGCTCGGGAGCCTGCGCCTTCATGCTGTGAGTGGAACTGGTCCTGAGAGATGAGGCAGCACGCCCTGCAAACTATGAACTTTGCTTTTTTCCCTACTGACGATTGAGGAATCATGAAACACGTGTCTAGGGATACGAATTGAAACTAATAATACAGCACTGGCTATGAACACTTTGAATTGAATTGAGCGAGAAATTATGAACTACGTGAACCATCATGCAAGAGGTAATTACGTTGGGGCGTGTCTGGTGCGCTCCCACCCCCTAAGAGTACAAAGATTGGCTCTCACGAGCAGCCGAGCTGACGAGTTCGGGAGCCTGCGCCTTCATGCTGTGAGTGGAACTGGTCCTGAGAGATGAGGCAGAACGCCCTGCAACCTATGAACTTTGCTTTTTTCCCTACTGACGATTGAGGAATCATGAAACACGTGTCTAGGGATACGAATTGAAACTAATAATACAGCACTGGCTATGAACACTTTGAATTGAATTGAGCGAGAAATTATGAACTAAGTGAACCATCATGCAAGAGGTAATTACGTTGGGGCGTTTTGGGTGCGCTCCCACCCCCCTAAGAGTACAAAGATTGGCTCTCACGAGCCGCCGAGCTGACGAGCTCGGGAGCCTGCGCCTTCATGCTGTGAGTGGAACTGGTCCTGAGAGAGGAGGCAGCACGCCCTGCAACCTATGAACTTTTCTTTTTTCCCTACTGACGATTGAGGAATCATGAAACACGTGTTTAGGGATACGAATTGAAACTAATAATACAGCACTGGCTATGAACACTTTGAATTGAATTGAGCGAAAAAAATTATGAACTACGTGAACCATCATGCAAGAGGTAATTACGTTGGGGTGTGTCTGGTGTGCTCCCACCCTCCTAAGAGTACAAAGATTGGCTCTCACGAGCCGCCGAGCTGACGAGCTCGGGAGCCTGCGCATTTATGCTGTGAGTGGAACTGGTCCTGAGAGATGAGACAGCATGCCCTGCAACCTATGAACTTTGCTTTTTTCCCTACTGACGATTGAGGAATCATGAAACACGTGTCTAGGGATACGAATTGAAACTAATAATACAGCACTGGCTATGAACTCTTTGAATTGAATTGAGCGAGAAATTATGAACTACGTGAACCATCATGCAAGAGGTAATTACGTTGGGGCGTGTCTGGTGCGCTCCCACCCCCCTAAGAGTACAAAGATTGGCTCTCACGAGCCGCCGAGCTGACGAGCTCGGGAGCCTGCTCCTTCATGCTGTGAGTGGAACTGGTCCTGAGAGATGAGGCAGCACGCCGTGCAACCTATGAACTTTGCTTTTTTTCCTACTGACGATTGAGGAATCATGAAACACGTGTGTAGGGATACGAATTGAAACTAATAATACAGCACTGGCTATGAACACTTTGAATTGAATTGAGCGAGAAATTATGAACTACGTGAACCATCATGCAAGAGGTAATTACGTTGGGGCGTGTCTGGTGCGCTCCCACCCCCCTAAGAGTACAAAGATTGGCTCTCACAAGCCGCCGAGCTGACGAGCTCGGCAGCCTGTGCCTTCATGCTGTGAGTGGAACTGGTCCTGAGAGGTGAGGCAGCACGCCCTGCAATCTATGAACTTTGCTTTTTTTCCCTACTGACGATTGAGGAATCATAAAACACGTGTCTAGGGATACGAATTGAAACGAATAATACAGCACTGGCTATGAACTCTTTGAATTGAATTGAGCGAGAAATTATGAACTACGTGAACCATCATGCAAGAGGTAATTACGTTGGGGCGTGTCTGGTGCGCTCCCACCCCCCTAAGAGTACAAAGATTGGCTCTCACGAGCCGCCGAGCTGACGAGCTCGGGAGCCTGCGCCTTCATGCTGTGAGTGGAACTGGTCCTGAGAGATGAGGCAGCACGCCCTGCAACCTATGAACTTTGCTTTTTTCCCTACTGACGATTTAGGAATCATGAAACACGTGTCTAGGGATACGAATTGAAACTAATAATACAGCACTGGCTATGAACACTTTGAATTGAATTGAGCGAGAAATTATGAACTACGTGAACCATCATGCAAGAGGTAATTACGTTGGGGCGTGTCTGGTGCGCTCCCACCCCCCTAAGAGTACAAAGATTGGCTCTGACGAGCCGCCGAGCTGACGAGCTCGGGAGCCTGCGCCTTCATGCTGTGAGTGGAACTGGTCCTGAGAAATGAGGCAGCACGCCCTGCAACCTATGAACTTTTCTTTTTTCCCTACTGACGATTGAGGAATCATGAAACACGTGTTTAGGGATACGAATTGAAACTAATAATACAGCACTGGCTATGAACACTTTGAATTGAATTGAGCGAGAAATTATATACTACGTGAACCATCATGCAAGAGGTAATTACGTTGGGGCGTGTCTGGTGTGCTCCCACCCCCCTAAGAGTACAAAGATTGGCTCTCACGAGCCGCCGAGGGGACGAGCTCGGGAGCCTGCGCCTTCATGCTGTGAGTGGAACTGGTCCTGAGAGATGAGGCAGCACGCCCTGCAACCTATGAACTTTGCTTTTTTCCCTACTGACGATTGAGGAATCATGAAACACGTGTCTAGGGATACGAATTGAAACTAATAATACAGCACTGGCTATGAACACTTTGAATTGAATTGAGCGAGAAATTATGAACTACGTGAACCATCATGCAAGAGGTAATTACGTTGGGGCGTGTCTGGTGCGCTCCCACCCCCCTAAAAGTACAAAGATTGGCTCTCACGAGTCGCCGAGCTGACGAGCTCGGGGGCCTGCGCCTTCATGCTGTGAGTGGAACTGGTCCTGAGAAATGAGGCAGCACGCCCTGCAACCTATGAACTTTTCTTTTTTCCCTACTGACGATTGAGGAATCATGAAACACGTGTTTAGGGATACGAATTGAAACTAATAATACAGCACTGGCTATGAACACTTTGAATTGAATTGAGCGAGAAATTATGAACTACGTGAACCATCATGCAAGAGGTAATTACGTTGGGGCGTGTCTGGTGTGCTCCCACCCCCCTAAGAGTACAAAGATTGGCTCTCACGAGCCGCCGAGCGGACGAGCTCGGGAGCCTGCGCCTTCATGCTGTGAGTGGAACTGGTCCTGAGAGAGGAGGCAGCACGCCCTGCAACCTATGAACTTTTCTTTTTTCCCTACTGACGATTGAGGAATCATGAAACACGTGTTTAGGGATACGAATTGAAACTAATAATACAGCACTGGCTATGAACACTTTGAATTGAATTGAGCGAAAAATTATGAACTACGTGAACCATCATGCAAGAGGTAATTACGTTGGGGTGTGTCTGGTGTGCTCCCACCCCCCTAAGAGTGCAAAGATTGGCTCTCACGAGCCGCCGAGCTGACGAGCTCGGGAGCCTGCGCATTTATGCTGTGAGTGGAACTGGTCCTGAGAGATGAGACAGCATGTCCTGCAACCTATGAACTTTGCTTTTTTCCCTACTGACGATTGAGGAATTATGAAACACGTGTCTAGGGATACGAATTGAAACTAATAATACAGCACTGGCTATGAACTCTTTGAATTGAATTGAGCGAGAAATTATGAACTACGTGAACCATCATGCAAGAGGTAATTACGTTGGGGCGTGTCTGGTGCGCTCCCACCCCCCTAAGAGTACAAAGATTGGCTCTCACGAGCCGCCAAGCTGACGATCTCGGGAGCCTGCGCCTTCATGCTGTGAGTGGAACTGGTCCTGAGAGATGAGGCAGCACGCCCTGCAACCTATGAACTTTGCTTTTTTTCCTACTGACGATTGAGGAATCATGAAACACGTGTGTAGGGATACGAATTGAAACTAATAATACAGCACTGGCTATGAACACTTTGAATTGAATTGAGCGAGAAATTATGAACTACGTAAACCATCATGCAAGAGGTAATTACGTTGGGGCGTGTCTGGTGCGCTCCCATCCCCCTAAGAGTACAAAGATTGGCTCTCACAAGCCGCCGAGCTGACGAGCTCGGCAGCCTGCGCCTTCATGCTGTGAGTGGAACTGGTCCTGAGAGATGAGGCAGCACGCCCTGCAATCTATGAACTTTGCTTTTTTTCCCTACTGACGATTGAGGAATCATAAAACACGTGTCTAGGGATACGAATTGAAACTAATAATACAGCACTGGCTATGAACTCTTTGAATTGAATTGAGCGAGAAATTATGAACTACGTGAACCATCATGCAAGAGGTAATTACGTTGGGGCGTGTCTGGTGCGCTCCCACCCCCCTAAGAGTACAAAGATTGGCTCTCACGAGCCGCCGAGCTGACGAGCTCGGGAGCCTGCGCCTTCATGCTGTGAGTGGAACTGGTCCTGAGAGATGAGGCAGCACGCCCTGCAACCTATGAACTTTGCTTTTTTCCCTACTGACGATTGAGGAATCATGAAACAAGTGTTTAGGGATACGAATTGAAACTAATAATACAGCACTGGCTATGAACACTTTGAATTGAATTGAGCGAGAAATTATGAACTACGTGAACCATCATGCAAGAGGTAATTACGTTGGGGCGTGTCTGGTGTGCTCCCACCCCCCTAAGAGTACAAAGATTGGCTCTCACGAGCCGCCGAGCGGACGAGCTCGGGAGCCTGCGCCTTCATGCTGTGAGTGGAACTGGTCCTGAGAGATGAGGCAGCACGCCCTGCAAACTATGAACTTTGCTTTTTTCCCTACTGACGATTGAGGAATCATGAAACACGTGTCTAGGGATACGAATTGAAACTAATAATACAGCACTGGCTATGAACACTTTGAATTGAATTGAGCGAAAAATTATGAACTACGTGAACCATCATGCAAGAGGTAATTACGTTGGGGTGTGTCTGGTGTGCTCCCACCCCCCTAAGAGTGCAAAGATTGGCTCTCACGAGCCGCCGAGCTGACGAGCTCGGGAGCCTGCGCATTTATGCTGTGAGTGGAACTGGTCCTGAGAGATGAGACAGCATGTCCTGCAACCTATGAACTTTGCTTTTTTCCCTACTGACGATTGAGGAATTATGAAACACGTGTCTAGGGATACGAATTGAAACTAATAATACAGCACTGGCTATGAACTCTTTGAATTGAATTGAGCGAGAAATTATGAACTACGTGAACCATCATGCAAGAGGTAATTACGTTGGGGCGTGTCTGGTGCGCTCCCACCCCCCTAAGAGTACAAAGATTGGCTCTCACGAGCCGCCAAGCTGACGATCTCGGGAGCCTGCGCCTTCATGCTGTGAGTGGAACTGGTCCTGAGAGATGAGGCAGCACGCCCTGCAACCTATGAACTTTGCTTTTTTTCCTACTGACGATTGAGGAATCATGAAACACGTGTGTAGGGATACGAATTGAAACTAATAATACAGCACTGGCTATGAACACTTTGAATTGAATTGAGCGAGAAATTATGAACTACGTAAACCATCATGCAAGAGGTAATTACGTTGGGGCGTGTCTGGTGCGCTCCCATCCCCCTAAGAGTACAAAGATTGGCTCTCACAAGCCGCCGAGCTGACGAGCTCGGCAGCCTGCGCCTTCATGCTGTGAGTGGAACTGGTCCTGAGAGATGAGGCAGCACGCCCTGCAATCTATGAACTTTGCTTTTTTTCCCTACTGACGATTGAGGAATCATAAAACACGTGTCTAGGGATACGAATTGAAACTAATAATACAGCACTGGCTATGAACTCTTTGAATTGAATTGAGCGAGAAATTATGAACTACGTGAACCATCATGCAAGAGGTAATTACGTTGGGGCGTGTCTGGTGCGCTCCCACCCCCCTAAGAGTACAAAGATTGGCTCTCACGAGCCGCCGAGCTGACGAGCTCGGGAGCCTGCGCCTTCATGCTGTGAGTGGAACTGGTCCTGAGAGATGAGGCAGCACGCCCTGCAACCTATGAACTTTGCTTTTTTCCCTACTGACGATTGAGGAATCATGAAACAAGTGTTTAGGGATACGAATTGAAACTAATAATACAGCACTGGCTATGAACACTTTGAATTGAATTGAGCGAGAAATTATGAACTACGTGAACCATCATGCAAGAGGTAATTACGTTGGGGCGTGTCTGGTGTGCTCCCACCCCCCTAAGAGTACAAAGATTGGCTCTCACGAGCCGCCGAGCGGACGAGCTCGGGAGCCTGCGCCTTCATGCTGTGAGTGGAACTGGTCCTGAGAGATGAGGCAGCACGCCCTGCAAACTATGAACTTTGCTTTTTTCCCTACTGACGATTGAGGAATCATGAAACACGTGTCTAGGGATACGAATTGAAACTAATAATACAGCACTGGCTATGAACACTTTGAATTGAATTGAGCGAGAAATTATGAACTACGTGAACCATCATGCAAGAGGTAATTACGTTGGGGCGTGACTGGTGCGCTCCCACCCCCTAAGAGTACAAAGATTGGCTCTCACGAGCAGCCGAGCTGACGAGTTCGGGAGCCTGCGCCTTCATGCTGTGAGTGGAACTGGTCCTGAGATATGAGGCAGAACGCCCTGCAACCTATGAACTTTGCTTTTTTCCCTACTGACAATTGAGAAATTATGAAACACGTGTCTAGGGATACGAATTGAAACTAATAATACAGCACTGGCTATGAACACTTTGAATTGAATTGAGCGAGAAATTATGAACTAAGTGAACCATCATGCAAGAGGTAATTACGTTGGGGCGTTTTGGGTGCGCTCCCACCCCCCTAAGAGTACAAAGATTGGCTCTCACGAGCCGCCGAGCTGACGAGCTCGGGAGCCTGCGCCTTCATGCTGTGAGTGGAACTGGTCCTGAGAGAGGAGGCAGCACGCCCTGCAACCTATGAACTTTTCTTTTTTCCCTACTGACGATTGAGGAATCATGAAACACGTGTTTAGGGATACGAATTGAAACTAATAATACAGCACTGGCTATGAACACTTTGAATTGAATTGAGCGAAAAATTATGAACTACGTGAACCATCATGCAAGAGGTAATTACGTTGGGGTGTGTCTGGTGTGCTCCCACCCTCCTAAGAGTACAAAGATTGGCTCTCACGAGCCGCCAAGCTGACGAGCTCGGGAGCCTGCGCATTTATGCTGTGAGTGGAACTGGTCCTGAGAGATGAGACAGCATGCTCTGCAACCTATGAACTTTGCTTTTTTCCCTACTGACGATTGAGGAATCATGAAACACGTGTCTAGGGATACGAATTGAAACTAATAATACAGCACTGGCTATGAACTCTTTGAATTGAATTGAGCGAGAAATTATGAACTACGTGAACCATCATGCAAGAGGTAATTACGTTGGGGCGTGTCTGGTGCGCTCCCACCCCCCTAAGAGTACAAAGATTGGCTCTCACGAGCCGCCGAGCTGACGAGCTCGGGAGCCTGCGCCTTCATGCTGTGAGTGGAACTGGTCCTGAGAGATGAGGCAGCACGCCCTGCAACCTATGAACTTTGCTTTTTTTCCTACTGACGATTGAGGAATCATGAAACACGTGTGTAGGGATACGAATTGAAACTAATAATACAGCACTGGCTATGAACACTTTGAATTGAATTGAGCGAGAAATTATGAACTACGTGAACCATCATGCAAGAGGTAATTACGTTGGGGCGTGTCTGGTGCGCTCCCAAGCCCCTAAGAGTACAAAGATTGGCTCTCACAAGCCGCCGAGCTGACGAGCTCGGCAGCCTGCGCCTTCATGCTGTGAGTGGAACTGGTCCTGAGAGGTGAGGCAGCACGCCCTGCAATCTATGAACTTTGCTTTTTTTCCCTACTGACGATTGAGGAATCATAAAACACGTGTCTAGGGATACGAATTGAAACGAATAATACAGCACTGGCTATGAACTCTTTGAATTGAATTGAGCGAGAAATTATGAACTACGTGAACCATCATGCAAGAGGTAATTACGTTGGGGCGTGTCTGGTGCGCTCCCACCCCCCTAAGAGTACAAAGATTGGCTCTCACGAGCCGCCGAGCTGACGAGCTCGGGAGCCTGCGCCTTCATGCTGTGAGTGGAACTGGTCCTGAGAGCGGAGGCAGCACGCCCTGCAACCTATGAACTTTTCTTTTTTCCCTACTGACGATTGAGGAATCATGAAACACGTGTTTAGGGATACGAATTGAAACTAATAATACAGCACTGGCTATGAACACTTTGAATTGAATTG
Organism: Lissotriton helveticus; assembly: GCF_964261635.1. Classification (NCBI taxonomy): domain Eukaryota; kingdom Metazoa; phylum Chordata; class Amphibia; order Caudata; family Salamandridae; genus Lissotriton; species Lissotriton helveticus. The sequence continues at coordinate 370,119,413 of NC_136059.1, forward strand.
AGCGAAAAATTATGAACTACGTGAACCATCATGCAAGAGGTAATTACGTTGGGGCGTGTCTGGTGTGCTCCCACCCCCCTAAGAGTACATAGATTGGCTCTCACGAGCCGCCGAGCTGACGAGCTCGGGAGCCTGCGCATTTATGCTGTGAGTGGAACTGGTCCTGAGAGATGAGACAGCACGCCCTGCAACCTTTGAACTTTGCTTTTTTCCCTACTGACGATTGAGGAATCATGAAACACGTGTCTAGGGATACGAATTGAAACTAATAGTACAGCACTGGCTATGAACTCTTTGAATTGAATTGAGCGAGAAATTATGAACTACGTGAACCATCATGCAAGAGGTAATTACGTTGGGGCGTGTCTGGTGCGCTCCCACCCCCCTAAGAGTACAAAGATTGGCTCTCACGAGCCGCCGAGCTGACGAGCTCGAGAGCCTGCGCCTTCATGCTGTGAGTGGAACTGGTCCTGAGAGATGAGGCAGCACGCCCTGCAACCTATGAACTTTTCTTTTTTCCCTACTGACGATTGAGGAATCATGAAACAAGTGTTTAGGGATACGAATTGAAACTAATAATACAGCACTGGCTATGAACACTTTGAATTGAATTGAGCGAGAAATTATGAACTACGTGAACCATCATGCAAGAGGTAATTACGTTGGGGCGTGTCTGGTGTGCTCCCACCCCCCTAAGAGTACAAAGATTGGCTCTCACGAGCCGCCGAGCGGACGAGCTCGGGAGCCTGCGCCTTCATGCTGTGAGTGGAACTGGTCCTGAGAGATGAGGCAGCACGCCCTGCAAACTATGAACTTTGCTTTTTTCCCTACTGACGATTGAGGAATCATGAAACACGTGTCTAGGGATACGAATTGAAACTAATAATACAGCACTGGCTATGAACACTTTGAATTGAATTGAGCGAGAAATTATGAACTACGTGAACCATCATGCAAGAGGTAATTACGTTGGGGCGTGTCTGGTGCGCTCCCACCCCCTAAGAGTACAAAGATTGGCTCTCACGAGCAGCCGAGCTGACGAGTTCGGGAGCCTGCGCCTTCATGCTGTGAGTGGAACTGGTCCTGAGAGATGAGGCAGAACGCCCTGCAACCTATGAACTTTGCTTTTTTCCCTACTGACAATTGAGAAATTATGAAACACGTGTCTAGGGATACGAATTGAAACTAATAATACAGCACTGGCTATGAACACTTTGAATTGAATTGAGCGAGAAATTATGAACTAAGTGAACCATCATGCAAGAGGTAATTACGTTGGGGCGTTTTGGGTGCGCTCCCACCCCCCTAAGAGTACAAAGATTGGCTCTCACGAGCCGCCGAGCTGACGAGCTCGGGAGCCTGCGCCTTCATGCTGTGAGTGGAACTGGTCCTGAGAGAGGAGGCAGCACGCCCTGCAACCTATGAACTTTTCTTTTTTCCCTACTGACGATTGAGGAATCATGAAACACGTGTTTAGGGATACGAATTGAAACTAATAATACAGCACTGGCTATGAACACTTTGAATTGAATTGAGCGAAAAAAATTATGAACTACGTGAACCATCATGCAAGAGGTAATTACGTTGGGGTGTGTCTGGTGTGCTCCCACCCTCCTAAGAGTACAAAGATTGGCTCTCACGAGCCGCCGAGCTGACGAGCTCGGGAGCCTGCGCATTTATGCTGTGAGTGGAACTGGTCCTGAGAGATGAGACAGCATGCCCTGCAACCTATGAACTTTGCTTTTTTCCCTACTGACGATTGAGGAATCATGAAACACGTGTCTAGGGATACGAATTGAAACTAATAATACAGCACTGGCTATGAACTCTTTGAATTGAATTGAGCGAGAAATAATGAACTACGTGAACCATCATGCAAGAGGTAATTACGTTGGGGCGTGTCTGGTGTGCTCCCACCCCCCTAAGAGTACAAAGATTGGCTCTCACGAGCCGCCGAGCTGACGAGCTCGGGAGCCTGCTCCTTCATGCTGTGAGTGGAACTGGTCCTGAGAGATGAGGCAGCACGCCCTGCAACCTATGAACTTTGCTTTTTTTCCTACTGACGATTGAGGAATCATGAAACACGTGTGTAGGGATACGAATTGAAACTAATAATACAGCACTGGCTATGAACACTTTGAATTGAATTGAGCGAGAAATTATGAACTACGTGAACCATCATGCAAGAGGTAATTACGTTGGGGCGTGTCTGGTGCGCTCCCACCCCCCTAAGAGTACAAAGATTGGCTCTCACAAGCCGCCGAGCTGACGAGCTCGGCAGCCTGCGCCTTCATGCTGTGAGTGGAACTGGTCCTGAGAGGTGAGGCAGCACGCCCTGCAATCTATGAACTTTGCTTTTTTTCCCTACTGACGATTGAGGAATCATAAAACACGTGTCTAGGGATACGAATTGAAACGAATAATACAGCACTGGCTATGAACTCTTTGAATTGAATTGAGCGAGAAATTATGAACTACGTGAACCATCATGCAAGAGGTAATTACGTTGGGGCGTGTCTGGTGCGCTCCCACCCCCCTAAGAGTACAAAGATTGGCTCTCACGAGCCGCCGAGCTGACGAGCTCGGGAGCCTGCGCCTTCATGCTGTGAGTGGAACTGGTCCTGAGAGATGAGGCAGCACGCCCTGCAACCTATGAACTTTGCTTTTTTCCCTACTGACGATTTAGGAATCATGAAACACGTGTCTAGGGATACGAATTGAAACTAATAATACAGCACTGGCTATGAACACTTTGAATTGAATTGAGCGAGAAATTATGAACTACGTGAACCATCATGCAAGAGGTAATTACGTTGGGGCGTGTCTGGTGCGCTCCCACCCCCCTAAGAGTACAAAGATTGGCTCTGACGAGCCGCCGAGCTGACGAGCTCGGGAGCCTGCGCCTTCATGCTGTGAGTGGAACTGGTCCTGAGAAATGAGGCAGCACGCCCTGCAACCTATGAACTTTTCTTTTTTCCCTACTGACGATTGAGGAATCATGAAACACGTGTTTAGGGATACGAATTGAAACTAATAATACAGCACTGGCTATGAACTCTTTGAATTGAATTGAGCGAGAAATTATGAACTACGTGAACCATCATGCAAGAGGTAATTACGTTGGGGCGTGTCTGGTGCGCTCCCACCCCCCTAAGAGTACAAAGATTGGCTCTCACGAGCCGCCGAGCTGACGAGCTCGGGAGCCTGCGCCTTCATGCTGTGAGTGGAACTGGTCCTGAGAGATGAGGCAGCACGCCCTGCAACCTATGAACTTTGCTTTTTTCCCTACTGACGATTTAGGAATCATGAAACACGTGTCTAGGGATACGAATTGAAACTAATAATACAGCACTGGCTATGAACACTTTGAATTGAATTGAGCGAGAAATTATGAACTACGTGAACCATCATGCAAGAGGTAATTACGTTGGGGCGTGTCTGGTGCGCTCCCACCCCCCTAAGAGTACAAAGATTGGCTCTGACGAGCCGCCGAGCTGACGAGCTCGGGAGCCTGCGCCTTCATGCTGTGAGTGGAACTGGTCCTGAGAAATGAGGCAGCACGCCCTGCAACCTATGAACTTTTCTTTTTTCCCTACTGACGATTGAGGAATCATGAAACACGTGTTTAGGGATACGAATTGAAACTAATAATACAGCACTGGCTATGAACACTTTGAATTGAATTGAGCGAGAAATTATATACTACGTGAACCATCATGCAAGAGGTAATTACGTTGGAGCGTGTCTGGTGTGCTCCCACCCCCCTAAGAGTACAAAGATTGGCTCTCACGAGCCGCCGAGGGGACGAGCTCGGGAGCCTGCGCCTTCATGCTGTGAGTGGAACTGGTCCTGAGAGATGAGGCAGCACGCCCTGCAACCTATGAACTTTGCTTTTTTCCCTACTGACGATTGAGGAATCATGAAACACGTGTCTAGGGATACGAATTGAAACTAATAATACAGCACTGGCTATGAACACTTTGAATTGAATTGAGCGAGAAATTATGAACTACGTGAACCATCATGCAAGAGGTAATTACGTTGGGGCGTGTCTGGTGCGCTCCCACCCCCCTAAGAGTACAAAGATTGGCTCTCACGAGCCGCCGAGCTGACGAGCTCGGGGGCCTGCGCCTTCATGCTGTGAGTGGAACTGGTCCTGAGAAATGAGGCAGCACGCCCTGCAACCTATGAACTTTTCTTTTTTCCCTACTGACGATTGAGGAATCATGAAACACGTGTTTAGGGATACGAATTGAAACTAATAATACAGCACTGGCTATGAACACTTTGAATTGAATTGAGCGAGAAATTATGAACTACGTGAACCATCATGCAAGAGGTAATTACGTTGGGGCGTGTCTGGTGTGCTCCCACCCCCCTAAGAGTACAAAGATTGGCTCTCACGAGCCGCCGAGCGGACGAGCTCGGGAGCCTGCGCCTTCATGCTGTGAGTGGAACTGGTCCTGAGAGAGGAGGCAGCACGCCCTGCAACCTATGAACTTTTCTTTTTTCCCTACTGACGATTGAGGAATCATGAAACACGTGTTTAGGGATACGAATTGAAACTAATAATACAGCACTGGCTATGAACACTTTGAATTGAATTGAGCGAAAAATTATGAACTACGTGAACCATCATGCAAGAGGTAATTACGTTGGGGTGTGTCTGGTGTGCTCCCACCCCCCTAAGAGTGCAAAGATTGGCTCTCACGAGCCGCCGAGCTGACGAGCTCGGGAGCCTGCGCATTTATGCTGTGAGTGGAACTGGTCCTGAGAGATGAGACAGCATGTCCTGCAACCTATGAACTTTGCTTTTTTCCCTACTGACGATTGAGGAATTATGAAACACGTGTCTAGGGATACGAATTGAAACTAATAATACAGCACTGGCTATGAACTCTTTGAATTGAATTGAGCGAGAAATTATGAACTACGTGAACCATCATGCAAGAGGTAATTACGTTGGGGCGTGTCTGGTGCGCTCCCACCCCCCTAAGAGTACAAAGATTGGCTCTCACGAGCCGCCAAGCTGACGATCTCGGGAGCCTGCGCCTTCATGCTGTGAGTGGAACTGGTCCTGAGAGATGAGGCAGCACGCCCTGCAACCTATGAACTTTGCTTTTTTTCCTACTGACGATTGAGGAATCATGAAACACGTGTGTAGGGATACGAATTGAAACTAATAATACAGCACTGGCTATGAACACTTTGAATTGAATTGAGCGAGAAATTATGAACTACGTAAACCATCATGCAAGAGGTAATTACGTTGGGGCGTGTCTGGTGCGCTCCCATCCCCCTAAGAGTACAAAGATTGGCTCTCACAAGCCGCCGAGCTGACGAGCTCGGCAGCCTGCGCCTTCATGCTGTGAGTGGAACTGGTCCTGAGAGATGAGGCAGCACGCCCTGCAATCTATGAACTTTGCTTTTTTTCCCTACTGACGATTGAGGAATCATAAAACACGTGTCTAGGGATACGAATTGAAACTAATAATACAGCACTGGCTATGAACTCTTTGAATTGAATTGAGCGAGAAATTATGAACTACGTGAACCATCATGCAAGAGGTAATTACGTTGGGGCGTGTCTGGTGCGCTCCCACCCCCCTAAGAGTACAAAGATTGGCTCTCACGAGCCGCCGAGCTGACGAGCTCGGGAGCCTGCGCCTTCATGCTGTGAGTGGAACTGGTCCTGAGAGATGAGGCAGCACGCCCTGCAACCTATGAACTTTGCTTTTTTCCCTACTGACGATTGAGGAATCATGAAACAAGTGTTTAGGGATACGAATTGAAACTAATAATACAGCACTGGCTATGAACACTTTGAATTGAATTGAGCGAGAAATTATGAACTACGTGAACCATCATGCAAGAGGTAATTACGTTGGGGCGTGTCTGGTGTGCTCCCACCCCCCTAAGAGTACAAAGATTGGCTCTCACGAGCCGCCGAGCGGACGAGCTCGGGAGCCTGCGCCTTCATGCTGTGAGTGGAACTGGTCCTGAGAGATGAGGCAGCACGCCCTGCAAACTATGAACTTTGCTTTTTTCCCTACTGACGATTGAGGAATCATGAAACACGTGTCTAGGGATACGAATTGAAACTAATAATACAGCACTGGCTATGAACACTTTGAATTGAATTGAGCGAGAAATTATGAACTACGTGAACCATCATGCAAGAGGTAATTACGTTGGGGCGTGACTGGTGCGCTCCCACCCCCTAAGAGTACAAAGATTGGCTCTCACGAGCAGCCGAGCTGACGAGTTCGGGAGCCTGCGCCTTCATGCTGTGAGTGGAACTGGTCCTGAGATATGAGGCAGAACGCCCTGCAACCTATGAACTTTGCTTTTTTCCCTACTGACAATTGAGAAATTATGAAACACGTGTCTAGGGATACGAATTGAAACTAATAATACAGCACTGGCTATGAACACTTTGAATTGAATTGAGCGAGAAATTATGAACTAAGTGAACCATCATGCAAGAGGTAATTACGTTGGGGCGTTTTGGGTGCGCTCCCACCCCCCTAAGAGTACAAAGATTGGCTCTCACGAGCCGCCGAGCTGACGAGCTCGGGAGCCTGCGCCTTCATGCTGTGAGTGGAACTGGTCCTGAGAGAGGAGGCAGCACGCCCTGCAACCTATGAACTTTTCTTTTTTCCCTACTGACGATTGAGGAATCATGAAACACGTGTTTAGGGATACGAATTGAAACTAATAATACAGCACTGGCTATGAACACTTTGAATTGAATTGAGCGAAAAATTATGAACTACGTGAACCATCATGCAAGAGGTAATTACGTTGGGGTGTGTCTGGTGTGCTCCCACCCTCCTAAGAGTACAAAGATTGGCTCTCACGAGCCGCCAAGCTGACGAGCTCGGGAGCCTGCGCATTTATGCTGTGAGTGGAACTGGTCCTGAGAGATGAGACAGCATGCTCTGCAACCTATGAACTTTGCTTTTTTCCCTACTGACGATTGAGGAATCATGAAACACGTGTCTAGGGATACGAATTGAAACTAATAATACAGCACTGGCTATGAACTCTTTGAATTGAATTGAGCGAGAAATTATGAACTACGTGAACCATCATGCAAGAGGTAATTACGTTGGGGCGTGTCTGGTGCGCTCCCACCCCCCTAAGAGTACAAAGATTGGCTCTCACGAGCCGCCGAGCTGACGAGCTCGGGAGCCTGCGCCTTCATGCTGTGAGTGGAACTGGTCCTGAGAGATGAGGCAGCACGCCCTGCAACCTATGAACTTTGCTTTTTTTCCTACTGACGATTGAGGAATCATGAAACACGTGTGTAGGGATACGAATTGAAACTAATAATACAGCACTGGCTATGAACACTTTGAATTGAATTGAGCGAGAAATTATGAACTACGTGAACCATCATGCAAGAGGTAATTACGTTGGGGCGTGTCTGGTGCGCTCCCAAGCCCCTAAGAGTACAAAGATTGGCTCTCACAAGCCGCCGAGCTGACGAGCTCGGCAGCCTGCGCCTTCATGCTGTGAGTGGAACTGGTCCTGAGAGGTGAGGCAGCACGCCCTGCAATCTATGAACTTTGCTTTTTTTCCCTACTGACGATTGAGGAATCATAAAACACGTGTCTAGGGATACGAATTGAAACGAATAATACAGCACTGGCTATGAACTCTTTGAATTGAATTGAGCGAGAAATTATGAACTACGTGAACCATCATGCAAGAGGTAATTACGTTGGGGCGTGTCTGGTGCGCTCCCACCCCCCTAAGAGTACAAAGATTGGCTCTCACGAGCCGCCGAGCTGACGAGCTCGGGAGCCTGCGCCTTCATGCTGTGAGTGGAACTGGTCCTGAGAGCGGAGGCAGCACGCCCTGCAACCTATGAACTTTTCTTTTTTCCCTACTGACGATTGAGGAATCATGAAACACGTGTTTAGGGATACAAATTGAAACTAATAATACAGCACTGGCTATGAACACTTTGAATTGAATTGAGCGAAAAATTATGAACTACGTGAACCATCATGCAAGAGGTAATTACGTTGGGGCGTGTCTGGTGTGCTCCCACCCCCCTAAGAGTACATAGATTGGCTCTCACGAGCCGCCGAGCTGACGAGCTCGGGAGCCTGCGCATTTATGCTGTGAGTGGAACTGGTCCTGAGAGATGAGACAGCACGCCCTGCAACCTTTGAACTTTGCTTTTTTCCCTACTGACGATTGAGGAATCATGAAACACGTGTCTAGGGATACGAATTGAAACTAATAGTACAGCACTGGCTATGAACTCTTTGAATTGAATTGAGCGAGAAATTATGAACTACGTGAACCATCATGCAAGAGGTAATTACGTTGGGGCGTGTCTGGTGCGCTCCCACCCCCCTAAGAGTACAAAGATTGGCTCTCACGAGCCGCCGAGCTGACGAGCTCGGGAGCCTGCGCCTTCATGCTGTGAGTGGAACTGGTCCTGAGAGATGAGGCAGCACGCCCTGCAACCTATGAACTTTTCTTTTTTCCCTACTGACGATTGAGGAATCATGAAACAAGTGTTTAGGGATACGAATTGAAACTAATAATACAGCACTGGCTATGAACACTTTGAATTGAATTGAGCGAGAAATTATGAACTACGTGAACCATCATGCAAGAGGTAATTACGTTGGGGCGTGTCTGGTGTGCTCCCACCCCCCTAAGAGTACAAAGATTGGCTCTCACGAGCCGCCGAGCGGACGAGCTCGGGAGCCTGCGCCTTCATGCTGTGAGTGGAACTGGTCCTGAGAGATGAGGCAGCACGCCCTGCAAACTATGAACTTTGCTTTTTTCCCTACTGACGATTGAGGAATCATGAAACACGTGTCTAGGGATACGAATTGAAACTAATAATACAGCACTGGCTATGAACACTTTGAATTGAATTGAGCGAGAAATTATGAACTACGTGAACCATCATGCAAGAGGTAATTACGTTGGGGCGTGTCTGGTGCGCTCCCACCCCCTAAGAGTACAAAGATTGGCTCTCACGAGCAGCCGAGCTGACGAGTTCGGGAGCCTGCGCCTTCATGCTGTGAGTGGAACTGGTCCTGAGAGATGAGGCAGAACGCCCTGCAACCTATGAACTTTGCTTTTTTCCCTACTGACAATTGAGAAATTATGAAACACGTGTCTAGGGATACGAATTGAAACTAATAATACAGCACTGGCTATGAACACTTTGAATTGAATTGAGCGAGAAATTATGAACTAAGTGAACCATCATGCAAGAGGTAATTACGTTGGGGCGTTTTGGGTGCGCTCCCACCCCCCTAAGAGTACAAAGATTGGCTCTCACGAGCCGCCGAGCTGACGAGCTCGGGAGCCTGCGCCTTCATGCTGTGAGTGGAACTGGTCCTGAGAGAGGAGGCAGCACGCCCTGCAACCTATGAACTTTTCTTTTTTCCCTACTGACGATTGAGGAATCATTAAACACGTGTTTAGGGATACGAATTGAAACTAATAATACAGCACTGGCTATGAACACTTTGAATTGAATTGAGCGAAAAAAATTATGAACTACGTGAACCATCATGCAAGAGGTAATTACGTTGGGGTGTGTCTGGTGTGCTCCCACCCTCCTAAGAGTACAAAGATTGGCTCTCACGAGCCGCCGAGCTGACGAGCTCGGGAGCCTGCGCATTTATGCTGTGAGTGGAACTGGTCCTGAGAGATGAGACAGCATGCCCTGCAACCTATGAACTTTGCTTTTTTCCCTACTGACGATTGAGGAATCATGAAACACGTGTCTAGGGATACGAATTGAAACTAATAATACAGCACTGGCTATGAACTCTTTGAATTGAATTGAGCGAGAAATAATGAACTACGTGAACCATCATGCAAGAGGTAATTACGTTGGGGCGTGTCTGGTGTGCTCCCACCCCCCTAAGAGTACAAAGATTGGCTCTCACGAGCCGCCGAGCTGACGAGCTCGGGAGCCTGCTCCTTCATGCTGTGAGTGGAACTGGTCCTGAGAGATGAGGCAGCACGCCCTGCAACCTATGAACTTTGCTTTTTTTCCTACTGACGATTGAGGAATCATGAAACACGTGTGTAGGGATACGAATTGAAACTAATAATACAGCACTGGCTATGAACACTTTGAATTGAATTGAGCGAGAAATTATGAACTACGTGAACCATCATGCAAGAGGTAATTACGTTGGGGCGTGTCTGGTGCGCTCCCACCCCCCTAAGAGTACAAAGATTGGCTCTCACAAGCCGCCGAGCTGACGAGCTCGGCAGCCTGCGCCTTCATGCTGTGAGTGGAACTGGTCCTGAGAGGTGAGGCAGCACGCCCTGCAATCTATGAACTTTGCTTTTTTTCCCTACTGACGATTGAGGAATCATAAAACACGTGTCTAGGGATACGAATTGAAACGAATAATACAGCACTGGCTATGAACTCTTTGAATTGAATTGAGCGAGAAATTATGAACTACGTGAACCATCATGCAAGAGGTAATTACGTTGGGGCGTGTCTGGTGCGCTCCCACCCCCCCTAAGAGTACAAAGATTGGCTCTCACGAGCCGCCGAGCTGACGAGCTCGGGAGCCTGCGCCTTCATGCTGTGAGTGGAACTGGTCCTGAGAGATGAGGCAGCACGCCCTGCAACCTATGAACTTTGCTTTTTTCCCTACTGACGATTTAGGAATCATGAAACACGTGTCTAGGGATACGAATTGAAACTAATAATACAGCACTGGCTATGAACACTTTGAATTGAATTGAGCGAGAAATTATGAACTACGTGAACCATCATGCAAGAGGTAATTACGTTGGGGCGTGTCTGGTGCGCTCCCACCCCCCTAAGAGTACAAAGATTGGCTCTCACGAGCCGCCGAGCTGACGAGCTCGGGAGCCTGCGCCTTCATGCTGTGAGTGGAACTGGTCCTGAGAAATGAGGCAGCACGCCCTGCAACCTATGAACTTTTCTTTTTTCCCTACTGACGATTGAGGAATCATGAAACACGTGTTTAGGGATACGAATTGAAACTAATAATACAGCACTGGCTATGAACACTTTGAATTGAATTGAGCGAGAAATTATATACTACGTGAACCATCATGCAAGAGGTAATTACGTTGGGGCGTGTCTGGTGTGCTCCCACCCCCCTAAGAGTACAAAGATTGGCTCTCACGAGCCGCCGAGGGGACGAGCTCGGGAGCCTGCGCCTTCATGCTGTGAGTGGAACTGGTCCTGAGAGATGAGGCAGCACGCCCTGCAACCTATGAACTTTGCTTTTTTCCCTACTGACGATTGAGGAATCATGAAACACGTGTCTAGGGATACGAATTGAAACTAATAATACAGCACTGGCTATGAACACTTTGAATTGAATTGAGCGAGAAATTATGAACTACGTGAACCATCATGCAAGAGGTAATTACGTTGGGGCGTGTCTGGTGCGCTCCCACCCCCTAAGAGTACAAAGATTGGCTCTCACGAGCCGCCGAGCTGACGAGTTCGGGAGCCTGCGCCTTCATGCTGTGAGTGGAACTGGTCCTGAGAGATGAGGCAGAACGCCCTGCAACCTATGAACTTTGCTTTTTTCCCTACTGACAATTGAGGAATCATGAAACACGTGTCTAGGGGTACGAATTGAAACTAATAATACAGCACTGGCTATGAACACATTGAATTGAGCGAGAAATTATGAACTACGTGAACCATCATGCAAGAGGTAATTACGTTGGGGCGTGTCGGGTGCGCTCCCACCCCCCTAAGAGTACAAAGATTGGCTCTCACGAGCCGCCGAGCTGACGAGCTCGGGAGCCTGCGCCTTCATGCTGTGAGTGGAACTGGTCCTGAGAGAGGAGGCAGCACGCCCTGCAACCTATGAACTTTTCTTTTTTCCCTACTGACGATTGAGGAATCATGAAACACGTGTTTAGGGATACGAATTGAAACTAAGAATACAGCACTGGCTATGAACACTTTGAATTGAATTGAGCGAAAAATTATGAACTACGTGAACCATCATGCAAGAGGTAATTACGTTGGGGCGTGTCTGGTGTGCTCCCACCCCCCTAAGAGTACAAAGATTGGCTCTCACAAGCCGCCGAGCTGACGAGCTCGGCAGCCTGCGCCTTCATGCTGTGAGTGGAACTGGTCCTGAGAGGTGAGGCAGCACGCCCTGCAATCTATGAACTTTGCTTTTTTTCCCTACTGACGATTGAGGAATCATAAAACACGTGTCTAGGGATACAAATTGAAACGAATAATACAGTACTGGCTATGAACTCTTTGAATTGAATTGAGCGAGAAATTATGAACTACGTGAACCATCATGCAAGAGGTAATTACGTTGGGGCGTGTCTGGTGCGCTCCCACCCCCCTAAGAGTACAAAGATTGGCTCTCACGAGCCGCCGAGCTGACGAGCTCGGGAGCCTGCGCCTTCATGCTGTGAGTGGAACTGGTCCTGAGAGATGAGGCAGCACGCCCTGCAACCTATGAACTTTGCTTTTTTCCCTACTGACGATTAAGGAATCATGAAACACGTGTCTAGGGATACGAATTGAAACTAATAATACAGCACTGGCTATGAACACTTTGAATTGAATTGAGCGAGAAATTATGAACTACGTGAACCATCATGCAAGAGGTAATTACGTTGGGGCGTGTCTGGTGCGCTCCCACCCCCCTAAGAGTACAAAGATTGGCTCTCACGAGCCGCCGAGCTGACGAGCTCGGGAGCCTGCGCCTTCATGCTGTGAGTGGAACTGGTCCTGAGAAATGAGGCAGCACGCCCTGCAACCTATGAACTTTTCTTTTTTCCCTACTGACGATTGAGGAATCATGAAACACGTGTTTAGGGATACGAATTGAAACTAATAATACAGCACTGGCTATGAACACTTTGAATTGAATTGAGCGAGAAATCATATACTACGTGAACCATCATGCAAGAGGTAATTACGTTGGGGCGTGTCTGGTGTGCTCCCACCCCCCTAAGAGTACAAAGATTGGCTCTCACGAGCCGCCGAGCGGACGAGCTCGGGAGCCTGCGCCTTCATGCTGTGAGTGGAACTGGTCCTGAGAGATGAGGCAGCACGCCCTGCAACCTATGAACTTTGCTTTTTTCCCTACTGACGATTGAGGAATCATGAAACACGTGTCTAGGGATACGAATTGAAACTAATAATACAGCACTGGCTATGAACACTTTGAATTGAATTGAGCGAGAAATTATGAACTACGTGAACCATCATGCAAGAGGTAATTACGTTGGGGCGTGTCTGGTGCGCTCCCACCCCCTAAGAGTACAAAGATTGGCTCTCACGAGCCGCCGAGCTGACGAGCTCGGGAGCCTGCGCCTTCATGCTGTGAGTGGAACTGGTCCTGAGAAATGAGGCAGCACGCCCTGCAACCTATGAACTTTTCTTTTTTCCCTACTGACGATTGAGGAATCATGAAACACGTGTTTAGGGATACGAATTGAAACTAATAATACAGCACTGGCTATGAACACTTTGAATTGAATTGAGCGAGAAATTATGAACTACGTGAACCATCATGCAAGAGGTAATTACGTTGGGGCGTGTCTGGTGTGCTCCTACCCCCCTAAGAGTACAAAGATTGGCTCTCACGAGCCGCCGAGCGGACGAGCTCAGGAGCCTGCGCCTTCATGCTGTGAGTGGAACTGGTCCTGAGAGATGAGGCAGCACGCCCTGCAACCTATGAACTTTGCTTTTTTCCCTACTGACGATTGAGGAATCATGAAACACGTGTCTAGGGATACGAATTTAAACTAATAATACAGCACTGGCTATGAACACTTTGAATTGAATTGAGCGAGAAATTATGAACTACGTGAACCATCATGCAAGAGGTAATTACGTTGGGGCGTGTCTGGTGCGCTCCCACCCCCGTAAGAGCACAAAGATTGGCTCTCACGAGCCGCCGAGCTGACGAGTTCGGGAGCCTGCGCCTTCATGCTGTGAGTGGAACTGGTCCTGAGAGATGAGGCAGAACGCACTGCAACCTATGAACTTTGCTTTTTTCCCTACTGACAATTGAGGAATCATGAAACACGTGTCTAGGGATACGAATTGAAACTAATAATACAGCACTGGCTATGAACACTTTGAATTGAATTGAGCGAGAAATTATGAACTACGTGAACCATCATGAGAGAGTTAATTACGTTGGGGCATGTCAGGTGCGCTCCCACCCCCCTAAGAGTACAAAGATTGGCTCTCACGAGCCGCCGAGCTGACGAGCTCGGGAGCCTGCGCATTTATGCTGTGAGTGGAACTGGTCCTGAGAGATGAGACAGCACGCCCTGCAACCTTTGAACTTTGCTTTTTTCCCTACTGACGATTGAGGAATCATGAAACACGTGTGTAGGGATACGAATTGAAACTAATAATACAGCACTGGCTATGAACTCTTTGAATTGAATTGAGCGAGAAATTATGAACTACGTGAACCATCATGCAAGAGGTAATTACGTTGGGGCGTGTCTGGTGCGCTCCCATCCCCCTAAGAGTACAAAGATTGGCTCTCACGAGCCGCCGAGCTGACGAGCTCGGGAGCCTGCGCCTTCATGCTGTGAGTGGAATTGGTCCTGAGAGATGAGGCAGCACGCCCTGCAACCTATGAACTTTGCTTTTTTCCTACTGACGATTGAGGAATCATATAACACGTGTCTAGGGATACGAATTGAAACTAATAATACAGCACTGGCTATGAACACTTTGAATTGAATTGAGCGAGAAATTATGAACTACGTGAACCATCATGCAAGAGGTAATTACGTTGGGGCGTGTCTGGTGCGCTCCCACCCCCCTAAGAGTACAAAGATTGGCTCTCACTAGCCGCCGAGCTGACGAGCTCGGGAGCCTGCGCCTTCATGCTGTGAGTGGAACTGGTCCTGAGAAATGAGGCAGCACGCCCTGCAACCTATGAACTTTGCTTTTTTCCCTACTGACGATTGAGGAATCATGAAACACGTGTATAGGGATTTGAATTGAAACTAATAATACAGCACTGGCTATGAACACTTTGAATTGAATTGAGCGAGAAATTATGAACTATGTGAACCATCATGCAAGAGGTAATTACGTTGGGGCGTGTCTGGTGCGCTCCCACCCCCCTAAGAGTACAAAGATTGGCTCTCACGAGCCGCCGAGCTGACGAGCTCGGGAGCCTGCGCCTTCATGCTGTGAGTGGAACTGGTCCTGAGAAATGAGGCAGCACGCCCTGCAACCTATGAACTTTTCTTTTTTCCCTACTGACGATTGAGGAATCATGAAACACGTGTTTAGGGATACGAATTGAAACTAATAATACAGCACTGGCTATGAACACTTTGAATTGAATTGAGCGAGAAATTATGAACTACGTGAACCATCGTACCAGAGGTAATTACGTTGGGGCGTGTCTGGTGCGCTCCCACACCCCTAAGAGTACAAAGATTGGCTCTCACGAGCCGCCGAGCTGACGAGCTCGGGAGCCTGCGCCTTCATGCTGTGAGTGGAACTGGTCCTGAGAAATGAGGCAGCACGCCCTGCAACCTATGAACTTTTCTTTTTTCCCTACTGACGATTGAGGAATCATGAAACACGTGTTTAGGGATACGAATTGAAACTAATAATACAGCACTGGCTATGAACACTTTGAATTGAATTGAGCGAGAAATTATGAACTACGTGAACCATCATGCAAGAGGTAATTACGTTGGGGCGTGTCTGGTGTGCTCCCACCCCCCTAAGAGTACTAAGATTGTCTCTCATGAGCCGCCGAGCTGACGAGCTCGGAAGCCTGCGCATTTATGCTGTGAGTGGAACTGGTCCTGAGAGATGAGACAGCACGCCCTGCAACCTATGAACTTTGCTTTTTTCCCTACTGACGAATGAGGAATCATGAAACACGTGTCTAGGGATACGAATTGAAACTAATAATACAACACTGGCTATGAACTCTTTGAATTGAATTGAGCGAGAAATTATGAACTACGTGAACCATCATGCAAGAGGTAATTACGTTGAGGCGTGTCTGGTGCGCTCCCACCCCCCTAAGAGTACAAAGATTGGCTCTCACGAGCCGCCGAGCTGACGAGCTCGGGAGCCTGCGCCTTCATGCTGTGAGTGGAACTGGTCCTGAGAGATGAGGCAGCACGCCCTGCAACCTATGAACTTTGCTTTTTTTCCTACTGACGATTGAGGAATCATGAAACACGTGTCTAGGGATACGAATCGAAACTAATAATACAGCACTGGCTATGAACACTTTGAATTGAATTGAGCGAGAAATTATGAACTACGTGAAACATCATGCAAGAGGTAATTACGTTGGGGCGTGTCTGGTGCGCTCCCACCCCCCTAAGAGTACAAAGATTGGCTTCCACGAGCCGCCGAGCTGACGAGCTCGGGAGCCTGCGGCTTCATGCTTTGAGTGGAACTGGTCCTGAGAGATGAGGCAGCACGCCCTGCAACCTATGAACTTTGCTTTTTTCCCTACTGACGATTGAGGAATCATAAAACACGTGTCTAGGGATACGAATTGAAACTAATAATGCAGCACTGGCTATGAACACTTTGAATTGAATTGAGCGAGAAATTATGAACTACGTGAACCATCATGCAAGAGGTAATTACGTTGGGGCGTGTCTGGTGCGCTCCCACCCCCCTAAGAGTACAAAGATTGGCTATCACGAGCCGCCGAGCTGACGAGCTCGGGAGCCTGCGCCTTCATGCTGTGAGTGGAACTGGTCCTGAGAGATGAGGCAGCACGCCCTGCAACCTATGAACTTTGATTTTTTTCCCTACTGACGATTGAGGAATCATGAAACACGTGTATAGGGATTCGAATTGAAACTAATAATACAGCACTGGCTATGAACACTTTGAATTGAATTGAGCGAGAAATTATGAACTATGTGAACCATCATGCAAGAGGTAATTACGTTGGGGCTTGTCTGGTGCGCTCTCACCCCCCTAAGAGTACAAAGATTGGCTCTCACGAGCCGCCGAGCTGACGAGCTCGGGAGCCTGCGCCTTCATGCTGTGAGTGGAACTGGTCCTGAGAAATGAGGCAGCACGCCCTGCAACCTATGAACTTTTCTTTTTTCCCTACTGACGATTGAGGAATCATGAAACACGTGTTTAGGGATACGAATTGAAACTAATAATACAGCACTGGCTATGAACACTTTGAATTGAATTGAGCGAGAAATTATAAACTACGTGAACCATCATACAAGAGGTAATTGCGTTGGGGCGTGTCTGGTGTGCTCCCACCCCCCTAAGAGTACAAAGATTGGCTCTCAAGAGCCGCCAAGCTGACGAGCTCGGGAGCCTGCGCCTTCATGCTGTGAGTGGAACTGGTCCTGAGAGATGAGGCAGCACGCCCTGCAACCTATGAACTTTGCTTTTTTTCACCACTGACGATTGAGGAATCATAAAACACGTGTCTAGGGATACGAATTGAAACTATTAATACAGCACTGGCTATGAACTCTTTGAATTGAATTGAGCGAGAAATTATGAACTACGTGAACCATCATGCAAGAGGTAATTACGTTGGGGCGTGTCTGGTGCGCTCAAACCCCCCTAAGAGTACAAAGATTGGCTCTCACGAGCCGCCGAGCTGACGAGCTCGGGAGCCTGCGCATTTATGCTGTGAGTGGAACTGGTCCTGAGAGATGAGACAGCACGCCCTGCAACCTATGAACTTTGCTTTTTTCCCTACTGACGATTGAGGAATCATGAAACACGTGTCTAGGGATACGAATTGAAACTAATAATACAGCACTGGCTATGAACACTTTGAATTGAATTGAGCGAGAAATTATGAACTACGTGAACCATCATGCAAGAGGTAATTACGTTGGGGCGTGTCTGGTGCGCTCCAACCCCCCCTAAGAGTACAAAGATTGGCTCTCACGAGCCGCCGAGCTGACGAGCTCGGGAGCCTGCGCCTTCATGCTGTGAGTGGAACTGGTCTTGAGAGATGAGGCAGCACGCCCTGCAACCTATGAACTTTGCTTTTTTCCCTACTGACGATTAAGGAATCATGAAACACGTGTCTAGGGATACGAATTGAAACTAATAATACAGCACTGGCTATGAACACTTTGAATTGAATTGAGCGAGAAATTATGAACTACGTGAACCATCATGCAAGAGGTAATTACGTTGGGGCGTGTCTGGTGCGCTCCCACCCCCCTAAGAGTACAAAGATTGGCTCTCACGAGCCGCCGAGCTGACGAGCTCGGGAGCCTGCGCCTTCATGCTGTGAGTGGAACTGGTCCTGAGAAATGAGGCAGCACGCCCTGCAACCTATGAACTTTTCTTTTTTCCCTACTGACGATTGAGGAATCATGAAACACGTGTTTAGGGATACGAATTGAAACTAATAATACAGCACTGGCTATCAACACTTTGAATTGAATTGAGCGAGAAATTATGAACTACGTGAACCATCATGCAAGAGGTAATTACGTTGGGGCGTGTCTGGTGTGCTCCCACCCCCCTAAGAGTACAAAGATTGGCTCTCACGAGCCGCCTAGCGGACGAGCTCAGGAGCCTGCGCCTTCATGCTGTGAGTGGAACTGGTCCTGAGAGATGAGGCAGCACGCCCTGCAACCTATGAACTTTGCTTTTTTCCCTACTGACGATTGAGGAATCATGAAACACGTGTCTAGGGATACGAATTGAAACTAATAATACAGCACTGGCTATGAACACTTTGAATTGAATTGAGCGAGAAATTATGAACTACGTGAACCATCATGCAAGAGGTAATTACGTTGGGGCGTGTCTGGTGCGCTCCCACCCCCCCTAAGAGTACAAAGATTGGCTCTCACGAGCCGCCGAGCTGACGAGCTCGGGAGCCTGCGCATTTATGCTGTGAGTGGAACTGGTCCTGAGAGATGAGACAGCACGCCCTGCAACCTATGAACTTTGCTTTTTTCCCTACTGACGATTGAGGAATCATGAAACACGTGTCTAGGGATACGAATTGAAACTAATAATACAGCACTGGCTATGAACACTTTGAATTGAATTGAGCGAGAAATTATGAACTACGTGAACCATCATGCAAGAGGTAATTACGTTGGGGCGTGTCTGGTGCGCTCCCACCCCCCCTAAGAGTACAAAGATTGGCTCTCACGAGCCGCCGAGCTGACGAGCTCGGGAGCCTGCGCATTTATGCTGTGAGTGGAACTGGTCCTGAGAGATGAGACAGCACGCCCTGCAACCTATGAACTTTGCTTTTTTCCCTACTGACGAGTGAGGAATCATGAAACACGTGTCTAGGGATACGAATTGAAACTAATAATACAGCACTGGCTATGAACACTTTGAATTGAATTGAGCGAGAAATTATGAACTACGTGAACCATCATGCAAGAGGTAATTACGTTGGGGCGTGTCTGGTGCGCTCCCACCCCCTAAGAGTACAAAGATTGGCTCTCACGAGCCGCCGAGCTGACGAGCTCGGGAGCCTGCGCCTTCATGCTGTGAGTGGAACTGGTCCTGAGAAATGAGGCAGCACGCCCTGCAACCTATGAACTTTTCTTTTTTCCCTACTGACGATTGAGGAATCATGAAACACGTGTTTAGGGATACGAATTGAAACTAATAATACAGCACTGGCTATGAACACTTTGAATTGAATTGAGCGAGAAATTATGAACTACGTGAACCATCATGCAAGAGGTAATTACGTTGGGGCGTGTCTGGTGTGCTCCTACCCCCCTAAGAGTACAAAGATTGGCTCTCACGAGCCGCCGAGCGGACGAGCTCAGGAGCCTGCGCCTTCATGCTGTGAGTGGAACTGGTCCTGAGAGATGAGGCAGCACGCCCTGCAACCTATGAACTTTGCTTTTTTCCCTACTGACGATTGAGGAATCATGAAACACGTGTCTAGGGATACGAATTTAAACTAATAATACAGCACTGGCTATGAACACTTTGAATTGAATTGAGCGAGAAATTATGAACTACGTGAACCATCATGCAAGAGGTAATTACGTTGGGGCGTGTCTGGTGCGCTCCCACCCCCGTAAGAGCACAAAGATTGGCTCTCACGAGCCGCCGAGCTGACGAGTTCGGGAGCCTGCGCCTTCATGCTGTGAGTGGAACTGGTCCTGAGAGATGAGGCAGAACGCCCTGCAACCTATGAACTTTGCTTTTTTCCCTACTGACAATTGAGGAATCATGAAACACGTGTCTAGGGATACGAATTGAAACTAATAATACAGCACTGGCTATGAACACTTTGAATTGAATTGAGCGAGAAATTATGAACTACGTGAACCATCATGAGAGAGTTAATTACGTTGGGGCATGTCAGGTGCGCTCCCACCCCCCTAAGAGTACAAAGATTGGCTCTCACGAGCCGCCGAGCTGACGAGCTCGGGAGCCTGCGCATTTATGCTGTGAGTGGAACTGGTCCTGAGAGATGAGACAGCACGCCCTGCAACCTTTGAACTTTGCTTTTTTCCCTACTGACGATTGAGGAATCATGAAACACGTGTCTAGGGATACGAATTGAAACTAATAATACAGCACTGGCTATGAACTCTTTGAATTGAATTGAGCGAGAAATTATGAACTACGTGAACCATCATGCAAGAGGTAATTACGTTGGGGCGTGTCTGGTGCGCTCCCACCCCCCTAAGAGTACAAAGATTGGCTCTCACGAGCCGCCGAGCTGACGAGCTCGGGAGCCTGCGCCTTCATGCTGTGAGTGGAATTGGTCCTGAGAGATGAGGCAGCACGCCCTGCAACCTATGAACTTTGCTTTTTTCCTACTGACGATTGAGGAATCATATAACACGTGTCTAGGGATACGAATTGAAACTAATAATACAGCACTGGCTATGAACACTTTGAATTGAATTGAGCGAGAAATTATGAACTACGTGAACCATCATGCAAGAGGTAATTACGTTGGGGCGTGTCTGGTGCGCTCCCACCCCCCTAAGAGTACAAAGATTGGCTCTCACTAGCCGCCGAGCTGACGAGCTCGGGAGCCTGTGGCTTCATGCTTTGAGTGGAACTGGTCCTGAGAGATGAGGCAGCACGCCCTGCAACCTATGAACTTTGCTTTTTTCCCTACTGACGATTGAGGAATCATGAAACACGTGTATAGGGATTTGAATTGAAACTAATAATACAGCACTGGCTATGAACACTTTGAATTGAATTGAGCGAGAAATTATGAACTATGTGAACCATCATGCAAGAGGTAATTACGTTGGGGCGTGTCTGGTGCGCTCCCACCCCCCTAAGAGTACAAAGATTGGCTCTCACGAGCCGCCGAGCTGACGAGCTCGGGAGCCTGCGCCTTCATGCTGTGAGTGGAACTGGTCCTGAGAAATGAGGCAGCACGCCCTGCAACCTATGAACTTTTCTTTTTTCCCTACTGACGATTGAGGAATCATGAAACACGTGTTTAGGGATACGAATTGAAACTAATAATACAGCACTGGCTATGAACACTTTGAATTGAATTGAGCGAGAAATTATGAACTACGTGAACCATCGTACAAGAGGTAATTACGTTGGGGCGTGTCTGGTGCGCTCCCACACCCCTAAGAGTACAAAGATTGGCTCTCACGAGCCGCCGAGCTGACGAGCTCGGGAGCCTGCGCCTTCATGCTGTGAGTGGAACTGGTCCTGAGAAATGAGGCAGCACGCCCTGCAACCTATGAACTTTTCTTTTTTCCCTACTGACGATTGAGGAATCATGAAACACGTGTTTAGGGATACGAATTGAAACTAATAATACAGCACTGGCTATGAACACTTTGAATTGAATTGAGCGAGAAATTATGAACTACGTGAACCATCATGCAAGAGGTAATTACGTTGGGGCGTGTCTGGTGTGCTCCCACCCCCCTAAGAGTACTAAGATTGTCTCTCATGAGCCGCCGAGCTGACGAGCTCGGAAGCCTGCGCATTTATGCTGTGAGTGGAACTGGTCCTGAGAGATGAGACAGCACGCCCTGCAACCTATGAACTTTGCTTTTTTCCCTACTGACGAATGAGGAATCATGAAACACGTGTCTAGGGATACGAATTGAAACTAATAATACAACACTGGCTATGAACTCTTTGAATTGAATTGAGCGAGAAATTATGAACTACGTGAACCATCATGCAAGAGGTAATTACGTTGAGGCGTGTCTGGTGCGCTCCCACCCCCCTAAGAGTACAAAGATTGGCTCTCACGAGCCGCCGAGCTGACGAGCTCGGGAGCCTGCGCCTTCATGCTGTGAGTGGAACTGGTCCTGAGAGATGAGGCAGCACGCCCTGCAACCTATGAACTTTGCTTTTTTTCCTACTGACGATTGAGGAATCATGAAACACGTGTCTAGGGATACGAATCGAAACTAATAATACAGCACTGGCTATGAACACTTTGAATTGAATTGAGCGAGAAATTATGAACTACGTGAAACATCATGCAAGAGGTAATTACGTTGGGGCGTGTCTGGTGCGCTCCCACCCCCCTAAGAGTACAAAGATTGGCTTCCACGAGCCGCCGAGCTGACGAGCTCGGGAGCCTGCGGCTTCATGCTTTGAGTGGAACTGGTCCTGAGAGATGAGGCAGCACGCCCTGCAACCTATGAACTTTGCTTTTTTCCCTACTGACGATTGAGGAATCATAAAACACGTGTCTAGGGATACGAATTGAAACTAATAATGCAGCACTGGCTATGAACACTTTGAATTGAATTGAGCGAGAAATTATGAACTACGTGAACCATCATGCAAGAGGTAATTACGTTGGGGCGTGTCTGGTGCGCTCCCACCCCCCTAAGAGTACAAAGATTGGCTATCACGAGCCGCCGAGCTGACGAGCTCGGGAGCCTGCGCCTTCATGCTGTGAGTGGAACTGGTCCTGAGAGATGAGGCAGCACGCCCTGCAACCTATGAACTTTGATTTTTTTCCCTACTGACGATTGAGGAATCATGAAACACGTGTATAGGGATTCGAATTGAAACTAATAATACAGCACTGGCTATGAACACTTTGAATTGAATTGAGCGAGAAATTATGAACTATGTGAACCATCATGCAAGAGGTAATTACGTTGGGGCTTGTCTGGTGCGCTCTCACCCCCCTAAGAGTACAAAGATTGGCTCTCACGAGCCGCCGAGCTGACGAGCTCGGGAGCCTGCGCCTTCATGCTGTGAGTGGAACTGGTCCTGAGAAATGAGGCAGCACGCCCTGCAACCTATGAACTTTTCTTTTTTCCCTACTGACGATTGAGGAATCATGAAACACGTGTTTAGGGATACGAATTGAAACTAATAATACAGCACTGGCTATGAACACTTTGAATTGAATTGAGCGAGAAATTATAAACTACGTGAACCATCATACAAGAGGTAATTGCGTTGGGGCGTGTCTGGTGTGCTCCCACCCCCCTAAGAGTACAAAGATTGGCTCTCAAGAGCCGCCAAGCTGACGAGCTCGGGAGCCTGCGCCTTCATGCTGTGAGTGGAACTGGTCCTGAGAGATGAGGCAGCACGCCCTGCAACCTATGAACTTTGCTTTTTTTCACCACTGACGATTGAGGAATCATAAAACACGTGTCTAGGGATACGAATTGAAACTATTAATACAGCACTGGCTATGAACTCTTTGAATTGAATTGAGCGAGAAATTATGAACTACGTGAACCATCATGCAAGAGGTAATTACGTTGGGGCGTGTCTGGTGCGCTCAAACCCCCCTAAGAGTACAAAGATTGGCTCTCACGAGCCGCCGAGCTGACGAGCTCGGGAGCCTGCGCATTTATGCTGTGAGTGGAACTGGTCCTGAGAGATGAGACAGCACGCCCTGCAACCTATGAACTTTGCTTTTTTCCCTACTGACGATTGAGGAATCATGAAACACGTGTCTAGGGATACGAATTGAAACTAATAATACAGCACTGGCTATGAACACTTTGAATTGAATTGAGCGAGAAATTATGAACTACGTGAACCATCATGCAAGAGGTAATTACGTTGGGGCGTGTCTGGTGCGCTCCCACCCCCCCTAAGAGTACAAAGATTGGCTCTCACGAGCCGCCGAGCTGACGAGCTCGGGAGCCTGCGCCTTCATGCTGTGAGTGGAACTGGTCTTGAGAGATGAGGCAGCACGCCCTGCAACCTATGAACTTTGCTTTTTTCCCTACTGACGATTAAGGAATCATGAAACACGTGTCTAGGGATACGAATTGAAACTAATAATACAGCACTGGCTATGAACACTTTGAATTGAATTGAGCGAGAAATTATGAACTACGTGAACCATCATGCAAGAGGTAATTACGTTGGGGCGTGTCTGGTGCGCTCCCATCCCCCTAAGAGTACAAAGATTGGCTCTCACGAGCCGCCGAGCTGACGAGCTCGGGAGCCTGCGCCTTCATGCTGTGAGTGGAACTGGTCCTGAGAAATGAGGCAGCACGCCCTGCAACCTATGAACTTTTCTTTTTTCCCTACTGACGATTGAGGAATCATGAAACACGTGTTTAGGGATACGAATTGAAACTAATAATACAGCACTGGCTATCAACACTTTGAATTGAATTGAGCGAGAAATTATGAACTACGTGAACCATCATGCAAGAGGTAATTACGTTGGGGCGTGTCTGGTGTGCTCCCACCCCCCTAAGAGTACAAAGATTGGCTCTCACGAGCCGCCTAGCGGACGAGCTCAGGAGCCTGCGCCTTCATGCTGTGAGTGGAACTGGTCCTGAGAGATGAGGCAGCACGCCCTGCAACCTATGAACTTAGCTTTTTTCCCTACTGACGATTGAGGAATCATGAAACACGTGTCTAGGGATACGAATTGAAACTAATAATACAGCACTGGCTATGAACACTTTGAATTGAATTGAGCGAGAAATTATGAACTACGTGAACCATCATGCAAGAGGTAATTACGTTGGGGCGTGTCTGGTGCGCTCCCACCCCCCCTAAGAGTACAAAGATTGGCTCTCACGAGCCGCCGAGCTGACGAGCTCGGGAGCCTGCGCATTTATGCTGTGAGTGGAACTGGTCCTGAGAGATGAGACAGCACGCCCTGCAACCTATGAACTTTGCTTTTTTCCCTACTGACGATTGAGGAATCATGAAACACGTGTCTAGGGATACGAATTGAAACTAATAATACAGCACTGGCTATGAACACTTTGAATTGAATTGAGCGAGAAATTATGAACTACGTGAACCATCATGCAAGAGGTAATTACGTTGGGGCGTGTCTGGTGCGCTCCCACCCCCCCTAAGAGTACAAAGATTGGCTCTCACGAGCCGCCGAGCTGACGAGCTCGGGAGCCTGCGCATTTATGCTGTGAGTGGAACTGGTCCTGAGAGATGAGACAGCACGCCCTGCAACCTATGAACTTTGCTTTTTTCCCTACTGACGATTGAGGAATCATGAAACACGTGTCTAGGGATACGAATTGAAACT
This sequence comes from Lissotriton helveticus, assembly GCF_964261635.1. Lineage (NCBI taxonomy): Eukaryota > Metazoa > Chordata > Amphibia > Caudata > Salamandridae > Lissotriton > Lissotriton helveticus. The sequence goes on from NC_136059.1 coordinate 370,144,861, forward strand.
AATAATACAGCACTGGCTATGAACTCTTTTAATTGAATTGAGCGAGAAATTATGAACTACGTGAACCATCATGCAAGAGGTAATTACGTTGGGGCATGTCTGGTGCGCTCCCACCCCCCTAAGAGTACAAAGATTGGCTCTCACGAGCCGCCGAGCTGACGAGCTCGGGAGCCTGCGCCTTCATGCTGTGAGTGGAACTGGTCCTGAGAGATGAGGCAGCACGCCCTGCAACCTATGAACTTAGCTTTTTTCCCTACTGACGATTGAGGAATCATGAAACACGTGTCTAGGGATACGAATTGAAACTAATAATACAGCACTGGCTATGAACACTTTGAATTGAATTGAGCGAGAAATTATGAACTACGTGAACCATCATGCAAGAGGTAGTTACGTTGGGGCGTGTCTGGTGCGCTCCCACCCCCCTAAGAGTACAAAGATTGGCTCTCACGAGCCGCCGAGCTGACGAGCTCGGGAGCCTGCGCCTTCATGCTGTGAGTGGAACTGGTCCTGAGAGATGAGGCAGCACGCCCTGCAACCTATAAACGTTGATTTCTTCCCTACTGACGATTGAGGAATCATGAAACACGTGTATAGGGATTCAATTGAAACTAATAATACAGCACTGGCTATGAACACTTTAATTGAATTGAGCGAGAAATTATGAACTATGTGAACCATCATGCAAGAGGTAATTACGTTGGGGCGTGTCTGGTGCGCTCCCACCCCCCTAAGAGTACAAAGATTGGCTCTCACGAGCCGCCGAGCTGACGAGCTCGGGAGCCTGCGCCTTCATGCTGTGAGTGGAACTGGTCCTGAGAAATGAGGCAGCACGCCCTGCAACCTATGAACTTTGCTTTTTTCCCTACTGACGATTGAGGAATCATGAAACATGTGTCTAGGGATACGAATTGAAACTAATAATACAGCACTGGCTATGAACTCTTTTAATTGAATTGAGCGAGAAATTATGAACTACGTGAACCATCATGCAAGAGGTAATTACGTTGGGGCATGTCTGGTGCGCTCCCACCCCCCTAAGAGTACAAAGATTGGCTCTCACGAGCCGCCGAGCTGACGAGCTCGGGAGCCTGCGCCTTCATGCAGTGAGTGGAACTGGTCCTGAGAGATGAGGCAGCACGCCCTGCAACCTATGAACTTTGCTTTTTTTCCTACTGACGATTGAGGAATCATGAAACACGTGTCTAGGGATACGAATTGAAACTAATAATACAGCACTGGCTATGAACACTTTGAATTGAATTGAGCGAGAAATTATGAACTACGTGAACCATCATGCAAGAGGTAATTACGTTGGGGCGTGTCTGGTGCGCTCCCACCCCCCTAAGAGTACAAAGATTGGCTCTCACGGGCCGCCGAGCTGACGAGCTCGGGAGCCTGCGGCTTCATGCTTTGAGTGGAACTGGTCCTGAGAGATGAGGCAGCACGCCCTGCAACCTATGAACTTAGCTTTTTTCCCTACTGACGATTGAGGAATCACGAAACACGTGTCTAGGGATACGAATTGAAACTAATAATACAGCACTGGCTATGAACACTTTGAATTGAATTGAGCGAGAAATTATGAACTACGTGAACCATCATGCAAGAGGTAGTTACGTTGGGGCGTGTCTGGTGCGCTCCCACCCCCCTAAGAGTACAAAGATTGGCTCTCACGAGCCGCCGAGCTGACGAGCTCGGGAGCCTGCGCCTTCATGCTGTGAGTGGAACTGGTCCTGAGAGATGAGGCAGCACGCCCTGCAACCTATAAACTTTGATTTCTTCCCTACTGACGATTGAGGAATCATGAAACACGTGTATAGGGATTCAATTGAAACTAATAATACAGCACTGGCTATGAACACTTTAATTGAATTGAGCGAGAAATTATGAACTATGTGAACCATCATGCAAGAGGTAATTACGTTGGGGCGTGTCTGGTGCGCTCCCACCCCCCTAAGAGTACAAAGATTGGCTCTCACGAGCCGCCGAGCTGACGAGCTCGGGAGCCTGCGCCTTCATGCTGTGAGTGGAACTGGTCCTGAGAAATGAGGCAGCACGCCCTGCAACCTATGAACTTTGCTTTTTTCCCTACTGACGATTGAGGAATCATGAAACACGTGTCTAGGGATACGAATTGAAACTAATAATACAGCACTGGCTATGAACTCTTTTAATTGAATTGAGCGAGAAATTATGAACTACGTGAACCATCATGCAAGAGGTAATTACGTTGGGGCATGTCTGGTGCGCTCCCACCCCCCTAAGAGTACAAAGATTGGCTCTCACGAGCCGCCGAGCTGACGAGCTCGGGAGCCTGCGCCTTCATGCTGTGAGTGGAACTGGTCCTGAGAGATGAGGCAGCACGCCCTGCAACCTATGAACTTTGCTTTTTTTCCTACTGACGATTGAGGAATCATGAAACACGTGTCTAGGGATACGAATTGAAACTAATAATACAGCACTGGCTATGAACACTTTGAATTGAATTGAGCGAGAAATTATGAACTACGTGAACCATCATGCAAGAGGTAATTCCGTTGGGGCGTGTCTGGTGCGCTCCCACCCCCCTAAGAGTACAAAGATTGGCTCTCACGGGCCGCCGAGCTGACGAGCTCGGGAGCCTGCGGCTTCATGCTTTGAGTGGAACTGGTCCTGAGAGATGAGGCAGCACGCCCTGCAACCTATGAACTTAGCTTTTTTCCCTACTGACGATTGAGGAATCATGAAACACGTGTCTAGGGATACGAATTGAAACTAATAATACAGCACTGGCTATGAACACTTTGAATTGAATTGAGCGAGAAATTATGAACTACGTGAACCATCATGCAAGAGGTAGTTACGTTGGGGCGTGTCTGGTGCGCTCCCACCCCCCTAAGAGTACAAAGATTGGCTCTCACGAGCCGCCGAGCTGACGAGCTCGGGAGCCTGCGCCTTCATGCTGTGAGTGGAACTGGTCCTGAGAGATGAGGCAGCACGCCCTGCAACCTATAAACTTTGATTTTTTCCCTACTGACGATTGAGGAATCATGAAACACGTGTATAGGGATTCAATTGAAACTAATAATACAGCACTGGCTATGAACACTTTAATTGAATTGAGCGAGAAATTATGAACTATGTGAACCATCATGCAAGAGGTAATTACGTTGGGGCGTGTCTGGTGCGCTCCCACCCCCCTAAGAGTACAAAGATTGGCTCTCACGAGCCGCCGAGCTGACGAGCTCGGGAGCCTGCGCCTTCATGCTGTGAGTGGAACTGGTCCTGAGAAATGAGGCAGCACGCCCTGCAACCTATGAACTTTTCTTTTTTCCCTACTGACGATTGAGGAATCATGAAACACGTGTTTAGGGATACGAATTGAAACTAATAATACAGCACTGGCTATGAACACTTTGAATTGAATTGAGCGAGAAATTATGAACTACGTGAACCATCATACAAGAGGTAATTACGTTGGGGCGTGTCTGGTGCGCTCCCACCCCCCTAAGAGTACAAAGATTGGCTCTCACGAGCCGCCGAGCTGACGAGCTTGGGAGCCTGCACCTTCATGCTGTGAGTGGAACTGGTCCTGAGAAATGAGGCAGCACGCCCTGCAACCTATGAACTTTTCTTTTTTCCCTACTGACGATTGAGGAATCATGAAACACGTGTCTAGGGATACGAATTGAAACTAATAATACAGCACTGGCTATGAACTCTTTGAATTGAATTGAGCGAGAAATTATGAACTACGTGAACCATCATGCAAGAGGTAATTACGTTGGGGCGTGTGTGGTGCGCTCCCACCCCCCTAAGAGTACAAAGATTGGCTCTCACGAGCCGCCGAGCTGAAGAGCTCGGGAGCCTGCGCCTTCATGCTGTGAGTGGAACTGGTCCTGAGAGATGAGGCAGCACGCCCTGCAACCTATGAACTTTGCTTTTTTTCCTACTGACGATTGAGGAATCATGAAACACGTGTCTAGGGATACGAATTGAAACTAATAATACAGCACTGGCTATGAACACTTTGAATTGAATTGAGCGAGAAATTATGAACTACGTGAACCATCATGCAAGAGGTAATTACGTTGGGGCGTGTCTGGTGCGCTCCCACCCCCCTAAGAGTACAAAGATTGGCTCTCACGAGCCGCCGAGCTGACGAGCTCGGGAGCCTGCGGCTTCATGCTTTGAGTGGAACTGGTCCCGAGAGATGAGGCAGCACGCCCTGCAACCTATGAACTTTGCTTTTTTCCCTACTGACGATTGAGGAATCATGAAACACGTGTCTAGGGATACGAATTGAAACTAATAATACAGCACTGGCTATGAACTCTTTTAATTGAATTGAGCGAGAAATTATGAACTACGTGAACCATCATGCAAGAGGTAATTACGTTGGGGCATGTCTGGTGCGCTCCCACCCCCCTAAGAGTACAAAGATTGGCTCTCACGAGCCGCCGAGCTGACGAGCTCGGGAGCCTGCGCCTTCATGCTGTGAGTGGAACTGGTCCTGAGAGATGAGGCAGCACGCCCTGCAACCTATGAACTTAGCTTTTTTCCCTACTGACGATTGAGGAATCATGAAACACGTGTCTAGGGATACGAATTGAAACTAATAATACAGCACTGGCTATGAACACTTTGAATTGAATTGAGCGAGAAATTATGAACTACGTGAACCATCATGCAAGAGGTAGTTACGTTGGGGCGTGTCTGGTGCGCTCCCACCCCCCTAAGAGTACAAAGATTGGCTCTCACGAGCCGCCGAGCTGACGAGCTCGGGAGCCTGCGCCTTCATGCTGTGAGTGGAACTGGTCCTGAGAGATGAGGCAGCACGCCCTGCAACCTATAAACGTTGATTTCTTCCCTACTGACGATTGAGGAATCATGAAACACGTGTATAGGGATTCAATTGAAACTAATAATACAGCACTGGCTATGAACACTTTAATTGAATTGAGCGAGAAATTATGAACTATGTGAACCATCATGCAAGAGGTAATTACGTTGGGGCGTGTCTGGTGCGCTCCCACCCCCCTAAGAGTACAAAGATTGGCTCTCACGAGCCGCCGAGCTGACGAGCTCGGGAGCCTGCGCCTTCATGCTGTGAGTGGAACTGGTCCTGAGAAATGAGGCAGCACGCCCTGCAACCTATGAACTTTGCTTTTTTCCCTACTGACGATTGAGGAATCATGAAACATGTGTCTAGGGATACGAATTGAAACTAATAATACAGCACTGGCTATGAACTCTTTTAATTGAATTGAGCGAGAAATTATGAACTACGTGAACCATCATGCAAGAGGTAATTACGTTGGGGCATGTCTGGTGCGCTCCCACCCCCCTAAGAGTACAAAGATTGGCTCTCACGAGCCGCCGAGCTGACGAGCTCGGGAGCCTGCGCCTTCATGCAGTGAGTGGAACTGGTCCTGAGAGATGAGGCAGCACGCCCTGCAACCTATGAACTTTGCTTTTTTTCCTACTGACGATTGAGGAATCATGAAACACGTGTCTAGGGATACGAATTGAAACTAATAATACAGCACTGGCTATGAACACTTTGAATTGAATTGAGCGAGAAATTATGAACTACGTGAACCATCATGCAAGAGGTAATTACGTTGGGGCGTGTCTGGTGCGCTCCCACCCCCCTAAGAGTACAAAGATTGGCTCTCACGGGCCGCCGAGCTGACGAGCTCGGGAGCCTGCGGCTTCATGCTTTGAGTGGAACTGGTCCTGAGAGATGAGGCAGCACGCCCTGCAACCTATGAACTTAGCTTTTTTCCCTACTGACGATTGAGGAATCACGAAACACGTGTCTAGGGATACGAATTGAAACTAATAATACAGCACTGGCTATGAACACTTTGAATTGAATTGAGCGAGAAATTATGAACTACGTGAACCATCATGCAAGAGGTAGTTACGTTGGGGCGTGTCTGGTGCGCTCCCACCCCCCTAAGAGTACAAAGATTGGCTCTCACGAGCCGCCGAGCTGACGAGCTCGGGAGCCTGCGCCTTCATGCTGTGAGTGGAACTGGTCCTGAGAGATGAGGCAGCACGCCCTGCAACCTATAAACTTTGATTTCTTCCCTACTGACGATTGAGGAATCATGAAACACGTGTATAGGGATTCAATTGAAACTAATAATACAGCACTGGCTATGAACACTTTAATTGAATTGAGCGAGAAATTATGAACTATGTGAACCATCATGCAAGAGGTAATTACGTTGGGGCGTGTCTGGTGCGCTCCCACCCCCCTAAGAGTACAAAGATTGGCTCTCACGAGCCGCCGAGCTGACGAGCTCGGGAGCCTGCGCCTTCATGCTGTGAGTGGAACTGGTCCTGAGAAATGAGGCAGCACGCCCTGCAACCTATGAACTTTGCTTTTTTCCCTACTGACGATTGAGGAATCATGAAACACGTGTCTAGGGATACGAATTGAAACTAATAATACAGCACTGGCTATGAACTCTTTTAATTGAATTGAGCGAGAAATTATGAACTACGTGAACCATCATGCAAGAGGTAATTACGTTGGGGCATGTCTGGTGCGCTCCCACCCCCCTAAGAGTACAAAGATTGGCTCTCACGAGCCGCCGAGCTGACGAGCTCGGGAGCCTGCGCCTTCATGCTGTGAGTGGAACTGGTCCTGAGAGATGAGGCAGCACGCCCTGCAACCTATGAACTTTGCTTTTTTTCCTACTGACGATTGAGGAATCATGAAACACGTGTCTAGGGATACGAATTGAAACTAATAATACAGCACTGGCTATGAACACTTTGAATTGAATTGAGCGAGAAATTATGAACTACGTGAACCATCATGCAAGAGGTAATTCCGTTGGGGCGTGTCTGGTGCGCTCCCACCCCCCTAAGAGTACAAAGATTGGCTCTCACGGGCCGCCGAGCTGACGAGCTCGGGAGCCTGCGGCTTCATGCTTTGAGTGGAACTGGTCCTGAGAGATGAGGCAGCACGCCCTGCAACCTATGAACTTAGCTTTTTTCCCTACTGACGATTGAGGAATCATGAAACACGTGTCTAGGGATACGAATTGAAACTAATAATACAGCACTGGCTATGAACACTTTGAATTGAATTGAGCGAGAAATTATGAACTACGTGAACCATCATGCAAGAGGTAGTTACGTTGGGGCGTGTCTGGTGCGCTCCCACCCCCCTAAGAGTACAAAGATTGGCTCTCACGAGCCGCCGAGCTGACGAGCTCGGGAGCCTGCGCCTTCATGCTGTGAGTGGAACTGGTCCTGAGAGATGAGGCAGCACGCCCTGCAACCTATAAACTTTGATTTTTTCCCTACTGACGATTGAGGAATCATGAAACACGTGTATAGGGATTCAATTGAAACTAATAATACAGCACTGGCTATGAACACTTTAATTGAATTGAGCGAGAAATTATGAACTATGTGAACCATCATGCAAGAGGTAATTACGTTGGGGCGTGTCTGGTGCGCTCCCACCCCCCTAAGAGTACAAAGATTGGCTCTCACGAGCCGCCGAGCTGACGAGCTCGGGAGCCTGCGCCTTCATGCTGTGAGTGGAACTGGTCCTGAGAAATGAGGCAGCACGCCCTGCAACCTATGAACTTTTCTTTTTTCCCTACTGACGATTGAGGAATCATGAAACACGTGTTTAGGGATACGAATTGAAACTAATAATACAGCACTGGCTATGAACACTTTGAATTGAATTGAGCGAGAAATTATGAACTACGTGAACCATCATACAAGAGGTAATTACGTTGGGGCGTGTCTGGTGCGCTCCCACCCCCCTAAGAGTACAAAGATTGGCTCTCACGAGCCGCCGAGCTGACGAGCTTGGGAGCCTGCACCTTCATGCTGTGAGTGGAACTGGTCCTGAGAAATGAGGCAGCACGCCCTGCAACCTATGAACTTTTCTTTTTTCCCTACTGACGATTGAGGAATCATGAAACACGTGTCTAGGGATACGAATTGAAACTAATAATACAGCACTGGCTATGAACTCTTTGAATTGAATTGAGCGAGAAATTATGAACTACGTGAACCATCATGCAAGAGGTAATTACGTTGGGGCGTGTGTGGTGCGCTCCCACCCCCCTAAGAGTACAAAGATTGGCTCTCACGAGCCGCCGAGCTGAAGAGCTCGGGAGCCTGCGCCTTCATGCTGTGAGTGGAACTGGTCCTGAGAGATGAGGCAGCACGCCCTGCAACCTATGAACTTTGCTTTTTTTCCTACTGACGATTGAGGAATCATGAAACACGTGTCTAGGGATACGAATTGAAACTAATAATACAGCACTGGCTATGAACACTTTGAATTGAATTGAGCGAGAAATTATGAACTACGTGAACCATCATGCAAGAGGTAATTACGTTGGGGCGTGTCTGGTGCGCTCCCACCCCCCTAAGAGTACAAAGATTGGCTCTCACGAGCCGCCGAGCTGACGAGCTCGGGAGCCTGCGGCTTCATGCTTTGAGTGGAACTGGTCCCGAGAGATGAGGCAGCACGCCCTGCAACCTATGAACTTTGCTTTTTTCCCTACTGACGATTGAGGAATCATGAAACACGTGTCTAGGGATACGAATTGAGACTAATAATACAGCACTGGCTATGAACACTTTGAATTGAATTGAGCGAGAAATTATGAACTACGTGAACCATCATGCAAGAGGTAATTACGTTGGGGCGTGTCTGGTGCGCTCCCACCCCCCTAAGAGTACAAAGATTGGCTCTCACGAGCCGCCGAGCTGACCAGCTCGGGAGCCTGCGCCTTCATGCTGTGAGTGGAACTGGTCCTGAGAGATGAGGCAGCACGCCCTGCAACCTATGAACTTTGATTTTTTCCCTACTGACGATTGAGGAATCATGAAACACGTGTATAGGGATTCGAATTGAAACTAATAATACAGCACTGGCTATGAACATTTTGAATTGAATTGAGCGAGAAATTATGAACTATGTGAACCATCATGCAAGAGGTAATTACGTTGGGGCGTGTCTGGTGCGCTCTCAGCCCCCTAAGAGTACAAAGATTGGCTCTCACGAGCCGCCGAGCTGACGAGCTCGGGAGCCTGCGCCTTCATGCTGTGAGTGGAACTGGTCCTGAGAAATGGGGCAGCACGCCCTGCAACCTATGAACTTTTCTTTTTTCCCTACTGACGATTGAGGAATCATGAAACACGTGTTTAGGGATACGAATTGAAACTAATAATACAGCACTGGCTATGAACACTTTGAATTGAATTGAGCGAGAAATTATGAACTACGTGAACCATCATACAAGAGGTAATTACGTTGGGGCGTGTCTGGTGTGCTCCCACCCCCCTAAGAGTTTAAAGATTGGCTCTCAAGAGCCGCTGAGTGGACGAGCTCGGGAGCCTGCGCCTTCATGCTGTGAGTGGAACTGGTCCTGAGAGATGAGGCAGCACACCCTGCAACCTATGAACTTTGCTTTTTTCCCTACTGACGATTGAGGAATCATGAAACACGTGTCTAGGGATACAAATTGAAACTAATAATACAGCACTGGCTATGAACACTTTGAATTGAATTGAGCGAGAAATTATGAACTACGTGAACCATCATGCAAGAGGTAATTATGTTGGGGCATGTCTGGTGCGCTCCCACCCCCCTAAGAGTACAAAGATTGGCTCTCACGAGCCGCAGAGCTGACGAGCTCGGGAGCCTGCGCCTTCATGCTGTGAGTGGAACTGCTCCTGAAAGATGAGGCAGAACGCCCTGCAACCTATGAACTTTGCTTTTTTCCCTACTGACGATTGAGGAATCATGAAACACGTGTCTAGGAATACGAATTGAAACTAATAATACAGCACTGGCTATGAACACTTTGAATTGAATTGAGCGAGAAATTATGAACTACGTGAACCATCATGCAAGAGGTAATTACGTTGGGGCGTGTCTGGTGCGCTCCCACCCCCCTAAGAGTACAAAGATTGGCTCTCACGAGCCGCCGAGCTGACGAGCTCGGGAGCCTGCGCCTTCATGCTGTGAGTGGAACTGGTCCTGAGAGATGAGGCAGCACGCCCTGCTATCTATGAACTTTGCTTTTTTCCCTACTGACGATTGAGGAATCATGAAACACGTGTCTAGGGATACAAATTGAAACTAATAATACAGCACTGGCTATGAACACTTTGAATTGAATTGAGCGAGAAATTATGAACTCCGTGAACCATCATGCAAGAGGTAATTACGTTGGGGCGTGTCTGGTGTGCTCCCACCCCCCTAAGAGTACAAAGATTGGCTCTCACGAGCCGCCGAGCTGACGAGCTCGGGAGCCTGCGCCTTCATGCTGTTAGTGGAACTGGTCCTGAGAGATGAGGCAGCACGCCCTGCAACCTATGAACTTTGCTTTTTTCCCTACTGACGATTGAGGAATCATGAAACACGTGTCTAGGGATACGAATTGAAACTAATAATACAGCACTGGCTATGAACACTTTGAATTGAATTGAGTGAGAAATTATGAACTACGTGAACCATCATGCAAGAGGTAATTACGTTGGGGCGTGTCTGGTGCGCTCCCACCCCCCTAAGAGTACAAAGATTGGCTCTCACGAGCCGCTGAGCTGACGAGCTCGGGAGCCTGCACCGTCATGCTGTGAGTGGAACTGGTCCTGAGAGATGAGGCAGAACGCCCTGCAACCTATGAACTTTGCTTTTTTCCCTACTGACGATTGAGGAATCATGAAACACGTGTCTAGGAATACGTATTGAAACTAATAATACAGCACTGGCTATGAACACTTTGAATTGAATTGAGCGAGAAATTATGAACTACGTGAACCATCATGCAAGAGGTAATTATGTTGGTGCGTGTCTGGTGCGCTCCCACCCCCCTAAGAGTACAAAGATTGGCTCTCACGAGCCGCCAAGCTGACGAGCTCGGGAGCCTGCGCCTTCATGCTATGAGTGGAACTGGTCCTGAGAGATGAGGCAGCACGCCCTGCAAACTATGAACTTTGCTTTTTTTCCCTACTGACGATTGAGGAATCATAAAACACGTGTCTAGGGATACGAATTGAAACTAATAATACAGCACTGGCTATGAACTCTTTGAATTGAATTGAGCGAGAAATTATGAACTACGTGAACCATCATGCAAGAGGTAATTATGTTGGGGCGTGTCTGGTGCGCTCCCACCCCCCTAAGATTACAAAGATTGGCTCTCACGAGCCGCCGAGCTGACGAGCTCGGGAGCCTGCGCATTTATGCTGTGAGTGGAACTGGTCCTGAGAGATGAGGCAGCACGCCCTGCAACCTATGAACTTTGCTTTTTTCCCTACTGACGATTAAGGAATCATGAAACACGTGTCTAGGGATACGAATTGAAACTAATAATACAGCACTGGCTATGAACACTTTGAATTGAATTGAGCGAGAAATTATGAACTACGTGCACCATCATGCAAGAGGTAATTACGTTGGGGCGTGTCTGGTGCGCTCCCACCCCCCTAAGAGTACAAAGATTGGCTCTCATGAGCCGCCGAGCTGACGAGCTCGGGAGCCTGCGCCTTCATGCTGTGAGTGGAACTGGTCCTGAGAAATGAGGCAGCACGCCCTGCAACCTATGAACTTTGCTTTTTTCCCTACTGACGATTGAGGAATCATGAAACACATGTTTAGGGATACGAATTGAAACTAATAATACAGCACTGGCTATGAACACTTTGAATTGAATTGAGCGAGAAATTATGAACTCCGTGAACCATCATGCAAGAGGTAATTACGTTGGGGGTTGTCTGGTGTGCTCCCACACCCCTAAGAGTACAAAGATTGGCTCTCACGAGCCGCCGAGCTGACGAGCTCGGGAACCTGCGCCTTCATGCTGTTAGTGGAACTGGTCCTGAGAGATGAGGCAGCACGCCCTGCAACCTATGAACTTTGCTTTTTTCCCTACTGACGATTGAGGAATCATGAAACACGTGTCTAGGGATACGAATTGAAACTAATAATACAGCACTGGCTATGAACACTTTGAATTGAATTGAGTGAGAAATTATGAACTACGTGAACCATCATGCAAGAGGTAATTACGTTGGGGCGTGTCTGGTGCGCTCCCACCCCCCTAAGAGTACAAAGATTGGCTCTCACGAGCCGCTGAGCTGACGAGCTCGGGAGCCTGCGCCGTCATGCTGTGAGTGGAACTGGTCCTGAGAGATGAGGCAGAACGCCCTGCAACCTATGAACTTTGCTTTTTTCCCTACTGACGATTGAGGAATCATGAAACACGTGTCTAGGAATACGAATTGAAACTAATAATACAGCACTGGCTATGAACACTTTGAATTGAATTGAGCGAGAAATTATGAACTACGTGAACCATCATGCAAGAGGTAATTATGTTGGGGCGTGTCTGGTGCGCTCCCACCCCCCTAAGAGTTCAAAGATTGGCTCTCACGAGCCGCCAAGCTGACGAGCTCGGGAGCCTGCGCCTTCATGCTGTGAGTGGAACTGGTCCTGAGAGATGAGGCAGCACGCCCTGCAAACTATGAACTTTGCTTTTTTTCCCTACTGACGATTGAGGAATCATAAAACACGTGTCTAGGGATACGAATTGAAACTAATAATACAGCACTGGCTATGAACTCTTTGAATTGAATTGAGCGATAAATTATGAACTACGTGAACCATCATGCAAGAGGTAATTATGTTGGGGCGTGTCTGGTGCGCTCCCACCCCCCTAAGATTACAAAGATTGGCTCTCACGAGCCGCCGAGCTGACGAGCTCGGGAGCCTGCGCATTTATGCTGTGAGTGGAACTGGTCCTGAGAGATGAGGCAGCACGCCCTGCAACCTATGAACTTTGCTTTTTTCCCTACTGACGATTAAGGAATCATGAAACACGTGTCTAGGGATACGAATTGAAACTAATAATACAGCACTGGCTATGAACACTTTGAATTGAATTGAGCGAGGAATTATGAACTACGTGCACCATCATGCAAGAGGTAATTACGTTGGGGCGTGTCTGGTGCGCTCCCACCCCCCTAAGAGTACAAAGATTGGCTCTCACGAGCCGCCGAGCTGACGAGCTCGGGAGCCTGCGCCTTCATGCTGTGAGTGGAACTGGTCCTGAGAAATGAGGCAGCACGCCCTGCAACCTATGAACTTTTCTTTTTTCCCTACTGACGATTGAGGAATCATGAAACACATGTTTAGGGATACGAATTGAAACTAATAATACAGCACTGGCTATGAACACTTTGAATTGAATTGAGCGAGAAATTATGAACTACGTGAACCATCATGCAAGAGGTAATTACGTTGGGGCGTGTCTGGTGCGCTCCCACCCCCCTAAGAGTACAAAGATTGGCTCTCACGAGCCGCCGAGCTGACGAGCTCGGGAGCCTGCGCCTTCATGCTGTGAGTGGAACTGGTCCTGAGAGATGAGGCAGCACGCCCTGCAACCTATGAACTTTGCTTTTTTTCCTACTGACGATTGAGGAATCATGAAACACGTGTCTAGGGATACGAATTGAAACTAATAATACAGCACTGGCTATGAACACTTTGAATTGAATTGAGCGAGAAATTATGAACTACGTGAACCATCATGCAAGAGGTAATTACGTTGGGGCGTGTCGTGTGCGCCGACCCCCCTAAGAGTACAAAGATTGGCTCTCACGAGCCGCCGAGCTGACGAGCTCGGGAGCCTGCGCCTTCATGCTGTGAGTGGAACTGGTCCTGAGAAATGAGGCAGCACGCCCTGCAACCTATGAACTTTTCTTTTTTCCCTACTGACGATTGAGGAATCATGAAACACATGTTTAGGGATACGAATTGAAACTAATAATACAGCACTGGCTATGAACACTTTGAATTGAATTGAGCGAGAAATTATGAACTACGTGAACCATCATGCAAGAGGTAATTACGTTGGGGCGTGTCTGGTGCGCTCCCACCCCCCTAAGAGTACAAAGATTGGCTCTCACGAGCCGCCGAGCTGACGAGCTCGGGAGCCTGCGCCTTCATGCTGTGAGTGGAACTGGTCCTGAGAGATGAGGCAGCACGCCCTGCAACCTATGAACTTTGCTTTTTTTCCTACTGACGATTGAGGAATCATGAAACACGTGTCTAGGGATACGAATTGAAACTAATAATACAGCACTGGCTATGAACACTTTGAATTGAATTGAGCGAGAAATTATGAACTACGTGAACCATCATGCAAGAGGTAATTACGTTGGGGCGTGTCGTGTGCGCCGACCCCCCTAAGAGTACAAAGATTGGCTCTCACGAGCCGCCGAGCTGACGAGCTCGGGAGCCTGCGGCTTCATGCTTTGAGTGGAACTGGTCCTGAGAGATAAGGCAGCACGCCCTGCAACCTATGAACTTAGCTTTTTTCCCTACTGATGATTGAGGAATCATGAAACACGTGTCTAGGGATACAAATTTAAACTAATAATACAGCACTGGCTATGAACACTTTGAATTGCATTGAGCGAGAAATTATGAACTACGTGAACCATTGTGCAAGAGGTAATTACGTTGGGGCGTGTCTGGTGCGCTCCCACCCCCCTAAGAGTACAAAGATTGGCTCTCACGAGCCGCCGAGCTGACGAGCTCGGGAGCCTGCGCCTTCATGCTGTGAGTGGAACTGGTCCTGCGAAATGAGGCAGCACGCCCTGCAACCTATGAACTTTTCTTTTTTCCCTACTGACGATTGAGGAATCATGAAACACGTGTTTAGGGATACGAATTGAAACTAATAATACAGCACTGGCTATGAACACTTTGAATTGAATTGAACGAAAAATTATGAACTACGTGAACCATCATACAAGAGGTAATTACGTTGGGGCGTGTCTGGTGCGCTCCCACCCCCCTAAGAGTACAAAGATTGGCTCTCACGAGCCGCCGAGCTGACGAGCTCGGGAGCCTGCGCCTTCATGCTGTGAGTGGAACTGGTCCTGGGAAATGAGGCAGCACGCCCTGCAACCTATGAACTTTTCTTTTTTCCCTACTGACGATTGAGGAATCATGAAACACGTGTTTAGGGATACGAATTGAAACTAATAATACAGCACTGGCTATGAACACTTTGAATTGAATTGAGCGAGAAATTGTGAACTACGTGAACCATCATGCAAGAGGTAATTACGTTGGGGCGTGTCTGGTGTGCTCCCACCCCCCTAAGAGTACAAAGATTGGCTCTCACGAGCCGCTGAGCTGACGAGCTCGGGAGCCTGCGCCTTCATGCTGTGAGTGGAACTGGTCCTCAGAGATGAGGCAGAACGCCCTGCAACCTATGAACTTTGCTTTTTTCCCTACTGACGATTGAGGAATCATGAAACACGTGTTTAGGGATACGAATTGAAACTAATATTACAGCACTGGCTATGAACACTTTGAATTGAATTGAGCGAGAAATTATGAACTACGTGAACCATCATGCAAGAGGCAATTACGTTGGGGCGTGTCTGGTGCGCTCCCACCCCCCTAATAGTACAAAGATTGGCTCTCACGAGCCGCCAAGCTGACGAGCTCGGGAGCCTGCGCCTTCATGCTGTGAGTGGAACTGGTCCTGAGAGATGAGGCAGCACGCCCTGCAACCTATGAACTTTGCTTTTTTTCCCTACTGACGATTGAGGATTCATAAAACACGTGTCTAGGGATACGAATTGAAACTAATAATACAGCACTGGCTATGAACACTTTGAATTGAATTGAGCGAGAAATTATGAACTACGTGAACCATCATTCAAGAGGTAATTACGTTGGGGCATGTCTGGTGCGCTCCCACCCCCCTAAGAGTACAAAGATTGGCTCTCACGAGCCGCCAAACTGACGAGCTCGGGAGCCTGCGCCTTCATGCTGTGAGTGGAACTGGTCCTGAGAAATGAGGCAGCACGCCCTGCAACCTATGAACTTTTCTTTTTTCCCTACTGACGATTGAGGAATCATGAAACACGTGTTTAGGGATACGAATTGAAACTAATAATACAGCACTGGCTATGAACACTTTGAATTGAATTGAGCGAGAAATTATGAACTACGTGAACCATCATACAAGAGGTAATTACGTTGGGGCGTGTCTGATGCGCTCCCACCCCCCTAAGAGTACAAAGATTGGCTCTCACGAGCCGCCGAGCTGACGAGCTCGGGAGCCTGCGCCTTCATGCTGTGAGTGGAACTGGTCCTGAGAAATGAGGCAGCACGCTCTGCAACCTATGAACTTTTCTTTTTTCCCTACTGACGATTGAGGAATCATGAAACACGTGTTTAGGGATACGAATTGAAACTAATAATACAGCACTGGCTATGAACACTTTGAATTGAATTGAGCGAGAAATTATGAACTACGTGAACCATCATGCAAGAGGTAATTACGTTGGGGCGTGTCTGGTGTGCTCCCACCCCCCTAAGAGTACAAAGATTGGCTCTCACGAGCCGCCGAGCTGACGAGCTCGGGAGCCTGCGCATTTATGCTGTGAGTGGAACTGGTCCTGAGAGATGAGACAGCACGCCCTGCAACCTATGAACTTTGCTTTTTTTCCTACTGACGATTGAGGAATCATGAAACACGTGTCTAGGGATACGAATTGAAACTAATAATACAGCACTGGCTATGAACACTTTGAATTGAATTGAGCGAGAAATTATGAACTACGTGAACCATCATGCAAGAGGTAATTACGTTGGGGCGTGTCTGGTGCGCTCCCACCCCCCTAAGAGTACAAAGATTGGCTCTCACGAGCCGCTGAGCTGACGAGCTCGGGAGCCTGCGCCTTCATGCTGTGAGTGGAACTGGTCCTGAGAGATGAGGCAGAACGCCCGGCAACCTATGAACTTTGCTTTTTTCCCTACTGACGATTGAGGAATCATGAAACACGTGTCTAGGAATACGAATTGAAACTAATAATACAGCACTGGCTATGAACACTTTGAATTGAATTGAGCAAGAAATTATGTACTACGTGAACCATCATGCAAGAGGTAATTACGTTGGGGCGTGTCTGGTGCGCTCCCACCCCCCTAAGAGTACAAAGATTGGCTCTCACGAGCCGCCAAGCTGACGAGCTCGGGAGCCTGCGCCTTCATGCTGTGAGTGGAACTGGTCCTGAGAGATGAGGCAGCACGCCCTGCAACCTATGAACTTTGCTTTTTTTCCCTACTGACGATTGAGGAATCATAAAACACGTGTCTAGGGATACGAATTGAAACTAATAATACAGCACTGGCTATGAACTCTTTGAATTGAATTGAGCGAGAAATTATGAACTACGTGAACCATCATACAAGAGGTAATTACGTTGGGGCGTGTCTGATGCGCTCCCACCCCCCTAAGAGTACAAAGATTGGCTCTCACGAGCCGCCGAGCTGACGAGCTCGGGAGCCTGCGCCTTCATGCTGTGAGTGGAACTGGTCCTGAGAAATGAGGCAGCACGCTCTGCAACCTATGAACTTTTCTTTTTTCCCTACTGACGATTGAGGAATCATGAAACACGTGTTTAGGGATACGAATTGAAACTAATAATACAGCACTGGCTATGAACACTTTGAATTGAATTGAGCGAGAAATTATGAACTACGTGAACCATCATGCAAGAGGTAATTACGTTGGGGCGTGTCTGGTGTGCTCCCACCCCCCTAAGAGTACAAAGATTGGCTCTCACGAGCCGCCGAGCTGACGAGCTCGGGAGCCTGCGCATTTATGCTGTGAGTGGAACTGGTCCTGAGAGATGAGACAGCACGCCCTGCAACCTATGAACTTTGCTTTTTTTCCTACTGACGATTGAGGAATCATGAAACACGTGTCTAGGGATACGAATTGAAACTAATAATACAGCACTGGCTATGAACACTTTGAATTGAATTGAGCGAGAAATTATGAACTACGTGAACCATCATGCAAGAGGTAATTACGTTGGGGCGTGTCTGGTGCGCTCCCACCCCCCTAAGAGTACAAAGATTGGCTCTCACGAGCCGCTGAGCTGACGAGCTCGGGAGCCTGCGCCTTCATGCTGTGAGTGGAACTGGTCCTGAGAGATGAGGCAGAACGCCCGGCAACCTATGAACTTTGCTTTTTTCCCTACTGACGATTGAGGAATCATGAAACACGTGTCTAGGAATACGAATTGAAACTAATAATACAGCACTGGCTATGAACACTTTGAATTGAATTGAGCAAGAAATTATGTACTACGTGAACCATCATGCAAGAGGTAATTACGTTGGGGCGTGTTTGGTGCGCTCCCACCCCCCTAAGAGTACAAAGATTGGCTCTCACGAGCCGCCAAGCTGACGAGCTCGGGAGCCTGCGCCTTCATGCTGTGAGTGGAACTGGTCCTGAGAGATGAGGCAGCACGCCCTGCAACCTATGAACTTTGCTTTTTTTCCCTACTGACGATTGAGGAATCATAAAACACGTGTCTAGGGATACGAATTGAAACTAATAATACAGCACTGGCTATGAACTCTTTGAATTGAATTGAGCGAGAAATTATGAACTACGTGAACCATCATGCAAGAGGTAATTACGTTGGGGCGTGTCTGGTGCGCTCCCACCCCCCTAAGATTACAAAGATTGGCTCTCACGAGCCGCCGAGCTGACGAGCTCGGGAGCCTGCGCATTTATGCTGTGAGTGGAACTGGTCCTGAGAGATGAGACAGCACGCCCTGCAACCTATGAACTTTGCTTTTTTCCCTACTGACGATTGAGGAATCATGAAACACGTGTCTAGGGATACGAATTGAAACTAATAATACAGCACTGGCTATGAACACTTTGAATTGAATTGAGCGAGAAATTATGAACTACGTGAACCATCATGCAAGAGGTAATTACGTTGGGGCGTGTCTGGTGCGCTCCCACCCCCCTAAGAGTACAAAGATTGGCTCTCACGAGCCGCTGAGCTGACGAGCTCGGGAGCCTGCGCCTTCATGCTGTGAGTGGAACTGGTCCTGAGAGATGAGGCAGAACGCCCGGCAACCTATGAACTTTGCTTTTTTCCCTACTGACGATTGAGGAATCATGAAACACGTGTCTAGGAATACGAATTGAAACTAATAATACAGCACTGGCTATGAACACTTTGAATTGAATTGAGCAAGAAATTATGTACTACGTGAACCATCATGCAAGAGGTAATTACATTGGGGCGTGTCTGGTGCGCTCCCACCCCCCTAAGAGTACAAAGATTGGCTCTAACGAGCCGCCAAGCTGACGAGCTCGGGAGCCTGCGCCTTCATGCTGTGAGTGGAACTGGTCCTGAGAGATGAGGCAGCACGCCCTGCAACCTATGAACTTTGCTTTTTTTCCCTACTGACGATTGAGGAATCATAAAACACGTGTCTAGGGATACTAATTGAAACTAATAATACAGCACTGGCTATGAACTCTTTGAATTGAATTGAGCGAGGAATTATGAACTACGTGAACCATCATGCAAGAGGTAATTACGTTGGGGCGTGTCCGGTGCGCTCCCACCCCCCTAAGATTACAAAGATTGGCTCTCACGAGCCGCCGAGCTGACGAGCTCGGGAGCCTGCGCATTTATGCTGTGAGTGGAACTGGTCCTGAGAGATGAGACAGCACGCCCTGCAACCTATGAACTTTGCTTTTTTCCCTACTGACGATTGAGGAATCATGAAACACGTGTCTAGGGATACGAATTGAAACTAATAATACAGCACTGGCTATGAACACTTTGAATTGAATTGAGCGAGAAATTATGAACTACGTGAACCATCATGCAAGAGGTAATTACGTTGGGGCGTGTCTGGTGCGCTCCCACCCCCCCTAAGAGTACAAAGATTGGCTCTCACGAGCCGCCGAGCTGACGAGCTCGGGAGCCTGCGCCTTCATGCTGTGAGTGGAACTGGTCCTGAGAGATGAGGCAGCACGCCCTGCAACCTATGAACTTTGCTTTTTTCCCTACTGACGATTAAGGAATCATGAAACACGTGTCTAGGGATACGAATTGAAACTAATAATACAGCACTGGCTATGAACACTTTGAATTGAATTGAGCGAGAAATTATGAACTACGTGAACCATCATGCGTGCGCTCCCACCCCCCTAAGAGTACAAAGATTGGCTCTCACGAGCCGCCGAGCTGACGAGCTCGGGAGCCTGCGCCTTCATGCTGTGAGTGGAACTGGTCCTGAGAAATGAGGCAGCACGCCCTGCAACCTATGAACTTTTCTTTTTTCCCTACTGACGATTGAGGAATCATGAAACACGTGTTTAGGGATACGAATTGAAACTAATAATACAGCACTGGCTATGAACACTTTGAATTGAATTGAGCGAGAAATTATGAACTACGTGAACCATCATGCAAGAGGTAATTACGTTGGGGCGTGTCTGGTGTGCTCCCACCCCCCTAAGAGTACAAAGATTGGCTCTTACGAGCCGCCGAGCGGACGAGCTCGGGAGCCTGCGCCTTCATGCTGTGAGTGGAACTGGTCCTGAGAGATGAGGCAGCACGCCCTGCAACCTATGAACTTAGCTTTTTTCCCTACTGACGATTGAGGAATCACGAAACACGTGTCTAGGGATACGAATTGAAACTAATAATAGAGCACTGGCTATGAACACTTTGAATTGAATTGAGCGAGAAATTATGAACTACGTGAACCATCATGCAAGAGGTAATTACGTTGGGGTGTGTCTGGTGCGCTCCCACCCCCCTAAGAGTACAAAGATTAGCTCTCACGAGCCGCCGAGCTGATGAGCTCGGGAGCCTGCGCCTTCATGCTGTGAGTGGAACTGGTCCTGAGAAATAAGGCAGCACGCCCTGCAACCTATGAACTTTTCTTTTTTCCCTACTGACGATTGAGGAATCATGAAACACGTGTTTAGGGATACGAATTGAAACTAATAATACAGCACTGGCTATGAACACTTTGAATTGAATTGAGCGAGAAATTATGAACTACGTGAACCATCATGCAAGAGGTAATTACGTTGGGGCGTGTCTGGTGTGCTCCCACCCCCTTAAGAGTACAAAGATTGGCTCTCACGAGCCGCCGAGCTGACGAGCTCGGGAGCCTGCGCATTTATGCTGTGAGTGGAACTGGTCCTGAGAGATGAGACAGCACGCCCTGCAACCTATGAACTTTGCTTTTTTCCCTACTGACGATTGAGGAATCATGAAACACGTGTCTAGGGATACGAATTGAAACTAATAACACAGCACTGGCTATGAACTCTTTGAATTGAACTGATCGAGAAATTATGAACTACGTGAACCATCATGCAAGAGGTAATTACGTTGGGGCGTGTCTGGTGCGCTCCCACCCCCCTAAGAGTACAAAGATTGGCTTTAACGAGCCGCCGAGCGGACGAGCTCGGGAGCCTGCGCCTTCATGCTGTGAGTGGAACTGGTCCTGAGAGATGAGGCAGCACGCCCTGCAACCTATGAACTTAGCTTTTTTCCCTACTGACGATTGAGGAATCATGAAACACGTGTTTAGGGATACAAATTGAAACTAATAATACAGCACTGGCTATGAACACTTTGAATTGAATTGAGCGAGAAATTATGAACTACGTGAACCATCATGCAAGAGGTAATTACGTTGGGGCGTGTCTGGTGTGCTCCCACCCCCCTAGGAGTACAAAGATTGGCTCTCACGAGCCGCCGAGCTGACGAGCTCGGGAGCCTGCGCATTTATGCTGTGAGTGGAACTGGTCCTGAGAGATGAGACAGCACGCCCTGCACCCTATGAACTTTGCTTTTTTCCCTACTGACGATTGAGGAATCATGAAACACGTGTCTAGGGATACGAATTTAAACTAATAATACAGCACTGGCTATGAACACTTTGAATTGAATTGAGCGAGAAATTATGAACTACGTGAACCATCATGCAAGAGGTAATTACGTTGGGGCGTGTCTGGTGCGCTCCCACCCCCGTAAGAGCACAAAGATTGGCTCTCACGAGCCGCCGAGCTGACGAGTTCGGGAGCCTGCGCCTTCATGCTGTGAGTGGAACTGGTCCTGAGAGATGAGGCAGAACGCCCTGCAACCTATGAACTTTGCTTTTTTCCCTACTGACAATTGAGGAATCATGAAACACGTGTCTAGGGATACGAATTGAAACTAATAATACAGCACTGGCTATGAACACTTTGAATTGAATTGAGCGAGAAATTATGAACTACGTGAACCATCATGAGAGAGTTAATTACGTTGGGGCATGTCAGGTGCGCTCCCACCCCCCTAAGAGTACAAAGATTGGCTCTCACGAGCCGCCGAGCTGACGAGCTCGGGAGCCTGCGCATTTATGCTGTGAGTGGAACTGGTCCTGAGAGATGAGACAGCACGCCCTGCAACCTTTGAACTTTGCTTTTTTCCCTACTGACGATTGAGGAATCATGAAACACGTGTCTAGGGATACGAATTGAAACTAATAATACAGCACTGGCTATGAACTCTTTGAATTGAATTGAGCGAGAAATTATGAACTACGTGAACCATCATGCAAGAGGTAATTACGTTGGGGCGTGTCTGGTGCGCTCCCACCCCCCTAAGAGTACAAAGATTGGCTCTCACGAGCCGCCGAGCTGACGAGCTCGGGAGCCTGCGCCTTCATGCTGTGAGTGGAATTGGTCCTGAGAGATGAGGCAGCACGCCCTGCAACCTATGAACTTTGCTTTTTTCCTACTGACGATTGAGGAATCATATAACACGTGTCTAGGGATACGAATTGAAACTAATAATACAGCACTGGCTATGAACACTTTGAATTGAATTGAGCGAGAAATTATGAACTACGTGAACCATCATGCAAGAGGTAATTACGTTGGGGCGTGTCTGGTGCGCTCCCACCCCCCTAAGAGTACAAAGATTGGCTCTCACTAGCCGCCGAGCTGACGAGCTCGGGAGCCTGTGGCTTCATGCTTTGAGTGGAACTGGTCCTGAGAGATGAGGCAGCACGCCCTGCAACCTATGAACTTTGCTTTTTTCCCTACTGACGATTGAGGAATCATGAAACACGTGTATAGGGATTTGAATTGAAACTAATAATACAGCACTGGCTATGAACACTTTGAATTGAATTGAGCGAGAAATTATGAACTATGTGAACCATCATGCAAGAGGTAATTACGTTGGGGCGTGTCTGGTGCGCTCCCACCCCCCTAAGAGTACAAAGATTGGCTCTCACGAGCCGCCGAGCTGACGAGCTCGGGAGCCTGCGCCTTCATGCTGTGAGTGGAACTGGTCCTGAGAAATGAGGCAGCACGCCCTGCAACCTATGAACTTTTCTTTTTTCCCTACTGACGATTGAGGAATCATGAAACACGTGTTTAGGGATACGAATTGAAACTAATAATACAGCACTGGCTATGAACACTTTGAATTGAATTGAGCGAGAAATTATGAACTACGTGAACCATCGTACAAGAGGTAATTACGTTGGGGCGTGTCTGGTGCGCTCCCACACCCCTAAGAGTACAAAGATTGGCTCTCACGAGCCGCCGAGCTGACGAGCTCGGGAGCCTGCGCCTTCATGCTGTGAGTGGAACTGGTCCTGAGAAATGAGGCAGCACGCCCTGCAACCTATGAACTTTTCTTTTTTCCCTACTGACGATTGAGGAATCATGAAACACGTGTTTAGGGATACGAATTGAAACTAATAATACAGCACTGGCTATGAACACTTTGAATTGAATTGAGCGAGAAATTATGAACTACGTGAACCATCATGCAAGAGGTAATTACGTTGGGGCGTGTCTGGTGTGCTCCCACCCCCCTAAGAGTACTAAGATTGTCTCTCATGAGCCGCCGAGCTGACGAGCTCGGAAGCCTGCGCATTTATGCTGTGAGTGGAACTGGTCCTGAGAGATGAGACAGCACGCCCTGCAACCTATGAACTTTGCTTTTTTCCCTACTGACGAATGAGGAATCATGAAACACGTGTCTAGGGATACGAATTGAAACTAATAATACAACACTGGCTATGAACTCTTTGAATTGAATTGAGCGAGAAATTATGAACTACGTGAACCATCATGCAAGAGGTAATTACGTTGAGGCGTGTCTGGTGCGCTCCCACCCCCCTAAGAGTACAAAGATTGGCTCTCACGAGCCGCCGAGCTGACGAGCTCGGGAGCCTGCGCCTTCATGCTGTGAGTGGAACTGGTCCTGAGAGATGAGGCAGCACGCCCTGCAACCTATGAACTTTGCTTTTTTTCCTACTGACGATTGAGGAATCATGAAACACGTGTCTAGGGATACGAATCGAAACTAATAATACAGCACTGGCTATGAACACTTTGAATTGAATTGAGCGAGAAATTATGAACTACGTGAAACATCATGCAAGAGGTAATTACGTTGGGGCGTGTCTGGTGCGCTCCCACCCCCCTAAGAGTACAAAGATTGGCTTCCACGAGCCGCCGAGCTGACGAGCTCGGGAGCCTGCGGCTTCATGCTTTGAGTGGAACTGGTCCTGAGAGATGAGGCAGCACGCCCTGCAACCTATGAACTTTGCTTTTTTCCCTACTGACGATTGAGGAATCATAAAACACGTGTCTAGGGATACGAATTGAAACTAATAATGCAGCACTGGCTATGAACACTTTGAATTGAATTGAGCGAGAAATTATGAACTACGTGAACCATCATGCAAGAGGTAATTACGTTGGGGCGTGTCTGGTGCGCTCCCACCCCCCTAAGAGTACAAAGATTGGCTATCACGAGCCGCCGAGCTGACGAGCTCGGGAGCCTGCGCCTTCATGCTGTGAGTGGAACTGGTCCTGAGAGATGAGGCAGCACGCCCTGCAACCTATGAACTTTGATTTTTTTCCCTACTGACGATTGAGGAATCATGAAACACGTGTATAGGGATTCGAATTGAAACTAATAATACAGCACTGGCTATGAACACTTTGAATTGAATTGAGCGAGAAATTATGAACTATGTGAACCATCATGCAAGAGGTAATTACGTTGGGGCTTGTCTGGTGCGCTCTCACCCCCCTAAGAGTACAAAGATTGGCTCTCACGAGCCGCCGAGCTGACGAGCTCGGGAGCCTGCGCCTTCATGCTGTGAGTGGAACTGGTCCTGAGAAATGAGGCAGCACGCCCTGCAACCTATGAACTTTTCTTTTTTCCCTACTGACGATTGAGGAATCATGAAACACGTGTTTAGGGATACGAATTGAAACTAATAATACAGCACTGGCTATGAACACTTTGAATTGAATTGAGCGAGAAATTATAAACTACGTGAACCATCATACAAGAGGTAATTGCGTTGGGGCGTGTCTGGTGTGCTCCCACCCCCCTAAGAGTACAAAGATTGGCTCTCAAGAGCCGCCAAGCTGACGAGCTCGGGAGCCTGCGCCTTCATGCTGTGAGTGGAACTGGTCCTGAGAGATGAGGCAGCACGCCCTGCAACCTATGAACTTTGCTTTTTTTCACCACTGACGATTGAGGAATCATAAAACACGTGTCTAGGGATACGAATTGAAACTATTAATACAGCACTGGCTATGAACTCTTTGAATTGAATTGAGCGAGAAATTATGAACTACGTGAACCATCATGCAAGAGGTAATTACGTTGGGGCGTGTCTGGTGCGCTCAAACCCCCCTAAGAGTACAAAGATTGGCTCTCACGAGCCGCCGAGCTGACGAGCTCGGGAGCCTGCGCATTTATGCTGTGAGTGGAACTGGTCCTGAGAGATGAGACAGCACGCCCTGCAACCTATGAACTTTGCTTTTTTCCCTACTGACGATTGAGGAATCATGAAACACGTGTCTAGGGATACGAATTGAAACTAATAATACAGCACTGGCTATGAACACTTTGAATTGAATTGAGCGAGAAATTATGAACTACGTGAACCATCATGCAAGAGGTAATTACGTTGGGGCGTGTCTGGTGCGCTCCCACCCCCCCTAAGAGTACAAAGATTGGCTCTCACGAGCCGCCGAGCTGACGAGCTCGGGAGCCTGCGCCTTCATGCTGTGAGTGGAACTGGTCTTGAGAGATGAGGCAGCACGCCCTGCAACCTATGAACTTTGCTTTTTTCCCTACTGACGATTAAGGAATCATGAAACACGTGTCTAGGGATACGAATTGAAACTAATAATACAGCACTGGCTATGAACACTTTGAATTGAATTGAGCGAGAAATTATGAACTACGTGAACCATCATGCAAGAGGTAATTACGTTGGGGCGTGTCTGGTGCGCTCCCATCCCCCTAAGAGTACAAAGATTGGCTCTCACGAGCCGCCGAGCTGACGAGCTCGGGAGCCTGCGCCTTCATGCTGTGAGTGGAACTGGTCCTGAGAAATGAGGCAGCACGCCCTGCAACCTATGAACTTTTCTTTTTTCCCTACTGACGATTGAGGAATCATGAAACACGTGTTTAGGGATACGAATTGAAACTAATAATACAGCACTGGCTATCAACACTTTGAATTGAATTGAGCGAGAAATTATGAACTACGTGAACCATCATGCAAGAGGTAATTACGTTGGGGCGTGTCTGGTGTGCTCCCACCCCCCTAAGAGTACAAAGATTGGCTCTCACGAGCCGCCTAGCGGACGAGCTCAGGAGCCTGCGCCTTCATGCTGTGAGTGGAACTGGTCCTGAGAGATGAGGCAGCACGCCCTGCAACCTATGAACTTAGCTTTTTTCCCTACTGACGATTGAGGAATCATGAAACACGTGTCTAGGGATACGAATTGAAACTAATAATACAGCACTGGCTATGAACACTTTGAATTGAATTGAGCGAGAAATTATGAACTACGTGAACCATCATGCAAGAGGTAATTACGTTGGGGCGTGTCTGGTGCGCTCCCACCCCCCCTAAGAGTACAAAGATTGGCTCTCACGAGCCGCCGAGCTGACGAGCTCGGGAGCCTGCGCATTTATGCTGTGAGTGGAACTGGTCCTGAGAGATGAGACAGCACGCCCTGCAACCTATGAACTTTGCTTTTTTCCCTACTGACGATTGAGGAATCATGAAACACGTGTCTAGGGATACGAATTGAAACTAATAATACAGCACTGGCTATGAACACTTTGAATTGAATTGAGCGAGAAATTATGAACTACGTGAACCATCATGCAAGAGGTAATTACGTTGGGGCGTGTCTGGTGCGCTCCCACCCCCCCTAAGAGTACAAAGATTGGCTCTCACGAGCCGCCGAGCTGACGAGCTCGGGAGCCTGCGCATTTATGCTGTGAGTGGAACTGGTCCTGAGAGATGAGACAGCACGCCCTGCAACCTATGAACTTTGCTTTTTTCCCTACTGACGATTGAGGAATCATGAAACACGTGTCTAGGGATACGAATTGAAACTAATAATACAGCACTGGCTATGAACTCTTTTAATTGAATTGAGCGAGAAATTATGAACTACGTGAACCATCATGCAAGAGGTAATTACGTTGGGGCATGTCTGGTGCGCTCCCACCCCCCTAAGAGTACAAAGATTGGCTCTCACGAGCCGCCGAGCTGACGAGCTCGGGAGCCTGCGCCTTCATGCTGTGAGTGGAACTGGTCCTGAGAGATGAGGCAGCACGCCCTGCAACCTATGAACTTAGCTTTTTTCCCTACTGACGATTGAGGAATCATGAAACACGTGTCTAGGGATACGAATTGAAACTAATAATACAGCACTGGCTATGAACACTTTGAATTGAATTGAGCGAGAAATTATGAACTACGTGAACCATCATGCAAGAGGTAGTTACGTTGGGGCGTGTCTGGTGCGCTCCCACCCCCCTAAGAGTACAAAGATTGGCTCTCACGAGCCGCCGAGCTGACGAGCTCGGGAGCCTGCGCCTTCATGCTGTGAGTGGAACTGGTCCTGAGAGATGAGGCAGCACGCCCTGCAACCTATAAACGTTGATTTCTTCCCTACTGACGATTGAGGAATCATGAAACACGTGTATAGGGATTCAATTGAAACTAATAATACAGCACTGGCTATGAACACTTTAATTGAATTGAGCGAGAAATTATGAACTATGTGAACCATCATGCAAGAGGTAATTACGTTGGGGCGTGTCTGGTGCGCTCCCACCCCCCTAAGAGTACAAAGATTGGCTCTCACGAGCCGCCGAGCTGACGAGCTCGGGAGCCTGCGCCTTCATGCTGTGAGTGGAACTGGTCCTGAGAAATGAGGCAGCACGCCCTGCAACCTATGAACTTTGCTTTTTTCCCTACTGACGATTGAGGAATCATGAAACATGTGTCTAGGGATACGAATTGAAACTAATAATACAGCACTGGCTATGAACTCTTTTAATTGAATTGAGCGAGAAATTATGAACTACGTGAACCATCATGCAAGAGGTAATTACGTTGGGGCATGTCTGGTGCGCTCCCACCCCCCTAAGAGTACAAAGATTGGCTCTCACGAGCCGCCGAGCTGACGAGCTCGGGAGCCTGCGCCTTCATGCAGTGAGTGGAACTGGTCCTGAGAAATGAGGCAGCACGCCCTGCAACCTATGAACTTTTCTTTTTTCCCTACTGACGATTGAGGAATCATGAAACACGTGTTTAGGGATACGAATTGAAACTAATAATACAGCACTGGCTATGAACACTTTGAATTGAATTGAGCGAGAAATTATGAACTACGTGAACCATCATACAAGAGGTAATTACGTTGGGGCGTGTCTGGTGCGCTCCCACCCCCCTAAGAGTACAAAGATTGGCTCTCACGAGCCGCCGAGCTGACGAGCTTGGGAGCCTGCACCTTCATGCTGTGAGTGGAACTGGTCCTGAGAAATGAGGCAGCACGCCCTGCAACCTATGAACTTTTCTTTTTTCCCTACTGACGATTGAGGAATCATGAAACACGTGTCTAGGGATACGAATTGAAACTAATAATACAGCACTGGCTATGAACTCTTTGAATTGAATTGAGCGAGAAATTATGAACTACGTGAACCATCATGCAAGAGGTAATTACGTTGGGGCGTGTGTGGTGCGCTCCCACCCCCCTAAGAGTACAAAGATTGGCTCTCACGAGCCGCCGAGCTGAAGAGCTCGGGAGCCTGCGCCTTCATGCTGTGAGTGGAACTGGTCCTGAGAGATGAGGCAGCACGCCCTGCAACCTATGAACTTTGCTTTTTTTCCTACTGACGATTGAGGAATCATGAAACACGTGTCTAGGGATACGAATTGAAACTAATAATACAGCACTGGCTATGAACACTTTGAATTGAATTGAGCGAGAAATTATGAACTACGTGAACCATCATGCAAGAGGTAATTACGTTGGGGCGTGTCTGGTGCGCTCCCACCCCCCTAAGAGTACAAAGATTGGCTCTCACGAGCCGCCGAGCTGACGAGCTCGGGAGCCTGCGGCTTCATGCTTTGAGTGGAACTGGTCCCGAGAGATGAGGCAGCACGCCCTGCAACCTATGAACTTTGCTTTTTTCCCTACTGACGATTGAGGAATCATGAAACACGTGTCTAGGGATACGAATTGAGACTAATAATACAGCACTGGCTATGAACACTTTGAATTGAATTGAGCGAGAAATTATGAACTACGTGAACCATCATGCAAGAGGTAATTACGTTGGGGCGTGTCTGGTGCGCTCCCACCCCCCTAAGAGTACAAAGATTGGCTCTCACGAGCCGCCGAGCTGACCAGCTCGGGAGCCTGCGCCTTCATGCTGTGAGTGGAACTGGTCCTGAGAGATGAGGCAGCACGCCCTGCAACCTATGAACTTTGATTTTTTCCCTACTGACGATTGAGGAATCATGAAACACGTGTATAGGGATTCGAATTGAAACTAATAATACAGCACTGGCTATGAACATTTTGAATTGAATTGAGCGAGAAATTATGAACTATGTGAACCATCATGCAAGAGGTAATTACGTTGGGGCGTGTCTGGTGCGCTCTCAGCCCCCTAAGAGTACAAAGATTGGCTCTCACGAGCCGCCGAGCTGACGAGCTCGGGAGCCTGCGCCTTCATGCTGTGAGTGGAACTGGTCCTGAGAAATGGGGCAGCACGCCCTGCAACCTATGAACTTTTCTTTTTTCCCTACTGACGATTGAGGAATCATGAAACACGTGTTTAGGGATACGAATTGAAACTAATAATACAGCACTGGCTATGAACACTTTGAATTGAATTGAGCGAGAAATTATGAACTACGTGAACCATCATACAAGAGGTAATTACGTTGGGGCGTGTCTGGTGTGCTCCCACCCCCCTAAGAGTTTAAAGATTGGCTCTCAAGAGCCGCTGAGTGGACGAGCTCGGGAGCCTGCGCCTTCATGCTGTGAGTGGAACTGGTCCTGAGAGATGAGGCAGCACACCCTGCAACCTATGAACTTTGCTTTTTTCCCTACTGACGATTGAGGAATCATGAAACACGTGTCTAGGGATACGAATTGAAACTAATAATACAGCACTGGCTATGAACACTTTGAATTGAATTGAGCGAGAAATTATGAACTACGTGAACCATCATGCAAGAGGTAATTATGTTGGGGCATGTCTGGTGCGCTCCCACCCCCCTAAGAGTACAAAGATTGGCTCTCACGAGCCGCAGAGCTGACGAGCTCGGGAGCCTGCGCCTTCATGCTGTGAGTGGAACTGCTCCTGAAAGATGAGGCAGAACGCCCTGCAACCTATGAACTTTGCTTTTTTCCCTACTGACGATTGAGGAATCATGAAACACGTGTCTAGGAATACGAATTGAAACTAATAATACAGCACTGGCTATGAACACTTTGAATTGAATTGAGCGAGAAATTATGAACTACGTGAACCATCATGCAAGAGGTAATTACGTTGGGGCGTGTCTGGTGCGCTCCCACCCCCCTAAGAGTACAAAGATTGGCTCTCACGAGCCGCCGAGCTGACGAGCTCGGGAGCCTGCGCCTTCATGCTGTGAGTGGAACTGGTCCTGAGAGATGAGGCAGCACGCCCTGCTATCTATGAACTTTGCTTTTTTCCCTACTGACGATTGAGGAATCATGAAACACGTGTCTAGGGATACAAATTGAAACTAATAATACAGCACTGGCTATGAACACTTTGAATTGAATTGAGCGAGAAATTATGAACTCCGTGAACCATCATGCAAGAGGTAATTACGTTGGGGCGTGTCTGGTGTGCTCCCACCCCCCTAAGAGTACAAAGATTGGCTCTCACGAGCCGCCGAGCTGACGAGCTCGGGAGCCTGCGCCTTCATGCTGTTAGTGGAACTGGTCCTGAGAGATGAGGCAGCACGCCCTGCAACCTATGAACTTTGCTTTTTTCCCTACTGACGATTGAGGAATCATGAAACACGTGTCTAGGGATACGAATTGAAACTAATAATACAGCACTGGCTATGAACACTTTGAATTGAATTGAGTGAGAAATTATGAACTACGTGAACCATCATGCAAGAGGTAATTACGTTGGGGCGTGTCTGGTGCGCTCCCACCCCCCTAAGAGTACAAAGATTGGCTCTCACGAGCCGCTGAGCTGACGAGCTCGGGAGCCTGCGCCGTCATGCTGTGAGTGGAACTGGTCCTGAGAGATGAGGCAGAACGCCCTGCAACCTATGAACTTTGCTTTTTTCCCTACTGACGATTGAGGAATCATGAAACACGTGTCTAGGAATACGTATTGAAACTAATAATACAGCACTGGCTATGAACACTTTGAATTGAATTGAGCGAGAAATTATGAACTACGTGAACCATCATGCAAGAGGTAATTATGTTGGTGCGTGTCTGGTGCGCTCCCACCCCCCTAAGAGTACAAAGATTGGCTCTCACGAGCCGCCAAGCTGACGAGCTCGGGAGCCTGCGCCTTCATGCTATGAGTGGAACTGGTCCTGAGAGATGAGGCAGCACGCCCTGCAAACTATGAACTTTGCTTTTTTTCCCTACTGACGATTGAGGAATCATAAAACACGTGTCTAGGGATACGAATTGAAACTAATAATACAGCACTGGCTATGAACTCTTTGAATTGAATTGAGCGAGAAATTATGAACTACGTGAACCATCATGCAAGAGGTAATTATGTTGGGGCGTGTCTGGTGCGCTCCCACCCCCCTAAGATTACAAAGATTGGCTCTCACGAGCCGCCGAGCTGACGAGCTCGGGAGCCTGCGCATTTATGCTGTGAGTGGAACTGGTCCTGAGAGATGAGGCAGCACGCCCTGCAACCTATGAACTTTGCTTTTTTCCCTACTGACGATTAAGGAATCATGAAACACGTGTCTAGGGATACGAATTGAAACTAATAATACAGCACTGGCTATGAACACTTTGAATTGAATTGAGCGAGAAATTATGAACTACGTGCACCATCATGCAAGAGGTAATTACGTTGGGGCGTGTCTGGTGCGCTCCCACCCCCCTAAGAGTACAAAGATTGGCTCTCATGAGCCGCCGAGCTGACGAGCTCGGGAGCCTGCGCCTTCATGCTGTGAGTGGAACTGGTCCTGAGAAATGAGGCAGCACGCCCTGCAACCTATGAACTTTGCTTTTTTCCCTACTGACGATTGAGGAATCATGAAACACATGTTTAGGGATACGAATTGAAACTAATAATACAGCACTGGCTATGAACACTTTGAATTGAATTGAGCGAGAAATTATGAACTCCGTGAACCATCATGCAAGAGGTAATTACGTTGGGGGTTGTCTGGTGTGCTCCCACACCCCTAAGAGTACAAAGATTGGCTCTCACGAGCCGCCGAGCTGACGAGCTCGGGAACCTGCGCCTTCATGCTGTTAGTGGAACTGGTCCTGAGAGATGAGGCAGCACGCCCTGCAACCTATGAACTTTGCTTTTTTCCCTACTGACGATTGAGGAATCATGAAACACGTGTCTAGGGATACGAATTGAAACTAATAACACAGCACTGGCTATGAACTCTTTGAATTGAACTGATCGAGAAATTATGAACTACGTGAACCATCATGCAAGAGGTAATTACGTTGGGGCGTGTCTGGTGCGCTCCCACCCCCCTAAGAGTACAAAGATTGGCTTTAACGAGCCGCCGAGCGGACGAGCTCGGGAGCCTGCGCCTTCATGCTGTGAGTGGAACTGGTCCTGAGAGATGAGGCAGCACGCCCTGCAACCTATGAACTTAGCTTTTTTCCCTACTGACGATTGAGGAATCATGAAACACGTGTTTAGGGATACAAATTGAAACTAATAATACAGCACTGGCTATGAACACTTTGAATTGAATTGAGCGAGAAATTATGAACTACGTGAACCATCATGCAAGAGGTAATTACGTTGGGGCGTGTCTGGTGTGCTCCCACCCCCCTAGGAGTACAAAGATTGGCTCTCACGAGCCGCCGAGCTGACGAGCTCGGGAGCCTGCGCATTTATGCTGTGAGTGGAACTGGTCCTGAGAGATGAGACAGCACGCCCTGCACCCTATGAACTTTGCTTTTTTCCCTACTGACGATTGAGGAATCATGAAACACGTGTCTAGGGATACGAATTTAAACTAATAATACAGCACTGGCTATGAACACTTTGAATTGAATTGAGCGAGAAATTATGAACTACGTGAACCATCATGCAAGAGGTAATTACGTTGGGGCGTGTCTGGTGCGCTCCCACCCCCGTAAGAGCACAAAGATTGGCTCTCACGAGCCGCCGAGCTGACGAGTTCGGGAGCCTGCGCCTTCATGCTGTGAGTGGAACTGGTCCTGAGAGATGAGGCAGAACGCCCTGCAACCTATGAACTTTGCTTTTTTCCCTACTGACAATTGAGGAATCATGAAACACGTGTCTAGGGATACGAATTGAAACTAATAATACAGCACTGGCTATGAACACTTTGAATTGAATTGAGCGAGAAATTATGAACTACGTGAACCATCATGAGAGAGTTAATTACGTTGGGGCATGTCAGGTGCGCTCCCACCCCCCTAAGAGTACAAAGATTGGCTCTCACGAGCCGCCGAGCTGACGAGCTCGGGAGCCTGCGCATTTATGCTGTGAGTGGAACTGGTCCTGAGAGATGAGACAGCACGCCCTGCAACCTTTGAACTTTGCTTTTTTCCCTACTGACGATTGAGGAATCATGAAACACGTGTCTAGGGATACGAATTGAAACTAATAATACAGCACTGGCTATGAACTCTTTGAATTGAATTGAGCGAGAAATTATGAACTACGTGAACCATCATGCAAGAGGTAATTACGTTGGGGCGTGTCTGGTGCGCTCCCACCCCCCTAAGAGTACAAAGATTGGCTCTCACGAGCCGCCGAGCTGACGAGCTCGGGAGCCTGCGCCTTCATGCTGTGAGTGGAATTGGTCCTGAGAGATGAGGCAGCACGCCCTGCAACCTATGAACTTTGCTTTTTTCCTACTGACGATTGAGGAATCATATAACACGTGTCTAGGGATACGAATTGAAACTAATAATACAGCACTGGCTATGAACACTTTGAATTGAATTGAGCGAGAAATTATGAACTACGTGAACCATCATGCAAGAGGTAATTACGTTGGGGCGTGTCTGGTGCGCTCCCACCCCCCTAAGAGTACAAAGATTGGCTCTCACTAGCCGCCGAGCTGACGAGCTCGGGAGCCTGTGGCTTCATGCTTTGAGTGGAACTGGTCCTGAGAGATGAGGCAGCACGCCCTGCAACCTATGAACTTTGCTTTTTTCCCTACTGACGATTGAGGAATCATGAAACACGTGTATAGGGATTTGAATTGAAACTAATAATACAGCACTGGCTATGAACACTTTGAATTGAATTGAGCGAGAAATTATGAACTATGTGAACCATCATGCAAGAGGTAATTACGTTGGGGCGTGTCTGGTGCGCTCCCACCCCCCTAAGAGTACAAAGATTGGCTCTCACGAGCCGCCGAGCTGACGAGCTCGGGAGCCTGCGCCTTCATGCTGTGAGTGGAACTGGTCCTGAGAAATGAGGCAGCACGCCCTGCAACCTATGAACTTTTCTTTTTTCCCTACTGACGATTGAGGAATCATGAAACACGTGTTTAGGGATACGAATTGAAACTAATAATACAGCACTGGCTATGAACACTTTGAATTGAATTGAGCGAGAAATTATGAACTACGTGAACCATCGTACAAGAGGTAATTACGTTGGGGCGTGTCTGGTGCGCTCCCACACCCCTAAGAGTACAAAGATTGGCTCTCACGAGCCGCCGAGCTGACGAGCTCGGGAGCCTGCGCCTTCATGCTGTGAGTGGAACTGGTCCTGAGAAATGAGGCAGCACGCCCTGCAACCTATGAACTTTTCTTTTTTCCCTACTGACGATTGAGGAATCATGAAACACGTGTTTAGGGATACGAATTGAAACTAATAATACAGCACTGGCTATGAACACTTTGAATTGAAT
This sequence comes from Lissotriton helveticus, assembly GCF_964261635.1. Taxonomy (NCBI): domain Eukaryota; kingdom Metazoa; phylum Chordata; class Amphibia; order Caudata; family Salamandridae; genus Lissotriton; species Lissotriton helveticus. The sequence continues at coordinate 370,180,169 of NC_136059.1, forward strand.
TGAGCGAGAAATTATGAACTACGTGAACCATCATGCAAGAGGTAATTACGTTGGGGCGTGTCTGGTGTGCTCCCACCCCCCTAAGAGTACTAAGATTGTCTCTCATGAGCCGCCGAGCTGACGAGCTCGGAAGCCTGCGCATTTATGCTGTGAGTGGAACTGGTCCTGAGAGATGAGACAGCACGCCCTGCAACCTATGAACTTTGCTTTTTTCCCTACTGACGAATGAGGAATCATGAAACACGTGTCTAGGGATACGAATTGAAACTAATAATACAACACTGGCTATGAACTCTTTGAATTGAATTGAGCGAGAAATTATGAACTACGTGAACCATCATGCAAGAGGTAATTACGTTGAGGCGTGTCTGGTGCGCTCCCACCCCCCTAAGAGTACAAAGATTGGCTCTCACGAGCCGCCGAGCTGACGAGCTCGGGAGCCTGCGCCTTCATGCTGTGAGTGGAACTGGTCCTGAGAGATGAGGCAGCACGCCCTGCAACCTATGAACTTTGCTTTTTTTCCTACTGACGATTGAGGAATCATGAAACACGTGTCTAGGGATACGAATCGAAACTAATAATACAGCACTGGCTATGAACACTTTGAATTGAATTGAGCGAGAAATTATGAACTACGTGAAACATCATGCAAGAGGTAATTACGTTGGGGCGTGTCTGGTGCGCTCCCACCCCCCTAAGAGTACAAAGATTGGCTTCCACGAGCCGCCGAGCTGACGAGCTCGGGAGCCTGCGGCTTCATGCTTTGAGTGGAACTGGTCCTGAGAGATGAGGCAGCACGCCCTGCAACCTATGAACTTTGCTTTTTTCCCTACTGACGATTGAGGAATCATAAAACACGTGTCTAGGGATACGAATTGAAACTAATAATGCAGCACTGGCTATGAACACTTTGAATTGAATTGAGCGAGAAATTATGAACTACGTGAACCATCATGCAAGAGGTAATTACGTTGGGGCGTGTCTGGTGCGCTCCCACCCCCCTAAGAGTACAAAGATTGGCTATCACGAGCCGCCGAGCTGACGAGCTCGGGAGCCTGCGCCTTCATGCTGTGAGTGGAACTGGTCCTGAGAGATGAGGCAGCACGCCCTGCAACCTATGAACTTTGATTTTTTTCCCTACTGACGATTGAGGAATCATGAAACACGTGTATAGGGATTCGAATTGAAACTAATAATACAGCACTGGCTATGAACACTTTGAATTGAATTGAGCGAGAAATTATGAACTATGTGAACCATCATGCAAGAGGTAATTACGTTGGGGCTTGTCTGGTGCGCTCTCACCCCCCTAAGAGTACAAAGATTGGCTCTCACGAGCCGCCGAGCTGACGAGCTCGGGAGCCTGCGCCTTCATGCTGTGAGTGGAACTGGTCCTGAGAAATGAGGCAGCACGCCCTGCAACCTATGAACTTTTCTTTTTTCCCTACTGACGATTGAGGAATCATGAAACACGTGTTTAGGGATACGAATTGAAACTAATAATACAGCACTGGCTATGAACACTTTGAATTGAATTGAGCGAGAAATTATAAACTACGTGAACCATCATACAAGAGGTAATTGCGTTGGGGCGTGTCTGGTGTGCTCCCACCCCCCTAAGAGTACAAAGATTGGCTCTCAAGAGCCGCCAAGCTGACGAGCTCGGGAGCCTGCGCCTTCATGCTGTGAGTGGAACTGGTCCTGAGAGATGAGGCAGCACGCCCTGCAACCTATGAACTTTGCTTTTTTTCACCACTGACGATTGAGGAATCATAAAACACGTGTCTAGGGATACGAATTGAAACTATTAATACAGCACTGGCTATGAACTCTTTGAATTGAATTGAGCGAGAAATTATGAACTACGTGAACCATCATGCAAGAGGTAATTACGTTGGGGCGTGTCTGGTGCGCTCAAACCCCCCTAAGAGTACAAAGATTGGCTCTCACGAGCCGCCGAGCTGACGAGCTCGGGAGCCTGCGCATTTATGCTGTGAGTGGAACTGGTCCTGAGAGATGAGACAGCACGCCCTGCAACCTATGAACTTTGCTTTTTTCCCTACTGACGATTGAGGAATCATGAAACACGTGTCTAGGGATACGAATTGAAACTAATAATACAGCACTGGCTATGAACACTTTGAATTGAATTGAGCGAGAAATTATGAACTACGTGAACCATCATGCAAGAGGTAATTACGTTGGGGCGTGTCTGGTGCGCTCCCACCCCCCCTAAGAGTACAAAGATTGGCTCTCACGAGCCGCCGAGCTGACGAGCTCGGGAGCCTGCGCCTTCATGCTGTGAGTGGAACTGGTCTTGAGAGATGAGGCAGCACGCCCTGCAACCTATGAACTTTGCTTTTTTCCCTACTGACGATTAAGGAATCATGAAACACGTGTCTAGGGATACGAATTGAAACTAATAATACAGCACTGGCTATGAACACTTTGAATTGAATTGAGCGAGAAATTATGAACTACGTGAACCATCATGCAAGAGGTAATTACGTTGGGGCGTGTCTGGTGCGCTCCCATCCCCCTAAGAGTACAAAGATTGGCTCTCACGAGCCGCCGAGCTGACGAGCTCGGGAGCCTGCGCCTTCATGCTGTGAGTGGAACTGGTCCTGAGAAATGAGGCAGCACGCCCTGCAACCTATGAACTTTTCTTTTTTCCCTACTGACGATTGAGGAATCATGAAACACGTGTTTAGGGATACGAATTGAAACTAATAATACAGCACTGGCTATCAACACTTTGAATTGAATTGAGCGAGAAATTATGAACTACGTGAACCATCATGCAAGAGGTAATTACGTTGGGGCGTGTCTGGTGTGCTCCCACCCCCCTAAGAGTACAAAGATTGGCTCTCACGAGCCGCCTAGCGGACGAGCTCAGGAGCCTGCGCCTTCATGCTGTGAGTGGAACTGGTCCTGAGAGATGAGGCAGCACGCCCTGCAACCTATGAACTTAGCTTTTTTCCCTACTGACGATTGAGGAATCATGAAACACGTGTCTAGGGATACGAATTGAAACTAATAATACAGCACTGGCTATGAACACTTTGAATTGAATTGAGCGAGAAATTATGAACTACGTGAACCATCATGCAAGAGGTAATTACGTTGGGGCGTGTCTGGTGCGCTCCCACCCCCCCTAAGAGTACAAAGATTGGCTCTCACGAGCCGCCGAGCTGACGAGCTCGGGAGCCTGCGCATTTATGCTGTGAGTGGAACTGGTCCTGAGAGATGAGACAGCACGCCCTGCAACCTATGAACTTTGCTTTTTTCCCTACTGACGATTGAGGAATCATGAAACACGTGTCTAGGGATACGAATTGAAACTAATAATACAGCACTGGCTATGAACACTTTGAATTGAATTGAGCGAGAAATTATGAACTACGTGAACCATCATGCAAGAGGTAATTACGTTGGGGCGTGTCTGGTGCGCTCCCACCCCCCCTAAGAGTACAAAGATTGGCTCTCACGAGCCGCCGAGCTGACGAGCTCGGGAGCCTGCGCATTTATGCTGTGAGTGGAACTGGTCCTGAGAGATGAGACAGCACGCCCTGCAACCTATGAACTTTGCTTTTTTCCCTACTGACGATTGAGGAATCATGAAACACGTGTCTAGGGATACGAATTGAAACTAATAATACAGCACTGGCTATGAACTCTTTTAATTGAATTGAGCGAGAAATTATGAACTACGTGAACCATCATGCAAGAGGTAATTACGTTGGGGCATGTCTGGTGCGCTCCCACCCCCCTAAGAGTACAAAGATTGGCTCTCACGAGCCGCCGAGCTGACGAGCTCGGGAGCCTGCGCCTTCATGCTGTGAGTGGAACTGGTCCTGAGAGATGAGGCAGCACGCCCTGCAACCTATGAACTTAGCTTTTTTCCCTACTGACGATTGAGGAATCATGAAACACGTGTCTAGGGATACGAATTGAAACTAATAATACAGCACTGGCTATGAACACTTTGAATTGAATTGAGCGAGAAATTATGAACTACGTGAACCATCATGCAAGAGGTAGTTACGTTGGGGCGTGTCTGGTGCGCTCCCACCCCCCTAAGAGTACAAAGATTGGCTCTCACGAGCCGCCGAGCTGACGAGCTCGGGAGCCTGCGCCTTCATGCTGTGAGTGGAACTGGTCCTGAGAGATGAGGCAGCACGCCCTGCAACCTATAAACGTTGATTTCTTCCCTACTGACGATTGAGGAATCATGAAACACGTGTATAGGGATTCAATTGAAACTAATAATACAGCACTGGCTATGAACACTTTAATTGAATTGAGCGAGAAATTATGAACTATGTGAACCATCATGCAAGAGGTAATTACGTTGGGGCGTGTCTGGTGCGCTCCCACCCCCCTAAGAGTACAAAGATTGGCTCTCACGAGCCGCCGAGCTGACGAGCTCGGGAGCCTGCGCCTTCATGCTGTGAGTGGAACTGGTCCTGAGAAATGAGGCAGCACGCCCTGCAACCTATGAACTTTGCTTTTTTCCCTACTGACGATTGAGGAATCATGAAACATGTGTCTAGGGATACGAATTGAAACTAATAATACAGCACTGGCTATGAACTCTTTTAATTGAATTGAGCGAGAAATTATGAACTACGTGAACCATCATGCAAGAGGTAATTACGTTGGGGCATGTCTGGTGCGCTCCCACCCCCCTAAGAGTACAAAGATTGGCTCTCACGAGCCGCCGAGCTGACGAGCTCGGGAGCCTGCGCCTTCATGCAGTGAGTGGAACTGGTCCTGAGAAATGAGGCAGCACGCCCTGCAACCTATGAACTTTTCTTTTTTCCCTACTGACGATTGAGGAATCATGAAACACGTGTTTAGGGATACGAATTGAAACTAATAATACAGCACTGGCTATGAACACTTTGAATTGAATTGAGCGAGAAATTATGAACTACGTGAACCATCATACAAGAGGTAATTACGTTGGGGCGTGTCTGGTGCGCTCCCACCCCCCTAAGAGTACAAAGATTGGCTCTCACGAGCCGCCGAGCTGACGAGCTTGGGAGCCTGCACCTTCATGCTGTGAGTGGAACTGGTCCTGAGAAATGAGGCAGCACGCCCTGCAACCTATGAACTTTTCTTTTTTCCCTACTGACGATTGAGGAATCATGAAACACGTGTCTAGGGATACGAATTGAAACTAATAATACAGCACTGGCTATGAACTCTTTGAATTGAATTGAGCGAGAAATTATGAACTACGTGAACCATCATGCAAGAGGTAATTACGTTGGGGCGTGTGTGGTGCGCTCCCACCCCCCTAAGAGTACAAAGATTGGCTCTCACGAGCCGCCGAGCTGAAGAGCTCGGGAGCCTGCGCCTTCATGCTGTGAGTGGAACTGGTCCTGAGAGATGAGGCAGCACGCCCTGCAACCTATGAACTTTGCTTTTTTTCCTACTGACGATTGAGGAATCATGAAACACGTGTCTAGGGATACGAATTGAAACTAATAATACAGCACTGGCTATGAACACTTTGAATTGAATTGAGCGAGAAATTATGAACTACGTGAACCATCATGCAAGAGGTAATTACGTTGGGGCGTGTCTGGTGCGCTCCCACCCCCCTAAGAGTACAAAGATTGGCTCTCACGAGCCGCCGAGCTGACGAGCTCGGGAGCCTGCGGCTTCATGCTTTGAGTGGAACTGGTCCCGAGAGATGAGGCAGCACGCCCTGCAACCTATGAACTTTGCTTTTTTCCCTACTGACGATTGAGGAATCATGAAACACGTGTCTAGGGATACGAATTGAGACTAATAATACAGCACTGGCTATGAACACTTTGAATTGAATTGAGCGAGAAATTATGAACTACGTGAACCATCATGCAAGAGGTAATTACGTTGGGGCGTGTCTGGTGCGCTCCCACCCCCCTAAGAGTACAAAGATTGGCTCTCACGAGCCGCCGAGCTGACCAGCTCGGGAGCCTGCGCCTTCATGCTGTGAGTGGAACTGGTCCTGAGAGATGAGGCAGCACGCCCTGCAACCTATGAACTTTGATTTTTTCCCTACTGACGATTGAGGAATCATGAAACACGTGTATAGGGATTCGAATTGAAACTAATAATACAGCACTGGCTATGAACATTTTGAATTGAATTGAGCGAGAAATTATGAACTATGTGAACCATCATGCAAGAGGTAATTACGTTGGGGCGTGTCTGGTGCGCTCTCAGCCCCCTAAGAGTACAAAGATTGGCTCTCACGAGCCGCCGAGCTGACGAGCTCGGGAGCCTGCGCCTTCATGCTGTGAGTGGAACTGGTCCTGAGAAATGGGGCAGCACGCCCTGCAACCTATGAACTTTTCTTTTTTCCCTACTGACGATTGAGGAATCATGAAACACGTGTTTAGGGATACGAATTGAAACTAATAATACAGCACTGGCTATGAACACTTTGAATTGAATTGAGCGAGAAATTATGAACTACGTGAACCATCATACAAGAGGTAATTACGTTGGGGCGTGTCTGGTGTGCTCCCACCCCCCTAAGAGTTTAAAGATTGGCTCTCAAGAGCCGCTGAGTGGACGAGCTCGGGAGCCTGCGCCTTCATGCTGTGAGTGGAACTGGTCCTGAGAGATGAGGCAGCACACCCTGCAACCTATGAACTTTGCTTTTTTCCCTACTGACGATTGAGGAATCATGAAACACGTGTCTAGGGATACGAATTGAAACTAATAATACAGCACTGGCTATGAACACTTTGAATTGAATTGAGCGAGAAATTATGAACTACGTGAACCATCATGCAAGAGGTAATTATGTTGGGGCATGTCTGGTGCGCTCCCACCCCCCTAAGAGTACAAAGATTGGCTCTCACGAGCCGCAGAGCTGACGAGCTCGGGAGCCTGCGCCTTCATGCTGTGAGTGGAACTGCTCCTGAAAGATGAGGCAGAACGCCCTGCAACCTATGAACTTTGCTTTTTTCCCTACTGACGATTGAGGAATCATGAAACACGTGTCTAGGAATACGAATTGAAACTAATAATACAGCACTGGCTATGAACACTTTGAATTGAATTGAGCGAGAAATTATGAACTACGTGAACCATCATGCAAGAGGTAATTACGTTGGGGCGTGTCTGGTGCGCTCCCACCCCCCTAAGAGTACAAAGATTGGCTCTCACGAGCCGCCGAGCTGACGAGCTCGGGAGCCTGCGCCTTCATGCTGTGAGTGGAACTGGTCCTGAGAGATGAGGCAGCACGCCCTGCTATCTATGAACTTTGCTTTTTTCCCTACTGACGATTGAGGAATCATGAAACACGTGTCTAGGGATACAAATTGAAACTAATAATACAGCACTGGCTATGAACACTTTGAATTGAATTGAGCGAGAAATTATGAACTCCGTGAACCATCATGCAAGAGGTAATTACGTTGGGGCGTGTCTGGTGTGCTCCCACCCCCCTAAGAGTACAAAGATTGGCTCTCACGAGCCGCCGAGCTGACGAGCTCGGGAGCCTGCGCCTTCATGCTGTTAGTGGAACTGGTCCTGAGAGATGAGGCAGCACGCCCTGCAACCTATGAACTTTGCTTTTTTCCCTACTGACGATTGAGGAATCATGAAACACGTGTCTAGGGATACGAATTGAAACTAATAATACAGCACTGGCTATGAACACTTTGAATTGAATTGAGTGAGAAATTATGAACTACGTGAACCATCATGCAAGAGGTAATTACGTTGGGGCGTGTCTGGTGCGCTCCCACCCCCCTAAGAGTACAAAGATTGGCTCTCACGAGCCGCTGAGCTGACGAGCTCGGGAGCCTGCGCCGTCATGCTGTGAGTGGAACTGGTCCTGAGAGATGAGGCAGAACGCCCTGCAACCTATGAACTTTGCTTTTTTCCCTACTGACGATTGAGGAATCATGAAACACGTGTCTAGGAATACGTATTGAAACTAATAATACAGCACTGGCTATGAACACTTTGAATTGAATTGAGCGAGAAATTATGAACTACGTGAACCATCATGCAAGAGGTAATTATGTTGGTGCGTGTCTGGTGCGCTCCCACCCCCCTAAGAGTACAAAGATTGGCTCTCACGAGCCGCCAAGCTGACGAGCTCGGGAGCCTGCGCCTTCATGCTATGAGTGGAACTGGTCCTGAGAGATGAGGCAGCACGCCCTGCAAACTATGAACTTTGCTTTTTTTCCCTACTGACGATTGAGGAATCATAAAACACGTGTCTAGGGATACGAATTGAAACTAATAATACAGCACTGGCTATGAACTCTTTGAATTGAATTGAGCGAGAAATTATGAACTACGTGAACCATCATGCAAGAGGTAATTATGTTGGGGCGTGTCTGGTGCGCTCCCACCCCCCTAAGATTACAAAGATTGGCTCTCACGAGCCGCCGAGCTGACGAGCTCGGGAGCCTGCGCATTTATGCTGTGAGTGGAACTGGTCCTGAGAGATGAGGCAGCACGCCCTGCAACCTATGAACTTTGCTTTTTTCCCTACTGACGATTAAGGAATCATGAAACACGTGTCTAGGGATACGAATTGAAACTAATAATACAGCACTGGCTATGAACACTTTGAATTGAATTGAGCGAGAAATTATGAACTACGTGCACCATCATGCAAGAGGTAATTACGTTGGGGCGTGTCTGGTGCGCTCCCACCCCCCTAAGAGTACAAAGATTGGCTCTCATGAGCCGCCGAGCTGACGAGCTCGGGAGCCTGCGCCTTCATGCTGTGAGTGGAACTGGTCCTGAGAAATGAGGCAGCACGCCCTGCAACCTATGAACTTTGCTTTTTTCCCTACTGACGATTGAGGAATCATGAAACACATGTTTAGGGATACGAATTGAAACTAATAATACAGCACTGGCTATGAACACTTTGAATTGAATTGAGCGAGAAATTATGAACTCCGTGAACCATCATGCAAGAGGTAATTACGTTGGGGGTTGTCTGGTGTGCTCCCACACCCCTAAGAGTACAAAGATTGGCTCTCACGAGCCGCCGAGCTGACGAGCTCGGGAACCTGCGCCTTCATGCTGTTAGTGGAACTGGTCCTGAGAGATGAGGCAGCACGCCCTGCAACCTATGAACTTTGCTTTTTTCCCTACTGACGATTGAGGAATCATGAAACACGTGTCTAGGGATACGAATTGAAACTAATAATACAGCACTGGCTATGAACACTTTGAATTGAATTGAGTGAGAAATTATGAACTACGTGAACCATCATGCAAGAGGTAATTACGTTGGGGCGTGTCTGGTGCGCTCCCACCCCCCTAAGAGTACAAAGATTGGCTCTCACGAGCCGCTGAGCTGACGAGCTCGGGAGCCTGCGCCGTCATGCTGTGAGTGGAACTGGTCCTGAGAGATGAGGCAGAACGCCCTGCAACCTATGAACTTTGCTTTTTTCCCTACTGACGATTGAGGAATCATGAAACACGTGTCTAGGAATACGAATTGAAACTAATAATACAGCACTGGCTATGAACACTTTGAATTGAATTGAGCGAGAAATTATGAACTACGTGAACCATCATGCAAGAGGTAATTATGTTGGGGCGTGTCTGGTGCGCTCCCACCCCCCTAAGAGTTCAAAGATTGGCTCTCACGAGCCGCCAAGCTGACGAGCTCGGGAGCCTGCGCCTTCATGCTGTGAGTGGAACTGGTCCTGAGAGATGAGGCAGCACGCCCTGCAAACTATGAACTTTGCTTTTTTTCCCTACTGACGATTGAGGAATCATAAAACACGTGTCTAGGGATACGAATTGAAACTAATAATACAGCACTGGCTATGAACTCTTTGAATTGAATTGAGCGATAAATTATGAACTACGTGAACCATCATGCAAGAGGTAATTATGTTGGGGCGTGTCTGGTGCGCTCCCACCCCCCTAAGATTACAAAGATTGGCTCTCACGAGCCGCCGAGCTGACGAGCTCGGGAGCCTGCGCATTTATGCTGTGAGTGGAACTGGTCCTGAGAGATGAGGCAGCACGCCCTGCAACCTATGAACTTTGCTTTTTTCCCTACTGACGATTAAGGAATCATGAAACACGTGTCTAGGGATACGAATTGAAACTAATAATACAGCACTGGCTATGAACACTTTGAATTGAATTGAGCGAGGAATTATGAACTACGTGCACCATCATGCAAGAGGTAATTACGTTGGGGCGTGTCTGGTGCGCTCCCACCCCCCTAAGAGTACAAAGATTGGCTCTCACGAGCCGCCGAGCTGACGAGCTCGGGAGCCTGCGCCTTCATGCTGTGAGTGGAACTGGTCCTGAGAAATGAGGCAGCACGCCCTGCAACCTATGAACTTTTCTTTTTTCCCTACTGACGATTGAGGAATCATGAAACACATGTTTAGGGATACGAATTGAAACTAATAATACAGCACTGGCTATGAACACTTTGAATTGAATTGAGCGAGAAATTATGAACTACGTGAACCATCATGCAAGAGGTAATTACGTTGGGGCGTGTCTGGTGCGCTCCCACCCCCCTAAGAGTACAAAGATTGGCTCTCACGAGCCGCCGAGCTGACGAGCTCGGGAGCCTGCGCCTTCATGCTGTGAGTGGAACTGGTCCTGAGAGATGAGGCAGCACGCCCTGCAACCTATGAACTTTGCTTTTTTTCCTACTGACGATTGAGGAATCATGAAACACGTGTCTAGGGATACGAATTGAAACTAATAATACAGCACTGGCTATGAACACTTTGAATTGAATTGAGCGAGAAATTATGAACTACGTGAACCATCATGCAAGAGGTAATTACGTTGGGGCGTGTCGTGTGCGCCGACCCCCCTAAGAGTACAAAGATTGGCTCTCACGAGCCGCCGAGCTGACGAGCTCGGGAGCCTGCGCCTTCATGCTGTGAGTGGAACTGGTCCTGAGAAATGAGGCAGCACGCCCTGCAACCTATGAACTTTTCTTTTTTCCCTACTGACGATTGAGGAATCATGAAACACATGTTTAGGGATACGAATTGAAACTAATAATACAGCACTGGCTATGAACACTTTGAATTGAATTGAGCGAGAAATTATGAACTACGTGAACCATCATGCAAGAGGTAATTACGTTGGGGCGTGTCTGGTGCGCTCCCACCCCCCTAAGAGTACAAAGATTGGCTCTCACGAGCCGCCGAGCTGACGAGCTCGGGAGCCTGCGCCTTCATGCTGTGAGTGGAACTGGTCCTGAGAGATGAGGCAGCACGCCCTGCAACCTATGAACTTTGCTTTTTTTCCTACTGACGATTGAGGAATCATGAAACACGTGTCTAGGGATACGAATTGAAACTAATAATACAGCACTGGCTATGAACACTTTGAATTGAATTGAGCGAGAAATTATGAACTACGTGAACCATCATGCAAGAGGTAATTACGTTGGGGCGTGTCGTGTGCGCCGACCCCCCTAAGAGTACAAAGATTGGCTCTCACGAGCCGCCGAGCTGACGAGCTCGGGAGCCTGCGGCTTCATGCTTTGAGTGGAACTGGTCCTGAGAGATAAGGCAGCACGCCCTGCAACCTATGAACTTAGCTTTTTTCCCTACTGATGATTGAGGAATCATGAAACACGTGTCTAGGGATACAAATTTAAACTAATAATACAGCACTGGCTATGAACACTTTGAATTGCATTGAGCGAGAAATTATGAACTACGTGAACCATTGTGCAAGAGGTAATTACGTTGGGGCGTGTCTGGTGCGCTCCCACCCCCCTAAGAGTACAAAGATTGGCTCTCACGAGCCGCCGAGCTGACGAGCTCGGGAGCCTGCGCCTTCATGCTGTGAGTGGAACTGGTCCTGCGAAATGAGGCAGCACGCCCTGCAACCTATGAACTTTTCTTTTTTCCCTACTGACGATTGAGGAATCATGAAACACGTGTTTAGGGATACGAATTGAAACTAATAATACAGCACTGGCTATGAACACTTTGAATTGAATTGAACGAAAAATTATGAACTACGTGAACCATCATACAAGAGGTAATTACGTTGGGGCGTGTCTGGTGCGCTCCCACCCCCCTAAGAGTACAAAGATTGGCTCTCACGAGCCGCCGAGCTGACGAGCTCGGGAGCCTGCGCCTTCATGCTGTGAGTGGAACTGGTCCTGGGAAATGAGGCAGCACGCCCTGCAACCTATGAACTTTTCTTTTTTCCCTACTGACGATTGAGGAATCATGAAACACGTGTTTAGGGATACGAATTGAAACTAATAATACAGCACTGGCTATGAACACTTTGAATTGAATTGAGCGAGAAATTGTGAACTACGTGAACCATCATGCAAGAGGTAATTACGTTGGGGCGTGTCTGGTGTGCTCCCACCCCCCTAAGAGTACAAAGATTGGCTCTCACGAGCCGCTGAGCTGACGAGCTCGGGAGCCTGCGCCTTCATGCTGTGAGTGGAACTGGTCCTCAGAGATGAGGCAGAACGCCCTGCAACCTATGAACTTTGCTTTTTTCCCTACTGACGATTGAGGAATCATGAAACACGTGTTTAGGGATACGAATTGAAACTAATATTACAGCACTGGCTATGAACACTTTGAATTGAATTGAGCGAGAAATTATGAACTACGTGAACCATCATGCAAGAGGCAATTACGTTGGGGCGTGTCTGGTGCGCTCCCACCCCCCTAATAGTACAAAGATTGGCTCTCACGAGCCGCCAAGCTGACGAGCTCGGGAGCCTGCGCCTTCATGCTGTGAGTGGAACTGGTCCTGAGAGATGAGGCAGCACGCCCTGCAACCTATGAACTTTGCTTTTTTTCCCTACTGACGATTGAGGATTCATAAAACACGTGTCTAGGGATACGAATTGAAACTAATAATACAGCACTGGCTATGAACACTTTGAATTGAATTGAGCGAGAAATTATGAACTACGTGAACCATCATGCAAGAGGTAATTACGTTGGGGCATGTCTGGTGCGCTCCCACCCCCCTAAGAGTACAAAGATTGGCTCTCACGAGCCGCCAAACTGACGAGCTCGGGAGCCTGCGCCTTCATGCTGTGAGTGGAACTGGTCCTGAGAAATGAGGCAGCACGCCCTGCAACCTATGAACTTTTCTTTTTTCCCTACTGACGATTGAGGAATCATGAAACACGTGTTTAGGGATACGAATTGAAACTAATAATACAGCACTGGCTATGAACACTTTGAATTGAATTGAGCGAGAAATTATGAACTACGTGAACCATCATACAAGAGGTAATTACGTTGGGGCGTGTCTGATGCGCTCCCACCCCCCTAAGAGTACAAAGATTGGCTCTCACGAGCCGCCGAGCTGACGAGCTCGGGAGCCTGCGCCTTCATGCTGTGAGTGGAACTGGTCCTGAGAAATGAGGCAGCACGCTCTGCAACCTATGAACTTTTCTTTTTTCCCTACTGACGATTGAGGAATCATGAAACACGTGTTTAGGGATACGAATTGAAACTAATAATACAGCACTGGCTATGAACACTTTGAATTGAATTGAGCGAGAAATTATGAACTACGTGAACCATCATGCAAGAGGTAATTACGTTGGGGCGTGTCTGGTGTGCTCCCACCCCCCTAAGAGTACAAAGATTGGCTCTCACGAGCCGCCGAGCTGACGAGCTCGGGAGCCTGCGCATTTATGCTGTGAGTGGAACTGGTCCTGAGAGATGAGACAGCACGCCCTGCAACCTATGAACTTTGCTTTTTTTCCTACTGACGATTGAGGAATCATGAAACACGTGTCTAGGGATACGAATTGAAACTAATAATACAGCACTGGCTATGAACACTTTGAATTGAATTGAGCGAGAAATTATGAACTACGTGAACCATCATGCAAGAGGTAATTACGTTGGGGCGTGTCTGGTGCGCTCCCACCCCCCTAAGAGTACAAAGATTGGCTCTCACGAGCCGCTGAGCTGACGAGCTCGGGAGCCTGCGCCTTCATGCTGTGAGTGGAACTGGTCCTGAGAGATGAGGCAGAACGCCCGGCAACCTATGAACTTTGCTTTTTTCCCTACTGACGATTGAGGAATCATGAAACACGTGTCTAGGAATACGAATTGAAACTAATAATACAGCACTGGCTATGAACACTTTGAATTGAATTGAGCAAGAAATTATGTACTACGTGAACCATCATGCAAGAGGTAATTACGTTGGGGCGTGTCTGGTGCGCTCCCACCCCCCTAAGAGTACAAAGATTGGCTCTCACGAGCCGCCAAGCTGACGAGCTCGGGAGCCTGCGCCTTCATGCTGTGAGTGGAACTGGTCCTGAGAGATGAGGCAGCACGCCCTGCAACCTATGAACTTTGCTTTTTTTCCCTACTGACGATTGAGGAATCATAAAACACGTGTCTAGGGATACGAATTGAAACTAATAATACAGCACTGGCTATGAACTCTTTGAATTGAATTGAGCGAGAAATTATGAACTACGTGAACCATCATACAAGAGGTAATTACGTTGGGGCGTGTCTGATGCGCTCCCACCCCCCTAAGAGTACAAAGATTGGCTCTCACGAGCCGCCGAGCTGACGAGCTCGGGAGCCTGCGCCTTCATGCTGTGAGTGGAACTGGTCCTGAGAAATGAGGCAGCACGCTCTGCAACCTATGAACTTTTCTTTTTTCCCTACTGACGATTGAGGAATCATGAAACACGTGTTTAGGGATACGAATTGAAACTAATAATACAGCACTGGCTATGAACACTTTGAATTGAATTGAGCGAGAAATTATGAACTACGTGAACCATCATGCAAGAGGTAATTACGTTGGGGCGTGTCTGGTGTGCTCCCACCCCCCTAAGAGTACAAAGATTGGCTCTCACGAGCCGCCGAGCTGACGAGCTCGGGAGCCTGCGCATTTATGCTGTGAGTGGAACTGGTCCTGAGAGATGAGACAGCACGCCCTGCAACCTATGAACTTTGCTTTTTTTCCTACTGACGATTGAGGAATCATGAAACACGTGTCTAGGGATACGAATTGAAACTAATAATACAGCACTGGCTATGAACACTTTGAATTGAATTGAGCGAGAAATTATGAACTACGTGAACCATCATGCAAGAGGTAATTACGTTGGGGCGTGTCTGGTGCGCTCCCACCCCCCTAAGAGTACAAAGATTGGCTCTCACGAGCCGCTGAGCTGACGAGCTCGGGAGCCTGCGCCTTCATGCTGTGAGTGGAACTGGTCCTGAGAGATGAGGCAGAACGCCCGGCAACCTATGAACTTTGCTTTTTTCCCTACTGACGATTGAGGAATCATGAAACACGTGTCTAGGAATACGAATTGAAACTAATAATACAGCACTGGCTATGAACACTTTGAATTGAATTGAGCAAGAAATTATGTACTACGTGAACCATCATGCAAGAGGTAATTACGTTGGGGCGTGTTTGGTGCGCTCCCACCCCCCTAAGAGTACAAAGATTGGCTCTCACGAGCCGCCAAGCTGACGAGCTCGGGAGCCTGCGCCTTCATGCTGTGAGTGGAACTGGTCCTGAGAGATGAGGCAGCACGCCCTGCAACCTATGAACTTTGCTTTTTTTCCCTACTGACGATTGAGGAATCATAAAACACGTGTCTAGGGATACGAATTGAAACTAATAATACAGCACTGGCTATGAACTCTTTGAATTGAATTGAGCGAGAAATTATGAACTACGTGAACCATCATGCAAGAGGTAATTACGTTGGGGCGTGTCTGGTGCGCTCCCACCCCCCTAAGATTACAAAGATTGGCTCTCACGAGCCGCCGAGCTGACGAGCTCGGGAGCCTGCGCATTTATGCTGTGAGTGGAACTGGTCCTGAGAGATGAGACAGCACGCCCTGCAACCTATGAACTTTGCTTTTTTCCCTACTGACGATTGAGGAATCATGAAACACGTGTCTAGGGATACGAATTGAAACTAATAATACAGCACTGGCTATGAACACTTTGAATTGAATTGAGCGAGAAATTATGAACTACGTGAACCATCATGCAAGAGGTAATTACGTTGGGGCGTGTCTGGTGCGCTCCCACCCCCCTAAGAGTACAAAGATTGGCTCTCACGAGCCGCTGAGCTGACGAGCTCGGGAGCCTGCGCCTTCATGCTGTGAGTGGAACTGGTCCTGAGAGATGAGGCAGAACGCCCGGCAACCTATGAACTTTGCTTTTTTCCCTACTGACGATTGAGGAATCATGAAACACGTGTCTAGGAATACGAATTGAAACTAATAATACAGCACTGGCTATGAACACTTTGAATTGAATTGAGCAAGAAATTATGTACTACGTGAACCATCATGCAAGAGGTAATTACATTGGGGCGTGTCTGGTGCGCTCCCACCCCCCTAAGAGTACAAAGATTGGCTCTAACGAGCCGCCAAGCTGACGAGCTCGGGAGCCTGCGCCTTCATGCTGTGAGTGGAACTGGTCCTGAGAGATGAGGCAGCACGCCCTGCAACCTATGAACTTTGCTTTTTTTCCCTACTGACGATTGAGGAATCATAAAACACGTGTCTAGGGATACTAATTGAAACTAATAATACAGCACTGGCTATGAACTCTTTGAATTGAATTGAGCGAGGAATTATGAACTACGTGAACCATCATGCAAGAGGTAATTACGTTGGGGCGTGTCCGGTGCGCTCCCACCCCCCTAAGATTACAAAGATTGGCTCTCACGAGCCGCCGAGCTGACGAGCTCGGGAGCCTGCGCATTTATGCTGTGAGTGGAACTGGTCCTGAGAGATGAGACAGCACGCCCTGCAACCTATGAACTTTGCTTTTTTCCCTACTGACGATTGAGGAATCATGAAACACGTGTCTAGGGATACGAATTGAAACTAATAATACAGCACTGGCTATGAACACTTTGAATTGAAGAACTGTCGAGCCCTCGAGAAAGCCTGGAGAAGGGAACCAACCACGGACAACATGACCACCCTCAAGCACGCCACCCGGAAACACCACCAACTGATCCGCGCCACCAAGAAAAATACCTACAAGGACCGGCTGGACAACAACGCACACAACTGCAAGGAACTCTTCAACATCGTGAAAGAGCTCTCCAACCCGAACGCCGCTAACAACGACATCACCCCGTCGCAAGACCTCTGCAACTCCCTCGCGTCCTACTTCCACAACAAGATCGCGGACATACACAACAGCTTCAGCAACCAACCAACGGAAGCCACAACCGCAACAACGCCACCCACCACCACCCTCCGCACCTGGACTCCGATCAGCACCGAAGACACCATCCGCACAATGAACTCCATCCACTCCGGATCGCCGACCGACCCCTGCCCTCACCACGTCTTCAACAAGGCCGACGCTGTCATCGCACCCCACCTGCGGGACATCATCAACACCTCCTTCAGCACCGCCACCTTCCCGGAGAGCTGGAAGCACGCCGAACTCAGCGCCCTTCTCAAGAAACCCACAGCAGACCCCACCGACCTCAAGAACTACCGTCCCATCTCGCTCCTCCCGTTCCCGGCCAAAGTCATCGAGAAGACCGTCAACAAACAACTGGCCGCCTTCCTCGAGACGAATGGATCCCTCGACCCCTCACAGTCTGGCTTCCGAGCGAACCACAGCACCGAGACCGCCCTCATCGCCGCCACCGATGACCTTCGAACTCTGATGGACAATGGGGAAACAGCGGCCCTCATCCTCCTGGACCTCTCCGCGGCTTTCGACACAGTCTGCCACCGCACCCTAGTACAGCGCCTCGGCAACATCGGAATCCAGGACAAGGCACTGGAATGGATCACCTCCTTCCTCGACGGAAGAACACAGAGAGTCCGTCTACCACCGTACAAGTCAGAGGCCACCGAAGTCATCTGCGGCGTACCCCAGGGATCCTCGCTGAGCCCAACCCTCTTCAACGTCTACATGAGCCCCCTCGCGACCATCGCACGCCAACACAACCTGAACATCATCTCCTACGCCGACGACACCCAGCTGATCCTCTCCCTGACCAACGACCCCGACGCCGCCAGAGCCAACCTGCACGAAGGGATGAGAGAGGTTGCCGAATGGATGACGACCAGCCGCC
Organism: Lissotriton helveticus; assembly: GCF_964261635.1. Lineage (NCBI taxonomy): Eukaryota > Metazoa > Chordata > Amphibia > Caudata > Salamandridae > Lissotriton > Lissotriton helveticus. Next base: position 370,198,236 of record NC_136059.1, read on the forward strand.
TGAAACTGAACGCAGACAAGACGGAGGTCCTCATCCTGGGCTCCTCGCCCTCCGCCTGGGACGACTCCTGGTGGCCCCCCGCCCTGGGCACCGCACCCACACCGACGGACCACGCACGCAACCTGGGCTTCATCCTGGACTCCTCCCTCTCCATGACCAGACAAGTCAACGCCGTCTCCTCGTCATGCTTCAACATCTTGCGCATGCTACGGAAGATCTTCCGGTGGATCCCCACCGAGACCAGGAAGACTGTCACCCAGGCCCTCGTCACTAGCCGACTGGACTACGGCAACGCCCTCTACGCCGGAACCACCGCCAAGCTCCAGAAGAGACTCCAGCGGATCCAGAACGCCTCAGCCAGACTCATCCTCGACATCCCACGAAACAGCCACATCTCCGGACACCTGAGAGACCTGCACTGGCTCCCGGTCAACAAGAGGATCACCTTCCGCCTCCTCACCCACGCGCACAAAGCCCTACACGACCAAGGCCCGAGCTACCTCAACAACAGGATCAACTTCTACACTCCCACGCGCCCCCTCAGATCAACCAGCCACGCCCTCGCCGCCGTCCCCCGCATCCGAAGAGCGACAACAGGAGGAAGGTCCTTCTCCCACCTGGCTGCAAAGACCTGGAACTCACTCCCGTCCGACCTGCGCCTGACCCAAGACCACCTCTCCTTCAGGAAGAAGCTCAAGACCTGGCTGTTCGAGCAGTAACGGCACCCCCCCCCTCCCAGCGCCTTGAGACCCTACGGGTGAGTAGTGCGCTATACAAATGACTTGATTGATTGATTGATTGATTGATTGAATTGAGCGAGAAATTATGAACTACGTGAACCATCATGCAAGAGGTAATTACGTTGGGGCGTGTCTGGTGCGCTCCCACCCCCCCTAAGAGTACAAAGATTGGCTCTCACGAGCCGCCGAGCTGACGAGCTCGGGAGCCTGCGCCTTCATGCTGTGAGTGGAACTGGTCCTGAGAGATGAGGCAGCACGCCCTGCAACCTATGAACTTTGCTTTTTTCCCTACTGACGATTAAGGAATCATGAAACACGTGTCTAGGGATACGAATTGAAACTAATAATACAGCACTGGCTATGAACACTTTGAATTGAATTGAGCGAGAAATTATGAACTACGTGAACCATCATGCGTGCGCTCCCACCCCCCTAAGAGTACAAAGATTGGCTCTCACGAGCCGCCGAGCTGACGAGCTCGGGAGCCTGCGCCTTCATGCTGTGAGTGGAACTGGTCCTGAGAAATGAGGCAGCACGCCCTGCAACCTATGAACTTTTCTTTTTTCCCTACTGACGATTGAGGAATCATGAAACACGTGTTTAGGGATACGAATTGAAACTAATAATACAGCACTGGCTATGAACACTTTGAATTGAATTGAGCGAGAAATTATGAACTACGTGAACCATCATGCAAGAGGTAATTACGTTGGGGCGTGTCTGGTGTGCTCCCACCCCCCTAAGAGTACAAAGATTGGCTCTTACGAGCCGCCGAGCGGACGAGCTCGGGAGCCTGCGCCTTCATGCTGTGAGTGGAACTGGTCCTGAGAGATGAGGCAGCACGCCCTGCAACCTATGAACTTAGCTTTTTTCCCTACTGACGATTGAGGAATCACGAAACACGTGTCTAGGGATACGAATTGAAACTAATAATAGAGCACTGGCTATGAACACTTTGAATTGAATTGAGCGAGAAATTATGAACTACGTGAACCATCATGCAAGAGGTAATTACGTTGGGGTGTGTCTGGTGCGCTCCCACCCCCCTAAGAGTACAAAGATTAGCTCTCACGAGCCGCCGAGCTGATGAGCTCGGGAGCCTGCGCCTTCATGCTGTGAGTGGAACTGGTCCTGAGAAATAAGGCAGCACGCCCTGCAACCTATGAACTTTTCTTTTTTCCCTACTGACGATTGAGGAATCATGAAACACGTGTTTAGGGATACGAATTGAAACTAATAATACAGCACTGGCTATGAACACTTTGAATTGAATTGAGCGAGAAATTATGAACTACGTGAACCATCATGCAAGAGGTAATTACGTTGGGGCGTGTCTGGTGTGCTCCCACCCCCTTAAGAGTACAAAGATTGGCTCTCACGAGCCGCCGAGCTGACGAGCTCGGGAGCCTGCGCATTTATGCTGTGAGTGGAACTGGTCCTGAGAGATGAGACAGCACGCCCTGCAACCTATGAACTTTGCTTTTTTCCCTACTGACGATTGAGGAATCATGAAACACGTGTCTAGGGATACGAATTGAAACTAATAACACAGCACTGGCTATGAACTCTTTGAATTGAACTGATCGAGAAATTATGAACTACGTGAACCATCATGCAAGAGGTAATTACGTTGGGGCGTGTCTGGTGCGCTCCCACCCCCCTAAGAGTACAAAGATTGGCTTTAACGAGCCGCCGAGCGGACGAGCTCGGGAGCCTGCGCCTTCATGCTGTGAGTGGAACTGGTCCTGAGAGATGAGGCAGCACGCCCTGCAACCTATGAACTTAGCTTTTTTCCCTACTGACGATTGAGGAATCATGAAACACGTGTTTAGGGATACAAATTGAAACTAATAATACAGCACTGGCTATGAACACTTTGAATTGAATTGAGCGAGAAATTATGAACTACGTGAACCATCATGCAAGAGGTAATTACGTTGGGGCGTGTCTGGTGTGCTCCCACCCCCCTAGGAGTACAAAGATTGGCTCTCACGAGCCGCCGAGCTGACGAGCTCGGGAGCCTGCGCATTTATGCTGTGAGTGGAACTGGTCCTGAGAGATGAGACAGCACGCCCTGCACCCTATGAACTTTGCTTTTTTCCCTACTGACGATTGAGGAATCATGAAACACGTGTCTAGGGATACGAATTGAAACTAATAATACAGCACTGGCTATGAACACTTTGAATTGAATTGAGCGAGAAATTATGAACTACGTGAACCATCATGCAAGAGGTAATTACGTTGGGGCGTGTCTGGTGCGCTCCCACCCCCCTAATAGTACACAGATTGGCTCTCACGAGCCGCCGAGCTGACGAGCTCGGGAGCCTGCGCCTTCATGCTGTGAGTGGAACTGGTCCTGAGAGATGAGGCAGCACGCCCTGCAACCTATGAACTTAGCTTTTTTCCCTACTGACGATTGAGGAATCATGAAACACGTGTTTAGGGATACGAATTGAAACTAATAATACAGCACTGGCTATGAACACTTTGAATTGAATTGAGCGAGAAATTATGAACTACGTGAACCATCATGCAAGAGGTAATTACGTTGGGGCGTGTCTGGTGTGCTCCCACCCCCCTAGGAGTACAAAGATTGGCTCTCACGAGCCGCCGAGCTGACGAGCTCGGGAGCCTGCGCATTTATGCTGTGAGTGGAACTGGTCCTGAGAGATGAGGCAGCACGCCCTGCAACCTATGAACTTTGCTTTTTTTCCTACTGACGATTGAGGAATCATGAAACACGTGTCTAGGGATACGAATTGAAACTAATAATACAGCACTGGCTATGAACACTTTGAATTGAATTGAGCGAGAAATTATGAACTACGTGAACCATCATGCAAGAGGTAATTACGTTGGGGCGTGTCTGGTGCGCTCCCACCCCCCCTAAGAGTACAAAGATTGGCTCTCACGATCCGCCGAGCTGACGAGCTCGGGAGCCTGCGCCTTCATGCTGTGAGTGGAACTGGTCCTGAGAGATGAGGCAGCACGCCCTGCAACCTATGAACTTTGCTTTTTTCCCTACTGACGATTAAGGAATCATGAAACACGTGTCTAGGGATACGAATTGAAACTAATAATACAGCACTGGCTATGAACACTTTGAATTGAATTGAGCGAGAAATTATGAACTACGTGAACCATCATGCAAGAGGTAATTACGTTGGGGCGTGTCTGGTGCGCTCCCACCCTCCTAAGAGTACAGAGATTGGCTCTCACGAGCCGCCGAGCTGACGAGCTCGGGAGCCTGCGCCTTCATGCTGTGAGTGGAACTGGTCCTGAGAAATGAGGCAGCACGCCCTGCAACCTATGAACTTTGCTTTTTTCCCTACTGACGATTGAGGAATCATGAAACACGTGTCTAGGAATACGAATTGAAACTAATAATACAGCACTGGCTATGAACACTTTGAATTGAATTGAGCGAGAAATTATGAACTACGTGAACCATCATGCAAGAGGTAATTACGTTGGGGCGTGTCTGGTGCGCTCCCACCCCCCTAAGAGTACAAAGATTGGCTCTCACGAGCTGCCGAGCTGACGAGCTCGGGAGCCTGCGCCTTCATGCTGTGAGTGGTACTGGTCCTGAGAGATGAGGCAGCACGCCCTGCTATCTATGAACTTTGCTTTTTTCCCTACTGACGATTGAGGAATCATGAAACACGTGTCTAGGGATACGAATTGAAACTAATAATACAGCACTGGCTATGAACACTTTGAATTGAATTGAGCGAGAAATTATGAACTCCGTGAACCATCATGCAAGAGGTAATTATGTTGGGGCGTGTCTGGTGTGCTCCCACCCCCCTAAGAGTACAAAGATTGGCTCTCGCGAGCCGCCGAGCTGACGAGCTCGGGAGCCTGCGCCTTCATGCTGTGAGTGGAACTGGTCCTGAGAGATGAGGCAGCACGCCCTGCAACCTATGAACTTAGCTTATTTTCCTACTGACGATTGAGGAATCATGAAACACGTGTCTAGGGATACGAATTGAAACTAATAATACAGCACTGGCTATGAATACTTTGAATTGAATTGAGCAAGAAATTATGAACTCCGTGAACCATCATGCAAGAGGTAATTACGTTGGGGCGTGTCTGGTGTGCTCCCACTCCCCTAAGAGTACAAAGATTGGCTCTCACGAGCCACCGAGCTGACGAGCTCGGGAGCCTGCGCCTTCATGCTGTGAGTGGAACTGGTCCTGAGAGATGAGGCAGCACGCCCTGCAACCTATGAACTTTGCTTTTTTTCCTACTGACGATTGAGGAATCATGAAACATGTGTCTAGGGATGCGAATTGAAACTAATAATACAGCACTGGCTATGAACACTTTGAATTGAATTGAGCGAGAAATTATGAACTACGTGAACCATCATGCAAGAGGTAATTACGTTGGGGCGTGTCTGGTGCGCTCCCACCCCCCTAAGAGTACAAAGATTGGCTCTCACGAGCCGCCGAGCTGACGAGCTCGGGAGCCTGCGCCTTCATGCTGTGAGTGGAACTGGTCCTGAGAGATGAGGCAGAACGCCCTGCAACCTATGAACTTTGCTTTTTTCCCTACTGACGATTGAGGAATAATGAAACACGTGTCTAGGGATACGAATTGAAACTAATAATACAGCACTGGCTATGAACACTTTGAATTGAATTGAGCGAGAAATTATGAACTACGTGAACCATCATGCAAGAGGTAATTACGTAGGGGCGTGTCTGGTGCGCTCCCACCTCCCTAAGAGTACAAAGATTGGCTCTCACGAGCCGCCGAGCTGACGAGCTCGGGAGCCTGCGCCTACATGCTGTGAGTGGAACTGGTCCTGAGAAATAAGGCAGCACACCCTGCAACCTATGAACTTTTCTTTTTTCCCTACTGACGATTGAGGAATCATGAAACACGTGTTTAGGGATACGAATTGAAACTAATAATACAGCACTGGCTATGAACACTTTGAATTGAATTGAGCGAGAAATTATGAACTACGTGAACCATCCTGCAAGAGGTAATTACGTTGGGGCGTGTCCGGTGTGCTTCCACCCCCCTACGAGTACAAAGATTGGCTCTCACGAGCCGCCGAGCTGAAGAGCTCGGGAGCCTGCACCTTCATGCTGTGAGTGGAACTGGTCCTGAGAGATGAGGCAGCACGCCCTGCAACCTATGAACTTTGCTTTTTTTCCTACTGACGATTGAGGAATCATGAAACATGTGTCTAGGGATGCGAATTGAAACTAATAATACAGCACTGGCTATGAACACTTTGAATTGAATTGAGCGAGAAATTATGAACTACGTGAACCATCATGCAAGAGGTAATTACGTTGGGGCGTGTCTGGTGCGCTCCCACCCCCCTAAGAGTACAAAGATTGGCTCTCACGAGCCGCCGAGCTGACGAGCTCGGGAGCCTGCGCCTTCATGCTGTGAGTGGAACTGGTCCTGAGAGATGAGGCAGAACGCCCTGCAACCTATGAACTTTGCTTTTTTCCCTACTGACGATTGAGGAATAATGAAACACGTGTCTAGGGATACGAATTGAAACTAATAATACAGCACTGGCTATGAACACTTTGAATTGAATTGAGCGAGAAATTATGAACTACGTGAACCATCATGCAAGAGGTAATTACGTTGGGGCGTGTCTGGTGTGCTCCCACCCCCCTAAGAGTACAAAGATTGGCTCTCACGAGCCGCCGAGCTGACGAGCTCGGGAGCCTGCGCATTTATGCTGTGAGTGGAACTGGTCCTGAGAGATGAGACAGCACGCCCTGCAACCTATGAACTTTGCTTTTTTTCCTACTGACGATTGAGGAATCATGAAACACGTGTCTAGGGATACGAATTGAAACTAATAATACAGCACTGGCTATGAACACTTTGAATTGAATTGAGCGAGAAATTATGAACTACGTGAACCATCATGCAAGAGGTAATTACGTTGGGGCGTGTCTGGTGCGCTCCCACCCCCCTAAGAGTACAAAGATTGGCTTTCACGAGCCGCTGAGCTGACGAGCTCGGGAGCCTGCGCCTTCATGCTGTGAGTGGAACTGGTCCTGAGAGATGAGGCAGAACGCCCGGCAACCTATGAACTTTGCTTTTTTCCCTACTGACGATTGAGGAATCATGAAACACGTGTCTAGGAATACGAATTGAAACTAATAATACAGCACTGGCTATGAACACTTTGAATTGAATTGAGCAAGAAATTATGTACTACGTGAACCATCATGCAAGAGGTAATTACGTTGGGGCGTGTCTGGTGCGCTCCCACCCCCCTAAGAGTACAAAGATTGGCTCTCACGAGCCGCCAAGCTGACGAGCTCGGGAGCCTGCGCCTTCATGCTGTGAGTGGAACTGGTCCTGAGAGATGAGGCAGCACGCCCTGCAACCTATGAACTTTGCTTTTTTTCCCTACTGACGATTGAGGAATCATAAAACACGTGTCTAGGGATACGAATTGAAACTAATAATACAGCACTGGCTATGAACTCTTTGAATTGAATTGAGCGAGAAATTATGAACTACGTGAACCATCATGCAAGAGGTAATTACGTTGGGGCGTGTCTGGTGCGCTCCCACCCCCCTAAGATTACAAAGATTGGCTCTCACGAGCCGCCGAGCTGACGAGCTCGGGAGCCTGCGCATTTATGCTGTGAGTGGAACTGGTCCTGAGAGATGAGACAGCACGCCCTGCAACCTATGAACTTTGCTTTTTTCCCTACTGACGATTGAGGAATCATGAAACACGTGTCTAGGGATACGAATTGAAACTAATAATACAGCACTGGCTATGAACACTTTGAATTGAATTGAGCGAGAAATTATGAACTACGTGAACCATCATGCAAGAGGTAATTACGTTGGGGCGTGTCTGGTGCGCTCCCACCCCCCTAAGAGTACAAAGATTGGCTCTCACGAGCCGCTGAGCTGACGAGCTCGGGAGCCTGCGCCTTCATGCTGTGAGTGGAACTGGTCCTGAGAGATGAGGCAGAACGCCCGGCAACCTATGAACTTTGCTTTTTTCCCTACTGACGATTGAGGAATCATGAAACACGTGTCTAGGAATACGAATTGAAACTAATAATACAGCACTGGCTATGAACAATTTGAATTGAATTGAGCAAGAAATTATGTACTACGTGAACCATCATGCAAGAGGTAATTACATTGGGGCGTGTCTGGTGCGCTCCCACCCCCCTAAGAGTACAAAGATTGGCTCTCACGAGCCGCCAAGCTGACGAGCTCGGGAGCCTGCGCCTTCATGCTGTGAGTGGAACTGGTCCTGAGAGATGAGGCAGCACGCCCTGCAACCTATGAACTTTGCTTTTTTTCCCTACTGACGATTGAGGAATCATAAAACACGTGTCTAGGGATACGAATTGAAACTAATAATACAGCACTGGCTATGAACTCTTTGAATTGAATTGAGCGAGGAATTATGAACTACGTGAACCATCATGCAAGAGGTAATTACGTTGGGGCGTGTCCGGTGCGCTCCCACCCCCCTAAGATTACAAAGATTGGCTCTCACGAGCCGCCGAGCTGACGAGCTCGGGAGCCTGCGCATTTATGCTGTGAGTGGAACTGGTCCTGAGAGATGAGACAGCACGCCCTGCAACCTATGAACTTTGCTTTTTTCCCTACTGACGATTGAGGAATCATGAAACACGTGTCTAGGGATACGAATTGAAACTAATAATACAGCACTGGCTATGAACACTTTGAATTGAATTGAGCGAGAAATTATGAACTACGTGAACCATCATGCAAGAGGTAATTACGTTGGGGCGTGTCTGGTGCGCTCCCACCCCCCCTAAGAGTACAAAGATTGGCTCTCACGAGCCGCCGAGCTGACGAGCTCGGGAGCCTGCGCCTTCATGCTGTGAGTGGAACTGGTCCTGGGAAATGAGGCAGCACGCCCTGCAACCTATGAACTTTTCTTTTTTCCCTACTGACGATTGAGGAATCATGAAACACGTGTTTAGGGATACGAATTGAAACTAATAATACAGCACTGGCTATGAACACTTTGAATTGAATTGAGCGAGAAATTGTGAACTACGTGAACCATCATGCAAGAGGTAATTACGTTGGGGCGTGTCTGGTGTGCTCCCACCCCCCTAAGAGTACAAAGATTGGCTCTCACGAGCCGCTGAGCTGACGAGCTCGGGAGCCTGCGCCTTCATGCTGTGAGTGGAACTGGTCCTCAGAGATGAGGCAGAACGCCCTGCAACCTATGAACTTTGCTTTTTTCCCTACTGACGATTGAGGAATCATGAAACACGTGTTTAGGGATACGAATTGAAACTAATATTACAGCACTGGCTATGAACACTTTGAATTGAATTGAGCGAGAAATTATGAACTACGTGAACCATCATGCAAGAGGCAATTACGTTGGGGCGTGTCTGGTGCGCTCCCACCCCCCTAATAGTACAAAGATTGGCTCTCACGAGCCGCCAAGCTGACGAGCTCGGGAGCCTGCGCCTTCATGCTGTGAGTGGAACTGGTCCTGAGAGATGAGGCAGCACGCCCTGCAACCTATGAACTTTGCTTTTTTTCCCTACTGACGATTGAGGATTCATAAAACACGTGTCTAGGGATACGAATTGAAACTAATAATACAGCACTGGCTATGAACACTTTGAATTGAATTGAGCGAGAAATTATGAACTACGTGAACCATCATGCAAGAGGTAATTACGTTGGGGCATGTCTGGTGCGCTCCCACCCCCCTAAGAGTACAAAGATTGGCTCTCACGAGCCGCCAAACTGACGAGCTCGGGAGCCTGCGCCTTCATGCTGTGAGTGGAACTGGTCCTGAGAAATGAGGCAGCACGCCCTGCAACCTATGAACTTTTCTTTTTTCCCTACTGACGATTGAGGAATCATGAAACACGTGTTTAGGGATACGAATTGAAACTAATAATACAGCACTGGCTATGAACACTTTGAATTGAATTGAGCGAGAAATTATGAACTACGTGAACCATCATACAAGAGGTAATTACGTTGGGGCGTGTCTGATGCGCTCCCACCCCCCTAAGAGTACAAAGATTGGCTCTCACGAGCCGCCGAGCTGACGAGCTCGGGAGCCTGCGCCTTCATGCTGTGAGTGGAACTGGTCCTGAGAAATGAGGCAGCACGCTCTGCAACCTATGAACTTTTCTTTTTTCCCTACTGACGATTGAGGAATCATGAAACACGTGTTTAGGGATACGAATTGAAACTAATAATACAGCACTGGCTATGAACACTTTGAATTGAATTGAGCGAGAAATTATGAACTACGTGAACCATCATGCAAGAGGTAATTACGTTGGGGCGTGTCTGGTGTGCTCCCACCCCCCTAAGAGTACAAAGATTGGCTCTCACGAGCCGCCGAGCTGACGAGCTCGGGAGCCTGCGCATTTATGCTGTGAGTGGAACTGGTCCTGAGAGATGAGACAGCACGCCCTGCAACCTATGAACTTTGCTTTTTTTCCTACTGACGATTGAGGAATCATGAAACACGTGTCTAGGGATACGAATTGAAACTAATAATACAGCACTGGCTATGAACACTTTGAATTGAATTGAGCGAGAAATTATGAACTACGTGAACCATCATGCAAGAGGTAATTACGTTGGGGCGTGTCTGGTGCGCTCCCACCCCCCTAAGAGTACAAAGATTGGCTCTCACGAGCCGCTGAGCTGACGAGCTCGGGAGCCTGCGCCTTCATGCTGTGAGTGGAACTGGTCCTGAGAGATGAGGCAGAACGCCCGGCAACCTATGAACTTTGCTTTTTTCCCTACTGACGATTGAGGAATCATGAAACACGTGTCTAGGAATACGAATTGAAACTAATAATACAGCACTGGCTATGAACACTTTGAATTGAATTGAGCAAGAAATTATGTACTACGTGAACCATCATGCAAGAGGTAATTACGTTGGGGCGTGTCTGGTGCGCTCCCACCCCCCTAAGAGTACAAAGATTGGCTCTCACGAGCCGCCAAGCTGACGAGCTCGGGAGCCTGCGCCTTCATGCTGTGAGTGGAACTGGTCCTGAGAGATGAGGCAGCACGCCCTGCAACCTATGAACTTTGCTTTTTTTCCCTACTGACGATTGAGGAATCATAAAACACGTGTCTAGGGATACGAATTGAAACTAATAATACAGCACTGGCTATGAACTCTTTGAATTGAATTGAGCGAGAAATTATGAACTACGTGAACCATCATACAAGAGGTAATTACGTTGGGGCGTGTCTGATGCGCTCCCACCCCCCTAAGAGTACAAAGATTGGCTCTCACGAGCCGCCGAGCTGACGAGCTCGGGAGCCTGCGCCTTCATGCTGTGAGTGGAACTGGTCCTGAGAAATGAGGCAGCACGCTCTGCAACCTATGAACTTTTCTTTTTTCCCTACTGACGATTGAGGAATCATGAAACACGTGTTTAGGGATACGAATTGAAACTAATAATACAGCACTGGCTATGAACACTTTGAATTGAATTGAGCGAGAAATTATGAACTACGTGAACCATCATGCAAGAGGTAATTACGTTGGGGCGTGTCTGGTGTGCTCCCACCCCCCTAAGAGTACAAAGATTGGCTCTCACGAGCCGCCGAGCTGACGAGCTCGGGAGCCTGCGCATTTATGCTGTGAGTGGAACTGGTCCTGAGAGATGAGACAGCACGCCCTGCAACCTATGAACTTTGCTTTTTTTCCTACTGACGATTGAGGAATCATGAAACACGTGTCTAGGGATACGAATTGAAACTAATAATACAGCACTGGCTATGAACACTTTGAATTGAATTGAGCGAGAAATTATGAACTACGTGAACCATCATGCAAGAGGTAATTACGTTGGGGCGTGTCTGGTGCGCTCCCACCCCCCTAAGAGTACAAAGATTGGCTCTCACGAGCCGCTGAGCTGACGAGCTCGGGAGCCTGCGCCTTCATGCTGTGAGTGGAACTGGTCCTGAGAGATGAGGCAGAACGCCCGGCAACCTATGAACTTTGCTTTTTTCCCTACTGACGATTGAGGAATCATGAAACACGTGTCTAGGAATACGAATTGAAACTAATAATACAGCACTGGCTATGAACACTTTGAATTGAATTGAGCAAGAAATTATGTACTACGTGAACCATCATGCAAGAGGTAATTACGTTGGGGCGTGTCTGGTGCGCTCCCACCCCCCTAAGAGTACAAAGATTGGCTCTCACGAGCCGCCGAGCTGACGAGCTCGGGAGCCTGCGCATTTATGCTGTGAGTGGAACTGGTCCTGAGAGATGAGACAGCACGCCCTGCAACCTATGAACTTTGCTTTTTTCCCTACTGACGATTGAGGAATCATGAAACACGTGTCTAGGGATACGAATTGAAACTAATAATACAGCACTGGCTATGAACACTTTGAATTGAATTGAGCGAGAAATTATGAACTACGTGAACCATCATGCAAGAGGTAATTACGTTGGGGCGTGTCTGGTGCGCTCCCACCCCCCCTAAGAGTACAAAGATTGGCTCTCACGAGCCGCCGAGCTGACGAGCTCGGGAGCCTGCGCCTTCATGCTGTGAGTGGAACTGGTCCTGGGAAATGAGGCAGCACGCCCTGCAACCTATGAACTTTTCTTTTTTCCCTACTGACGATTGAGGAATCATGAAACACGTGTTTAGGGATACGAATTGAAACTAATAATACAGCACTGGCTATGAACACTTTGAATTGAATTGAGCGAGAAATTGTGAACTACGTGAACCATCATGCAAGAGGTAATTACGTTGGGGCGTGTCTGGTGTGCTCCCACCCCCCTAAGAGTACAAAGATTGGCTCTCACGAGCCGCTGAGCTGACGAGCTCGGGAGCCTGCGCCTTCATGCTGTGAGTGGAACTGGTCCTCAGAGATGAGGCAGAACGCCCTGCAACCTATGAACTTTGCTTTTTTCCCTACTGACGATTGAGGAATCATGAAACACGTGTTTAGGGATACGAATTGAAACTAATATTACAGCACTGGCTATGAACACTTTGAATTGAATTGAGCGAGAAATTATGAACTACGTGAACCATCATGCAAGAGGCAATTACGTTGGGGCGTGTCTGGTGCGCTCCCACCCCCCTAATAGTACAAAGATTGGCTCTCACGAGCCGCCAAGCTGACGAGCTCGGGAGCCTGCGCCTTCATGCTGTGAGTGGAACTGGTCCTGAGAGATGAGGCAGCACGCCCTGCAACCTATGAACTTTGCTTTTTTTCCCTACTGACGATTGAGGATTCATAAAACACGTGTCTAGGGATACGAATTGAAACTAATAATACAGCACTGGCTATGAACACTTTGAATTGAATTGAGCGAGAAATTATGAACTACGTGAACCATCATGCAAGAGGTAATTACGTTGGGGCATGTCTGGTGCGCTCCCACCCCCCTAAGAGTACAAAGATTGGCTCTCACGAGCCGCCAAACTGACGAGCTCGGGAGCCTGCGCCTTCATGCTGTGAGTGGAACTGGTCCTGAGAAATGAGGCAGCACGCCCTGCAACCTATGAACTTTTCTTTTTTCCCTACTGACGATTGAGGAATCATGAAACACGTGTTTAGGGATACGAATTGAAACTAATAATACAGCACTGGCTATGAACACTTTGAATTGAATTGAGCGAGAAATTATGAACTACGTGAACCATCATACAAGAGGTAATTACGTTGGGGCGTGTCTGATGCGCTCCCACCCCCCTAAGAGTACAAAGATTGGCTCTCACGAGCCGCCGAGCTGACGAGCTCGGGAGCCTGCGCCTTCATGCTGTGAGTGGAACTGGTCCTGAGAAATGAGGCAGCACGCTCTGCAACCTATGAACTTTTCTTTTTTCCCTACTGACGATTGAGGAATCATGAAACACGTGTTTAGGGATACGAATTGAAACTAATAATACAGCACTGGCTATGAACACTTTGAATTGAATTGAGCGAGAAATTATGAACTACGTGAACCATCATGCAAGAGGTAATTACGTTGGGGCGTGTCTGGTGTGCTCCCACCCCCCTAAGAGTACAAAGATTGGCTCTCACGAGCCGCCGAGCTGACGAGCTCGGGAGCCTGCGCATTTATGCTGTGAGTGGAACTGGTCCTGAGAGATGAGACAGCACGCCCTGCAACCTATGAACTTTGCTTTTTTTCCTACTGACGATTGAGGAATCATGAAACACGTGTCTAGGGATACGAATTGAAACTAATAATACAGCACTGGCTATGAACACTTTGAATTGAATTGAGCGAGAAATTATGAACTACGTGAACCATCATGCAAGAGGTAATTACGTTGGGGCGTGTCTGGTGCGCTCCCACCCCCCTAAGAGTACAAAGATTGGCTCTCACGAGCCGCTGAGCTGACGAGCTCGGGAGCCTGCGCCTTCATGCTGTGAGTGGAACTGGTCCTGAGAGATGAGGCAGAACGCCCGGCAACCTATGAACTTTGCTTTTTTCCCTACTGACGATTGAGGAATCATGAAACACGTGTCTAGGAATACGAATTGAAACTAATAATACAGCACTGGCTATGAACACTTTGAATTGAATTGAGCAAGAAATTATGTACTACGTGAACCATCATGCAAGAGGTAATTACGTTGGGGCGTGTCTGGTGCGCTCCCACCCCCCTAAGAGTACAAAGATTGGCTCTCACGAGCCGCCAAGCTGACGAGCTCGGGAGCCTGCGCCTTCATGCTGTGAGTGGAACTGGTCCTGAGAGATGAGGCAGCACGCCCTGCAACCTATGAACTTTGCTTTTTTTCCCTACTGACGATTGAGGAATCATAAAACACGTGTCTAGGGATACGAATTGAAACTAATAATACAGCACTGGCTATGAACTCTTTGAATTGAATTGAGCGAGAAATTATGAACTACGTGAACCATCATACAAGAGGTAATTACGTTGGGGCGTGTCTGATGCGCTCCCACCCCCCTAAGAGTACAAAGATTGGCTCTCACGAGCCGCCGAGCTGACGAGCTCGGGAGCCTGCGCCTTCATGCTGTGAGTGGAACTGGTCCTGAGAAATGAGGCAGCACGCTCTGCAACCTATGAACTTTTCTTTTTTCCCTACTGACGATTGAGGAATCATGAAACACGTGTTTAGGGATACGAATTGAAACTAATAATACAGCACTGGCTATGAACACTTTGAATTGAATTGAGCGAGAAATTATGAACTACGTGAACCATCATGCAAGAGGTAATTACGTTGGGGCGTGTCTGGTGTGCTCCCACCCCCCTAAGAGTACAAAGATTGGCTCTCACGAGCCGCCGAGCTGACGAGCTCGGGAGCCTGCGCATTTATGCTGTGAGTGGAACTGGTCCTGAGAGATGAGACAGCACGCCCTGCAACCTATGAACTTTGCTTTTTTTCCTACTGACGATTGAGGAATCATGAAACACGTGTCTAGGGATACGAATTGAAACTAATAATACAGCACTGGCTATGAACACTTTGAATTGAATTGAGCGAGAAATTATGAACTACGTGAACCATCATGCAAGAGGTAATTACGTTGGGGCGTGTCTGGTGCGCTCCCACCCCCCTAAGAGTACAAAGATTGGCTCTCACGAGCCGCTGAGCTGACGAGCTCGGGAGCCTGCGCCTTCATGCTGTGAGTGGAACTGGTCCTGAGAGATGAGGCAGAACGCCCGGCAACCTATGAACTTTGCTTTTTTCCCTACTGACGATTGAGGAATCATGAAACACGTGTCTAGGAATACGAATTGAAACTAATAATACAGCACTGGCTATGAACACTTTGAATTGAATTGAGCAAGAAATTATGTACTACGTGAACCATCATGCAAGAGGTAATTACGTTGGGGCGTGTCTGGTGCGCTCCCACCCCCCTAAGAGTACAAAGATTGGCTCTCACGAGCCGCCAAGCTGACGAGCTCGGGAGCCTGCGCCTTCATGCTGTGAGTGGAACTGGTCCTGAGAGATGAGGCAGCACGCCCTGCAACCTATGAACTTTGCTTTTTTTCCCTACTGACGATTGAGGAATCATAAAACACGTGTCTAGGGATACGAATTGAAACTAATAATACAGCACTGGCTATGAACTCTTTGAATTGAATTGAGCGAGAAATTATGAACTACGTGAACCATCATGCAAGAGGTAATTACGTTGGGGCGTGTCTGGTGCGCTCCCACCCCCCTAAGATTACAAAGATTGGCTCTCACGAGCCGCCGAGCTGACGAGCTCGGGAGCCTGCGCATTTATGCTGTGAGTGGAACTGGTCCTGAGAGATGAGACAGCACGCCCTGCAACCTATGAACTTTGCTTTTTTCCCTACTGACGATTGAGGAATCATGAAACACGTGTCTAGGGATACGAATTGAAACTAATAATACAGCACTGGCTATGAACACTTTGAATTGAATTGAGCGAGAAATTATGAACTACGTGAACCATCATGCAAGAGGTAATTACGTTGGGGCGTGTCTGGTGCGCTCCCACCCCCCTAAGAGTACAAAGATTGGCTCTCACGAGCCGCTGAGCTGACGAGCTCGGGAGCCTGCGCCTTCATGCTGTGAGTGGAACTGGTCCTGAGAGATGAGGCAGAACGCCCGGCAACCTATGAACTTTGCTTTTTTCCCTACTGACGATTGAGGAATCATGAAACACGTGTCTAGGAATACGAATTGAAACTAATAATACAGCACTGGCTATGAACACTTTGAATTGAATTGAGCAAGAAATTATGTACTACGTGAACCATCATGCAAGAGGTAATTACATTGGGGCGTGTCTGGTGCGCTCCCACCCCCCTAAGAGTACAAAGATTGGCTCTAACGAGCCGCCAAGCTGACGAGCTCGGGAGCCTGCGCCTTCATGCTGTGAGTGGAACTGGTCCTGAGAGATGAGGCAGCACGCCCTGCAACCTATGAACTTTGCTTTTTTTCCCTACTGACGATTGAGGAATCATAAAACACGTGTCTAGGGATACTAATTGAAACTAATAATACAGCACTGGCTATGAACTCTTTGAATTGAATTGAGCGAGGAATTATGAACTACGTGAACCATCATGCAAGAGGTAATTACGTTGGGGCGTGTCCGGTGCGCTCCCACCCCCCTAAGATTACAAAGATTGGCTCTCACGAGCCGCCGAGCTGACGAGCTCGGGAGCCTGCGCATTTATGCTGTGAGTGGAACTGGTCCTGAGAGATGAGACAGCACGCCCTGCAACCTATGAACTTTGCTTTTTTCCCTACTGACGATTGAGGAATCATGAAACACGTGTCTAGGGATACGAATTGAAACTAATAATACAGCACTGGCTATGAACACTTTGAATTGAATTGAGCGAGAAATTATGAACTACGTGAACCATCATGCAAGAGGTAATTACGTTGGGGCGTGTCTGGTGCGCTCCCACCCCCCCTAAGAGTACAAAGATTGGCTCTCACGAGCCGCCGAGCTGACGAGCTCGGGAGCCTGCGCCTTCATGCTGTGAGTGGAACTGGTCCTGAGAGATGAGGCAGCACGCCCTGCAACCTATGAACTTTGCTTTTTTCCCTACTGACGATTAAGGAATCATGAAACACGTGTCTAGGGATACGAATTGAAACTAATAATACAGCACTGGCTATGAACACTTTGAATTGAATTGAGCGAGAAATTATGAACTACGTGAACCATCATGCGTGCGCTCCCACCCCCCTAAGAGTACAAAGATTGGCTCTCACGAGCCGCCGAGCTGACGAGCTCGGGAGCCTGCGCCTTCATGCTGTGAGTGGAACTGGTCCTGAGAAATGAGGCAGCACGCCCTGCAACCTATGAACTTTTCTTTTTTCCCTACTGACGATTGAGGAATCATGAAACACGTGTTTAGGGATACGAATTGAAACTAATAATACAGCACTGGCTATGAACACTTTGAATTGAATTGAGCGAGAAATTATGAACTACGTGAACCATCATGCAAGAGGTAATTACGTTGGGGCGTGTCTGGTGTGCTCCCACCCCCCTAAGAGTACAAAGATTGGCTCTTACGAGCCGCCGAGCGGACGAGCTCGGGAGCCTGCGCCTTCATGCTGTGAGTGGAACTGGTCCTGAGAGATGAGGCAGCACGCCCTGCAACCTATGAACTTAGCTTTTTTCCCTACTGACGATTGAGGAATCACGAAACACGTGTCTAGGGATACGAATTGAAACTAATAATAGAGCACTGGCTATGAACACTTTGAATTGAATTGAGCGAGAAATTATGAACTACGTGAACCATCATGCAAGAGGTAATTACGTTGGGGTGTGTCTGGTGCGCTCCCACCCCCCTAAGAGTACAAAGATTAGCTCTCACGAGCCGCCGAGCTGATGAGCTCGGGAGCCTGCGCCTTCATGCTGTGAGTGGAACTGGTCCTGAGAAATAAGGCAGCACGCCCTGCAACCTATGAACTTTTCTTTTTTCCCTACTGACGATTGAGGAATCATGAAACACGTGTTTAGGGATACGAATTGAAACTAATAATACAGCACTGGCTATGAACACTTTGAATTGAATTGAGCGAGAAATTATGAACTACGTGAACCATCATGCAAGAGGTAATTACGTTGGGGCGTGTCTGGTGTGCTCCCACCCCCTTAAGAGTACAAAGATTGGCTCTCACGAGCCGCCGAGCTGACGAGCTCGGGAGCCTGCGCATTTATGCTGTGAGTGGAACTGGTCCTGAGAGATGAGACAGCACGCCCTGCAACCTATGAACTTTGCTTTTTTCCCTACTGACGATTGAGGAATCATGAAACACGTGTCTAGGGATACGAATTGAAACTAATAACACAGCACTGGCTATGAACTCTTTGAATTGAACTGATCGAGAAATTATGAACTACGTGAACCATCATGCAAGAGGTAATTACGTTGGGGCGTGTCTGGTGCGCTCCCACCCCCCTAAGAGTACAAAGATTGGCTTTAACGAGCCGCCGAGCGGACGAGCTCGGGAGCCTGCGCCTTCATGCTGTGAGTGGAACTGGTCCTGAGAGATGAGGCAGCACGCCCTGCAACCTATGAACTTAGCTTTTTTCCCTACTGACGATTGAGGAATCATGAAACACGTGTTTAGGGATACAAATTGAAACTAATAATACAGCACTGGCTATGAACACTTTGAATTGAATTGAGCGAGAAATTATGAACTACGTGAACCATCATGCAAGAGGTAATTACGTTGGGGCGTGTCTGGTGTGCTCCCACCCCCCTAGGAGTACAAAGATTGGCTCTCACGAGCCGCCGAGCTGACGAGCTCGGGAGCCTGCGCATTTATGCTGTGAGTGGAACTGGTCCTGAGAGATGAGACAGCACGCCCTGCACCCTATGAACTTTGCTTTTTTCCCTACTGACGATTGAGGAATCATGAAACACGTGTCTAGGGATACGAATTGAAACTAATAATACAGCACTGGCTATGAACACTTTGAATTGAATTGAGCGAGAAATTATGAACTACGTGAACCATCATGCAAGAGGTAATTACGTTGGGGCGTGTCTGGTGCGCTCCCACCCCCCTAATAGTACACAGATTGGCTCTCACGAGCCGCCGAGCTGACGAGCTCGGGAGCCTGCGCCTTCATGCTGTGAGTGGAACTGGTCCTGAGAGATGAGGCAGCACGCCCTGCAACCTATGAACTTAGCTTTTTTCCCTACTGACGATTGAGGAATCATGAAACACGTGTTTAGGGATACGAATTGAAACTAATAATACAGCACTGGCTATGAACACTTTGAATTGAATTGAGCGAGAAATTATGAACTACGTGAACCATCATGCAAGAGGTAATTACGTTGGGGCGTGTCTGGTGTGCTCCCACCCCCCTAGGAGTACAAAGATTGGCTCTCACGAGCCGCCGAGCTGACGAGCTCGGGAGCCTGCGCATTTATGCTGTGAGTGGAACTGGTCCTGAGAGATGAGGCAGCACGCCCTGCAACCTATGAACTTTGCTTTTTTTCCTACTGACGATTGAGGAATCATGAAACACGTGTCTAGGGATACGAATTGAAACTAATAATACAGCACTGGCTATGAACACTTTGAATTGAATTGAGCGAGAAATTATGAACTACGTGAACCATCATGCAAGAGGTAATTACGTTGGGGCGTGTCTGGTGCGCTTCCACCCCCCCTAAGAGTACAAAGATTGGCTCTCACGATCCGCCGAGCTGACGAGCTCGGGAGCCTGCGCCTTCATGCTGTGAGTGGAACTGGTCCTGAGAGATGAGGCAGCACGCCCTGCAACCTATGAACTTTGCTTTTTTCCCTACTGACGATTAAGGAATCATGAAACACGTGTCTAGGGATACGAATTGAAACTAATAATACAGCACTGGCTATGAACACTTTGAATTGAATTGAGCGAGAAATTATGAACTACGTGAACCATCATGCAAGAGGTAATTACGTTGGGGCGTGTCTGGTGCGCTCCCACCCTCCTAAGAGTACAGAGATTGGCTCTCACGAGCCGCCGAGCTGACGAGCTCGGGAGCCTGCGCCTTCATGCTGTGAGTGGAACTGGTCCTGAGAAATGAGGCAGCACGCCCTGCAACCTATGAACTTTGCTTTTTTCCCTACTGACGATTGAGGAATCATGAAACACGTGTCTAGGAATACGAATTGAAACTAATAATACAGCACTGGCTATGAACACTTTGAATTGAATTGAGCGAGAAATTATGAACTACGTGAACCATCATGCAAGAGGTAATTACGTTGGGGCGTGTCTGGTGCGCTCCCACCCCCCTAAGAGTACAAAGATTGGCTCTCACGAGCTGCCGAGCTGACGAGCTCGGGAGCCTGCGCCTTCATGCTGTGAGTGGTACTGGTCCTGAGAGATGAGGCAGCACGCCCTGCTATCTATGAACTTTGCTTTTTTCCCTACTGACGATTGAGGAATCATGAAACACGTGTCTAGGGATACGAATTGAAACTAATAATACAGCACTGGCTATGAACACTTTGAATTGAATTGAGCGAGAAATTATGAACTCCGTGAACCATCATGCAAGAGGTAATTATGTTGGGGCGTGTCTGGTGTGCTCCCACCCCCCTAAGAGTACAAAGATTGGCTCTCGCGAGCCGCCGAGCTGACGAGCTCGGGAGCCTGCGCCTTCATGCTGTGAGTGGAACTGGTCCTGAGAGATGAGGCAGCACGCCCTGCAACCTATGAACTTAGCTTATTTTCCTACTGACGATTGAGGAATCATGAAACACGTGTCTAGGGATACGAATTGAAACTAATAATACAGCACTGGCTATGAATACTTTGAATTGAATTGAGCAAGAAATTATGAACTCCGTGAACCATCATGCAAGAGGTAATTACGTTGGGGCGTGTCTGGTGTGCTCCCACTCCCCTAAGAGTACAAAGATTGGCTCTCACGAGCCACCGAGCTGACGAGCTCGGGAGCCTGCGCCTTCATGCTGTGAGTGGAACTGGTCCTGAGAGATGAGGCAGCACGCCCTGCAACCTATGAACTTTGCTTTTTTTCCTACTGACGATTGAGGAATCATGAAACATGTGTCTAGGGATGCGAATTGAAACTAATAATACAGCACTGGCTATGAACACTTTGAATTGAATTGAGCGAGAAATTATGAACTACGTGAACCATCATGCAAGAGGTAATTACGTTGGGGCGTGTCTGGTGCGCTCCCACCCCCCTAAGAGTACAAAGATTGGCTCTCACGAGCCGCCGAGCTGACGAGCTCGGGAGCCTGCGCCTTCATGCTGTGAGTGGAACTGGTCCTGAGAGATGAGGCAGAACGCCCTGCAACCTATGAACTTTGCTTTTTTCCCTACTGACGATTGAGGAATAATGAAACACGTGTCTAGGGATACGAATTGAAACTAATAATACAGCACTGGCTATGAACACTTTGAATTGAATTGAGCGAGAAATTATGAACTACGTGAACCATCATGCAAGAGGTAATTACGTAGGGGCGTGTCTGGTGCGCTCCCACCTCCCTAAGAGTACAAAGATTGGCTCTCACGAGCCGCCGAGCTGACGAGCTCGGGAGCCTGCGCCTACATGCTGTGAGTGGAACTGGTCCTGAGAAATAAGGCAGCACACCCTGCAACCTATGAACTTTTCTTTTTTCCCTACTGACGATTGAGGAATCATGAAACACGTGTTTAGGGATACGAATTGAAACTAATAATACAGCACTGGCTATGAACACTTTGAATTGAATTGAGCGAGAAATTATGAACTACGTGAACCATCCTGCAAGAGGTAATTACGTTGGGGCGTGTCCGGTGTGCTTCCACCCCCCTACGAGTACAAAGATTGGCTCTCACGAGCCGCCGAGCTGAAGAGCTCGGGAGCCTGCACCTTCATGCTGTGAGTGGAACTGGTCCTGAGAGATGAGGCAGCACGCCCTGCAACCTATGAACTTTGCTTTTTTTCCTACTGACGATTGAGGAATCATGAAACATGTGTCTAGGGATGCGAATTGAAACTAATAATACAGCACTGGCTATGAACACTTTGAATTGAATTGAGCGAGAAATTATGAACTACGTGAACCATCATGCAAGAGGTAATTACGTTGGGGCGTGTCTGGTGCGCTCCCACCCCCCTAAGAGTACAAAGATTGGCTCTCACGAGCCGCCGAGCTGACGAGCTCGGGAGCCTGCGCCTTCATGCTGTGAGTGGAACTGGTCCTGAGAGATGAGGCAGAACGCCCTGCAACCTATGAACTTTGCTTTTTTCCCTACTGACGATTGAGGAATAATGAAACACGTGTCTAGGGATACGAATTGAAACTAATAATACAGCACTGGCTATGAACACTTTGAATTGAATTGAGCGAGAAATTATGAACTACGTGAACCATCATGCAAGAGGTAATTACGTTGGGGCGTGTCTGGTGTGCTCCCACCCCCCTAAGAGTACAAAGATTGGCTCTCACGAGCCGCCGAGCTGACGAGCTCGGGAGCCTGCGCATTTATGCTGTGAGTGGAACTGGTCCTGAGAGATGAGACAGCACGCCCTGCAACCTATGAACTTTGCTTTTTTTCCTACTGACGATTGAGGAATCATGAAACACGTGTCTAGGGATACGAATTGAAACTAATAATACAGCACTGGCTATGAACACTTTGAATTGAATTGAGCGAGAAATTATGAACTACGTGAACCATCATGCAAGAGGTAATTACGTTGGGGCGTGTCTGGTGCGCTCCCACCCCCCTAAGAGTACAAAGATTGGCTTTCACGAGCCGCTGAGCTGACGAGCTCGGGAGCCTGCGCCTTCATGCTGTGAGTGGAACTGGTCCTGAGAGATGAGGCAGAACGCCCGGCAACCTATGAACTTTGCTTTTTTCCCTACTGACGATTGAGGAATCATGAAACACGTGTCTAGGAATACGAATTGAAACTAATAATACAGCACTGGCTATGAACACTTTGAATTGAATTGAGCAAGAAATTATGTACTACGTGAACCATCATGCAAGAGGTAATTACGTTGGGGCGTGTCTGGTGCGCTCCCACCCCCCTAAGAGTACAAAGATTGGCTCTCACGAGCCGCCAAGCTGACGAGCTCGGGAGCCTGCGCCTTCATGCTGTGAGTGGAACTGGTCCTGAGAGATGAGGCAGCACGCCCTGCAACCTATGAACTTTGCTTTTTTTCCCTACTGACGATTGAGGAATCATAAAACACGTGTCTAGGGATACGAATTGAAACTAATAATACAGCACTGGCTATGAACTCTTTGAATTGAATTGAGCGAGAAATTATGAACTACGTGAACCATCATGCAAGAGGTAATTACGTTGGGGCGTGTCTGGTGCGCTCCCACCCCCCTAAGATTACAAAGATTGGCTCTCACGAGCCGCCGAGCTGACGAGCTCGGGAGCCTGCGCATTTATGCTGTGAGTGGAACTGGTCCTGAGAGATGAGACAGCACGCCCTGCAACCTATGAACTTTGCTTTTTTCCCTACTGACGATTGAGGAATCATGAAACACGTGTCTAGGGATACGAATTGAAACTAATAATACAGCACTGGCTATGAACACTTTGAATTGAATTGAGCGAGAAATTATGAACTACGTGAACCATCATGCAAGAGGTAATTACGTTGGGGCGTGTCTGGTGCGCTCCCACCCCCCTAAGAGTACAAAGATTGGCTCTCACGAGCCGCTGAGCTGACGAGCTCGGGAGCCTGCGCCTTCATGCTGTGAGTGGAACTGGTCCTGAGAGATGAGGCAGAACGCCCGGCAACCTATGAACTTTGCTTTTTTCCCTACTGACGATTGAGGAATCATGAAACACGTGTCTAGGAATACGAATTGAAACTAATAATACAGCACTGGCTATGAACAATTTGAATTGAATTGAGCAAGAAATTATGTACTACGTGAACCATCATGCAAGAGGTAATTACATTGGGGCGTGTCTGGTGCGCTCCCACCCCCCTAAGAGTACAAAGATTGGCTCTCACGAGCCGCCAAGCTGACGAGCTCGGGAGCCTGCGCCTTCATGCTGTGAGTGGAACTGGTCCTGAGAGATGAGGCAGCACGCCCTGCAACCTATGAACTTTGCTTTTTTTCCCTACTGACGATTGAGGAATCATAAAACACGTGTCTAGGGATACGAATTGAAACTAATAATACAGCACTGGCTATGAACTCTTTGAATTGAATTGAGCGAGGAATTATGAACTACGTGAACCATCATGCAAGAGGTAATTACGTTGGGGCGTGTCCGGTGCGCTCCCACCCCCCTAAGATTACAAAGATTGGCTCTCAAGAGCCGCCGAGCTGACGAGCTCGGGAGCCTGCGCATTTATGCTGTGAGTGGAACTGGTCCTGAGAGATGAGACAGCACGCCCTGCAACCTATGAACTTTGCTTTTTTCCCTACTGACGATTGAGGAATCATGAAACACGTGTCTAGGGATACGAATTGAAACTAATAATACAGCACTGGCTATGAACACTTTGAATTGAATTGAGCGAGAAATTATGAACTACGTGAACCATCATGCAAGAGGTAATTACGTTGGGGCGTGTCTGGTGCGCTCCCACCCCCCTAAGAGTACAAAGATTGGCTCTCACGAGCCGCCGAGCTGACGAGCTCGGGAGCCTGCGCCTTCATGCTGTGAGTGGAACTGGTCCTGAGAGATGAGGCAGCACGCCCTGCAACCTATGAACTTTGCTTTTTTCCCTACTGACGATTAAGGAATCATGAAACACGTGTCTAGGGATACGAATTGAAACTAATAATACAGCACTGGCTATGAACACTTTGAATTGAATTGAGCGACAAATTATGAACTACGTGAACCATCATGCGTGCGCTCCCACCCCCCTAAGAGTACAAAGATTGGCTCTCACGAGCCGCCGAGCTGACGAGCTCGGGAGCCTGCGCCTTCATGCTGTGAGTGGAACTGGTCCTGAGAAATGAGGCAGCACGCCCTGCAACCTATGAACTTTTCTTTTTTCCCTACTGACGATTGAGAAATCATGAAACACGTGTTTAGGGATACGAATTGAAACTAATAATACAGCACTGGCTATGAACACTTTGAATTGAATTGAGCGAGAAATTATGAACTACGTGAACCATCATGCAAGAGGTAATTACGTTGGGGCGTGTCTGGTGTGCTCCCACCCCCCTAAGAGTACAAAGATTGGCTCTTACGAGCCGCCGAGCGGACGAGCTCGGGAGCCTGCGCCTTCATGCTGTGAGTGGAACTGGTCCTGAGAGATGAGGCAGCACGCCCTGCAACCTATGAACTTAGCTTTTTTCCCTACTGACGATTGAGGAATCACGAAACACGTGTCTAGGGATACGAATTGAAACTAATAATAGAGCACTGGCTATGAACACTTTGAATTGAATTGAGCGAGAAATTATGAACTACGTGAACCATCATGCAAGAGGTAATTACGTTGGGGTGTGTCTGGTGCGCTCCCACCCCCCTAAGAGTACAAAGATTAGCTCTCACGAGCCGCCGAGCTGACGAGCTCGGGAGCCTGCGCCTTCATGCTGTGAGTGGAACTGGTCCTGAGAAATAAGGCAGCACGCCCTGCAACCTATGAACTTTTCTTTTTTCCCTACTGACGATTGAGGAATCATGAAACACGTGTTTAGGGATACGAATTGAAACTAATAATACAGCACTGGCTATGAACACTTTGAATTGAATTGAGCGAGAAATTATGAACTACGTGAACCATCATGCAAGAGGTAATTACGTTGGGGCGTGTCTGGTGTGCTCCCACCCCCTTAAGAGTACAAAGATTGGCTCTCACGAGCCGCCAAGCTGACGAGCTCGGGAGCCTGCGTATTTATGCTGTGAGTGGAACTGGTCCTGAGAGATGAGACAGCACGCCCTGCAACCTATGAACTTTGCTTTTTTCCCTACTGACGATTGAGGAATCATGAAACACGTGTCTAGGGATACGAATTGAAACTAATAACACAGCACTGGCTATGAACTCTTTGAATTGAACTGATCGAGAAATTATGAACTACGTGAACCATCATGCAAGAGGTAATTACGTTGGGGCGTGTCTGGTGCGCTCCCACCCCCCTAAGAGTACAAAGATTGGCTCTCACGAGCCGCCGAGCGGACGAGCTCGGGAGCCTGCGCCTTCATGCTGTGAGTGGAACTGGTCCTGAGAGATGAGGCAGCACGCCCTGCACCCTATGAACTTTGCTTTTTTCCCTACTGACGATTGAGGAATCATGAAACACGTGTCTAGGGATACGAATTGAAACTAATAATACAGCACTGGCTATGAACACTTTGAATTGAATTGAGCGAGAAATTATGAACTACGTGAACCATCATGCAAGAGGTAATTACGTTGGGGCGTGTCTGGTGCGCTCCCACCCCCCTAATAGTACACAGATTGGCTCTCACGAGCCGCCGAGCTGACGAGCTCGGGAGCCTGCGCCTTCATGCTGTGAGTGGAACTGGTCCTGAGAGATGAGGCAGCACGCCCTGCAACCTATGAACTTAGCTTTTTTCCCTACTGACGATTGAGGAATCATGAAACACGTGTTTAGGGATACGAATTGAAACTAATAATACAGCACTGGCTATGAACACTTTGAATTGAATTGAGCGAGAAATTATGAACTACGTGAACCATCATGCAAGAGGTAATTACGTTGGGGCGTGTCTGGTGTGCTCCCACCCCCCTAGGAGTACAAAGATTGGCTCTCACGAGCCGCCGAGCTGACGAGCTCGGGAGCCTGCGCATTTATGCTGTGAGTGGAACTGGTCCTGAGAGATGAGGCAGCACGCCCTGCAACCTATGAACTTTGCTTTTTTTCCTACTGACGATTGAGGAATCATGAAACACGTGTCTAGGGATACGAATTGAAACTAATAATACAGCACTGGCTATGAACACTTTGAATTGAATTGAGCGAGAAATTATGAACTACGTGAACCATCATGCAAGAGGTAATTACGTTGGGGCGTGTCTGGTGCGCTCCCACCCCCCCCTAAGAGTACAAAGATTGGCTCTCACGATCCGCCGAGCTGACGAGATCGGGAGCCTGCGCCTTCATGCTGTGAGTGGAACTGGTCCTGAGAGATGAGGCAGCACGCCCTGCAACCTATGAACTTTGCTTTTTTCCCTACTGACGATTAAGGAATCATGAAACACGTGTCTAGGGATACGAATTGAAACTAATAATACAGCACTGGCTATGAACACTTTGAATTGAATTGAGCGAGAAATTATGAACTACGTGAACCATCATGCAAGAGGTAATTACGTTGGGGCGTGTCTGGTGCGCTCCCACCCTCCTAAGAGTACAGAGATTGGCTCTCACGAGCCGCCGAGCTGACGAGCTCGGGAGCCTGCGCCTTCATGCTGTGAGTGGAACTGGTCCTGAGAAATGAGGCAGCACGCCCTGCAACCTATGAACTTTGCTTTTTTCCCTACTGACGATTGAGGAATCATGAAACACATGTCTAGGGATACGAATTGAAACTAATAATACAGCACTGGCTATGAACACTTTGAATTGAATTGAGCGAGAAATTATGAACTACGTGAACCATCATGCAAGAGGTAATTACGTTGGGGCGAGTCTGGTGCGCTCCCACCCCCCTAAGAGTACAAAGATTGGCTCTCATGAGCCGCTGAGCTGACGAGCTCGGGAGCCTCCGCCTTCATGCTGTGAGTGGAACTGGTCCTGAGAGATGAGGCAGAACGCCCTGCAACCTATGAACTTTGCTTTTTTCCCTACTGACGATTGAGGAATCATGAAACACGTGTCTAGGAATACGAATTGAAACTAATAATACAGCACTGGCTATGAACACTTTGAATTGAATTGAGCGAGAAATTATGAACTACGTGAACCATCATGCAAGAGGTAATTACGTTGGGGCGTGTCTGGTGCGCTCCCACCCCCCTAAGAGTACAAAGATTGGCTCTCACGAGCTGCCGAGCTGACGAGCTCGGGAGCCTGCGCCTTCATGCTGTGAGTGGTACTGGTCCTGAGAGATGAGGCAGCACGCCCTGCTATCTATGAACTTTGCTTTTTTCCCTACTGACGATTGAGGAATCATGAAACACGTGTCTAGGGATACGAATTGAAACTAATAATACAGCACTGGCTATGAACACTTTGAATTGAATTGAGCGAGAAATTATGAACTCCGTGAACCATCATGCAAGAGGTAATTATGTTGGGGCGTGTCTGGTGTGCTCCCACCCCCCTAAGAGTACAAAGATTGGCTCTCGCGAGCCGCCGAGCTGACGAGCTCGGGAGCCTGCGCCTTCATGCTGTGAGTGGAACTGGTCCTGAGAGATGAGGCAGCACGCCCTGCAACCTATGAACTTAGCTTATTTTCCTACTGACGATTGAGGAATCATGAAACACGTGTCTAGGGATACGAATTGAAACTAATAATACAGCACTGGCTATGAATACTTTGAATTGAATTGAGCAAGAAATTATGAACTCCGTGAACCATCATGCAAGAGGTAATTACGTTGGGGCGTGTCTGGTGTGCTCCCACTCCCCTAAGAGTACAAAGATTGGCTCTCACGAGCCACCGAGCTGACGAGCTCGGGAGCCTGCGCCTTCATGCTGTGAGTGGAACTGGTCCTGAGAGATGAGGCAGCACGCCCTGCAACCTATGAACTTTGCTTTTTTTCCTACTGACGATTGAGGAATCATGAAACATGTGTCTAGGGATGCGAATTGAAACTAATAATACAGCACTGGCTATGAACACTTTGAATTGAATTGAGCGAGAAATTATGAACTACGTGAACCATCATGCAAGAGGTAATTACGTTGGGGCGTGTCTGGTGCGCTCCCACCCCCCTAAGAGTACAAAGATTGGCTCTCACGAGCCGCCGAGCTGACGAGCTCGGGAGCCTGCGCCTTCATGCTGTGAGTGGAACTGGTCCTGAGAGATGAGGCAGAACGCCCTGCAACCTATGAACTTTGCTTTTTTCCCTACTGACGATTGAGGAATAATGAAACACGTGTCTAGGGATACGAATTGAAACTAATAATACAGCACTGGC
Source organism: Lissotriton helveticus (assembly GCF_964261635.1). Lineage (NCBI taxonomy): Eukaryota > Metazoa > Chordata > Amphibia > Caudata > Salamandridae > Lissotriton > Lissotriton helveticus. The sequence goes on from NC_136059.1 coordinate 370,227,512, forward strand.
TATGAACACTTTGAATTGAATTGAGCGAGAAATTATGAACTACGTGAACCATCATGCAAGAGGTAATTACGTAGGGGCGTGTCTGGTGCGCTCCCACCTCCCTAAGAGTACAAAGATTGGCTCTCACGAGCCGCCGAGCTGACGAGCTCGGGAGCCTGCGCCTACATGCTGTGAGTGGAACTGGTCCTGAGAAATAAGGCAGCACACCCTGCAACCTATGAACTTTTCTTTTTTCCCTACTGACGATTGAGGAATCATGAAACACGTGTTTAGGGATACGAATTGAAACTAATAATACAGCACTGGCTATGAACACTTTGAATTGAATTGAGCGAGAAATTATGAACTACGTGAACCATCCTGCAAGAGGTAATTACGTTGGGGCGTGTCCGGTGTGCTTCCACCCCCCTACGAGTACAAAGATTGGCTCTCACGAGCCGCCGAGCTGAAGAGCTCGGGAGCCTGCGCCTTCATGCTGTGAGTGGAACTGGTCCTGAGAGATGAGGCAGCACGCCCTGCAACCTATGAACTTTGCTTTTTTTCCTACTGACGATTGAGGAATCATGAAACATGTGTCTAGGGATGCGAATTGAAACTAATAATACAGCACTGGCTATGAACACTTTGAATTGAATTGAGCGAGAAATTATGAACTACGTGAACCATCATGCAAGAGGTAATTACGTTGGGGCGTGTCTGGTGCGCTCCCACCCCCCTAAGAGTACAAAGATTGGCTCTCACGAGCCGCCGAGCTGACGAGCTCGGGAGCCTGCGCCTTCATGCTGTGAGTGGAACTGGTCCTGAGAGATGAGGCAGAACGCCCTGCAACCTATGAACTTTGCTTTTTTCCCTACTGACGATTGAGGAATAATGAAACACGTGTCTAGGGATACGAATTGAAACTAATAATACAGCACTGGCTATGAACACTTTGAATTGAATTGAGCGAGAAATTATGAACTACGTGAACCATCATGCAAGAGGTAATTACGTTGGGGCGTGTCTGGTGCGCTCCCACCTCCCTAAGAGTACAAAGATTGGCTCTCACGAGCCGCCGAGCTGACGAGCTCGGGAGCCTGCGCCTACATGCTGTGAGTGGAACTGGTCCTGAGAAATAAGGCAGCACACCCTGCAACCTATGAACTTTTCTTTTTTCCCTACTGACGATTGAGGAATCATGAAACACGTGTTTAGGGATACGAATTGAAACTAATAATACAGCACTGGCTATGAACACTTTGAATTGAATTGAGCGAGAAATTATGAACTACGTGAACCATCCTGCAAGAGGTAATTACGTTGGGGCGTGTCTGGTGTGCTTCCACCCCCCTACGAGTACAAAGATTGGCTCTCACGAGCCGCCGAGCTGACGAGCTTGGGAGCCTGCGCCTTCATGCTGTGAGTGGAACTGGTCCTGAGAGATGAGGCAGCACGCCCTGCAACCTATGAACTTTGCTTTTTTCCCTACTGACGATTGAGGAATCATGAAACACGTGTCTAGGGATACGAATTGAAACTAATAATACAGCACTGGCTTTGAACACTTTTAATTGAATTGAGCGAGAAATTATGAACTACGTGAACCATCATGCAAGAGGTAATTACGTTGGGGCGTGTCTGGTGCGCTCCCACCCCCCTAAGAGTACAAAGATTGGCTCTCACGAGCTGCCGAGCTGGCGAGCTCGGGAGCCTGCGCCTTCATGCTGTGAGTGGAACTGGTCCTGAGAAATGAGGCAGCACGCCCTGCTACCTATGAACTTTGCTTTTTTCCCTACTGACGATTGAGGAATCATGAAACACGTGTCTAGGGATACGAATTGAAACTAATAATACAGCACTGGCTCTGAACACTTTGAATTGAATTGAGCGAGAAATTATGATCTACGTGAACCATCATGCAAGAGGTAATTACGTTGGGGCGTGTCTGTTGCGCTCCCACCCCCCTAAGAGTACAAAGATTGGCTCTCACGAGCCGCCGAGCTGACGAGCTCGGGAGCCTGCGCCTTCATGCTGTGAGTGGAACTGGTCCTGAGAGATGAGGCAGCCCGCCCCGCAACCTATGAACTTTGCTTTTTTCCCTACTGACGATTGAGGAATCATGAAACACGTGTCTAGGGATACGAATTGAAACTAATAATACAGCACTGGCTATGAACACTTTGAATTGAATTGAGCGAGAAATTATGAACTACGTGAACCATCATGCAAGAGGTAATTACGTTGGGGCGTGTCTGGTGCGCTCCCACCTCCCTAAGAGTACAAAGATTGGCTCTCACGAGCCGCCGAGCTGACGAGCTCGGGAGCCTGCGCCTACATGCTGTGAGTGGAACTGGTCCTGAGAAATAAGGCAGCACACCCTGCAACCTATGAACTTTTCTTTTTTCCCTACTGACGATTGAGGAATCATGAAACACGTGTTTAGGGATACGAATTGAAACTAATAATACAGCACTGGCTATGAACACTTTGAATTGAATTGAGCGAGAAATTATGAACTACGTGAACCATCCTGCAAGAGGTAATTACGTTGGGGCGTGTCTGGTGTGCTTCCACCCCCCTACGAGTACAAAGATTGGCTCTCACGAGCCGCCGAGCTGACGAGCTTGGGAGCCTGCGCCTTCATGCTGTGAGTGGAACTGGTCCTGAGAGATGAGGCAGCACGCCCTGCAACCTATGAACTTTGCTTTTTTCCCTACTGACGATTGAGGAATCATGAAACACGTGTCTAGGGATACGAATTGAAACTAATAATACAGCACTGGCTTTGAACACTTTTAATTGAATTGAGCGAGAAATTATGAACTACGTGAACCATCATGCAAGAGGTAATTACGTTGGGGCGTGTCTGGTGCGCTCCCACCCCCCTAAGAGTACAAAGATTGGCTCTCACGAGCTGCCGAGCTGGCGAGCTCGGGAGCCTGCGCCTTCATGCTGTGAGTGGAACTGGTCCTGAGAAATGAGGCAGCACGCCCTGCTACCTATGAACTTTGCTTTTTTCCCTACTGACGATTGAGGAATCATGAAACACGTGTCTAGGGATACGAATTGAAACTAATAATACAGCACTGGCTCTGAACACTTTGAATTGAATTGAGCGAGAAATTATGATCTACGTGAACCATCATGCAAGAGGTAATTACGTTGGGGCGTGTCTGTTGCGCTCCCACCCCCCTAAGAGTACAAAGATTGGCTCTCACGAGCCGCCGAGCTGACGAGCTCGGGAGCCTGCGCCTTCATGCTGTGAGTGGAACTGGTCCTGAGAGATGAGGCAGCCCGCCCCGCAACCTATGAACTTTGCTTTTTTCCCTACTGACGATTGAGGAATCATGAAACACGTGTCTAGGGATACGAATTGAAACTAATAATACAGCACTGGCTATGAACACTTTGAATTGAATTGAGCGAGAAATTATGAACTACGTGAACCATCATGCAAGAGGTAATTACGTTGGGGCGTGTCTGGTGCGCTCCCACCCCCCTAAGAGTACTTCAAAATGTAGTTTGTGAAAATGCCCCTTAGACAGCATGCATATCCATACTAATATTATAAAAAGAGAGCCCAAACCTTTGAGGCGGGTAATCTCAGTAACCACAGCACCAATCACAACACCCAATACAGCGTCGGAAAAGGCAGTTGCAGCAGAAGGACATAGGCTATGCAGATGGCCACATATTTATTTATTTATTAATTTATTTTGCAGAGTATTATATAGCGCAAACTTGACCCGAACTGAATCAGGTATCAGAGCGCTTTACATAGCACCAGTTACGTTACATGAGGACACACATTCATTTTTGTTAGGCACGGGGAGATTAAGGGATTTGCCCAGAATCACAGGATGTTTGGCGTTGGTACCAAGACTCGAACTCAGATCCCCAGGTCCGAGGTCGTGCGCCTTAGCCGTTAGGCCAACTCCTCTATACATTTAAAAGGTAAAAGAACCGTGCCAGCAAAATAGACCCTTGTGGGCGTGTCTGCGTTGTGCTGTGGGCGTGGGCTGGGGGCGTGACTAACGCTGGGGGCGTGTGGTACGGCCATCACATCGTGGGCTGTGGGCGTGTGCTGGGGGCGTGACAAATGCTGGGGGCGTGACAAACGCTGGGGGCGTGTGTCCACCCTTCATGCCATGTGAGTCGTACATACAAGTGCAAATTACGTTGCTGCGCAGCATCAAGGGGCACGCTGGGGCGTGTGTCCGGCCTTCATGCCATGTGAACGCAATTCTGCTGCATCAAGGGGCACGCTGGGGGCCTGAGAAACGCCGGGGGCGTGTTCTACGTTCCACCCTTCATGCCATGTGTGTCGTACATTAATAAGAAGATCGTCTGCTGTGGCCATGTGCTGGGGGCATGACAAACGCGTTCACCTGGAGGCCTGGTAAGTAACGTTACTGCAGCCTCTCCTGCGCGCTGTTTCTGAACTCTCTCATTCAACGAAATTGCACACGCCTGCTACCATCAACCAGGGCTCTAGCCGGGCTCAGGCGGCGGATCAGTACACTAATTACACGCGCCTGATAACATCAACCAGGGCTGCAGCTGGGCCTCAAGCGGGGGAACACGCGCCTGCTAACATCAAACAGGCCTGCATCTGGTCCTCAAGCGGGGGAACACGCAAATGGGAGTGTCTGCGGGGACAATTACTGCAGCCTCTCCTACTCGCTGTCACTCAACTCTCTCATTAAACGCATTTACCCGCGGCTGATAACTCTCTTATTCGACGACATTACACGCGCCTGCTAACATCAACCAGGGCTGTAGCCGTGCTCAGGCGGCGGATCACTACACCAATTACACATGCCTGCTAACATCAACCAGGTGTAGCTGGGCCTTCTCTGTCCCTATTCTAATGAAACAAAAAATGTTGTCTACAGCGAGATTTTAAAATAAATTGCCCTTGCCAAATACACACATTACACACATTCTATTTCATACCCGGACAACGTCGGGACGGGCTGCTAGTACATCAATAAAGAACTGTGTCCTGTATAATACACACATTCATTAAGAGCTTTGTCTCTGATACTTTTATGTGGTGTAGGTCTGGGTTTCAGTTTTCAGTACCTGGCAAGTGTTGATTGTCACAGAATATTGTGAGTTATAATAGGAAGACTCATTAAAGCCTTGCTCCAAACAGTATACACACCAGCACAATTCATATTTAATCTAGAGACAAATCATTGCAAATAACTGCAGTACTAATTTGAAATTGATCTATTGCTGCTATAGTTAAAGTGCGGTTTACATATCAGCATTCTCCCATACTCAGGAGTGACTGATGCTTTTTTATTAAGGGTACAGTAAGAGCAATCGTTGTTGAGTTTTACTGGGCTTTCAGCTTATGGCACAAAGTAAACCTCAGGTTGAAGGTATATAGGTGTGAATGGCATTGATAGTAGTCATAATGGAAGGAATTCTGAGCCTTCATGGGAGGATGGACCAGGTGGCCAAAGAAAGAGAGGAGAGCAGCAACAAGAGAAGTGGAAAATGTCTAGAGACACCAAAAGGGGAACATGGGGAAGATGCCAGAAAGATCCCTGAGTCAGTGTTAAAGGTGGTAGAAGACAACCTGGAGAAGACAACAGCAGTCAAGGAGGAGGCAGTTGTGATCTGGGACCTAAAGTATACAGGGGTAACATTGTACCAAAACAAGGCTAAAACAAAGACGTGAGTGCAATGCATTGGGGGAGTCAATGGAGAGCAGGTAAAAGGTGTTCAATAAAGGACGGACAAAATCCGAGAGGAGAAAAGAGACTTGAGCAGGGTAGGGGAGTACAAGATGAGGAACACGTCTGCACACCGAGGTGAGGTGAGGGGGAAGCAGTGAAATGGGAAGAAACAGGCACCGGAATGAGGGAGGTACAAAGCGGTAGGAGTAATAGGAGGAATAATGGAGAAGCCGAGGGTATGCAAGAAGAGATCTTGAACAGGAAGGTAGGAACAAAGAAGCATAAATAACAAGAGTAAGAGGAGGGTCTCCAGCTGCAGGGAACGGTACACAAGAAGGGTATAACATGTGCATAAGGGTAGTGGGCGGCAGAGAAGGAAGTAGAGGAGGTCAAGAGGAGAAGAGGGGACCAAGAGCATGAGCAGTAGAGTTCCTGGAAAGAGGCAGGCAATTATTTAACAATGTATTTTAAATAGATTTCAGCCAACCTTTTAAGTAGCAGTGGGGGCAACCTTGGTTGGGATGCGATGAGAATGAGGGATATTCCAGAACATTTCTCAAAGGTTTTGCGGGACAAGGCACTCAAATGACAGTATTATATTGTTGCCAGGTAAGAGGAAGATCAGGACAGTAATATATAAATATATTCAGGAATACCTGCATATAGGGCGGTGCCATAATCCAGGCGGGATACGACCATGGCAAGGGTGATTAGTTTTAAGGCATCAAATGAAAAGAAACGGGACACATTGCGTATAGTACGCAGTGCCAAAAAAGAAGAAGAAACCACAGAGCTGACCTGGGAGTGAAGGGTGAGTTGGGAGTTGAGCTTGATGCCTAGAGTTTTAACTGAGGTAGAGGGAACAGGTGGGGAACCAAGGGAAGGGGGCCAGAAAATGGAGGACCAGGGGCTGGATGAGCCACCCGTCAACACCAGCTCAGTCTTGTCTGGGTTGAGTTTAAGATGGTTGTGGCTCATCCAGTCTCGGATGTGGATCATGATGGTTTGAAAATTAAGGGCAGAATCAGGGGAAGAGGAAAGATTGAAGACAAGCTGGAGGTCGTCCGCATAATTGAATACGGCGACCTCCATATGTTGCAGTGAAAAGATAAGAGGGGAGATGTAAAGATTAAATAAGAGGGGGGAAAGGGAGGAACCTTGGGGGACCCCGCACTGAACATCGCGGAAGTCCGCAGTAAAATCGCCCAGGCGAACTGCCTGGGTGCGGTCCCTCAGGAAGGAGGATAACCAGACCAACGCGGTGCCCCCGATCCCCGCCGCCTTGACACGGGCAAGTAAGATGGAATGATCCACCGTGTCAAAAGCGGCTGAGAGATCGAGGAGGACCAAGGCCTGAGGTTGGCTGGTATCCATTCCCTCCCTGAGGTTATCAAGGACCGAAAGCACTACGGACTCCGTAGAGTGTGCGGGGCGGAACCCGGCCTGGCGAGGGGCGAGAGCCCCGTTCTTCTCCACGAAAGAGCTCAAGGCGTAGGTGACGTGGCGCTCGAGTACTTTCGCCAGGAACGGCAGAAGAGAGATAGGGCGAAAATTAACTGGGACTGAGGGATCGGCGCCCGTTTTTTTCAAAATGGGGACAATGACAGCGGATTTAAGTGAGTTAGGTACCACGCCCTGGGATAGAGAACTATTGAGAAGGTGGAGGGGGGGGGTCTGGACAGCTAGAAAAAATGTGACGGAGAATATGGGCCGGGCAGGGGTCTAGCGGGGAACCAGATTTGACGAGTGAAATTATGGCAGTCAAAGATTCCTTAGTTAGAGGTGGGAGGGCGGTAAGATGATCCTTGGGGGGAGGACACTGGGGGTCCACAAAAGTAGGGGAAGGAAGGGGGATGTTGGCTTTAATAGTAACGATTTTTTGAATAAAAAAGTTATTAAGGGAGTGACAGAGTTCCTGGGAAGGGGTGGGTTTGAGGGAGGTTCTGTCCGAAAACGCCAGATTGTGAACGATCGAAAAGATTTCCTTCGATTTGTTTTCGGCTGCGAGGATTTTGGAGGAGAAATAGATGGTTTTTGCCTCCAGGATGTTTTTTTTATATAGAGTCAAGATGTTGATAAACTCCAAGCGCAAAGAGGGGCAGTAGTTTTTCCTCCAGGCCCGCTCCGCTCGACGTACCGCCAGTTTAGTGGCTTTAAGATCTTGATTAAACCACTGATTGGCGTCCTTCTCTCGTTTGGTTGAGACCCGTTTCAAGGGGGCAATGGAGTCACAGCCTGCAGAGAGCCATTGATCAATGGCCTTTACCTGGGAGCTGGTAGACAGGTCTTGCAGGGAGGGAAGGGAGGTGGTAAGTAGGGAGGATAGACTATCCGGGTCCACTCGGCCCCATGCACGAACCCAGATATTTTTGGGAAGTGGGGGCTTGACTGGGGGGTGAATAAAAAGAGCAAAGGAAATCAGGTGATGATCAGACCAAGTGCAGGGCGAGATTGAAAGGGACTCTACAGGGCAATTTAGAGACCAGATCTGGTCAAGAGTATGACCTTTGATGTGAGTGGGAAAGTGAATATGAGAAATGAAATTGAGAGAGTAGAGGGTGTCTGAAAATTCCTTAGAAGATGGACATTCGGCTGGGTCAGAAGGCCAAAAATTAAAATCACCCAAAAGCAAAATGGAAGAGTTGTTGACTGTGATAGTGGCCAAAACTTCCAAAAAGTCCGGGAGAAACAATAAAGGGGATTGGGGGTAACGATAGATGAGTATACAGGTAAGAGGGGGCGTGATGGAAGTGGTACGGATAGCTAAATACTCCGTGGTAGCGATATCAGGCAGGGACAGGGGTTGAAAGGGAAGGTCGGTTCGGGCGATGACCGCCACCCCGCCCCCGGCTCTGCCATTTAGGCGGTCTGCACGGATAGCGTAATATGGAGCTGGTAGGGTAGCCAGTAAGGCAGGGAGGGAGTCATCGCAGAACCAAGTTTCCGTTAAAAAAAGAAGGTCAGGAGCATGAAGATCCAGCAGTACCGAAAGTTCATGGGCGTGGGCTACTGCAGACCTAGTATTCAAATAAAATGCCGTGAGGGATCTAGAGGTAGCAAGAGAAGCGCTACCTCTAGAGGGAAGAGGGGGGGTAGGTTGTGGGAGAGGAATTGTGAGAGGAGCAGGCGGAGATAGGCCAAGAGACAAAATACGAGAGCAAGTGGAGGCAGGTAACGACCATGGGCCCCGGAGGCAGCGTAGTTGGGCGGGGGAATAGGTGGTAAGACGAGCAGAGTGACATGCCCCTTGCCCCGGACGGTCGCGGACGAGCGCAGACGAGCTTGCCTTAAGCGCGCCTTCGTCGCGCAATCGTCGCGCCCGCTGCGCTCGTCCGCTGCGCTTCCTGCCAAGGCACATATTTTATGTTGGGTGGTCGGGGCGTTGGAGGGGGCGTGGCCAACCGAGGTGGGCGTGTCTCATGGCGCACCCCGCCCTCGGGAATGGCGACCAGGATGTAGCTAAACGTTGCAGCGTAAGACCCGCTGTTCAGGAAGTGCTAGGAAGTGCAAGTATCACAGGTAGGTTTTAAAAAGACAAAGTATCACACAATATTTAAAATAAGCTTTCGCGCTCCCGGCTTTCCGCCTCAGGAGTCTCTCGTCAGTGCCGCGCCTTAGATCTGCGCGTACTATATATACCTATGGTGAGGGGGCGTGGCCAACCGAGGTGGGCGTGTCTCGTGGCGCACCTCGCCCTCGGGAATGGCGACCAGGATGTAGCTAAACGTTGCAGCGTAAGACCCGCTGTTCAGGAAGTGCTAGGAAGTGCAAGTATCACAGGTAGGTTTTAAAAAGACAAAGTATCACACAATATTTAAAATAAGCTTTCGCGCTCCCGGCTTTCCGCCTCAGGAGTCTCTCGTCAGTGCCGCGCCTTAGATCTGCGCGTACTATATATACCTATGGTGAGGGGGCGTGGCCAACCGAGGTGGGCGTGTCTCGTGGCGCACCTCGCCCTCGGGAATGGCGACCAGGATGTAGCTAAACGTTGCAGCGTAAGACCCGCTGTTCAGGAAGTGCTAGGAAGTGCAAGTATCACAGGTAGGTTTTAAAAAGACAAAGTATCACACAATATTTAAAATAAGCTTTCGCGCTCCCGGCTTTCCGCCTCAGGAGTCTCTCGTCAGTGCCGCGCCTTAGATCTGCGCGTACTATATATACCTATGGTGAGGGGGCGTGGCCAACCGAGGTGGGCGTGTCTCGTGGCGCACCTCGCCCTCGGGAATGGCGACCAGGATGTAGCTAAACGTTGCAGCGTAAGACCCGCTGTTCAGGAAGTGCTAGGAAGTGCAAGTATCACAGGTAGGTTTTAAAAAGACAAAGTATCACACAATATTTAAAATAAGCTTTCGCGCTCCCGGCTTTCCGCCTCAGGAGTCTCTCGTCAGTGCCGCGCCTTAGATCTGCGCGTACTATATATACCTATGGTGAGGGGGCGTGGCCAACCGAGGTGGGCGTGTCTCGTGGCGCACCTCGCCCTCGGAAATGGCGACCAGGATGTAGCTAAACGTTGCAGCGTAAGACCCGCTGTATGTCTGTTGTTGTGCAAGCTGCTGCATGTGTTGATCAGTAGCTATATGAGTGGCTATATGGGTTATTGATTGGTTGCCCAAGTATTTGTATGGGAGACTGAGTGTGTGTGTGGCTGGCTGGGAGGTGTGTGACTCTGTGCAGATCAATGTGTACTTGTATCAGTGATTGTATAAGAGAGTAAGTATGTGTTAGTATATGTTTGAAAATGTAAGGTGTTCTGTGTTTAACTGTATAGATGAGAAAATGGAAGTGTGATTGATTCTTTACAGGACTGACTAGGTGTGTGAGTAACTCCATGGATGAGTGGCAGAGTGTGAGTGTCTGTATAGGTGTATGAGTGCATATGATAGTGTTGTAAAGATGAGTGATTGTATGTATGAATGATTGTATGGGTGAATGAGTGAATGTGTGTGTAGACGTAGGAATCAGTGAGTGCGTATGTAGTAACTAGTATTGGTGTGTCAATGGTTTCAAAAATTATACTCTGTATTTAACACTGGGTGTAACAGAGGTTATATTAGAGTGTGAGGAGATGCATTGTATTATCACATGAATGATATCATCATTGATGTGATCATTGATGTCAAATGAGATGTCATCAGTGATGTCATCAGTGATGTCATTTGAGATGTCATCAGTGATGTCACTGACCATGTCATGAATGATGTAATATGTGACATCATCAGCAGTGGATTGCGGGTGCGCGATATATAGTTAGTGCAACTAACTATATATGCGAATTTCAATGGTTTTGTGTGAGTAAAATAAGATTTTGATAATACTAATTCCTAACTATATATGGTCTATAACCTATGGTTTTTTCAGTGAATTTTCTAGGTTTTGTAAATGCTAATTCCTAACTATATATAGTCTATAACCTATGGTTTTTTCAGTGAATTTCAATGGTTTTTTAATAGCAAATATCAAATGGTGTAAAATATGTTCTTCTTTTAAAGGAAAAATATATTTTATATGTATCTAATTTAATTTTTTTATGTCTTTAATTTTTTTTAAATTATTTTTTTTGTTTCGCTACCGGTCCGCGCACCGGGTAGCTTCCCGTTAGCTCAATTTGGTGCCGCGACCCGATCCGCGCACCGGGAAACGTTCCGTTAGCGCAACTCCCGCGATCGAACACAACATCGTGACGCGTCGCGTAAGCGCGACGTATCGCGTTGCCGCGTAATGCGTCTTATGACGCGCCGCGTTAGTGCACCCGGAAGCGCTTCGGTCCGCGTCCTGAGGCGCGAAACGCAACACCCCGGAAGCGAACCGGGCGCGGAACGGGACGTGTAACGTAAGCGTAACAGGTCATGTGACCTGAAAATAACACTTTTCATTGGTTCATTACATTTTTTTTTCACAAATGATGAAAGCCCCCACCTTTTTTCCTCACTCTGACTTTCATCTTTGTGAGAGGAAGACCTACTTTCCATATTTTCTAAAATGGCAAGTGTTGTAGCTGCAGCTGCTGGAGCCAATCCACCACCACCACCACCACCAAAAAAGGAAGGACCACCTCCTCAGGTCATCCTTAATCAAGAGGAGGAAGAAGAGGAAGAAGAGGAAGAAGAGGAAGAGGAGCAAGAGAGGAGGCAGTTTTTGCCTGAAGAGCCAAGGAGGTCCCATGTGAAGGATAATTATATCTGGCAATTCTACACATTTCCCCGGGGCCAAAAAAAAGTAAATGCCCGCTACGTCACATGTCTGATCTGTGACAAAGTTCTGTCCAGAGGGACTGATAAAAAGTACAGCTTCGGGAATTACACCATGCATCGGCACATGGAGAGGTGGCACCCTATAAATTATAGTGCTGCGCAGGTACGTGACTTGCAGGAAAACCCCCCTCCTGTGGCCAGTACATCAACCGAACAGGCAGTGACGGGACCAGAGGCGAGAGAGACGGTCCCAAATATCCAGATGAACTTCGGGGACCTGAAACATGTCTGCATTTTTTGCGGCAAATTAATTTGCTATGGGGAGAGAAGCATAAATCTAATCAACAGAGCTTTTGAAAATCATAAATGTACAAAACGCCCCAGAAAGTAAATTATCTTTTTTTTTTTTGCTCCTGTTGAGCCCTTTATAATGAATGATTTTCGTTCCCCCCAAAAAAAACAAAAAAAATATAAAACCGTTCAAAAAATACAAAAAAAGTAAAAAAAATTCAGAAAAAAAAAAAATATATATAAAACAACAAAAACAATAAAAAAAAAGTTCTTTTCAGAACTACCTCCCATTTATAAAAAATTGCTAGAATGTTTAGCACTCTGGCAACCTCTATTTCTTTTGATTCGCTTCCCGGTTCGCGCGCCGGTACGCGAACCGGAAGCGAAACAGAAAAAGGAAGAGTGAGTATAAGGGAAGGAAACAGAGAGTAATGTTAAAAGAAAGACAGCTAGAGGGAGTAACACAGAGATACTGTTTAATAGATCTATTTACCAAAGAAAAGATGTAAGAGTGTATAATTGAGAAAAACAAAATAGATAAGGAAGTGAAAGAAAAAAGGAGAGTAGAAGAATAATAAACGAGAGTTTCTTGGAGAATGTGAGTGAATGTTCAAATTAAGAAGAAAAACAGTAAAGGATGTGGAATGAGAGGTAGGGATAGAACCGGACTGAAAGAACAACCCTGAGGGAAAGTGTTAAGAAAACAGTGAGCAAAAGTAAATAGGAATAAAACAAGATGGATGACAGTGACTAAGGTTACAACATGTGGAATAACAGAGAGAGAAAACAGAAAGAAGAAGTGACAGAAAAGGAATAATTGAAACAGCAAAGAAATGTAAATAACATAGTGTGCTTGAACTACAGGGAAAAAGCATAATGAACAAGTAGTGAAAGAGTGATGAGTCAGAGACAGTGAGAGTAATAGAGACGGACTGAGTGAACAGGAGTGAGGAACTATGAGAACAGAGGGACTGAGAAAAGGAGTGGAAGGAGTAGAGTAAGTAAGTAATAGAAAAAGAAATGAGGGAAGTAGCAAAGGCAGGAAACTGAGGGTTAAAGAAAGGAAGCAGTGGAACTAATAGAAGTTAAATGTGATAGAGATGTAACGGAAAGAGTACAAAACACTTACCTTATAATTGTCGTTAACTTAGTCACTTGTTATTTTTATACTTTCAATCTGTGAAAGAAAGAACAAAAATTTGAAAAATATTAAAACATGTATTTAAAAATTAGAAAAGACAAGGGAAAAGATTGAAAATCATCCAATTTTACAAAGAAATAAAGTTAGAGATAAACATCCAGAAAGAAAGAGAAAGAAACGGTGATAGACAGACAGAGACAAAAAGAAATTGTAATAGAGTAAATTACTAAGAGAAAAAAAAGGAAGATACTTTCAGTGACAGAAAAGAAGGATAGAAGAGAAAACTAAATTGAAGTTGTGTAAGCTACTAAAAGAAAGTGAGTAAGGTAAACTATATAAGGAAAGGGTGAATAAGGAAAAGAGAGTGAGGGAGAGAGGAGACAGAGGAAGTGAAGGAAAGAGTGTCAGATACAGACTGAGTGAGGCAACAAAGAAAGATAAATGAGTGAGGGTGAGTTATACTAACTGATTGCACCAAAAAAGGAGAATCCAAAAATATTTAATTTAGAAAACAAAGGGAGGAAAGATGGAAAAGACAAGCGAAGCAGAGGGTCTAAAAGCTGGAAAATGGTGCAAGGGAGAAAAGAAAAAAGCAGAGTTGGAATAGGGAAACAAAGGTTGAAAGATAAGTGGAGTTAGAGAACAAAAGTGAAAGAGAATAAAACAATAGGCAATGTGAGTATGTAAAGAGGATTGATAGAAGGTAGTAAAAGACGAGTGAGCATGAGACAAGACGAGCACAAATTAAAATTCACAATACAAAGTACAGAATTAATTATACATGTTAAATGGTTTATTTTTGCTGTTCTCAGAATATATCAAATTTCACTAAAAACAGTGAGTTGAAGGTATTCATCATATAACAGCAGGGAAAAAAAAACACAATCAAAATGATTGTGTTTAAAAAACCCATATAACATAACCAATCAGAAATCAGAACTCCTCAAAAGTAACTTACTTTCCATGATGTCGAAGGATGTCCTATGAACAGCTTATACTCTGTTGTGCTGTTATTATTTTCTGCCCGCCACTTTCTGAAAGAAAAGCTCCATCGTTTTGACAAATATGTTACATACAATAAATGACTTCTCGCACCCTACCGCACTTCTCCTCAAGGCCAAATAGTGTAAGAGCCATTTATAACTCTTGGAATTCTTCTAAGCAAATCCCGTCATTTTCTTTTTCCACAACTTTCAGAAAGAAAACGTCCAAGATCACTTTCACAATCCTGTACTAGTAATATCTCACCCTTCTTGCTCACTCATGTTCCACATTTCCTATGACACTGATACTGCTTACTATGAGGCACACTTACACTACCTCTATGACTACTACAATTATTTAATTCTCTTGATCACTGTTAATCACAAAGCAATTTAAAACAGTACATAAAATTATATCAACTCCTAGAATCATTATAGGCCAGTTACCTACCCTAAATTCTCTCTTCTGAAAACACAAAGTAAGAATATTTTAAGTCAAAATGCAACATTGTTTCATAGTCAAATGGGAATCATTTCCGAAACACCAGCTTTTTTTACATTTTAAATAAGCTGTGTAATAAGCGGATGTTGTCAAGGGACCATCATGTCATATGATAGCTGCAGTTACAAATGTTCTTCCTAAAATCAACGACTAAAATCAACCTAAAATGATTCCTAAAATCAACGACGTGTGTGTACTTATTGTTGTAACAAATTAAATCAAAACCGGATGCCTGCTAGAGCGGATCATAATAATCTGGAATTGGTTGACATTCCTTCTGATTTGAAGGATTTAAATACTTATGAATCTATTTTTATTCAAAGTGTCCATCCCTTTCAGGCTATTGTACGAATGGAGCCAAAGACAGGGAAATTGCCTCCATCAGATTTACAGAGAGGATTAAAGGGAAGAGTTGTTTATTTGCCTCTAGATTTGAAGAAAAACATTAATACAATTGGAGTAGAGAAAGTGTAAGAGGAACCTCTGGTTATCTTAGTTAATGGGGTTCCGACAAAGAGTAAGAAAATCTGGCAAGATTTAGTGGATGTTAGGAAAGTCAAAAAGGCAACATTGTATTTGATGAAAAACAATGAGTACTACAAGAATGTATGTGTTGCAGAAGAGGAAGTAAGTGAAAAGGAGGACAGCGATTTGTGTGCTGGACAAATTGAGCAAGTAGAAGCCTCTAAAAATGAAGAAATATACGAACATTATAGTGTTCATCCTTTGCATTCCAAGGAAGTCATGGGGAATGCTATTGAGTTGTTTCAAATGAAACAAGCCAAAGGGAGTCCCATAAGTGTTTGGGAGGAAAGTTTGGAAGCTCGGTGTTTCCCACAGCTATTTCCAACAAGTGAAGGAGGAAGATATGATGAGCGACCTGATCAAATTCCTGCTTCTGAATACCGGACTTTACGATTGTATGCAGAAGATCCTAGGTTTCGTCAATGCATTCCCTATTTGTTTCATCAACTGTTTGAAAGTGATCTGTCTGGACTGTCATATGCAGTGAACCACATCTTGAAAAGTGGTGTAAAGATGCAAAATATCTCAGCAAGGGACTTTATGGATAAAGTCAATGTGCAAGACAGTATTTTGGATTCTCACCTGATTAATCTCATGGCATGTCAGCGCGGTACTAATGAGTACTGGTACCGTCGTCATGGTGATTTAAAATGTATGCTGAGGAACTTAGGAACTCCCACATGGTTCCTCACTCTCAGCTGTGCCGAGTATGGCTGGGAAGACTTACTTGAATTTCTACGAGAGGCAAATGGAAACATTGAAAATATCGAATTCAAGACACCCGGAGAACTGTGCTCTTTGGATCCAGTGAATGTATGCAGGTACTTCAATCATAGATTTGAAGCTATGATGTCTTTCATCATGAACAAGAAAAATCCACCTCTTGGAGAGGTGTTGGATTTCTACTGGAGAAAGGAGTATCAAGCAAGAGGTGCTCCTCATATACATATGCTGCTATGGATCAAAGATGCACCCAAATTTAGAACAGATCCGGATGACTTAGTGATGAGTTTCATAGAACAGTATTCTACATGTGCTGTTCCAAAGACAAAGGAAGACAAAAGCCTAAGAGAACAAGTTTTACGCTTTCAAAGCCATCGTTGTGGAAAGTACTGTCGTCGTAAATTCAGACACAAGGACAAGTTCTACACAAAATGTCGTTTTGGATTTCCACGATCGGTGATATCTAAAGGAAGAGTGAACAGTTTGATGTCTTCACTGCCACATAATGTGACGAGGAAAACACCCAAAAATACATACAATTTGAAAAGAAACGAAGAGTCCAAGTACATCAACGACTACAACCCAGTGATTTTGTCCATGTGGAATGCTAACATGGATATACAGTTTGTGGCTGATAACTGTATGGCTGTGGCTTGGTATGTGACATCTTACATCACAAAAAAAGAAAAGACAGAATTGAAGGATATGTGGGAGGACATTTCCCATGAAAAGAGCCTCAGTAAGAAGTTGTACAGTTTCAGTCTGAAGATGTTGTCGCATCGAGAAATCGGAGCTTACGAATGTTCTGACCGGTTATCTTCTGCAAGTCTCTATGCCAAATCTAGGAGTATCATTTGGGCGAGTCTTGGTCTTGCTGCAACGCGTAATCGAGTTCTGAAACCTGTACGGGAAATTGAGTATTTGGCGGAAAAGGAGCCAAACAGTACAGATATTTTGAAGACCAACATGTTGGATACATATTATCCAAATAGAAGCAGTCACCTCGAGAATGTTTGTCTGTATGAGGTTCTACAAAATTACTTATTCAAGAGGAACATCAAAGAAGATATTGATAAAGGAGTGTATGCTGTAATTGGAAGTGAGGGATGTCTGGTCAAGGAAAGAAAATGCCAATTGGTAAATCATCGAAAATTGAGTGGCGAATCTCCTGAAAGAAAAGAGTTTTTCTATTTAGCTCTTTTGCAACTTTTCAAGCCTTGGCGTGCAGAAGAGGAACTGCTTGGAGATTTCCTCTGTTACGAAGACTCTTTCAATGCAGCCAAGGAGACCATAGAATGTCCTGTTTTTCCAAAATATCTAGAAATGTTGAATGCGGAAATCGAGCAGGAAGCAACAATTGCAGCCGAGATTGCTAGAGACAGTTCTCAGGACAGTCAGAGTTCTGTTTCATTGAGTCAGGATCCACTAGGAGGACCAGTTATCGAAAATGAAGCTGCCACTGCCATGATTGAAGTGGAAAGAGCCATGGCACATGCTCAGGAGGATGCGGTTAACTTAGAGGATTTGGAAAGACAACTCAACGTTGAGCAGAGGAAAATATATGACGAAGTTACAAACCAAATTGATCATGGATTAAGTCATGAGAAGAAAGAGTGCTCATGTATGTCGTTGAAGCCTGTCCGACTGTACGTGAGTGGAGAAGCAGGAACTGGAAAAAGTTTCCTAATTAAAGCAATTTCATGTTATCTGCAGAAAAGGACCGAGTCATCGCTGTCTTGTGTTGTCACCGCTCCAACTGGGCTGGCAGCACATAACATTAAAGGGATTACTTTACATCGTCTACTGATGCTGCCAGTGGAGCATGATAACAAATTACAATACCACAAGTTATCTGGAGATGCTTGTTGTGAAGTTTCCAGAGTCCTGAAGAAGATGAAACTTCTTATCATTGACGAAGTAAGCATGGTTTCTAATGTCATGCTTGCCTTTGTGCATTTGAGAATGCAGGAAGTTCTTAAAACAGAGTATGATGTGTTATTTGGTGGCAAACACATCATTGTTTTCGGTGATCTTCTGCAGCTGACACCAGTGAAAGGACAACCAGTGTTTAAACTGCTTCCGCATGAAGATACCAGGAAGTGCCTAGGGAGCATTGGCAACGTTAACATATGGTTAAACTTCAATTATGCTGAGCTGCATGAAAATATGCGTCAGGCGAAGGATGAAGATTACAAGAATATTCTACAAGATGTTAGAATCGGGAAAGTGACCAAGCATGGGAAAGAAGCTTTACATGCACGATTACTGTCAAATTTGTATCCAGAAGAAGACATTCTGCCAGAGAATATTTTTCGGAAAATTACTGAGAAGAAATCTGGAATATGTTTGATGCCAACTCTTGCAGAATGTGCCATCTTCAACAACAAAATGTTGAATTTAGAAAACCAAGAGATTGTGAAACTGGAAGCTATTGACAGAATAGAGCATATGGGAGCAACAATTATTTTGTCTGAGAATTTGAAATCTAAATTGGATTCATTAGAGAAGACTATATCTAAAACTGCTGGTTTTGAAAAGACTCTGAATGTGTGCTTAAATTGCCGTATCATTTTGAGAAGGAATTTACATGTTGAAAGAGGTCTGGTAAATGGATCAATGGGTAATGTTGTTGATTTTGAGAAATACAGAAATAGAGATGGAATTGAATTTTTAAAAATTTAATTTGATGGCATTGAGGAAGTACAGCTAATTGGTCGTTGCTCTGCTAGGTTTTTGCTTGTAAAAGACTTATATGTTCGCCATAAGCAGTTTCCTGTTTGCTTGGCATATGCGGTGACAATCCATAAATCGCAAGGTTTAAGTGTAGACAGTGCATTGGTGAATATTGGCAGTTCTGTGTTCAAGGAGGGTATGGCATATGTGGCATTGTCACGAGTCAGAACTTTATTGGGATTGTACTTGATTGAGTGTGATGTCACAAACATTTGTGCGGATCTAGATTGTGTTAAGGAATACAATAGGTTAAGAAGAGAGTATGCGCCACATTTGCCTCAATATCCTTTGTTTGAGAAACGTGTGGTAGGCCGGAAACGAAGAAATGTGACCTATAGTAGGGAGGTTGTAGCAAAAAGATGAAAAGTCGATGAACCCGAAATTATAAGCAGAAAGAAAATGGATTCTGTTGAAGATGTTGTTGGTTTTCAATTTGAAAATAGTTCTGGTGTCAACTGCTATGCTAATGTAGTGGTTAATGTTGTCTTTTCTCTAGAAACTTTAAAAGAACAGATTGTGATCAATTCGGATCAAAGTTTTTGCTGTTTGTTGAATTCTGTGTTAGAGAAATGTAGCACTGATAGAACAAAAATAGAAAGTGTGTCTGAAATTCGAAATCTGTTAGACAAATGTTCAGGTCAAACGCAATTCTCTCAAAATATTCAGCAAGATTGTCAGGAGTTTTTAATGTATATGCTTGATGTATTGCAAGATGAAGGTGTAGATGTAGATCATCTGTTTGGCCTTTCTTATCAATGGCAGCATGACTGCGAGAACTGTAGGGTATCAAGTACTACTAGTGTAGACTCAGAAAGATTTATATATTTAACTTTGTCAGACCGTAAATCAGTGTCCTTTAATAAGCTAGTAAAAGCAGCTGATCACAACATGGAGTGTAGCCAATGAAGAGGAGCAAGAGAGGAGGCAGTTTTTGCCTGAAGAGCCAAGGAGGTCCCATGTGAAGGATAATTATATCTGGCAATTCTACACATTTCCCCGGGGCCAAAAAAAAGTAAATGCCCTCTACGTCACATGTCTGATCTGTGACAAAGTTCTGTCCAGAGGGACTGATAAAAAGTACAGCTTCGGGAATTACACCATGCATCGGCACATGGAGAGGTGGCACCCTATAAATTATAGTGCTGCGCAGGTACGTGACTTGCAGGAAAACCCCCCTCCTGTGGCCAGTACATCAACCGAACAGGCAGTGACGGGACCAGAGGCGAGAGAGACGGTCCCAAATATCCAGATGAACTTCGGGGACCTGAAACATGTCTGCATTTTTTGCGGCAAATTAATTTGCTATGGGGAGAGAAGCATAAATCTAATCAACAGAGCTTTTGAAAATCATAAATGTACAAAACGCCCCAGAAAGTAAATTATCTTTTTTTTTTTTGCTCCTGTTGAGCCCTTTATAATGAATGATTTTCGTTCCCCCCCAAAAAAAACAAAAAAAATATAAAACCGTTCAAAAAATACAAAAAAAGTAAAAAAAAAATCAGAAAAAAAATATATATATATAAAACAACAAAAACAATTAAAAAAAAGTTCTTTTCAGAACTACCTCCCATTTATAAAAAATTGCTAGAATGTTTAGCACTCTGGCAACCTCTATTTCTTTTGATTCGCTTCCCGGTTCGCGCGCCGGTACGCGAACCGGAAGCGAAACAGAAAAAATTTTTTTTTAAAAAAAGGAAGAGTGAGTATAAGGGAAGGAAACAGAGAGTAATGTTAAAAGAAAGACAGCTAGAGGGAGTAACACAGAGATACTGTTTAATAGATCTATTTACCAAAGAAAAGATGTAAGAGTGTATAATTGAGAAAAACAAAATAGATAAGGAAGTGAAAGAAAAAAGGAGAGTAGAAGAATAATAAACAAGAGTTTCTTGGAGAATGTGAGTGAATGTTCAAATTAAGAAGAAAAACAGTAAAGGATGTGGAATGAGAGGTAGGGATAGAACCGGACTGAAAGAACAACCCTGAGGGAAAGTGTTAAGAAAACAGTGAGCAAAAGTAAATAGGAATAAAACAAGATGTATGACAGTGACTAAGGTTACAACATGTGGAATAACAGAGAGAGAAAACAGAAAGAAGAAGTGACAGAAAAGGAATAATTGAAACAGCAAAGAAATGTAAATAACATAGTGTGCTTGAACTACAGGGAAAAAGCATAATGAACAAGTAGTGAAAGAGTGATGAGTCAGAGACAGTGAGAGTAATAGAGACGGACTGAGTGAACAGGAGTGAGGAACTATGAGAACAGAGGGACTGAGAAAAGGAGTGGAAGGAGTAGAGTAAGTAAGTAATAGAAAAAGAAATGAGGGAAGTAGCAAAGGCAGGAAACTGAGGGTTAAAGAAAGGAAGCAGTGGAACTAATAGAAGTTAAATGTGATAGAGATGTAACGGAAAGAGTACAAAACACTTACCTTATAATTGTCGTTAACTTAGTCACTTGTTATTTTTATACTTTCAATCTGTGAAAGAAAGAACAAAAATTTGAAAAATATTAAAACATGTATTTAAAAATTAGAAAAGACAAGGGAAAAGATTGAAAATCATCCAATTTTACAAAGAAATAAAGTTAGAGATAAACATCCAGAAAGAAAGAGAAAGAAACGGTGATAGACAGACAGAGACAAAAAGAAATTGTAATAGAGTAAATTACTAAGAGAAAAAAAAGGAAGATACTTTCAGTGACAGAAAAGAAGGATAGAAGAGAAAACTAAATTGAAGTTGTGTAAGCTACTAAAAGAAAGTGAGTAAGGTAAACTATATAAGGAAAGGGTGAATAAGGAAAAGAGAGTGAGGGAGAGAGGAGACAGAGGAAGTGAAGGAAAGAGTGTCAGATACAGACTGAGTGAGGCAACAAAGAAAGATAAATGAGTGAGGGTGAGTTATACTAACTGATTGCACCAAAAAAGGAGAATCCAAAAATATTTAATTTAGAAAACAAAGGGAGGAAAGATGGAAAAGACAAGCGAAGCAGAGGGTCTAAAAGCTGGAAAATGGTGCAAGGGAGAAAAGAAAAAAGCAGAGTTGGAATAGGGAAACAAAGGTTGAAAGATAAGTGGAGTTAGAGAACAAAAGTGAAAGAGAATAAAACAATAGGCAATGTGAGTATGTAAAGAGGATTGATAGAAGGTAGTAAAAGACGAGTGAGCATGAGACAAGACGAGCACAAATTAAAATTCACAATACAAAGTACAGAATTAATTATACATGTTAAATGGTTTATTTTTGCTGTTCTCAGAATATATCAAATTTCACTAAAAACAGTGAGTTGAAGGTATTCATCATATAACAGCAGGGAAAAAAAAACACAATCAAAATGATTGTGTTTAAAAAACCCATATAACATAACCAATCAGAAATCAGAACTCCTCAAAAGTAACTTACTTTCCATGATGTCGAAGGATGTCCTATGAACAGCTTATACTCTGTTGTGCTGTTATTATTTTCTGCCCGCCACTTTCTGAAAGAAAAGCTCCATCGTTTTGACAAATATGTTACATACAATAAATGACTTCTCGCACCCTACCGCACTTCTCCTCAAGGCCAAATAGTGTAAGAGCCATTTATAACTCTTGGAATTCTTCTAAGCAAATCCCGTCATTTTCTTTTTCCACAACTTTCAGAAAGAAAACGTCCAAGATCACTTTCACAATCCTGTACTAGTAATATCTCACCCTTCTTGCTCACTCATGTTCCACATTTCCTATGACACTGATACTGCTTACTATGAGGCACACTTACACTACCTCTATGACTACTACAATTATTTAATTCTCTTGATCACTGTTAATCACAAAGCAATTTAAAACAGTACATAAAATTATATCAACTCCTAGAATCATTATAGGCCAGTTACCTACCCTAAATTCTCTCTTCTGAAAACACAAAGTAAGAATATTTTAAGTCAAAATGCAACATTGTTTCATAGTCAAATGGGAATCATTTCCGAAACACCAGCTTTTTTTACATTTTAAATAAGCTGTGTAATAAGCGGATGTTGTCAAGGGACCATCATGTCATATGATAGCTGCAGTTACAAATGTTCTTCCTAAAATCAACGACTAAAATCAACCTAAAATGATTCCTAAAATCAACGACGTGTGTGTACTTATTGTTGTAACAAATTAAATCAAAACCGGATGCCTGCTAGAGCGGATCATAATAATCTGGAATTGGTTGACATTCCTTCTGATTTGAAGGATTTAAATACTTATGAATCTATTTTTATTCAAAGTGTCCATCCCTTTCAGGCTATTGTACGAATGGAGCCAAAGACAGGGAAATTGCCTCCATCAGATTTACAGAGAGGATTAAAGGGAAGAGTTGTTTATTTGCCTCTAGATTTGAAGAAAAACATTAATACAATTGGAGTAGAGAAAGTGTAAGAGGAACCTCTGGTTATCTTAGTTAATGGGGTTCCGACAAAGAGTAAGAAAATCTGGCAAGATTTAGTGGATGTTAGGAAAGTCAAAAAGGCAACATTGTATTTGATGAAAAACAATGAGTACTACAAGAATGTATGTGTTGCAGAAGAGGAAGTAAGTGAAAAGGAGGACAGCGATTTGTGTGCTGGACAAATTGAGCAAGTAGAAGCCTCTAAAAATGAAGAAATATACGAACATTATAGTGTTCATCCTTTGCATTCCAAGGAAGTCATGGGGAATGATATTGAGTTGTTTCAAATGAAACAAGCCAAAGGGAGTCCCATAAGTGTTTGGGAGGAAAGTTTGGAAGCTCGGTGTTTCCCACAGCTATTTCCAACAAGTGAAGGAGGAAGATATGATGAGCGACCTGATCAAATTCCTGCTTCTGAATACCGGACTTTACGATTGTATGCAGAAGATCCTAGGTTTCGTCAATGCATTCCCTATTTGTTTCATCAACTGTTTGAAAGTGATCTGTCTGGACTGTCATATGCAGTGAACCACATCTTGAAAAGTGGTGTAAAGATGCAAAATATCTCAGCAAGGGACTTTATGGATAAAGTCAATGTGCAAGACAGTATTTTGGATTCTCACCTGATTAATCTCATGGCATGTCAGCGCGGTACTAATGAGTACTGGTACCGTCGTCATGGTGATTTAAAATGTATGCTGAGGAACTTAGGAACTCCCACATGGTTCCTCACTCTCAGCTGTGCCGAGTATGGCTGGGAAGACTTACTTGAATTTCTACGAGAGGCAAATGGAAACATTGAAAATATCGAATTCAAGACACCCGGAGAACTGTGCTCTTTGGATCCAGTGAATGTATGCAGGTACTTCAATCATAGATTTGAAGCTATGATGTCTTTCATCATGAACAAGAAAAATCCACCTCTTGGAGAGGTGTTGGATTTCTACTGGAGAAAGGAGTATCAAGCAAGAGGTGCTCCTCATATACATATGCTGCTATGGATCAAAGATGCACCCAAATTTAGAACAGATCCGGATGACTTAGTGATGAGTTTCATAGAACAGTATTCTACATGTGCTGTTCCAAAGACAAAGGAAGACAAAAGCCTAAGAGAACAAGTTTTACGCTTTCAAAGCCATCGTTGTGGAAAGTACTGTCGTCGTAAATTCAGACACAAGGACAAGTTCTACACAAAATGTCGTTTTGGATTTCCACGATCGGTGATATCTAAAGGAAGAGTGAACAGTTTGATGTCTTCACTGCCACATAATGTGACGAGGAAATCACCCAAAAATACATACAATTTGAAAAGAAACGAAGAGTCCAAGTACATCAACGACTACAACCCAGTGATTTTGTCCATGTGGAATGCTAACATGGATATACAGTTTGTGGCTGATAACTGTATGGCTGTGGCTTGGTATGTGACATCTTACATCACAAAAAAAGAAAAGACAGAATTGAAGGATATGTGGGAGGACATTTCCCATGAAAAGAGCCTCAGTAAGAAGTTGTACAGTTTCAGTCTGAAGATGTTGTCGCATCGAGAAATCGGAGCTTACGAATGTTCTGACCGGTTATCTTCTGCAAGTCTCTATGCCAAATCTAGGAGTATCATTTGGGCGAGTCTTGGTCTTGCTGCAACGCGTAATCGAGTTCTGAAACCTGTACGGGAAATTGAGTATTTGGCGGAAAAGGAGCCAAACAGTACAGATATTTTGAAGACCAACATGTTGGATACATATTATCCAAATAGAAGCAGTCACCTCGAGAATGTTTGTCTGTATGAGGTTCTACAAAATTACTTATTCAAGAGGAACATCAAAGAAGATATTGATAAAGGAGTGTATGCTGTAATTGGAAGTGAGGGATGTCTGGTCAAGGAAAGAAAATGCCAATTGGTAAATCATCGAAAATTGAGTGGCGAATCTCCTGAAAGAAAAGAGTTTTTCTATTTAGCTCTTTTGCAACTTTTCAAGCCTTGGCGTGCAGAAGAGGAACTGCTTGGAGATTTCCTCTGTTACGAAGACTCTTTCAATGCAGCCAAGGAGACCATAGAATGTCCTGTTTTTCCAAAATATCTAGAAATGTTGAATGCGGAAATCGAGCAGGAAGCAACAATTGCAGCCGAGATTGCTAGAGACAGTTCTCAGGACAGTCAGAGTTCTGTTTCATTGAGTCAGGATCCACTAGGAGGACCAGTTATCGAAAATGAAGCTGCCACTGCCATGATTGAAGTGGAAAGAGCCATGGCACATGCTCAGGAGGATGCGGTTAACTTAGAGGATTTGGAAAGACAACTCAACGTTGAGCAGAGGAAAATATATGACGAAGTTACAAACCAAATTGATCATGGATTAAGTCATGAGAAGAAAGAGTGCTCATGTATGTCGTTGAAGCCTGTCCGACTGTACGTGAGTGGAGAAGCAGGAACTGGAAAAAGTTTCCTAATTAAAGCAATTTCATGTTATCTGCAGAAAAGGACCGAGTCATCGCTGTCTTGTGTTGTCACCGCTCCAACTGGGCTGGCAGCACATAACATTAAAGGGATTACTTTACATCGTCTACTGATGCTGCCAGTGGAGCATGATAACAAATTACAATACCACAAGTTATCTGGAGATGCTTGTTGTGAAGTTTCCAGAGTCCTGAAGAAGATGAAACTTCTTATCATTGACGAAGTAAGCATGGTTTCTAATGTCATGCTTGCCTTTGTGCATTTGAGAATGCAGGAAGTTCTTAAAACAGAGTATGATGTGTTATTTGGTGGCAAACACATCATTGTTTTCGGTGATCTTCTGCAGCTGACACCAGTGAAAGGACAACCAGTGTTTAAACTGCTTCCGCATGAAGATACCAGGAAGTGCCTAGGGAGCATTGGCAACGTTAACATATGGTTAAACTTCAATTATGCTGAGCTGCATGAAAATATGCGTCAGGCGAAGGATGAAGATTACAAGAATATTCTACAAGATGTTAGAATCGGGAAAGTGACCAAGCATGGGAAAGAAGCTTTACATGCACGATTACTGTCAAATTTGTATCCAGAAGAAGACATTCTGCCAGAGAATATTTTTCGGAAAATTACTGAGAAGAAATCTGGAATATGTTTGATGCCAACTCTTGCAGAATGTGCCATCTTCAACAACAAAATGTTGAATTTAGAAAACCAAGAGATTGTGAAACTGGAAGCTATTGACAGAATAGAGCATATGGGAGCAACAATTATTTTGTCTGAGAATTTGAAATCTAAATTGGATTCATTAGAGAAGACTATATCTAAAACTGCTGGTTTTGAAAAGACTCTGAATGTGTGCTTAAATTGCCGTATCATTTTGAGAAGGAATTTACATGTTGAAAGAGGTCTGGTAAATGGATCAATGGGTAATGTTGTTGATTTTGAGAAATACAGAAATAGAGATGGAATTGAATTTTTAAAAATTTAATTTGATGGCATTGAGGAAGTACAGCTAATTGGTCGTTGCTCTGCTAGGTTTTTGCTTGTAAAAGACTTATATGTTCGCCATAAGCAGTTTCCTGTTTGCTTGGCATATGCGGTGACAATCCATAAATCGCAAGGTTTAAGTGTAGACAGTGCATTGGTGAATATTGGCAGTTCTGTGTTCAAGGAGGGTATGGCATATGTGGCATTGTCACGAGTCAGAACTTTATTGGGATTGTACTTGATTGAGTGTGATGTCACAAACATTTGTGCGGATCTAGATTGTGTTAAGGAATACAATAGGTTAAGAAGAGAGTATGCGCCACATTTGCCTCAATATCCTTTGTTTGAGAAACGTGTGGTAGGCCGGAAACGAAGAAATGTGACCTATAGTAGGGAGGTTGTAGCAAAAAGATGAAAAGTCGATGAACCCGAAATTATAAGCAGAAAGAAAATGGATTCTGTTGAAGATGTTGTTGGTTTTCAATTTGAAAATAGTTCTGGTGTCAACTGCTATGCTAATGTAGTGGTTAATGTTGTCTTTTCTCTAGAAACTTTAAAAGAACAGATTGTGATCAATTCGGATCAAAGTTTTTGCTGTTTGTTGAATTCTGTGTTAGAGAAATGTAGCACTGATAGAACAAAAATAGAAAGTGTGTCTGAAATTCGAAATCTGTTAGACAAATGTTCAGGTCAAACGCAATTCTCTCAAAATATTCAGCAAGATTGTCAGGAGTTTTTAATGTATATGCTTGATGTATTGCAAGATGAAGGTGTAGATGTAGATCATCTGTTTGGCCTTTCTTATCAATGGCAGCATGACTGCGAGAACTGTAGGGTATCAAGTACTACTAGTGTAGACTCAGAAAGATTTATATATTTAACTTTGTCAGACCGTAAATCAGTGTCCTTTAATAAGCTAGTAAAAGCAGCTGATCACAACATGGAGTGTAGCCAATGAAGAGGAGCAAGAGAGGAGGCAGTTTTTGCCTGAAGAGCCAAGGAGGTCCCATGTGAAGGATAATTATATCTGGCAATTCTACACATTTCCCCGGGGCCAAAAAAAAGTAAATGCCCTCTACGTCACATGTCTGATCTGTGACAAAGTTCTGTCCAGAGGGACTGATAAAAAGTACAGCTTCGGGAATTACACCATGCATCGGCACATGGAGAGGTGGCACCCTATAAATTATAGTGCTGCGCAGGTACGTGACTTGCAGGAAAACCCCCCTCCTGTGGCCAGTACATCAACCGAACAGGCAGTGACGGGACCAGAGGCGAGAGAGACGGTCCCAAATATCCAGATGAACTTCGGGGACCTGAAACATGTCTGCATTTTTTGCGGCAAATTAATTTGCTATGGGGAGAGAAGCATAAATCTAATCAACAGAGCTTTTGAAAATCATAAATGTACAAAACGCCCCAGAAAGTAAATTATCTTTTTTTTTTTTGCTCCTGTTGAGCCCTTTATAATGAATGATTTTCGTTCCCCCCCAAAAAAAACAAAAAAAATATAAAACCGTTCAAAAAATACAAAAAAAGTAAAAAAAAAATCAGAAAAAAAAATATATATATATAAAACAACAAAAACAATTAAAAAAAAGTTCTTTTCAGAACTACCTCCCATTTATAAAAAATTGCTAGAATGTTTAGCACTCTGGCAACCTCTATTTCTTTTGATTCGCTTCCCGGTTCGCGCGCCGGTACGCGAACCGGAAGCGAAACAGAAAAAAAGTTTTTTTAAAAAAAGGAAGAGTGAGTATAAGGGAAGGAAACAGAGAGTAATGTTAAAAGAAAGACAGCTAGAGGGAGTAACACAGAGATACTGTTTAATAGATCTATTTACCAAAGAAAAGATGTAAGAGTGTATAATTGAGAAAAACAAAATAGATAAGGAAGTGAAAGAAAAAAGGAGAGTAGAAGAATAATAAACAAGAGTTTCTTGGAGAATGTGAGTGAATGTTCAAATTAAGAAGAAAAACAGTAAAGGATGTGGAATGAGAGGTAGGGATAGAACCGGACTGAAAGAACAACCCTGAGGGAAAGTGTTAAGAAAACAGTGAGCAAAAGTAAATAGGAATAAAACAAGATGTATGACAGTGACTAAGGTTACAACATGTGGAATAACAGAGAGAGAAAACAGAAAGAAGAAGTGACAGAAAAGGAATAATTGAAACAGCAAAGAAATGTAAATAACATAGTGTGCTTGAACTACAGGGAAAAAGCATAATGAACAAGTAGTGAAAGAGTGATGAGTCAGAGACAGTGAGAGTAATAGAGACGGACTGAGTGAACAGGAGTGAGGAACTATGAGAACAGAGGGACTGAGAAAAGGAGTGGAAGGAGTAGAGTAAGTAAGTAATAGAAAAAGAAATGAGGGAAGTAGCAAAGGCAGGAAACTGAGGGTTAAAGAAAGGAAGCAGTGGAACTAATAGAAGTTAAATGTGATAGAGATGTAACGGAAAGAGTACAAAACACTTACCTTATAATTGTCGTTAACTTAGTCACTTGTTATTTTTATACTTTCAATCTGTGAAAGAAAGAACAAAAATTTGAAAAATATTAAAACATGTATTTAAAAATTAGAAAAGACAAGGGAAAAGATTGAAAATCATCCAATTTTACAAAGAAATAAAGTTAGAGATAAACATCCAGAAAGAAAGAGAAAGAAACGGTGATAGACAGACAGAGACAAAAAGAAATTGTAATAGAGTAAATTACTAAGAGAAAAAAAAGGAAGATACTTTCAGTGACAGAAAAGAAGGATAGAAGAGAAAACTAAATTGAAGTTGTGTAAGCTACTAAAAGAAAGTGAGTAAGGTAAACTATATAAGGAAAGGGTGAATAAGGAAAAGAGAGTGAGGGAGAGAGGAGACAGAGGAAGTGAAGGAAAGAGTGTCAGATACAGACTGAGTGAGGCAACAAAGAAAGATAAATGAGTGAGGGTGAGTTATACTAACTGATTGCACCAAAAAAGGAGAATCCAAAAATATTTAATTTAGAAAACAAAGGGAGGAAAGATGGAAAAGACAAGCGAAGCAGAGGGTCTAAAAGCTGGAAAATGGTGCAAGGGAGAAAAGAAAAAAGCAGAGTTGGAATAGGGAAACAAAGGTTGAAAGATAAGTGGAGTTAGAGAACAAAAGTGAAAGAGAATAAAACAATAGGCAATGTGAGTATGTAAAGAGGATTGATAGAAGGTAGTAAAAGACGAGTGAGCATGAGACAAGACGAGCACAAATTAAAATTCACAATACAAAGTACAGAATTAATTATACATGTTAAATGGTTTATTTTTGCTGTTCTCAGAATATATCAAATTTCACTAAAAACAGTGAGTTGAAGGTATTCATCATATAACAGCAGGGAAAAAAAAACACAATCAAAATGATTGTGTTTAAAAAACCCATATAACATAACCAATCAGAAATCAGAACTCCTCAAAAGTAACTTACTTTCCATGATGTCGAAGGATGTCCTATGAACAGCTTATACTCTGTTGTGCTGTTATTATTTTCTGCCCGCCACTTTCTGAAAGAAAAGCTCCATCGTTTTGACAAATATGTTACATACAATAAATGACTTCTCGCACCCTACCGCACTTCTCCTCAAGGCCAAATAGTGTAAGAGCCATTTATAACTCTTGGAATTCTTCTAAGCAAATCCCGTCATTTTCTTTTTCCACAACTTTCAGAAAGAAAACGTCCAAGATCACTTTCACAATCCTGTACTAGTAATATCTCACCCTTCTTGCTCACTCATGTTCCACATTTCCTATGACACTGATACTGCTTACTATGAGGCACACTTACACTACCTCTATGACTACTACAATTATTTAATTCTCTTGATCACTGTTAATCACAAAGCAATTTAAAACAGTACATAAAATTATATCAACTCCTAGAATCATTATAGGCCAGTTACCTACCCTAAATTCTCTCTTCTGAAAACACAAAGTAAGAATATTTTAAGTCAAAATGCAACATTGTTTCATAGTCAAATGGGAATCATTTCCGAAACACCAGCTTTTTTTACATTTTAAATAAGCTGTGTAATAAGCGGATGTTGTCAAGGGACCATCATGTCATATGATAGCTGCAGTTACAAATGTTCTTCCTAAAATCAACGACTAAAATCAACCTAAAATGATTCCTAAAATCAACGACGTGTGTGTACTTATTGTTGTAACAAATTAAATCAAAACCGGATGCCTGCTAGAGCGGATCATAATAATCTGGAATTGGTTGACATTCCTTCTGATTTGAAGGATTTAAATACTTATGAATCTATTTTTATTCAAAGTGTCCATCCCTTTCAGGCTATTGTACGAATGGAGCCAAAGACAGGGAAATTGCCTCCATCAGATTTACAGAGAGGATTAAAGGGAAGAGTTGTTTATTTGCCTCTAGATTTGAAGAAAAACATTAATACAATTGGAGTAGAGAAAGTGTAAGAGGAACCTCTGGTTATCTTAGTTAATGGGGTTCCGACAAAGAGTAAGAAAATCTGGCAAGATTTAGTGGATGTTAGGAAAGTCAAAAAGGCAACATTGTATTTGATGAAAAACAATGAGTACTACAAGAATGTATGTGTTGCAGAAGAGGAAGTAAGTGAAAAGGAGGACAGCGATTTGTGTGCTGGACAAATTGAGCAAGTAGAAGCCTCTAAAAATGAAGAAATATACGAACATTATAGTGTTCATCCTTTGCATTCCAAGGAAGTCATGGGGAATGCTATTGAGTTGTTTCAAATGAAACAAGCCAAAGGGAGTCCCATAAGTGTTTGGGAGGAAAGTTTGGAAGCTCGGTGTTTCCCACAGCTATTTCCAACAAGTGAAGGAGGAAGATATGATGAGCGACCTGATCAAATTCCTGCTTCTGAATACCGGACTTTACGATTGTATGCAGAAGATCCTAGGTTTCGTCAATGCATTCCCTATTTGTTTCATCAACTGTTTGAAAGTGATCTGTCTGGACTGTCATATGCAGTGAACCACATCTTGAAAAGTGGTGTAAAGATGCAAAATATCTCAGCAAGGGACTTTATGGATAAAGTCAATGTGCAAGACAGTATTTTGGATTCTCACCTGATTAATCTCATGGCATGTCAGCGCGGTACTAATGAGTACTGGTACCGTCGTCATGGTGATTTAAAATGTATGCTGAGGAACTTAGGAACTCCCACATGGTTCCTCACTCTCAGCTGTGCCGAGTATGGCTGGGAAGACTTACTTGAATTTCTACGAGAGGCAAATGGAAACATTGAAAATATCGAATTCAAGACACCCGGAGAACTGTGCTCTTTGGATCCAGTGAATGTATGCAGGTACTTCAATCATAGATTTGAAGCTATGATGTCTTTCATCATGAACAAGAAAAATCCACCTCTTGGAGAGGTGTTGGATTTCTACTGGAGAAAGGAGTATCAAGCAAGAGGTGCTCCTCATATACATATGCTGCTATGGATCAAAGATGCACCCAAATTTAGAACAGATCCGGATGACTTAGTGATGAGTTTCATAGAACAGTATTCTACATGTGCTGTTCCAAAGACAAAGGAAGACAAAAGCCTAAGAGAACAAGTTTTACGCTTTCAAAGCCATCGTTGTGGAAAGTACTGTCGTCGTAAATTCAGACACAAGGACAAGTTCTACACAAAATGTCGTTTTGGATTTCCACGATCGGTGATATCTAAAGGAAGAGTGAACAGTTTGATGTCTTCACTGCCACATAATGTGACGAGGAAATCACCCAAAAATACATACAATTTGAAAAGAAACGAAGAGTCCAAGTACATCAACGACTACAACCCAGTGATTTTGTCCATGTGGAATGCTAACATGGATATACAGTTTGTGGCTGATAACTGTATGGCTGTGGCTCGGTATGTGACATCTTACATCACAAAAAAAGAAAAGACAGAATTGAAGGATATGTGGGAGGACATTTCCCATGAAAAGAGCCTCAGTAAGAAGTTGTACAGTTTCAGTCTGAAGATGTTGTCGCATCGAGAAATCGGAGCTTACGAATGTTCTGACCGGTTATCTTCTGCAAGTCTCTATGCCAAATCTAGGAGTATCATTTGGGCGAGTCTTGGTCTTGCTGCAACGCGTAATCGAGTTCTGAAACCTGTACGGGAAATTGAGTATTTGGCGGAAAAGGAGCCAAACAGTACAGATATTTTGAAGACCAACATGTTGGATACATATTATCCAAATAGAAGCAGTCACCTCGAGAATGTTTGTCTGTATGAGGTTCTACAAAATTACTTATTCAAGAGGAACATCAAAGAAGATATTGATAAAGGAGTGTATGCTGTAATTGGAAGTGAGGGATGTCTGGTCAAGGAAAGAAAATGCCAATTGGTAAATCATCGAAAATTGAGTGGCGAATCTCCTGAAAGAAAAGAGTTTTTCTATTTAGCTCTTTTGCAACTTTTCAAGCCTTGGCGTGCAGAAGAGGAACTGCTTGGAGATTTCCTCTGTTACGAAGACTCTTTCAATGCAGCCAAGGAGACCATAGAATGTCCTGTTTTTCCAAAATATCTAGAAATGTTGAATGCGGAAATCGAGCAGGAAGCAACAATTGCAGCCGAGATTGCTAGAGACAGTTCTCAGGACAGTCAGAGTTCTGTTTCATTGAGTCAGGATCCACTAGGAGGACCAGTTATCGAAAATGAAGCTGCCACTGCCATGATTGAAGTGGAAAGAGCCATGGCACATGCTCAGGAGGATGCGGTTAACTTAGAGGATTTGGAAAGACAACTCAACGTTGAGCAGAGGAAAATATATGACGAAGTTACAAACCAAATTGATCATGGATTAAGTCATGAGAAGAAAGAGTGCTCATGTATGTCGTTGAAGCCTGTCCGACTGTACGTGAGTGGAGAAGCAGGAACTGGAAAAAGTTTCCTAATTAAAGCAATTTCATGTTATCTGCAGAAAAGGACCGAGTCATCGCTGTCTTGTGTTGTCACCGCTCCAACTGGGCTGGCAGCACATAACATTAAAGGGATTACTTTACATCGTCTACTGATGCTGCCAGTGGAGCATGATAACAAATTACAATACCACAAGTTATCTGGAGATGCTTGTTGTGAAGTTTCCAGAGTCCTGAAGAAGATGAAACTTCTTATCATTGACGAAGTAAGCATGGTTTCTAATGTCATGCTTGCCTTTGTGCATTTGAGAATGCAGGAAGTTCTTAAAACAGAGTATGATGTGTTATTTGGTGGCAAACACATCATTGTTTTCGGTGATCTTCTGCAGCTGACACCAGTGAAAGGACAACCAGTGTTTAAACTGCTTCCGCATGAAGATACCAGGAAGTGCCTAGGGAGCATTGGCAACGTTAACATATGGTTAAACTTCAATTATGCTGAGCTGCATGAAAATATGCGTCAGGCGAAGGATGAAGATTACAAGAATATTCTACAAGATGTTAGAATCGGGAAAGTGACCAAGCATGGGAAAGAAGCTTTACATGCACGATTACTGTCAAATTTGTATCCAGAAGAAGACATTCTGCCAGAGAATATTTTTCGGAAAATTACTGAGAAGAAATCTGGAATATGTTTGATGCCAACTCTTGCAGAATGTGCCATCTTCAACAACAAAATGTTGAATTTAGAAAACCAAGAGATTGTGAAACTGGAAGCTATTGACAGAATAGAGCATATGGGAGCAACAATTATTTTGTCTGAGAATTTGAAATCTAAATTGGATTCATTAGAGAAGACTATATCTAAAACTGCTGGTTTTGAAAAGACTCTGAATGTGTGCTTAAATTGCCGTATCATTTTGAGAAGGAATTTACATGTTGAAAGAGGTCTGGTAAATGGATCAATGGGTAATGTTGTTGATTTTGAGAAATACAGAAATAGAGATGGAATTGAATTTTTAAAAATTTTATTTGATGGCATTGAGGAAGTACAGCTAATTGGTCGTTGCTCTGCTAGGTTTTTGCTTGTAAAAGACTTATATGTTCGCCATAAGCAGTTTCCTGTTTGCTTGGCATATGCGGTGACAATCCATAAATCGCAAGGTTTAAGTGTAGACAGTGCATTGGTGAATATTGGCAGTTCTGTGTTCAAGGAGGGTATGGCATATGTGGCATTGTCACGAGTCAGAACTTTATTGGGATTGTACTTGATTGAGTGTGATGTCACAAACATTTGTGCGGATCTAGATTGTGTTAAGGAATACAATAGGTTAAGAAGAGAGTATGCGCCACATTTGCCTCAATATCCTTTGTTTGAGAAACGTGTGGTAGGCCGGAAACGAAGAAATGTGACCTATAGTAGGGAGGTTGTAGCAAAAAGATGAAAAGTCGATGAACCCGAAATTATAAGCAGAAAGAAAATGGATTCTGTTGAAGATGTTGTTGGTTTTCAATTTGAAAATAGTTCTGGTGTCAACTGCTATGCTAATGTAGTGGTTAATGTTGTCTTTTCTCTAGAAACTTTAAAAGAACAGATTGTGATCAATTCGGATCAAAGTTTTTGCTGTTTGTTGAATTCTGTGTTAGAGAAATGTAGCACTGATAGAACAAAAATAGAAAGTGTGTCTGAAATTCGAAATCTGTTAGACAAATGTTCAGGTCAAACGCAATTCTCTCAAAATATTCAGCAAGATTGTCAGGAGTTTTTAATGTATATGCTTGATGTATTGCAAGATGAAGGTGTAGATGTAGATCATCTGTTTGGCCTTTCTTATCAATGGCAGCATGACTGCGAGAACTGTAGGGTATCAAGTACTACTAGTGTAGACTCAGAAAGATTTATATATTTAACTTTGTCAGACCGTAAATCAGTGTCCTTTAATAAGCTAGTAAAAGCAGCTGATCACAACATGGAGTGTAGCCAATGTAAGTCTGCAATGTTGTCAACATTATTTATACGAACATATGGCCAGTATGTCATTTTAATGTTCCAACGATGTAGGCCTGATGGAACAAAATTGACAACTTTAATTAAAAATGTTGTGGCTTCGCAGTTGTCAATATCAGGAAGGACTTTTGTAACTGCAGCAATTATATATCATGACGGTCCTTCAACAACATCAGGACATTACACAGCTTATTTGAAGTCTAGAAACGGCTGGTCATTCTGCAATGATTCTGCTTTAACTTTAAAAAAAAAATTGCCTTTTGACCTTAAAAATTCTTACCTGGTGTTTTTACAACCAAAATTTTAGGGAAAGAATCTCGGGATTTGCTCTGAGGAATTTCAAGAGGTTCTAATGGCTCCTACACTATTTGGCCTTGAGGATAAGTGTAGTACAGAGTAAAAAGTTATTTTTGAGTTTTAAGTAGTTCCTGAAAAAAAAGAAGGTTTTCTTACAGAAAGTGGAGGGCACGAATTAGTTAAAGGACAACAGAGTATTCCCCAAAGGAAACGGTGTTCTTACCATAACACTTCATGTCATGGAAAAATAACTGCACTTTGAATGAGTTCAGAAAAACTGTTTCTTTTAATAATCTAATTCAAGCAGCTAATCAAAACATGGAGTAGAGGTAATGTAAGTCTGCAATGGTGTACACATTTTTTGAACAAACTTTTGGTTATAATGTCATTTTAAAATTCCAACTATATAAACCTGATGAAAGTACGTTTTCAACTTTAATTACAAATGTTGTGGCTACACAGTTGTTGATTTTAGGAAGAACATTTCTAACTGCAGCTATTATATGACATGATGGTCCTTTGACAACATCCGCTTATTACACAGCTTATTGAAAATGTAAAAAAAGCTGATGTTTCGGAAATGATTCACATTTGTCTATGAAACAATGTTGCCTTTTGACTTAAAAATATTCTTACTTTCTGTTTTCAGAAGAAAGAATTTAGGGTAGGTAACTGGCCTATAATGATTCTAGGAGTTGATACAATTTTATGTACTGTTTTAACTTGCTTTGTGATTAAAAGTGATGTAGAGAATTAAATAATTGTAGTAGTCATAGAGGTAGTGTAAGTCTGCTTCATAGTAAGCAGTATCAGTGTCATAGGAAATGTGGAACATGAGTGAGCAAGAAGGGTGACATATTACTAGTACAGGATTGTGAAAGTGATCTTGAACGTTTTCTTTCTGAAAGTAGCGGAAAAAGAAAATGACGGGATTTGCTTAGAAGAATTCCAAGAGTTATAAATGGCTCTTACACGATTTGGCCTTGAGGAGAAGTGCGGTAGAGAGCGAGAAGTCATTTATTGTATGTAACATATTTGTCAAAACGATGGAGTTTTTCTTTCAGAAAGTGGCGGGCTGAAAATAATAACAGCACAACAGAGTATAAGCTGTTCATAGGACATCCTTCGACGTCATGGAAAGTAAGTTACTTTTGAGGAGTTCTGATTTCTGATTGGTTATGTTATATGGGTTTTTTAAACACAATCATTTTGATTGTGTTTTTTTTCCCCGCTGTTATATGATGAATACCTTCAAGTCACTGTTTTTAGTGAAATTTGATATATTCTGAGAACAGCAAAAATAAATCATTTAACATGTATCATTAATTCTGTAGTTTTTATATTTATGATATACATTTAGAACTGTGTAGGAGGCATGGAGAAACTGAGGCTTCTGTAAGTGTCAAGGGAGGTGAGTAATGTACATTGCTCTGTTGCATACAGTCCTCACCTTCTGCGTACTCTTGGATATGCTAGACTACATCTGTACAATGAGATACCTAAGCTGAGGAAATACAGGTGATGTGATTGTTAAATGAGCAAAAATATTTGCACGTTTTTCAATTATATCACCTGTGTTTCCTAACATTATGAATCACATTGTGCAGATGAGGTTTAGGCCTGTCCAGGGAGACAGAGGAGCTCTGGCCTTTGTTCAAGAGTGCAGTGGACATGACTCACTTCGTTGGTAGGCCTGCACATGTATTATCTCCTCTGTACTCTTCAACAAGCCTAAATTTAATCTGTAACTCTGAGTAGGCCTCACCTCAAACAAATCTCTGGATAGGCCACACCTTATCGGCATCCTGAAACAATAATTTAAAATGTTAGGGGCAGTTTTATGATGGCCGTGCGCCTCTTTTGCGTCGCCGTTGCGTCACTTTTGTGACACAGCAGCAGTGCAAAAGATGCACCATGTTGCAAGATAGGCCTCACTTCATCTGCAACAAGATACCGTCAGTTTAAAATGTATATATTTAGGACTGTGTAGGGGGCATGGAGAAGCAGAGGCTTCTGTAAGTGTCAAAGTTGTTGCATACAGTGCTCACCTTCTGCGTAGTCTTTCATATGCTAGACTACATCTGCACAATTAGATACCTAAGCAAAGAAAACACAAGTGATGTGATTGTGGAATGAGCAAAAAAAATTGAACGTTTTTCAATTACATTACCTGTGTTTCCTAACATTATGAATCACATTGTGTAGATGCCTCACTCAGTCTTTATCTGACACTCTTTCCTTCACTTCCTCTGTCTCCTCTCTCCCTCACTCTCTTTTCCTTATTCACCCTTTCCTTATATAGTTTACCTTACTCACTTTCTTTTAGTAGCTTACACAACTTCAATTTAGTTTTCTCTTCTATCCTTCTTTTCTGTCACTGAAAGTATCTTCTTTTTTTTCTCTTAGTAATTTACTCTATTTCAATTTCTTTTTGTCTCTGACTGTCTATCACCGTTTCTTTCTCTTTTTTTCTGCATGTTTATCTCTAACTTTATTTCTTTGTAAAATTGGATGATTGTCAATCTTTTCCCTTGTCTTTTATAATTTTTAAATACATGTTTTAATATTTTTCAAATTTTTGTTCTTTCTTTCACAGATTGAAAGTATAAAAATAACAAGTGACTAAGTTAGCGACAATTATAAGGTAAATGTTTTGTACTCTTTTCGTTACATTTCTATCACATTTAACTTCTATTAGTTCCACTGCTTTATTTCTTTAACCCTCATTTTCCTGCCTTTGCTACTTCCCTCATTCCTTTCTCTATTACTTACTTACTCTACTCCTTCCACTCCTTTTCTCAGTCCCTCTGTTCTCATAGTTCCTCACTCCTGTTCACTCACTCCGTCTCTATTACTCTCACTGTCTCTGACTGATCACTCTTTCACTACTTGTTCATTATGCTTTCTCCCTGTAGTTCAAGCACACTAAGGGGCATATTATCAACACAGGCGATAAAATTATCGCTGCTTTTATCGGCAGAAAACTGCCGCAAAAGCGGCTTTATCGGCAGTTTTCTGCCGCAAAAGCGGCTTTAGCGGCAGTTTTCTGCCGATAAAAGCAGCGATAATTTTATCGCCTGTGTTGATAATATGCCCCTATGTTATTTACATTTCTTTGCTGTTTCAATCATTCCTTTTCTGTCACTTCTTCTTTTCTGCTTTCTGTTTTTTCTCTCTGTTATTCCACATGTTTTAACCTTAGTCGCTATCATACATCTTGTTTTATTCCTATTTACTTTTGCTCACTGTTTTCTTAACACTTTCCCTCAGGATTGTTCTTTTAGTCCGGTTCTATCCCTACCTCTTATTCCACATCCTTTACTATTTTTCTTCTTATTTTGAACATTCACTCACATTCTCTAAGAAACTCTTGTTTATTATTCTTCTACTCTCTTTTTTTTCTTTCACTTCCTTATCTATTTTGTTTTTCACAATTATACCCTCTTCCATCTTTTCTTCGGTAAATAGATCTATTAAACAGTATCTCTGTGTTACTCCCTCTAGCTGTCTTTCTTTTAACATTACTCTCTGTTTCCTTCCCTTATACTTACTCTTCTTTTTTTTTTTTTTTTTTTTTTTCTGGTTCGCTTTCAGTTCGCGTACCGGCGCGCGAACCGGGAAGCGAATCAAAAGAAATAGAGGTTGCCAGAGTGCTAAACATTCTAGCAATTTTTTATAAAGGGGAGGTAGTTCTGAAAATAACTTTTTTTTAATTATTTTTGTTGTTTTATATTTTTTAAATTATTTTTCTGAACATTTTTTTACTTTTTTTGTATTTTTTGAACAATTTAATTTTTTTTTGTTTTTTTTGAGGGGGAACAACGAAAAACAGGCATTAGAAAGGGCTCAACAGGAGCAAAAAAATGTTTTTATTTTTTGCGGCGTTTTGAGCACTTGGGGTTTTCAAATGCTCTGTTTATCAAATTGATACTCATATTTGCACATGAGAGTAGGTCACCACAATAAAGGCACACTATCTTCATGTGCACAAAATTCTGTTGGATGTTTGGGACCGTTTCCCTCGCCTCTGGTCCCGACATAGTTACCTGTGCCGATGTACTGGCCACAGGAGTTGGTGGGTTGTCTTGGAGGTGACGCATCTCTGCAACACTGTAATTCAGTGGATGCCACCTCTGCATATGGCGGTGCATAGTATAGTTATGTGGAAAATGACTAAAATCGGTATACATAAGCGGCGTTCATTTATGTTCACCATAGCCACTGTTGAGCGTAAAGTGAAAATCATGAAACATTGGCCACACCATCTTGTCCCTTTTTAGGCCCCTTCGTGCGCGTAAATGGCAGCCATTTTGAAAACCATGGTCTCCCTGCCCAGCGCCGCTAGCTAGTGGCGCGTCTCTCCCTCTGACCTCGCAAGCATCCCCCGCGCGCTGATAGCCCCCGCTCTCTCATACCTGAACCATAAAACTCCCCTCCAGCGCTACTCTGCCTCGGAAATGCATTCCGTTCCCGGCCAACACCTCCCCATCCTTTTGATGAACCCCCTTTCCTCTGTGCCCAATCTTCCTGCCCGTTCCCAGGGCGCCACCTGGCCCTGCGGATACCATTTATTGGCCCCCTTACAGTAAGCAGCTGCCCCGATTCAAAGTATCTCTGACTGACCAAAGCCCCCACACCCCATGAGATCCGATCAGACACACATTCCGGGAATTGACGGAATGTCCTGGTGTGCGATAGTCATCACCTACTGTGACCGGGGTGGGGACTTCTACTGTAAATGTGTGTGGGACCAGGCCCAAAGTGAGGATTCCGAGGATGTCTTTTCCGTACATCAAAGTATTAACAAGAATGTGTTTCATGTAATAAAGCAATAAACCTGTGTATAAGAGGCCAGGCCTCAAGGATGCGTTTAGAGCACCTCGAGAAGGTACCCTGTTGTCTGATTTGACGTGTTCTGCTCCGTCGGAATAAACTCCTGTTTCCTGCCTTCCAGTCTCCAGCGCCTGCCTCTTTATTTGGTAACCGTGAGTTGGGTGAGAGGCGGCTAACGCCGGGCAAACCTTGAAAAGGGGTAATCGACCTGATCTGCCTGACCCTTTTTCTACAATTGGCGCCCACGTGGGGCCCATCAGTGACACGTGGATCCAGTGGGAGAGGTCCCAACGACAGAGTGAACGACTGCAACGATCGGGAAGTGCACCTGCCCGATAGACCCTCGTCTGGCAGCCGATCATCCGAACTTCACTGGTTCCGAGCAGACCTCTCTCGAGTGATCTACGGTCCTGACTGGGAACCATCAGGAGTGCCACAGCAATTACGGAGAATAGAGGACGATCAGGTGCTGGAAGCGGAAGGCGAGAAACTGTCCATGCGGTCCGGGTAAGGTCGTGTAACAAGACTAATTGCGAATTGATTGTTTGATTGTTTGAAAATACTAGTATTACTCATTTGATTGTTTCTGAGAGATTCTCTATTTGCAAACAAGCACAGAGTCGCCATACTCTGTTTAGTCTTTGCAGATAGGGAAGGGTAGGTAACGCAGGCCTTTGCCCCCGTTGTAATCCGTCGTGCCTACTTCCCTCTCCATTTGATTGATTGTTATCCAAGCATTTACTGTTTTGGAATTGGTTCTCTTTGGATCATTCTCTATTTACAAAAAAGCACAGAGTCGCAATACTCTGTTTAGTCCTTGTGAATAGTGAAGGATAGTTAACGGAGGCTTTTGCCCCCGTTGTAATCCGTCGTGCCTATTTTTATCCCTCATTTGATTGATTGTTTGACCGAACATTGATCGTTCGGAATTGGTTCTCTTTGGGTTATTCTCTATTCACAAATAAGCACAGGGTCAAAATACTCTGTTTAGTCTTTGCGGATAGTGAAGGATAGGTAGTGCAGACTTTTGTCCCCTTTGTAACTCGTCATGCCTATCTTTGCCCCGTTTGTTGGTAGTTGGTTCAGCCCGGACCGTTTATTAGAGGTAGATCATCCGGCTCCACCGGAAGACGCCCCTAATAAAAAGGACATGAGTATATAAAAAATTGCGGGTTAGCCGCTGTATCGTGCTAGCAAACAATAACATAAAAAATCGTTAGGAAAAACAAAAGGAATCGAGCAAAATCAGTAGGCCACTGATGGGATCTCTTTTCTGACCTCGCTAAAATAGAAACATTAGGAACAACCCCTCATGAGAAATATGAAACTAGTGAGAAGAATCGAGCTCGACGCCATGATGGCTGCAAGACAGCTCGGCTCCACCGCCCACCCCGCCCAAATAACGACAAACAATATGCAAATATTATAAATATATACAACACCCCAGCAAAGTAACTATTCAAAACTTTTTTTAAACAACTATTTACATGGCAGCGGCTGCAACAACAAGCCCAAATGCATTCGACGTCTGCTTAACGCTGTTCCTGTCCCGCCTTCAATGTTGGGCTACTTTGAGCTACTTTTTAGTAGGCTTTGGGCTATAAAAAGTCTACAAAAGCCATCAGCCGGCGAGGTAGCGTCGGTAGCGGCCCGTTGAGCGAATAGGCCGGAGGCTACCCAACGCGCCAAGGCCTGGTCCAGCCATCCTATAATGCTGCGTCAAGAGATGGCGTGGGGTGCCCTGGGGGGGAGGCGACGCGAACGGGCTTCCCCCACCTCCCCAGGAGGAGGTTCCCCAGCTGCAGAAGGGCGCCCCTTAGCGTTTCACTCGCCGGCCAGCTGCAGTGGGGCGACCCTTAGCGTTTCACTCGCCGGCCAGCTGCAGTGGGGCGACCCTTAACGT
The DNA here is from genome assembly GCF_964261635.1 of Lissotriton helveticus. Lineage (NCBI taxonomy): Eukaryota > Metazoa > Chordata > Amphibia > Caudata > Salamandridae > Lissotriton > Lissotriton helveticus. Next base: position 370,270,038 of record NC_136059.1, read on the forward strand.
CTCACCTGCCGGACAGCTGCACCAGGACTGCCATTGGCGTTCCACTCGGTTGGATGACCGGGGGACCCGCTCCGGTGGACGGGGTGAAGAGCGGCTGCTGCTGCGAAACGCTCAAAACACCCCGGATTTGGGCCTGGTCCATTAGAATGGCTCTGGGCTACCATGGAACTCGGATGCTTGTCTGCTCGGGCATGAGCCCCGCTCTTGAAGACGTCCTCTCAGTTTTAAATATTCTACGAAAGTCACTGGCCCTCGACTCCCGCAGGCTTCCGGTGGGGGCCACCACCACTGTTGCTCGATTATCCCCCATGGATATGCCACTGCCCCGGGCGACCGCCACCTTATCCACATCTGGTGTCGAAGGAAAGACTGATTCAACGTATCTGTGAAGGGATACACCTGCTGTCCCGCTCTCCGGAGTGGCCACAACGTTGTCACAAGATGGTGGTGCTCTCATGCTGACACCGGCCTTTGTCCGAATTACTAAGAGACACTGTAGACTACCAACTCGATCAGCTCCGGTGGGACCTCAGCGTGACCCGGTAGGGAAGATTTTGCCTTCCTCGCCTTTAAGCCGCAGTCCACGCCGCTTGTCCTCTCTGTTGGCGCTAACGAACTTTTTGAACTACCGAAAGGGATTCTGGTCCGGCCGCTAGTTGTCGGAGGCATTTGGACTATACTCTGGACCCACCCGGCCACGCCCCAAAATGGCGCCAGTATAGGCGAGATTTGCAACTCCTTATGACGTTTTAGTTACGTAGCCTTGACATTATGGGATATGTATACGGTCCTTGAGCACGTGGCGGGCGGGGAAGGGTACTGACTGGGCATGCGGACAACCCTACTGATATTGGTTCTTATTCACTATTGATTATTGTATTTTCGAAGTAATGCTACTCATGATGCTCGCCCATGGTATGCGTATAAACGATTTTATTGTAACTGATCTTGTTTTACTTTCAATTATAAAATCAACCTTCATTGATCCTGCAACCATTTGTCTCGTTTAAGTGTTTCCAATTACAATGGCTCGCTCATTACGTACTCCTATACTACAAGTGTAATCTCTCCTTACCTCATACATTTCCCGTCTGCCCCGTGGCCGGCCTGTATGGTTGGAGGCCCGTATTTTTATGCTGACATCTTTTTCAATCAAGGTTTTAAAAGAAAAATAAAATATGTAGAACTAGCCTCATATCAGTCACTTAGATTGGTAGGTTCTTGGATAAAGGCTACTATTTTCAAAATAAATAAAGGACAAGTAAAATGAAGAAATTTTGGTTATGAAAAATTAAAAAGGCATGGTACATACGAACAATGCGAAAAGAATAGTCAAGATCTGTCGTATTTTTGCATTCCTGCAGCATAAGCAATAGGTAAAAGATCCGGATATTTAGATATATCTATGAATAGGACAATAGACCAGTTCCTCTGGGCTGCAATGCCGAGATGCAAGGTACTGCTTCCCAAAGAAGATAAGTTAGGCACGTGGTAGGTAAAAACATTTTCGCGTTTTTGCGCGCTGATGTGCTTTGTACGCTGTCACCCCCCCCCCCCCCTTCTCTTTCTCTGCAGGTTAATATCGGAATTTCAGCTGGATTATGGAGAAGACCCAGAATGCACCATGTTACACGCAGAAAGAAGAAGAATTGTATGGTATGAATGCACGCGTGGGCCCCGATTTGTGTTGTATGAATGCTCATGTGTGGCGCACGTCTGGGTTGACGGACGAATGCTTTTTTTTTTGTATGACTGAGGTATGGATCGAGCGGTTAATGGAATAAGAAAAACAAGCCCGAACATGATACCTGCATGTGAAGGACGAAAAAGAATATAGCACTTACCTTACCTAGGAACGACTCTCTCCCTCTCTGGAGCTAGTGAATGGGAGAGTGGCCTACGCCAGAAACTTGAAGGGTTATTGTAGTACCTCGGACCCCAACCGATATCCCAAATGAACGCCCTAAATGACGCGCTCCAGTGAGTCAACTTAATGTACGGACTAGATGAGAAAAGTTAAGGATACCCCGGGTTGGGGTTCACCCAAAACCCCCCCCTCAGCCCAGAAATTAGGGATATTGTCATGTTTTAGATTTACCCCCTCTTCTTCCACCCTCATAGAAAAGTCAGAATTGCACCATCGCACGTCCGACTGGCACCCCTCCTTTACCTCAGCTTGGACCGTCACTTGCTAGATGTTGGAAGACCCCACCGTGAGTATAAGCACGATTGGACTAGTGTCCGACCAACTAGGAGGGAGTAGGTATTTTCAAAAACGAGGTTACCAACAAAAATTGTCCACTATCAGGAAGGAAGGAGAATAAAGAGCTCGACCCCCAAATGAATTAAATGGAATACTGAGAATGCGCAACACGCATGAAAAAGTCCTTTTGCCCAAAATAGCTCTGTGTTTTGTCTTAGGTTTTCGTACTTGATGTATGTACCGTCGCACCCTATCTGGTATTTGTGTATACGTAAACTATGAATTTATGTTTTCCCTCAGCTTGTGTTTTATACATGAAACTGACCCGTACTGATCTATATGTGTGTGCACTGAGTAGCCTATTATTGTACACGTTTTCTCTCTCTCTCTCTCTCTCTTTTTATGTTGTACGTGTGCTAATAGCCTATTTCGTGCGCACGTCTCTCTCTCCCTCTGAGGGCTCCCTCGCTCCCTTTTGAATAAATGACGACACTGTACCTCGCCGGTACGGGAATAATTGGCTTTTAGACACAACAGTGTTTGAACAAATTGACAGAAACAAAAGGATCGTATTTTGCCATATTACTGCCTCTCCTTTCTGTAAAATGATGAAACTTAATTGGCTGAGAAAGAAAGGACAGGTAAGACGACTGATGTCCCCTAATCTGACCCTTAAAAGGGAACTATATGTCAGTGGCTTTTCTTTTTGTTTTAATGCTTTAGTAACACCACCTTCCTCATTCAGATTACCACTGCCCATTGCCCAAAAGTAGAATGTCCGAAACGTCCCCGATTTTCCAGAATGGTCCCAGTTCTGTACCAGCCGTCCCAGAAAATCTTAAAAGACTGTAGCTGATGACCTTTTATTAAAAAAAAACCAAATCGTATAAAACTGATCAAAGTTAGCCGTTGCTTTCAGAAAAGAAGGATGCTTAACGTATGTCCTTCCTTGGAAAAAGGTACCTATAAGCCCATGATAGTAGCCCCTCACACTTTCTCATAAAATTAGCAGACCCTGAAGAAAAAAAATATAGCCCAACAAGATTTGTTTTAAAAAGGCGAGTCTCTACCGGATGAGCCGGTTTGAATTTAATAGACCATGTAATTGATAGACACCAGACTCCTTGCCACGTTTACGAATGTAACAGGAATCAACACCTAAGAGACATGATTATGGAAATTCGTAGAACTGCTCGCGAACCTACACCATAGCAATGATTTATGAATTAACAGCCTACCCCGTCGTAAGGATAAATAAGCCTCCACCCTATCATGACCGATAACCGTTTCCCCAACTACTTGGGGTTGGGAGAGAAATTAAAGTGTGTAACGTCTTCCCCCGCCAATTCTCTAAAAATAGTTTTTTTTATACTCATTCAAGGATAACGAGCAGTCGTCAGGAGGAGAGAGGCCGGATGTGACGCACTGCCTGGCTGCAGATCGGGGAATATCTATGACCTCGACCAAGGTGGAGCCACAGAGCAAAGAGTTGCAGGACAAGGCACCGTTCTCAGCGTGGAAAGTGAAGGAAAGAAGGGCCGCCCAGAAGCCCCTGCACGTTGATGAGCTCGTGCCGAAAGTCCCAGCCCATTGTGCCCGATTGGTGGGCCCATGTTGTAAGTAGACTCCACATATAATATAGTTTGTAGATGAAGCTTTATTGATAAGCTCAGCAGAAAGGACCCAACGCCTGCTGACCAGTCAACCAACTGACATTGCAGAACTTGGAGTCCAGAACATACAGCCATTCCAGAACTGAATGAGTATCATAGAGTATTACTAGTTATAGAATATACAATTACTTTAAGAGCATAGAGAATGTAATTTACAACACATCTCCTATCTTTGCAAAACAACAATAAACTTGTAACATATATGCTTAAACATGTTAGCACAAATAATCACTTAAATAAGAAGGAGGTTTACGGTACCTTTGAAGTCTGGGAATGGAGAGAGATGGGGGAAGAGGAGTGTGAGAAGTAGAGTTGGTGTCAGGCATAGTATATGATGAACAAGTATCCAATACATCACCAGCTCCATGACACCTCCTGGAAGAGGAGGAAGAATAACTATTTTGAGATATAGGTGAACTTTCTTGAGTTATGAACATGTAACCACTACCCCTTTCCTTATTTGAAAAAACAGAGGATGAGGGATTGCAAGGAGTGGAATATGAGTTGTCAGTATCATTCTGTACATTAATTTTCTCATTTTTCTTTTTGTATATGGCAACTCTCCTTAGATTCCATTTCTCACCATTTCCTAGAAGTACATAATTAGGAAAAACCTTCTTCACTAAAAAAGGTCCCCGAAATTTGCTTAGTCCTTTGGAGTTTCTTCCAGGTTTGACTTTGACTAAATCTCCTTCAAGAATGCCACTCCTCTTAGATGAGGAGGGCAAAACTGATTTGGAATCATAGACAACATCACTATTTAAGATCTGCTTGATCCAAGATGGTATGAGTTTCGACCCTGGTGACCTCCCACGCAAAATCTCAAAAGGAGATTTTGTAGCATTCCCAAGTATAGTTGTACGATGTGCACAAACCATTTCTTGGACAAGATCAGATACACAACGTCCGCTGGAAACAGCTAGTTGTATTGTTCCTTTGATCAATCTATTGATCCTTTCACATAAACCATTCCCTTGAGGATTGTATAGTGAAGTTCTGTGGTGAGATAAACCTGAATGAGATAGAAATTGTTGCATTTTCTGAGAAACTAGCTGGGTTCCATTATCAGTAATTAAGATACTGGGATAACCTTCAGAAAGAAACATAGTTTTCAAAAATTGTATAGTGGTCTCAGTTGTGATGTCCCTAACAAATTTAACTACAATCCACTTTGAGAATACATCAACACACACAATTGCATATCTCTGATTGACATTTAGTTCTGACATAGGTCCTATAAAATCTAAGCATATGGTATGCCATGGTATATCAGGACAATTAATATGTCCCATAGTACTATTAGTAGCAACTTTTAGACGTTTTTCACCTTCTTTACACAAGTTACATTGCTCAACCCACATGGCAACTTGCGCATCTATAGCAGGCCACCAAAAGTTCTTTTTAAGTCTTTGTTGAGTCAGGGTTTGTCCAAGATGTCCTTCATGAGCTATGTCGAATAACTTTTTCCGTAGACTGCTGGGTGGAACAAATTTGTCATTCCTTAGAAGTATGTCATCCCCACAAGTGGACAGTTCGTCTAAAATTTTGACAAATGGACGAACAGAAATTTGTAGACAACTTTCTCTCCTAGAACCTTCTTTTAGTAGTTTTATAACATCTTTTAAACTTCATCTGTTTTCATGGCATCAACCCAATCTTGGTGAGAAAAAGAACCCACTCCAAAAGATTCAAGATCCTGTACCCAAGCAATACTCTCATCTAGTAAATCTAGAGAGATGTCTTTCTCTAATGACTTTTGTGGTAATCTCGAAAAGCAATCAGCTTGGAGATTTCTCCATCCTTGGATGTGCTCAACTTGAAAGTGAAAGTCTTGTAACTTTGCTGCTAATCTTGCCAATCTAGGAGATCCTCTGACGGCACCTCCAGGTGCAAGAATTCTAAGTAAAGGTTTGTGATCAGTTTTAATGGTATAATGTATGCCCCAAAGGTATGTGCGAAAATAATAAGTGCCCCAAACTGCAGCTAAAGCTTCCTTCTCTATGACACTATAATTTCTTTCAGCTTCAGACAAGGTTTTGGACGCAAAAGCAACAGGACGTTCTCCATGATCATGCTTCTGAACCAAAACCGCCCCCAAACCATATGCACTTGCATCAACCAAAAGAATTGTAGGAAGTTTAGTGTCAAAAGGTGCTAGTACACCTGCTTTACATATTTCATTCTTGACTAGATTAAATGCTGAGTCTTGCTCAGGACCCCATAGAAATGTTGTACCTTTTTTCAGTAAGATTCTAAGATTAATGGGTTTTTTTTCTGAGAAATTTCTTACGAATTTGGAATAATATTCTATGAGACCCATAAAGGATCTTAGCTGGTCTTTGTCATTTGGGGAAGGAGCTGACTTTATTGCTAATAACAGGTCTCTTTTGGGTTTAATGCCTTCTTCTGATATTTCATGTCCAAGATATTCAATTTTTTGGACTAGGAAAGAACATTTTTCTTTGCGCAAGGTGAGACCAGCATCATTAATTCTATGCAACACTTGTCTGAGTTGTAAATTATGTTCAGGAACAGAACTGCCAAATACCAGTATATAGACCACCTTTTTTAAACCTCTAAATAATTCATGTACCATGCGTTGGAACACGCTTGCTGCTGATATTAAACCGAATGGTAAGCGTGTGAACTGGAAGATTCCTTCTGTGGTTATGAATGAGGTGATATGTTTACATGAATTATGTAATTTAACTTGATGGTATGCGTTTTTTAGATCAAGTTTTGAGAAAAACTTGGCTCCCTCGAGTGTGGATACTAATTCATTGATGTTTGGGAGGGGAAAAGTATCTGCAACTACATTCTTATTTACAGATCTAAGGTCAACACAAAAACGTAACTTATTGTCGGATTTCTTTGAAATTACAACTGGTGAAATCCATTCGGACCCCTCAACTGGTTCTATAACTCCATTTTGGAGCATTTCTTCTATTAATTGTTTCACATCATTCCTAATTGCTAAAGGAATTCTTCGTAGTTTGTGTTGGATAGGTATACATCTTTCTTTCAATTTTATCATGTGTGTATAACCTTTGAGTTCTCCCAATTCGCTCCTAAAGACAGATTTAAATTCATTTAAAATAGTGTCTATTGAATCATCCTCTAACACCATAACTTGGTCTGGGGCCCTTGGATTTATGATGATATATAGATCATATTGATGAAACCATCCTAAAATCGGTGGTCCATCTACGGATACATATACTTTTCCAATTATGGACCTTTGTTTAAATGTGATATTGGATTCAAAATATCCTAGAATGTCTATTACTTCCCCTTGAAAGCCTTTAGGTGAAATGTCACTCTTCTGTAGTGGCATATTAGACCAAAGTTCTTTGAATGTACAATTAGGGATGATTGTATGTCGTGAGCCCGTATCCACCATTAACTGGACTTCTCTTTCATCGATGATGAACATAGCTTTGGGTCTGTTTAATCTTCGGTCATCTAAGTTAGCAATTATGTCGTATTCACATATCACTAACATTCTTTCACTAATGGAAGACCTGTCACTGGGGTAATCTTCCACCACCGCTATTTTCTGTTTGTTTTTTGTTTTGCACATCTTAGAGAAATGTCCAAATTTCCCACATTTGAGACATTCTTTGTTGGCTGCAAAACAGAATCGTGCTTCCGAAGAATGTGAATTGCTGCCACATCTGCTGCAAAATCTGTTTGGCGTTGGAGCTTTTTTTTTAAATGTTCTGAATTTGCTTTTGACAATAGCAACTGCATCATCAGAATAATTTTGAGTATCACTTTCTGTTTCTTTGTCTGAGACAACTGATACTTCTTCTGACTGTCTTCTCTTTGAGTTTTCTATGACTCTGATGCCTTTTTCTGATTCTTCTATTACTTGCGCAAGTTCTATGGCTACTTTGAGTGTAGGATTCTTGGCAGCCCATAGTCTCTCTTGTATTTTTCGGCTACTACATTGGACTATGAGTTGATCCCTTATTAGTTCTTCAGCCATATTGCCAAACTTGCATTTTATTGACAATTCTCTTAATCGAGTGACAAAATCGTCAATATTTTCTTCTGATCTTTGTTTTTGGGTATAAAATTTATACTGATGCATCACTAAATTTTCTTCTTTTGCGAATTTCACCTCTAGACGTGATATAGCCTCTTTGTATAGATCTGATATTGCTTCTCCATTTGCCTGTAGAGCTATTGGTAAGAATCTAAAAACTCTTTGTCCCTCCTTGCCAAGTGTGCTTAATAATATTGCTTTCTTTCTCTTGGAGGAGAACTCTTGCCCATCTATTGCCTCTAAATAATTATCAAATATTACATACCAATCTTCCCATTGTACTGGAGGATTTCCAGGTTCATTAAGAAATGGTGGAGGAAGTGTAATATTAATGTTCTGTGCTGTGGCCATTTATAATTTTGTAAATATAATTTTATGAGTACCTGTCTTTGATCTTCTTTCTTGGTAGACGTTGTGATGGGTGTGCACTGGGGAAAGTGTCATAAACGGTAAATTTTGTGTAAGTTCGAGTTTTTTGATGTTTAAAATGGCCGCCGCTTGAAAACGAGGCTTGGTATTATTGGAAACGAGGCTTGGAATGTTAGTATTTTGTCTCCGGATAATCGACGTATTTCCTTTGGAAACAATTTTAAACAAAATGGCCGCTATTGAAAAAGAGGCTTGACACTCACGTTTCTGCGTGGTTGCGCAGTCTTCTTGTGCTCGCGGTAGGGAGCGCGCGCGGTGACGCGTTGCTAGGAGACCACAGTTCCCCTAGATCGGAGCAGAAGCTTTTTAGGATAATTATCCAAATTTACCGATTTGGTGAACGCCTCTGATGTCCTCCGGTTTCCGATGTCAATTTCTTCTCTCGTCTTGGATCCTTGACATCACTGGGTTCGGATTGTTGAATCCTTTTTGCTGGCGATGATCTATGCTTGATTTTCTTCTCCTGAGTCTTCTTCTGGACGTCAAGGGCAGCAGGCTCAAGTCGCCAAATTGTTGTAAGTAGACTCCACATATAATATAGTTTGTAGATGAAGCTTTATTGATAAGCTCAGCAGAAAGGACCCAACGCCTGCTGACCAGTCAACCAACTGACATTGCAGAACTTGGAGTCCAGAACATACAGCCATTCCAGAACTGAATGAGTATCATAGAGTATTACTAGTTATAGAATATACAATTACTTTAAGAGCATAGAGAATGTAATTTACAACAGCCCACTTGCTTGAAATTTCTGCCCTCCTTGGTCCGCCTCAGATCTGATCCCACACCACCCTCTCTTCCCTCGGCCTCCCAAAGCACGCCCCCAACACCCCCCCCTTTTTTCATATGGAATTTTTTAACTTGACTCTGAGAAGAAAGACAGCACAAAAGATAGAATAGGGTTTGTCACGAAGGAAGAACGGAATGCGGGTACCCCGCCTAAGGTACCTATGATAGATTAGTTAGGGAACAGGACAAACACAGGACTGTGGTCCAAGAGCAAAGAATGGCCACACCCTGCAACGCGAGATCTGAAATAGAGCTGGACGCATAGCTCCACCGCCGGTGCTCAACAGTGCCAACGAAAGAAGAAAAACAATGAGAGCCTACCAGTGATGGCTCGCTGTAAAAAGACACTGGAAAGACGAACCCTTTTTGAACATTGCCATCCCTTGTATCAAGTTGAATTTCTCTCCCAACCGCTTTGTATTGATTACCACCCAATTGAGTTCTCGAAACCTTACATCGGTCACTTCTAACTGTACATGAACAACCAAGAAGACGTTGACTCTGTACCTTGATGATTGTAGAACACCAGTTATGCACATGAACATGCTGTCTAGTTCTGACCCCCATGGAGTCCAGACCTCAAGAAATGTACTTAATAGCCCTTATTTGGCCAGAACATTTTTGTATGACATCATGTTTGTATTCAAACGAATTTCCTACATCGTCTAAATAATGTCCCCGTCTCCAAGGTCTAACATATGACACAGCTAATGTAATTTTGTATGCATTACCTCCTCGCCTATCGCATTGACTACATATGGTTGTGTACGATTCTGTCAGCATTGATGGCAGGACTATTTCCATCTGCCCGTAATGCATATGGGCTACCAAAGGCCTCAATAGACAGCCCAGCCACATACTTCCCTTATTAGTATAACTAAATGTCAGCTTGTACGTCCTTACCTCAGACATGAACAGAAATGACCTAACTTATGATAAAAACTGGGGACTGTGGAAAATGACTAAAATCGGTATACATAAGCGGCGTTCATTTATGTTCACCATAGCCACTGTTGAGCGTAAAGTGAAAATCATGAAACATTGGCCACACCATCTTGTCCCTTTTTAGGCCCCTTCGTGCGCGTAAATGGCAGCCATTTTGAAAACCATGGTCTCCCTGCCCAGCGCCGCTAGCTAGCGGCGCGTCTCTCCCTCTGACCTCGCAAGCATCCCCCCGCGCGTAGATAGCCCCTGCTCTCTCATACCTGAACCATAAAACTCCCCTCCAGCGCTACTCTGCCTCGGAAATGCATTCCGTTCCCGGCCAACACCTCCCCATCCTTTTGATGAACCCCCTTTCCTCTGTGCCCAATCTTCCTGCCCGTTCCCAGGGCGCCACCTGGCCCTGCGGATACCATTTATTGGCCCCCTAACAGTAAGCAGCTGCCCCGATTCAAAGGATCTCTGACTGACCAAAGCCCCCACACCCCATGAGATCCGATCAGACACACATTCCGGGAATCGACGGAATGTCCTGGTGTGCGATAGTCATCACCTACTGTGACCGGGGTGGGGACTTCTACTGTAAATGTGTGTGGGAACAGGCCCAAAGTGAGGATTCCGAGGATGTCTTTTCCGTACATCAAAGTATTAACAAGAATGTGTTTCATGTAATGAAGCAATAAACCTGTGTATAAGAGGCCAGGCCTCAAGGATGCGTTTAGAGCACCTCGAGAAGATACCCTGTTGTCTGATTTGACGTGTTCTGCTCCGTCGGAATAAACTCCTGTGTCCTGCCTTCCAGTCTCCAGCGCCTGCCTCTTTATTTGGTAACCGTGAGTTGGGTGAGAGGCGGCTAACGCCGGGCAAACCTTGAAAAGGGGTAATCGACCTGATCTGCCTGACCCTTTTTCTACAGTTACCATAACTATACTTTTTGTCTGTACCTCTAGATAAAACATCTTTACAAATGAGGCATGTCACATGTCGGGCATTCACTTTTTTTTGGCCTCGAGAAAAAGAATAAAACTGCCAAATAAAACTGTCTTTGTGGTGGGATTTCCGGGGCTCTTCACGTAAGAACTGCCTCCTCTCTACTTCATCTTCCTCTTCTTCTTCCTCTTCCTCCTCTGGGTTGGGAAGGAACTGTGGAGGTGGTCCTTCCTTCCTAGGTGGTTGTGGTGGTGGTGGGGGTCCACCAGCTGCAGCTACTACAGATGCCATTATTTTAATAAGCAAAAACAGGTCTTCCTCTCACAAAGATGAAAGTCAGAGTGAGGAAAAAAGGTGGGGGCTTTCATCATTTGGGAAAAAAAAATGTTCTAAACCAATGAAAAGTGTTATTTTTAGGTCACATGACCTAGCCTTACATCATTAGGCAACCAAAAGTGAAATGAACCAATAGAAAGTTTTATTAACAAGTCACATGACCTGTTACGCTTACGTTACGCGCTCCACGCCGCGCCCCGGATCGCTTCCGGGGAGCTGCGCTTCGCGCCTCGGTTCGCGCTCCGGAGCACTTCCGGGTGCGCTAACGCGGCGCATCATAAGACTCATTACGCGGCAACGCGATACGTCGCGCTTACGCGACGCGTCACGATGTTGTTTTCTAACGCGGCAGTTGCGCAAACGGAACGTTTACCGGTTCGCGGACCGGGTCGCGGCACCAAATTAAGCTAACGGGAAGCTACCCGGTGCGCGGACCGGTAGCGAAACAAAAAAAATATTTAACAAAAATATATATACATAAAAAAATAATATTAAAAACATATAAAATATATTTTTCGATTTAAAGAAGAATACATTTTAAAGCTTTTGATATTTGCTATTAAAAAACCATTGAAATTCACTGAAAAAAACATAGGTTATAGACCATATATAGTTAGGAATTAGCATTTACAAAACCTTGAAAATTCACTGAAAAAACCATAGGTTATAGACCATATATAGTTAGGAATTAACATTTACAAAACCTTATTTTACTCACACAAAACCATTGAAATTCGCCTATATAGTTAGTTGCACTAACTATATATCGCGCACCCGCAATCCACTGCTGATCATGTCACATATTACATCATTCATGATATGGTCAGTGACATCACTGATGACATCACTGATGACATCTCAAATGACATCACTGATGACATCACTGATGACATCTCAAATGACATCACTGATGACATTACTGAGCACATCACTGATGACATTATTCATGTGATAATATGATGAACCCCTTCAGACTCTAATATAACCTTAGATACACTCAGTGTAAACAGACACTCACAGACGGTCACTCATCCATGGAGTTTCTCACACACCTATTCAGTCATGCAAAGAATCAATCACACCTCCATTTTCTCAACTATACAGTTATACACACCTTACTTATTCAAACATATACTAACACATATTTACTCTCTTATACAATCCCTGATACAAGTTCACAATGATCCATACAGCCACTCACACATTCACTAGCTCTTATGCACAGTTATTTATATATGTCAACTCTCACATGTACTGTGTTTTACATATGTATTTACTTTGACATGTAGCACTGAGATATATATATATATATTCACTGAAAAAACCATAGGTTATAGACCATATATAGTTAGGAATTAGCATTTACAAAACCTTAAAAATTCACTGAAAAAACCATAGGTTATAGACCATATATAGTTAGGAATTAGCATTTAAAAAACCTTATTTTACTCACACAAAACCATTGAAATTCCATATATAGTTAGTTGTACTAACTATATATCGCGCACCCGCAATCCACTGCTGATGATGTCACATATTACATCATTCATGACATGGTCAGTGACATCACTGATGACATCACTGATGACATCTCAAATGACATCACTGATGACAACATCCAGTGACTGTGTATTTCTGTAAAGTTAAAATATGTCTTACATATTGAAGAATGAGTGGATGTATAAGTGTCTGGATGAAGGATTTAGTAGGTGCATGACTGACTGTATGAGTGAGTGATTAAATGTGTCTCACTGAGTGCATGGGTTTGTGACTAAAGTGTCTTAATTTGTGCATCATTATGTCTGTTGTTTTATAAAATGCTGCATGTGTTGATCAGTAGCTATATGAGTAACTATATGGGTTATTGATTGGTTGCCCAAGTATTTGTATGGGAGACTGAGTGTGTGTGTGGGTGGCTGGGAGGTGTATGACTCTGTGCATAGATGTGTGAGCAGTTGATTCACTAGATGTATGGGTTCAAAAGTGCATGTGGAAACAGCTGTATGGGCGGATGACTGTGTGCATGAGTGTATTGGTGAGTGAATGGATATCTCAGTGCTACATGTCAAAGTAAGTACATATGTAAAACACAGTACATGTGGTAGTTGACATACATAAATAACTGTGCATAAGAGCCAGTGAATGTGTGAGTGGCTGTATGGATTATTGTGAACTTGTATCAGGGATTGTATAACAGAGTAAATATGTGTTATTATATGTTTCAATAAGTAAGGTGTGTTTAACTATATAGTGGAGGAAATGGAGGTGTGATTGATCCTTTGCAAGACTGATTAGGTGTGTGAGTAACTCCATGGATGAGTGACAGTCTGTGAGTGTCTGTTTAGACTGAGTGTATCTAAGGTTATATTAGAGTCTGAAGAGGTTCATCGTATCATCACATGAATGATGTCATGAGTAATGTCAAATGAGATGTCATCAGTGATGTCATCAGTGATGTCATTTGAGATGTCATCAGTGATGTCATCAGTGATGTCACTGACCATGTCATGAATGATGTAATATGTGACATCATCAGCAGTGGATTGCGGGTGCGCGATATATAGTTAGTACAACTAACTATATATGGAATTTCAATGGTTTTGTGTGAGTAAAATAAGGTTTTTTAAATGCTAATTCCTAACTATATATGGTCTATAACCTATGGTTTTTTCAGTGAATTTTCAAGGTTTTGTAAATGCTAATTCCTAACTATATATGGTGTATAACCTATGGTTTTTTCAGTGAATTTCATAGGTTTTTTAATAGCAAATCTTTATAAAAATAATACATTTTAAATCGAATTTTATATTTTATAATTTTTTTATTTGTTTTTTATAATATTTTTGGTGCGCTCCCGGGGCGCGGACAGGTGAACGCACGGGTAAGCGCAATCTTGCGGCGCGCCCCCGGGCGCGTACTGATGCGCGTCCCGGAAGCGCTATTGCCGCGAACGAAAACAACATCGTGACGTATCGCGTAGCCGCCACGCCTTGCGTCATAAGACACGTATCGCGTAGCCGGGAGATGCGTCTTATGACGCACCGCGTAAGCGCACCCGGAAGCGCATACGATCGCGCAACGTAAGCGCCCTGATGCGCTTACGATACACGCCCGGGACGCGCCCCGGGGCGCGTAGCGTAAGCGCGTCAAACCATGTGACTTTAAAATAACACTTTTCATTGGTTCAGAACTTTTTTTTTCTCCAAATTTTGTGAAACCCACCCATTTCTCTCACTATTGCTTTGTACTTGGAGAGAGCAAGAGCTGTTCTGTCTACTCTATCTCCTACTTTTCTGATCTCCAGCAATGGCTGCAAGAGAGTCATCCAGCAGTGATTCAGATGGATTTTTAGATGAGGACCCTCCTCAGCAAAAGAAAAAAACCCATTTCATCTGGAAATTTTACGACATCCCTGAAGGACAGAAAAAAGTAAACGCTCCCAAAGTAACCTGCAAAATATGTGGGAGTAGTTTATCCAGAGGCAATCCTCTGAAAAAATATAGTTTTGGGAATGCTAATTTGATCAGGCATGTGAAAAGAAGACACCCTAACAACTTTGCCAGGGAGAGTGTCAGAGAGCTGGCACAGAATGTACCCACAGATGGCGGCAGCACCTCCACTGGTGGAGCAACACCTTCGGGACCACCCCGTGGAAGAATGGTCCCTAACATTCAGCCGGTGTTTGCAGGCATCACATTTTTGTGCACGGAGTGTGACGAACTGCTCTGCTATGGGGAGCAGAGTGTTGAACTCATTGCCCTAAAGAAACAGCAACACCGCTGCTCTTCCAGTCCCTAAATTTTCACATTTTTTTGCTCCTGTTGAGCAGTTTTGGAATCCTTGTTTTTGTTTTTCCCTTGACAAAAATCCCCAAAAAATATAAAATTGTTTTAAAAAGTCTAAAAAAAATATAAAACAACAAAAACAAAAAAAATATATAAAACAACAAAATAAAAAAAAAGTTCTTTTCAGAACTACCTCCAATTTATAAAAAGAAGCTTTTTTTTTTTTTTTAAAAAGTCTGTCATTTTTAATCTCCATGGTACGCTCCCCCGTACGCTCCCCGGTGCGCGTACCGGGCGCTCCCCCCCGCGAAAATCGAATTTTTTTTAAATTTTTTTTTTCACCCGCGGGAGCCTTTTATGGCCCCCACATCAAAAGTAGGGGGTCAGGGGGGTGTACCCTGCCCCCTTTTGCTCATTTCCCCCCTTTGATTCTTGCCACCTCTTGTGTCTCAATCCTACCGAGACACAAGATGGCGGCCGCTGCGGACTGTTTCGAATGTTTACAGACACCCGAGAACCAATCAGCTAGCCGTGCGCAAGTCGCGTGGCGCGCCTGGAGCGCTCCCCGGTACGCGTACCGGGCGCGGCTCTAGATATATATCTTTTTTTAAACCTAATTTACTCAAAATTCACAGGACCACATATCTTGAGACCTAGCAAAGGCACATCGGGCAAACAATATCTACAATTTTGCCAAGTTTCGTGGAAATCCATTCAGCCGTTCGAGCTAAAAGTGAGGCTAAAAGTGAGGCCAACCGCCCTATGGAAAATTGCATGGCAAAAACACGTTTTGGGACCCCCCTTTTTTCTCGGCCCCCCCTTGACGACCCCCCCCAAATTTTCAGGGGCTGCTCAGAAACAAAATGTTCCATTTTCCTGAAAATTTCAGCCAATTCCGTCCACAAACGCCAAAGTTATTAGACATAGAATTTTCAAAAATCCCATAGAGAAAAAATCCTAACTATATATACCTACTGGCGACCGCCAGTAGGTAATATATATATATATATATATATATATATATATATATATATATATATATATATATATATATATCAGGGAGGGATTGGACTCCAACGTACCTCAGGCCCTCGTTTTATTAGACCTGTCCGCCGCCTTTGACACGGTGGACCACTCCATCCTCTTACGCCGTGTCAGGTTGGCGGGCATCGAGGGCCCTCCTTTGGTTTGGTTGGAGTCCTTCCTGTCTGATCGCTCCCAGGCTGTCCATCTGGCAGAATTTGCTGCCCCTTCTCGTGAAATCATGTGCGGGGTCCCTCAGGGCTCTTCCCTTTCCCCTTTACTTTTTAATTTATATATTTTCCCCCTTATTTTTGCTTTACAGCATATGGAGGTCACGGTGTACAATTACGCCGACGACCTCCAACTTATTTTTGATTTATCCCCGACCTCGCCAGGTCAAACCAGCTTCCAGTCCGTGATGCTATTTATCCGTGATTGGATGAATACAAACCATCTCAAATTAAATCCGGACAAAACGGAGCTGGTTTTGACGGGTGGGGTCGCAAATCCATGGTCACCTCTTTTTTGGCCCCCATCCTTAGGCACCCCTCCCATTCCTTCCCCTTCAGTTAAAACGCTGGGCATTACTCTTAATCACCAACTCACTCTACACTCACATATCAGTTCAGTTGTTTCCTCCTGTTTTTTCTCCCTGCGGACTATTAGGAAAATTTCCCGTTTTTTTTCTGTTTCAGCGCTCAAACTGATCGTCATGGCCATGGTACTGTCAAAAATTGACTACGGGAACATCGTTTTCAATGGTGCCCCCGCATACGCCCTTCACCGTCTTCAGCTGGTCCAGAACCAGGCAGCCCGCCTGGTCTATGGCCTGGCTAAGTCACACCACTCCACCCCCCTTTTAAAAGACCTTCACTGGCTCCCTATTAAGCAACGGGCACTGTTTAAACTAGGATGCCTCACATTTCAAGCCCGAGCGGGCACAGCCCCGGCATTTATCAACTCCGCCGTTACAAACTATTGCCCGCCGAGAGCCCTTCGTTCTTCTTCTTTGGGCTTGCTAGTAGTACCTCGCTTTAAGAAGAAAAGAGTTGGTGGTCAGAAATTCTCAGTTCTGGCCCCCACCTTTTGGAACGCCCTTCCCCCTTCAATAAGACTCCTATCATCCTACATGGAATACCGTAGGGCCTTAAAAACCCTCTTGTTCCAGCAAGCGTTTACTGGTTAGCTGTGTCCCCCGTTTGCTTGTTTTTACCACTGTAGCTCCCAGCGCCAAGAAACTGTTTTAGTATATGAGCGCTTTATAAATGTTTTTAAATTCAAATTCAAATATATTCATATCAATCCCTCTGGCGGTACACTACAAAGAACTTGCCATTAACACTTAGGACAACCTTCCTAATTAGATATAATAAACGCCTGAGGTCATGAGATCACACACGTACATACGTAGGGAAATGTTACCTACACATACAACCTAGTAGGCACGTGGTGGGACACAAATACACTCTATTGTTTTCTAATTTTCTAACACTTGTTTTTGATTTGTCACAATATATAAAACGTCTTCAAATTTGTGCCTCATTTAACAAATGTGATTACATGTATATTTATAATTTTATGAATTGTTGTTTCTTCTAACGATACATTGTGAATTAGAAGCAGCATTGCACAAACTCACCATGACTTGCTTTTCTAGGTTTTATGTATTTTTTCCATTACTGTGGTCGTCAAGTCGGTTACCATGACAATTAGGTTTCATTTACACCTTGTTTGTTTCTATATTTTACTGCACCGTAGTGAGTAGCGATGTTCTAAGCAAGGCGGACACGTCCATCGAAACGCGTTGTCCATCACGGAGGAATAAAAACTTATCCTTGAAAGCATCATCACCCACGGAGTCAGCTCCTGTTTTTTCACTGTGTAAAGCGGGATTGGCACCAATATATATATATATATATACATATATATATATATATATAATAACAACAACCCCTCCAGTAAAAGAAGTTCCGAGGCCACATTGGGGAATATCGGAAGACCTTTAATTGGGCAGAATCGGCCATGATGCATTTCGGCTGGTAAGCCTTCTTCGGATGCCGCTGCTGACAGGGTTATAGCTCCACCCCTCCTTTAACTTGCCTCCATCACTCCTATTGGCAGGAGTCTGCTTCACCAAAATCAGGAGGTCGAGTGACCACTGCTGCCAGGTGTAAACTACAGTTTTATATATATATATGTGTGTGTGTGTGTGTGTGTGTATTACCTACTTCCCCACCACTCTGCAAACGTGCCTCCTGGTGCATTCTAAGTTGAGGTATTAAGTCCCCTTCATTCCTGAGGGTCCTTGGGAGCCAACTAGCCCAAGGCGTGGGCTAGCGTGGCCTTTGTCCACCTCTCAGTAATCCCACTGTGTGGGGCTTACTGGAGGTAAGAGGTAGGCTAGTTGGCCCCTAAAGGACCCCAGCAGCGAAGGGGACTTCAATCCCCATCCAAGTGTCGCCCCAGGAAGTGCAGAGTGGTGGGGAAAGGGTCCGTGGCCTGCTATAACAATTTCGCAATCCTGCTGTGTGGGACTGAATGGAGGTAATAGTGCTTAAATGGTTTGCTTCCTTCCTCTCTGGTAGATCCCAAATGATCAAAATAGCGAACAGTCTTTCGTCTCCTTTGGCGGTAGGTCAAGGTGTTCCTCAAGGCTCTATACTTGCACCCACATTGTTCAATCTCTATTTAGAACCACTGGGAAATCTCCTAAGAAAATCCGGGATCCACTATCATATCTATGCAGATGACACTCAAATCTACCTCAAGGTTGCCTCCACTCACGATCTCGCCATCCTAAGCTCTACTCTCGACTCCATTCAAAACTGAATGTCTACTCATCAACTGATTCTGAATACCTCCAAAACTAAATTCCTCCTCCACTCCTCCTCACTTTCTCCTCCCCCGGTTTAATCATGGATGGATCAGATGAATCTACTTAACAATAACCATCATTGTCGACTGCGCAAAATCCCTTGGTGTCATACTCGACAAAAAACTCAATCTAATCTCCCACATCAATTCCATTGCAAAGTCTGCTCGATACCAACTGCGCCTTCTTTGGGAAATTCGTCGCAAGACATTAAAACCCTGGTGCAATCGCTGGTCCTCTCCAGACTGGACTACTGCAATTCTCTTCTTACTGGCCTCCCCAAATCCCACCTGTCCCCCCTTAAATCTGTTCTCCATTCAGCAGCTTGTTTCATTTATGGGGCCAAAAGAAGCGACCACATCACACCGATGTTATCCACCCTCCGCTGGCTTCCCATCGAGGCTAGAGCTATCTACAAGACTGCCTGTATCACCCACAAAGCCTTGCACTCCTCCTCTCCTCGCTACCCGGCGAATAAACTGAAACTCTCTGGAGGCTCTAGACCATCTCGCAATGCGGAAAATTTACTACTTGAACCTCCCACTTTCAAGAAGGAAAGATCGATGGCCCAATGCTTTTCAGGCAATGCAGTGAGAATCTGGAACTCATTTCCGCCTCAGCTCCGGACCACCACCTCCTCCCAGGCCTTCAAAACAGACCTCAAAGTTCTCCTCGTCCAAAGACACCTCCAAATTTAATTCACGCTCTCTCTTTTTTCTGAAGGAAGACCCTCCATTACTGAAAATTCTATTCTCCATGACTATGAAAGTGCCTTCCCAGTGTGTTCTTGTGGTTGGAGTGTTTGCCATTTATTACAGTATTATCCTTGTACCTGTGTTTGGTACTCTTTTGTAACTTGCACACACCACTTTTCTCTTGTAACACACTGCTTCCTCTCACATTTTGGTTGCTTTTGATACTTGCACAAGTGCCACCATTTACTACGTAACGTTTGTTCTTGTGCTTGGGTGTCTGCCATATATTGCAGTATTATATCTCTAATTGTACTTTGTTTTCTCTTGTAACCTGCACACATGTCACTTTTTCCTCCTGGAATGTGCCGTTTGCTACCTCATGTATTTTGTTTGCTCACAAATGTCACTTTTGCCTCATGTAACTTAACGTTTGCTTTTGTAATTTGTTCACTTGTAATTTTCTCCTCATGTATCATTACTGTTCCTATTGTGAAGTGCTCTGACGCCTTTGGGTAAAGTCCGCGCTATATAAAAATGCAAAAATAAATAAATAAATAGTTGGCCCCCAAGGAAAATACCCCTCTTGTTACCTCCAGTAAGTCCCACACAGTGGAATTGCTAAAACGTCTTCAGAGGCTATGCCCCCCTTTCTCCACCACTCTGCAAACGCGCCTCCTTGCAGACTACGGAATGGGGGAAGTAGTCCAATTTACTCCTGAGGGACTTTGGGGGCCAAGAAGCCCTCCTGGTACCTCTGTAAGTCCTACGCAGGGGAATTCCTGAGCGCTTTCTCCACCACTCTGCAATGCAACTACTAGTTTCGCATCTCCTAGGGTGTATATGGTGGCGGTGTCTATCAGACACCGCCAGCCATATCAGGATGGGCTTTGTCAGATGCCTTTCCGTGGTGGCAATGCCGCCACGGAAACGCATGCTGTCTTCACTTTGGGGACCCGTTGCAGGCCCCCATGGTGAAGGCGAGGTGGGGGGTGCACATGGGGGGTACCTGTGGTACCCCCCTGCATTTGCATACACAATGCGGCAGGCACCGCGCGTGCCTGCCGCTTTGTGGATGCAAATGCATAACAAGCATTTTTAACATTGCGGCGGATGCTGGTGTAAACACCGCCCGCCGCAATGTTAAACATGCATGATGCACCCGCCACTGTGGCGGGTGCATCCTAATACCCCCCACGGGACCCCCGCCCTTATGGCGGGCGGTCCCTTCCCCCGATGGGATGGCGGGCGGACTAAGTCCACCCGTCATCCTAATTTAAAAAAAAAAATTTGTAAATATCTTTTTATTGCAGCAAAATAAGTTGTACAAGCAGATCATATATACCATTCTAACCGTTATCTGTCGTAAGTATGAATCTCCAGTACATGTGTCA
The DNA here is from genome assembly GCF_964261635.1 of Lissotriton helveticus. Classification (NCBI taxonomy): domain Eukaryota; kingdom Metazoa; phylum Chordata; class Amphibia; order Caudata; family Salamandridae; genus Lissotriton; species Lissotriton helveticus. The sequence continues at coordinate 370,291,154 of NC_136059.1, forward strand.
CACAGCCATTTAGCTCACACCCCGGAGGTCGAGCGGCGCAAGAACGGAGAAAGTCATGAGCTGGAAAAGACAGTATGGTTCAGTGACATCCAGTGGTCCGGAAGATGGCAGGGCTGCTTTTCGGTCCTCTCACCCCCCCATACCCGCAATTCCTTAACAAACCGGCTAGACCCTCCCCTCCATCTCTGAACAACATCCCCCCTCCCGCCCAACTCTCCCAGCCCCCCCTAGTCCTACCCCCTCCGCCCCCCTCCCTGCCCCCCACCCGCCCAGGCGTGCCAGAGAACCACCAGTGCGAGCTTGCATCCACCCCGACCAAACCAGACCCTAAACAGACCATCAGGAGTAAGCAACAAAAATTGCCAGTCATCAAGTAGGAAGTAGGGAAACAAGGGAGGGAGGCTATATCACCACCACCCCAGGCGGTGGCGCCGCCGGGTCAGAACTAGGCGCGGGGGTGTCTTCATCATCCAGGTCCACAAGTGTGAGGTCTAAGACCAACCTCTCCCACGCCTTGGCCCTCTCCAGAGCAATGTCAGTGCCCACTCGAAGCGCAGCCCGCAAACGGAGCTCCCCCTCACATCGGGCCCATTTTTTAAGCTCAGCTTTCCATCTCTCTATAGAGGGGCCCCTGCTCGCTTTCCATTCGGATGTTATGGCATGTTTCGCTAACAGCAGACCCAGGTCCAGAAACTTGCTAGTAATTTTGTTCTTTGATGTGTGTGAGAACCAATGTAGGATGCAGTGCGCCATGGTGAGTTGCAAGTCCCTCTCCGTAACCTCTGTCAGGCTATCCACTACCTCCTGCCAGAAGGAACTTAACTCTGGACAGGACCAGAACATGTGCTGGAAATCAGCCAAGTCAGCCGGGCACCGCGGGCAGGCCGCCGGATGGGTCGGGAAATATTTATGCAGTTTGTCAGGAGTCAGGTAGGCCATATGCAGGACATAAAAGTGCACCAGCTGAAACCTAGCGTTGCGCGTCCCGTTCCGGGCCCGTTCCACTATGCTAGACCACGCCTCCTCAGGGATCTCCATCATCAGGTCAGCCTCCCATTTTGCCTTCAGAGACAGCAGTGGGGTGATAGCTTCCGAGACCATGCGCCTATACAGGCACGTAACAGTCCCCGCCATCATCACAACATATTGGCATCCCAAAGACAGTGGCGGTTCTGTCATGCCCGTTTTCCAATGCTTGCGGATTGCCCTTGTCAGTGCCGCATGAAGGAGGAAGTCCCCCCCGCCAGTTCAAAGCGATCTCTCAAGAGGTCAAAAGGCAGTAGCACACCATCCTCGTAAAGGCCTCCCATGGACTTCAGCCCTTGCAGTCCCCAGCTTTCCAATCGGTGCCATGAGCCCCCATGCGGGAGTGCCCCGCACAGCGTGAGCGGGATCTCAGGTGCGTACTGAACTGCGATGCGGCCCCTCCGGAGATATCTATTCCAACATTTCCTGGCCGTCGCAAATTCCTGGGTGAGGTGGAAATCTCCCATCGGGAGTCCCAGAACAATCCGGGATAACACCTGAACCGGTCCCGCCGGCTCCCCTGATCCGTCCTCCCCTCTCCTGGCTCTCGCGACCCATTGTGTCAGCCATTGCAGTTGAGCCGCCAGGTAGTATAGCTCGTAATCTGGCACCGCTAGTCCCCCTTCTTCTCTAGGACGGAGAAGTGTAACGTGCGCCACCCTGCGCCTGCCCGCTCCCCACAGAAAGTCAATCACCATCGACCTCAGTCGGCGGAAGTAGCTCACCGGGATCCAGATCGGGAGGGTCCTGAAAAAATAGAGCAGTCGTGGCAGGGTCACCATCTTAAGGAGCGCCACCCTCCCCATTAGTGACAATGGGAGCGTGCTCCAGAAGTCGAAGTTCACCTTAGTGAGCCTGATCGCTGACCCAATATTGCCCTCAAGGATGTCTGCCTTGTCATGGAAGATCGATGTACCTAGGTAGCGCAGACTCCTCTCCTCCCATGTCACTCCGTCTGTGGACTGCGGACACATTCTACGTGGGCGGGCCGGGAGCAGGTAGGACTTCGTCCAGTTCACCCGGAGGCCAGACACCCTGCTCAGCGATTGTAGGAGGGACTTAGCCCCTCGCAGAGAAGCAGCCGAGTCCGCCAAGAACATCAGCAGGTCATCAGCATACAATGCGATGTGGTGTACCTGTCCATAGACATCCAACCCCTGATATGCCTGTCCCAGCCGGGCTCGCGCCGCAAGGGGTTCGACCGCTATGGCAAACAACAGGGGGGAGAGCGGGCACCCCTGTCGGGTGCCCCTACCCGCCGCCCACATCTCAGAGATAATTCTGCCAGTCCGGACCCTCGCCGTTGCATTCCGGTGGAGCAGTATTGTCCAATCTACGAAGCCCTCGCCTAGTCCCATTGTGCGCATGACATGGAAAAGGTAAGGCCATTCTAGGCTGTCAAAGGCCTTCTCCATGTCAACTGCGAGCACCGCCCCCTCATCCTCGTCATAAGTGTCAGCCTCCAAGACATGCAGGAGCCTTCGTATATTGAGCGCTGTGTTGCGGGTCGGGATAAAGCCGGGTTGGTCCGCGTGGATCAACGTGGACATATGGGGGAGCAAGCGGGACGCCAAGATTTTACTCAAAATCTTATAGTCTAGATTGAGCATGGACAATGGACGATATGCCGCCCTTCGCCAGTGGTCACCGGAAGGCTGCCCATCCGTTTCGCCTCATTGTAAAGCCACGTCAGTCGGGGCGCCAAGAGGTCGACGTAGGTGAGATAGAACTCCGTGGGGAGCCCGTCAGAGCCCGGTGTCTTGTTCCTTGCCATACTCTTGATGGCGACTCTCACCTCCCTCTCCTCAATTTTGCTCCCGAGCAGCTTCGCGTCCTCCTCCACCAGCTCCGGCAAGTCTAGGCCCTCCAGGAATCCCTGGAAGTCGTCCACTGATGGTAGGACCCGGCTACGATAAAGCTCCGTGTAGTAGTCGTAGAATATCTCATTAATCCCCTGCTGGTCAAATCGCGCCACTCCCGAGTGATCTCTGAGTTCAAGAATGACCGAGCTCCGACGAGCTGGGTTGGCCAGCCAGGCCAAAAGAGCTCCCGTTTTATCACGCTCCGAGTGCGCGCGTGTGAGATAGGCCTTGTAGTCGAAGCACCGGAGACGCTCCACCGTCGCCGCCACCAGCTCCCGCGTCTCAAGTAAGGCCTCGTGAGTGTCCGGCCGCTCAGGCCTTGCTCTCTCCAGCACCCGTAGTTTCTCGTCCTCCCGTGAAGGCGTCCCATTCAATCGCGGCTGAACCCGCGGTGCCCGCATTGACCTGAAAGTACTCCTCGATGTTCGAGGCTATTATGGATTGGAAGAGCTGATCATCTAGCGCCTCTGGGCGCAGCTTCCAGGCAGGGATTCGTGGGCGACGATGCGACCAGCGCAGGTGCACAAGTAGCGGGTTATGATCGGAGATCGTGCGCGTAAGATACTCACTGTGGCACACCTCTGCGTGCACGTCCTGGGAGCACAGGAAGGCATCTATGCGAAAGTGCAAGTCATGGAGGGCGGAAAAAAACGAGTAGTCTCTATCTGACGGGTGATTAGCTAGCCATGAGTCAACGAGGTCCCATTGGGATTGCCAGGCAGAACGCGCAAGCGCCAGTTTGCTAGCCGGTGCATTCGGTAGAGGTGGGTGCGATCTGTCCAATGCAGGGTCAGTCACGCTATTAAAGTCCCCTCCAAGGAGCAATGGTTCCACTAAGAACGGGGCCAGTTTGTTGGACAGCAAGGAGAGAAAGGCAGGTTGGTCGACATTTGGGGCATACAGACAACCGAATGTCAGGTCCCTCCCATCCAGTTTGCCTCGCACCATAACATACCTCCCCTCTGGGTCTATTAGTTGCTGTGTGCATTGGAACGGTACCCCCACCCTTATCCAGATGGCCACCCCCCTAGCATATGCGGAGTAACCAGTGGTAGACCTGCCCCCTCCATATCCGTTGCAGCGCCTTCCCCTCCTTAGTCAATAGGTGTGTTTCCTGGAGGAAGGTGAAATGAATGTCCCATCTAACTAGATAGGAGTGAATCTTGTGACGCCTATGCATGGTATGCATCCCTCGTACATTCCACGTGAGACATTTGTATCCTAGGTCGAGTCCCATTGTAGATCCCATCGTGCTTCATCCACTCTCTCAGCAACCCCCCCGACACGCCCAGGTCCCACCCCCATCCCCCCCCCAACCTGATCAACTAAACTTCCCCAACTCCCACTCCCCAGGACAGACAACCAACATGGAATCCCCATCCAAACTCTAGCAAATTAAGTGTATCTCAGCAAAAGAGGGCTAGGGTGGCCAGGACGCGACCCAGACAGGCCCGAAGCCCCCCGCCCCCTCCTCTCCCCTCTGGGACATTCAGAAGGACCCCCACGGCTCAGCCCCCCCATAGCTCAGTGACAAGTCTCAGGAGGCATCCATGTCTCGCCACACAGCGCCCAGAGGCAGCCTCAGCCCAAAGCCCAGTACCTCACAAACGTGTCCAGTGTCCACCAATCCACTTCAGCTAAGGATTCCATCTGCCGTTTGGGGAGTCACCACCAGTAGGTCCGTCTCCGATAGATCGTGCACACTACTGGAGCCAGGACTGAGGGCACTGTTCTTCGACTGTTCCGATGCACTACTGGCAGGGCTGGCGTCCCCCTGGCTGATGGCCGCCACCGCCAGCACCGCCTTAGCTCTTTCCCGCTGCCATCCCGATGGGGTGCCAGCCCTCCGCGTCGGCGTCGTTCCAGCAGAGCGCCCTCCAGGCGAGGTCGCCGGGGGGATATCTGCGCCGGACTCCCCCCTAGTATCCAGCACGCTCCAAGCCTCCTGCGGCGTGAGGAAGAAGTGAGTGTGCCCTCCAGCGATGACCCTCAGCCGGACCGGGAACAACATAGCATAGGACAGTTGCAACGATCTCAGTTTCCGCTTGACCGCCATAAATGAGGCCCTTTGTCTTTGTACGTCTCTGGTGAAGTCCGGGAAAACCATAATCTTGCTGTTGTCAATTCGCAAGTCCGGCAGGTCCCTGGCCCTCTGTAGAATGTGGTTGCGATCCCGGAAATGCAGGAGGCGCATCACCATCGGTCTCGGCGGGTCTCCCGGTTTGGGCAGGCGTGCCGGGACTCTGTGGGCGCGTTCCAGGGCAAAAAACGGGGAAAGCCCCTCCGGGGCCACCTCAGTCCGCAACCAACTCTCCAAGTAGGAGACCGCATCCTGGCCCTCCGCTTTTTCCGGGACACCCACGAGGCGGAGGTTGTTACGCCTGGAGCGCCCTTCGCTGTCCTCGGCCCTGAGTTCCAGCACTCGAACTTTCTGCACCACCTCCGCCAGAGATGTTCGTAGAGTAGCCACCTCCCCAGGTAGGTCCTTCAGGGTTACCTCCGAGGTCGTCACCCGCTCCTTCAGCTTCCTGTGGTCGTCCTTCAAGAGGGACAGGTCCGACCCGATGGTGTCCATCCGTTTTTCAAGAGCTTCCCGCGATGCTACTATCGCCTGCATGATATCACCCAGGGACGGATCTCGTGGGCGTGTCGAGCTCCCCGGGCAAGGCGCCGGCACCTCCTCCTCCAAGGGGTGCCCCGGGTCATCCAGTTTCAGTGCGTCGAAGCCCTTCTTTTTGCCTCCTCTCGCCATTCTGCCGAGTGGCAAGACTGGTGCGCCTCTTCTGCGATCCCCAGGGACCCAAAGCACCGTCGGTCGTTGTCTCGGCCCCCCTGTAGCCGCTCTACTCCCCCTCACCTTCGCTGCCCTCACCAGGCGGCGCTCCAGTCAACCAGCAACCCCGGGGACCGGGCGTCGTTCCCCCAGGGAGAGGGGAGGGGCACCAGGATCTCCACTCCGGACTTAGGGCGAGCCCCCCCCTCACCGGGGAGTCGTAGTTCATTCGGCGCCTCCGAGCACTAGTCCCAGGTCAGCCTCTAGCACGCGGGCGCCCAGTGGTCCGCCGCCCCTGGCCAGGCAGTGTCCCCTCACCTCGATCAGCCCGGGAGCCTCTCCTATGTGATCCGCAATCCCTGCCGGCTCCGTGTGCCCCACCGCCGAAGTCAACTCTCCGCCGGCCTGTGTGGGATTCAGGTGTCGCTCTCTCCAGGACGAGGGGTATCGGGGTCTCCGCCTCAGCAGTAGGGCAGACCCAACTCGCAGCAATGGTCCGGGGTCCCCGTGGTCGTTAGAGCCAGTGCGGCCTCCGTTACGCGGGCGGAGCCATCTTGGGGTCAGGCAGGCCGATATCACGTCAGGCAGAGCGGGCAGGGACACCAGCCGCCATTTTAGGCGCTCGCCCCTCCGGCCGCTCCGCTCCGTGTAGGGAGACTGTTTCAGGCAGCCACGGGGCTTCCAAGGCCGCCAATATCGTCCCTTGTACTCCCTAGACCCTCCTATGTGCGCCTGGAGGTCCGGGGTTCGCGCCAGGGGTCAGGATATGGGTCGGAGAGAGGCGGGCGCGGAGGAGCTCCGGAGTCCCGCTTCCACCTACATCGGCGCTTAAGCCACGCCCCCCCTCCGCCCGTCATCCTAATGACCCCCTAAGTGACTGATTACAAGTTTAGGTGCTATTTATCGCACCTGATGCATAATAATACCACACAGTACATCATTTATCAGGTACAATACATAACACCTATTACAAGTTATCAAGGAATAACATGACACCCGATAAATAAAGATAACATCAGATGCAATAAATACCTACCAACTCATTCCGACTCATGCGTAGACCCAGGTTTACGCATGGGTCAGAATGCACCACCCAGCTCATTATCATGCTCCAAATCGGATCCAGATCAGAAACTTTGGTCATCACATGAATCTGTGCTTTAATTTTTATAAAATTCTCACTGTATTTTGTAAACCTAAATGCACAGAAGGAACTCATCCCATTTTTCATGTATTTACTGACAAACTGGCAAATTATTACAAATCCAAAGCAGACATGTCAGGCTCCTATTTAAGTCAAAGGAAAACCACCAAACCATTTCCAACAATCCCCTCTAAAAATAGGCTCACCCAGCCTCTACATTCCTTCAAGAAATTATCAGAAACTGAATTCATGGATCTTTACAAAGCAAACAGGCCAGCCCGGGGCTCTTCTGATTCTTGTCCACCACACATCTTTGAGAACATTCTTTTAACTACCTCTGCTGCCACACCAGTCAGAACAAACATCAATAACTCTTTAACTACAGGAGTCTTTCCATAAGGCATACAAAAGGCATACATATACCCATTATTAAAGAAAACCAACCTGGACCTACATGACCCAAACAACTACAGACCAATTACAAATGGACCTTTCCTGTGCAAACTGATTGAAAGAGCAGCATTCACCTAAATGTCACAATTCATTGAAGATAACTCCATACTTTCCAACTTCTAAATAGGATTCCGTCCAGGAAGAGACACAGAATCTGGCCTCTTCTATAAGATTACTCGGAGTACTAGATAGCAAATGTACTGGCTGTTTTGAGGTTTCTTTAGAGACAGATTGGAGAGGTGGTGTATAATTTATATCCTGAAGTGTGAAGTCATTAGCTGGAACTTGTGTAGGACCCTCCAGATGTTCTGTTATGAGATTATGACCAGGGAGCTCTCTCCCTGACAGCAATTCCGCAAGCTCCAAAGGTGGCATAGGCTCTAAGGCTTATGTAAAGTCTGACGTTTGGTTATTTTTGAGAGCTACTTCCTTGATTAGGAAAGAGTTAGGCTCAGAGTTCTCTATTCTTGCACCTGCTTTATCTGTGTCTGTATCTGTAATGGCAGTTAGCTCCTGATAACCTTCCAGGGAAATTGGAGCTAATAGATCCCCTGTTTTAGTAATAGTTGTAAAGGAATTTGTTATAATAGATTTCTCTGTTGATGCTCCGAATTGAGACATTTTTCAGATGCTTTTGTAGTTTTTTTTATATTTAAATTTTCACAGGAAAACAACATCAAGAGATATATTCAGCAATAGTACAGTGCAGAGTAGAGAGGGCAGATTTACATATCGGTTCATCTACAAAGAGGCACATTCTTTCTAGAGACATAGTTGACAGAGAACATCAGACATATTATAATTTCATCAGTAACCAGCACAGAGGCATAGAGGATACCATCAGTCAGGTGATCGGGCTATGACATACCCCATAAACGGTCCCCAGATATCCACTGGTCTGGAGGATCTTGGCAGTTCTTTCCAATAACACAAAAGCTGATCTCGACAAAAGGCAACATCTTTCAGCCATTGCAGAAAACGGGGCGATACCCTGCACCTGGCCAACAGCAGCGCCAAGGCAACCAGCCGGCGATTATACGGTTTAAGATATAGTACATTGCCTAAAAGGCAGGCATGCATGGTACAAATCACAGGTTCCCCCACCATAGTTGTTAATGCTTCAGTGACTTTCCCCCAGAACTCCGCCACCCCACCACAACTCCATGCCAGATGATTAAAATCAGCTGCTTCTGCCCCACAGCTTCTACAATTATCCGAATCCCTCTGCCCATATTTAAAAAGTTGCACAAGCGTATAATTTATTTGGTGAACATATTTATAGTGAATCAGGCGCAAATCCCCATTAGCGGTGAACTGTCCAGTCAGTTTACAACATGTGCCCCATTCATCTTCAGTCAGCGCTTGTGGCAGAATAGCATTCCATTTAGCCAACGGGCCTATACTCCCATCCACTTCGTCAGCTTGCGAGGCATTATACAGACGGGTGATCATTTTCGCCCTGGATTGCGCAACATAAATATGCTGTAGCGCAGCAAGAGTGGGGGCTCAGCAGGATATCCAGGATATAAGGCTTTAATTGCACCTCGTAGTGTACTATATATAAAAGTATCCATAGACGAGCCTACCCCATCGCCCAAGAAGGCCTGCATTCCAATGAGCTTCCCACCTGGAAACACATCTCCCATGGTGCGCTTATTCACTTTCTGCAAACTTTTTAACGCTCCTGCCTCACATGTCACAGAGACCTGTCTGTGGTGAAGTAGGGGCATAGCCGGCGCATACAAGGGCAACCTCCCAGCCCGTTTTCCAAGCTCCCTCCACGTGTGTCTTGTGCAGTGTACCGTGTCGATCTCCTCTTTTTCGAAGACCGTGGTGTCATTGACCACCATTGCTTTCAACAGTATGGGGTGCACAGCACCCGCTTCAACCGCAACGTGGGGTTTAAAAGGTGGCGCATTTTACCAATATGACACATATTGAGCTTGCGCACACAGGTTATTCAATCTCATGTCTGGTACACGGAAACCACCCTTTTTGTACGGCAGCGTTAGAACTTCCCACTTGATACGTGGCTTTTTCCCTCCTCAGACCAAAGTGATCAATATCCCGCGCAGCTGATTGAAAAAGTGCTGCCTCAGAATAAGGGGAATGTTAACAACTAAGTACAGACATTTCGGGAGGACAACCATTTTTACCAGGGCCACCCTGTCTACTAACGTCAAAGGGAGCCGTATCCACCTAGCAACGCTCTCTTCAAGTTTAACTATAGTAGTCCCAAAGTTGTCGCGCACAACAGTCTGTGGATTCTTGTGCACCCAAAGACCCAGGTATCGGACAGGCTCATCGCTCCATATCACTGGATATTCTAATTGCACTCTTTTCATACAATCCGTTAAAGCGAAAACCACAGACTTGTCCCAATTTATTCCCAACCCCAAGTACCATTCAAATCTGATGTATTCCCATATCAGTTTCTCTAAGTGTACCTCAGGCTCACGAACATATAGAACCATATTGTCGGCGTACATTGACACCGCCAAAGGCCACTGCTGAGAACGGAGCACAGCCTGTGCATGCCGTTGGCGTAAGATGCAAGCGAGAGGTTCCAAAACAAGGGCGAAAAGGAGCTGTGATAAAGGACAACCCTGCCTCGTCCCGCACCCAATCGGGAATGTATCTGAGGTTCAACCATTTACACGAACACGAGCCACCGGCGCTGTGTACAAGAGCCTGATCCAATTAATGAACATAAAGGGCACCCCCATACGATGTAGCACTGCCAACATATACTGCCAGGATATAGAATCAAATGCTTTCGTGGCATCCAGCAGGACTGCTGCAGCAGGCAGCGTGGGTTTCAACAAGTGCATTACTGCAAACAAAGTCCATAAATTGTGCACAATGGAACTGGTTGGGACAAAGCCCGACTGGACCATCACAGGCAGTAGCAGTTGCAATCTAGTAGCAAGTACTTTTGCAAGTATTTTAACATCTGTATTTATTAGGCACAACGGCCGGTATGACTCGCACCGATCAGGGTCCTTCCCTGGTTTGTGTAGAGTCACAATTAGTGCTTCACGGAGCGTGGCGGGCAACCTATGTCGTTCGTATGCCTCTTCAAACATGGCTTGAAGATAAGGCACCAAGACATCCAGATATTCCTTGTAGAACTCTGCAGGGAGTCCATCTGTGGCCGTTGCTTTGCCATTAGGTAGTGCGCTGACGGCATCACGTATCTGATCCAAGGTCAACGGATGCATTAAAAATTCCTGCTGCCCCTTCGATAACCACAGCAGGGCTATGTCAGCCAAATATTTCAATATCTCAGACTCCTCAGCAGTTTGCCGGCAACGGTACATACCCTCATAATATGCAACAAAAGAGGAGAGGGTGCTCTCACTGTCACAGTGCCTGATCCTGTCCACACAAATTGAGGTGACTGAAGAGTTTTTAGCCCAGCGTTCAGTTATTATCGCTGCCAGCACTCTACCAGGCCGTCCTCCTTCCCCATAATATCTAGCAGGCCACGCCTTGTCATGTGCTTCAATTCCAGGTCCGCCAACTCATTATATTCCGTGATTTTAGATCGAATGATTGCTAGTAAAGCAACATCCAACTCACTGTCATACTGTCTCTCAAGCTCAAGGAGCTCTGATTCAAGGGCCTTCATTGATCCACGGAGCGACTTAAGTACCCCAGCCTGGAGACCTATACATACTCTGCAGATTGTCACCTTGAACGCCTCCCACAAAGTGTCTAAACCCTCCACCGTGCCTGCGTTATGCTCAAAGTACTGGGATATAGCCTTCCTGACACCCTCACGGAACACCTGATCCTGCAGAGCTGAGGATTGCAATCGCCACTGAAACAGCGGTGGCGCATACTGAGGTATTGTCATAGTGAATAGAGTGAAAATACCTACATACACTAGGGTACACTATGGGTTGGGGTACCCCTGTGACTGGCATGATCTCCCCTGTATGGCTTTAGTACATAATAGGGCAAGGGTATTAAAACTACCTTTAACTAAGAGGTGCAGAAGGAGGCAAGAGAAGTGCAGAAAGAAGCAACAAAGGTGCTGAAAGAGGCAAGAAAGGTGCAAAAAAATGCAAATGAAGTGTAAAAAGAGGCAATAGGGGTGTAGAAAGGGTTAGGATAGGTGCACAAAGAGGCTAGAGAGGTTCAGAAAGAGGCAGAAAGAGGCAGAAGGGGTACAGAAAGAAGGAAGAGAAGTGCAGAAAGAGGCAAAAGAATTGCTGAAAGAAGCAACAGAGGTGTAGAAAAAAGCAAGAAAAGTGCAGAAAGAGGCAAGTGAGATGCAAAAACAGGCAGGAAAGGTACAGAAAGAGGGAAGACGAGTGCAGAAAGATACAACAGGGGTGCAGAAAGGAGCAAATGAGGTGCAGAAAGAGGCAACAGACATGCAGAAAGAGCCACCAGAGGTGCACAAAGAGGCAAGAGAGGTACAAAAACAGGTAAGAGAAGTGCACAAAGAGGCAAGGGAATTGCTGAAAGAAGCAACAGAGGTGTAGAAAGAAGCAAGAAAAGTGCAGAAAGAGGGAAGTGAGATGCAAAAACAGGCAGGAAAGGTACAGAAAGAGGGAAGACGAGTGCAGAAAGAGACAACGGGGATGCAGAAAGAAGCAAATGAGGGGCAGAAAGAGGCAACATATGTGTAGAAAGAGGGACGAGAGGTGAAGAAAAAGGCAGGAAAAGTGCAGAAAGAGGCAAAAGAGGTGCATAAAGAGACAACAGGGGTGCAGAAAGAAGGAAGACAGGTGCAGAAAGACACATGGAAAGTGCAGAATGAAGCAACAGGGGTGCAGAAAAAGGCAAGAGATGTGTAGAAAGGAGCAAGTGAGGTGTAGAACGAGACAACAGTGGTGCAAAAAGAGGCAAGAGAGGTGCAGAAACAGGCAAGAGAAGTGCACAGAGGCAAGAGAATTGCTGAAAGAAGCAACAGAGGTGTAGAAAGAAGCAAGAAAAGTACAGAAAGAGGAAAGACCAGTGCAGAAAATGACAACAGGGGTGAATAAATAAGCAAATGAGGCAACAGACGTGAAAGGAGAAAGTGTGCTGGGACTCTGACCAGCGCTCAGGAATTCTGGTGCGTAGGGCTTAAAGGAGGTACCAGTAGAGCCTCTCCCAGGCCACTTCTGGCCCCGGGAACCCTATCTCCCGGGGCCTGGCCTCTACGTTGGGAACCGTTGGGGGAGGCCAAATGCCCCCATGGTCCCGCCGGCTCCAGCTGTATGGTGTTCAATATAGAGATATGGTGGGCTAGTAGGGCCCAGGAACTTTCAGGATTAAAAGAAACAATATTTCTCAACTTAAAACACATCACAGAGTGTGTTTGCACATGTCACATCAGGCCCCATCCCTTCCCTTCATCACTCTATAAACATGTCCTATCACTTTGCCAAAACCTAAGTACTTATAAATGTATCTTGTTCTCTCTTTGCAGTACTGAAATTACTCTATTTATTAGTTATATAGTTAAAGATTGGCCTAGCCATTAACCCTAGTAAAAGTTAATTCCTTTACATACTATGCACGCAGATCTGCAAGAAGCTACAAAGTATTAATAGAGCCTTCAAAACACCCAGATTATACCTATGTAGTTTTGGAATCTCCCTGTCATAGGATATCATGTGACCTGAAAAAAAATATTTGATTGGTTCATAATATTTCCCATTGTACCTATTGAAGGACCGCAATCATTTCAATCATTCTTCTTTGAGCATCTTTAGAGTCATACCTCCTACCACTCTCATGCAATTTTTCAAACAATGAACTAGCAATATGTTCATAATGTAACAGTCTTCCAATACCTAAGCACTTATGGGGCAATTTTAGAAGCATCCTGTGCCAACAATATGTCACTATTTGTAACAAAGTTATAGCGCAAGACACTCTTTCATATTTACAAAGAGTGGAAAAGGCACTCTGTGTACCTTTTCTTCTCCATGTAAATACGACCTCATCATACACACTACTTTGCATTGAAATGGCGTTCTATAGGTGTTGCTGTGCGTGTTTGCACAGAACACTCATAGAACAAGACACATCTCCAGATTTATCAGAAATCATAAATCTGTGTGTGAATGCTGCACAATCCTCCAATTGGTGTAGCAAGGCACAACAAGGAGAATTGTTTTAATTTCTCCTCATTTTTTCTCTTTCAATATATGCTACAATGCACAGCATACATTGAAGGGGAAAAATGCCTTCACTGATTGTTTTTGTGCAGGAAGGTGTGTCTTCCTGCACAAAAACAAACTCCACAGTAACAGATATCCTTGCACCATGGTGCAAGGGTGCCTGTGTCACCACATGGCTGCAGTTTAAGCAGCAGTGCAGAGGGAAGCATAGACTTGCAACATATTTATGTACAGATGTTGCATCCCTGTGCTTCGGGAGTACCACAGCACACTGCAGCTAAAGAGCTTACAGGGTCATGCTGCAGCACTTCCTTATAGTTCTGCACTTACACATTCACCATACACTACAAATGCATTCTTTCAGTCAATTATGCAGTATGCATACATTCATCTAAACTTTCACACACTGTCATACAAATATAGCTCTTTAACCAGTGAAGTTACTTCTGTGAATAACTGTTTTTTGTTTGTTTTATATTTTTTTGTGTTTTTCTGAACCATTTTTTAATTTTTTTGTGTTTTTTTCAAAAGAGAACTGAAGGAGCAAAACCATGAACTTCAGGAAAAAAAAAAAACTCTAGCACCAATGGTTTTCTTATGCTCTGCAAATCAAATCTCCATAACAGAGCAATCTGTTGCACTTACAGCAGTGCACCTTTACGTGGCTGAATTGTGGACGTATGTCCGGATGTTGTGCGGATGGAGACGTCCCAGAAGTACTTGTTACTGCAGGTGGTGGATTCTCACGCAGTCTTCTGCAATCCTTGTGCGCCAGGTTTGCAGGGTACAGAGTCTTTAAGTGCTTGAGCATACTTGCGGTCCGCAAGAGTACTTTTTGGTTGCATCACCACCTGAGAGGACTCTTTTTCAGACCTTTCAAGTTACTTTCGTCGCATTGACTTTTTTTTGTCCCTCGGGAAACGTAAAAAAAATTCCACACGACTGATGTGTACCTCTCAGGGAGTGGAGGTTGATGATGATTGAAAAGGGTGGGGTCCTTCAATAGTTAGAATAGGAAGTGTTATGAACCAATCAAGCAGCACGCACCCAACACGACTTCGCGAAATTGCATTTAAAATTAATATAGGTAAAGTAAAAGTAAAAATATATTACTTTCATGATTAGCTCAGATAATGTCTTGCCTTAATATTTACATTAAATACATATATATATATCTTTTTAGACATTAACATTTTTTGCGGGAGTCGCGCACCCACCACGTCGAACATGTATATGACGTCACGCAGAAGTGCGCAAGCGTCACGTAAAGTAATACGTATATGGCGCGTATGCGCTTGGAGTCGTGTACCGGTCGCATAGCGATCACGCACGAAAATACGCACCCATCGCAAACCTTACGCGGTTCCTACACAACAATCCTAAAATGGCGGCTAGGTTCCGCGCAGTGATCGGGAAAGGTACGTTTGGGTGCGCGACTCAAAAAAAATTTTGAAAAACAATTAGGAAAATATAAATATATTGAAAAAATATCAAAGAACAAAAAAAACAATATTAGACATTCAATATTTAAAAAAGGAATGTTCAATTTATATTTAAAATATGTAATGTAATTTAAAAAATAAAATCTATAAAAATAAAGTTTAAAAAATGTAGAAAATCAGTATTAAAAAAACTAAATATAACAATTAACATATTTTAAAATTGTCATTGAAAAACCTTTGAAATTCACTGAAAAAACCATAGGTTTCAGATATGTTATAGTTAGGAATTAGCATTTAAAAAACCTTTGAAATTCACTGAAAAAAACATAGATTTCAGGCATATTATAGTTAGGAATTAGCATTTAAAAAAACTTAGAAATTCACAGCAAAACACATAGGTTTTAGGAGTGTTATAGTTAGCATGACATTTCGCTCATACAAAACCACATCAGTGATGTCATTTGAGATGTCATCAGTGATGTCATCAGTGATGTCACTGACCATGTCATGAATGATGTAATATGTGACATCATCAGCAGAGGAATGCGGGCACGCGAGTTATAATTAGTACAACTAACTATGACGGAGGAATTTCAATGGTTTTGTCCGAGTGAAATGTCCAGCTGTGAATATATATATATATATTAGCAGTCCGTCCCGACGTTGTCCGGGTATGAAATAGAATGTGTGTAATGTGTGTATTTGGCAAGGGCAATTTATTTTAAAATCTCGCGGTAGACAAAATTTTTTGTTTCATTAGAATAGGGACGGCCCTGGAGTAGGAGAGGCTGCAGTAATTGTCCCCGCATTGAGGCTCAGATGCAGGCCTGTTTGATGTTAGCAGGCGCGTGTTCTCCCGCTTGAGGCCCAGCTGCAGCCCTGGTTGATGTTAACAGGCTTGTGTAATTAGTGAACTGATCCGCCGCCTGAGCCCGGCTACAGCCCTGGTTGATGTTAGCAGGCGCGTGTAATGTCATTGAATGAGAGAGTTATCAGCTGCGGGTAAATCCGTTTAATGAGAGAGTTGAGTGACAGCGAGTAGGAGAGGCTGCAGTAATTGTCCCCGCTTGAGGCCCAGATGCAGTCCTGTTTGATGTTAGCAGGCGCGTGTTCTCCCGCTTGAGGCCCAGCTGCAGCCCTGGTTGATGTTAACAGGCTCGTGTAATTAGTGAACTGATCCGCCGCCTGAGCCCGGCTAGAGCCCTGGTTGATGGTAGCAGGCGCGTGTAATTTCGTTGAATGAGAGAGTTCAGTAACAGCGCGCAGGAGAGGCTACAGTAACGTTACTTACCAGGCCTCCAGGTGAACGCGTTTGTCATGCCCCCAGCACACGGCCACAGCAGACGATCTTCTGATTAATGTACGACCCACATGGCATGGAGGGCGGAACGTAGCACACGCCCCCAGCGTTTCTCACGCTCCCAGCGTGCCCCTTGATGCGGCGCAATTGCGTTCACATGGCATAAAGGCCCGACACACGCCCCCAGCGTTTCTCACGCCCCCAGCATGTCACGCCCCCAGCGTGCCCCTTGATGCTGCGCAGCAACGTAATTGGCGCTTGTATGTACGACTCACATGGCATGAAGGGTGGACACACACCCCCAGCGTTTGTCACACCCCCAGCGTTTATCACGCCCACAGCCCATGATGTGATGGCCGTACCCCATGCCCCCAGCGTTAGTCACGCCCCCAGCCCACGCCCACAGCACAAAGCAGACACGTCCACAAGGGACTACTTTGCTGGCACGGTTCTTTTATCTTTTAAATGTATAGAGGAGTTGGCCTAACGGCTAAGGGGCTCGACCTCGGACCTGGGGATCTGGGTTTGAGTCTTGGTAACGACGCCAAACATCCTGTGATTCTGGGCAAATCACTTAATCTCCCCGTGCCTAACAAAAATGAATGTGTGTCCTCATGTAACATAACTGGTGCTATGTAAAGCGCTCTGATAGCTGATTCAGTTTTGATCAAGTTTGCACTATATAAAACTCTGCAAAATAAATAAATAAATAAATACATATGGTGGCCATCTACATAGCCTATGTCCTTCTGCTGCAACTGCCCTTTCCAACGCTGTATTGGGTGTTGTGATTGGTGCTGTGGTTACTGAGATTACCCACCTCAAAGGTTTGGGCTCTCTCTTTATAATATTAGTATATATATATATATATATATATATATATATATATATATATATATATATATATATATATTCACTGAAAAAACCATAGGTTTTACACACGTTATAGTTAGGAAGTAGCATTTAAAAAACCTATTAAATTCACTGAAAAAACCATAGGTTTGACACCAGTTGTATTTAGCTGGAAATTTTAGTGATATAAAACCAATGAAATTCCACGTTATAGTTAGTTGGACTCACTATAACTTGCGCGTGTAATGCACTGCTGATGACGTCACATATTACATCACTCATGACATGGTCAGTGACATCACTCATGACATCACTGATGACACCATCCAGTGAATGTGTGTCTTTCTGAAAAATAAATATTAGTGAGTAATGTTTAAATATTTAAACATATGTATTAATGTTTCACTTTGTGTATAAGTGGCTGCATGGGTTGGTGAGTAGCTTTAACTTTCATTTAGAAAATACAACAGATAAAGATACACTGAGCCTTATTGAGGATTTCAAGGCCGTTGGCTTAAATCAGCTAGTTATCTCACCTACGCACAAAGCAGGTCGTGTTCTTGACGGCTTATTTACGAACAATCCAGCCATTACCCCCCCCCACTGTTACTCCTATTGTATGGTCAGATCATGCAGTGGTGGTCTTTTATGCCCGTGTTAAAAAATTCAAAAATCAACACTCGACAAAAGAGCAACATAGGTCTTGCAGGGACTGGAAAAACTTAGATACGATTGCACTATTCGAGAAACTAGATAATAATAAACCTTCCAAAGTGTCAGACCCTCAATTAGCAGCAAATAACTATAACCAATGGCTCACAGACACCTTTAATCTAGTAGCGCCTCTAAAGAGAGTTCGCCCAAATCGTGCAACACCATCAGCTCCTTGGTTCTCCGAACTGTTAAGATTGGAAAGACAGAAATGCCGCAATCTAGAAAGGTGCTGGCGAGTTAAGTACGACAACAATGATAAAGAAAGATACAAACAAGTGCTATCAGGCTATAGGAAGATGTTAGGACTGGAAAAAAGCAAATATTTTTGTGAACAGATAGAAAAAGCCCAGAACTCCACTAAGCAACTATATCAGGTAGTGGCAACACTAACAACTATACCAGCAGCCAATACTACTGAGACTACCCAAGATTTCTGTGATCAAATTTATTTATTTATTTAGCGATTTGTATAGCGCCTGGTGACCCAAGGGCATCCCCGCGCTGTAAAAAGGCTGATATCCATTGAGGGAAGGGAAGGGAGGAGGGACATTTATTTCGGGAATAGGTGCGTTTTCAGTTTTTTGCGAAAAACCAGGTAACTGGATTCCAGTCTGAGGGTGCGTGGGAGGGAGTTCCATCCCATGGCCGCTTGAACCGAGAATCGTCGTCCTCCTGTGCGTGTCCTTTTGAATTTGGGGATGTTGGCTAAGTGCTCATTCTCCGAACGGAGGGATCTGGATGCTTTGTAGGGGGTGACCAAGCTGCTGAGGATCGCAGGGCCAGATCCGTTGATTAGTTTGTGTGTCGTGCACATGGCTTTGAATTCCACCCTTTGGCGCACAGGGAGCCAGTGCAGGGCCTTGAGGGCTGGTTTTGCTGACACTCTCGAGGGAAGGTTCATGAGCAGACGTGCCGCAGCGTTCTGTGTCCGCTGCAGTTTCGTCAATGTGGCCTCTGGGGCTCCGAGGTAGACCATATTGCTATAATCCAGACGGGACAATACTAGTCCCTGGATAAGGAGTTTCCTGGAAGCAGGTGGTAATAAGGGGAGAATCTTACGGGTAGTACGCATGAGCCCAAAACAGGTACCCGCAGTTTTGGCCGCTTGCGTCTTCATGGTGAGCTCAGGTTCTAGCCACACTCCAAGGGTTTTGATTTCACGCTTCGGAGAAGGGATTTCTCCGTACACGTCAGGCCAGACTGTTGGGGGGATGGTCGCCCATTGTTTTCCCAGGAGCATCACTTCCGTCTTAGACCCATTTAATTTTAATGATGAATCACTCATCCAGCTGTGGATTTGTGTGAGACAGTTGGCCAGGTTCTCTGGGTGGTCGACTAGTTGGGATAAGGAGACGACCAGTTGAGTGTCATCAGCGTAGCTTACCATTTTTATGTCAAATGGTGTCACCACGTCTTCAAGAGGGGCCATATATGCATTAAAAAGCGTCGGGCTCAGGGAAGATCCCTGAGGGACCCCGCTTGTGAGGGGGAGGGTGGATGAGTGGTAATTGCCGTCCCATACCTGGAACGTGCGTCCGGTGAGGAAGGATTCTATCCAGCTGAGTGCCGTCCCGGTGATCCCTGCTGCCGCGAGTCGGTGGAGAAGGACACGATGGTTAACTGTGTCGAAGGCTGCACTGAGATCCAGGAGGATCACTGCCACTGACCCTCCTGAATCCAGTATGCGCCTTGCCTCCTCGATGACGGCGAGGAGGGCAGTATCTGTGCCATGACCTGGGCGAAATCCAGTTTGGGATTCCCGTAGGACGTTGTTTGTTTCAAAGAACTGGGACAATTGTCCGTTGACCAGTTTCTCAGCTACCTTGCTGATTGCCGGAAGGAGTGATATTGGTCAGTAGTTTGCCATATCTGCTGGATCGAGCTGGGGTTTTTTAAGGAGTGCTTTTACCACGGCGCTCTTCCAGCTGGCAGGAACAGATCCCTGGGCAAGTGAGCTATTAATAAGCTCCATGACCGTGGGGACGATGACAGGGGCCACGGTTTTGAGGAATCTAATGGGAGCCGGATCCAGAGGTGATCCGCTTCTCATTTTGGTCATGGTTCGTTCTACCTCTACGTAAGTTACTGGCCTGTATGTCGCAAGTTGAGGGCGGGGATTATTTTCGGTCTGGCTGGGAGGTGGAGGATTGTCCAAATGGCTGGCGGGACCAGGAGATGGGAGGGAAGCTAGAATACGGGCGATTTTGTCGTCGAAATAGGTGGCTAGATCATTACTTCGGTCCACCGGGGGGGAACTGGAGGAAGGAGAGTTAGGTACTTTAAGCAGCTCCTTAACAATTAGGAAGGATTCCCTGGCCGAATTGGAGGATTCTGTTATCCGCGTGTCATAATGGGAAGCTTTGGCGTGCCTAATGGCATCTTTGTAGAGTCTGACTGTATTATGGTATGCTTCCTTGCTGGTGTGCTGCCAGTCTTTCCTCCAAAGCCGTTCGGCTCTTTTACAGTTTTTGCGGAGTAGTCGGAGGTCC
The DNA here is from genome assembly GCF_964261635.1 of Lissotriton helveticus. Classification (NCBI taxonomy): domain Eukaryota; kingdom Metazoa; phylum Chordata; class Amphibia; order Caudata; family Salamandridae; genus Lissotriton; species Lissotriton helveticus. The sequence goes on from NC_136059.1 coordinate 370,311,331, forward strand.
GAGGTGTACCACGGGGCGGACCCGGGTTTACCGTTTTTATCCTCCCTGGTTCTTAGTGGGAGTACGGAGTCCAGGGAGGTGGTGATCCACTCTCTGAAATTACTGTCTGCGACAACCGGGTCTTCTGCGTGTACAGGGATGGTGTTTTTAAGATTCCTGGCCCATTCTTCGGTGGGAAGTCTGGACCAGGTCCTGTCTCTGATGTAGGCAGGCGGTTTTTGAGGTGTCCTGAAAGATCCTGGTAGTAGGAAGGAGACTAAGAAATGGTCTGTCCAGGGTAAGGGAGAGGCCTCCTTCACTTGCATCGCAGGGGTGTTAGTGAACACTGGATCCAGCAGGTGACCCTTAGTATGAGTGGCTCCAGAATTAAGGAGGTGGATGTCAAGTGTTGCCAGATCGGAGATCAGGTCAGCTGCTGCCGGGTCGGTAGGGTCATCCAGATGGATGTTTAGATCCCCTACGATCAGGAACTTTGATAAGGAGTGTGCCTGGGTCGCTACAATGGCAGACTTTTTCAGGACCAAGGTCACAGAAATCTTCGACAAATTCAATAACATCACGACAGAGGAACCATCAGATAGCCTTAAGAACTCACAACTCATATCCTCCTCTCTGAATGAATTTCTCCCTCCATCACTGTCAGAAATAAAAGATCTCATTAAAACAACAATGTCGGGTTCCCCTCTGGATCCCTGCCCACCGACCATCATTAAATTAACATCTGATGTGGTAGCTCCAATCCTGAAGAACATCTGCAGTACCGTCTGTGAATCAGGAATATATCCTCAAAGATGGAAAACTGCTATAATAAAGCCACTTCTAAAGAAACCCACCCTTAACACCTTGGAATTAAAAAGTTATCGCCCTATAGCAGCCCTTCCTTTTCCATCTAAAATACTTGAAAAAGTTATAAACAAACAGCTGGCTAGCTACATTGATCATAACAACCTGTTAGATAATACTCAGTTTGGGTTTAGGAGAGGACATGGAACGGAGACGGCGCTCATTAAGGCTTCTGAAGAGATCAGACAGATCATGGACCAGGGTGGTACGGCTGTTCTGATCTTGCTGGATCTCTCAGCGGCCTTTGACACGGTCGATCATAACATCTTGATCGACCGTGTCACAGCTATGGGCATACAGGGCAAAGCTGCGGAGCTCCTGGCTTCTTTCCTAACAGAGAACAGTCGGTCAAGATGGGGAACTTCTATTCACCCACGTTTGTGCTGCCTTGCGGAGTCCCCCAGGGATCCTTGCTAAGTCCGACACTTTTTAACATCTATGTGTCGGACTTGGCGAGGGTCATTAAAACCCATGGAATGGGAGTGACTTCGTACGCCGACGACACTCAGTTGGTGTTAGCAGTGCATAAAAATGGGATCGAAGTGGCAGCCAACTTTCAGACGGGAATGAGAGCCATCAGTCATTGGATGGATAGTAATTGTCTAAAACTAAACACCGATAAGACCGAGGTAATGGTGTTTGGAGACCTAAAACCATCTTGGTCCCCAATCTGGTGGCCACCTGAAATGGGTAATCCACCCACCCCAGTTTCAAAGGTTAGAAACCTAGGAGTGTTGTTTGACAACAAACTAAGTTTCACCAATCATGCCAATGCAGTAGTCTCCTCTTCCTTTTTCACGCTACGAAAAGTGAAAAAGTTGCTACCTTACCTTCCCCTGTCGGCAGGGAAAACCCTTATGTCCTCCTTGGTACTATCCAAGGTGGACTATTGTAACGGGCTTCTGCTGAATGCTCAGGAGCAGGTCTTTAAAAAGCTACAAATGGTGCAGAATGCTGCTGCACGAATTTTGACCAAAACTCCCAAGTTCGCACCTATTTCCACTATCGTTTACCAACTACATTGGCTCCCAGTAAAAATGAGAACCAAATTCAAGGCTTTGTGTATTATATACAAAGCACTGAATAGCCAAGGACCTGACTTTTTTAGGGAATCATTGCAGGTCTATGTCCCTAAGAGAGCGTTAAGATCTGCCTCATCCGCATCCCTATACATTCAACGGGTGAGAACAGTTACATGGGGAGACAGACGCTTTTTGGTGGCCGCCTCGAAGCTCTGGAATACCTTGCCCCACTATATAAAAAGCAGCTCTTCACTGATGATTTTTAGAAGGCAAGTGAAGACCTGGCTATTCATTCAATAATGCACAGGAGGTGCCTCTCTGTCTGCGTAGCGCCGAGACACCACTCGTGGTATTTGTTTGCGCCTTATAAATTGAGAAAATAAATAAATAAATACATGTGTAGGTATATGGGTCATTATATATAAAGGCTTCAAAATCACACAAATAATTACTCTTTATATTAAACATATTTTATACTTCATATATCACATTTAAATTAAAAATAGTTTTAGAAATACAACACATTATGACAGCCAAAAATGAGTTTAGTTTCAAACTATGAGGAAAATCAATCATTGTTTGTCAGTAAACCATATTTTACGGTACATGACAAAACAAACAGTTACAGACTTACCTTTACCAATGCTTTGTACGATGTACAACAGTGACAGTCACAAAATAGATATTCGTTTGACGGAAGTCTCAATTATGCTGCTATCACTGCAACCAAAATTCAATGGCACAGATATACAGTCAATACAGACTCATATATGTCTCTTCAGCCAATCATATTTCTTCCCGCAAAATCTTGTATTCAAATTTACACTTCAGTTGGTTGTCCCTCACAATATTCTCAATGTCACATAAAAGTCACCCATCACCCACTGCCATCTCTGGCTGTTTCCATGGTAACACCTCATTCTGCACCTGGCTGAAGGCACAGGTCAAAAGTTCATATCTCAACGTTCTACAGCAAACTAACAACACTGTTTTCCCTCCAGAAACACCTGCCTATCCACAGCTCCGTTACATGTCATTTTTTTCACACCCAATACTACTTTTTCTTTTACATAACATTAACATGCAACGTAGTCTTCAATCTTCACGTATTAGAATCAACCAATCATTTTTCGTTTTTCAACCACACCAAGCTTCATCCATTTTTTTATCCTGACTTTCAGCTTCTAACTGCCATTCCACTTCCAGAACCCATCGGAGTACGAGTGTATCTGCCTTGAAAATGAAGGTTTGGCTTTTAGGACACAGCTATATTCACTGGAGTGGAAAATATGCAGCAAGCAGACGAATTTCCAACCTTGATTTACCAAATGTGCAGATAACGTGGATTGGGCAAAGAGGATTAAGATGTCACCAATTAATACCATTGGTGAAAACTTTTATGCATCTCCCAGAACCAGACCTTATAATTGTGCACTGTGGTGGGAACGAGCTTGGCACATTGACTGAGGTAGGTCTGGAAATGCTTCTAAAAGACACCTTTCGACAATTGATGACACTTTTTCCTCGAACTGCCTTGGTATATTCCAATATATGCCAAAGACAGAAATGGAATTGGTCCAATCAACATTGTGCACAAATTGAGAAAGCAAGGAGACATGTAAATAAATCTGTTTCTGCTTTCCTCAGAGATTATAGCATCGGTTCTATTTACCACAACAACTTGCGTTACCACATGCAAGACATCTATAGGACAGATGGTGTTCATTTCACGGATGAGGGAAACAGAATCTTCCTCTGCAACATCAGACTCTGCATCGGTACTTACTTATAAATGCAGAGCCACCTTATATCAAAGCACTCAAACTTCTGATTTATCTCCATTTTCACACTCTTGTAAATAGGTGTGCACGCCCGGGTGAGTGCACCCCGCAACTTTAAAAAAAAAAATATATATATATTTTCGCGTTTAAGGTCCTTACTGCACACCCTGAGAGAACCTACGCAGCAAAACAATCTCTACCTTCTCCCCTTTCCATGTTCCAACGCTTTGAAATGACAATATATTTACTCGCAGTGACAAAATGGCGGTCAACACTTCCTGATTTCCTTCTAATCGAACGTTAACAGACGTCACGCAGCAAAAAAAAATTCCGCTCGCGCGCAGCCGCTTGAGTGCGCGCACCCGTGCGCGCTTATAGATATATAATTGACTTTAAGTTTAATTTTCTCAGCAACTACTGAACAGATTTACACCATTCCAAAAAAAGCGTAATCTGCGAGCCGGACTCTACAGTTTCCCCAAATTTCTTATAAATCCATTCAGCCGTTCGACCTGTAGCCGTGTCTAAACGTCCTATGGAAAATAACATGGAGAAAACACGTTTTGGGACCCCCCTTTTATCTCAGCCCCCACTTCACCAATGCCCCCCACACTTTCAGGGAAGGAGCGCAGCGGACCGAGCCATCTTCTTTGAGAAATTCGCAAAGATTCATCCACCAGGGCCAAAGTTAATCCAAATAGAATGTTGAGGATTTCCTATGGAAACTAGGTCCTAACTATAACTACCTACTGGCGACCGCCAGTAGGTAATATATATATATATATATATATATATATATATATATATATATATATTACCTACTGGCGGTCGCCAGTAGGTAGTTATAGTTAGGATTAACTTCAATAGGGAAATCGCAACATTCTATTTGGAATAACTTTGGCGCCGGTTGAGGAATCGGCCTGCATTTTTCAGCAACTTTGCTTTGCGGCGCTCCGCTCCTTCTGTGAAAGTTTGGGGGGGATTCGTCAAGTGGGGGCCAAGATAAAAGGGGGGTCCCAAAACATGTTTTCCCCATGTTAATTTCCATAGGGCGGTCGGTCGCACTTTTAGCTCGAACGGCTGAATGGATTTTCACCAAACTTGGCAAAATTGTAGGGACTGGTAGCCCGATGTGCCTTTGCTATGTCTCAAGATATGTGCTCCAGAGGATTTTGAGTAATTTAGGTTCAAAAAAATGTATATATCTAGAGCCGCGCCCCGGTACGCGCACCGGGGAGCGCTCCGGGCGCGCCACGCGACTTGCGCACGAGAAGCTGATTGGCTCTCGGGTGTCTGTAAACATTCGAAACAATCCGGAGCGGCCGCCATCTTGTGTCTCGGTAGGACCGAGACACAAGAGGTGGCTAAAAGCAAAAGGGGGAAATGACCAAAAGGAGGCAGGGTACACCCCCCCTGACCCCCTAGGTTTGATGTGGGGTCCATAAAAGGGTCCCGCGGGACAAAAATAATGTAATTTTTTTTTATTTTCACGGGGGGAGCGCCCGGTACGCGTACCGGGGAGCGTACTATGGAGAAAAAAGAATGACAGAGTTTTTAAAAAATGTAGCATTTTTTTATAAATTGGAGGTAGTTTTGAAAAGAACTTTTTTTTAAATTTTTGTTTTTTTATATTTTTTTATACTTTTTTAAAACGATTTTATATTTTTGGGGGATTTTTTTCAGGGGAAAACAAAAACAGGGATTCCAAAACTGCTCAACAGGAGCAAAAAATTGTGAAAAATTAGGGACGGGGAGGGCAGCGGTGTTCCTGTCTCTTTATAGCAATGAGTTCAACGCTCTGCTCCCCATAACAGAGCAGTTCATCACAGTCCACGCATAGAAATTTTATGCCTGCAAATACACAAAGTGAAACATTAATACATATATCTAAATATTTAAACATCACTCACTATTATTTATTTTTCAGAAAGACACACATTCACTGGATGGTGTCATCAGTGATGTCATGAGTGATGTCACTGACCATGTCATGAGTGATGTAATATGTGACGTCATCAGCAGTGCATTGCACGCGCAAGTTATAGTGAGTCCAACTAACTATAACGTGGGAATTTCATTGGTTTTATGCCAGTAAAATTTCCAGCTAACTATAACTGGTGTGAAACCTATGGTTTTTTCAGTGAATTTAATAGGTTTTTAAAATGCTAATTCCTAACTATACCTGGTGTGAAACCTATGGTTTTTTCAGTGAATATATATATATATATATATATATATATATATATATATATATATATATATATATCTCAACGCTCCAAGTGCACCATGAACGAATCACTCCAGGATGGGTGATTCACCAATTACGGGGAAAATAGGCACTCACAGGTGGCGTTCTCAAAGGATCTTTATTCCGTGAACAAACGCGTTTCGGCGGTCTGCCTTCTTCGGTGTTACTAACGCATTGTGGGCAGCTGTCTTTTAATCAATTACATCAAAGGGTAAAGATCAATAAAGGACGCAGTGGACCCCACAGAAAGCGTTCTAAATGCCACGCCATCTTGTAACATGCTACTCAAATATGCCAAATGCTGATGCATTACACAACAAACGTATTCACAGTTGAACACTTAATTCATTTACATTCAAGAATTACATGAAACATTTGCAATACACACGATAAGGTTATTAGTATGAAATTGAAAATTCTCGGTGTTTCTAAATTATAACGCCGTTTTTCACATTATTGTCAAGGTAGTGTATTATTTAGTGCTCAGATCATGCATATTGATACAAATAATGCGTATCGTTCAACGTGTTTGAAGCCATCAAGCAGTGAATCCGCAAAGGTCCACTGCGAAAACCAATCAAAGACGCAGTGGATCCCACAAAAAGCATTCTAAATGTTGTGCCATCTTGTAACATATAATATGAATATATTACTATATTACTATTCCTGACGCTAGTGCTTTGCACAATAAACGTATCCGCAATTGAACACTTAGGGGTCCGCAGTGTCTGCGGGGCGGAAAAACAGCTTTTTCCGGCCGCGAGCTGCGGAAGTCACGTCAGCCATATTACGATAGGTTAACACAGGTCATTTTCCGTCCGCCGCGGAGCGCCACGCACCGTCAACAAAGTGCGCCTGGCACCGCGGCGGTGACAGCCAATCCATACACACCGCCGTGGGGAATGACGTCCGCCCCGCTCCATATATTAGGATGGCCAAAACAAGTCAACGCACCGCAGCGGAGTCCCCGCCTAGCCTGAGCTGGCGGAAACTGGACAGCGGAGCGTGACAGACGATACCCGGACCTGAACGCCATGAACCCAGCCCACCATATGCATCCGGTGATGTTCCTCCTCCAACACTACCGCCAGATGGGCCGCCGCGGACGCAGGTAAGCACCACACAGACACCCTGCCGGGGGTCACAACATATCCACAAGGACACACACACACATCATCCACCTGACAACATGGCACCCCTCATCTTCCACACACAAATCCTCCGTCGACCAGCAGCAACGTCCCGTTCACGGTCACGTCACCGCCGCGGTCTACACATGCGCAATATGCAGAAGACAGGGCCACTCCAAGGCATGGGCAGGGCACAAACACCACAGGGATACACCACCCCAAATCACACTGCAACACACCCCACCAAATCACAGGCCAGGTGCACATCCCGTGCACTCCCATGCACACCAACAAGCACTGCAACAACAACAACAACAACAATACACACTCACTGCACCACACAACACACAATCAGGTAGACAGACACTGCAGCAGTGGCTGACAAGGATCAAAAATCATCAGTGCCACACACACAGAAGGCATACAATCCTAGCCAGCACATACACACACACACAAACACACACCCTGAGTGTAGCCACAAACACAACACACACACAGGGTTGCCACCAAAAATGCATGCACAACAACAACACACAAACACCACAGGAACACATACTGAACTCCAACACAAACATACATACCCTGTCAGCCAAACTGGGGAAAGGCAAAGGGAACCCTCACACAACATGAGCACAGAACATGAGCATTCAGGGACAAAACACACACACCAAGACACATATCACACAACCCACACTGCCATATCAAAGCAAACACAGAGGCACACTAAACACCGATCAACAAACACCACATGACAACAGGGAATGCACATCAGGCAATGGCAGTGCCACATACATACAGCACTGCATGCACAACAAGCAGTGTGTGTATAACAAGCACAAAAGTTGCACATAGACATGAATAACACAACAACATCACACACCCCACAAACATGCACAGCACAAATACCACCGGTACAATAGCCATCACAGATTACACCATCATCAGGTACGGTATGGACAGAAGACCCTTTCACCCCTGTGTAAAAATATGAGGCCTGCTAAGAGCTTGGCAATGTTGAAGTGAGACATAGACCATGGTGCACAGCCAATCAAATGCCAACACCAAAAGTACTTAATTCAGCAACGACACCGACAAAACATACACCAGGAGTAACTGTATTTATTCACATATTGCTAAGATGTAGCAGTACAACAATAGTAGTCAACAGCAAGGCCCATAATGATGACCAAAAGCAAGATACTATGCATAGTTCAAATACAAACAGGGAGGCCACTGTCCATTACACAGGTGAGACAGCAAGTACATGAGAGGCTGCACAGGGGATAGTACAGCACAGAAGACCAACAGGGCCAGAGTCCATGGCAGGTGAGACAGTAAGTACATGAGAGGCTGCACAGGGGAGAGTACAGCACAGCAGACCAACAGGGCCAGAGTCCATGGCAGGGGAGAGTACAACACAGCAGATAAACAGGCCCAGTGTCCATGGCAGGGGAGAGTACATCACAGCAGACCAACAGGCCCAGTGTCCATGGCAGGGGAGAGTACAGCACAGCAGACCAACAGGGCCAGAGTCCATGGCAGGTGAGACAGCAAGTACATGAGAGGCTGCGCAGGGGAGAGTACAGCACAGCAGACCAACAGGGCCAGAGTCCATGGCAGGTTAGACAGCAAGTACATGAGAGGCTGCACAGGGGAGAGTACAGCACAGCAGACCAACAGGGCCAGAGTCCATGGCCGGGGAGAGTACAGCACAGCAGACCAACAGGCCCAGTGTCCATGGCAGGGGAGAGTACAACACAGCAGACCAACAGGCCCAGTGTCCATGGCAGGGGAGAGTACAGCACAGCAGACCAACAGGGCCAGAGTCCATGGCAGGTGAGACAGCAAGTACATGAGAGGCTGCATAGGGTAGAGTACAGCACAGCAGACCAACAGGGCCAGAGTCCATGGCAGGTGAGACAGCAAGTACATGAGAGGCTGCACAGGGGAGAGTACAGCACAGCAGACCAACAGGGCCAGAGTCCATGGCAGGGAAGAGTACAGCACAGCAGGCCAACAGGCGCAGTGTCCATGGCAGGGGAGAGTACAGCACAGCAGACCAACAGGGCCAGAGTCCATGGCAGGGGAGAGTACAGCACAGCAGACCAACAGGCCCAGTGTCCATGGCAGGGGAGAGTACAGCACAGCAGACCAACAGGGCCAGAGTCCATGGCAGGTGAAACAGCAAGTTCATGAGAGGCTGCACAGGGGAGAGTACAGCACAGCAGACCAACAGGGCCAGAGTCCATGGCAGGTGAGAAGCAAGTACATGAGAGGCTGCACAGGGGAGAGTACAGCACAGCAGACCGACAGGGCCAGCAACACACCCAGGATGCAAACAATGGTCTTGACTAGCACACTTGTGTGGGGCACAGGCGCATGAGTGTGTTGACAACTCACTCCTGGCTGTCATGCGGACTGGGACCTGGCTGTGTTTTGTGGACAGCAGGCCCACTTGACTGGGGTGACAGAGGCCCATGTGATGTGGTAATAACAGAGGGCCTGCAAGGTGGAGGGCTGTGTGGACCAGGTGGCACAGTGGCACGTGGAGGTGGAGTCATGCACACCTGTGACACATTGTGGGTGGGAGAGGTTGAGGGGTGCCCTTCCACTTTTTGGGAACATGGAATGGCTTCCCTGTCTTGGTGTTGATGGGAAGTGGTGGTGACACAACAGGCACACACACCAACTGTCCCACATCAGGGGCAGACACTGGCACTCCCTCTGGTGATGTGCTTGATCCTGCTGAACGCTTGGGCTGGCTAAGCCTCTGGACCACCTTACCCTCTCTGGAAGGTGTACCCCCTACAGTGCCCACCTTCCCACTTCCCCCAGGGGTGGTGTCTACAGTGCCCTCCTGTCCCTTCTTGCCAGGGCTGGTCACAACACTGCCCTCCTTTTCCTGAATCACTGGCCTGAACACAACACTGCCCTCCTTTGCCTTAATTACTGGGCTGGTCACAACACTGCCCTCCTTTTCCTGAATCACTGGCCTGGGCACAACACTGCCCTCCTTTGCCTTAATCACTGACCTGGACACAACACTGCCCTCCTTTGTCTTAATCACTGGGCTGGTCACAACACTGCCCTCCTTTGCCTTAATCACAGGGCTGGTCACAACACTGCCCTCCTTTTCCTGAATCACTGGCCTGGACACAACAGGGCTCTCCTCTGCCTCAATGACTGGGCTGGTCACAACAGGGCTCTCCTCCACCTGCCTCGATGTACTTTGTTTTGGGGTTGATGTGGTGGGTGGTTGTGTCCCTGTGCCCAGGTGTACCCATGACATGCCACGCATCCTCTGTGGGGATAGGAGAGTCTATTTCTGGTGATTCCTCTGCAGCATGTGAGCCGGACGTCTGCCACAATGATCTTCTGGCCTTGCCCTTCTGTGACTTTCCCTTGTCTGTGCATATTGGGGGGGCCCTGCTCTTCTTTGGGGAAGGAGTCTGTGGACGGGATTGTTTGGTTTGGATTTGACGTGTGCTCCTAGTGTTGTATCGTTTAGGTGACGTAGGTGCAAAGTGGTCACTGTCTTCTGATGTGGCCACTGAATGGCTGGTCGTCACAGGCACCTGAGCTGCAATGGGAGCATGTGCTGACGTGACTGTGGCTGACAATGCCTGGACTGTACGGTGTAGCCCACCCACGTCAGAGTGTATGCCCTCCATGAATGCAATCACCTGGCCTAATTTGTTCTCGTGGGCACTGAAGGCATTGAGCAGGGTGGTCTGGCCCACGCAAAGTTGGCGCAGGAGCTCTACGCACTCTGCACTGAGGGCAGCAGGGGGGACAGGTGCAGGGGCAGCGGTGCCATGTGTGAATGTCACTCGTCCCCTCTTATTAACACGGATACGGCCAGCACCAGAGGAGGTGGATGGGCGGCTGGGCACTGGGCACTGGCCGCTGGGTGTCAGATGCTGCAGCAGACTCCCCATCCCCTGTGCCTGCTAACATGGATGCATCCCCGCTGGCATCAGATGAAGTGGTACTCTGTGTCTCAGCCACAGATTCCTCCTGCATACTCCTGTCACCCTCAGATGCGCTGGTGTGCTCAGTGTCACTTGGCTCAGTGTCACTTGGCTCCCCTGCCGCTGTCGTGCTGGTCTCGCCACCACTTGTTTCTGGATCATGTTCCGCCGTGGTGTCTTGCGATTCTGCATTAGTGAGAGAAACAGGGTTGTGTAAGTGTCATCATCTGGTCACACGATTTCAGATCAATGCAGCACAGTAGAGGCCTAGAACTACATGGTAACCACCACACCCTGCAATCACTGTGCAGCTACACACTATATAGACCACAACAGTGCCTGTCATGCAGACAAACTGCCAGGAGTGAGGCATGTCGATGCCACACAGCACTACACCCTGCCCGTGGATGGAGTGCCCACACCCCACATTGACCTGCCCCATGGACATGATGTGGCCACAACACTCATCACCACTGACAGCCCTACAAGGAACCAGAGGGGACCACACACACCTGTTTTGACTACACATGCCACAATGCAAACTAGGCCATAGCAAGCACCATGTGCCAATCAGGGTTCACATTGTCGTCGGATGTGTGGGCCTCAACCATCATGGTGCATGCAAAGTAGACAGACATGGTGTCACACTCATTAAGTGGACACTGAAGTTCGCCACAATATAGACTCCCCACATCATCCCAATGAAGAGTGACCATGTGGCCACAATAAATCTGTCAAGGATTCAGAACTGCAGGCAGGAGCAGCACAGTAAGGCCATGGTGGCCCAATGCCGCATACAGGCACACATCACAGTCGCCACTCACATCACATATCACAGCATGGCTACACACGCACATCACATGTGTCACCGCTGCACAGGCCCTGTACACATGCATCCACTACCAAACAAACTCTCCCTCCCCAGATACTCACCATCTCTGTCTTGCTGCTGATGCCCCTTCAGACGTGCTTCCAGGTCTGGATTGGTCACTGCCAGTATGCTTCCCATCAGCGGAGTCATGGTGCGCCGTGCCAAACGCCCTGTGTGTGGTAGCATCCCCAAGGTCATCTCTGCCACTTGCTTAGCCAGACGGCTGATGTCGTCCCACCTCTTGTGACAGTGTGTGTGTCGTCTGTTTGATACCCCCAGGGCTCGCACCTTTGCTGCTATGGCCCTCCACACGGCCTTACATTGGTGTATCTTGAGCTGCAGGTATGAAAGTAAAGAAGGGCAAATGAACGGTTACACAATGTCAGATGTCAGCATCTGTCAGTACAGCAGCCAGACACTGACTCAGGACTCACAGTAACCTCACTCCCTCCAGGACTGGGGGTACCCTCACAAGGGCACTCTGCATGGCATAAACATTAGTGAATGCATGCACACATTGTGGTTCCTAGTCTCCATGATATTCACACAAATGCATGTTGCCTCAACACAAATGCATCGACAGCAGTGTGTAAGTCAGGGATTGTACAGGGCACTGATGGGGCATATCTACTATTCAGTGTGAAGCAACTGTAGCAGGTAAGTCGGCTGATGTTCCATGTTTGGCTGTGCAGCCACTGAACCTACTCTGTGGGTCACACTGACTCTGACTACAGGGGCCCCCTGAAATGTCCTCACAAACATTCACTGTCCTGGCATCTAAATGGCTAACAATCGTTTGGTCTGTATGCCTGACAATGTAACACACCCCACTCACACATAGGAGTACAGGCCTAAGAAAGAGTCACATTGCAACACACACACTCCCTTGACCTGGAGACAGCTTGTCTGTCGGTGTTTGTCATCACCCCACATCCCCAGGCATATACTGCAGCATCACCACTACACGTCTGACACTACCCTGCCCTACAGCTCCCTTCATGGTGACTTATCACAACATTGGGACCACCAAACAGCCGTGGGTACTGTGCCAGCACCTCTTCCACAAGGACATCCAGCTCCTCACTCGTGAATGGACTGGCACGGATCTTATCTGTCCTTGACATCCCTGTGGATATGTCAGACCTGTGGTGGAAGTGAGAAGTGAGGCAGCAGGCTCCTGAGGCAGCAGCAGGAGAGGGTCCCAGGCAGCAGGCTCTTGAGGCAGCAGCAGGAGAGGGTCCCAGGCAGCAGGCTCTTGAGGCAGCAGCGGGAGAGGGTCCCAGGTAGCAGGCTCTTGAGGCAGCAGCAGGAGAGGGTCCCAGGCAGCAGGCTCTTGAGGCAGCAGCAGGAGATGGTCCCAAGCAGCAGGCTCTGTGAGCAGTGGAAATGTGAGGCTCACTCCCACAGATTTATAGCCCCTGGGGTCGTTTGGAAGCTTAAAAGCTGCTACAATTGGTTGTCCGGGTCTGCCTTATTCAAATGCATCCAATGACCGCCTCCGCGGTACGGAGCACACCTCTAGCGATGTTCAAATCTGCATCATGCCACTGAGATCATCTCTGCCATTGGCTGTATGCAATGCTCCACGGCGGTGACGCACCGCGGGCGCCCGGGGTGCGCTACCGCGATGGTGCATCATTCAAAAGCATCCAATGACTGCCTCCGCGGTAGCGGAGCACATCTACCGCGATTTTCAAATCTGCATCATGCCACCGCGATCATTGCTGCCATTGGCTGTATGCAATGCTCCTCGGCGGTGATGCACCGCGGGTCCCCGGGGTGCGCTACCGCGATGGTGCATCATTCAAAAGCATCCAATGCACCGCCGGGGCCAGGCGGTAGGTACCGCGACTCATGCGGCGGATCATACCCACTGCCATATACACATGTCCATATGCCAATGGCTACCTCGGCTGGGTAGATGGTGGAGCTGGGGTGATACCGCCGGGGCCAGGCGGTAGGTACCGCGACTCATGCGGCGGAGCATACCCACCGCCATACACACATGTCCATGTGCCAATGGCTACCTAGGCTGGGTAGATGGTGGAGCTGGGGTCACACCGCGGGGCCAGGCGGTAGGTACCGCGACTCATGCGGCGGAGCATACCCACCGCCATATACACATGTCTATGTGCCAAAGGCTACTTAGGCCGGGTAGATGGTGGAGCTGGGGTCACACCGCCGGGGCCAGGCGGTAGATGCCGCAACTCATGAGGCGGAGCATACCCACCGCCATATACACATGTTCATATGCCAATGGCTACCTAGGCTGGGTAGATGGTGGAGCTGGGGTCACACCGCCGGGCCCAGGCGGTAGGTACCGCAACTCATGCGGTGGAGCATACCCACCGCCATATACACATGTCCATATGCCAATGGCTACCTAGGCTGGGTAGATGGTGGAGCTGGGGTCACACCGCCAGGGCCAGGCGGTAGGTACCGCGACTCATTCGGCGGAGCATACCCACCGCCATATGCACATGTCCATGTGCCAATGGCTACCTAGGCTGGGTAGATGGTGGAGCTGGGGTCACACCGCCGGGGCCAGGCGGTAGGTACCGCAACTCATGCGGCGGAGCATACCCACCACCATATACACATGTCCATGTGCCAATGGCTACCTAGGCTGGGTAGATGGTGGAGCTGGGGTCACACCGCGGGGCCAGGCGGTAGGTACCGCGACTCATGCGGCGGAGCATACCCACCGCCATATACACATGTCTATGTGCCAAAGGCTACTTAGGCCGGGTAGATGGTGGAGCTGGGGTCACACCGCCGGGGCCAGGCGGTAGATGCCGCAACTCATGAGGCGGAGCATACCCACCGCCATATACACATGTTCATATGCCAATGGCTACCTAGGCTGGGTAGATGGTGGAGCTGGGGTCACACCGCCGGGCCCAGGCGGTAGGTACCGCAACTCATGCGGTGGAGCATACCCACCGCCATATACACATGTCCATATGCCAATGGCTACCTAGGCTGGGTAGATGGTGGAGCTGGGGTCACACCGCCAGGGCCAGGCGGTAGGTACCGCGACTCATTCGGCGGAGCATACCCACCGCCATATGCACATGTCCATGTGCCAAAGGCTACCTAGGCTGGGTAGATGGTGGAGCTGGGGTCACACCGCCGGGGCCAGGCGGTAGGTACCGCAACTCATGCGGCGGAGCATACCCACCGCCATATACACATGTCCATGTGCCAATGGCTACCTAGGCTGGGTAGATGGTGGAGCTGGGGTCACACTGCCGGGCCCAGGCCGTAGGTACCGTGAGTCATGCGGCAGAGCATACCCACCGCCATATACACATGTCCATGTGCCAATGGCTACCTAGTCTGGGTAGATGGTGGAGCCGGGGTCACACCGCCGGGTGCCAGGCGGTAGGTACCGCGATTTCCGTTACTTAAAATTGCTCTGTCCGTCGTGGACACTGTATCAGTACCCAGCAGCCAGCAGCAACATGATGCAGGGCACAGCCTTGTACACACAATGCCCTTCTTCCATGTCAATCCCACACTTTGGTATGTGGTCCCTGCCATGTTATTTGTGCATTTGTTGATTGATGATGATTGACACTCTTGAGATGGTAACAATGATGTACATGTGATTAATGTGATGTGTGTCATTGCTGACCTTGACAAGGCTTGTGTCACTGTATGGTATGGTCCCAGACTGGTGCCTTCACATCAGCTCGTGCACACAACAGACATTTTTCATGCTGCTTTGATGTATGTGTGGACTGATGTATGCAGGCTTCACATAATGCATTGAGCTGTGACAGGCACAGCAGATGGTAATGGAAAAGTCATGTTTGTGCAAACACATTTGCATATGTACCAGCAACTGGCAGGCACATGTCGTGCTGGTCTCGCCACCACTTGTTTCTGGATCATTTTCCGCCGTGGTGTCTTGCGATTCTGCATTAGTGAGAGAAACAGGGTTGTGTAAGTGTCATCATCTGGTCACACGATTTCAGATCAATGCAGCACAGTAGAGGCCTAGAGCTACATGGTAACCACCACACCCTGCAATCACTGTGCAGCTACACACTATATAGACCACAACAGTGCCTGTCATGCAGACAAACTGCCAGGAGTGAGGCATGTCGATGCCACACAGCACTACACCCTGCCCGTGGATGGAGTGCCCACACCCCACATTGACCTGCCCCATGGACATGATGTGGCCGCAACACTCATCACCACTGACAGCCCTACAAGGAATCAGAGGGGACCACACACACCTGTTTTGACTACACATGCCACAATGCAAACTAGGCCATAGCAAGCACCATGTGCCAATCAGGGTTCACATTGTCGTCGGATGTGTGGGCCTCATCCATCATGGTGCATGCAAAGTAGACAGACATGGTGTCACACTCATTAAGTGGACACTGCAGTTCGCCACAATATAGACTCCCCACATCATCCCAATGAAGAGTGACCATGTGGCCACAATAAATCTGTCAAGGATTCAGAACTGCAGGCAGGAGCAGCACAGTAAGGCCATGGTGGCCCAATGCCTCATACAGGCACACATCACAGTCGCCATTCACATCACATATCACAGCATGGCAACACACGCACATCACATGTGTCACCGCTGCCACAGGCCCTGTACACATGCATCCACTCCCAAACAAACTCTCCCTCCCCAGATACTCACCATCTCTGTCTTGCTGCTGATGCCCCTTCAGACGTGCATCCAGGTCTGGATTGGTCACTGCCAGTATGCGTCCCATCAGCGGAGTCATGGTGCGCCGTGCCAAACGCCCTGTGCGTGGTAGCATCCCCAAGGTCATCTCTGCCACTTGCTTAGCCAGCCGGCTGATGTCGTCCCACCTCTTGTGACAGTGTGTGTGTCGTCTGTTTGATACCCCCAGGGCTCGCACCTTTGCTGCTATGGCCCTCCACACGGCCTTACGTTGGTGTACCTTGAGCTGCAGGTATGAGAGTAAAGAAGGGCAAATGAACAGTTACACAATGTCAGATGTCAGCATCTGTCAGTACAGCAGCCAGACACTGACTCAGGACTCACAGTAACCTCACTCCCTCCAGGACTGGGGGTACCCTCACAAGGGCACTCTGCATGGCATAAACATTAGTGAATGCATGCACACATTGTGGTTCCTAGTCTCCATGATATTCACACAAATGCATGTTGCCTCAACACAAATGCATCGACAGCAGTGGGTAAGTCAGAGATTGTACAGGGCACTGATGGGGCATATCTACTATTCAGTGTGAAGCAACTGTAGCAGGTAAGTCGGCTGATGTTCAACGTTTGGCTGTGCAGCCACTGAACCTACTCTGTGGGTCACACTGACTCTGACTACAGGGGCACCCTGAAATGTCCTCACAAACATTCACTGTCCTGGCATCTAAATGGCTAACAACCGTTGGGTCTGTATGCCTGACAATGTAACACACCCCACTCACACATAGGAGTACAGGCCTAGGAAAGAGTCACATTGCAACACACACACTCCCTCGACCTGGAGACCGCTTGTCTGTCAGTGTTTGTCATCACCCCACATCCCCAGGCATATACTGCAGCATCACGACTACACGTCTGACACTACCCTGCCCTAGAGCTCCCTTCATGGTGACTTACCACAACATTGGGACCACCAAACAGCCGTGGGTACTGTGCCAGCACCTCTTCCACAAGGACATCCAGCTCCTCACTCGTGAATGGACTGGCACGGATCTTTTCTGTCCTTGACATCCCTGTGGATATGTCAGACCTGTGGTGGAAGTGAGAAGTGATGCAGCAGGCTCCTGAGGCAGCAGCAGGAGAGGGTCCCAGGCAGCAGGCTCTTGAGGCAGCAGCAGGAGAGGGTCCCAGGCAGCAGGCTCTTGAGGCAGCAGCAGGAGATGGTCCCAGGCAGCAGGCTCTGTGAGCAGTAGAAATGTGAGGCTCACTCCCACAGATTTATAGCCCCCTGGGGTCGTTTGGAAGCTTAAAAGCTGCTACAATTGGTTGTCCAGGTCTGCCTTATTCAAATGCATCCAATGACCGCCTCTGCGGTAGCGGAGCACACCTTCGGCGATGTTCAAATCTGCATCATGCCACCACGATCATCGCTGCCATTGGCTGTATGCAATGCTCCACGGCGGTGACGCACCGTGGGTGCCCGGGGTGCTCTACCGCGATGGTGCATCATTCAAAAGCATCCAATAACCGCCTCCGCGGTAGCGGAGCACATCTACCGCGATTTTCAAATCTGCATCATGCCACCGCGATCATCGCTGCCATTGGCTGTATGCAATGCTCCACGGCGGTGACGCACCGCTGGTACCCGGGGTGCGCTACCGCGATGGTGCATCATTCAAAAGCATCCAATGCACCGCCGGGGCCAGGCGGTAGGTACCGCAACTCATGCGGCGGATCATACCCACTGCCATATACACATGTCCATATGCCAATGGCTACCTAGGCTGGGTAGATGGTGGAGCTGGGGTCACACCGCCGGGGCCAGGCGGTAGGTACCGCGACTCATGCGGCGGAGCATACCCACCACCATATACCCATGTCCATATGCCAATGGCTACCTAGGCTGGGTAGATGGTGGGGGGTCACACCGCCGGGGCCAGGCGGTAGGTACCGCAACTCATGCGGCGGAGCATACCCACCTCCATATATACAGGTCCATGTGCCAATGGCTACCTAGGCTGGGTAGATGGTGGAGCTGGGGTCACACCGCCGGGGCCAGGCGGTAGGTACCACGACTCATGCGGCGGAGCATACCCACCGCCATATACACATGTCCATGTGCCAAAGGCTACTTAGGCTGGGTAGATGGTGGAGCTGGGGTCACACCGCCGGGGCCAGACGGTAGGTATCGCGACTCATGCGGCGGAGCATACCCACCGCCATATACACATGTCCATATGCCAATGGCTACCTAGGCTGGGTAAATGGTGGAGCTGGGGTCACACCGCCGGGGCCAGGCGGTAGGTACCGCGACTCATGCGGCGGAGCATACCCACCGCCATATAGACATGTCCATGTGCCAAAGGCTACCTAGGCTGGGTAGATGGTGGAGCTGGGGTCACACCGCCGGGGCCAGGCGGTAGGTACCACAACTCATGCGGCGGAGCATACCCACCGCCATATACACATGTCCATGTGCCAATGGCTACCTAGGCTGGGTAGATGGTGGAGCTGGGTCACACCGCCGGGGCCAGGCGGTAGGTACCGCGACTCATGCGGCGGAGCATACACACCACCATATACACATGTCCATGTGCCAATGGCTACCTAGGCTGGGTAGATGGTGGAGCTAGGATCACACCGCCGGGGCCAGGCGGTAGGTACCGCGATTTCCATTACTTAAAATTGCTCTGTCCGGGGCGTGGCTTAGCGGGCGACGATGGCGGTTGCAGCTTTCTAGAGCTCCCGCCGGCCCGATATTAATCCGACCAGTTATCCTGGCCCCCGAGCCCGAACTACGAACCATTTGTGGGGCAAGTGTGGCTGAAAGTGTCTGAAGTCCTCTGGTGCTGGCAGCGGGGCTCCTGGACTGATCGGTGAGGCTGGATCGCCGAAAGGGACGTGAGGCCTAGTGCAGGGCGGTGAAGCCGGGCCTCGATTTTGGAGCCTCCGGGCCGGGGGCTTTGAAGAGGGCCAGCCGAACTGCCAACTTCCCGGGGCCTTGGCCATACTGGAGACGGAGGAGCGGCAGGCGTCCCCCTGGTTGCCTCGCCGGTGGTGGCCGTGGTGATTGGGGCAGAGAAGCCGCCCGAAGGGAACAGCGGCCTACTTGATCCGGTGCACCCGGGGCCTCGAGTTTCGTGGTTCCCGCCCAGTGGCAACGGCATCGGATTTCGACCGCAGCTGGCATGAGGCGGGACCTGGGGAGCTGAGACCCCTGGTGTGTGGCCTTGCCCGGAGGGCTGGGCTTCCGCTACTGGACTTTCTCTGGCGGCAGACCACGGTGTGACTGACCGGACCTGCGGAGATCGGGCCTGTGCATGGCGCTGCCCGGAGGCGGACATTAAACAGTGAGTGACTCCCCTGGGGCCCCAAACTAGATATCATCAGTGGCTGGTCCTGGGAGGCAGGCCGCTGGGGCGAGTGGGGCCCGCAGCACCCGTTACTGTGGTGCAGACCGGTCGGCAGCGAATTGACCATGAGGCTGCGGGACCACAAGGCCGCCGACAACGTGGGTGCTGATCCCGGGGCCTAGTTCGGACTGGGGGGACGCCACAAACTCTCGATCCGATCACAGAGCCGGGCCAATACAGGTGGGGGCGCCTGCAGCCAGAGGTGGAAGAAACGCTGAGTGGGACTATTCTGGATACTACTGACGGTGTAAAGAGTCTGTGTTGGTACAACCAACCATACCATAAGCGGCCCAAACATGGACTGCTGCCATGACCAGGAGGAGGTGGTCCCTCCAAACAGGGGACCATTGACAAATTTACTGGGCCCAGTGGGGGGCCCAGGCCCTCCAGAGGAGGGCATGGAACGGGACCGGATAATGCGGCGCTTATGGCAGCGATCACCCAGTCCAGGGACACGCTGGATGCCAAGATTGGTGCGGTGGGTGCAGACGTGACCCTGCTGCGTCAAGACCTACGGAACGCAGTGGCACGAATTACAGAGGCGGAATCCAGAATTTCGGTGGTGGAAGACGACGTCGGGTCCCTGAAAAAGAAAATGGCGGCGATGGAAAACATTCAGAGGGGCCTGGCACTCCGTGTGGAAGATGCCGAAGGGCGCGCGCGCAGAAATAACCTCCGCTTCATCGGCTTTCCGGAGAGATGTGAGAAAGGGAACATGGAACAGTTTCTCTCCCAGTAGCTGGAGAGCTGGCTACCCCCGGGGGTTCTCTCCACCTCTTTTGTCATAGAGCGTGCCCATCGAGCCCTGACACAGAGGTCACCGGGTGAGCGGCCCAGACCAGTGATAGCTAGACTTTTGAATTACCATGATAAGGACGCCATCTTGCGGGAAGCGAGGACCAGAGATTCTATTTTGTTCGAGAATCAGAAGATTATGATCTTTCCTGATTACACCAGACTTGTGCATCAACAGCGCCACTCCTTCATAGCCGCCAAGGCGAAACTGCGAGGACTGAAAATTCAATATTCCCTGCTGTACCCGGCCCGCCTGAGGGTGGTCTTCCAGTGGCGAACGCTCTTCTTCGACACCCCGGAAGATGTGTTTAAATGGACGGACGAAACGGTGAGGATCAGGCCGCATGCCCAGCCGGGACTGAACCCAGGCCCTTCAAGAGAATCGTCGCAGGAACGAGGAGACCAGACGGCCCGGAGCAGGAGGAACCGGAGGTCCAGATCACGGAAGCGATCCGCTTCAGTCGGTGGGACACAAGATAGTGGGACAGTGGACTCTGGTCATTCTGGAAAGGACCATTGAGGGCCTCTGAAGAACGCTCCCTCTCAGTTGCTGATACGGGCTCCTGCTAAGGGGAGTCGCATGGCCGGGTTCCATCGTTTGGATGTATAACCACTGCCTCTGTTGCTGATTGTGAATGATGTCTTGGACATGTGTGGGATTGTGGGGTGGGGCTCGGGTGGCTGCTTCTTAGGGGCTGCCTACCTCCTACTAGAGTGGGAGTTGACTGGGGGGGGATGTTTCCTCTGCTGTTCAAGGGGTTTGGGATCCATTGGCATGGTTGGTCCTGGGTCCTCTGTTTTGGGCCCGTGGCTGCCCATGCCGCGACAGGTACTTCAGAGTTCCGTGAGGTATAGGGGTGGGGGGCGCGGGGTGACAGGGGGGAGGGGGGAGAAGTGTTGGGGCTGGGTAGGGTCGGGGTGGACGGGTGGCCTGTGGTCGAGGACGGGGGGAGGTAGTTGTTGTTGTTACAGGGCATAGGGGTGGACTGCACGTGAGTTTTTCTGATATATTGATGTTGGTGCTAAGTGTGTGGGTGAAGCGCAGGGGGCCTACATGGTTCGTCCCACTTGACTATGGTTGAAGCGCCTCCAGGGCTCCCCAGTGAGTCCATGCGAGTGGTAACCTGGAATGTCAGGGGGATGCTCGATAAGATCAAACGTGGGGCGATATTGCGATGGGGGAAGAGGAAAGCTGCAGATGTGTTATTATTGCAAGAAACGCACATGCTGGGAACAAAAGTGCTCAGTTTAAAGAGGTTTGGCTACCAACAAGTCTTTCATGCCGGGTTTGCTAGGGGGTCCAGAGGGGTTCCTATCTTGGTGCATCGCAGATTGGCCTACGTCCACGAGAGACAATGGGCAGATCCCCAGGGTCGCTACATTTTTGTCAAAGGTATGGTGGGTACTGAACCAGTGGTCTTTGGTAGTGTCTACGCCCCTCCCCCCCTGCAGTGGTCTTTGTCTGAGAGGCTGTTTGCGGTATGGGGGGACATCCCGGAGTCCATGGCAGTGTTGGGGGGCGATTGGAACGAAGTAATGGATGTGTGTATGGACCGCCTGCGACTGCGGGAGACGCTAGCGGCTGCCCCCCTACCCGGTTGAATGCGATGGTGGAGGGGATGGGTTGGGTAGATGTGTGGCGTCATATGCATCCCAAGGTACGAGAGTACACATATGTTTCGGCGGTGCATGGCTCCTTCTCGAGATTGGACTATGTGTTTATGCCCAGTGTATACCTGAACAGGGTGCGGTAGGCCGGGATTTTGCCGAGAGCGCTGTCCGACCACTCCCCAGTGGTGGTCAGGGTCAACCCACTCAAGAACCGACAGCCATTCCGGTGGAGGATGTCCGCGTGGCACCTTCAGCAGCCTGACTACGTCCAGCATCTACGGGGTGCGATTGCCCATTACTGGCAGGAAAACCTAGTGGAAGACATAGACGCAGTCGTAGTTTGGGAGGCGATGAAGCCCGCCTTACGGGGTGTAGACATCGCGTGGTGTGCGGCGGCCCGTCGACGACGCCGGGAGGCTATCGCTGAGGCAGCTACGCTAGTGGAAACCTTGGAACTGCGGTGCCGAGGAGGGGGAGATGAGATAGCGGTGAGGTTGCTCTTGCAGGCGCAGCAGTCGTATGCATCTGTGTTGCTCGACGAGGCTAGACAAGCGTGGCTGGCCACACGGAGTAGGGTATACCAGTGGGGGGACAAGTCCTGTACCATGCTTCATAGACTGTGTCAGCGTACCTTCCAGCCGCTCACGCTACCGGGCCTCACTGCTGAGGACGGAGTGGCGATTACTGATCCCGGGGAGCTGGCAGCGAGTTTCGCCCATTATTTCAAGGCGCAATATGCTCCGCAGGATAGACTATTGGCGGATGACGTCGCTAAATTCATTGATGACTTTCCGCCGAGGGCGGTCTCGGATGAGACCAGGACGGCACTGGACCTTCCCCTTACAGCGGAGGAGCTGGGAGACGCACTGGGACAGCTCAACACCGGGAAGGCACCTGGGCCAAGTGGCTTCCCGAGTGAATTTTATAGGAAATTTCAGCTCCAATTGGGGTCCCGTTACCGGAATGCACTAGAGGCCGCGCGAACACAGGGCAGGCTGCCGCCTGACTGGCGTCATGCCGAAGTTGTAGTCTTTCAGAAACCGGGCAGACCTCCGGACAGACATGACTCTTATCGTCCGATATCTCTCCTCAACATAGGGGCTAAAATACTGGCTAAGGCGTTGGCGAACCGGCTACTCCCATATGTGACGGATCTCGTCCACCCAGACCAGGCCGGCTTCATGCCCCATAGGGCGACGCGGCACAACATCCGACGAGCGCAAGTAGCGGTTGACACCATGGGAGCAATGGGGGAGCGGGCGGCTCTGCTGCTAGCGGACATTGATAGAGCTTTAGACTCCGTTAGTTGGACGTACCTATTTGCGCTCCTGCCCCGTCTCAATCTGGGCCCCGTGTTTATTTCCTACATCAAGTTACTATATACCGATATCACCGCTTCGGTGCGTGTCTCTGGGGCGGTCTCGGAAAAGTTTGCGCTTGGCCGGGAGACCCGACAGGGGTGTCCACTCTCCCCATACCTATTTGCGCTTGCCATGGAGCCTATGGTCTCTTGGGTGCGCATTGACGCACAGATGCGGGGCTTTGAGTGGAGTGGGAACCTCTCGGATAGAATTGCATTATATGCAGATGACGTTCTCTTCTTTCTCACTGACCTACACAGATCGGGGCCCCGAGTCTTGGAAATTATGCGTGTTTTTGGAGAAGTGTCGGGCCTTTGTCTGAACCCACGCAAGTCCACTCTGTGGGTGTTGGGTGGCGGGGCCGCAGCGGGTCCCTGGGCATCAGCAATGCAGGTGGCGGCCGGTGGCTTGAAGTATCTGGGGGTGTTCCTCTCAGAGTCTGTGGATATTGCTTGGGAGCGTAACATAGTGCCAGTGTAGGAGAGGGTCCAGACGGATGTGAAAACGTGGTCCCGGATGCCCCTAACTATTTTCGGTAGGTCCGCGATCTTCAAAATGGTTGCGCTCCCACAACTCTTATACCAGCTGCAAAACTACCCCCATCCAATTAACCCCCAGTGGTTTCGGCAGGTCAACTCGGTTTTGGGCCGTTTCTTGTGGGCTGGTGGTGCTGCCAGGGTGGCGCTGCGGACATGCTTCTTGTCCACGTATTGTGGTGGCTTGGCCACGTCGGATCTCTTATCATATTATCAGGCCTCCCAGTTACTGGTACTCAATGAATGGTGGTATGGAGACAGGGGAGAACCGGCATATGCCTTGGAGCGATTACTGATGGGGGATAACACCCTCCATACGGTCCTATACTCGGCTAGGCTGCGGCGGACATTGCCGTGTGCCACGCGAGTTGTCTTTGCTGTGTGGAGACAGGCACTGCGTTGCATGGGCTGGTGGGGTAGGTTAACGGCGGAGACTCGGTTGTGGAAAAACGGGCGACTACCCGCGGTGGCCACGTTGGCGGGCTTTGATGGCTGGGACGCGATTGGGATCTCGTCATTGGGTCATGTATTGACCGGGGTCACCCTCAAATCGTTCCAGGAGCTCAGCACCGAGTTCCACATGCCCAAGACCCAATTCTTTTGATATCTTCAGTTTCGCCATGCATTAGCACCTAGCCTCACTAATTTGGAGTCACTCCCGGAATTTAGCCCAGTTGAAGCGAAGGTGTTCATGGGAGATCTTGGTGATAAGAAGGTGTCTCGAATTTATCAAACACTAGTTACTCATTGCTCAACCACGCTACTTCCACTTAAGGAGGCATGGGAGGAAGATGTTGGCCCCCTGGATGAGGATGACTGGAGGGAGGCCCTGGAGTCCCCACGGGGAGCTGCCATTGCCATACGACTTAGGCTAATTCAATTCAAGTACTTACACAGGGCATACTATACCCGAGAGCGGCTGTGGAAGGCGGGACTAATTGGGTCTCCGGAGTGTCTGCGCTGTAGGGCTGCAACAGGTACGCTGCTGCATACTGTGTGGTCATGTGCTGGGTTGGTCAGATTCTGGAGAGGTGTTTGGAGTTGCCTGACAGAGGTTTTGGGATGGGATCTTCCCCGCACCCCTCGATTAGGGTTGCTCCATGTCTTGGAAGGTGTAGGTGGCAATATATATAAACGTCACTTATTGTTGTTGGGGCTTGTGGTTGCCAAAAGAGACCTGGCCCGAGCGTGGAATGGAGAGCGAGCCCCCCCCTGAGTGCATGGAAGGCTGGACTAGACTACTTTATGGGATTGGAGCGCCCGGTATATGAAGCGAGAGGATGCCCCCGCAAACATTTTAAGATCTGGAAGCGGTGGGCGGAATATAGGGGGCTGCTACTGGACCCCCCAGTGGAACAAGAGGAGGAAATACAGGTAGATGATGCGGTACAGGCCTAGGAAGTGCGTCATACCTAACACACCATGACCAAATACTGATTGTCTTGTATACTCTTGTGCACGGGGTTAGGGAGGGATAAGGGGTGGGTAGCAGGGTAGTTGGGTGGTTGGGGTCGGTGGGTGGAGGAGGGGGGGCTCATGTTGTTTGTCTACTTATTTAATAGACTTTGCACTAATGATAAACAATGTCATGATGCTTGGTGGTGATCTCCTGACTGTGGGGAGCCACGTCTATCGCTTTGCTTAACCACTCAATAAAATTTGTTGTGAAAAAAACAAATAATAATTGCTCTGTCCGTCGTGGACACTGTATCAGTACCCAGCAGCAACATGGTGCAGGTCACAGCCTTGTACACATAATGCCCTTCTTCCATGTCAATCCCACACTTTGGTATGTGGTCCCTGCCATGTTATTTGTGCATTTGTTGATTGATGATGCTTGACACTCTCGAGATGGTAACAATGATGTACATGTGATTAATGTGATGTGTGTCATTGCTGACCTTGACAAGGCTTGTGTCACTGTATGGTATGGTCCCAGACTGGTGCCTTCACATCAGCTCGTGCACACAACAGACATTTTTCATGCTGCTGTGATGTATGTGTGGACTGATGTATGCAGGCTTCACATAATGCATTGAGCTGTGACATGCACAGCAGATGGTAATGGAAAAGTCATGTTTGTGCAAACACATTTGCGTATGTACCAGCAACTGGCGGGCACATGTGACATGTGTTGTTCTGCTTGAGTGCATTCACATTGACCAATGTGTCGGTGGCACTTGGGTATGGTTAGTGGAGATGTGTGCCCACTGTGTGTATCATGAGGACACACATGTAAGCTGATGTGCAATACAGCTCTCAGGCAGTGTTCGTTTTAACATTACATAGTTGTTGCCATGTTCTGTGGACATCTCATGATGGTTGACCCTGACTTTTTCTATGTCATCTCGCAACTGAGAAGGCCAAATCTACTACGTCACCTGACAGTGCTGGAGGACATGGAGAATGAGGCAATCATTCGCAAATTCCGCCTGGATAGACCAACACTGAAAGTCCTGTGTGATCTTCTGGAGCCCCACCTGCAGCCTCGACGTCACTATCCAACTGCTTTCACACCCACATACAAGGTGATGGCAGCCCTTCACTTTTTCGCAAGTGGTTCCTTCCAGGAGACCGTGGCTAGCGCTGGAGGGATGTCGCAGCCCATGTTCAGACAGGTGCTGAGGGATGTTCTTGCAGCCATGATGATATATAGGAATCGCTACATCCATTATCCGAGGGGAGCAGAATTGGCCGGTGTAAAGGGTGACTTCTATCCCCTTGGGCGCATCCCACATGTTGTGGGTGCCATCGATTGCACGCATGTAGGTCTGGTGGCTCCACAGGCAACAGAGCACATACATAGGAACAGAAAACATTTCCATTCAATCAATGTTCAGGTGGTGTGCCTTGCGGACATGACTATTTCACATGTGTGTGCAAAATTTCCAGGCTCTGCACATGACTCGTACGTCATGAGGAACAGCATTGTGCCCCAACTGATGGAAAATCTGCATCCCGAGCGTGCTTGGATTGTGGGTGAGTATGCCTACAGATTTGAGTGCTGTGTATTACCTGATGCACTCTGGCCGTGCAACATTGCAATGTGTGTTTTTCATTCACAGGTGACTCTGCATATCCCAGTAGGCCATGGCTGTTGAGCCCACTGAGGAATCCACAGAGCCCAGCTAACAACTGCTACAATGAGGCCCATGGCAGGACCCGACGTGTGATTGAGCGGACTTTTGGGCTGCTGAAGTCAAGATTCCGCTGCCTTGACAGGACAGGAGGTGCACTGTCATACTCGCCTGGGAAGGTGTGCAAGATCGTTGTGGCATGCTGTATGCTGCATAACCTGGCCATCCACAAGGGGATCCCCTTGCTCATGGACGATAATGAGGAACCAAGACCTGCACCTGCTGTAGGACCTGCGTCCAGTGATGAGGACAGTGGAGAGGATGAAGGAGTAGACCTGCGGCAGCAGCTCATTGAACGCTACTTCACTTGAAGGTGGGTGACGAGGTACAACGTGTAAATTGTCTGGTGTGATTGCTGTTGTTGTGAAGGGCTATGCGTGGATGTAACAGACAGGCACACTTTCAGTCACCTGTGTGTGGTTAAAGTGACATTGACGTATGCAGGACTCTATTTGTTCACACCTGCAGCCCATTGTCTAGTATGCCTGTAGTGTCTTGTGTATGTTTTGTGTAGTGTTCTGCCTGTGATGCAACAATGTGACCAGTGACTGTTGTTCTGTTGTGTCTCCCTAGGTGCTACAGACGAATCCTGCACTACATACTGTACATCATTTGGACACATCATGGACATTGTCAACATTGTAAATATAGCACTAAAAACGATACAGCACATAAACTGTTGCATCAGGTATTTTATTTTGACAGTGTACATGTGATTTGTGCGGGAATATTTACATGACAGTGGGGAATGAGCAGTGAGTTGACAGTCCTGTTCAATGAGATGCAAGAGTATAGTCCAGATGGATGTGGTGTCCCAGTCCAACAGACAGGTGCTATTGCCAAGGAAATGTGGGTAAAGACAATCCAAACAGTCAATGCAGTAGGGAAGAGGGTTGTCATCACGGCTGGCTCTGTGACTGGTGTGTGACAGGTGCTTTGCCTCCGGTGACTCCCAGGCTCTTCTTTGGACGCCCCCTAGATATTTTTGGCAGTGGGGGTCCTGCTGAATGGCCAGCGGCGTGAGGGGACTTGTCCCTCTCTGTTGGCGCAGGGGAGGAGGGTGCACTGTCATCCTACGGCACAACAGGAGGGGACGGAGGTGGTGGTTGGGACACAGGCCTGTCCCTCTGCAATGCCACTTGCTGGCCCATGAGGTCCACCATCTGTCCAAGGCGGTTGTCGATGGACCTCATCAGCAGGATGAGCTCCCTTAAAAGTTCATCCGACCGGCCACTTTGTACCTGGACCTCTTGGTATGCCTCCACTACTCTGGTGGAGTGGTCCAGGGATGGTGTCCACTCCTCCCGAGGTCTGGTGGTGACCCTGGCCCTCCCACCTGCTCTGCTGCCACGGACCTCGTGCCTCGCCACTGTGGGTCCATGCACTCTCTCCCTGCCCTCCACAGTTGTTGCTGTGGACTGGCCATCCCCTGGGATAGGGAGGGTGCTGCAGGTGTTACTGGTGGTACTAGTAGTAGTGGCAGTGGCGGTGGTGACGGTGGTGGTTGCGGTGGAGGTAGAGGCCATGACAGCAGGGGTCTGCTGCACTGTTGTTGCAGCAGACGTGGTGGTGGGGAGGATGGGGGCCTGGGACCTCTGGGTCTGTGGCACACCAGACAGGCCGGCCTGGAGCTCATCGTCCAGACTGTCCTGGGTCTCTGCATCTGAGAGTCCATGTGCCGGAGGTGGAGACTGGCTCTGCTGGTCGTTGGTGTGGTCCTCAGCAGTGAGTTCTTCATCACCTGTGGAGTAGATGGGGAATGGTCAGTGTTGGGCACTGTGCAAGTATTGTCTCAGCTGCGTGTAATCGACTATCTGTACACTACACAAATATGAAGTCAGCAGTAGTACAATTCATGCCAACACTGAGTGTAATTTCATAGTGCAGAGGAACATCATTTACTCATACATGTTGGATGTCAATGCATTGAATGCAATTGTTGCTGCGTTTCGGGATGCAGGTCTCCCACACACACATCAGGAAGAGTTAAGATAGCTACCTACCTGTTAGGTGAGGGTGAACAGTGCAATGGCTGCCACATGCTCCTGGGTGGGGGAGGCCTCCATGCTGCTGGGCTGTGGGGCAGGGGGCATGCTGGGAGTAGTGATACAATCCTCCCACCCACACACACTCCTCCATTACAAGATGGCTACCTACCTGTTAGGTGAGGGTGAACAGTACAATGGCTGCCACATGCTCTTGGGTGGGGGAGGCCTCCATGCTGCTGGGCTGTGGGGCAGGGGGCATGCTGGGAGTAGTGATACAATCCTCCCACCCACACACACTCCTCCATTACAAGATGGCTACCTACCTGTTAGGTGAGGGTGAACAGTGCAATGGCTGCCACATGCTCCTGGGTGGGGAGGCCTCCATGCTGCTGGGCTGTGGGGCAGGGGGCATGCTGGGAGTAGTGAAACAGGCATCCCACCCACATACAGGACTCCATTACAGGATGGCTACCTACCTGTTAGGTGAGGGTGAACAGTGCAATGGCTGCCACATGCTCTTGGGTGGGGGAGGCCTCCATGCTGCTGGGCTGTGGGGCAGGGGGCATGCTGGGAGTAGTGATACAATCCTCCCACCCACACACACTCCTCCATTACAAGATGGCTACCTACCTGTTAGGTGAGGGTAAACAGTGCAATGGCTGCCACATGCTCCTGGGTGGGGGAGGCCTCCATGCTGCTGGGCTGTGGGCATGCTGGGAGTAGTGAAACAGGCATCCCACCCACACACAGGACTCCATTACAGGATGGCTACCTACCTGTTAGGTGAGGGTGAACAGTGCAATGGCTGCCACATGCTTCTGGGTGGGGGAGGCATCCATGCTGCTGGGCTGTGGGGCAGGGGACATGCTGGGAGTAGTGAAACAGGCATCCTACCCACACACAGGACTCCATTACAGGATGGCTACCTACCTGTTGGGTAAGGGTGGACAGTGTGATGGGGTTTGGGTTGTGCAAGGGAGTAATTCCCAGTGTGTTGTTTGGCATTTGTTTGTACTTACCAGCCTCTGCTCCCCCAGCTACTCCTGTGAGACTCTCAGGAAGCAGTATGGCAAGCACCTTCTCCTCCCATGGTGTGAATGTTTTGGGTGGGATGGGAGGGCCACTGCCAGTCACGTTCGCCAGCGTCCAGTTCTTACTCCTCCTCTCCTTGACAATCCTCTAGAGATCATGCCACCGCTTCATGATCTCCTTCTTGGATCTTGGGGTGGTCCCTGCTGTATTCACCCTTTGGACTATCCTTTCCCACATTTGGTTCCTTCTGGCTAATGGTGTCTGTTAGACCAGGCTACCAAACAGTTGTGGCTCTACTCTCACTATCTCGTTGACCATGACTGTTAACTTACTCTCAGTGAATTTGGGCATTTTAGGTGAGGTCATGGTGTGTTGTGGTTGGAGTGTTTGTGGGTGCTGGTGGGTGGGTGGTGGGTGTGATGTTGGTGTGTGAGGTCTGAGGTGTGCTGGGGGATTGTTGGTGCTGATGTGATGGTGGTGGTGTTTGTGTGTGTGTGCTGTGCTCTCTAGCCTCTCCTGTGATATGTGGTGTATGGCCTTCTCTTCTGGAGTATTGCAAAGGATTGTGGTCAGTGAAGCTGGTGGTTTTGTACTCTGCTGTGTGGGTGTGGCCAAGTGGTATTTGGATGTCAGGTGTGTTGTGGGAGTTGCCCTATCCTTGTATATGTTTCTTAGCAATGTTTATTGCTATTTGTATTTCTTTCGGGGGTGGCATAGCTACATTGATTTGTTCAATGTTTGTCATCACTGCGGTGTTTTGGAATCGTCTGCCATTTTTTTCATGTTCATTCCGCTGCGGTGGCTATGCTGCAGCTCTTCTGATATCTCTCCCATTCACTCCTCTGTGCGACCGCGGCGGTCGGAAACAGCAGTTCCGACCGCGGGACATTCGGGGATATCCTAATTTCCCGTGCAGTGTCTCCGCTTTACATGTGGACGGTTTTGTATTTTCTGCTGCTTTTCCGGCCGCCGCGGTCGGAGTTTTGGCATCACCGCACCCGTCGGGCGGTTTTATTTCAACCGCTACCGCCGCGGTCGGTCTTTTCTGGCGGTTTATCCTAATTTGACCGCCGGTTTATCCGCGGTCCTGACGGGCGGTTGTTTTCCGCCTCCATGGCGGTCAGGGTGATTTTCCGCCCGTGATCCTAATGTGCCCCTTAATTCTTTCACATTTAAGATTTTCATTGAACATATACAATTTGCATGATAAAATTATTAGCGTGAAATTAAAATTCATTCTCGGTTAAATTTATCCCCGTATTACATATTCTTTTCAAATTGATTGCATTGTTTAATGCGCTCCTCGTGCATATTGATACAAATAATATGTATTCTCCTTTGTCTTTAAAATCATCAGGCCGTGAATCGGCAGTAGTCTACTGCGCAAATTATACCCCTAATGTACCAATACATTGACATGTCACAGGTAATATTCAACAGCACACATTTCTAGACCACACGATTAATTTTACGTGGTCAGATATCATAGTATTACATAATAAGACACTAACAGTGAGTCTTCCTCATCACTTGATCCTTTGATAAAAAACACAAAATCATAGTGTTACATAATGCAATTCTATCCGTAACTTACTGCATTCATCTAACATTCTAATGGATTTATGTCCAATAAAGGGATCGAATACTATAAAACTATTGCCATAAACCAGCAAATTGCTGTTGTAACTACATACCTGTATTAAAAATTCACGACAGCTTTAGGGAAACAAACAGATATTCCTTACATATCTGAAATTTCATGTTTAGAAATCACATTTTAGACACCCAAGTGTGATGCCAGTTCCTCACTACTAATTAACCCGCTTGGAGAATTTGTCTTTAAATCGACTATATTCTGTGATTCGAACCTGCGCTGTCTTTTTAATCTGGCTCCCTCCTCTTATATGATCTTTGACATGATCTAGGCCATAATACTGTAACACATTCATATTGCTTGAGTGTTTCTCAGCATAATGCCTGGCCACCGGGTACGACTCATCGTTCTTAGCTATCGCCCTTAGATGTTCCCAGATCCTTATTTTCAAGGGGTGGATAGTGCTGCCGATGTCGTGTAAGCCAAACGGACAGACTAAGCAACAGACAGCGTAGGAAGTGCTACGAGTCAGAAATTTTGTTATGGGTCTATTCAGATTGATGTCAGGGATATTATATGGTATAACTCTCTTACTATTGCTGCAGGCTTTGCACCTTCCGCACGGAAAGAATCTGCTCATTTCCTTCAAAGTTCCCATTTCTTGTGGTTGCTCCTCTAAATGACTCCGAACCAGGGTGTCTCTCAGAGACCTAGCCTTTTCAAAGGTCCCCAATGGGAATGTCGGTATATCTTCACTTATGACACTATCTGTTTTTAGGATGTGCCAGTTCTTTCTCATTGTGCGTTTTAAGAAGTTAGCCTTGGCTGAGTAAGTAATTTGTAATTTGTAATTTATATTTATATAGTGCATTATCACCAACGGTCTCTAAGCGCTTTGAGAGAGGGGCCTGCTTAAGGTTGAGAGTGGGGAGACGGTACTTTACTGTGGGCCCCAGGCTTCCTTGAACAGGAGGGTTTTGAGTTGTTTCCTAAAAGGTAACAGGTTAGTAGTAATCATTCTAAACTTCCCTTCATTTGCATCACTGGACCCTCTCTTTTTATTTTTATTTTCATGGTCTTTTAGCAATTGTTGCCTAGGGATCTCTCTCACTTTTTGGGAGTGTCCTTTCCAAAAGGGCCGAATCATAACCTCTTACCTCAAACCTGGCCAAACTTTCTTTCGCTGCAGCTTCAAAGTCACATATTTTGGGGCTGTTTCTTTTTACCCTTAGTAATTCTCCATAGGGTCTACTCTGTTTCAGTTTTGGCGGAAGATTGCTGGTTGCAAATAGGGTTGAGTTACCCGCTGTTGTTTTGCGGTACAATGCTGTATTGAGTTGACCTTCTGACACAAACACTTTCAGGTCGAGGTAGTCCACTGCCACTGGACTCACTGTTCCTGAAAAGTGCAGATTTAAGTTGTTCTCATTTAACTTGTCAATATAACCTCGTGCCAATTCGAGAGTGCCTTCCCACACAATAAAAAGGTCATCTATATATCGATGCCAAGAACCAGCGCGACCTTTACTTTGCCCTCTCTCATAGGTTCTGGGCACCTGCTCTTCCCACCAGCCTACGATCAAGTTTGCAGCGCTGGGAGCGAAGCAGGTGCCCATCGCCATGCCAGAGATCTGTTTAAAAAACTTTTCTACAAATACAAAGATGTTATTTGTAAGGCAAAATGTTGTAAACTCAATCAGCATAACATTGTGTTCAGCAAACCGCAATTGTCTCTTATTCAAATAAAATTGTGCCGCTCTAAGCCCATCGTCATTTTTGATGCACGCATATAAACTGGTGATGTCCAGCACCACCAGTTGGTACGATGGATCCCAAGTTATGTTACCAATTTTGTTCAAGAAGTCTTTGGTATCCTTGACATATGAATTAAGTTCCATCACGAACGGAAAAAGGAAATGGTCAATAAACATAGATAAATATTCCGTCAGACTCTCCTGTGATGACACAATTGGCCTACTTGGTGGATGTAGGCTGTCTTTGTGGAGCTTCGGAATATGATAGAAAGTAGCTGTGAATGGATTGCTGTTAATTAGAAATAAATGTTCTTCCGTCCCCAGTATAGACTTGTTGTACCATTTCCTTATTAAAAACTCATATCCAATCTCACATTGTTGGTACTCCTTTTGTGCGGCTGGTATATAATATTGTCTATCTGACAATTGTCTCAGGGCTTCTTCGCATTATTGTGTTCTTGTTTACAACACCACGTTTCCGCCTTTATCTGCAGGCTTGATTACAATCGACGTATCCTGAAGAAGACCATTTAATGCTAGTTTCTCTTCCTGAGTCAGATTGTCCTTCCTGTGACTTTTAGAACTTTTACATCTGAACTTAAGTAGCTCACTGACCATAGCTTCAGGGAAGACTTCTATCACGTCAAATGGCATCTGCGGTATAAAAGTAGATTTGGGTTTGAAAGGACTTTCTTCCATATCTTGATCAATCCCAACTCGTACCGCTCTCATCGCTATGTCCTCCATGATGCTGGATTGATTCTCCTGGGTGTTAGGGAGATTATGTAAAAGTACCACTGCTGGTAAATCGTTGCAGGTTAGAAGATCAGTTGCTGTCATCCTTATTGATGGAAATTTGGTCTTTTCCAAAGTTGGTCTCAATTTGAAATATTTATGTAGCTTCAATTTGCGTGCGAAGCAAAAGAGGTAAATTCTTGTTTGTGTGAATTCCAGGCAACTCGTCGGGCAGAATGTTAATCCTAGAGTTAAAACCTTTGTCTCACACGCAGATAGTTGTTTTGATGTTAGATTGACCACTGTTAAGTTGTTACTTTCTACTGCCGTTTGATGTATCTATTTTTGCGGGCCCCCCAGGCCGGTGCTCTTCCCCTTCTTCTTCCTGCCCCAGCCCGCTCTGCGTGTTCTTCAATGGGTTGCTCGGGTGGTTTGGTCTTGTCCCCCCGTAGCCAGGATTGTCTGATCACTTGAAATTCGTTGTGAAAAGGAGTCATTGTTATTGATCTTTACCTTTGAAGTAATTGATTAAAAGACGTCTGTCCGCGGTGTGTTGGTAACACCGAAGAATTGCAAAAAACACAGTTGATGGACAGAATGTAGAACAATGTCATACATTCACCCCAGTACAAGGATCTGGGCCTAAATCACTCGTTTTTTTGCACTCCACACCACCTTGGGTTAGACACTGGCTATATGCAAATCAGCTCTGACCCTGTGCCTCATGGGAACAGTCCAGTCCGAACTACCAAGCCATGTCTTTCCCAGACCGGAATCAAGCATCCAAGGACCGGTTACACCGAAGAAGGCGGACCACCGAAACGCGCTTGTTCACGGAATAAAGATCCTTTGAGAGAACGCCACCCGTGAGTGCTTATTTTCCCCATAATTGGCGAATTTGGAGCTTATATATATATATTTATACATTAATAACGGACATCTTGAATCCAGAATTTTCCGTAAAGAAACGGCTGGTAACAGCATTTTACATGCTGCAAGTGCACATCCAGCACATCTGGTGTCCAGTATCCCCTACGGGGAAATGTTACGACTACGACGAGTCTGTAGCAACTCTGTTTTTTTTTTTTTTTTTTGGTTAAAGACTTTTATTGAGCAATCAGATAAAAAGTACAAGGATGGGCCTACAACCACACGGGCTGGCCGCTAAGTCGCAAAACACGACACATGAAGTAAACAATCATTTCCGTGGCCAGGCCGAAATCATAGAGTAAAATTGCTCCAGACATAGGACAGGACACAACAATTTTCTATATTAAACATTAAAATAACGAACACCAAACAAGGCGAATGCAGCAATCAAGGCAGCCCGGATGTCAGAGGGGAAGGCCACTAATCAGGAAAACAAAGCTAAATCAATGAGACTCGGCAAGGCCGGGGGGGGGGGGAAGCAGGGAGGACAGGAAAATCCTAGTACAGAATAAAAAAATTTCGGGAACGTCAGCCTAGGGAGACAGGGTGACATCGGAGGTGGCGACCAAGGGAGGGGTACAGATGTCTCCACGATATGCATTCCATTGACCCCAAATGTTCGTCCACGCCCTGGGTCTGCCCCTAGCCACATAGACGGTCTACTCTCGGAACATGGACCAGTCCATGTTATCCTCCCATACCGAAACGTCTGGAGGTCGGGATGCGCCCCAAAGTTGCGCAATGTCACGCTTCGCGACCATGTAACCCAAGGTCGCCCATCTAGTCTGGGCCACAGAGTAATCGGAGGGTTCCCATACGTTCAGCAGGCATCGTCGGGCCTCAGGCCGCAGGGCAACACCAGTCACAACAGTCATTACCGCAAGCACATCCACCCAGTAGGCTGCCACCACAGGGCACTCCCAAAGTATATGCATAAAGGTAGCGCTCATCCCACAGCCACGCTTACATAAGCCATCCGGGGAAAAACCCATTACAACCAAACGCGGACCAGTCACATACACCCGGTGGAGGATCTTAAGCTGCACCAAACGAAGACGGGCGGGAATGGCGACCTCTTTCGGAGAGGAGAGTGCCGACTGCCAATCCTCGTCATCTAATTCCAATCCGTCACCGACCCACATCTCCCTGAGTCGGAGCAACAAATCAGTGCGATTATGAATCAATTTTTTGTAAATAAGGGAGATAGTGCTGTCGGGCAGGTGTCCATCTAGTATACGATCTTCAAGGGGGGAGGACTCGGGCAGGGCCACATCAGGAGTCAGAACTGAGGCCAGGGCATGCCGGACCTGCAGATACCGGAAAAACTCCCTATCACTCAAGCCGTAGTCTGCCTTAAGGGCCTGGAATGACTTCACACTACCATTCACACAAACATCACCCACCTTACAAATCCCAATCATATCCCAGCGGTCAAAGCCCTTAGTAGACCAGAGACACCCCAAACGTTCAGAAGCATAAAGCGGAGTCGCCAGCGTCAGTCGATTCTCCCATCCCAAACTCACATTCGCGGCGCGCCACACGTTGACTGCGGTCCTGGACGGGCCCGTAAGATGGCGCCCGGCCGATCTAGAATAAAGCGCTCTATTAAAGTCCCCTCCCGGCAGCTGGAACCCATCCATCTCAAAGGCCGGATCGCGACCCGGTGAATACATCGCGTGGTTAATGGCAGATAGCTGGGCAGCCCAATAATATCTCTTGATGTCGGGGAGCGCCATGCCCCCGTCGTACCAAGGGATGGTAAGTTTCGCAAGGGCTATACGTGGACGCCCGTCCCAAATCAGTTGTCGTTGCAGACTCTCGATCTCCCTGAAATAGGTAGCGGGAATGTCGTCATAAGAATTTTGAAGTGCGTAGAGGAACCGCGGCAAGGACATCATTTTAAAAAGAGCTGCCCTACCCAGAGGAGATAGGGGTAGCTTACGCCAACGGGCCACATCCAGTTGCAGTCTAAGAAGCGGGGGGAGGAGATTACGCTCAAACCGGAGTGAGGGGTCCAGGGTAATAAAAATCCCCAAATACTTGAAGCCAGATTGGACCACCTGGATAGGAAATCTGTCCGGCAAAGGGGGCAAAACACCCGAAAGAACATACACACAGGACTCAGCCCAGTTAATAACAAGGCCCGAGTTAGTCCCGAACGAAGTAAGAACATCAAATAAGACGTTTAAAGATTTACGCGGGGAAGTAAGATATAGAAGAATGTCGTCCGCGTAAAGAGAAACGCGGTCCTCAAAGTCCGGAGACCAACGGATCCCTTTGAGTGAAGGCTCCCATCGAAGCCACGCAGCTAACGGTTCCAAGGCAAGCGCGAAAAGCAATGGAGACAAGGGGCAACCCTGACGGGTCCCCCTACCAAGGCAGAAGGGTACTGAAACTCTACCGTTCACCACTACTTGCGCTAAGGGTTCAACGTACAACAACTTCACCCAACCAATAAACTCAGGTCCAAAACCAAATTTTTCGAGAGCCGCCCAAAGATAGGGCCACTCGACAGTGTCAAAGGCCATCGAGGCGTCTAACGAGGCCAAAATGGCCGGCTCCGTCAGAAGCCCCGCCCTCGCAACAGCACCGTGGAGACGACGTAGGTTGAGAGCCGTGTTGCGATGTGGGATAAATCCGGATTGATCCGGATGAACCAAGCCACTAATGACCGTCAGTAGGCGGGTCGCCAGGAGCTTAGCCAGGACCTTAGGCTCAAAATTTAACAGGGAAATGGGCCTATAAGACGAACAAAGGTCCCGCGGTTTCCCGTCTTTGGGAATTACGACTATCGTAGCCAGACGCTGGTCATACGGGAGAATACCCCGTTCCCGGGACTCCAAAAACATGGCACGAAGATAGGGCGCTAACCTGTCAGGGCGTAGCTTGTACAGCTCAATTGGCAACCCATTCGGGCCCAAGGCCTTGCCCGAACGGAGCGAACGAATGGCAGTCGCTATCTCATCCGTAGTAAAAGGGGACTCCAACGAGACACGATCCAGATCGGAAACACTGGGCAAAGCTATATCGCGCAACAAAAGGCGAGAGTCAGCCATATCCCGTCCAGACACAGGGGTATAAACCACACGAAAATACTCCGCAAAACGGTCAACTATTCCAACCGGGTCTGTCACTTCGACACCATTCGACGACTGAATCACAGGCACCACACGATTCGCCCTCTCTTTCTTATCCAACCACGCCAACAATTTACCCGCTTTGTCCCCCACATCATACAGACGACCCTGCTGTTCCCGGAACATCAGTTTAGCCGCATCCGTGACCAAGGACTTATAGGCAAACTGTTTCAGACCCAGGGCGTGGAGTTTATCAGAGGTGACATCTGACTCTAAGTCGGCCTCCCTCTCCGCAATCTCTCTCTCAAGGTCCACCACCTCCCGATTCCTAGCTTTCTTGGATTCAACAATAAGGGAAAGGGCCTGCCCACGAATCACTGTCTTAAAGGCCTCCCACAGGGATACCGCAGAGGAAACGGACCCCTCGTTGTCTAAAAAATAGGCATCCAAAGACTTAGTCAAAAGGTTGCGGGTCTCAGGAGAGGCAAGGTACCAGGAGTTAATAGGCGCCACTCGGCCCGCCGCCTCCACCCCAAACTCAAAACAAAGCCAGAGCGGAGAATGATCGGAGATGCCCCGGGGGAGGTGTCTGATCTCACGCACCGCCGGCGTCTGCGCCGCGGGCATCAGGAAATAATCCAGTCTAGACAGACTCCCATGGGCCCCCGAATGGAAAGTGTATTGAAGCTGGGTAGGATGCAGAAGCCTCCAGCAATCCACCAAGCCAAATGTGTCCAAAAACCCACCCAGCCACTGTTGGGCTGAAGGAGTATCTCTAGGGGGGTAACGATCGTGTAGACCGGAGATCACAGAATTAAAGTCACCTGCAATAAAGAGAGTACTATCAGGGAGGTTCAACAACACACGGCCCAAATCGGAAAAGGTAGAAGTCTGTAGGCCGGGGGGCACATAAACAGTAAACAAGGAGAGAGTACGACCCTCATAACGACCCACGAGGACAGCATAACGCCCCCGATCATCAAGGATCACATCATCAATAGCTAGGGGGAGGGAAGCCCGAACAAGGATACCCACCCCCCTGGAACCCGTGCTAAACCCCGAATGTGCGGCAAGGCGATATCCCCACCTATTCATCGCACGACAAGTATTGCCCACCAAATGAGTTTCCTGTAGAAAAACAATATCTGGAGAGAAACGGCATAGACATTTCAACACCACACTCCGCTTAATGCGATCTCCCAGACCATTAACATTCCACGAAACAATCCTCAACCCGCTACCCCCCATCCCACACAGAAATGCCGAAACCCCTCTGCAATGAGCATGACATAAGAAACATCAGAAGCAAGATTGAGTCGCCTTGAGAACATAACACACAAACATCGAACATCCCAACCACCCACCCCCCAACAATCAAGAAAACACCCCCCACCCTGCACCCCTGCAAAATGCTAAAAAGCCACCCCAACATGCAGTGTGCCTGTCGCCCAAGAACCCCCATTCTACAAAAAGAAACCCGGAGGAGGAAAGGCTCTGGCCCACCCGCCACCCCGAGCAAGACAAATAATAGAGGAGAACACACAAACAGTAGAGGCACTGAGGCATAGAATCCCTGAAAAGTTTACTCTATACGAGGGCCCAGGTGCAGACGAATCGTTCAGCTCTCCACACCACCCTCAGCACCACCCGGGTGGGCGGCGGACTCAGTCGCAGGAGGTCGGTCAGGCAGAGAGTCCAGCCAGTCATTCACAGAATCAGGCCGATCAAAGAAGAAGGCTCGGTCATTGTACTTAACGCGCAGCCTTGTAGGAAAAAGCATAGCGTAGCGTAACCCCATGTCTCGGAGACGTTTCTTAACACCACGGAAGGCCATACGCTGTTCTGGACCTGTTGAGAGAAGTCCGGATAAAAGTTCACCGTGGCATTCTCAAAGGCCACCGGGCCCTTCACACGCGATGCTTGCAGGATAGCGTCCCGATCCCTATAATGGAAGAGTTTCGCAACAATAGGCCTCGGCGGGGCACCTGGCTTACCCTGGCCCCCCGGAACACGATGGGCACGCTCCACTGCGAAAAATTTACTCAGACCAGATGGAGAGAGGTAGTTCTGGATCAAGTCCTCAACAAGGAGATCAACAGAGTGAGGTTCTGGATTCTCCGGAACTCCGACCACGCGCACATTACAGCGACGTGCCCTGTTTTCAAAGTCTTCCAAGCGCCGGGTCATGAAATCGTTCACCCTACGGAGGTTGCCGATCTCCGTCTGTATCTCCGAGACGTCTTCCGTGAGGCTGGACGACTTGAGATCCAATGACTTCACCTTCTCATTGGTTTTCGACAGGTCGGCTCGAATCAAGGTCACATCAATGGCCACGGTGTCGATTTTGTGGGCCAAAGCTTCATATTGTTGGCCTATCGTCTCTTTCATGCCAGAAATGGCGCCCATGATGTCTTGCAAGGACGGCTCCGTTGACGCGTCCACAATGTGGTCAGCAGTACTTGATCCGGGCAGGGCGGCTCCGGGGGACCCCTTTGAATGGGTGTAGCGGTCCATAACGTTAGACTGGACCGGGCCCCCACGCAGGGGTGTCTTGGTCTTCCGAGTCTCTCGGTCCCCTCTGCCAGCCATACTAGAACTGCGTCACCAGGAGAGTTACCAGGCTCGATGGAATGGCCACAGGAAAGTAGGGCTTCGGGACCAAGGAGCCGCTGCTAGGGTACCACTAGTATAGGGCCAGCAGATAGGAGAATAAACCAGCCAAAGGCCCGATAGCCGTCTCGCGCCCCGGATCCAGCCCAGGCCAGGCTCCCCTGCCAGATGTCTCAGTCTGAGGCAGAAACGAAACCGAAACTTAAGGGGGGGACCCACAAGTCGCGTCCCCCTGCCGCTGTTGTTCAACTCCAAGACGGCCACAGAGCCTCACCCAGTCCCGGGCATACCTCGAGGGCGGAGCCCGAAAGTTCGAATCACCGTAACTCCGGCACCCCGGGTCCAAATCAAATTTCAAAAGTTCCAGGGCAATCAGCTCAGCGTCCTCTACACAAATCCTCGTAAAGAGTCAGGATATGTTCAGGATATCATGCCGGGAGCGGCGGGGGTCCGGGGAGCGCTGTGCTCACGCGGCCATCTCGGATGCCCGCCAAGCTCCTCCTGTAGCAACTCTGTTGATTTAGAGAAGGCACAGGGCAAAAGTAAGATGCGTTGCCTTGAACGAGGATATTCGAGCCAGTTAATTGAGAGGGCCAAACAGAAGTCTATGGTATTATCTAGGGAGGAACTTTTGGTGAAGAAATCTGACCGCCAGACAAAATCCACCCCAGATAAGCAAAATGTAGGTAAGAAGGAAGCCAGTTG
The DNA here is from genome assembly GCF_964261635.1 of Lissotriton helveticus. Classification (NCBI taxonomy): domain Eukaryota; kingdom Metazoa; phylum Chordata; class Amphibia; order Caudata; family Salamandridae; genus Lissotriton; species Lissotriton helveticus. Next base: position 370,353,135 of record NC_136059.1, read on the forward strand.
TTTTCGGATAATAACAGGATACAACAAACAGCACCAACAAGTGCGCAGGATTGTTGATAAACACTGGCCATTGGTGATGAAGGACAATATTATTGGCAAAACTGTCCCTAAAAGAGTATCTCTCACTTTTAGCAAAGCCCCATCCCTACGTGATCACATAGTGGTAAGAAAAACCCTGAACCTTTTGTGAATTCTCCATGGTGGCAGGAAAATAAAGGCTTTTATAGGTGCAAGACCTGCAAAGCCTGCCTACATGGAGAGAACACCAAAACATACAAAGATGGTTTTACCAATATTCAACATCCGATTACTCAGGTCCTCACCTGCAAAACAGAATTTGCAGTATATGTTTTACAATGCCCCTGTCAACTCAGATATGTGGGCAGCACTAAACATGCTGTCCACAAACGTATCCTCCAGCACCTACGTGCAATCACAAATGGCGATAATACCTATCCTGTGGCGCGTCATTTTAGAGATGTCCACCACAATGATAACACCAGCCTTAAATATTGGGTGATTGACGCAGTCATGAACAGTAGGAGAGGAGGGGACAGGGATGCCAAATTAAGAAGGCTCGAAACCAAGTACATCCTTTTGCTTAATACAAAGACCTCTGTAGGCCTTAACGTAACAGAAGATATATATACATGCTTGCCATAAAAACTTATTATATAAAGAATCTTGTTTGTTAAATGGTCTCCTCCCTGTGGTATGCACATGTGGGAAAAACCCGGCTGGGTGAAACCACATGCGCACCATGGGAAGGCTGCGATTAGATCTATATCTAACAACAATTACTGAAATCTGCTGCTACCTATAATGAATTGTAATTTGATTTTAAAAATCACCTTTGTTGAGCACTTTACACAGATAGGGACTGTATGGAACTTTATTCCCAAGCAGTCCTCTGTGATTTAATTTCTGGGATTTCTTCAAACATTCACACAATGTATGGACTATTTAGCATATGTTTATTTATATTGATTATGATAATATGGTAAATCATGTGGATTGTCAAAAAATATGAGCAAACCAAAAATAACAGGTTACTAATGTGATATAAATATAACAGCTGTCTGTATATACTAGACATATATTTTACCTCAGATATATTGTTCAAATAATCAACATTTGGTATAAAGTGGGACTCTGGTTTAGGATAGGAGAGAGTAGCGTATTTTGCACATGAAGATGGGGGATATTATGCCCAACTTGCTATATTTTTGCACATTTTGCGATATTTTGCACTATCATTATGTAATGTAAGCAATATTTGCACATCTTTAGGAAAGCACTTGCACTTTAAACTAATCCCTCTCCATGAGTCCATTTTCAGATATTTATTTATTTCAAACAGTATTATCGAACAGAAGACATAATCTGCTTTTTGATTATCATACAACATTGTATAAAACCTGAAAAATTAATCTTGCTCATACTAAAAAATGTATTTGACTATGAAATTTTCTCTTTATTTTAACCCACATTTATTTATTCTTGAGATGTTATACCAGCAAACGTATTTATTTACGGTATTTTACTGAAATTAGAACGTAAATATTTTTGATAAGATTGCTGTATTTCACTTATCAGATTGACGAAGTATGTCTTTTATGTCCATACCAAAGACTCACAGGTGGTGTTAATTATGTTATAACACGTGCACTTTAAAAGGGCTGTCCTCTCAAAGTAACGTTGTCATGTGAACAAGGCTCCGTTGAGCCGAAACGTCTTTGACTTTTTTCTGCTATTAAAACTACAGCACCTAACTGGTCCGTGTCCGTGTACTGCTTGCCGGCTGGTGAGACTCCTGAGTGCATCAGGAAGCGGAGTGAGCAATATATATATATCTATATATATTACCTACTGGCGGTCGCCAGTAGGTAGTTATAGTTAGGATCGTTTTCCATAGGAAATCCGCAACATTCTATTGGGAATATCTGTGGCGCCGAATGAGGGATCTGCCTGTAATTTTCCTTAACCTTGCCTCGCTGCGCTACGCTCCTTCCCTGAAGGTTTCGGGGGGATCCGTCAAGCGGGGGCCGAGATAAAAGGGGGATCCCAAAACGTGTTTTTCCCATGTTAATTTCCATAGGGCGGTTGGACTCACTTTTAGCCCGAACGGCTGAATGGATTTCCACCAAACTTGGCAAAACTGTAGGGACTGGTACCCCGATGTGCCTTTGCTATGTCTCAAGATATATGCTCCAGTGGTTTTTACGAAAATTAACTTTGAAAAAATATATATTGGGCTACATTGGGCTATATATATGTTAGAGCCCAAATGTAGCCCGATGTAGCCCAATGTAGCCCAATGTAGCCTGGTAGTATCATAACAAAGTCTTGAAGGAAGTGGTCCACATATTTGGAAATGTTTTCACTGACACTACCAATCGAAGAGACAATTGGGCGTCCAGGGGGATTCATAGCATGTTTGTGGAGTTTGGGTAATAAATGTAAAATCGGCAGTTTGGGAAATGTCACAATTTCTCACATGTAGTACAACTTTTGTGATCTATGCCATTGAGTGTACTTGCAAACTGTGGTACATTGGCAGCACTAGTTGTGCTGCCAAAAAAAGAGTTTTGGAACACATGAGGGCCATTACCAATCATGACCCGAAGTACCCGGTCGCACGCCACTTTGAACAACATCATTTTTCTAACACTGCTGATTTAAACTATTTTATATTGGAGCATGTTCCAAGGCATCCCAGAGGCGGTGACAGAGTGCTTAGTCTGAGACAACGTGAATCGAGGCTCATAATTGAGTTCCAAACGAAATTCCCTGGGGGTCTCAACATGGATGAGGAGCTTGCCAGTCATTTGAGAGAGTAGTTTTTACTATGTATGTACCGCTTATCAGTTTTCCAATATGTATTTCTGTATTTCTGTATTTCAGGTATTCTTATATACCTACAGGTATTTTTGCACTCTTCTTCTGTAGCATATTGAAACTTCTGTATCAATTCATTTTAACATGTATTTGTTGTGTCTTTTATTCCATAGGAGGAAAGGAAGGGGCCCATCACCTGGATTCACTTTCACGGGCGCACCTACCCTTTGCACTCTGGGAATCACTGTTCTCCATCAAGTCACATTTTATATGCCGGCGTGTAAGGTTTGATGACTGAAATCACTACATTTCTGGGACATTTGACACTTGTCAATGATTCTCTTTATTTAGCGTTTGATGACCGTGAACTTTATTCTTGTGATTTGGCGACGACTGAAATCATTTTCATTTGACAAATGACACTTGTCCTTGATTCTATTACATTATCCAGTGATTAATGGTTGGTGATCGTAAATACACTTGTTGTGGTCAGCCTTGCATTTGTTAACAACAGCTGTTGTTAACGGTACACAACGACCCCGTTGGCATGACTGATAAGGGGCCACATTACGTGCAGTTGAGTTATTGTATACCAGACGTGACTCTTACGACTGGGACCTAGATTTTTTCATAGAAATGTTTCTTAGAATTGTTCTTAGATTTTTTCTTAGTTCATCCAGTCATTATTTTTAATTATGTATCACTTTACAAATGTATCATTTTTCATGCATTTCGTTGTGGATTCAAGGTTTAATCAAGATACAAATATGTATAACCATGCTGACGTTGTTTACCATTCCAACATGTCTGCCACTTATACTTTACTTTTCTTTGTCCCATGTCTATGTCGATGAATGTACTGTGACCATGCACTTTACTTTTACCTTACTTAATGCCGGATTATTTTGTGTTGGGTTACACGTGAACAAGGCTGTTGAGCTGAAACGCGTTGTGTAATAAACTGCATCTTCTACATTTGGGTTCCTTTGCCTTAATGCCCGAGAGCGCATGATGAACTTTGTTTTCTTTGTGATGGATTAAACCGGATTGCTTCGCCGGTATTTGCGCCAACTTTCTTGGGTCCCAGCACTCCGGAAGAAGCGCTGTTTCTCTCTGTGGATATATACATATATATATATATATTAACTACTGGCGGTCGCCAGTAGGTAGTTATAGTTAGGATCGTTTTCCATAGGAAATCCGCAACATTCTATTGGGAATAACTTTGGCGCCGAATGAGGGATCTGCCTGTAATGGATTTCCACCAAACTTGGCCAAATTGTAGGGACTGGTACCCCGATGTGCCTTTGCTATGTCTCAAGATATATGCTCCAGTGGTTTTTACGAAAATTTACTTTGAAAAAATATATATTGGGCTACATTGGGCTATATATATATGTTAGAGCCCAAATGTAGCCCAATGTAGCTCAATGTAGCCCAATGTAGCCCAAAGATGGCCACCAGAGACAAAAAAAAACAAATGTAGCCCAAATATCAGCCAGATGTAGCTCAAATATAGCCCAATGACAGAATGTCCCAGAGTGTTCTAAAGAACAACTAGAGCGCTAACAGTCTTACTTATGACAAAAGTATGGCACACCTGAAGTCATCTTGATTGGAATAAAGTGTTAACACTTAAAACATTTAATTTGCAAAGGAACAAAATGAGGGGGTTCATTTTGCCATAGAAATTATGATTAGTGCTGAAGAAAGAAAAATTAGGGCACATTTTGAGTGACTTCTCAAATCCTCTTATATTTCATTAAAACAATTCTGATATGCAGTCTCCCAAGATGGCCACCAGAGACAAAAGAGCCCAAATGTAGCCCAAATATCATCCAGATGTAGCCCAACTATAGCCCAATGACAGAATGTCCCAGAGTGTTCTAAAGAACAACTAGAACGTTAACAGTCTTACTTATGACAAAAGTATGGCACACCTGAAGTCATCTTGATTGGAATAAAGTGGTAACACTTAATATAATACATTTAATTTGAAAAGGAACAAAATGAGGGGTTTCATTTTGCCATAGAAATTGTATATATATATATATATATATATATATATATATATATATATATATATATATATATATATATATATTCACTGAAAAAAACATAGGTTTCACACCAGTTATAGTTAGGAATTAGCATTTAAAAAACCTATTAAATTCACTGAAAAAACCATAGGTTTCACACCAGTTATAGTTAGGTGGAAATTTTACTCGCATAAAACCATTGAAATTCCCGCGTCAAGTTAGTTGGACTCACTATAACTTGCGCGTGCAATGCACTGCTGATGACGTCACATATTACATCACTCATGACATGGTCAGTGACATCACTCATGACATCACTGTTGACATCTCAAATGACATCACTGATGACATCATCCAGTGAATGTGTATCTTTCTGAAAAATACATATTTTTTATATATGTATATCTAAAGGTTGATGGAAGAATAAATGGGTAAATAAATGTCTAAATTGATGTTTTTTTTGTGTAAAATTGATTGGTTAAAATGTAGGTAAGAAGGAAGCCAGTTGTTTTCGGATAATAACAGGATACAACAAACAGCACCAACAAGTGCGCAGGATTGTTGATAAACACTGGCCATTGGTGATGAAGGACAATATTATTGGCAAAACTGTCCCTAAAAGAGTATCTCTCACTTTTAGCAAAGCCCCATCCCTACGTGATCACATAGTGGTAAGAAAAACCCTGAACCTTTTGTGAATTCTCCATGGTGGCAGGAAAATAAAGGCTTTTATAGGTGCAAGACCTGCAAAGCCTGCCTACATGGAGAGAACACCAAAACATACAAAGATGGTTTTACCAATATTCAACATCCGATTACTCAGGTCCTCACCTGCAAAACAGAATTTGCAGTATATGTTTTACAATGCCCCTGTCAACTCAGATATGTGGGCAGCACTAAACATGCTGTCCACAAACGTATCCTCCAGCACCTACGTGCAATCACAAATGGCGATAATACCTATCCTGTGGCGCGTCATTTTAGAGATGTCCACCACAATGATAACACCAGCCTTAAATATTGGGTGATTGACGCAGTCATGAACAGTAGGAGAGGAGGGGACAGGGATGCCAAATTAAGAAGGCTCGAAACCAAGTACATCCTTTTGCTTAATACAAAGACCTCTGTAGGCCTTAACGTAACAGAAGATATATATACATGCTTGCCATAAAAACTTATTATATAAAGAATCTTGTTTGTTAAATGGTCTCCTCCCTGTGGTATGCACATGTGGGAAAAACCCGGCTGGGTGAAACCACATGCGCACCATGGGAAGGCTGCGACTAGATCTATATCTAACAACAATTACTGAAATCTGCTGCTACCTATAATGAATTGTAATTTGATTTTAAAAATCACCTTTGTTGAGCACTTTACACAGATAGGGACTGTATGGAACTTTATTCCCAAGCAGTCCTCTGTGATTTAATTTCTGGGATTTTTTCAAACATTCACACAATGTATGGACTATTTAGCATATGTTTATTTATATTGATTATGATAATATGGTAAATCATGTGGATTGTCAAAAAATATGAGCAAACCAAAAATAACAGGTTACTAATGTGATATAAATATAACAGCTGTCTGTATATACTAGACATATATTTTACCTCAGATATATTGTTCAAATAATCAACATTTGGTATAAAGTGGGACTCTGGTTTAGGATAGGAGAGAGTAGCGTATTTTGCACATGAAGATGGGGGATATTATGCCCAACTTGCTATATTTTTGCACATTTTGCGATATTTTGCACTATCATTATGTACTGTAAGCAATATTTGCACATCTTTAGGAAAGCACTTGCACTTTAAACTAATCCCTCTCCATGAGTCCATTTTCAGATATTTATTTATTTCAAACAGTATTATCGAACAGAAGACATAATCTGCTTTTTGATTATCATACAACATTGTATAAAACCTGAAAAATTAATCTTGCTCATACTAAAAAATGTATTTGACTATGAAATTTTCTCTTTATTTTAACCCACATTTATTTATTCTTGAGATGTTATACCAGCAAACGTATTTATTTACGGTATTTTACTGAAATTAGAACGTAAATATTTTTGATAAGATTGCTGTATTTCACTTATCAGATTGACGAAGTATGTCTTTTATGTCCATACCCAAGACTCAGGTGGTGTTAATTATGTTATAACACGTGCACTTTAAAAGGGCTGTCCTCTCAAAGTAACGTTATCATGTGAACAAGGCTCCGTTGAGCCGAAACGTCTTTGACTTTTTTCTGCTATTAAAACTACAGCACCTAACTGGTCCGTGTCCGTGTACTGCTTGCCGGCTGGTGAGACTCCTGAGTGCATCAGGAAGCGGAGTGAGTAATATATATATATCTATATATATTACCTACTGGCGGTCGCCAGTAGGTAGTTATAGTTAGGATCGTTTTCCATAGGAAATCCGCAACATTCTATGGGGAATATCTGTGGCGCCAAATGAGGGATCTGCCTGTAATTTTCCTTAACTTTGCCTCGCTGCGCTCCGCTCCTTCCCTGAAAGTTTCGGGGGGATCCGTCAAGCGGGGGTCGAGATAAAAGGGGGATCCCAAAACGTGTTTTTCCAATGTTAATTTCCATAGGGCGGTTGGACTCACTTTTAGCCCGAACGGCTGAATGGATTTCCACCAAACTTGGCAAAACTGTAGGGACTGGTACCCCGATGTGCCTTTGCTATGTCTCAAGATATATGCTCCAGTGGTTTTTACGAAAATTAACTTTGAAAAAATATATATTGGGCTACATTGGGCTATATATATGTTAGAGCCCAAATGTAGCCCGGTGTAGCCCAATGTAGCCCAATGTAGCCTGGTAGTATCATAACAAAGTCTTGAAGGAAGTGGTCCACATATTTGGAAATGTTTTCACTGACACTACCAATCGAAGAGACAATTGGGCGTCCAGGGGGATTCATAGCATGTTTGTGGAGTTTGGGTAATAAATGTAAAATCGGCAGTTTGGGAAATGTCACAATTTCTCACATGTAGTACAACTTTTGTGATCTATGCCATTGAGTGTACTTGCAAACTGTGGTACATTGGCAGCACTAGTTGTGCTGCCAAAAAAAGAGTTTTGGAACACATGAGGGCCATTACCAATCATGACCCGAAGTACCCGGTCGCACGCCACTTTGAACAACATCATTTTTCTAACACTGCTGATTTAAACTATTTTATATTGGAGCATGTTCCAAGGCATCCCAGAGGCGGTGACAGAGTGCTTAGTCTGAGACAACGTGAATCGAGGCTCATAATTGAGTTCCAAACGAAATTCCCTGGGGGTCTCAACATGGATGAGGAGCTTGCCAGTCATTTGAGAGAGTAGTTTTTACTATGTATGTACCGCTTATCAGTTTTCCAATATGTATTTCTGTATTTCTGTATTTCAGGTATTCTTATATACCTACAGGTATTTTTGCACTCTTCTTCTGTAGCATATTGAAACTTCTGTATCAATTCATTTTAACATGTATTTGTTGTGTCTTTTATTCCATAGGAGGAAAGGAAGGGGCCCATCACCTGGATTCACTTTCACGGGCGCACCTACCCTTTGCACTCTGGGAATCACTGTTCTCCATCAAGTCACATTTTATATGCCGGCGTGTAAGGTTTGATGACTGAAATCACTACATTTCTGGGACATTTGACACTTGTCAATGATTCTCTTTATTTAGCGTTTGATGACCGTGAACTTTATTCTTGTGATTTGGCGACGACTGAAATCATTTTCATTTGACAAATGACACTTGTCCTTGATTCTATTACATTATCCAGTGATTAATGGTTGGTGATCGTAAATACACTTGTTGTGGTCAGCCTTGCATTTGTTAACAACAGCTGTTGTTAACGGTACACAACGACCCCGTTGGCATGACTGATAAGGGGCCACATTACGTGCAGTTGAGTTATTGTATACCAGACGTGACTCTTACGACTGGGACCTAGATTTTTTCATAGAAATTTTTCTTAGAATTGTTCTTAGATTTTTTTTAGTTCATCCAGTCATTATTTTTAATTATGTATCACTTTACAAATGTATTATTTTTCATGCATTTCGTTGTGGATTCAAGGTTTAATCAAGATACAAATATGTATAACCATGCTGACGTTGTTTACCATTCCAACATGTCTGCCACTTATACTTTACTTTTCTTTGTCCCATGTCTATGTCTATGAATGTACTGTGACCATGCACTTTACTTTTACCTTACTTAATGCCGGATTATTTTGTGTTGGGTTACACGTGAACAAGGCTGTTGAGCTGAAACGCGTTGTGTAATAAACTGCATCTTCTACATTTGGGTTCCTTTGCCTTAATGCCCGAGAGCGCATGATGAACTTTGTTTTCTTTGTGATGGATTAAACCGGATTGCTTCGCCGGTATTTGTGCCAACTTTCTTGGGTTCCAGCACTCCGGAAGAAGCGCTGTTTCTCTCTGTGGATATATACATATATATATATATATATTAACTACTGGCGGTCGCCAGTAGGTAGTTATAGTTAGGATCGTTTTCCATAGGAAATCCGCAACATTCTATTGGGAATAACTTTGGCGCCGAATGAGGGATCTGCCTGTAATGGATTTCCACCAAACTTGGCCAAATTGTAGGGACTGGTACCCCGATGTGCCTTTGCTATGTCTCAAGATATATGCTCCAGTGGTTTTTACGGAAATTTACTTTGAAAAAATATATATTGGGCTACATTGGGCTATATATATGTTAGAGCCCAAATGTAGCCCAATGTAGCTCAATGTAGCCCAATGTAGCCCAAAGATGGCCACCAGAGACAAAAAAAAAACAAATGTAGCCCAAATATCAGCCAGATGTAGCTCAACTATAGCCCAATGACAGAATGTCCCAGAGTGTTCTAAAGAACAACTAGAGCGCTAACAGTCTTACTTATGACAAAAGTATGGCACACCTGAAGTCATCTTGATTGGAATAAAGTGTTAACACTTAAAACATTTAATTTGCAAAGGAACAAAATGAGGGGGTTCATTTTGCCATAGAAATTATGATTAGTGCTGAAGAAAGAAAAATTAGGGCACATTTTGAGTGACTTCTCAAATCCTCTTATATTTCATTAAAACAATTCTGATATGCAGTCTCCCAAGATGGCCACCAGAGACAAAAGAGCCCAAATGTAGCCCAAATATCATCCAGATGTAGCCCAACTATAGCCCAATGACAGAATGTCCCAGAGTGTTCTAAAGAACAACTAGAACGTTAACAGTCTTACTTATGACAAAAGTATGGCACACCTGAAGTCATCTTGATTGGAATAAAGTGGTAACACTTAATATAATACATTTAATTTGAAAAGGAACAAAATGAGGGGTTTCATTTTGCCATAGAAATTGTATATATATATATATATATATATATATATATATATATATATATATATATATATATATATATATATATATATATATATATATTCACTGAAAAAAACATAGGTTTCACACCAGTTATAGTTAGGAATTGGCATTTAAAAAACCTATTAAATTCACTGAAAAAACCATAGGTTTCACACCAGTTATAGTTAGGTGGAAATTTTACTCGCATAAAACCATTGAAATTCCCGCGTCATAGTTAGTTGGACTCACTATAACTTGCGCGTGCAATGCACTGCTGATGACGTCACATATTACATCACTCATGACATGGTCAGTGACATCACTCATGACATCACTGATGACATCTCAAATGACATCACTGATGACATCATCCAGTGAATGTGTATCTTTCTGAAAAATAAATATTTTTATATATGTATATCTAAAGGTTGATGGAAGAATAAATGGGTAAATAAATGTCTAAATTGATGTTTTTTTCTGTAAAATTGATTGGTTAACTGACTTATTAAATAAATCTTAGTGAATACATATATTAGCGAGTAATGTTTAAATATTTAAATATCTGTATCTGTGTCTCACTTTGTGTATAAGTGGCTGCATGGGTTGGTGAGTAGCTACATGAGTGTGTATATGGGTTATTAGTTGTTTTTTTTGAGTATCAGTATCAGTGTCTGTATGGTTCGGTGGGGGATATTACTTAGAGCACAGATGCATGAATGAGTGACTCACTATTTGTATGTATTTTGAAGACAGCATGTGTGCAAGACTGTATGGGTGGGTGATTGTGTGTGTGGGTGGGTTAGTGAGTATGTGTTTTTATAATTGATTGTTTAAGAGAGTAAATATGTTTCCGTTTCTGTAGAAGTACAAAAACATAGGTTTCACACATGTTATAGTTAGCTGGACATTTCACTCATACAAAACCATTGAAATTCCCCCGTTATAGTTAGTTCAGCTAACTATATCTTGCGCGCCCGCAATCCACTGCTGATGACGTCACATATTACATCACTCATGACATGGTCAGTGACATCACTCATGACATCACTCATGACATCTTTTTAAAAAAAAAGAAGAGTAAGTATAAGGGAAGTAAACAGAGAGTAATGTTAAAAGAAAGACAGCTATAGGGACTAAACCAGAGATACTGTTTAATAGATCTATTTACCGAAGAAAAGATGGAAGAGGGTATAATTGTGAAAAACAAAATAGATAAGGAAGTGAAAGAAAAAAAGGAGAGTAGAAGAATAACAAAGAAGAGTTTCTTAGAGAATGTGAGTGAATGTTCAAAATAAGATTAAAACATGTGGAATAACAGAGAGAAAAAACAGAAAGCAGAAAAGAAGAAGTAACAGAAAAGGAATAATTGAAACAGCAAAGAAATGTAAATAACATAGGGGCATATTATCAACATAGGCAATAAAAGTTTCGCAGCTTTTATTGGCAGAAATGTGTCGCTAAAGCCGCTTTTGCGGCAGAAAACTGCCGCTAAAGCCGCTTTTGCAGCAGTTTTCTGCCGATAAAAGCAGCAATAATTTTATTGGCTGTGTTCATAATATGCCCCTTAGTGTGCTTCAACTACACAGAGAAAGCATAATGAACAAGTAGTGAAAGAGTGATCAGTCAGAGACACTAAGAGTAATAGAGACGGAGTGAGTGAACAAGAGTGAGGAACTATGAGAAGAGAGGGACTGAGAAAAGGAGTGGAAGGAGTAGAGTAAGTAAGTAATAGAGAAAGGAATGAGGGAAGTAGCAAAGGCAGGAAAGTGAGGGTTAAAGAAATGAAGCAGTGGAACTAATAGTAGTTAAATGTGATAGAAATGTAACGAAAAGAGTACAAAACATTTACCTTATAATTGTCGTTAACTTAGTCACTTGTTATTTTTATACTTTCAATCTGTGAAAGAGAGAACAAACATTTGAAAAATATTAAAACATGTATTTAAAAATTAGAAAAGACAAGGGAAAAGATTGAAGGACAAACAGTTTTTCAACAACTTTGACACTTACAGAAGCCTCTGCTTCTCCAGGCCCCCTACACAGTCCTAAAGATATACATTTTAAACTAACAGTATCTTGATGCAGATGAAGTGAGGCCTATCTTGGAACATGGTGCATCTTTTGCACTGCTGTTGTCTCACAAAAGTGACGCAATGGCAGCGCAAAAGAGGTGCACAATCATCATAAAACTGTTCCTAACATTTTAAATGATTATTTCAGGATGGCAATAAGGTGTGTCCTATCCAGACGTTTGTTTCAGGTGAGGCCTACTCAGGGTTGCAGATGAAATTTAGGCTTGTTGAAGAGTACAGAGGAGATAATACATGTGCAGGCCTACCAATAAAGTTCAGACCTCCTCTGTTTCCCTGGACAAGCCTAAACTTCATCTGCACAATGTGATTCGTAATGTTAGGAAACACAGGTAATGTATTTGAAAAACGTGCAATTTCTTTTGCTCATTTCACAATCACATCACTTGTGTTTCCTTTGGTTAGGTATCTCATTGTGCAGATGTAGTCAAGCATATGAAAGAGTACGCACTGCATGCAACAACTTTGACACTTACTGAAGCCTCAGCTTCTGCATGCCCCCTACCCAGTCTTAATTATATACATTTTAAAGTGACGGTATCTTGCTGGAAAGGAACTGAGGCCTATCTTGCAACATGGTGCATCTTTTACACAAAAGTGATGGAACAGCGGCGCAAAAGAGGCACACAGCCTTCATAAAACTGCCCTTAACATTTTAAATGATTGTTTCTAGATGCTGATAAGGTGTAGCCTATCCACAGATTTCTTTCAGGTGAGTCCTACTCAGTTTTGCAGATGAAATGTAGCTTCTTGAAAAGTACAGAGGAGATAATACATGTGCAGGCCTACCAACGAAGTGAGTCATGTCCACTGCACTCTTGAACAAAGGCCAGACCTCCTCTATCTCTCTGGACAGGCCTAAACCTCATCTGCACAATGTGATTCGTAATGTTAGGAAACACAGGTAATGTAATTGAAAAATGTGGAGTTTCTTTTCCTCATTTCACAATCACATCACCTGTGTTTCCTTTGCTTAGGTATCTCATTGTGGAAATGTAGTCTATCATATGAAAGACTGAAAGACTACGTAGAATGTGAGCACTGTATGCAACAACTTTGACACTTACAGAAGCCTCAGCTTCTTCATGTCTACTACACATTTCTAAATGTATATCATATATACAAAAAGTACAGAATTAATTATACATGTTAAATGGTTTATTTTTGCTGTTCTCAGAATTTATCAAATTTCACTAAAAACAGTGACTTGAAGGTATTCATCATATAACAGCGGGGAAAAAAAAAACACAATCAAAATGATTGTGTTTAAAAAACCCATACAACATGACAAATCAGAAATCAGAACTCCTTAAAATTAACTTACTTTCCATGACGTCGAATGATGTCCTATGAACAGCTTACACTCTGTTGTGCTGCTATTATTTTCAGCCCGCCACTTTCTGAAAGAAAACCTCCATCGTTTTGAAAAATATGTTACATACAATAAATGACTTCTCGCTCTCTACAACACGTTTCCACAAGGCCAAATCGTGTAAGAGCCATTTATAACTCTTGGAATTCTTCTAAGCAAATCCCGTCATTTTGTATTTCCGCAACTTTGAGAAAGAAAACGTTCAAGATCACTTTCACAATCCTGGACTAGTAATATCTTACCCTTCTTGCTCACTCATGTTCCACATTTCCTATGACACTGATACTGCTTACTATGAAGCAGACTTACACTACCTCTATGACTACTACAATTATTTAATTCTCTACATCACTTTTAATCACAAAGCAATTTAAAACAGTAGATAAAATTATATCAACCCCTAGAATCATTATAGACCAGTTACCTACCCTAAATTCTCTTTTCTGAAAACAGAAAGTAAGAATATTCTTAAGTAAAAAGGCAACATTGTATCGTAGTCAAATAGGAATCATTTACGAAACAGCAGCTTTTTTTACATTTTCAATAAGCTGTGTAATAAGCGGATCTTGTCAAAGGACCATCATGTCATATAATAGCTGCAGTTAAAAATGTTCTTCCTAAAATAAATGACTGTGTAGCCACAACATTTGTAATTAAAGTTGAAGACTTACGTTCATCAGGTTTATATAGTTGGAATTTTAAAATGACATTATAACCAAAAGTTTGGTCAAATAATCTAGACAGCATTGCAGACTTACATTACCTCTACTCCATGTTTTTATTGGCTGCTTGAATTAGCTTATAAAAAGAAACAGTTTTTCTGAACTCATTCAAAGTGCAGCTATTTTTCCATGACGTCAAGTGTTATGGTAAGAACACCGTTTGCTTTGGGAAATACTCTGTTGTCCTTTAACTAATCCGTGCCCACCACTTTCTGTAAGAAAACCTTCTTTTTTTCCTGGAACTATTTAAAACTCAAAAATAACTTTTGACTCTGTACTACACTTATCCTCAAGGCCAAATTGTGTAGGAGCCATTAGAACCTCTTGAAATTCCTCAGAGCAAATCCTGAGATTCCTTCCCTAAAATTTTGGTTTTAAAAACACCAGGTAAGAATTTTTAAGGTCAAAAGGCAATTTTTTTTAAAAAGTTAAAACAGAATCATTGCAGAATGACCAGCCATTTCTAGACTTTAAATAAGCTGTGTAATGTCCTGATGTTATTGAAGGACCGTCATGATATATAATTGCTGCAGTTACAAAAGTCCTTCCTGATATTGACAACTGTGAAGCCACAAAATTTTTAATCAAAGTTGTCAATTTTGTTCCATCAGGCCTACATCGTTGGAACATTAAAATAACATACTGGCCATATGTTCGTATAAATAATGTTGACAACATTTCAGACTTACATTGGCTACACTCCATGTTGTGATCAGCTGCTTTTACTAGCTTATTAAAGGACACTGATTTACTGTCTGGCAAAGTTAAATATATACATTTTTCTGAGTCTACACTAGTAGTACTTGATACCCTACAGTTCTCGCAGTCATGCTGCCATTGATAAGAAAGCCCAAACAGGTGATCTACATCTACACCTTCATCATGCAATACATCAAGCATATACATTAAAAACTCCTGACAATCTTGCTGAATATTTTGAGAGAATTGTGTTTGACCTGAACATCTGTCTAACAGATTTCGAATTTCAGACACACTTTCTATTTTTGTTCTATCAGTGCTACATTTCTCTAACACAGAATTCAACAAACTTCAAAATCTCTGATCCGAATTGACCACAATCTCTTGTTTTAGAGTTTCTAGAGAAAACAAAACATTAACCACTACATTAGCATAGCAGTTGACACCAGAACTGTTTTCAAATTGAAAACCAACAACATCTTCAACAAAATCTTTTTCCTTTCTGCTTATAATTTCTGGTTCATCGACTTTTCGTCTTTTTGCTACAACCTCCCTACTATTGGTCACATTTCTTCGTTTCCGGCCTACCACACGTTTCTCAAACAAAGGATATTGAGGCAAATGTGGCGCATACTCTCTTCTTAACCTATTGTATTCCTTAACACAGTCTAGATCCGCACAAATGTTTGTGACATCACACTCAATCAAGTACAATCCCGATAAAGTTCTGACTCATGACAATGCCACATATGCCATACCCTCCTTGAACACAGAACTGCCAATATTCACCAATGCACTGTCTACACTTAAACCTTGCGATTTATGGATTGTCACCGCATATGCCAAGCAAACAGGAAACTGCTTACGGCGAACATATGAGTCTTTTACAAGCAAAAACCTAGCAGAGCAACGACCAATTAGCTGTACTTCCTCAATGCCATCAAATTTAATTTTTAAAAATTCAATTTCATCCCTATTTCTGTATTTCACAAAATCAACAACATTACCCATTGATCCATTTACCAGACCTCTTTCAACATGTAAATTCCTTCTTAAAATTATACTGCAATTTAAGCACACATTCAGAGTCTTTTCAAAACCCGCAGTTTTAGATATACTCTTCTCTAATTAATCCAATTTTGATTTCAAATTCTCAGACAAAATAATTGTTGATCCCATATGCTCTACTCTGTCAATAGCTTCCAGTTTCACAATATCTTGGTTTTCTAAATACAACATTTTGTTGTTGAAGATGGCACATTCTGCAAGAGTTGGCATCAAACATATTCCAGATTTCTTCTCAGTAATTTTCTGAAAAATATTCTCAGGCACAACGTCTTGTTCTGGATACAAATTGGACAGTAATCGTGCATGTAAAGCTTCTTTCCCATGCTCGGTCACTTTTCCGATTCTAACATCTTGTAGAAGGATCACTGAAATAATATCGAGGGACAGAATATCGACCAACAAAAATATCGTTGACAAAATATCGAGAGACAAAATATCGAGTTTCTATCTACAAACAGGTAAGTACAAAAATATTGAGTTAAAAATATCGTTTACAAAAATATAGTTGTAAAAAATATCGACTTTAATAAAAACAATGTTTAATTACATTAATATAAAAAATTAATTACTAAAATATACTTAACAATACTTAAAATAACTTTTAATAATTAAATAATTAATGAAAGTAAAAAAATAATATTTTTTTAATCATATTTCTTAAAACATATATATATATAGTAACAAAATTTAATTAAATAATAGCCAATATTATTAACGTACAAATACAATAGAGTAAAAATTACTATTCCCACTCCAGTGGGTGCAACAGTAGGGAAAGCGTTGGATAGCGTAGGGGTTAAAATTACTATTACCACTCCAAGGAGTGCAACAGTGGATATATGACATTACAACGCAACTTTTACAACGCACTACCATTACAACGTCAGTATTGGTAAGTATATAATCATTTTTATAATTTAAATTATTTAAAATTAATTTAATATAATTTAATTTAATTTCATTAAATTAAATTAATGTAAATTAAATTTTACTTTATTTTTACACTGTACCCCTGTACCCCAAAAACCCAAAACTGACCCTGAACCCTAAAAAAAACCCTTTACCCAAAACCCCAAAACTGACCCTGAACCCTAAGAATACCCCTTTACCCAAAAACTAAAAACTGACCCTGAACCCTAAAAATACCCCTTTACCCAAAAACCCAAAACTGACCCTGAACCCTAAAAATACCCCTTAACCCAAAAACTAAAAACTGACCCTGAACCCTAAAAATACCCCTTTACCCAAAAACTAAAAACTGACCCTGAACCCTAAAAATACCCCTTTACCCAAAAACTAAAAACTGACACTGAACCCTAAAAATACTCCTTTACCCAAAAACTAAAAACTGACCCTGAACCCTAAAAATACCCCTTTACCCAAAAACTAAAAACTGACCCTGAACCCAAAAAATACCCCTTTACCCAAAAACTAAAAACTGACCCTGAACCCTAAAAATACCCCTTTACCCAAAAACCAAAAACTGACCCTGAACCCTAAAAATACCCCTTTAATTTAACATAATTAGCAATTAATCAATTAAATTAAATTAATTACCAACTACATTTTAAATAATTAACAAATATTATTTAATTACCAATTAATTAAATATTACTACCAATTAATACATTTACATATTTAATTAATTATAATTAAATTACTTCCCACCCTATTCCCCTATAAACCCACAACCCGCTACAGGAAATAAATTATTTTAATTTACATAATTAGCAATTAATCAATTAAATTAAATTAATTACCAATTAAATTTTAAATAATTAACAAATATTATTTAATTACCAATTAATTAATTATGACTACCAAATAATAAATTTACATATTTAATTAATTATAATTAAATTACTTCCCACCCTATTCCCCTATAAACCCACAACCCGCTACAGAATAAAATTACACAATAATTAAAAAAAATCATTAATTAAAAATAATTATAACATAAAATGACACTTTTCACACATATTATAACATAAAAACACTATAAATAATTAAATATTATTTAAAAAACGATATTTTTTACTATCTAGATTATATACTTGGATATTTTCACTTTCTATATTATTTACAGTCGATATTACTTCACTTACCTTAAAAACGATATTTTGACTGTCGATATTCTGTCCTGTCGATATTTTGTCCAAACGATATTTAAAACTCGATATTCTGTCCAAACGATATTTTGGAGTCGATATTATGTCTGTGCACCCTTGTAGAATATTCTTGTAATCTTCATCCTTCGCCTAACGCATATTTTCATGCAGTTCAGCATAATTGAAGTTTAACCATATATTAACGTTGCCAATGCTCCCTAGGCACTTCCTGGTATCTTCATGCGTGAGCATTTTGAACACAAGTTGTCCTTTCACTGGTGTCAGCTGCAGAAGATCACCGAAAACAATGATGTGTTTGCCACCAAATAACACATCATACTCTGTTTTGAGAACTTCTTGCATTCTCAAATGCACAAAGGCAAGCATGACATTGGAAACCATGCTTACTTCGTCAATGATAAGAAGTTTCATTTTCTTCAAGACTCTTGAAACTTCACAACAAGCATCTCCAGATAACTTGTGGTATTGTAATTTGTTATCATGCTCCACTGGCAGCATCAGTAGACGATGCAAAGTAATACCTTTAATGTTATGTGCTGCCAGTCCAGTTGGAGCGGTGACAACACAAGACAGCGATGACTCAGTCCTTTTCTGCAAATAACATGAAATTGCTTTAATGAGGAAACTTTTTCCAGTTCCCGCTTCTCCACTCACGTACAGTCGGACAGGTTTCAACGACGTACATGAGCACTCTTTCTTCTCATGACTTAATCCATGATCAATTTGGTTGGTAACTTCGTCATATATTTTCCTCTGCTCAACGTTGAGTTTTCTTCCCAAGTCTTCTAAGTTAACCGCAT
The DNA here is from genome assembly GCF_964261635.1 of Lissotriton helveticus. Taxonomy (NCBI): domain Eukaryota; kingdom Metazoa; phylum Chordata; class Amphibia; order Caudata; family Salamandridae; genus Lissotriton; species Lissotriton helveticus. The sequence goes on from NC_136059.1 coordinate 370,372,275, forward strand.
CCTCCTGAGCATGTGCCATGGCTCTTTCCACTTCAATCATGGCAGTGGCAGCTTCATTTTCGATAACTGGTCCTCCTAGTGGATCCTGACTCAATGAAACAGAACTCTGACTGTCCTGAGAACTGTCTCTAGCAATCTCGGCTGCAATCGTTGCTTCCTGCTCGATTTCCGCATTCAACATTTCTAGATATTTGAGAAAAACAGGACATTCTATGGTCTCCTTGGTGGCATTGAAAGAGTCTTCGTAACAGAGGAAATCTCCAAGCAGTTCCTCTTCTGCACGCCAAGGCTTGAAAAGTTGCAAAAGTGCTAAATAGAAAAACTTTTTTTTCAGGAGATTCGCCACTCAATTTTCGATGGTTTACCAAGTGGCATTTTCTTTGCTTGACGAGACATCCCTCACTTCCAATTACAGCATACACTCCTTTATCAATATCTTCTTTGATGTTCCTCTTGAATATGTAATTTTGTAGAACCTCATACAGACAAACATTCTCGAGGTGTCTGCTTCTATTTGGATAATATGTATCCAACATGTTGGTCTTCAAAATATCAGTACTGTTTGGCTCCTTTTCCGCCAAATACTCAATTTCCCGCACAGGTTTCAGAACTCGATTACGCGTTGCAGCAAGACCAAGACTCGCCCAAACGATACTCCTGGATTTGGCATAGAGACTTGCTGAAGACAACCGGTCAGAACATTCGTAAGCTCCGATTTCTCGATGTGACAACATCTTCAGACTGAAACTGTACAACTTCTTACTGAGGCTCTTTTCATGGGAAATGTCCTCCCACATATCCTTCAATTCTGTCTTTTCTTTTTTGGTGATGTAAGATGTCACATACCGAGCCACAGCCATACAGTTATCAGCCACGAACTGTATATCCATGTTAGCATTCCACATGGACAAAATCACTGGGTTGTAGTCGTTGATATACTTGGACTCTTCGTTCCTTTTCAAATTGTATGTTTTTTTAGGTGATTTCTTCATCACATTATGTCGCAGCGAAGACATCAAACTGTTCACTCTTCCTTTAGAAATCACCGGTCGTGGAAAGGCGAAACGACATTTGGTGTAGAACTTGTCCTTGTTTCTGAATTTACGACGACAGTACTTTCCGCAACGATGGCTTTGGAAGCGTAGAACTTGTTATCTTAGGCTTTTGTCCTCCTTTGCGTTTGGAACAGCACATGTAGAATACTGTTCTATGAAACTCATCACTAAGTCTTCTGGATCTGTTCCAAATTTAGGTGCATCCTTGATCCACAGCAGCATATGTATATGAGGAGCACCTCTTGCTTGGTACTCCTTTCTCCAGAAGAAATCCAACACCTCTCCAAGAGGTGGATTTCTCTTGTTCATGATGAAAGACATCATAGCTTCAAATCTATGATTGAAGTACCTGCATACATTCACTGGATCCAAAGAGCACAGTTCTCCGGGTGTCTTGAATTCGATATTTTCAATGTTTCCATTTGCCTCTCATAGAAATTCAAGTAAGTCTTCCCAGCCATACTCGGCACAGCTGAGAGTGAGGAACCATGTGGGAGTTCCTAAGTTCCTCAGCATACATTTTAAATCACCATGATGACGGTATCAGTACTCATTAGTACCACGCTGACACGCCATGAGATTAATCAGGTGAGAATCCAAAATACTGTCTTGCACATTGACTTTATCCATAAAGTCACTTGCCGAGATATTTTGCAGCTGTACACCACTTTTCAAGATGTGGTTCACTGCATATGACAGTCCAGACAGATCGCTTTCAAACAGGAGATGAAACAAATAGGGAATGCATTGTCGAAACCTAGGATCTTCTGCATACAATCGTAAAGTCCGGTATTCAGAAGCAGGAATTTGATGAGTTCGCTCATCATATCTTCCTCCTTGACCTGTTGGAAATAGCTGTGGGAAACACCAACCTTCCAAACTTTCCTCCCAAACACTAATGGGACTCCCTTTGGCTAGTTTCATTTGAAACAACTCAATAGCATTCCCCATGACTTCCTTGGAATGCAAAGGATGAACACTATAATGTTCATATATTTCTTCACTTTTAGAGGGTTCTACTTTCTCAATTTGACCAGCACACAAATCGCTATCCTCTTCTTCACTTACTTCCTCTTCTGCAACATATACATTCTTATAGTACTTATTGGTTTTTTTTTCAAATACAATGTTGCCTTTTTGACTTTCCTAACATCCACTAAATCTTGCCATATTTTCTTACTCTTTGTCGGAACCCCATTAACTAAGATAACCAGAGGTTCCTCTTCCACTTTTTCTACTCCAATTGTATTAATGTTTTTCTTCAAATCTAGAGGCAAATAAACAACTATTCCCTTTAATCCTCTCTGTAAATCTGATGGAGGCAATGTCCCTGTCTTTGGCTCCATTCTTACAATAGCCTGAAATGGATGGATACTTTGAATCAAAATAGATTCATAAGTATTTAAATCCTTCAATTCAGAAGGAATCTCAACCAATTCCAGATTATTATGAACCGCTCTAGCAGGCATCTGGTTTTGATTTAATTTGTTACAACAATAAGTACACACACGTTGATCCAATCCCAAATCAAAACAATTTTCTACCATCAAGTATGTTGCAAAATCCTTCCATTCACTATTATTTTCCCTTTCACTTTTTGCATATAAATCCACTAACTTAGTCTGATTCTTATAATAAGTGCGTCGACAACACACACAAGTGAAATTAGGCCTCTCACTTGATTTCACCTGAAACGTGGCAATTTCCTTCTGAAAATTATCTGTACTGGAAACCTGTACACTATCTTCCACATTACCCTCTTCTTCTGGGTCAATTTCAACATTCTCCTCTTTACTTTCAAAGTAACAAAACTCAATTTCTTCACAAATATTCTTCACATCTATTTCAGAACACATGCAAAAGAGCAGTGCATAATTGTTTAAGCATAACTGCTGGACTCTTAGCATAATACAACATTCTAACTAATTTCCTCACTTTATTATGATGCACTGCTAGCATCCTGAAATGATGAAAAACACTCTGGCATACTCTCCTGGAAAAACAAGCCAGTGAATGACCATGCAAACCTGTCACTTCTCTCCCTCTGCAAGGATCTAATTCTTGCAACAACTTCATTTTCTGCTTCAAACTTTTCTTATTAAATGTCCGTACAAAATCACAAAGCAAATTGATGGAATCCTGTCGCACACTGCAAATACTACTACACTTCCAGGTGTACACAGGTCCCTTAGGACGTCTTCCTAAAACCTCATTACCTAACACCTCTTCTGCCTCTGTTGTCACAAGTTTTTCTTTTTCAACTGGACAACCATCTTTCACCTCATAAGCTCGACCACTGATGTCAACTGCATGCACCAAATCATTATCCTGGAAATAACTCTCCTCATTAAAAAATGCCTCACAACTTGAACTATGCATCCATTCTCCTGAAAAAACTTCACAAAAATTACTACGATTAACTGTTCTCTTCCATCTACTATTTCTTTTGAAATCATAAATTGCCTTGTTTAGCTTCCCAATTCTATTGATTATCAAAATAAATAACTTTCGCTTAATTTCAAATGCCTGATCAATAACTTTCTCAATTTTTTTTTCTCTTATAAAAAACCACTTTCTGCTGACCTTTCTTAATATTTTTTAACAAATTGCCAACTATCCTGTTGCGGAACATTCGTCTATAAATGTCCCTAAACTGATTTTTCCTTCTACTACCATGCACAGAGTTATCTCCTGCTCTAGCAGTAACATTTTTGATTGGCCTTCCCTTTCCGTTTAAATTGCTTCTCTTTTTCTGGACTAAAACATTTTCTGTAGTACTACTTTTTTTTCTACAAATATTTCTTATGAATGATTTCTTTATCTTACCCGGACCTTTCTTGGTGACTTGACGAGTTTTTATTGTAGAGGTCTGCTGCAATAATTTTTTAAGCTGCTGTCTTTGATGTTTGGTAGCCTTTCGCCTTCTGTCCTTCGAAGGCATTCTTTAATTTTGAAATGATCTGCAGTTGAATCTGTGGTAAAATATAATAAAAAATGTTATTAACCACTATTAGCAAACAGTAAATCAATAACAGTCATCAAAAATTTAACACACTACTTGTCATTTTTAGTGCATTGGCAAATTTAGTATTCACAATAGTAGCAAAGAAATTGAATGCTTCTACATTTGACCTGTGCTGTTTTATATGTGAATCTGAACTAATTTTATGAGCATATTTGAATATTTTATTAAAGACACTACACACAACCTATTTTTGAACTTTTGTTTAATTTTAAATGAAACGGTTTACATTTTTATTTTTCATTTTTCATTTCCAGTAACTTTTAAAAATAAATGTTTATAGTTCCATAGGCTCAAGCAGGTCAGCTTCCCACCCTATGTCATACAATTTTGACAAATCGGCATCCTCATCATGTTCTTCATCATCCTCAGGATTTAAATCATCCAAGGGATCTACTTCCACTGACGTTTCAATGACAAGTTCAATGATAAGATCGAGATCAACTGATTGCTCATTATCACTCATGGTTGATGTTGTCGTTATCTTTAAAGAAAGAGAACAACAATGAGATGTTGCAGAGTAAGAGATAAATCTCAGAGACTATAATATTAAAATTATTTAACAAGAGTAACATTTTGCAATTATTATTTAGCCATGTCCAGCGATGCTGAGGAGGTGAGGCCTATGTCCAAGTTTTCAGTGAACAGGACTCATCTCTTCTTAACCTTCGATAAGCCTCACCAACTCTTTTTACCCTGCTCATACTTAAATGTAAAGGGGCAGATTTATGTTAACTGGCACATCCCCGGGGATGCACCAGTTAACGTGCACCGCTGCTCTGCCACCCATGATGTGCCGCATTTACAATGTGGAGCACCATTGAGCAAAAACAGCACAGATGCGACACGCATCTGTGCCGCAAAAGCAGCACATTGCAGGAATCACGTCGTAAGCGCGACATGTCTACTGCAATGCACAGGAGGAAGCCTCACATTGCATGGTGCATCACTCCTTATGCCTGTTTCAAACAGGCGTAAGGATTTGATTCAGCAACGCTATAAAGCTAACTCAGTGAAATCTTATAAATTTCAATGTGTTAGTTTTACAGGGCTTTCATGCAAATGAATGCCCACCCTGCAACAAAACACCTATATGAAACCTGACGCAGGTTTCATGTGGCACAGGACTTTATGTCACAACATAGCAAATCTTTTGCACCGCCGCTGCGTCACAAAAGTGACGCACAGCGGCGCAAAAGAGGCACACACCTATCATAAATCTGTCCCTAACATTTTAAATGATTGATTTAGGATGACGATAAGGTGTGGCCTATCCAGAGGTTTGTTTGAGGTGAGGCCTACTCAGGGTTGCAGATGAAATTTAGGCTTGTTGAAGAATACAGAGGAGATAATACATGTCCAGGCCTACCAATGAAGTGAGTCATGTCCACTTCACTCTTGAACAAAGGCCAGACCTCTTCTGTGTCCGTGGACAGGCCTAAAGCTCATCTGCACAATGTCATTCGTAAAGTTAGAAAACACAGGTGATGTAATTGAAAAACGTGGAATTTCTTTTCCTCATTTCACAATCACATCACCTGTGTTTTCTTTGCTTAGGTATCTCATTGTGCAGATGGAGTCTAGCATATCAAAGAGTACACAGAAGTTCAGCAGTGTATACAACAATTTTGACATTTACAGAAGATTCAGCTTCTTATCTTGTTGGAGATGAAGTGACGCCTGTCTTGCAACATGGTGCATCTTTTGCATCACTGCTGCATCGGTTTCATGTGGCACGGGACTTTACAGCATGACACATCTGCCTAGATGCATCAAGTTGTAAATATGTCACCACATAGCAAATCTTTTGCACCGCCGCTGCGTCACAAAAGTGACGCACAGTGACGCAAAAGAGGCATACACCTATCATAAATCTGTCCCTAACATTTTAAATGATTGATGCAGGATGACGATAAGGTGTAGCCTATCCAGAGGTTTGTTTAAGGTGAGGCCTACTCAGGGTTGCAGATGAAATTTACGCTTGTTGAAGAGTACAGAGGAGATAATACATGTGAAGGCCTACCAATGAAGTAAGTCATGTCCACTTCACTCTTGAACAAAGGCCAGACCTCTTCTGTGTCCGTGGACAGGCCTAAACCTCATCTGCACAATGTCATTCGTAAACTTAGGAAACACAGGTGATGTAATTGAAAAATGTGGAGTTTCTTTTCCTCATTTCACAATCACATCACCTGTGTTTCCTTTGCTTAGGTATCTCATAGTGCAGATGGAGTCTAGCATATCAAAGAGTACACAGAAGTTCAGCAGTGTATACAACAATTTTGACATTTACAGAAGATTCAGCTTCTTATCTTGTTGGAGATGAAGTGAGGCCTGTCTTGCAACATGGTGCATCTTTTGCATCACTGCTGCATCGGTTTCATGTGGCACGGGACTTTACAGCATGACACATCTGCCTAGATGCATCAAGTTGTAAATATGTCACCACATAGCAAATCTTTTGCACCGCCGCTGCGTCACAAAAGTGACGCACAGTGACGCAAAAGAGGCATACACCTATCATAAATCTGTCCCTAACATTTTAAATGATTGATGCAGGATGACGATAAGGTGTAGCCTATCCAGAGGTTTGTTTAAGGTGAGGCCTACTCAGGGTTGCAGATGAAATTTACGCTTGTTGAAGAGTACAGAGGAGATAATACATGTGAAGGCCTACCAATGAAGTAAGTCATGTCCACTTCACTCTTGAACAAAGGTCAGACCTCTTCTGTGTCCGTGGACAGGCCTAAACCTCATCTGCACAATGTCATTCGTAAACTTAGGAAACACAGGTGATGTAATTGAAAAATGTGGAATTTCTTTTCCTCAGTTCACAATCACATCACCTGTGTTTCCTTTGCTTACGTATCTCATTGTGCAGATGGAGTGTAGCATATCAAAGACTACGCAGAAGGTGAGAACTGTATGGAACATGGCTATGTAAGTCAAATAATCAAAATCTAAATTTGCCAAGCACACATGGGGGTGTATTTACAAGGACCTTCCACCACGGGGAAATGTCTTTAATTAAAATGGGAAAAATAACATCAAAGGGACTCAAATGCCTTTTAAATATACCCCAAGCAACCTATGAAACTCTAGCACTACATATCAAGAAACCTAATTGATTTCAAAAATCGTTTTTAAACACATCATCTAAATCAATTATATACCTACATTCAAGGGGAAATGACTTAAAATGGCATAAGACACATGAAAGCGTTTTTTTAAGGCCCTTGCAACATTTTTGGGTCACTTTTAACATGGCTATGTTAGTCAAAGAATTAAAATCTAAATTTGCCAAGCACAGATGGGGGCATATTTACAAAGACCTTGCACCACGGGGAAAGGTCTTAAATTAAAATGGGAACAATTACATCAAAGGAACTCAAAAGCATTGAAAATATGCCCCAAGCAACCTATGAAACTGTAGCAGTACATATCAAGAAACCTAATTGATTTCAAAAAACGTTTTTAAACACATCTTGTAAAGCAATTATATTCATACATTCATGGGGAAGTGAGTTAAAATACCCTAAGACACATGAAAGCATTTTTGTAAGACCCTTGCTCCATTTTTGGATCACTTTTAACATGGCTATGTAAGTCAAATAATCAAGATCTAAATTTGCCAAGCACAGATGGGGGCGTATTTACAAGGACCTTGCACCACGGGGAAAGGTCTTAAATTAAAATGGGAAAAATAACATCAGAGAGACTCAAAGTCCTTATAAATATGCCCCAAGCAACCTATGAAGCTCTAGCAGTACATATCAAGAAACCTAATTGTTTTCAAAAATCGTTTTTAAACACATCTTGTAAAGCAATTATATTCATACATTCATGGGGAAGTGAGTTAAAATACCCTTAGACACATGAAAGCATTTTTGTAAGACCCTTGCACTATTTTTGCGTCACTTTTAACATGGCTATGTAACACAAAGAAACAAAATCTATTTGTAAAACACTTGACACAAAGCAACATTTTAAATACACAACTTTCTTCATAATTTTCTCCCTAAACCATACTATTCTCTATCTAAATTAAATGAATCTTTTCTCACCTTAGCAAATACTTTATGAGTTTCAAAACAGTCTCAGAAACACACCAATTTGTCTTTAGCAGAGCAAAAGGTATGCACTCCAGAGTCTGCAGCCATAAAAAGCACAGAAAAGCTGTAATTCATCACACATATCTCTCATGTCACCCAATCAAAACTCTTCCCTCACTTTTTTCAAATCAACACCCTTCCCCCCTCTGCCCTTTCTGCCTTTTTTGCATAGCAACCACCTCCTGAAAGACCTCTGATGTTTGCAAGTTCACACAACAATGTTTCAATTGAACTCTGAACTCTCAGTACACCTGCATATCCAGTGCAATCTTTCATAAAATGATTTTTTCTTGACCATTCAAATTACATCTTTCAAAGAACTCATCCATGCACCCTAACTTTCTGTTTTCAGCAATCAAAATCCACCAATCACTGCTACTGCTTCATTAACACAGAAACTCCACAGTTTTTTTCATTTTAAACTCTTATTTTTTCAACTGCCATTTCATTGCCACACTTCATCTGACTGCAGCAGAACCTCCTCTCACCATGTTTTCTGTCTGGATTGTTGGACATAGTTACATCTACTGGGCTCAAAGGTATACTGATAACAGAAATTTACCTAACCTCAATTTACAAAATGTGGAAATTAAGTGGATTGGCCACAGAGGATTAAAATGTCACCAATTGATACCATTGGTGAAAACCTTTTTGCATTTGCCAAAACCTGACCTGTTAATTGTGCACTGTGGAGGTAATGACTTGGGCACTTTGACTGGGGTAGGTCTGGAAATGCTTTTAAAGGACACCTTTGAGCTATTGATGGCACTTTTTCCTCAAACTGCCTTGGTATATTCAAATATATGCCAAAGACAGAAATGGAGGTGGTCGAACCAATTTTGTCCACAAATTGAGAAATCGAGGAAGCATGTAAATAAGTCTGTTTCAGCTTACATGAGAGACCATGGAATGGGCTCCATGTACAACAATAACTTGCGTTACTACATGCAAGATATCTACAGAGGAGATGGAGTTCACTTCTCAGATGAGGGGAACAGAATTTTCATCCTCAATTAAATTTAAGACTGTGCATTGCTACCTACTTGTAGGTACCTACATCAGCCACAGGACCCAAAAGCTCTTTTCAGAGCTACCCTACATCTGATCACTCACAATTATTATTTTACTCTAACTTTTTTCACTAATTTTCAACAAAGTACGCTCCCCGGAGGGCTACCCGGTACGTGCACCGGACGCTAACCGCGCGAAAATGTAAAAAAAATGGGGTTTTTTCGCACATATGGGCCTCCTCAGCCACCCTCAGAAAACCTAGGAGGTCAAGATACGTCTACCGTGCCCCCTTCTACCCATTCTGAACATTATTTGCCCTCCATCTTGTATCTTAATTCGACCGAAACACAAAATGGTGGACTCCCGTAACGCTGCCGGTTCGCGTACCGGGGCGCTCACCGGGAAGCGCTCCAATAAAAAAGGTGGGAAAGTAATTTACAGAAAAAACCCTGGAGACAATGTCACCAAATATAGATTAACTCATACTACATACCAATCCCTACCATTTTCACAAATTTGGTTGGAATTCCATTTAGCCATTTAGCCTGTAGACCTCTCTAAATACCCTGAGGTAAATTACTTCACAAAACACATCTGAAGTGTTGGAATTGACAACCAATTAAAATGTTACTTTCATTTTCTACTTTTTTTACCTGACATTTGATTGGTTATGTACCTGAATATATATAAAAAAAGAGAGAGAAACACAGCCATTTTGACTACTACTTCCTGAACTACATTGCAAGATCATTTTCACTCACAACTTAAACTTGTTTTTAAAAGGTAAGATATTATTTTATAAATTTGAAAACATTTTCAGATAGTTATATACTATCCCTCTGTAAGAGTTAGACATTGAGAAAGGCTTGTTTATTATAATTATGGATTGATTTAGGTTTCTGTGGTATAATTATGAATTTACATAGGCTTTTTCAGAGGCACTTTTTAATAGTACTACTTCATGCCTCAAAAGTACCTGTCAGAACTTAAACCCAACAGTGCCCTATCTCTACTGATATATTTATTTCTTATTCAAATTTCAGCACAAAAATGCAAGGAGAACAGAACGTTTCCTTTGAAATTGTCCTAGACATGAACAATGAGGAAATCATTGAACCCATTGACTTGGAATTCATGGATGAATCACGAGACCATGAACTTCTACAATGTGTAGAATCTGTGGATTATTTACTTCATTATGATGACGGTCAAATGTGGGAAGTTATGTTCACTCAACAAGAGGACATATCGGACAGTCAAATGTTAGACGTTCTATTAAATTTTGAAAAAGAATCAGAAAAATAAAATTATATTTAATATTAAAAAATGGTTTGAGTCTTTAATCATTTTTATATGTAATTCATAAACTAGTACCAAATTGATTATAATGTAAAGTCAGACTTATAGTATACTGTGCACAATTCCAAAAATACATTTATATTTAATAATCATTAATACTGCTACTTAAATAAAAAAATAAAAAAACAACAAAAAGAACAATCAATAAACATACAATATTTCAAAATATCATAGTCTATCATTCCTTTTTCCTTAAAGTACGCTCCCCGGACCGCTTCCCGGTGCGCGTACCGGGCGCTCCCCACGCAAAAAAAACAATTTTTTTTTTTTTTTTGCCCCGCGGGGCCCTTTTAAAGCCTCCACATCAAACCTAGGGGGTCAGGGAGGATCTACTATGCCCCCTTATGGTCATTTCCCCCTTTGTTTTGACCTCCTCTTGTCTCTCGATCCTACCGAGAGACAAGATGGCGGCCGCTCCGGACTGTTTAGAATGTTGACAGACACGGGAGAGCCAATCAGCTTCGCTTCGCGAAGTTCCGTTACGCGTCAAGTACGCGAAGGGGGCGCTGCCCGGAGCGCGCTTACAGATATATATATTTTTTTGAACATTAATTTCTCAAAATCCACTGGAGCACATATCTTGAGACCTAGCAAAGACACATCGGGCTAACAGTCCCTACAATGTTGCCAAGTTTCGTGCAAATCCATTCAGCCATTCGGGCCAAAAGTGAGGCCAACCGCCCTATGGAAATTAACATGGGAAAAACGCGTTTTGGGACCCCCCTTTTTTCTCGGCCCCCCCTTGACGACCCCCCCAAATTTTCAGGGGCTGCTCAGAAACAAAATGTTCCATTTTCCTGAAAATTTCAGCCAATTCCGTCCACAAACGCCAAAGTTATTAGACATAGAATTTTCAAAAATCCCATAGAGATAAAATCCTAACTATATATACCTACTGGCGACCGCCAGTAGGTAATATATATATATATATATATATATATTACCTACTGGCGGTCGCCAGTAGGTATATATAGTTAGAATTTTCAAAAATCCCATAGAGATAAAATCCTAACTATATATACCTACTGGCGACCGCCAGTAGGTAATATATATATATATATATATATATATTACCTACTGGCGGTCGCCAGTAGGTATATATAGTTAGGATTTTTTCTCTATGGGATTTTTGAAAATTCTATGTCTAATAACTTTGGCGTTTGTGGACGGAATTGGCTGAAATTTTCAGGAAAATGGAACATTTTGTTTCTGAGCAGCCCCTGAAAATTGGGGGGGGATTCGTCCAGGGGGGGTCGAGAAAAAAGGGGGGTCCCAAAACGTGTTTTTAACATTGAGTTTTCCATAGGGCGGTTGGCCTCACTTTTAGCCCGAACGGCTGAATGGATTTGCACGAAACTTGGCAAAATTGTAGGGACTGTTAGCCCGATGTGCCTTTTGTAGGTCTCAATATATGTGCTCCAGTGGATTTTGAGTAATTTAGGTTCAAATAAAGATATATATCTGGGCGGAGCCTAACCACACATCTGATCTGATTGGCTGTCAGCACTTCATCCAAGAAGTGTTGGCAGCCATCTTGGGACCAATATACATGATAGCACCTCATTAAAAAGCATTGTAGTTAATAGAGGGTTTTAGGACTTTAGTTACATTATAAATCATTTGTTGATGGTACCATACTCGTTTTAGGAATTGTGGTGGGTTCTAAGGTGATTTTACCATGTGAAAAAACCTTCTGCTGTGATATCATGAATATTGTTTGAAAGAAAACTAATATCTCATGATTTTCCCACAGTGGTTTGGAAGGGGATCTATAAGCTAAACTGAAAGCATATTTTCTGTAAATTCACATTATCTTTCTCAGTCATGTGAAAATGAAGTCTGACATTCTCAGTAAAACATGTACATCCAACAAGGACAGAGACTGTCAGTTGATTCCTTTGTGTTCTACTGCAGCCTCCTAGAGTGTTCTAAAGAACAACTAGAGCGCTAACAGTCCTACTTATTACAAAGGTATGGCACACCTGAAGCCATCTTGATTGGAATAAAGTGGTAACTCTTAAAACATTTAATTTAAAAAGAAACAACATGAGGGGGTATATTTTGCCATAGAAAGTATGATTAGTGCTGCAGAATGAAAAATTAGGGCACATTTTGAGTGACTTCTCAAATCCTTTTCTATTTCATTAAAACATTCTGACATGCAGTCTCCCAAAATGGCCACCAGAGACAAAAGAGCCCAAATGTAGCCCAAATATCACCCAGATGTAGCCCAAGTATAGCCCAATGACAGAATGTCCCAGAGTGTTCTAAAGAACAACTAGAGCGCTAACAGTCCTACTTATTACAAAGGTATAGCACACCTGGAGCCATCGTGATGGGAATAAAGTGGTAACTCTTAAAACATTTAATTTAAAAAGGAACAAAATGAGGGGGTATATTATGCAATAGAAGGTATTATTAGTGCTGCAGAAAGAAAAATTAGGGCACATTTTGAGTGACTTTTCAAATCCTCTTCTATTTCATTAAAAAATTCTGACATGCAGTCTCCCAAAATGGCCACCAGAGACAAAAGAGCCCAAATGTAGCCCAAATATCACCCAGATGTAGCCCAAGTATAGCCCAATGACAGAATGTCCCAGAGAGTTCTAAAGAACAACTAGAGCGCTAACAGTCCTACTTATTACAAAGGTATGGCACACCTGAAGCCATCTTGATTGGAATAAAGTGGTAACTCTTAAAACATTTAATTTAAAAAGGAACAAAATGAGGGGGTATATTTTGCCATATGAATTATGATTAGTGCTGCAGAAAGAAAAATTAGGGCACATTTTGAGTGACTTCTCAAACCCTCTTCAATTTCATTAAAAAAATTCTGACATGCAGACTGAAACATGCACTTTGAATACCAGCAGCAGACGTCCCTGGTGAGCAGTAGCTTTACTACAGTGATCTAATGTGCAACTAGAGTGCTAACATTCAGAATTTATGGCAAATGTGTGACACATCTGAATGCCTTCTTGATGGAACCAAAGTAAACAAGCATTGAAAATGCAATAGATCTCGCCCTCGTTTAAGTTAAAGCCATTCTGTTTGTAATGAGGTGGCTTTTTAGCTTTGCTTTTATTAGTCTTTTTTCAACTTTCATGTAAATAACATGCATCTGTATGCATATAAGTATATGTATGCATGCATTTATGTTTGTATTTATATAGATATACAGATGATATATGTTTATATATGTATGTATATATATATATTCACTGAAAAAACCATAGGTTATAGACCATATATAGTTAGGAATTAGCATTTACAAAACCTTGAAAATTCACTGAAAAAACCATAGGTTATAGACCATATATAGTTAGGAATTAGCATTTACAAAACCTTGAAAATTCACTGAAAAAACCATAGGTTATAGACCATATATAGTTAGGAATTCGCATTTACAAAACCTTATTTTACTCACACAAAACCATTGAAATTCCATATATAGTTAGTTGCACTAACTATATATCGCGCACCCGCAATCCACTGCTGATGATGTCACATATTACATCATTCATGACATGGTCAGTGACATCACTGATGACATCACTGATGACATCTCAAATGACATCACTGATGACATCACTGATGACAACATCCAGTGACTGTATGTTTCTGTAAAGTTAAAATATGTCTTACATATTGAAGAATGAGTGGATGTATAAGTGTCTGGATGAAGGATTTAGTAGGTGCATGACTGACTGTATGAGTGAGTGATTAAATGTGTCTCACTGAGTGCATGAGTTAGTGACTAAACTGTCTTAATTTGTGCATCATTATGTCTGTTGTTCTGTAAACTGTTGCATGTGTTGATAAGTAGCTATATGAGTAACTATATGGGTTATTGATTGGTTGCCCAAGTATTTGTATGGGAGACTGAGTGTGTGTGTGGGTGGCTGGGAGGTGTATGACTCTGTGCATAGATGTGTGAGCAGTTGATTCACTAGATGTATGGTTTCAAAAGTGCATGTGGAAACAGCTGTATGGGCGGTTGACTGTGTGCATGAGTGTATTGGTGAGTGAATGGATATCTCAGTGCTACATGTCAAAGTAAGTACATATGTAAAACACAGTACATGTGAGAGTTGACATATATAAATAACTGTGCATAAGAGCCAGTGAATGTGTGAGTGGCGGTATGGATCATTGTGAACTTGTATCAGGGATTGTATAAGAGAGTAAATATGTGTTAGTATATGTTTGAATAAGTAAAGTTTGTATAACTGTATAGTTGAGGAAATGGAGGTGTGATTGATTCTTTGCATGACTGACTAGGTGTGTGAGTAACTCCATGGATGAGTGACAGTCTGTGAGTGTCTGTTTACACTGATTGTATCTAAGGTTATATTAGAGTCTGAAGAGGTTCATCGTATTATCACATGAATGATATCATCAGTGATGTGATCAGTAATGTCAAATGAGATGTCATCAGTGATGTCATTTGAGATGTCATCAGTGATGTCATCAGTGATGTCACTGACCATGTCATGAATGATGTAATATGTGACATCATCAGCAGTGGATTGCGGGTGCGCGATATATAGTTAGTGCAACTAACTATATATGGAATTTCAATGGTTTTGTGTGAGTAAAATAAGGTTTTGTAAATGCGAATTCCTAACTATATATGGTCTATAACCTATGGTTTTTTCAGTGAATATATATATATATATATACATGCACTGGAAAACTGAACACCCACTTCCCTTACAAAGAAATGGAAAGTTTGCATCTCTGCAGCCGCTCTTATTTTTCACCTTATTCATCTTCCGCTCAATCAACACTTCATCCACAAATACACACACCTGCTTGCTGCCTTTCTTGGCTGGGCTTATCAATTAGTCTTCTTTCATTCAAATTCAAAGTGCAGGCCCTTTATTCAGCCTTCTTGGTAACTACTACCCGTGAATAGCAGTGGGTAATTTGCACACTTCCGTCCTTTCTTGCGTCCTTTCTACCGCACACTGTGTGTACTTCATGCATTAGCTTGCTTCCTTAGATGTGGTACTTGTTTCTCTTGCTCCCACTACGGTATCCAACACCTTATCTGTGTAATGAGCTGGAAATCCAAAGATCCACTTCACTGACAAGGCAGTGGTTAGTTTACGTGTCTCCAGCCTTTCTTATTTTTCACCCTTTTCATCTTCCACTCAATCAACACATCATCTACAAATACACACAACTACTTGCTGCATTCCTTAGCTGTGATTATCAACTATTCTTCTATTTCATATTCCTATTCAAAGTGCAGGCCTTTATCGAGCCTTTTTATTGTAACAGCTACCCCGGCCGAAGGTACTGTAAATTTGCACACTTGCTCCCTTTCTTGGCTGGGGTTATCAATTATTCTTCAATTTCATATTCTGATTCAAACTCAAGGCCCTTTATCAAGCCTTTTTGTTGTAACTACTGTTGCAGGAATTCTGCTCCTACACAGAACTGTGCATAAAGACTTAGGACCTCAGTGAATTACGGTGTACCAAAACCCACCTTAATACCCAAACTCCCTACCAGACTAGCAATCAGTGACTCATTGGTTCTTCGTCCTATAGCAAAAACACCAATGACTAGTCAACCCAGAACATGCGACTTAGATTACCTCAAGTAAGGTGGATAAAAAGAGAACTCTTTCGTTATAGTCTTACACCAGTCCAAAACTAGGAGTAAATAAAGACACGTGCAAGTTTGAAATGTTTATTTCTAACGCCGTAATCTCATGCGCAGTACCTTAGAAAATACAACCAAACATATTATCAGAAACAAGGTTGTCAGCATTGTTACTATTCCATAAAATACAAAGGGAGAAAGCATCCTATAATGCTAAAGGGAAACAGATTTAAAACATACCCACATTTCACCCTCCCTACCTACCAGGTTAGTTTA
This sequence comes from Lissotriton helveticus, assembly GCF_964261635.1. Taxonomy (NCBI): domain Eukaryota; kingdom Metazoa; phylum Chordata; class Amphibia; order Caudata; family Salamandridae; genus Lissotriton; species Lissotriton helveticus. The sequence goes on from NC_136059.1 coordinate 370,388,723, forward strand.
TAACTACAGAAGGTCTCATAGGATTACATGGGCGGACCCATACCTCTGGTACTCAGCAGTAGTGGATCACATTGAGTTCTGCACAAACTGTCAGGATACGAATGTTCTCCAACTGTGTGTAATTATGCATCCACAATGCATTATTAAACGCGCCAGTTTCAGAGGTGGCCACAGTTGCATATGTGTTATGGGTCGAACGTGCGAGGATCATTCCAAATAACAGACACAGTATCCAAGATAACCTTGATGTTCCATGCTCTCACTATACACACTAAACTAGCGAGACAGTCTAGCAATGTAGCATAACAAATTATTCTCATGTGAAGCAAAATACTCAGCCTTCTCTAAACAATATCACAAGTGCGTGTCAAATCAAAGGGTCTTAATCCAACAGCGTATAAGCACAGTATGTAGCAACAGCCTCCAAGAGGAAGTCATTGTTCTCATCTGAAAACAATTCAGCCATCCAATTCAATAGTGAGAATGAATATACATGTTCCTCAACGACCGGAGCCTCTTTCACCATCGGAGGAAAACTCGGGTCATCTTCAATGTAACTGCGTGCCAAGAAGTCATGCGCCGCTGCAAAAACATTCCAACGTCCCAATATTCCATGTATTGCTGCTAAGGCCATAATCCCGCCGCCAGAACAGAGCAAATCATGAACCACTAAGGGGCTCATCAGCTGGTCATAATCCGCGTTGGGAGACACAGTACAGCAGAGACACAAATCCAGGGCCCAGTCGAAATCGCAGCTCAGGCAATGGAAGACAGGTTAAACGCATGTGAAAAAGGAGAATCGAAACGATAATCCATAAACTGCACTCAATGTAGCCAGAGGCAGCATTCTTTAATAACTAAGCATTCGGTTGCGGACCAGCAACAGCCGGGACATATTCTTCTGTGCTGCAGAATGTGTATTCATATTTAAGTAAACAAATTAATAGAAGCACACCGGCAACTAATGCGAGTATTAAGGGGAATCCACCAAAGATGCTGGAAAAAATCGAATGGAAAAATGCCGAGAAGACACCAAATATAGTTTGAAAAGAAGTCACAAGGCCACTGCTTCTAACTTTCAAAAAGGTAACCCCGTAGTCAAGGAAGCATTAAAGATACTCTGAATTAACTCCCCAAAATAGCGCTCTTATACGGCTCATTTGGTTGACTCTTCTTTCAAGGTCGGAATCGACAGCCAGATAGAAACATCCAGCTTCCCATGCAGAGGAGTAAACACAACTTTGTAATAGCAACCACACGCTCAGTTACCGTAATCATGTAAGCGATGCCTGCTAACATTGCACAACAATCTGCATTATTTCAAATTAAATAACTCACGTTTCCAGTAAACTGAGCGTTGGTATGATAGCAGGTGTCGGAGTGCCTTTCAAAACTCAGGCCAAATTAGGTGCATCTTGTTTACAAGAGCCAGGTTTGGATTGGGATTAAAAATCATCCCGGGCACGCTAAAAAAATGTGGCACACATTTGCATATCGCCTTTCCGCAAAACACTGTTTTGGCAAAATTGTATTAAAAAAGGGGAGGTGTTAAAAAAGATGCACGGATCAGTTTACACTAGTGAAATACACATGAAAACAAGTGTGTCCACTTTTGCCCAGGCCTCCTGCCCCCACTCAAAATGCATATATTAACGGGCCGGCCCAGCGAGAGAAAGGGAGTGACACCACTCACTGCCTGTTGATAAAAGGGAGGTAATTGAAGCATCTACCTCCAGAAAGGCCACTCAGGCACCCACTGGGCCTCTTTCGGCATGAACAACACAGCCACTACCCAAATCAGCCCCCCCAGGCTGCCCAAAAAAGCAGCCTCTGGCTGGAATTCAGATACCGGCCCTCAGCCATTGCCCGAGTGCCCCCGCTACCAATCCGAGGCTGACAAGAGCCATGCAATTGTATGTGTCTACAAATTAAGAAGTGATCTGGTGCTATTCTGCAATCCTCGCCATTCAGATAGACTTCTTTTCCCTCCCTCAGGCACCAATATGTAAATGATAATAACCAAGCTTCATGGAGATAAGCGCTGCCTAAAGTTCCATATCTGCCTATAGCATAGTATTTCATGCAAACCTCAAACTTAAACAGGTTAAAAAATAACATTATGATACTGTGGATAAGCCACACACCTGAATTGGATCTCCAATGAGTACCCACTTGTAACCATTCTCATAGCGCGCCCTGTGCTCTGATTTGACAGTGAGAGAGTGATCGCACCATAGTTTGTACTGCTAATCATTCTCAGCATCCGCTACGAATACGCTTTCACGTTACACGTCGCATCAAAGCTTCCGTGTGACGTCATGTACGGTGCCCAGTATGCAAAGACGGGAATGTTTTTAATTGTTTAAAAACATATATTTATGTTTTTAATGAACATAGTAACAGAACACATTATCTAGGATAATTATAAAAACATTTTTTTAAGTTCCAATAATCCTATATTACTTTTAATAGCAATTACACAAATCACGGTGGAACGTCATGCGTACTCGCATTGTAAGAGCACCGTAAGCACAGCGTAAGCGTACGCAAAGCCATGTGACTTTAAAAGAAGAGATTTGATTGGTTTATAACACTTCCTATTACAACTGTTGACACTTCCGTCCCATTTTAATAATTCTACTTTGACTTTCTAAGAAGAAGCATCTCTTCTGAGAATCTTGTCAAATAGAACGAAGTTTACCATAATAACAGCAATGGACTCATCTTCCAGCCATTCTTCAGAGGAATATTTCATTCCTGAAGAACCTCCAAAGACGAGGAAAGAAGCTCTAATTTGGCAGTTTTTTACTTTTCCAGAAGGGCAAAAAAAGGTTAATGCTCCAAACGTAACCTGTAACATTTTCCAAACTCTTTCAAGGGGTGATCCATCTCAAAAATACTCCTTTGGCACAGCAAATATGGTGCGACACTTGAAGAACTTACACCCCAACAACTTTGCTCGAGCTGCAACACAGAGGTTGAAGGACAACCCACCTTCTACTGCACCAAGCACATCAACTGCTGCAGCAGCATTTTTAGCAAGCAGTCCACACCCACAAATTGATCCTGATTTTGTTAAAGTTAAAATTCTATGCATTTATTGCAATAAACTTTTGTGATATGGGAAACAGTCTATTGACATGATAAAACGCAGGAAGCAGGAGCATCGCTGTCCTCGACATTAGTTTATTTTTTCATTCTTTTGTTCCTGTTGGACACTTCCAAGCCCCCCATTATAGAGAAAAATTGCCCCGGGAGATAATCCATACTATAATTATAAAGAGAGAGCCCAAACCTTTGAGGCGGGTAGTCTCAGTAACCACAGCACCAATCACAACACCCGATACAGCGTTGGAAAGGGCAGTTGTAGCAGAAGGACATAGGCTATGCAGATGGCCACCATATATATTTTTTTTGCAGAGTTTTATATAGCGCAAACTTGACCCGAACTGAATCAGGTATCAGAGCGCTTTACATAGCACCAGTTACATTACATGAGGACACACATTCATTTTTGTTAGGCACGGGGAGATTAAGTGATTTGCCCAGAATCACAGGATGTTTGGCGTCGTTACCAAGACTCGAACCCAGATCCCCAGGTCCGAGGTCGAGCGCCTTAGCCGTTAGGCTAACTCCTCTATACATTTAAAAGGTAAAAGAATCATGCCAGCAAAGAAGTCCCTTGTGGGCATGTCTGCGTTGTGCTGTGGGCGTGACTAATGCTGGGGGCGTGTGGTACGGCAATCACATCGTGGGCTGTGGGCGTGTGCTGGGGTCGTGACAAACACTGGGGGCGTGACAAACGCTGGGGGCGTGTGTCCACCCTTCATGCCATGTGAGTCGGACATACAAGCGTCAATTACGTTGCTGCGCAGCATCAAGGGGCACGCTGGGGGCGTGACACGCTGGGGGCGTGAGAAACGCTGGGGGCGTGTGTCCGGCCTTCATGCCATGTGAACGCGATTGCGCCGCATCAAAGGGCACACTGGGGACCTGAGAAACGCTGGGGGCATGTGCTACGTTCCGCCCTTCATGCCATGTGGGTCGTACATTAATCAGAAGATCGTCTGCTGTGGCCGTGTGCTGGGGGCGTGGCAAACGCGTTCACCTGGAGGCCTGGTAAGTAACGTTACTGCAGCCTCTCCTGCGCGCTGTTACTAAACTCTCTCATTCAACAAAATTATACGCGCCTGCTACCATCAACCAGGGCTCTAGCCGGGCTTAGGCAGCGGATCAGTACACTAATTACACGTGCCTGATAACATCAAACAGGCCTGCATCTGGGCCTCAAGCGGGGGAACACGCAAATGATCAGGTCTACAGGGACAATTACTGCAGCCTCTCCTACTCGCTGTCACTCAACTCTCTCATTAAACGTATTTACCCGCGGCTGATAACTCTCTCATTCAACGACATTACACGTACCTGCTAACATCAACCAGGGCTGCAGCTGGGCCTTTTCTGTCCCTATTCTAATGAAACAAAAAATGTTGTCTACCACGAGATTTTAAAATAAATTGCCCTTGCCAAATACACACATTACACACATTTTATTTCATACCCGGACAACGTCGGGACGGGCTGCTAGTTAAGAATAAAACAGACTTCTAGTTTTTTTCCCTTTCCCACCGCGTACGAGTACAATACAGGTACCCCGTGTTTTTTTTATTTAAAAAATAAATAAAAAATTGGCGCCTAAAGTTCCATGTGGGACCCCCTGAGCAGGCCTAGAGGGTCAACATGTTTCTACCGTGCCCCCTTTCCTTATTTTTCAACTTTGTTTTACTGTTTTCTTGTAACTCGGTGCTACCGAGGCACAAGATGGCTGCCAATACTTCCTGGTTTGGAGTGTTGACAGACAGTTGACATCCAATCAGCATGCAGCTCATGCTCGTAATTATACAGATTTCGGTACGAGTGCCGTACTTCGTCTCTAGATATCGCGATGATTTTACTTTTGATTTTCTCAGGAAATACTGAACGGATTTACACCATTTAACAAAAAGCACAATCTGCGAACCGTACTCTACCTCTCTGCAAAATTTGGTGTTATTCCGTTCAGCCGTTCGGGCTGTAGCCCTGGCTAAAGGTCCCTATGGAAAATTGCATGGGGAAAACATGTTTTAGGACCCCCCTTTTTTCTCCACCAGCGCTAAAGTTATTCCAAATAGAATGATGTGGATTTCCTATGGAAAGTAGGTCCTAACTATAACTACCTACTGGCGACCGCCAGTAGGTAATATATATATATATGTATATATATATATACATATATATATATATATATATATATAGTAGAGCAAATTGCGCAGGCGCTTCGGGAGGGCTCACCGCTTCATCTGACCCTCCGGTCTGTATTAGGCTCCTCTGCAATGTTCACAGGTTCCCTTGAATTAAAATTGGGTCCGACGCGTTTCGGGGCCACAAACGCCCCTTCCTCATGGACTGTGCGCAGTTCAACACCATGTTCTCTTCACGCTGGTCAAACGCGTTTTAGTTTGAACAGCTGGCGTCGTCCTCCCTGAGTGGGTGGAGTCTGGCAACACCGGGACTCTTGGGCAACGTAGTCCTGTGAAGTGAAACAAAATAATAACCTTAAGTAGGCTGGCGTGTCTGCACTTTCATTACTGTCATTAAAATCCTTAAGTAGGATGGGAGGGAAGCTGCGGGCATCACGTTTTATTCAGATGGATGTTGCGCTGACAGGCGAGTGTGCTTGATCTCGCCTCAGTCTCTTAGGACAGGATACATGTTCCGCCATCAGAGTGGAGCTCCTTCCGCGACCAAGGCTGGCCGCCTGAATATAGTAGAGCAAATTGCGCAAGCGCTACGGGAGGGCTCACCGCTTCATCCGACCCTCCGGTCTGTATTACGCTCCTCTGCAATGTTCACAGGTTCCCTTGAATTAAAATTGGGTCCGACGCATTTCGGGGCCACAAACGCCCCTTCCTCATGGACTGTGCGCAGTTCAACACCATGTTCTCTTCACACTGGTCAAACGCGTTTTAGTTTGAACAGCTGGCGTCGTCCTACCTGAGTGGGTGGAGTCTGGCAACACCGGGACTCTTGGGCAACGTAGTCCTGTGAAGTGAAACAAAATAATAACCTTAAGTAGGCTGGCGTGTCTGCACTTTCATTACTTTCCCGCAGCTTCCCTCCCTTCCTACTTAAGGATTTTAATGACAGTAATGAAAGTGCAGACACGCCAGCCTACTTAAGCTTATTATTTTGTTTCACTTCACAGGACTACGTTGCCCAAGAGTCCCGGTGTTGCCAGACTCCACCCACTCATGGAGGACGACGCCAGCTGTTCAAAATAAAACGTGTTTGACCAGCGTGAAGAGAACATGGTGTTGAACTGCGCACAGTCCATGAGGAAGGGGCGTTTGTGGCCCCGAAACGCGTCGGACCCAATTTTAATTCAAGGGAACTTGTGAACATTGCAGAGGAGCCTAATACAGACCGGAGTGTCGGATGAAGCGGTGAGCCCTCCCGAAGCGCTTGCGCAATTTGCTCTACTAAATATATATATATATATATATATATATATATATATATGAATCCACCCTCCAACGACGTGAAAGGAAGCAGCCACAAACAGGGAAACTTCAGGTGGGGCTTTTAATTGGAACTGGACAGCGTAGGTATAATGCATTTCGGTTTATATATATATGTACATATATATATATATATATATATTCACTGAAAAAACCATAGGTTTCACACCAGTTATAGTTAGCTGGAAATTTTACTCGCATAAAACCATTGAAATTCCCACGTTATAGTTAGTTGGACTCACTATAACTTGCGCGTGCAATGCACTGCTGATGACGTCACATATTACATCACTCATGACATGGTCAGTGACATCACTCATGACATCACTGATGACACCATACAGTGAATGTGTGTATTTAAAAAAAAAATATATGTGCTTTATATGTATATGTAAAAGTTGATGGAAGAATAAATGTTTAAATAAGGGTTTACATGGACGTTTTTAAAAAAAAAATTGATTGGTTCACTGGCTTATTAAGTGTATCTTAGTGTATACATATATTAGTGAGTAATGTTTAAATATTTAAATAAAAGGATTAGTGTTTCACTTTGTGTATAAGTGGCTGCATGGGTTGGTGAGTAGCTACATGTGTATGTATATGGGTTATTAGATGTTTTTTTTTTAATATCAATATGAGTGTCTATATGTTTGGTGGGGTATTACTTAGAACATAGATGCATGAGTGACTGACTCTCTGTGTGTATGTGTTTTGAAGACAGCATATGTGCAGGACTGTATGGGTGGATGACTGTGTATATGTGTGTGTTACTGACTGAATGACTGTCTCACTAGTGTCTTTATCAGTAACTACATATGTTTTAATGTAGTATATGTGAATATTGATGTATATAAGTGAGTATATGTGAGAGTAAGGGATTGTAAGAGTTCCTGTTTAAATAAGTATGTGTTTCTATAAGTGATTGTTTAAGAGAGTAAGTATGTGTAAGGTTCCTTAGAAGTAAGGTGGTAGTGTGTGTATAGCTGTATATGCAAATAAGCTGATGTTCAATAGTTTATTTGCATGTGTGAGTATGTGTGAGAGTATCTTTTGGATGACTGTCGGTGTGTAACAGGATGTATAGGTGTATCACTACATATGATGAGTGAGTATACGTATGAGTGACTATATAGAACTGTTGGTGAATGAGTGGATGCGTATATAGATGGTGGAATTATTGAATTGGTTGTTGTAACTGGTATGGGTATCTCCATTTTTTTGAAAATTTTTGTTTCTATTTTTGAATATGTGTTTTAAGGGTTACATTACAGTGAAAGGAGGTCTGTCACTGTATCACAAGGATGGTGTCATCAGTGATGTCATGAGTGATGTCACTGACCATGTCATGAGTGATGTAATATGTGACGTCATCAGCAGTGCATTGCACGCGCAAGTTATAGTGAGTCCAACTAACTATAACGTGGGAATTTCAATGGTTTTATGCGAGTAAAATTTCCAGCTAACTATAACCGGTGTGAAACCTATGTTTTTTTCAGTGAATTTAATAGGTTTTTTAAATGCTAATTCCTAACTATAACTGGTGTGAAACCTATGGTTTTTTCAGTGAATTTCATAGGTTTTTTAATAGCAATTCTCTATAGGTATGAAATGTAATATTTTTTATAACGAATTTTATATTGTATTTTTATTTATTTTTTTGCCCCGGAGCGCTCCCGGGGCGCGTACCTATGCGCTCACCGGTAAGCGCAGTGCTACAGCGCGCCCCGGGGTGCGTACCGGTGAGCGTCCCGTTATCGCTATTGCCGTGAACGAAAACAACATCGTGACGTATCGCGTAGCCGCGTGATGCGTCATATGACGCACAGCGTAAGCGCACCCGGAAGCACGCGAGCGCATACGATCGCGAAACGTCCTGACGCGCTTACGCAACGCGCCCCCGGGGCGCATAGCGTAAGCGCGTCAGGTCATGTGACCTGAAAATAACACTTTTCATTGGTTCACAACACTTTTGGTTTCCAAATTATGAAAGCCCTGGTCATGTGAATTGAAAATAACACTTTTCATTGGTTCACAACACTTTTGGTTTCCAAATGATGAAAGCCCTGGTCATGTGACTTGAAAATAACACTTTTCATTGGTTAAGAACACTTTTGTTTTCCAAATGATGAAAGCCCCCACCTTTTTTCCTCATTTTCACTTTGTTATTTGAGTGAGGAAGACCTGCTTTTTCCTTACAGAGATGGCTACAGTCATATCAGCAGCTGGAGCATCTGCCCCACCACCACCACCACCACCACCATCAAAAAGACCACCAGAAGATCACATTGGTGGTCAAGAAGAAGAGGAGGAGGATGATGAAGAGGAGGGACAGACAAGGCATTTCCTGCCTGAAGATAATCAGCCCTCTACAAACCAAAAGAGCACTTCCTATGGCAGTTCTACAAAATCCCAAGGGGTTTCAAAAAAGTCAACGCTGCGAAGGTGACTTGTCTGATTTGTGGTGCTGAGCTGTCCAGGGGGAACCCTCACAAAAAATATTCCTTCGGGAATCATACCATGATTCGGCACATGATCCGTTTGCACCCAAACAACTATTCTGCTGCAGAGCTAAGGGACCTCTGCCGTAAGCTACCCCCATCAACATCCAGACCCTCAACATCGAAAGAACCCACTCTATCGGGTTCAGAGGCAAGAGAGACGATGCCTACCATACAACCCAGGTTTGCCGATTTTAAAATCGTGTGCAAATATTGTGGAAAGACACTTTGCTACGGTGAGCAAAGTATAAAACTTATCATCTGTGCTGGGGATAACCACAAGTGCCCGAAAAAACCCTAATTTTTCCTGTTTTTTTTTTGCTCCAGTTGAGCCATTTACAATACCCTGTTTTTTGTTTCTCCCCATAAAAAAATACAAAAAAATATAAAACTGTTCAGAAAAGCCAAAAAAAGTAAAAAATGTTCAAAAAAACAATAAAAAATATAAAACAACAAAAAGAATAAAAAAACCAGTTCTTTTTAGAACTACCTTTAATTTATAAAAATAAACCTATATTTTTAAAGAATCTCTGTCAATCTTTTTTCTGCAGGGTACGCGTACCGGTACGTGCACCGGGGCGCGCACCGAGGCGCGCACCCAAAAAAATAATAATAAATAAATAAAGAAAGAGTGAGCATGAGGGAAGAACACAGAGAGAGTAATGTTAAGAGAAAAAGAGCTAGAGGGAGCAACACAGAGGGATTGTTTATTACATAGTAAAAAACAGAGAAGGTGTAATAGGGTGTAAGTGAGAAAAGGAAAATGAATAAGGGAGCGAAAGAAGGGAAGAGAGAAAAAGAAGACTAAAGTAGAGGTACTGTTAGAATGTGAGTGGGTGTTGAAAGTAAAAGGAAGGACAGTAAAGAATGGGGAATGAGGGGTAGTGACGGAACCGGAATAAATGAACAACGGTGAGTGAGGGTGAGAAAAGAGCAGTGAGTGTAAGTAAAGAGGGGTGAAAGAGGGTGGATAAAAGTGAATAAGGGTAAGACATGGGGAGTGACAGAGAAAAAAGAGAGAGAGAGTAAAGGAAGGAGTGACTGGAAGAGTCTGAGTGAAACAGGAAAGAAAGGTAAGTAAGGCAGTGTGGGTGACTTATAGGGAGTCAGTGGGTGTAGGTGGGGGTGTGGGTGTGTAAGGTGTGTGTGTGTGGGGTGTTTGGGTGTGGGTGGAGGTGTGGGTGTATGAGATATGTGTGGGGGGGTGGGGGTGGGAGGTATGTGTGTGGTGTGTGTGTGTGTGTGTGTGGGATGTGTGGGTGTGTGTGTGTGTGTGAGGAGTGTGTGTGTGGCTGTGTGTGTGTGTGTGTGTGAGGTGTGTGTGTGTGTGTGTGGTGTGTGTGTGGGTTGTATGTCAGAGGTGTATGTGTGTGTTGGGGGAAGGTGTGTGTGTAGGAGTGAAGTAAATGATTAAGGGAAAGAGAATGAGTGAGGGAGCAAAGGAAGGGAACAGAGGGTAAGGGAAGTAAAGAATGGGGACTGAAAGAAGTTGAATGTGGGAGGGGGAATAGGGAAAGGGTAGTAAACATGGAGAATATGAATAAGTGAGGGAAGCAGAGTAAAGAAACAGGAGTGAGGTAGGTTGAGAAAATAGTAGTGAGGTTAAAACCAAAGGGTGATGACAAACTACATTTTTTTAGTCACACTTACCATATAAAAAATGTAACTTTAATTACATTTTTTTACTACATTTTGTATCTGTGAAAGAGAGAAGAAAAAATAAGTTATAAATAGTAAAATATGTATTTTAAAATAAAAGATACAAATGAAGAGGTTAAAAATCATAACAGTGTATTTAGAAATAAAGTAAGAGTGAAGGACACAGAAAGGGAAATAAAGTAAGGTAGAAGGACAAAAAGAGGGAAAAGAAATAGAAGGAGAGTAAATTACTAAGAGTAAGGCATATAGATTCACTGACAGAAAGGAAGAGAAGAAGAGAACAATGAACTGAAGGTAAGAAAGATACTAAAAGAATGTGAGTTAGCAAAACTAAATCAGGAAACAGGAGTAAGTAAAAAGATAATGACTGAGAGGGAAAGGAGTCTAATTGAGGATGCATTTAGAAGAATGAGGAATGGAAGATAACTGAGAGTAAGTGAAGGAGAGTCATAGAGTAAAGGGATGAAGGGAGAGAGGATAATATAGAAGGATTGAGGGAAAAGGAGTGAGGAAGTTAGTAGACAGAGAGACTAAGGGAATGACTGAGTGAAGTGGAGTACAATGAGTGAGGAAAGACAAATGAGTAAGGGAGCAAAAGAAGGAAAGAGAGGAGAAGACGACTAAAGCAGTGGTACTGAGAGAAAGTGATTCGGTGATGAAAGTAAAGAGAAGGACACTGAAAGATAGGAAATGAGGGGTAGTAATGGAACCGGACTAAAAGAAATGGGTTGAAGAACGATGAGAGAGGAGCAGTGAAGTTGTTGTAAGAGAAATGATAGAAGGTAGATAAACACAAGTGAACATAACACAAGGAGAGTGAGGGACTGAGGACATAGAGGTAGTGAACGGAAAATAGAGAGAAGAGGTCAAAAGAAAGGAGCAAACAAAGATAAGCGAGGGAGGGTGGGTGATTTATAGTGATAGAGTGCGACAATACTGCTGAGTGAGTAAAGAGGAATTACTAAAAGAGCAAAGGAGGAAAACATGGAAAAGGGAAGTAAAGCAGAGAGATTGAAAGCTGAATAGTTATGCAAGGGAGAGAGGGGATGTAGACAGTTGAAATGAGAATTAGGGGTTGTGAAAGAAGTGGAGTAAAGGAACGGGGCTGAAAGAGAGTGAAAGAAAGACATTATAAGTGAGTAAAAAGAGCTGAAAGAGGGTGGAAAAAGGAAAGTGAGTGAATACAATTTAAATTACATAATACAAACTATAGAATAACTTGTACAACATGTTACATAGTTTATTTTTGCTGTTCTCAGAATATATTGAATCACACTTAAAAAAGTGAGTTCAAACTACTCATCATATGACAGCAGGGAAAAAAAACACAATCAAAAAGATTGTGTTTTAAAAAAAAACATCTAAACTTAAAAATCACAAATGTACACTAATCTTTGATTCACTTACTTTCCCTTTAGGCCAAATAGTATATCATGAAGGTCCTATTCGTTGGAACGTACTCTGCTGTTCGCTAAAAAATCCATTTAATCGACTTTCTAGAAGAAAAGCTCCAAGAACATCTGAAATATTTTCATATACTCCTTTTTTTCAGTCATGACTCTTTGCTCATTCCTTCACTTTTCCTTAAGGCCAAATAGTGTCAGATGTATCATTATATTTTCAAATTAATTAAAAGAAACTCTGAAATTACCGTTTTTCTGACGTTCTGAAAGAAAGGCTCATACAACATTTTCACAATATTTAAATATTCGTAATTCCATCTCTGACTCATTCATGTTCATCATTTCCTATAATACTGATATCACTTACTATGAGATCCACTTTCAGTACCTATATGACAACTCAATTTTTTATATTATCTTGATCACTTTTACTCAGAATATAATTTTAAACAGCAAACTAAGCTTTATTAACTGCTCCCGTCTTCATAGGCCAATTACCTCTACTTAAATTTTGGTTCTAAAAACACTAGGTATGAATTTTTTAAGTCAAAAGGCAAACGTTGTTTGAAAGTCAAATGAGTGTCATTACAGTGGGTCCAACCTTTCCGACTTTTTAAATAGCATGTGTAATGCCCTGATGTTGTTGAAGGACCATCATGATAAATAATAGCTACAGTTGCAAAGGTTCTTCCTGAAATTGATAACTGAGAAGCCACAAAATTTTTAATAGAAGTTGACAATTTACTTCCATCAGGTCTACATCTTTGGAACATTAAAATCACATATTTACCATATGTTTGTAAAAATAATGTGGACAGCATTGCAGACTTACATTGGGTACACACCATATTGTGATCAGCTGCTTTAACTAGATTATTAAAAGGCACTGATTTGCAGTCTGGTAAACTCAAATATATAAATCTTTCAGTGTCTATTCTAGTACTACTTGATAAACTACAGTTGTCGCAGTCATGCTGCCATTGATAAGAAAGGCTAAAAAGATTTTTTATATCTACACCTTCATCTTCCAAAACATCAAACATATACATTAAAAATTCCTGACAATCCTGCTGAATATTCTGTGAAAATTGATTTTGACCAGAACATATGTCTAGAAGATTTCTAATTCCTGAAACACTTTCTATTTTTGCTCTATCACTGCTACATTTCTCAAACACAGAATTCAATAAACAGCAGAATGTTTGATAACGATTTTCAACAATCTGTTCTTGTATATTTTGAAGAAGAAAAACAACATTAAGCACTACATTAGCATAGCAGTTGACACCAGAACTGTTTTCAAACTGAAATCCAACAACATCTTCAACAGAATCCTTTTTCTTTCTACTTACAATTACAGTTTCATCTACTTTTTGTCTTTTTGCTACTACCTCACTGCAATTATTCTCATTTCTTCTTTTTCGGCCTACCACACGTTTTTCAAACAGAGGATATTGAGGCAAATGTGGAGCATACTCTCTTCTTAACCTATTGTATTCTTTAACACAATCTAGATCAGCACAAATCTTTGTTTCATCACACTCAATCAAGTACAATCCTGATAAAGTTCTGACTCGTGATATTGCCTCATATGCCATACCCTCTTTAAACACAGAACTTCCAATGTTCACCAAAGCACTATCTACACTTAAACCTTGAGATTTATGAATTGTCACCGCATATGCCAAACAAACAGGAAACTGTTTTCGGCAAACATATAAGTCTTTCACAAGCAAAAATCTAGCTGAACAACGACAAATTTGTTCTATTTAGTCAATGCCATCAAATTTAATTTTCAAAATCTCAATTCCATCTCTATTTTTGTAATTCACAAAACCAACAACATGACCCATTGCTCCATTTACCAGACCTCTTTCAACATTTAAATTCCTTCTCAAAATGATGCAACAATTTAAACACACATTCAGAGTCTTTTCAAAACCAGCAGTTTTCGATATACTCTTTTCTAATGAATCCAATTTTGATTTAAAATTTTCAGACACAATAATTGTTGCTCCCACATGCTCTATTTTATCTATAGCTTCCAGTTTCACAATCTCTTCATTTTCTAAATTTAACATTTTGTTGTTGAAAATGGAACATTCTTTCAGAGTTGGCATCAAACATATTCCAGATTTGTTCTCGTTAATTTTCTTAAAAATATTCTCTGGAAGAATGTTTTCATTTGGATACAAATTTGAAATTAATCGTGTATGTAAAGTTTCTTTCCCATGCTCACTTACTTTTCCGATTCTTACATCTTGTAGAATATTTTTATATTCTTCATCCTTTGCCTGTCGCATATTTTGAAGTAGTTCTGCATATTTGAAATTTAACTATATTTTAACGTTTCCAATGCTTCCTAGGCACTTCCTGGTATCTTCATGCGTGACCATTTTAAACACTGGTTGTCCTTTCACTGGAGTCAACTGCAGTAGATCTCCAAAAACAATAATGTGTTTTCCTCCGAATAAGACATCATAGTCTGTTCTAAGAATTTCTTGCATTCTCAAATGCACAAAAGCAAGCATTAGATTTGAGACCATGCTTACCTCATCAATGATAAGAAGTTTAATTTTCTTCAGGACTCTTGAAACTTCAGAATAAGCATCTCCAGATAGCTTGTGGTATTGTAATTTGTTATCATGCTCAACTGGTAGCATCAGTAAATGATGTAAAGTAATCCCTTTAATGTTATGTGCTGCAAGCCCAGTTGGAGCAGTAACAACACAAGACAACACTGATTCTGTCCTTTTCTGCAAATAAGTTGCAATTGCTTTAATCAGAAAACTTTTTCCAGTTCCCGCTTCTCCACTCACATACAGTCGGACAGGCTTAAATGATGTACATGAGCACTCTTTTTTCTCATGACTGAATCCATGTTCAACCTGTTCTGTGACTTCGTTATATATCTGTTTATGCTCAATGTTTAGTTGTTTCACCAAATCTTCTAAGTTAACTACATCCTCTTCAGCTTGTTCCATAGCTCTTTCCACCTCATCCATGGCAGTGGCAGCTTCATTTTGAATAATTGGTCCTTCTAGTGGATCCTGACTCAATGAAGTAGAACTCTGACTGTCTTGAGAACTGTCTCTCGCAATCTCTGCAGCAATTGTTGCTTCTTGCTCTATTTCTTCATTCAACATTTGCAGATAATTTTGAAAAACAGGACATTCTATGGTATCCTTGGTTGCATTAAAAGAGTCTTCATAACAGAGAAAATCTCCAAGTAGTTCATCTTCTGTACGCCATGGTTTAAAGAGTTGCAAAAGAGCCAAATAGTAGAATTCCCTTTTGTCTGGATTTTCGCAACTCAATTTTCGATGATTAATCAAATGACCTTTTCTCTGTTTCACTAGACATCCTTCACATCCAATGACAGCATAAATTCCATTATTGATATCTTCTCGGATGTTCCTCTTATAAATATATCTTTGCAGAACTTCATAGAGACAAGCGTTCTCAAGGTAAGGACTTCTATTTGGATAGTATGTATCCAACATGTTTGTCTTCAAAATATCTGTACTTTCTGGTTCTTTCTCCGCCAAATACTCTATTTCTTGTACAGATTTCAAAACTCGGTTTCGTGTTGCAGCAAGACCTAGACTCACCCAAATGATGGTTCTAGATTTGGCATATAGACTTGCTGATGACAATCGATCAGAACATTCATAAGCTCCAATTTCTCGATGTGACAAAATCTTCAGACTGTAACTGTATAATTTCTTGCTTAGACTCTTTTCATGTGAAATATCCTCATACATTTCCTTCAGTTCTGTCTTTTCTTTTTTTGTGATGTAAGATGTCACATATCGAGCCACAGCAATAGAGTTGTCAGCAACGAATTGAATATCCATGTTAGCATTCCACATGGACAAAATCACTGGGTTGTAGTCGTTGATGTACTTGGATTCTTCGTTTCTTTTTAAATTGTATGTATTTTTGGGTGATTTCCTCGTCACAGTATGTCGTAGAGAAGACATCAAATTATTTACTCTTCCTTTAGAAATCACTGGTCGTGGAAAGCTGAAACGACATTTTGTGTAGAACTTTTCCTTGTTTTTGAATTTTCTACGACAATACTTCCCACAACGATGGGATTGAAAGGGTAAAACTTGTTGCCTTAAACTGTTTTCTTCGGTAGTTTTCGGAACAGCACATGTTGAATACTCTTCAATGAAACTCATCGCTGTTTCATCCGAATCTGTTCCAAATTTGGGTGCATCTTTAATCCATAACAACATATGTATGTGAGAAGCACCTCTTGCTTGATACTCCTTTCTCCAAAAGAAATCCAAAACCTCTCCAAGGGGAGGATTTTTTTTGTTGGTAATGAAAGACATCATAGCTTCAAATCTATGATTGAAATATCTGCATACATTCACTGGATCCAAAGAACACAGTTCTCCAGGTGTTTTGAATTCTATATTTTGTATATTTGCATTTGCCTCGCGTATAAAATGAAGTAAGTCGTCCCAGGCATACTCGGCACAGTAAGAGTGAGGAACCATGTAGGAGTTCCTAAGTTTCTTAGCATACATTTCAATTCCCCATGACGGCGGTACCAATACTCGTTTGTACCACGCTGACATGCCATGAGATTGATT
The DNA here is from genome assembly GCF_964261635.1 of Lissotriton helveticus. Classification (NCBI taxonomy): domain Eukaryota; kingdom Metazoa; phylum Chordata; class Amphibia; order Caudata; family Salamandridae; genus Lissotriton; species Lissotriton helveticus. Next base: position 370,405,447 of record NC_136059.1, read on the forward strand.
AGATGAGATTCCAAAGTATTGTCTTGCAGATTGACTTTCTCCATAAAGTCCCTCGCCGAAACATTTTGCAGATGTGCTCCACTTTTCAGTATATGGTTTACTGCATAAGAAAGCCCAGACAAGTCACTTTCATACACTACATGAAACAAATATGGGATGCGTTGACGAAACCTTGGATCTTCAGCATATAATCTTAAAGTCCGGTATTCAGATGCTGGAATTTGAAGTGGTCGATCGTCATATCGTCCACCTCGACCTGTTGGAAATAGCTGTGGAAAACAACGAGCTTCCAAACTTTCTTCCTATACACTAATGGGACTTCCTTTTGCTGATTTCATTTGAAACAAGTCAATTGCATTCCCCATTACTTCTTTGGAATGCAAAGGATGAACAGTATAATGTTCATATATTTCTTCACTTGTAGACACATCAACTTTTTCAATTTGGCCAGCTGAACAATCACTGTCTTCATCTGCAGCTGTTTGCTCTGCTCCAACACATACATGTTTGTAGTACTCATTGTTTTTGACCAAATACAACGTTGCCTTTTTGACTTTCCTAACATCCACTAAATCTTGCCAGATTTTCTTACTCGTTGTCGGAACCCCATTAACTAGAATAACCAGAGGTTCCTCTTCCACTTTCTCTACACCAATTGTATCAATATTTTTCTTGAAATCTAGAGGCAAATAAACAAATCTTCCCTTTAATCCTCTCTGTAAATCTGAAGGAGGCAATTTCCCTATCTTAGGCTCCATGCGAACAATTGCCTGAAAAGGATGGACACATTGAATCAAAATAGACTCATATGTATTTAAATCCATCAATTCAGGAGGAATGTCTACCAACTCCAGATTATTATGAACAACTCTGGCAGGCATTCTGTTTTGATTTAATTTATCATAACAATATTTACAAATACGCTGATCAGAACTCAAATCAAAAGAATTCTCCACCAACAAATAAGTTGCAAAATCCTTCCACTCATAATTATTTATCTTTTCACTTTTTACGTATAAATCAACTAATCTAGTTTGATGCTTATAATGAGTTCGTCGACAACACACACAAGTAAAATTCGGCCTTTCACTTGATTTCACCTTGAACCTGATAATTTCCTGGTCAAACTTTTCTGTACTTGAAATCTGTACATTGTCTTCCACATTACCTTGAATTTCTGTGTCAATTTCTACACTGTCCTCTTTTTCACCAAAATAACAAATCTCAATTTCTTCACAAATCTTCTTCACATCTAATTCAGTTCCATGCAAAAGAGCACTGTTTAATTGTTTAAGCTTAAGTGCTGGACTTTTTGCATAATACAACCTTCTCACTAGTTTCCTCATTTTGTTATGATGCACTGCTAACATCCTAAAATGATTAAAAACACTCTGACAGACTTTTCTAGAAAGACAAGCCAGTGAATGCCCTTGCAAACCTGTGTTTACTCTCACTCTGCAAGGATCTAAGTCTTGCAACATCTTCATTTTCTGTTTTAGAGTTTTCTTACTATATGTACGTAAGAAATTACAAAACAAATCGATTGATTCCTGTCGCACACTACAAATACTACTACACTTCCAAGTGTACACTGGACCCTTAGTACGTCTTCCTAAAACTTCATCAGTTAACACCTCTTCTGGTTCTCTAGGCACAAGTTTCTCTTTTTCAATCGGACAACCGTCTTTCACCTCATATGCTCGACCACTGGTGTCAACTGCATGCACTAAATCATTCTCCTGAAAGTAACTCTCCTCATTAAAAAATGGCTCACAACTTGAACTGTGCATCCATTCTCCAGAAAAAACTTTACAAAAATTAGTCCGATTAATTACTCTTTTCTATTTACTGTTTGATTTGAAAACATCAATTGTCTTGTTAAGTGTCCTAATTCTATTGATTATTAAAATAAATAATTTTTTCTTAACTTCAAAAGCTTGATCAACAATCTTCTCTACACTTTTCTTTTTCTTATAAAAGCAGATCTCTGTTTACCTTTTTTAATATTTTTTTAACAAATTTAAAACCACCCTATTGCGAAACATTCGTTTACGAATGTCCCTAAATTGATTTTGCCTTGTATTCCTATACATATTATTGTCTCCTGCTGCAGTAGTAACAGTTTTTGGGAATCTCTCCTTCCTCTTCAAATTTGCTCTCTCCTTCTCTTTTTCTACATTCTGTCCAACATTTTTTTTTTATCTACATATGTTCCGTAAGAAAGACTTAGTTGTCTTACCAGGAGCTTTTTTCCTGTTTTTTGAAGTATTTGTTGTAGGAGACTGCTTTAATTCCGTTGCAGTTTTTTTCCGCTTAGCATCTTTTCGTCTCCTTTGCCTTGAGGGCATATTTCCTTACTATTGAAATCTTGATTTTAATCTGTGGAAAACAATTTTTTTTTTTTTAAATCATTATAGACCAATATTACCAAACAACAAAACAATGACAATAAGCAAACAATATAAACACTATAATACTTATACATATGACCTTATCTCTGTTTTTTAAATATAATTCTAAAAAAATATTTCGGGCACATGAATTGGTTTTACATTATTGACAAGGATTAGATAGTATCTGCATGATTAAAAAAATATATTTGCACATTTAACAATCATATCACCTGTGTTTCCTCAGATTAGTAAGCAGATTGTACACATGAGGTAAGGACTGTCCTGGGGAGCATAGGTGGTGAGGCCGGTGTCTAAGAGTGCACTGGACTGCACTTCATGAAGCCTATCCCCCACTGCACTCTTAGACACAGCCCTCACCTCCTTTCCACCCCTGGACAGACCTCTCTTCCACTACACTCTTCAACACAGGCATCACCTCCTATGCACCCCTGGACAATCCTCACCTCATCTGCAACCCTGAATAGACCTCAACTCATCTGCACCATTAGACAGGCCTCAGTTCATCTACACCCTGTTACCATCAATTATACTCAATGTATTGAGGCCTGTCCAAGGGGCACAGATTAGATAATGCTTGTCTAAGGGTCAGAGGAGGTAAGTCCTCTCAATTGCACTCATGGACACAGACCTCAACTCCTTTGCGCCCCTGGACATGCCTCACCTCATCTGCACAATCCACTTCCTAATTTGAGAAAACACAGGTAACATACATTTCCTCTCTCTTGCAAACATTCTTACCAAGCATTACCAAAAAAATGACACAAACCAACAGCAAAGAAGCTCAGTCTGCTTCCTAATCTGAGGTAACACTGGTGACATGATTGTGAAAGGTTCAAATATTTTTATGTAATCATGCACACACTATTTATTCCTTCTCAAAAATGTAAAAGCCATTGATTTGCCCCCAAATCGTTTTTTGAATAACATTTTAGAAACATAGCACAGGTCCTATGTACAAGCATTCCATTTCAGTACTAAAAACTCACTATTTTACAAAATACATTTCCTCTCTCTTGCAAACATTCCTACCAAGCTTTACCAAAAAAAATGACACAAACCAACAGCAAACAAGCTCAGTCTGCTTCCTATTCTGAGGTAACACAGCTGACCTGATTGTGAAAGGTTCAAATATTTTTATGTAATCATGCACACACTATTTATTCCTTCTCAAAAATGTAAAAGCCATTAATTTGCCCCAAAATCGTTTTTTGAATAACATTTTAGAAACAGAGCGCAGGTCCTATGTACAAGCATTCCATTTCAGTACTGAAAACTCACTATTTTACAAAATACATTTCCTCTCTCTTGCAAACATTCCTACGAAGCTTTACCAAAAAAATGACACAAACCATAAGCAAAGAAGCTCAGTCTGCTTCCTAATCTGAGATAACACAGGTGACATGATTGTGAAAGGTTCAAATATTTTTATGTAATCATGCACACACTATTTATTCCTTCTCAAAAATGTAAAAGCCATTGATTTGCCCCAAAATCGTTTTTTGAATAACGTTTTAGAAACAGAGCACAGGTCCTATGTACAAGCATTCCATTTCAGTACTAAAAACTCACTATTTTACAAAATACATTTCCTCTCTCTTGCAAACATTCCTACCAAGCATTACCCAAAAAATGACACAAACCAACAGCAAAGAAGCTCAGTCTGCTTCCTAATCTGAGGTAACACAGGTGACATGATTGTGAAAGGTTCAAATATTTTTATGTAATCATGCACACACTATTTATTCCTTCTCAAAAATGTAAAAACCATTGATTTGCCCCAAAATCGTTTTTACAATAACATTTTAGAAACAGAGCGCACGTCATATGTGCAAGCATTCCATTTCAGTACTGAAAACTCACTATTTTACAAAATACATTTCCTCTCTCTTGCAAACATTCCTACCAAGCATTACCAAAAAAATGACACAAACCAACAGCAAAGAAGCTCAGTCTGCTTCCTAATCTGAAGTAACACAGGTGACATGATTGTGAAAGGTTCAAATATTTTTATGTAATCATGCACACACTATTTATTCCTTCTCAAAAATGTAAAAGCCATTGATTTGCCCCAAAATCATTTTTTGAATAACATTTTAGAAACAGAGCGCAGGTCCTATGTACAAGCATTCAATTTCACTACTAAAACCTCACTATTTTACAAAATACAAATCCTCTATCTTGCAAATATTAATACCATGCATTTTCAAAAAGCATCACACAAACCAACAGCAAAGAAGCTCAGTCTGCTTCCTAATCTGAGATAACACAGGTGACATGATTGTGAAAGGTTCAAATATTTTTATGTAATCATGCACACACTGTTTATTCCTTCTCAAAAATGTAAAAGCCATTGATTTGCCCCAAAATCGTTTTTTGAATAACATTTTAGAAACAGAGCGCAGGTCATATGTACAAGCATTGCATTTCAGTACTAAAAACTCACTATTTTACAAAATACATTTCCTCTCTCTTGCAAACATTCCTACCAAGCATTACCAAAAAAATGACACAAACCAACAGCAAAGAAGCTCAGTCTGCTTCCTAATCTGAAGTAACACAGGTGAAATGATTGTGAAAGGTTCAAATATTTTTATGTAATCACGCACACACTATTTATTCCTTCTCAAAAATGAAAAAGCCATTGATTTGCCCCAAAATCATTTTTTGAATAACATTTTAGAAACAGAGCGCAGGTCATATGTACAAGCATTGCATTTCAGTACTAAAAACTCACTATTTTACAAAATACATTTCCTCTCTCTTGCAAACATTCCTACCAAGCATTACCAAAAAAATGACACAAACCAACAGCAAAGAAGCTCAGTCTGCTTCCTAATCTGAAGTAACACAGGTGACATGATTGTGAAAGGTTCAAATATTTTTATGTAATCATGCACACACTATTTATTCCTTCTCAAAAATGTAAAAGCCATTGATTTGCCCCAAAATCATTTTTTGAATAACATTTTAGAAACAGAGCGCAGGTCCTATGTACAAGCATTCAATTTCACTACTAAAACCTCACTATTTTACAAAATACAAATCCTCTATCTTGCAAATATTAATACCATGCATTTTCAAAAAGCATCACACAAACCAACAGCAAAGAAGCTCTGTCTGCTTCCTAATCTGAGATAACACAGATGGCATGATTGTGAAAGGTTCAAATATTTTCATGTAATCATGCACACACTATTAATTCCTTCTCAAAAATGTAAAAACCATTGATTAGTCCCAAAATCGTTTTTTGAATAACATTTTAGAAACAGAGTGCAGGTCCTATGTACAAGCATTCCATTTCAGTTCTGAAAACTCACTATTTTACAAAATACATTTCCTCTCTCTTGCAAACATTCCTACCAAGCATTACCCAAAAAATGACACAAACCAACAACAAAGAAGCTCAGTCTGCTTCCTAATCTGAGGTAACACAGGTGACATGATTGTGAAAGGTTCAAATATTTGTACGTAATCATGCACACACTATTTATTCCTTCTCAAAAATGTAAAAACCATTGATTAGCCCCAAAATCGTTTTTACAATAACATTTTAGAAACAGAGCGCAGGTCATATGTACAAGCATTCCATTTCAGTACTGAAAACTCACTATTTTACAAAATACATTTCCTCTCTCTTGCGAACATTCCTACCAAGCTTTACCAAAAAACTGACACAAACCAACAGCAAAGAACCTCAGTCTGCTTCCTAATCTGATGTAACACAGGTGACATGATTGTGAAAGGTTCAAATATTTTTATGTAATCATGCACACACTATTTATTCCTTCTCAAAAATGTAAAAGCCATTGATTTGCCCCAAAATCGTTTTTTGTATAACATTTTAGAAACAGAGCGCAGGTCGTATGTACAAGCATTGCATTTCAGTACTGAAAACTCACTATTTTACAAAATACATTTCCTCTCTCTTGCAAACATCCCTACCAAGCATTACCAAAAAAATGACACAAACCAACAGCAAAGAAGCTCAGTCTGCTTCCTAATCTGAAGTAACACAGGTGACATGATTGTGAAAGGTTCAAATATTTTTATGTAATCATGCAAACACTATTTATTCCTTCTCAAAAATGTAAAAGCCATTGATTTGCCCCAAAATCATTTTTGAATAACATTTTAGAAACAGAGCGCAGGTCCTATGTACAAGCATTCAATTTCACTACTAAAACCTCACTATTTTACAAAATAAAAATCCTCTATCTTGCAAATATTAATACCATGCATTTTCAAAAAGCATCACACAAACCAACAGCAAAGAAGCTCAGTCTGCTTCCTAATCTGAGATAACACAGATGGCATGATTGTGAAAGGTTCAAATATTTTTATGTAATCATGCACACACTATTTATTCCTTCTCAAAAATGTAAAAGCCATTGATTTGCCCCAAAATTTTTTTGAATAACATTTTAGAAACAGAGCGCAGGTCCTATGTACAAGCATTCCATTTCAGTTCTGAAAACTCACTATTTTACAAAATACATTTCCTCTCTATTGCAAACATTCCTACCAAGCATTACCCAAAAAATGACACAAACCAACAGCAAAAAAGCTCAGTCTGCTTCCTAATCTGAGGTAACACAGGTGACATGATTGTGAAAGGTTCAAATATTTTTATGTAATCATGCACACACTATTTATTCCTTCTTAAATATGTAAAAACCATTGATTTGCCCCAAAATCGTTTTTACAATAACATTTTAGAAACAGAGCGCAGGTCATATGTACAAGCATTCCATTTCGGTACTGAAAACTCACTATTTTACAAAATACATTTCCTCTCTCTTGCAAATATTAATACCATGCATTTTCAAAAAGCATCACACAAACCAACAGCAAAGAAGCTCAGTCTGCTTCCTAATCTGAGATAACACAGGTGACATGATTGTGAAAGGTTCAAATATTTTTATGTAATCATGCACACACTATTTATTCCTTCTCAAAAATGTAAAAGCCATTGATTTGCCCCAAAATCGTTTTTTGAATAACATTTTAGAAACAGAGCGCAGGTCCTATGTACAAGCATTCCATTTCAGTTCTGAAAACTCACTATTTTACAAAATACATGTCCTCTCTATTGCAAACATTCCTACCAAGCATTACCCAAAAAATGACACAAACCAACAGCAAAGAAGCTCAGTCTGCTTCCTAATCTGAGGTAACACAGGTGACATGATTGTGAAAGGTTCAAATATTTCTATGTAATCATGCACACACTATTTATTCCTTCTCAAAAATGTAAAAACCATTGATTTGCCCCAAAATCGTTTTTACAATAACATTTTAGAAACAGAGCGCAGGTCATATGTACAAGCATTCCATTTCAGTTCTGAAAACTCACTATTTTACAAAATACATTTCCTCTCTCTTGCAAAAATTCCTACCAAGCATTACCAAAAAGCATCACACAAACCAACACCAAAGAAGCTCAATGTGCTTCCTAATCTCTTCCTAATCTGAACTCTCTATCTATATTGAATGAATTATAACTCACCTTTACAAATGCTTTGGGAGATTAAGAACAGTGTCAGATACACACACCAATATTTCTTTAGCAGAGCAAAAGGTATGTACTCCAGGCACTGCAACCATGAATGGCACAGAAAACCTCTAATTCTACACACATATCCCTCATGTTAACCAATTAAAACTCTTCCCTCTCTATTTTCAAACCAACACCCTTCCCCCCCCTAAGCCCTTTCTACCTGTTACCATAGCAACTCCCTCCTCGCTGAGCTCTCAGGGTTAAAAGTTTATTCTACAATGTTGCAAATGAACTCAGCAAGGATGTTTGACCTCTCAATACACCAGCTTATCAGGTGCAATCTTTCTTTTAATGACTTTTTCTTAACCATTCAAATGACTTCTTTCACAGAACAGAACCATGCACCCTAACTTTCAGTTTTCAACTATCTGAATCCACCAATCATTGCTTGTGATTCAACAGCACTGAAACTCCACAGTTTTTTTTGTTGCAAACTCCTACTGTTACAACTGCCATTTTATTCCTACACTTCATCTGACTGCACCAGAACCTCCCCTCACCACGTATTCTGTCTGGATTATTGGACATAGCTACATCCACTGGGCTCAAAGGTATGCAGCTCTCAGAAATTTTCACAACCTTGATTTACCAAATGTGCATATCAAATGGATTGGCCAAAGAGGATTGAGATGTCATCAATTGATACCATTGGTGAAAACCTTTCACCATCTGCCACACCCTGACCTTATAATTTTGCACTGTGGTGGAAATGACCTAGGCACTTTGACTGGGGTAGGTCTGGAAATGGTTTTAAAGGACACCTTTGGGCAATTGATGACACTTTTTCCACAAACTGCCTTGGTATATTCCAATATATGCCAAAGACAGAAATGGAAGTGGTCCAACCAATTTTGTCAACAATTTGAGAAAGCACGGAAACATGTGAATAAATCTGTTTCTGCTTACATGAGAGACTATGGAATGGGTTCAATATACAACAATAACTTGCGTTACAACATGCAAGATATCTACAGAGGAGATGGTGTGCACTTCTCAGATGAGGGGAATAGAATATTCCTCCTAAATTTAAGACTGTGCAGTGGAACCTACTTGTAGGTACCTAAATCACCCACAGAACCCAAAAGCTCTTTTCAGGGCTACCCTACCTCTGATCACTCAAAATGATTATTTTACTCTAACTTTTTTCACTGTTTTTCACCAAAGTACGCTCCCCGGTACGCTCCCCGGTACGCGTACCGGACGCTCCCTCCGCGAAAATTAAAAAAAAATCTTTTTTCTTTGCCTATATGGGCCTCCTAAGCCCCCCTCAGAAAACCTAGGGGGTCAGGGGGTGTCTACCGTGCCCCCTTTTACCCATTCCCAACGTTGTTTGTCCTCCATCTTGTGTCTCAAATCTACCGAAACACAAGATGGAGGACTCCCGTTGCGCTTACCGGTACGCGTACCGGGGCGCGCACCGGTGAGCGCTCCCAAAAATTTTTAAAAGTTAATTTACATAAAATCCACTGGAGAGACTTTCACCAAATATAGAATAGGCCCTACTACATACCAGTCCCTACCATTTTCCCAAATTTGGTGGAATTCCATTGAGCCATTTGAGCTGTAGCCCTGTCTAAATATCATGAGGTAAATTACATGACAAAAACACATATGAAGTGTTAGGATTTACAACCAATTAAAATGTTACTTTCATTTTCTACTTTTTTTTCCTGACATTTGATTGGTTATGTACATGAATATAAATGAAAAATGAGAGGGAAACACGGCCCTTTTGACTACACCTACCTGAGGTACATCTTGAAAAAATTTTCTCCATTTATCTTCATCACCTTTTAATAAGGTAAGTTGTTAATTTGTAAGGGGCACTTTAAGTTAATTTGTAAAAACGTTTTCTCATAGTTATTTACTGTCCCTCTGTTATAGTTATAGATTGAGATAGGCTTCTCTGTTATACTTATGGATTGAGTTAGGCTTCTCTGTTATAATTATGAAATTACTTAGGCTTCTTCACATACACTTTTGATATTTCTACTTCCTGCCTGATAACATACACTGCCCAAAGATAACTTCACTGTTAAAAACTCAGAAGTGCCTGTCTAAACTTAAACCCAACACTGCCCTAACTCTACTGATATATTTATTTTTAATGCAATTTACAGCAAGAAAATGGAAGGAGAATCAAATATTTCTTTCAAAATAGTTCTTCAAAACAATCCTGAGGAAGACTTTGACTTTATGGATCAGTCTCTAGACGAAGAGTTAGTTAATTGTGTGGAAGAAATGGAATCATGGACTGAAAATGAGGACATTCCTGACGATATAATGTTGGAAGTGTTATTAAATTTTGAAAAATCACAGCAATAAATTATTATTTAATAATTGAAAATTGTTCCAGACATTATTCTTTTTTATATGTAATTCATGAAATAGTACCAAAATGAATATAATATAATGTGAGACTTATAGTATACTGTGCAACTTTTTTATGTTACATAGTAATTTTGCTCATAGTTACTTCCTTTCTCCCACTATATTATCTCCAATGTGTATTTGACATCTCTTTTTCATCTCCTGCCTCCATGTTGTTTCTACTTTCCTGACAAACTATGGTATGGATTCCATATACCACAATAACTTCTGTAACAACATGCAAATTATCTACAGAGGAGACAATCTACATTGAATTTAAAACTCTGCATTGGTACCTACATGCTGGTACTTATATCACCCACACAACACAACAACTCTATGCAGAGCTACCCTACCTCTAAGCACTTTAAATTATTATTTTACTGTTTCACTGGGTTTGCCTCTTGGTACGCTCCCCGGTAAGCTCCCGGGTGCGCGTACCGGACGCTCCCCCCGCGAAAATCGATTTTTTTAAAAAAATGTTATGGCCCCCACATCAAACCTAGGGGGTCAGGTGGGTGGGGGGGTCTATCCTGCCCACTTTTGGTCATTTCCCCCTTTGTTTTTGCCACCTCTTGTGTCTCGATCCTAGCGAGACACAAGATGGCAGCCGCTCCGGACTGTTGACAGACACCCGAGAGCCAATCAGCTTTCCGCGCGCGAACTCGCGTTGCGCGCCGGGTGCGCTCCCCGGTGCGCGTACCGGGGCGCGCTTATAGATATATATATTTTTTTTTAACCTAAATTATTCAAAATCCTCTGGAGCGCATATCTTGAGACATAGCAAAGGCACATCGGGCTACCAGTCCCTACAATTTTGCCAAGTTTGGTGAAAATCCATTCAGCCGTTCGAGCTAAAAGTGAGTCCAACCGCCCAATGGAAATTAACATGGGGAAAACACGTTTTGGAAAGGATCGGAGCGCAGTGAGGCAAATTTGAGGAAAATTACAGGCAGATCCCTCAATCTGCGCCAAAGTTATTCCCAATAGAATGTTGCGGATTTCCTATGGAAAACAATCCTAACTATAACTACCTAATATATATATACATATATATATATATATATATATATATACATATATATATATATATATATATATATATATATATATATATATATATATATTACCTACTGGCGGTCGCCAGTAGGTATATATAGTTAGGATTTTTTCTCTATGGGATTTTTGAAAATTCTATGTCTAATAACTTTGGCGTTTGTGGACGGAATTGGCTGACATTTTCAGGAAAATGGCACATTTTGTTTCTGAGCAGCCCCTGAAAATTGGGGGGGGGTTCGTCCAGGGGGGGTCGAGAAAAAAGGGGGTCCCAAAACGTGTTTTTAACATTGAGTTTTCCATAGGGCGGTTGGCCTCACTTTTAGCCCGAACGGCTGAATGGATTTGCACGAAACTTGGCAAAATTGTAGGGACTGGTAGCCCGATGTGCCTTTTGTAGGTCTCAATATATGTGCTACAGTGGATTTTGAGAAATTAACGTTCAAAAAAAGATATATATCTGTAACAGCGGACCGGGCAGCGCTCCGGTTCGCGGACTTTTCGCGCAACGGAGCTTTGTGAAGCGAAGCTGATTGGTTCTCTGGCGTCTGTGAACATTCCAAACAGTCCGTAGCGGCCGCCATCTTGTCTCTCGGTAGGATCGAGAGACCAAAGCGAAGGGGCAAATGACCATAAGGGGGTATAGTAGATCCTCGCTGACCCCCTAGGTTTGATGTGGAGGTTTTAAAAGGGCTCGCGGGGCAAAAAAAAAAATAATAATAATAATCGAACGGCTGAATGGATTTGCACGAAACTTGGTAAAATATTAGGGACTGGTAGCCCGATGTGCTTTTGCTAGGTCTCAATATATGTGCTCCAGTGGATTTTGAGAAATTAAGATATATATCTGTAACAGCGCTCCGCTTCGCGTAACGGAGGTTTGCGAAGCTGATTGGTTCTCCGGCGTCTGTAAACATTGCAAACAGTCCTTAGCGGCAGCCATCTTGTCTCTCGGTAGGATCGAGAGACAAGAGGAGGCCAAAGCGAAGGGGCAAATGACCATAAGGGGGCATAGTAGATCCTCCTTGACCTCTTAGGTTTGATGTGGAGGTTTTAAAAGGGCCCCGCGAGGCAAAAAAAAAAAATAATAATAATCGAACGGCTGAATGGATTTGCACGAAACTTGGCAAAATTGTAGGGACTGGTAGTCCGATGTGCCTTTGCTAGGTCTCAATATATGTGCTCCAGTGGATTTTGAGAAATTAACGTTCAAAAAAAGATATATATCTGTAACAGCGCTCCGCTTCGCGGAGATAAAATTATATCTGTATTACCTAGCTGTTGCTAACACCAGTTAGCGACGGCTAGTAGGAGATAGCGACCATCTTGGGCCCCACTTTGCATGTGAGTGATATTTATCACTAATGACATGCAAAGTGGGCATGCCAAGATGTTAGCGACTGGAAACAGTCGCTAACATCGCTATCTCCTATTATCAACTTTTGGAAATATTCGCGATAAGCGCGAATATCTCCAAAAGCTAGCACCTGCCCTGAGCAGTTCTAAGGCATGTTATCCAATGGGAGGTGGATAACATGGCTAAGAGCATTAGCTCGGTAATGCATGAATATCGCTGAGTTTTCAGCGATATTATTGCATTGCGGTCGTTTTTTATCGTATTTGCGATAAACCTTGATAATAGCAAGGTTTATCTGCAATAATTTCTGACGATGCTTAGCGGTAAAAAAATCGTTGCTAAGCATCGTTAGGGATAAATATCGCTTAACTTTGGTAATATGCCCCAACGTCTGTTAACGTTCGATTCGAAGGAAATCAGGAAGTGTTGAAAAGATTGTCTGCGCCATCTTGCCTTTTTTCAAATGCCACACTTTTGTCGTGCACGGCAGCCATTTTAGATGCCTTGACCAGACCCACTCTCTGCACGCTGTCGATCCTTAGCATGGCTCCCCACCCTCGCAAGCATCTCCCCCAGGCAGTGGTCACCCCCGCTCTCTGTCTTATGCATGGGTAATAAACCACCCCCATCTGCGCTGCTCTTCCCTGAGAATCACACCCTGTGCCCGCCCGACACCTCCCTTTCGCCCTATTCACTACCGCACCCTCTGACACTCCTTTTCCTCTGGGTCCGATTGTCCAGGCCGGTCCTAGGGTATCAGCTAGCCCTGCAGATGTAGTTTATGGCCCCAGCTGTAAAGAATCACCCCTCTTCAAAGGAGTTATAGTAGATCAAGGCCCACACTCGATGAGATCCGTCACAGCAGACGCGTTCCTATTATCTGAAAACCATCCTGTATTGTGATTGGGGAGGGGACCGAGCCTGAAGCGGAAGATTCCAGGGATGACTCTTTGTACATCAAAGTTTTTACAATTATGTGTCACATTAAAAATATATAGCACTCCAACAAATTAGTAAGATTATAAAACTTTAATAACTTATAAATATATACAAGAAAACAAAAACAGTAATAACATATAAACATTTTTAGGGAAAAACAACGAAGTAGCGGTCGGCTGTGCGAATAGTCCCAACGCAGCACAACGTCCAGATTTCTGGCGTGGGGCGTCGCGGGGGGTGGGTCATCAGTAGCAAACTGTTGTGCGAATAGTTCCAAGGCAGCAGAATGATGGCACCAAGGTGATGTCCAGTAAGTTGCCGCACTGGTTTTGGTATCCTACAATGCTGCTCCGAATAACGGCGTGGGGCGCCCCGGGGGAGGCGGCGTGAACGGGCCTCTCCAGGTGGAGTGTCATCTGTTGTAGTGGGGCGCCCCTTTACCGTTTCAGTTGCCATTCCGTCCGTTTTTGGTCCACTGTGTCAAAAGCCGCAATTCAGCTGAGTTGCGCCCACTCTTGCGGTGCAGCGATAGGCGGCTGTCACAGGACTCTCAAAATGGCGGCAGGCTCTTTTCTTTTTGGGCCTGGTCCACTGAAATGGCCCTGGGACACCTTGGAAATCGGACGCTTGTCTGCTAGGTCTTGGACCCCATTCTCGAAAGCGTCCCCTCCGCCTTGAGGATTTATCAAAAGTTTTGGGGGCCCCCGACTCCTGTAGGCTTCTGGCTGGTGGGGAGCGGTTGCCATGATTGCTCGCGGAATGACCACGACGGAGCTACGAGATGGTGGTGCTCTCATGCTGAAGCCAGCTTCAGTCTGAAACATCCAGAAACAAGGTGGGGCTTTCATCGTTTGGGAAAAAAAAAGTTTCCATCCAATGAAAAGTGTTGTTTTTAGGTCATATGATCAAGCCTTCCATCATTAGGAAACCAAAAGTAAAATGAACCAATGAAAAGTTTTATAAACAAGTCACATGACCTGTTATGCGGCATAGGGTATAAAATGCGGAGAAAATACGTTGGCACGTGAGGCGGCGTCAGTAGCGGACCGATGTGCGAATAGGCCGAAGGCAATACAACGCGCCAAGATCCGGATGGCACCGAGGTGGTGTCCAGCAAGTTGCAGCACTGGTGTGGCCATCCTACAATGCTGAAAGTCGGCGTGGGGCGCCCCGTTGGCCTGTGAGTTTGCGTCAGTAGCGGACCGATGTGCGAATAGGCCGAAGGCAGCACAACGCGCCAAGATCCGGATGGCACCGAGGTGGTGTCTAGTAAGTTGCCGCACTGGTGTGGCCATCCTACAATGTTGAAAGTCGGCGTGGGGCGCCCCGTTGGCCTGTGAGATGGCGGCAGTAGCGGACCGATGTGCGAATGGGGCCAAAGGCAGCGCAACAATATTTTCGGAATAGAAGACACCACAAGGCGCTGAGATGCCAAGATCCGGATGGCACCGAGGTGGTGTCTAGCAAGTTGTGGCACTGGTGTGGCCATCCTACAATGGTAAAAGTCGGCGTGGGGCGCCCTGTTGGCCTGTGAGATGGTGTCAGTAGCGGACTGATGTGCGAATGGGGCCAAAGGCAGCGCAACAATATTTTCTGACTGACACCACAAGGCGCTGAGATGCCAAGATCCGGATGGCACCGAGGTGATGTCTAAGTTGCGGACCGATGTGCGAATGGGGTCAAAGGCAGCGCAACAATATTTTCTGTATGGAAGATACCACTAGGCGTTGAGATGCCAAGATCCGGATGGCACCGAGGTGATGTCTAGCAAGTTGCTGTACTGGTATGGTCATCCTACAATGCTGAAAGTCGGCGTGGGGCGCCCCATTAGCCTGTGAGATGGCGTCAGTAGCGGACCGATGTGCGAATAGGCCGAAGGCAGCACAACGCGCCAAGATCCGGATGTCACCGTGGTGGTTTCATAGTTGAGAGGCACTTCATCTGCAGTGGGGCGCCGAGATCCGGATGGCACCGAGGTGATGTCTAGCAAGTTGCTGTACTGGTGTGGTCATCCTACAATGCTGAAAGTCGGCGTGTGGCGCCCCATTAGCCTGTGAGATGGCGTCAGTAGCGGACCGATGTGCTAATGGGGCCAAAGGCAGCGCAACAATATTTTCTGAAGAGAAGACACCAAGAGGCGCTGAGATTCCAAGATCCGGATGGCACCGAGGTGGTGTCTAGCAAGCTATGCAGTTGAGTTGTGTGCGCACTTGCGGTGAATAGGTCGAAGGCAGCATAACAATGTTTTCTGAATAGAAGACACCACAAGGCATTGAGATTCGGTTACCACCGAGGTGATGTCTAGCAAGTTGCCGCACTGGTGTGGCCATCCTACAATACTGCTCCGAATAACGGCGTGGGGTGCCCGAAGGGGGGGGGGGGGAGGCGGCGTGAACGGGCCTTCCTAGGTGGAGGCTCGTCTGCTGTAGTGGGGCGCCCCTTTACCGTTTCAGTTGCCATTCAGCTGAGTTTCGGCTGCTCTTGATGCTACAGCGACAGGCGGCTGCAACAGGACTCTCAAAATGGCGGCCTGTTCTTTGGATTTGGGCCTGGTCCACTAAAATGGCCCTGGGACACCTTAGAACTCTTTTTCCTTTCCTGTACATGCAAAAAAAGGTAAATGCCCGGTACGTTACACGCTTCATCTGCCACGATGAACTTTCCAGAGGAACCGAAAAAAAATATAGTTATGGTAACTATACCATGCATCGTCATATGGAGAGGTGGCACCAATTAATTATAGTGCTGCATAAAAGAGAGATTTGGAGGAGAACCCATGACCTGCTAGTACATTCATCAAAGAAGTGGCACTGACAGCATCAGAGGGAAGGGAAACGGTCCCAAATATTTAGAAGAACTTTGGAAAGATTAAAATGACATGTTTAGATTGTGGCAAATTAATTTCATGTGGACAGATGAGTGTTACTCTAATAAATACAGCATATGAACATCATCATAGTCGATGGTTGGTAGAGACATTTTGACTATATCCTGGACCTGCCCGTCCTCGCCCAAAATGGCGCCGGAATAAATGGGACTTATGCAGTTTTGAAGCACATGGCGGGCGGGGACGAGAATTGATTGAATATTTCGACATCCCTATTGATATTAAGTTCTGATGTGTTATTGATTACTGTACTATTGAAAGTTCGAATTAACGTCACCCATGGTACTTGCCCGCAAATGTATATCTAGATAATTTTATTGTAACTGGCCCTGTCGTATTTTAATTATAAAATGTACGTCCACCGATTCCGTAACTGTTAGACACCTTAGTTCTTGCAACCTAATGGCCCGCCCGTTACGTTCCTCTACAGTGTAAATGTCTACTCATCATATACGATTACAGTTTGCTCCGTGGCCGGCCCACGTGGTTATAGGCTCGTATTTGTATAATGAAATTTTCACAATAAAGGTTTTTAAAACAAAACATGGTAGTAGTATATACATTGGTAAAGTTTTTAATAATAGTCACTGTTTTAGAATCATTAAAAGGCAAGTGAAATAAAGCAGACCAATTACATGAAGGGTAAAAGGTATAATACAAAGGAACGCAGTAAAGATAAATGGTCAAGGGCTGTTGTGTTTTCTATTCCTGCAACATAAAGTGATCGATAAGAATCTCATATTCAGGCGTATCGGCGACTAAGACAGCTGGTCGACCCTCTTTTGCTCAACGGCTCCGTCATGGGACGAAGAAACGCTCTTTTTCTCGAAAAAAGAATATATTTTACTTGCAGGACAGTTGAAAATTTTCCGGGAAAGTACATTAGCCTGGAACATTATAACATATATTTAAGAAAAAATAATGTTCGGAAGTAATAAAAAGCGTAATTTTTAGGTCATATGACCAAGCCTTTCATCATTAGAATAAGAAAAGTAAAATGAACCAATGAAAAGTTTTATTAACAAGTCACATGACTTGTTATGCTTACGTTACGCGCTGCGCGCCCCGGATGACTTCCGGATGCGCTAACGCGGCGCGTCATATGACGCATTACGCGACAACGCAGGTCCAGAATATAGTCAAAATGTCTCCACCAACCAGCGGTCGGAACACAACCCCTTTCAGCAGGCTAAATAGTTCTGTTAAATGACAACAGAAGGGACAGGCAACAAGAACCATTAGTCAAAGAGGGGAGGGCTAGTTCTTCTCTACCGGGTTACATTGGGGCGCTACCGGAACTGATCGAATTGGTAGTCTACAGTGTTTCTGGATGTTTCAGACTGAAGCTGGGGTTAGCATGAGAGCAGTACCATTTCGTAGCTCCGTCGTGGCCATTCCGCAACCAATCATGGCAGCCGCTCTTTATCGTTATTTTGGGCGGGGTGGGTGGCGGAGCCGAGCTGTTTTGCAGCCATCATTGTGTGGAGTTCAGTTCATTTCACTAGTTTTGTATTTGTCATGAGGGGTTGTTCCTAATGTTTCTATTTTAGCGAGGTAAAAAAGAGATCCCGTTAGTGGCCTACTGATTTTGCTCGATTCCTTTTCTTTTTTTTTTACACGATTTTTCGTTATCTGCAAAGACTAAACAGAGTATTGCGACTCTGTGTTTGTTTGTAAATAGAGAATGAACCAAAGAGAACCAATTCTAAAACAGTAAATACTTGGATAACAATCAATCAAATGGAGAGAGAAGCAGGCACGACGTATTACAACGGGGGCAAAGGCCTGCGTTAACTACCCTTCACTATGTGCAAAGAGAGAGTACTCCTAATAGAAATGAGGGGGGGGGGGACACCATTCAAAGCAGATCAGTGTGCATAAACACGAAAATGTTTTCACTTACCACGTACTTGACATTCGACAGCTTATGATATTTGCTATTAAAAAACCATTGAAATTCACTGAAAAAACCATAGGTTATAGACCATATATAGTTAGGAATTAGCATTTACAAAACCTTGAAAATTCACTGAAAAAACCATAGGTTATAGACCATATATAGTTAGGAATTAGCATTTAAAAAACCTTATTTTACTCACACAAAACCATTGAAATTCCATATATAGTTAGTTGCACTAACTATATATCGCGCACCCGCAATCCACTGCTGATGATGTCACATATTACATCATTCATGACATGGTCAGTGACATCACTGATGACATCACTGATGACATCTCAAATGACATCACTGATGACATCACTGATGACATCTCATTTGACATCATTCTTGTGCTAATACAATAAACCTCTTCAGACTCTAATATAACCTTAGATACACTCAGTGTATACAGACACTCACACACTGTCACTCATCCATGGAGTTACTCACACACCTAGTCAGTCATGCAAAGAAACAATCTCACCTCCATTTCCTCAACTATACAGTTATACACACCTTACTTATTCAAACATATACTAACACATATTTACTCTCTTATACAATCCCTGATACAAGTTCACAATGATCCATACAGCCACTCACACATTCAGTGGCTCTCATGCACAGTTATTTATATATGCCAACTCTCACATGTACTGTGTTTTACATATGTACTTACTATGACATGTAGCATTGAGATATCCATTCACTCATCAATACACTCATGCACACAGTCAACCGCCCATGTAGCTGTTTCCACATGCACTCTTGAACTCATACACCTAGTGAATCAACTGCTCACACATCTATGCACAGAGTCACACACCTCCCAGCCACCCCCACACAAACTCAATCTCCCATACAAATACTTGGGCAACCAATCAATAACACATATAACCTCTCGTATAGCTAATGATCAACACATGCAGCAGTTTACATCACAACAGACATACTGATGCACACATTCAGACAGTTTAGTCACTAACCCATGCATTTAGTACGACACATTTATTCACTCACTCATACAGTCAGTCACGCACCTACTAAATCCTTCATCCAGACACTTATACATCCACTCATTCTTCAATATATCAAACATATTTAAACTTTACAGAAACACACAGTCACTGGATGATGTCATCAGTTATGTCATTTGAGATGTCATCAGTGATGTCATCAGTGATGTCATTTGAGATGTTATCAGTGATGTCATTTGAGATGTCATCAGTGATGTCATCAGTGATGTCATTTGAGATGTCATCAGTGATGTCATCAGTGATGTCACTGACCATGTCATGAATGATGTAATATGTGACATGATCAGCAGTGGATTGCAGGTGCGCGATATATAGTTAGTGCAACTAACTATATATGGAATTTCAATGGTTTTGTGTGAGTAAAATAAGGTTTTTTAAATGCTAATTCCTAACTATATATGGTCTATAACCTATGGTTTTTTCAGTGAATTTTCAAGGTTTTGTAAATGCTAATTCCTAACTATATATGGTCTATAACCTATGGTTTTTTCAGTGAATATATATGTATATATATATATATACCAAAACTGTATCCTGAAATACGGTTAGAAAAGGATTGTCCGGGCCAACTTTTTGCATGAAGACGAGCTTTATTCAGGCTCCACTCGACGCGTTTCGAGGATGAACCTCTTGTTCACGAGGCTCACGAGGGGATTCGCTATCCTGTCGGGGCCCGCCGCTGGGAGTGGCAAGGGTTAACAAGCGACTGCAAGCTTTGGATATATATATATGTAAATAGATATATATATATATATATAAACACAGCGGTTCAAGTTTCCCAGCCGTTACAGCGCTCGTTATGGGTGCCTCTCCCTACGGCAGAACCACGCCGTTACAATATTCCAACACTTCCTTCGGCTCGCAAAAGAATTGGGGTGCACTCCTTTAGATTTCCACAGCAGGATTTTTATTACGATCTTTTTAGCATGAAAGCTAGTGATCAACGCGTTTCGATGCTGCTAGCATCTTGCTCACGACTTTTTTTCAACATGGTTTAAAAGCATTCGTGGGTGTGTATTACATCACTTCCTGTTTCCTGATCACAATGCATTGTGGATACTATAGTTTTAGTTAAAAACCACTACAAAAGTGAATTTATACCAAACATTTGAATTATTTTTTTTACAGATTTACACATTTTCTTTTTTACTTTTTTACTTTTTTAACTGGTGAGAGAGTCAATTCATTTTGCATTGTCCCATGCATTGCATTTTAATTATCTTGTGTGCTTTGTACCCTCTAGTGGGTTTACGCAGTCTTTCCCTTAGGTTTACTCATTGCCTTCAGTGGGATTTTTGGGAAGAAACGCATGTTTCTTTTTTTATTGTCCTCTGATTTTATTCTTTTTTTAGTCCTTTATTTATTTTTTGCTTTCTGGCTTTTAATTTCTTGCATTAATTTTTTATCTATTTTTCATCTGAAGTATGTAATAAAAATCCTGCTGTGGAAATCTAAAGGAGTTCGCCCCAATTCTTTTGTGAGCTGAAAGCAGTGTTGGAATATATATATATATATATATATATATATATATTATATATATATACATATATATATATATATATATATATATATATATATACACGCCCACTTGGAGCAGGTGATCGGCTAACGAGTGCTCTTCAGCAGCGCCTACAGCATCTCTGTGCCACGACACGCCACTGAAGAAAGGATGTTTCCTGAAACGCGTCTGGCGTTTTTACTCATGGACACTTTGCTTTCCTGAACGAGCCTGCTGGCGGGCTGTCTCTCATTAATAAAAGGACTGTACCTCAACCTTCGTGTGGCTCCGTTTTCTCAAAGGGGTGCTCTGCATAGTTTTTGGATATTTAGCGGCCGTCCCGGTCGCGAGAAGGAGCCCCTCGCAACAACGAGTTCAAGGCGGCATTTTGTTCGGTGCTACCTGCTAATAAAACGAAGAGGAGCTGGAATCGTGCAGGGAGACCAGCTCCAAGTCCTGGGTTGACAGTACACAAAGCAGGGCAGGTTTGTCAAGGATTTACAGCATGTCATTAAGGCTTGGTCTAGGAAATGATGCAGGCGCGCCCACTGTGGCAACACTAAGGAAGAACACTACATCACCCAGCAGGCCTTGCATTAGGCCACGCCCACTTGGAGCAGGTGATCGGCTAACGAGTGCTCTTCAGCAGCGCCTACAGCATCTCTGTGCCACGACACGCCACTGAAGAAAGGATGTTTCCTGAAACGCGTTTGGCGTTTTTACTCATGGACACTTTGCTTTCCTGAACGAGCCTGCTGGCGGGCTGTCTCTCATTAATAAAAGGACTGTACCTCAACCTTCGTGTGGCTCCGTTTTCTCAAAGGGGTGCTCTGCATAGTTTTTGGATATTTAGCGGCCATCCCGGTCGCGAGAAGGAGCCCCTCGCAACAACGAGTTCAAGGCGGCATTTTGTTCGGTGCTACCTGCTAATGAAACGAAGGGGAGCTGGAATCGTGCAGGGAGACCAGCTCCAAGTCCTGGTTGACAGTACACAAAGCAGGGCAGGTTTGTCAAGGATTTACAGCATGTCATTAAGGCTTGGTCTAGGAAATGATGCAGGCGCGCCCACTGTGGCAACACTAAGGAAGAACACTACATCACCCAGCAGGCCTTGCATTAGGCCACGCCCACTTGGAGCAGGTAATCGGCTAACGAGTGCTCTTCAGCAGCGCCTACAGCATCTCTGTGCCACGACACGCCACTGAAGAAAGGATGTTTCCTGAAACGCGTCTGGCGTTTTTACTCATGGACACTTTGCTTTCCTGAACGAGCCTGCTGGCGGGCTGTCTCTCATTAATAAAAGGACTGTACCTCAACCTTCGTGTGGCTCCGTTTTCTCAAAGGGGTGCTCTGCATAGTTTTTGGATATTTAGCGGCCGTCCCGGTCGCGAGAAGGAGCCCCTCGCAACAACGAGTTCAAGGCGGCATTTTGTTCGGTGCTACCTGCTAATGAAACGAAGGGGAGCTGGAATCGTGCAGGGAGACCAGCTCCAAGTCCTGGGTTTACAGTACACAAAGCAGGGCAGGTTTGTCAAGGATTTACAGCATGTCATTAAGGCTTGGTCTAGGAAATGATGCAGGCGCGCCCACTGTGGCAACACTAAGGAAGAACACTACATCACCCAGCAGGCCTTGCATTAGGCCACGCCCACTTGGAGCAGGTGATCGGCTAACGAGTGCTCTTCAGCAGCGCCTACAGCATCTCTGTGCCACGACACGCCACTGAAGAAAGGATGTTTCCTGAAACGCGTCTGGCGTTTTTACTCATGGACACTTTGCTTTCCTGAACGAGCCTGCTGGCGGGCTGTCTCTCATTAATAAAAGGACTGTACCTCAACCTTCGTGTGGCTCCGTTTTCTCAAAGGGGTGCTCTGCATAGTTTTTGGATATTTAGCGGCCGTCCCGGTCGCGAGAAGGAGCCCCTCGCAACAACGAGTTCAAGGCGACATTTTGTTCGGTGCTACTTGCTAATGAAACGAAGGGGAGCTGGAATCGTGCAGGGAGACCAGCTCCAAGTCCTGGTTGACAGTACACAAAGCAGGGCAGGTTTGTCAAGGATTTACAGCATGTCATTAAGGCTTGGTCTAGGAAATGATGCAGGCGCGCCCACTGTGGCAACACTAAGGAAGAACACTACATCACCCAGCAGGCCTTGCATTAGGCCACGCCCACTTGGAGCAGGTGATCGGCTAACGAGTGCTCTTCAGCAGCGCCTACAGCATCTCTGTGCCACGACACGCCACTGAAGAAAGGATGTTTCCTGAAACGCGTCTGGCGTTTTTACTCATGGACACTTTGCTTTCCTGAACGAGCCTGCTGGCGGGCTGTCTCTCATTAATAAAAGGACTGTACCTCAACCTTCGTGTGGCTCCGTTTTCTCAAAGGGGTGCTCTGCATAGTTTTTGGATATTTAGCGGCCGTCCCGGTCGCGAGAAGGAGCCCCTCGCAACAACGAGTTCAAGGGGGCATTTTGTTCGGTGCTACCTGCTAATGAAACGAAGGGGAGCTGGAATCGTGCAGGGAGACCAGCTCCAAGTCCTGGGTTTACAGTACACAAAGCAGGGCAGGTTTGTCAAGGATTTACAGCATGTCATTAAGGCTTGGTCTAGGAAATGATGCAGGCGCGCCCACTGTGGCAACACTAAGGAAGAACACTACATCACCCAGCAGGCCTTGCATTAGGCCACGCCCACTTGGAGCAGGTGATCGGCTAACGAGTGCTCTTCAGCAGCGCCTACAGCATCTCTGTGCCACGACACGCCACTGAAGAAAGGATGTTTCCTGAAACGCGTCTGGCGTTTTTACTCATGGACACTTTGCTTTCCTGAACGAGCCTGCTGGCGGGCTGTCTCTCATTAATAAAAGGACTGTACCTCAACCTTCGTGTGGCTCCGTTTTCTCAAAGGGGTGCTCTGCATAGTTTTTGGATATTTAGCGGCCGTCCCGGTCGCGAGAAGGAGCCCCTCGCAACAACGAGTTCAAGGCGACATTTTGTTCGGTGCTACTTGCTAATGAAACGAAGGGGAGCTGGAATCGTGCAGGGAGACCAGCTCCAAGTCCTGGGTTGACAGTACACAAAGCAGGGCAGGTTTGTCAAGGATTTACAGCATGTCATTAAGGCTTGGTCTAGGAAATGATGCAGGCGCGCCCACTGTGGCAACACTAAGGAAGAACACTACATCACCCAGCAGGCCTTGCATTAGGCCACGCCCACTTGGAGCAGGTGATCGGCTAACGAGTGCTCTTCAGCAGCGCCTACAGCATCTCTGTGCCACGACACGCCACTGAAGAAAGGATGTTTCCTGAAACGCGTCTGGCGTTTTTACTCATGGACACTTTGCTTTCCTGAACGAGCCTGCTGGCGGGATGTCTCTCATTAATAAAAGGACTGTACCTCAACCTTCGTGTGGCTCCGTTTTCTCAAAGGGGTGCTCTGCATAGTTTTTGGATATATATATATATATATATATATATATATATATATATATATATATATATATGGATTGGTGTCACTACAACGCGGTTTTTTACAACGCATTCCGTTACATCGGAATTTTTACAACGCAGGATCCATTACATCGGATGCCATTACAACGCATGGCATTACATAGCAGATGCTATTACAACGCATGGCATTACATCGTAAGTATAGGTAAGTATACCTTTTTAAAAAAAATTTAATTAAGTTAATTTAATTAATTTAATTTAATTAATTTAATTAAAATACATTTTAAAATAGTAATTAATTTAATTTAATAGATTTAAATCTATTTAATTTAATTTTAATAAAAATTGTAATTAATTTTAATTAATTAATATAATGAAATTAATTTAATTTAAATATTTTTAAAATTGTAATTAAATTAAATTAATTAAAATAATTTATTTAATTTAATTAATTTAATTTAAAAATGTAATTAATATAATATAATTAATTTAATTTAATAAATATATTTTAATTAATTTATAAATGGTAAATATAATTTAATTAGCCCTAAGCACAAACCCAACCCTGAACCCTAAAACACCCCTGTACCCCAAAACCCAAACCCAACCCTAAAACCTAAAAATACCCCTGTACCCCAAAACCCAAACCCTGCCCTGAAACCTAAAAACACCCCTGTACCCCAAAACCCAAACCCTGCCCTGAAACCTAAAAACACCCCTGTACCCCAAAACCCAAACCCTGCCCTGAAACCTAAAAACACCCCTGTACCCCAAAACCCAAACCCTGCCCTGAAACCTAAAAACACCCCTGTACCCCAAAACCCAAACCCTGCCCTGAAACCTAAAAACACCCCTGTACCCCAAAACCCAAACCCTGCCCTAAAACCTAAAAACACCCCTTTACCCCAAAACCCAAACCCTACCCTAAAACCTAAAAACACCCCTGTACCCCAAAACCCAAACCCTGCCCTGAAACCTAAAAACACCCCTGTACCCCAAAACCCAAACCCTTTAATTATAATTAATATTAATTAAATTTATTAAATAAAAATTAAATACTTACCTATATTTACGATGTAATGCCATGCGTTGTAATAGCATCTGCTATGTAATGCCATGCGTTGTAATGGCATCCGATGTAATGGATCCTGCGTTGTAAAAGTTCCGTTGTAATAGACTCCCGTTGTAAAAGTTGCGATGTAACAGTGCATCACCATATATATATATATATATATATATATATAAAAACCAATCCTGAACAAACAATAACAATTGCCAGGCACTGACTCGGTGGAAGTTTGACAATGTAGTTTTAATGCTCTCACAGCAACAAACCTTGACGCATTTCAGCGGCAAGCCGCCTTGTTCACAGTAAAGGGTGCCATACAAAATGTGCTTTAAATGCTAAATCACCACACTCACGGTTGTCACAGCAACCAATATCATAAACATCGAAGTTGAAAATTTAAAATGTATTTAACAATCAATGTGAAAAAAATAATAACAAAAACTGTACTGATATAATATCAGTGCATGTGATCAAAATAAACATATCGAGTAAAAATCGTGAAATGTATGAAGGAATGCCAAGGTAAAGAATTGAGAAATAAAGGAAGAACAGACTTAGAGTTATATATATTTTTTTTTTCAGATGGGAAAACAAAAATGATTTTTGAATAGAAACGAGGTCCTAACTATAAATACCTACCTGCGACCGCCAATAGGTAATATATATATATTGGCATTCATCCGTAACAAGAGACAGGAATGTGCAACTTGGTTTATTTACCGCCCCAGAGGGCGTGGTCACAAGCATGGCTTTATGGTGATTGTAGTTGAACACTTGTAATACTCCAGTGAGTCTGTCTTCAAGATATGGTAGTCAGAGTTCAAATAAAACCACAGTGGGGTGAAGAACAGTCTTGCTTCAAACCAGCAGCTCTCTTCTGCCTCCACGACAGGCCTACCTCCGGTTACACTGGTGACACCGGGTGGCTTCTCCACGGGAACGCTGCACTAGGGACGGGGCTCTTTCTGCACCTGGGCACATTCCTGTCTCTTGTTACGGATGAATGCCAATGCCAATGATTAAGAGTGAAGACAACTCAAAACGCGCCTGGCAGTAGAGATGATTGATGCCTGTCTCTGCCATACTTGACTGCAGCCTTCATGAATAAATGTGGGAAATCACCTACCTGTCGAGGATCTTTCCTTGGGGGCAACCTTTGTGATGTGGATACATACTTATATATAAATATACCCATATATTGACCGTCCTTACACGTTGCACTAATGGTGTTGTCACAATAAAGTACCTTTAAAAAAAGAAGAAATCTTCGTGGACTCCGTCTGTGCTGTGGAGAATCTGGTTCACTGATGGGAGCCTTGCAGGATTCTTTTGTTTGAAAATATATAAATATATACGTACAACTGCATCTCTTCAATCAATTTTAATGGTGCCTTTATCAATCCACGATATGGTTACTGGAAGCTGGGACTGCCCACCACTGCAAACAGGAGGAAGAGACGCGGTGGTAGAGTCACTGAACTCTGCTCTGGACTCGGCGCACTGCCGCACGGGTCCCCGTGGATTAACGTACCTGGATGTGATGGTTGTGCGGTAACGGGGGGCGCAAGGAGGACTTTGGCTGTGGCAGGCAGTGCGGGACACGTGGAGTTTTGCTGCCTTGCAGTTCTGTCATCCCCACTGACATTTGACGTTCCTGGCAGAACATTGCATCCTGGGACCAGTAGTTCCTATCCACATGGAAGTACCCGAGCAGGTGACACTGATTACGGCTAAGGGGAGGAGCTAACCTGAGTTTTCACCTGAACATGGTGGGGCAGAACTGTTGAGAGGAGCTTTCATCTTCCTCATTACATGCTGGGCGCTGAGGAGGCCACATGGCCGAAATGCATACGCCCGCCCGCGCCACTGTGCTTTTGCTGCAATAAAGGTTCTCCGCTGTATTTCCCCCCAAGTGGCCTCAGACTCTTCTTTCTGGAAGGCGTTTTGGATTAATTTGCACTACCTTGCCAGTGTAGTGCTACTGGGGCTCCTGCACATTTGGTGGCTTGATCTTTCTGGCTGTGATGTGCTCCGGCGCATCTTTTCCCTTTTTTCCGAGGCTTCGGACAGCATCAAGCCCACCACTGCAAACAGGAGGAAGAGACGCGGTGGTAGAGTCACTGAACTCTGCTCTGGACTCGGCGCACTGCTGCACGGGTCCCCGTAGATTAACGTACCTGGATGTGATGGTTGTGCGGTAACGGGGGGCGCAAGGAGGACTTTGGCTGTGGCAGGCAGTGAGGGACACGTGGAGTTTTGCTGCCTTGCAGTTCTGTCATCCCCACTGACATTTGACGTTCCTGGCAGAACATTGCATGCTGGGACCAGTAGTTCCTATCCACATGGAAGTACCCGAGCAGGTGACACTGATTACGGCTAGGGGGAGGAGCTAACCTGAGTTTTCACCTGAACATGGTGGGGCAGAACTGTTGAGAGGCGCTTTCATCTTCCTCATTACATGCTGGGCGCTGAGGAGGCCACACGGCCGAAATGCATACGCCCGCCCGCGCCACTGTGCTTTTGCTGCAATAAAGTTTCTCCGCTGTATTTCCCCCCAAGTGGCCTCAGACTCTTCTTTCTGGAAGGCGTTTTGGATTAATTTGCACTACCTTGCCAGTGTAGTGCTACTGAGGCTCCTGCACATTTGGTGGCTTGATCTTACTGTCTGTGATGAGCTCCGGCGCATCTTTTCCCTTTTTTCCGAGGCTTCGGACAGCATCAAGCCCACCACTGCAAACAGGAGGAAGAGACGCGGTGGTAGAGTCACTGAACTCTGCTCTGGACTCGGCGTTCTGCCGCACGGGTCCCCGTGGATTAACGTACCTGGATGTGATGGTTGTGCGGTAACGGGGGGCGCAAGGAGGACTTTGGCTGTGGCAGGCAGTGCGGGACACGTGGAGGTTTGCTGCCTTGCAGTTCTGTCATCCCCACAGACATTTGACGTTCCTGGCAGAACATTGCATGCTGGGACCAGTAGTTCCTATCCACTTGGAAGTACCCGAGCAGGTGACACTGATTACGGCTAGGGGGAGGAGCTAACCTGAGTTTTCACCTGAACATGGTGGGGCAGAACTGTTGAGAGGCGCTTTCATCTTCCTCATTACATGCTGGGCGCTGAGGAGGCCACACGGCCGAAATGCATACGCCCGCCCGCGCCACTGTGCTTTTGCTGCAATAAAGTTTCTCCGCTGTATTTCCCCGCAAGTGGCCACAGACTCTTCTTTCTGGAAGGCGTTTTGGATTAATTTGCACTACCATGCCAGTGTAGTGCTACTGGGGCTCCTGCACATTTGGTGGCTTGATCTTACTGGCTGTGATGTGCTCCGGCGCATCTTTTCCCTTTTTTCCGAGGCTTCGGACAGCATCAAGTCCACCACTGCAAACAGGAGGAAGAGATGCGGTGGTAGAGTCACTGAACTCTGCTCTGGACTCGGCGCACTGCCGCACGGGTCCCCGTGGATTAACGTACCTGGATGTGATGGTTGTGCGGTAACGGGGGGCGCAAGGAGGACTTTGGCTGTGGCAGGCAGTGCGGGACATGTGGAGTTTTGCTGCCTTGCAGTTCTGTCATCCCCACTGACATTCGACGTTCCTGGCAGAACATTGCATGCTGGGACCAGTAGTTCCTATCCACATGGAAGTACCCGAGCAGGTGACACTGATTACGGCTAGGGGGAGGAGCTAACCTGAGTTTTCACCTGAACATGGTGGGGCAGAACTGTTGAGAGGCGCTTTTATCTTCCTCATTACATGCTGGGCGCTGAGGAGGCCACACGGCCGAAATGCATACGCCCGCCTGCGCCACTGTGCTTTTGCTGCAATAAAGTTTCTCCGCTGTATTTCCCCCCAAGTGGCCTCAGACTCTTCTTTCTGGAAGGCGTTTTGGATATATATATATATATATATATATATATATATATATATATATATATATATATATATATATATAAAACCAATCCTGAACAAACAATAACAATTGCCAGGCACTGACTCGGTGGAAGTTTGACAATGTAGTTTTAATGCTCTCACAGCAACAAACCTTGACGCATTTCGGCGGCAAGCCGCCTTGTTCAAAGTAAAGGGTGCCATACAAAATGTGCTTTAAATGCTAAATCACCACACTCACGGTTGTCACAGCAACCAATATCATAAACATCGAAGTTGAAAATTTAAAATGTATTTAACAATCAATGTGAAAAAAAATAATAACAAAAACTGTACTGATATAATATCAGTGCATGTGGTCAAAATAAACATATCGAGTAAAAATCGTGAAATGTATGAAGGAATGCCAAGGTAAAGAATTGAGAAATAAAGGAAGAACAGACTTAGAGTTATATATATATATTTTTTCAGATGGGAAAACAAAAATGATTTTTGAATAGAAACGAGGTCCTAACTATAACTACCTACTGGCGACCGCCAATAGGTAATATATATATATTGGCATTCATCCGTAACAAGAGACAGGAATGTGCAACTTGGTGTATTTACCGCCCCAGAGGGCGTGGTCACAAGCATGGCTTTATGGTGATTGTAGTTGCACACTTGTAATACTCCAGTGAGTCTGTCTTCAAGATATGGTAGTCAGAGTTCAAATAAAACCACAGTGGGGTGAAGAACAGTCTTGCTTCAAACCAGCAGCTGTCTTCTGCCTCCACGACAGGCCTACCTCCGGTTACACTGGTGACACCGGGTGGCTTCTCCACGGGAACGCTGCACTAGGGACGGGGCTCTTTCTGCACCTGGGCACATTCCTGTCTCTTGTTACGGATGAATGCCAATGCCAATGATTAAGAGTGAAGACAACTCAAAACGCGCCTGGCAGTAGAGATGATTGATGCCTGTCTCTGCCATACTTGACTGCAGCCTTCATGAATAAATGTGGGAAATCACCTACCTGTCGAGGATCTTTCCTTGGGGGCAACCTTTGTGATGTGGATACATACTTATATATAAATATATCCATATATTGACCGTCCTTACACGTTGCACTAATGGTGTTGTCACAATAAAGTACCTTTAAAAAAAGAAGAAATCTTCGTGGACTCCGTCTGTGCTGTGGAGAATCTGGTTCACTGATGGGAGCCTTACAGGATTCTTTTGTTTGAAAATATATAAATATATACGTACAACTGCATCTCTTCAATCAATTTTAATGGTGCCTTTATCAATCCACGGTATGGTTACTGGAAGCTGGGACTTGTCATCTTCACTGTCAAAGATTTTTGAAGGCAGTGAAGAAGTGACAGCAGTCACTGAGTTTTCAGGTTCAGTCTTTCCTTCACCATCTTGATCAGAAAAATGATGACTCAAATGCTCTGGTACTAGACTTTCCAGGATGATGCGTAGTCACAATATGTCCTTTGAATGACACGGCATGGAAAGGTTCAGCATCATATGGAGCAACAAACTTACTCCTTCGCAGTTGCTGGGCCATCACTAGATCTCTTGGCAAAAACTCAATGTTCTTCGCATGTTGCCTCTTGTCCGCATAGGCTTTCATTTGTTCCTTGGTAACCAAGTCCTCCGTCTGAGATGTAGTCTTATTTCCTGCTCTGTTGTTGGTCCATTGAGGTAACTTGGTTGTCATATCTCTCCCAAACATCAAAGTTGCAGGACTTTTGCATGTGGTCTATTAAGGTGTTGAACAATAGGCTTGCAGGGTGGAATTCAATACAGTTTTAAAACGTAGCCGCTCAAGAGTTGCACAATATACTGCTCTCTTTAGCGTACTCATAAAATGTTCAACAAGTCAGTTCACCTGCGGCCACAAAGGTGGAATCTTCTGATGCTATATGTTCAGATGCTCCAAGAAATCTTTGAATTCACTGGGAGCCATTATCAGACATAAAAATATCTGGAATGCCTCATTTCACAAAGATGCCATCTAGTCTATCAATGACTTGCTCAGGAGTTGTGGATGAAAGATCCTATATTAATGGAAACTTGAGTATTCATCCACACTTACCATCAGATGATGTCCATTCTCAAGTGGACCAAAGAAATCAATGCCTATTTTCTCCCATGCATGCTTAGGGAATTCTGACATGGTAAGAGTATATTGAGTAATGTCAGGCCTTGAGTTACTTGAGTAACGGATATTGATCCCCTACATGACAAGACGATAGCTACCCCCCACCCTAACACCAACATCTCTCTTGTCTCGACTTCCTTGCATCCCATGGGAAGCCATGCCTTGTCACATGTCCTGACCTCACAGGAACTTAACGACAACGCATTATCTTCTGAGCTCCTCATGCTCTCAACTACTCTCACCACTCCTACATTACAGCCAGCCACCCTATCTTCTCAGCCACCTACACCCTCCAACATCCCGCCGGTCTCTGCACCTCTACCCTATAATGATTCTCATCTACCTCTACCCTATAATGATTCTCATCACACGTACTCTCCCCTCAACATCCACCACCCCCGTAGTCTTAGTTTGGCACAGGTCTTGTCCTCACACTACCGTGATGACAATACGCTACCGGATGAGCACCCCCCCCTAAGTCCCCCTCCCCACCCACCTTACAACCACACACCCCCTCAACTCAGACCTCTGCAGCCCCCACTCATCCACCCTCTCAGACAATACTACCTCCAACATTAACCTTACCCGCACCTCTGCAGCCCCCCACATGCAGAACACAGCCTTCTACCCCGGTCATAACTGACCCCGACCTTAGATTTGATGAAATAATGTTGGCTCTACTCCAGATTAAAAAGGAACTCCAATCTTTCAAGGATCTGACATCCAACCAACCTTGGCGTAATTTTTCCTCAAGAGCATTTAACCTGAACTACCAATCACACCACTTAACTCACACACCTAAACTCATTCCACCCAATCGGAATTCAGTTCCCCTCCTCAATACACGTTTTCGTCCTAAGCGAAGCGTCAATCCATTCTCCGAGAGTGATATACTATCTCTTCTTCAATCCTACGAACCCTCTCCCAATAATTTCATTACCGCAACTCAGTTGACCATCCCTACTCTCCACCCTAACCCACTCAGAGTTGCCAGACACAATAATAGAGGGATCGTCGAGACCAACCTTAGACACGTCCCTCTCACCCAAGACCCCTCCTGTTCCCTCCCTACTCCCCGTCTTAAATGCACACTCCTTAACTGTAGATCGGCTTCCAGACATGCTGCGGACATAGCTGAGCTCATCATTTCACAGGAACTAGACCTGCTATTGTTAACTGAAACTTGGCTAACTGATTCCTCCACCCCACTGATGGGCATTCTAGTTCCTCCGAACTATGACATCATCAGATTAGACAGAATCGGTAAGATAGGTAGAGGTGTAGCCTGTATTCATCGTAATGACATCACTGTAAATAGAGCCACATCCCCGGTCTTCACGTCCTGCGAATAATTCTGCCTAGACCTTAGCAGCAACGGCAAACAAGCTTGTTCACTGCACATCATCTATCATCCACCAGGTGACAATCTCATTTTCTCTGAACAACTCATGGATATGATTTCAACTAACAATGGTATGCAAAACAACCAAATATTCCTCAGCGATTTCAATCTCCACTGGAATGACAATAATAACACAATTGTCAACTGCCTCAGAAGCTTCCTGGATGATCTAGCCCTGACCCAAACCTGCAATGGCCCTACACATAAGAAAGGTTCAACCCTGGATTTAATAATCTCCAAAACTGACGTCATTCAACTGGAATCGATATAACCCTGCGACTGGTCTGATCACCACATCATTTCCTTCTTTATCAAAGAAACAGTCAAATTTAACTCAGTTCAGGCCACGAAACCAAAAATCTGGAAAAGAGACTTGAAACAACTCAACACAAACACACTACCTTCTATTGCCTCCTGCTGGCACCACAGACGTACATGATCTCACCAACCACTACCTCAACTCGATGACCGCAATAATCAATGAGGTAGCCCCTCTTCAACTTAAGAGAGTCTCCACTAAAGACTCAAAACCTTGGTACAATAGCCTACTCAACGAAGACAGACACTCTCTCAGAGTTGCTGAACGCAACTGGAGATCAGTCCCGTCGACTATTCACCTCAAATTACTAAGGAAAAAGAGAAATGCCTATTACAAGAAGATTAAGCGCACCAAAGCAGACTTTTTCAAACACCAACTAGACCAAGCTAGAAATTGCCCAAAAAACCTATTTGAGCTAATCAAAACTCAATCTAAAGACGCCACTCAACGGTTACAAGACGCCGCCCAAGCACAACCCAACTGTGAACAATTCTCCGCCTTCTTCACTCAGAAGACCCTCAACATCGAGAACGATCTCTTAACCCCTTCCATGCTCATGACGCTCGTCATGAGGCACACTGGAGCTGTGCTAATGACGAGCTGACCTTGTCATGAACAATGGGATTATCAATCAATCAGCACAGGAGGGGAAAAGTCATAGCAGCCAAGGTGTTAAAGGACCGATTACTTTATTCTGTGCCACATACACAACCCCCCCCCCGGCCCCACCAACTACTACACAACAAATCCCTTCGAAGTGTATCCCAAAGAACAATGCCGCCAGGTCGTCCTTTGACACCTTTTCAGGAGAGGCTTTGGGTAAGATTCTAAATGCCTTGAAACCTTCCAACCACCTCATCGATCCGCTCCCCGCTAACGGTGTTAAAGACCTAACCTCATGGCTGCTTCCGCTATGGACCAAATCATCAACAGTTCACTCCAACAAGGTTGCATTCCAGATACCCTTAAAGTCGGTCAAGTCTCACCCATCCTTAAGAAACCAACAGCTGCCACCACGAATCTTAACAACTGTCGTACTATATCCAATATCCCTACCCTGGCCAAACTGCTTGAAAAATGCGTGCACCACCAACTAACAAAACATATCGTTCACTTTGACCTCCTTGACAACCACCAATCATTCTTCAGAGCAGGGCACAACACGGAATCAGCCATGACTCACATTATTGATGATGCACTTCAAATCCCGGACCAGAACGGCTCATGCCTACTCATCCTGCTGGAGCTATCCTCAGCTTTCGATACGGTCAAACACGAGAGTTTGCTGGATCTACTCAGACTGAGGATGGGTCTTTCAGGACCCGTGCTAAACTGGTTGACCTCCTTTCTACATAACCGAACACAACAATTCAAGATGAACAACAGTCTTTCCAACCCAGTTCCAGTAAGGCTGGGCATCCCACAAGAATCCTCACTTTCCCCGACATTGTTTAACTTGTTCATGGAGCCGCTCACCGAAATTCTTCAAGCGACTAATGTGCAATATCATATGTACGCTGATGATACACAATTGTATCTAAAGATTAACACCTTAGAAGACATTAAACAGCTTAACTCCACATTCATGAACACCCAAACGTGGTTGGCAGAAAATCATCTCAAATTGAACGCTCTAAACACCGAATTCTCCTTATAGCCCCCCCCCCCGCTAAAATCCCTTTGATGCAAAACTTAATCCAACATCTCACGGCACTCAATGTGCAATCAACTATTGTGGACTCAGCAAAATCACTGGGAATAACTCTGGACACCAATCTCCCCATGCAGAAACACGTCAGCAAGGCTACAAAGGGAGCAAATTTCCAGTTAAACATTCTAAGGAAGTTGAAGCCATTCGCGACTACAAACAGGCCGTACAAGCGCTAGTTATCCCCCGTGTGGATTATGGTATTGTCTCTCTATGCGGCCTCCTAAAAGTGACTACAGCCCCCCCTTAGAGCATCAATAAACTCTGCAGCAAGACTCATCACCGGCTTGAAAAGAAGTTCCCACATCTCCCCTGACCCAAAATCCCTGAACTGGCTCCCGTTCGAAGCAAGAATTCAGCTAAAGATTGCTTGCATGACACATAAGGCCTTACACCACAAGGCACCCATTTATCTCGCACAGAAATTGACAATCTATGGTTGCTCAAGGTCCTCTAGGGGTGCAGATAACCTTCTACTGAAACCTCAAAGATCCAATAAAAAAAACCATATAAACGAACCTTCTCTGGGATGGCGCCTAGGATTTGGAATACTCTTCCCCCTGAAACCAGATTGAATTCTTCTTTCGTATCTTTCAAAAAGGAAGTAAAAGCGATTCTCATGGCAACGTTTACTTGACCACTCTACCCGGCCCTGAACCTTTTTCATCCGAGACTCGCTGGTTTTGTGCTTGGAACAACTATGATCCCATGCTTTGATATTTTACGACTTTTTTTGTGTTTTATTTTATTTATCCCATGCTTGTTCTTTATATTGTGTCTTGCTATTCATTTGGTATAACCAACTTTGTTCATTGTAAAGCGCTCTGATATCCGCAAGGATCTTGTTCGCGCTCTATAAAACCTTCTAAATAAATAAATCCCCTCATCTAAATATGGAAACCAAATTTGATCTAGAGAGCTCTTTTGATGCCAAAAATACCTCAATGTCCTTTATGAGCCACTTCAATTATTTTCTGTCTCAAACTATCCAGGATTATGATTTCGACCCTCACAGTATACCTCCTTACTGAGTTATGGACAGTTCATCTTTAACGTTTTTGTACTTTTGGTATTCACAGGTCGAGTTTGTCAGTTCAATGACTGATGTGTAATTAATCTTTCAACTTCAGCATGTCACTATCAAGGTAGTGATGATTCGGTGCTAGCGATATGGCAGCTGGTGTATTAGATTTTACAATAAAATTAATATAGACTTCAGCCATCTTAGATAGAGTTCCTTACCCTCTTATAGGCACTCTGGAAAAGTAGTCAGCAGGGTTTTGGTCCTTCCCTGGATGATGCACAATTGTATATTTATACTCTTATAATCGTAGTCCCTACTGTTCAGTGTGAGGAGGCTTCTTAGCTTTTGAATTGCCAAAAATAGTCAGTAAAGCTTGATGATCAGTTACCAGCAAAAAAGGTGTTCCATACAGTAATATATGGAAATGTTTACAAGCCCATACCACGGCCAAACCATCATTCTCAAGTTGTGAGTAAACACGTTCTGTCATGTGAGCAGCAACACGTTAAACAATATAAAAATGCTGCTTTTTGGTTCGCCTCTTTGGACTGTCGACGGCGTTTCGACCCAGATAGGGTATTGGGTCTCTTCAGGACGTGGCAGTGTGGGGACACCTAGAGGAAATAGTAGGGTCATATGGCAACGTGTGGCCCTTGTAGGGAAATATTTCTGGTAAGATAGAAATGCTATATGTAAAAATTGTATGTCAACACTACCTGAAGGGGAGCCTACCCTGCCTGGTGATGAGACGCAGTGGCACAGTGAAAAAAGTGTAATTAAAGAAACTCACAGGGGACCTGGCCGGGTGCTGTGGAAATAATGAGGACAAAGAACAATGTGTTCAGTACATGTGTGCTGGCATCTATGTGGTCACCCATGTGGTGGGCAGTAGACCATGGCACTACCCATGTGGGTGTAGTGGAAAGTAGGCAGGAGGTTCGGTGGAGCCAGTCCAGGGACTCGAATGTAGAGCGAATCATGAGACTTTCAGGATACCGAGGCACTGTGCGGGAGGAAAAATGTGCTGTTGAGAATGTAAAGGCCACTGGAATGCCTAGGGAAGCCCGTTTAACAATACACTTCTCACTGTTAAGCGCGCGATGGCGCTGTATGTACAGGGAAGGCGGGGTCGTCTGGAGGTGGTGACGATAATATTTCTGCCGGAGACTCTGTGTATACGGTTAAGGCGATGTGCGCTGTGCTGAGACAAATAATGAGAGCATGTCCTCAGTTAGTAAGGGGATGAAATAATATCATCCGGCTGCCTGATATGGACAGACACAAGAGCACTGTACCTGGTAGCGTTGTGGGTTAAACCGCAGTTACTCCCCCAATGGCCCTGGAAAGGAGGAGCGTCCCTCACTTTGCTGGTGCGATGACAGCGTGTGAAAGATACTATCGCTGTAGATAAAACCCGAGTTTCCGCCAGTGGGAGGGAACTCCAGACCACGCTCCGTGATCTGGAGCCATGATCTGATCAATGGATCTGTGGTCCATGATCGATATAGACGACAAACTCTTGTTTGTGTGTGCATGTTTAGTTGGATCTACGCATACAGGGACAATTGTAGCGAGGAAGCGATGCCGGTGATAATACCCAAATATACAAAATAGAATATTCGTGATATCTAATGCGAGCATACGGAGAAATAGTTGCAAGGCTAGGACAATGTTGGCGTTAACACACTAATGCACATAAATCATTATTTACATTCATGATCCTTATTTTTCTATCTGCATGTACAAAAACACACATCGAAATGTCCATTGCATTCAAACATTTTGTGTATAGACATATGCGCCAGAATTAATATACAATTGTCCATAATATATATGGTTGTTCACAGTCGTAGTGTGTGGTTTCTCAGCCTGTTACGAACTGTAGAAACAATTGGCACACTGCATTTTAGAAAAACCACGTGTAGTTATTTATTTATGAATTTGATATGCGTCAGAATTAATATACAGTAATACAGAATATATATATTTGTTTACAGTCGTGGTGCATGTTTTCTAAGCCTGCGAAAAACTGCAAAACCAATTTGCCCATTGTAGTTTTGAAATATTACATGTACTGACAATTATGCCGTACCCCAGGATTAATTACTAACCAAGTACCATGTACTGCCTCATGCAGGTAACCTGTGTTATAGTGAATAAATGCAGCCAAATGTGGACTGCCATGAACTCAGGACCACTGACCTCGGCTAGGTTGTGCTGCTGTGGTTCCGTTAGGGGATCTGTCTGAGCTTGTGTGTAGTCTGGCAAGGGACAGGGAACCAGCATGGACTCGCTGCCTCTATCTGGTGCATAGAGGCTATGTGGTTATAACTTTGGTAGTGCTGCAACGCATGAGGGATCGGTCTTTGGTAGGGCTTTAGTCAATAAGTGTGGTGACAAAGCCACGCCATTCTTCTGCAGAGTTCTACCCCTGCACGATTGAGTTGGTACACTCAATCCAGCAACATTCCAGTCGTTGTAGAATTTGGGAGAGATCACCTCCTCTTGGTGGTATCAACACTTTGTCTATCACTTGCCATCTCATGTCGTCTGCTGTGTGATTTTTGTCAGAGTAGTGGTTGACTAAAGAGGCATTGGGTACTGCGTTCCTTATTCTGCTGCGGTGCTGTCCTCTTCTCGCCTTTACTGGTTGTTGGGTTTGACCTATGTAAGGAAGTCCACAGGGGCAGGTAATACAATACACCACATTTTTGGTGTTGCAATTGGCAAAGAATTTCAAGTTCTGTTTGACATTTCCGTGTTAAAACGTCTTGGTGTTTGAAGTGAATGCACATGCTACGCAGTTGCCACATTTGTAATGGTCTTTGACCTCTGGGAGTCCCCATGTGGACTCCAATGATCTACTTGCTTGTATCGGACTCTCTAGGGATAATCTGATGAGGTGGTCCTTCACATTTTTGCCCCTTTTAAAAGCGAACATAGGGACCTCAATGTTGGGATCTATGTTTCTGATAATGTGCCAGTTTTTGGTGATAAATTTGCTCAGTTTGTTAGTGTGTATGCCAAATGTGGTAACAGATGAGTCTGTTTATTTTGGACTTTTCTTTAGGGGTTAGTAATGTTTCCCTAGGGCAAAACCATGCTCTTTTCAGGGAGTTTTAATCTGTTTGGATACCTCCTTGCTCGTAGTTTGTCTCTTAGTATGTTGGCTTCCTTCATGTAATCTTCTTTCTTGGTACAATTACGTCGTAGCCGTAGAAAGTGCCCATAGGGCAATCCATCTCTGAGTGCCCGCGGAAGATGACAATTGTAAGTGAGTAAAGTATTGCGTTCTGTCGGTTTTCTATGTAAGGATGTGTAAAGTTTCCCTTCTTCATATTGAATATTCAAATCGAGGAAGGCAACACTGGACTTATGTATGGTAGAGGTGAAGGTGAGATGTGGCTGTGCTGAGTTTAAATATGCTACAAAGTCTTTGAAATCAGAGTTGCTGCCTGGCCAGATGAGGAAGATGTCGTCTATGTACCGCTTCCAACATGAGATCATGGGGCAGTATATGTTTGTGTTGTTAAGGACATATTTGTGTTCCAGATGATCCATGTATATGTTTGCCAGATTGGGAGCGAAAATTGCTCCCATACTGGTGCCAGAGCATTGCTGGTAGTATTTTTCTTCTGAGACAAAGAAGTTGTAAGTCAGGGCAATAGGTAAGATTGAGACAATGAAAGAGGTGGGGACCTGCGTTGGTCTGGGTCTGATGTCTAAGAGGTCTTTAAACACATGTATACACTCTGCCTGTGATGTGTTAGTGTACAGGGAGGTGATGTAGAGGGTAGCAAGCCAATCCTCTTCAATGTTGTAAGGCCTTTCTTCCAATAGGTTGATCATGTGCATTGAATCCCTGACATAGGATTCCTGCACTGGGACATAGTCTTTAATGAAGAAGTCTATGTATTTGCCGATGGGTTCAAGGATTGAACCACATCCGGAAAGCATGGGACGGCCTGGAGGATTTGTGATGCTTTTATGTATCTTCGGGATAGTGTATATGACTGGAGTCCTGGGATGGTCTGCATTGAGGAACTCCAATTCTTTCTTGATGAGAAATCCTTGGTCAACCCCTTCAGTGGTTAAACTAAGGATTTCTCCTTTGATTTGGGCAAAAGGATTTGTGTCGAGTTTTTTGTAATGTCTTTCCTCTCCTATTTGCTTCCTGATTTCCGTGTCATAATCATGTCTACTTTGTATAACAATCCCACCCCCTTTATCTGCAGGTTTCAGGATGATGGATTGGTCATTTTTCAAGTTTTCTAGAACTTCTAAGCTGATGTTATATGGAATGAATTGGTTTTCGTTTTTCATGTTGTCTATCCCTGCTAGTACTAATGTCAGTAGGTCAGGTGGCATCATACCATTGGTGGGATAGAAGGTGGAGGGTGTTCTAAGACCAGTGACAGAGTCTTGTGTGAAGTCTTCCTTACCCATAAAGAATAGTTTGAGTCATAATTTGCAGAAAACTGGTACATTTCCGTTTTGAGGTTGAAAAAGTTAGCGCGTTCTGTGATGACAAATGATAGTCCTTTACTCAACAACGATATCTCAGATGAGGACAAGACATGCTGTGACAGATTAAAAATAGGGATACTTTCTGTCCTGGTATTGTCTGGGCCTAATATGGCTCAGGGCCCCATTGGTAGTGTTTGTTCTGTGTCTGACGTTCTAAAAAAGGCTGACCTGTTTGATTATCTGTACGACTTGGCCCCGGTTGGGCGTCTGAGTCGCTTGGGCCTCCAGAAGACACAGAGAAAGTGACAGGCTAGTTCCTCCTGAATCTTCCCCTAGGTGCTTTGTCTGTTCTGTGCTCCAATTGTGTTGTAATAGTCTTCTCTAAGGTAGGGGTAGGCCTTTTCTTTTGTGAAAATCTTAATGTCCCTACTGACTTTATCTGCTTTTTATCTAGGTTCAAAGGAATTCAAGTCTTCTGTTGTTTTGTTGAGTTTATCTAGAAGTAATTTAGCCTCTGTGACACCGTCGCCACTTAAAAATTCTTTTTCTAGCTCTTCGATTTCCTTTAGTTCCTGTTTGGCATGGTCCAAGGCTGTTTCTACACCCAACACCGTCCAATGGTGCGAGCAGGTTGTGGAAATATTACTGAACCCTCCTTTGAATTTGGGGTTGTCACAGAAAATCCCTGGGACGTTCCGGACCTGTAACCCTTGTGGAATGATCCCTACCTTCAAGTATTCCGTTAACATGCGAGCATGAAGCTCAGTTCTGACATGTTGTTTCTTAGCTTTCTCTATCTTTCTAGTAGTTGTTGTCGTGGACTGACATTGCTGATTGATTGGTTGGAAAATAAAGATGGGCCACTAGTGATTTTCGCAATGTATTCTTCTGTGTATCGTGGAGCTTCTCTGTCTGACATCCTAACCCTGGAAGCTAAAAGTAAACCCTATATTACATAGGGTGTAAGGAAACAATCCTAGTTAAGGATAAATCCCTTGCGGTGCAGCCACCGCTCTAAGGACTGAAAGAAGGAAACAAGGGGACCCTACTCACTGGGAGCCTGGGTATAAAGGCTATTTGAGAAAACAAAGGCTCCTGTGGAATGGTAGGGAATATTTATAATAGAATTACGCACAAATGCTGTGCAAAGGGTGTATTCGCTGTGCTGTGCTGTCCACGGGTCACACCTAATTCGAATGGGCTAGCTTGAGCAACAACCTCTGTATGAAGATTTGGATTGAAGTAGGCCTTTTCAGCAGCAGTTGTAATGGTTCATTTGCTTTTCTTGCAACTTCTCTGACATTCTTGTGACCCCGTGAATGAAGAC
This sequence comes from Lissotriton helveticus, assembly GCF_964261635.1. Taxonomy (NCBI): domain Eukaryota; kingdom Metazoa; phylum Chordata; class Amphibia; order Caudata; family Salamandridae; genus Lissotriton; species Lissotriton helveticus. The sequence continues at coordinate 370,447,304 of NC_136059.1, forward strand.
ATTTTTCTTTCTTAACTCTCATAAAGGAGCACTTATAGTATAGTAGCAAAGTTTTGTATGGCTCTTGAACAATAACTGGCCATGCCAAGGAATGAACATATCACAGAAACATCTTGTGGTGGATCAGCATTTGACAGGGTTTGTACTTTGGCAGGATCAGGTGTCATATCCCCATCTGAAAAGATATGGCCAAAGAACTTTAACTTTGTCTTGTGAGGGGCGGAGCCGGGACGGCGACCAAGATGGCCGCACGGAGTCCCGGCTCCGCCGGCCTTCTCCCTTCGCCGTCCGATTTGTTCACCCACCCCGCGCTTGAACGGCGCTTCTGTGCGTCGGAGGGGACCCTGCAATGGGGCACCCGATGGCGATGAAATTTGGAGCTTCAGGGACCGGGATATCCTCCTTCGCTCTGGGCGGCCCGTCTGCTGCTGAGGCCGGGGCCTCGCGTGGCTGTGCACCCGGCTGCTGGCTCCGTCCCGGCAGCTACAGTCTCCTGTGTGCGCCGCTCCTCCACCATGATGCTCAATGAGTCTCCCTACACCGCCGGAGCCCTTTACAAGACGCACTGCGCAGCCCCTCCGTGTTGGATGCTTCGCCCCCCTCCCTCCCCCCCAGCACTTTTCATCGGCAGCCGGTCTAAGGTAACGGCGCTTTGTCTCCTTCAGGGCGCATTGAATGCCTGCGTGTACTAGACTGTGTTGCACATTCCGGCTTACGTGTGCCAGTGGGCACGATAGCGCCGTGTCGTTTTCGTGCTGGGGGGTCCTGTGAATGCTATTCTGTGGAGGGGGTGCCTGTGATCCTATGCTATGCGGTGACGGGACATCGGTGAATCTTACTTCTGACGGAGGCCGGCGATTTTTGGCCTTGCCGTGCTACATTGTGGTGGTGCATCCTGGAAAATGGCGACTTGGCGAACTCTCTCTTGGGATGGCGGCGGCTGGGTGTGTTGGATGCCGAGAATGGGCAGACGACTATCCTTGAAGTGCTGTTTCTTCCTATGCTGGTGATGTCGTGATGCTGTTCTGGTCATTTACGCCCGATGTTTACCAATGAGCCATCACTTGTTTTGCCCGCTACTGCTGCGAGACGCCTGTTGCTATCCCCCGGGATGGGGCGATGGCCAGTACTGGATGGGACTTCATGGATGCTGCAGTATGGACATGTTTCCTTTGAATACTCCTGGTTGGCTCGCCGTAGCTTGACTATACTGTACTTGGCCCCGAGGATGGCGGTTGCTGGCGGTCGATGGGCCGCCCATTGTGCTTTTACGAGACTTTTGTTTATTCTGGACTGATTTGAGTGCCCCAGTTCGTTAGTGTTTTTCCCCGGACCCGTCATCTTTAGCTTTATTCGATCTGTATCACCGAGGAAGGACGGCGCAAAATGGCGGCGGCGCCCCGGACGATGCTGCTTCTTGTTTCATTGCAAGGTGTTCGATTCCTTTGTCTTTGCATGTCCGCTTACTGCGCTGCTCCACTTGTGTTTTCCTGATTGTAATTTTGTGCCCTGTCTCTATTCGGGCCGACAAACTGTATGTATAACATTGACGCTTGGCGCCCTTTCCACTGGCATGGAGAGTTTCGCATATTGCCTGATATGCTGCGAGGGTGGGCGTTTAATTGGTGGTGTCCCCGCATATGGTTTCTGTGTTTTAATGTTGCTACAGTATTATTACGGGGATGCGGGACTCAGGGGGGAGGGGGTCGGGTTCCTTGTTGGAGGGCCCCCCATAGCTTTCTTTCCCCTTCTGTGGGGGTTTTCGATTCTTTTCCTCTCCTTTTCCCTCTTTTGTGTTGAATATTGTTTTTCTCTTTCCTCTTAGCTCTTTCTTCTATATTTCGGGTTTAAGCTCTGGGCGACAGGCACGCTGCTAGGGGGGTGGGCCGTGGCCATGTGCAGTGGTGCAGGGTGGGGGGGTGGGGGTGGGGTTTTGTTTTTGATTCCTTTTAGTTCCATGGCCTTTTTCATGTTGTTTTTTTGGTGTTTCTTTACTTCTTTTCCCTCCTTTTTCCCTTTTTTGGGGTCGGATGCTAGGCACGTCCCTGTGCGTTTATCGATTTCGGTACGGGGGTTTCTGTTCTACTGCTCAATTGAATAGCGGGCGGGTATTGTCTGGGCGGGGGTCCGATCTGTTTGTTGATTATCCTGATTGTCTGCTTTGTTATGTATTCCCTGCCCATGAGGACCTTGCCGTGGATATCCTGTCATTGGTGTAACCTTAGTGTTGGCGATGTGTAATGATGTGCTATCCGATCCTGTTTTTCCTCCTTTAAAAAAAGATAAAACGAAACCTTTCTGATCCTGTGACCCGGTTCCATTCGGCTCTCCTGTGTTGTACATTGATATTGTGCGGGGTACCATGGCTTTAATCCTGATTTACATTGTTTGACTGTACTACCTCTGCACCCTTGATTCACTGGGTCGTTTGTCGGATTTGGAATGTAACTGTAAAAGTCAATAAAGGTTTTAAAAAAAAAAAAACTTTGTCTTGTGAAACTCACCCTTTCTGCATTCAAAGTCCGGCTGGCATCAGTAAGTAGATGACACACTTGGGTGAAAGCTTTATCATGCTCCTTCTGTGTAGCTCCGAAAATCAATATGTCATCGCTATGATTGAATGGATTCACAACAGGCTGTATGGCACATCACTAAAACGGAGTCTCTTATATCGAAACAAACCAACATTTGTAGATAAGGTTGTAATATACCTACAAGCTTCTTAGAGTTTCAAAAGACCTTCGTGCCATTTAATTGCGGTATTATGTCAGTAATGTGTGGACCTGGATGTCGTTCTCGTTCAATTTCCTTGTTTGCGTGACACATATCAACGCATATGCGTACAGCTCCTTCAATGTCCTTTTTGAGAACTACTACTATGGGAGAAACACATAGCGTCTGACTAGTTGAATGCTCAATAATGTTGTAATTCACAGAAATCAGTCCCATATCAGCAGCGGTACTGAAACTAAGAAGAAAGGCACTTGCCGCCGTACCTTGAAGCATATGGATGGGTGCTTGCAACTTCATTTTTGTGTGATTCAGTGTTATTACTAATGAACCTTGACTTTTTATGGTCGTTGATGCAGCACAGGTGCACACTTTGGTTTTCAATGGTGTATGTTGGCGCAATAATTCATTGTATGTCTCTTCAGACAATATGTGTATCAATGCACCACTGCCGATGATGAAAGGTATCGAATAATCATTTATTTTCAATGTAATTTCTCAGACAATGTTTGTATGACTTTGGTGCTATGGCATGTTGACTTTTCTTTGACTGACATTTTTCCTCATATGCACACATTTCTTTGAGTAAGACATCAATGTGGTGCAACCATTGTCCTCACTTTCACTCGATATTCAGGCAGAAGAAATGCTTGATGATGATTTAGATGATGATCGACTTTATTCAGTGTCGATTTGCCTCAACTGATGTCGCCGATTGGCCTTATGGGTGTGCGTCGAACGTTGCTTCTTGAATATTCTGGCACCCATTTTGTCTTTGTGCCATGACACACTTACTTTTTCCTTTGCTTTACAAACCATCACAAAATGGTTCTCTTTCCCACAGCTTTTACATATCTGTCCAATATCTGGACATTTACCTTTGTGTGGAAAAGAAAATCCACATCTAAGACATTACTTCTTTTATCGTGTAAACATCACTTTGTGCCCCTCAGCCTTTTGCTTTGGCTTAATTTTTATACTCATGATTCACTCTGGGCACCTCCGGCGACCATGTCAGCAGCTTGTCTTTCAGCACGCTAGTCAGCTCTGGCAGCCATCAACACTCTCTCCAGACTAAGAGTTTCTCCTAGCATTCGTCATCTGAATGAATCTGACAAGCATCCATCAATAACTCTAAGTTGCATAGCTTCCTCTTCATTAAATGAATTGAACTTACAGTGTTTGATGAATTTGTGGAGAGACTTGAAACGCTCATCAATGGTTTCAACAACTTTTTGGCATTCTTGAACAAAAATGTATCGTTTGTAATCAACGTTTGGTAGTGGATTGAAATTGAAATTCAGCATTTATTTAATCTGACAATATGTCATTTCTTCGTGGGTTCATGGCATTTTCTTTATGACTTGTTTTACACCACCACCAGCAAGATTTTTTAGATACTTGATAAACGTTGTGTTATCAGTCTCTTCAGGTGCATCAATGAAATCATCAAATGTCTCTATCCAAGCAGTCCATCTATTGCCAATATTTAGCTTTTTGGCGGTATCAAAAGATGGTGGGGGATTCAGGAATGCAGTAGTGTTGTAGTCAAGTATGGAACTTACTGACACTGCGGGTGGATCCCTGTGAGTTGATTTAAGCAACTTATGTGAGAGATCTTGTGACGTGCTCGCCTCTGACTCATCTTTAATGATAGCTGGAAACGTGATTTTCTTCGCTGCAACCTGAAAAATGTCAATATTCCAAACGTCACTCTCGGTTCTTTATTTTCTGAAGATCTGTGAAGTTGTTCTGAGCCCCACTCTGAAACTTATTGAATGAACATCTTCGGGTATAGATGACTCTGTAAGCACAACCCCGAACACTTCTCCTTAAGCCAACTTCACTGTGTGTTGTAGTATAACTCTCTTTAATCTGTTAATGTATTTAGTAAGTTAATTATTTCTTGTCTTCTAAATGTCAATTTGCATTTTCTAATGCCTGTTTAATCTCCGCCTTGCAGCGATTCTGTTCCAGTTATTTTGCAAGTTATGATTACCTCTGGCTGCGCTTCATAAACCAGGTTGACTCCGCTTTCAGCATTAACACTTTATAAGATATGCACCTTTATCCTGTGTGGTAGTGCAGTACCTTTATGCATGGCTTGACTAACAGGTTCTCGACCATCGAGGTGTAGATTCTTTTCAACGCTTCCGTTAGCTTCACCTGCTTTACAGTGGCTGGAATTGCGCTCTGACTCCACATACATGAAGCGTTGATTCCATTCTTCGACAGCAACACACATGAAACACATGAGCAGTTTGCTTGAACCATGGCAAACTCTCTGGGTTTCTAACCTGGGTGCCGTTAGGGCATGGCACCCTACCGATGCGCACACATTCTTGGATAACTATTGTATAAGTATGGATAACACATTAAAACAAAGGTGTGCATCCCACTACCATAATTGTAAACTCTCTGGGAGAGCACAGTCTTTGTTCGGGTTACTTATCCCCTATTTCGTCACCATTTGTAGTGTCCTCCAGCCTGGGTACCCGCCAATAAAGACACCACACACAGAGCTTACTATAACACTTTATTCTGCTGCACGTAACTGTGAACGCAACATTCTGAAACAAGCTTTCATGGCATTGCGCTCTGACACCTATGTCACAACTCTATGGAGGCCATTAGGAGCCAAAAGGGTTCCGTCATAAAACATTGCAAAACACTACAAGAAAGAGGATGTTGTAGAACCAAATGGGCCTACCTCATAAAAGTACTGTACTGACAGACGAGGCATGGTAGGCTCATCAACAGAGGAGAAATAACCTTACACTTGCACATATATTATAGCATCCACAGGGGTTCCGGGAGCCAGATACTTAGTGGTATTCAGAATAAATGGTCTTGAGAGTAAGGTAATACAGTTCCTGGGCTGCTTATTGGATAACATTGGGTTGCCTTATTACATTTAATAGGTGCTACCTTCTGATTGGGAGCAGGTAAAAATGTTAGGTTAATTTTTAAAATAATCTTGAATGGTAACGCTGGATTTTAGATAACAATTTTGAAAATCACACTTTAAGAAAATTGGCATTTTACTACTCAAATGTTTCTAAGGCCTTCTAGGAGTTTCCAGCTGCCCGGGCCTGTTAATGGTTCCCCTTTAAAAAATGCATAATGGACCCAGACAGTGACCAATAGGGGACAAGATGTGGAAAGAATGGGCCATCTACCAGATGATAAGGGCAACGCTGTTCCCAGCCCTACTTACATTTCAATTGGCTTGCCTTCAGAACACACAAAGGAATCTGACACTAGTCACCCCAGACTTCTTGGAGCTTTCACAAGGGAAGGAAGGAACTTTACAAAACCATATGTGGGGGTAGCCAGGGTGTTCCCTCACTTCAAAGGATGGCACTAGGTATAAATATTGGACCCCTGAGCCACTTTTCAATACACTCCTGAACCTGCAGAGAACATCACACGGACTGCCTTGGGACCCCAGAGAACTGCCCTGCTGCTTGTGGCCTGCCTTGTACCTTAGAGGACTACCTTGCGGTTACTAGAGGACTGCCCTGCTGCTTGAGGCTTGACTTGTACCCCCAGAGGACTATCTTGCTACTTGAGGCCTTTCTTACTGCTTGAACCCAGGGTTGCCAGAGTGACTGCAAGGGCTTGTTGGTTGGCCACCTGTGTGAGCTAAAGTGACATAACAAGCTCCAGAGCCCATGAACCCTGCATCTACCCTCTGCTGGAGTGAGTCCTGAACCTCCAGATGGTGTCCCTCCAGTCCTGGACTGTTGGTGGTGATGGAGCAAAGAATACATAAAAAACATTTATGACAAAAGAAATTATTTATGGTACCTTCTCGAGACAAGATAGTCTGCGCATGAAAATTATACGTTGAAAGAAATGACACAAAATACACGAAAATTAGTTACTGCATCGCAAAAACATGCATAAGAGAGGTATTTTCTAACTATATTATTCATTCAACTAATACAGTTGTGATTCTATTAATGAAAATATATATTATTATTAACAATGTGCTAGAAATGTATAAAATGGTACATTTTCACGTTAAGGAGTTTATTGATAATCAACTTTATGTTCATATATGAGTATCAACATCAATAAGACTAAAATGAAACAATATGAATTAACTTGATTTTATGTGATTTATGTAAGTGACATTGCTTGTAATACAATGTACACTGAAAATGACAAAAGAAAAGTAGGTGTTGCACAGTCATAATGAACCGTCCTTTCATGAAACATCTCTAGTAAGTTTTTTATATGTATATTAATGATTTAGATTTTAAATGAACATTTTTAGACAAAATATTAACATGTTGGTGTTTTTAAACTTTTGTACGAGTACATGTGTTAATTTTAATCATACTGAAAGGATTATTAGAGCATCAATTATATATTTGAACTTGTATACTTCTGTATTCTTTGAATAGATGATTTACTTTAATATGATTTTTTTCCGTATTTTAGATTAAATTCATGTAGGCCTCATTCTTGAAGTAAAAACTGTTGACTGTAGTAACCAGTAGCGGTCGGCAGTAGGAGTTACTGCAGGGCGGTGATGTGGGCAGGGGGAGGGGCAGGGTAGGGGGTAGTAATGTATGGATTACAGAGTTTTACAGGTAAGTAAACATTTAAATAAATAAAACGAATTTCGTTGCGCGCACTGCATCACCAAATGTGATGCAGTGCGCGCAACGAATTTCGTTTTATTTATTTAAATGCTTACTTACCTGTAAAACTCCGTAATCCATACATTACTACCCCCCACCCTGCCCCTCCCCCTGCCCACATCACTGCCCTGCAGTAACTCCTACTGCCGACCACTACTGGTAGTAACCAAAGCCTATGGGGACATTCTTCACTATTGCGAGTAGTATTGAAATTCTAATTGTTTCTTTGACTTCTCCTGTACTGCGCAGAGCACTTGTTACAATTTTTTAGAAACAGCTGCCTGTGAAAGTGCCCTTACGAACTTGCTCTCTCTTTTCCTCAATGTGGCATTGTTCAATGTGTCACATGTTTAATAACCTAAAGAACTGCGTAATTGAGCCACCTATTGTTCCGGATTTTGCGTCTTCTTTATTGCTTCATTACACTCACCCTATAAGAACTGACCAATGGACTAAGTGGTCTGACAAATTGAAGTTATGCCAGGAGGTGTCACCCTGGAACTGATAGAGTATTATTGCCCATCCTAAAGATTTTTTGGAGTGTAGAGACTCGGAGAGACCTAGGGTTCAGTTCTGTCGTCGAGGGAAACGAGAGCACAAGAGCGGAGAGTTCCATACACGTTGCTGTTACCCTGGCTGTTACAGTGTCTGAACTTTCGAAACATCAAATCCTGATGCTCATTTTCTTTATTTCTATAATGGAACTCCTGGATTGTATGATCATTGCTCTTCTACATTTCTTTAGGAGACTTGGGTTTGCAGTGGTCATATTGTATGTCTATGGTATTATCTTGAGAATTATCTATATGAGCTTAACCTCGAGTTTGTAAATACAGCTATCCTAATCCTAGTCCTCACTGGGTAACTGGCAGTTCCCTTAAATATCCTACCCCTCTCAGAACAGAGGAAGATCCATCGGAGGACAAATTGAGTTGAGTGAGAAATAAGTAAAAGCATCTAGTAAATGCTACAGCAGCAGTTGTGCTGATGGTGCTGCTCTTGACTAACCTTAAAAGTTGAGACTTAGAAATATTTTCACCTATAAGTTGCCTGAGAACCGACAGAAGACCAAGACCTGCCTCTTGCCGGTCGGCCGGATTTCGTGGCAGCGCCCGCTACGTTCTCCACAACAGCAGTTCCTGTTCATCTGAGCCTCTCCGCAAAGGTATCTGGCCTCGTAAAACCCTCATCATTTACAACCTGAAATTTCGACCTGCTGCAGATTTTCAGTATCCACGAAAGTGACAAAGTCTGAAGGTGAAAATCTTCACCGCCACGCCGTCCAGTGGCTCCTTTACGACTCAGACACCTTTGGCTGCCTTGCCCAAATGAACCATACCTTCTCAGGAACTTTGATTTAAAATTTCTTCTAAGTCTGAAGGTAATCTGTGACCGGGCCCAATCTACTTTGTGTAGCCGAACGATGCTCCACTGTCGGCCTTGACTTTGCCCCGGTCTCACTCCAACAGATAACCCACGGTTTGTACTTAGATCTTTTTGGGTGATGTTTTTCACATAAAACTTTAAAATTCATAACTACAAGTCTACTGATTGGTTTTCATTTGTTTTGGTATCATTTTATTTATGGAAATGTATACTATTTTCAAAATAGTTTTAGGGTTTTTCTTTTGTTAGTTTACACTTTTAACAGACATCTCTCTCAATGTCAAGTACACCAGCAAGCTCTGCTATGAGGAATACAACTCCTACTAGACAATATGGCCATAACACACGTTCCTCCTCTAGAAAGATATCAGGGTTACTAATTGGTCCTATTTTTGGTGCAGAAACAATCAGGAGTTTTTCACCCAGTCCCCAATTTTAAGGGGTTCCACATTAAACTTTCAAGATGATTTCCATTCAAACCATTCTGCCCCTCATCAATCAAGGAGACTTACTCTGCTGTATCGATATTCTGAACACATATCTTTTCGTCACCATCTACGGTGGCGATTGATATCCAGAGGATCTGCAACATTTTGCAGGAGCATGGGTTTCTGCTGAACCTGAAAAAATCCCACCTCTCTCCAACATAGAACCTGACGTTTACAGAGCTCTTCTTCAGGTTGACCTCGTACAAGTCATACTAATGCAAGAAGGAAATCAAAACCTTGTTTCCCATCTATCATTGCTACTGGGGAAATCTCAATCTTCTGCAAGAACCTCGCTGAGAAGTCAGGGAAGATGGCCTTACCTTAATCCTGGAGCCAGCACCATCTGTATTTCCTGGTGCATTTCCTTCTTCGATTCTGGGATCCAGCATCAGGGGAGTATGAGACTTTAATTCCAGTAAAAGATGAGATAAGGCAACAGCTTCTCTGGTGGCTGAAACCGCCCAATCGGACAGGGGTTATAACTTGAATTCTTCTCTCATAATAATGAATGCCAGCAAGAAGGGTTGGGGTGCAGGTCTCTGAGAGCACAAACCTCAAGGTGGTGGTAATTTCAAAAAGCAGCCCAATCTTCAAATTGGAGGGAGTTGGTGGCAGTGAACAAGGCTCTCCTCTTCTTTTTCCCTCTAATCCACTTTCAGGCAGGTGAGTGTACAGGCGGAAAACCAAGTTGTCAGGCTGTATATAAATCACCAAGGGATATGGGTTCTGAGAGTCTGACTTCTCTTATCCTGTAGATCTGCCTGTGGGCAGAGTAGACTTTCTGTTCTCTTATGGTAGTGTATCTTCCGGGGAAGAAGACTAAGCCTCTCGATCTCCTGCGCCAGCTATTCCCTACAACACGGTCTCTGTTCATGACTCTTTCATCAGATTAACAGAAAGTCTGGGATCCCACGGATCGACCTTTATACCACGGAAAAGAATGCTCTTATCGTGGTCTTCAGCGCTCTACATCCATTACAGAAGGCTTGGGAGATAGATGCCTATTCAATGCCTTTTCTATCCCTTAGTCAAAGGGCCTTCTGTATTGCTTTCATCCATTTGAGTTAATCCCAGGGGCAGTGAGCAAGATCTGTGACGAGCAAGCAAAAGTGCTCTTGGTGGACCCAGCCTGGCACAGAAGACCATGGTATTTGATTCTCCTCCAGTTGCCAGTGCAACCCCACTGGCAGTTCCTTCTATTCCTATCTCCTCTGAGCCATGTCCAGCTCGCTCAGTTTGTCTTGAGACATCTCAATGTAGTGATCTTGAGAGACACTGGAGAGATTTTTAATTATGTTGTCATTCCAAAGCTCTCTCCCTTCTCTTATCAAACATACAAAATTCTTGATTTTTTGAGGGATGTCTCTTTATTGGCGCTATCGGTGTCAACAGCTAGAAGCCAGTGGTTGGCTATTCCAGCCTTTTGCTAAGGTTATTTTCCTAGTTTTCATTTGCTGTGGCAGAAGGGTGGGTGAGATAAGGACTTTACTCGCTTCCCCTCCATTCCTAGAGTTCCTCCCAGACAGGGTAGTCCTAAGGCTATGATCTTCATTTCGGACTGAGTAAGCCCTGCTAACGTCTTGAGGGCGCTGGTTTTAATCTTTTTAACAGAGCTTTAGTAAATCTTTGCTGCCATATTAATCAGACTGTTGTTTGGGGGGACTATTTAAACTTGTACAGGGACCGATGTTTTAATTGCCACATTTTGCACTGCTATCTGCGTATTTGCACTGCAGCTTTGCACATTAAGGAGATGTTTTAACTCTGTTTTGTAACCTTACCTTTACCCTGCATCGATCACGCCCCGGTCCGCCGCAGCTTTGTGCTGTTTGTGCGGAGGGCAGGTGATCCGGAAACAGTCTCGGTGGGTCTGCCGGCCAGAATTCCCGACTTCCTGTGGTGAGCGGTCTAGTCTTCCGCCACCACGGGATATAAATGACTCACGAAGAGGACGCGCGTGGCGGACTGAGAAAGCCCTGCTAACGTCTTGAGGGCGCTGGTTTTAAGCTTTTTAACAGAGCTTTAGTAAATCTTTGCTGCCATATTAATCAGACTGTTGTTTGGGGGGGACTATTTAAACTTGTACAGGGACCGATGTTTTAATTGCCACATTTTGCACTGCTATCTGTGTATTTGCACTGCAGCTTTGCACATTAAGGAGATGTTTTAACTCTGTTTTGTAACCTGACCTTTACCCTGCATCAATCACGCCCCTGGTCCGCCGCAGCTGTGTGCTGTTTGTGTGGAGGGCAGGTGATCCGGAAACAGTCTCAGCGGCTCTACCGACCAGAATTCCCGACTTCCTGTGGTGAGCGGTCTAGTCTTCCGCCACCCCGGGATATAAATTACTCATGAAAAGGACACGCAGCGGACGCGCGCAGCGGGCGCGACAAAGGCAAGCCCGTCTGCGCCCGTCCGTGCCCGTACCGGGCCTAGAGCCACAAACCTTATTTATTTATTTATTATTTATTTATAGAGTTTTGTATAGCGCGGACAAGACCCGTGGGTATCAGAGCGCTTAACAGGCAAAGAATGACATATAACATTATCATAACAGTATAAACAAACAAAATATATATGAGGTAGAGGCAGTATAATGTATAGACGAAATTAGCTATAAAAATTCCTAATGTCAAACATATATCCATTATAATAGCATTAATAACAACAACAAAAAATCGATATGAGGTAGAAGGCAATAAAATGTGTGGGCGAGATTAGATATATAAATTCCAATGTGTGTGCAATTGGCCTTAGATTGTTAGTAAGGCTTGGCTAGTGACCAGGTATCAAACCAAGCTCGATGAGGTAGGGTTATATGGCATTCCAGTGCATATAAAGAATAATAAGGATGAATACATAGAGTGAGGTAGAGGTTATATAGTTTTGTCTGAGAGATATAGTAATAAGTTTACAGGTATATGAGGTAGTAGTAATGTGTCAAGCCTCTGCTTGAGCATGGCAACAGTCAATTGACAGGTATTGATCTTCCAGTTTTCATAAAGAGGACAATCCTCTGTTAGCGTAAATGGTCATCTTAGTATTCCGTAGGTTTCTCTAAGTCGGGTATTTACTCATCAAGTGGTTCTTAAGTTCCCGTTTGAATGTTAATGTATTTTGTATCTTCCTGATGTTTGGTGGGATTGAGTTCCAGATTCTGGGGGCAGCTCCAGAGAATGCTCGGTTGTAGGTCTTTTTCTTGTGGAAAAAGGCTGGTCGCAATAGCAACTCTCTTGCGCTTCTAGTTGTTCTGTTACCTCCTGATAACTTAAGTTTCTTGGCTAGGTATCTAGGGGTGTTGTGGTGAACTGCTTTTATGTGTAATACAGGCCATCTTCATTTGAATTCTGGCCTCGTAAGGTAGCCAGTTTAGTGCTTTCAGGTGAGGAGATATATGATCGAATTTCTTTGTTCCCGTAATGAGTCTTGCCGCTGCGTTGAGGCAGGCTTTTAATGGTGCTGTGGATGTTTTCGGTAGGCCAGCTAGTGTGGTGCAGCCGTATTCGATCCTAGAGATAACTAGTGATTGGATAGCCAGTTTTAGATCAGACTCTGAGATAAAGGGTTTCAGTTTTCTTAAATAATTCAAGTGGAAGCGGGCGCTCTTGGCCATTGAATTAATATGGTCTTTCATGTCAAGGTTTTCATCTAGTGTAATTCCTAGTGATTTGGCTGAGTTCACTAGGGTCGGGGCGCAATTTAGCGCCGTCACCATTTTAGTCCATTCCTTAACTTCAGCTTGGCTCCTTGTCGGTGAAATTAGCAGGAATTCTGTTTTCTGGGCGTTTAATTTCAGATGGTTCATCGTTAACCATCGCAAAGCTTCCTTTAGTGTCTTGTTCATTAGGTCAATGTCCTCAAGGGAGGCGATCTTTATGTATAATTGCGTGTTGTCTGCATACATATGATAGGATATCTGTGATTTGTGAAAAATCTCCGTGAGAGGTTCTACATACAAATTGAATAGATCTGGGGATAGCGTTGAGCCTTGTGGGACCCCGATTGCATTGGGGCTCGGGGAAGAGATTGCTTGATTAACCAGGAATCGCTGAGTCCTATTCTGTAGGAAGGAATTGAACCATTTCAGTACGTTTCCGGACAGACCCATCCTGTCTTGTAGCCTGGTCATTAGTACTTCGTGCTTTACCGTGTCAAATGCTGATGACAAGTCTAGGAGGATCAGTAGGCATGTTTGGTTACGGTCTAGGGCTTGTAAGGCGTCATCGACAATGTGCAGGATCGCAGTTTCAGTACTGTGTCCTGTTCTGAATCCTGATTGGCAATCGTCAAGTAGCGAGAATTTCGCTATATGTTGGCTTAGTTGGCCCTGCACGCATTTTTCAATGAGTTTGGCCAGTAGAGGGATGTTGGTCACTGGACGATAGTTGTTCGGGTCTGTTGCATCAGCTGTCGGTTTTTTGATGATGGGCACTACCTGCCCTGTTTTTAGGCAGTCAGGGAGAGTCCCTTGTGCAAGTGAGGCATTTATTATCTCGGTCCAGATTGGAACTAGAGTGTGGCTGATTTCTCTTATACACTTTCCCGGTAGAGGGTCTTGATAGTGGTTGTTTGGTCTGAGTTCCGCCAGCGTTTTGGCGATCTTTCCCTGGTCGTATAGTTCAAATGTATCCCATATTGCCTTGTTTTTTGTTTGGAGACCCTCTGTTAAGACATTGGCCTCAATTTTAGGTGGAGGAAGGGTCATCAGGTTAGATGCTGCATTTGAGAGTTCAACTTCTAGCAGCTTGGATTTTTCCGTGAAAAATGAGGAGAATTCCTCGCAGCTTATGGGAGTTTTTGTATTCTCTTGAACCGTTTTGGCGAGTTTGTTTGACTGTTGTTTTAGAATCTCGAAGAGTTTTCGTGGTCTGTTTATGGCACTGTCCAATTCAGCTCTGAAAAATTCTTTTTTGGAGTTGATTATCTTTTTGTTATATTCTTTCCTTGTTTTCCTGAGGGCTATCAGCTCCGGGGAGGAGGGATGTTGTCTCCATTTCCTTTCGGCCATTCTCAGTTTGCGCCTGTCCTCGTTCAATGACTCATTAAACCAGGGATTTTTTGGTTTCTCTGCGACTTTTTTCAGTTTTTGGGGCATGGTGTCATTGACGATATTACCGATCGAGGTTACGTAGTGATCCGTCAGCTCATTGACATTTTGCTTATTGTTGGGTGGCTTCAGATATTTTTCACACCTTTCAACCAGTAGTTCAATATTGGCCTCTTTTGTGTCTCGGATCAGTTTCTTGAGCTTGCGAGGTTGCACTGTCCTGCCCTTTTTCATTGTAGGTATCGCGAATGTTATGGCGTGATGGTCAGACCAATCACAGGGGTCTATAGCGAGGATTGATGCCTCATCGTTTCTTGAGATGATCCAGTCTAAGGTCGCTCCTTGTGAGTGAGTGGGTTGGTTGCATGCTTGTATAAGTTTTAGCTCACTGAGGAAGTCCTTAAGCGAGTTGATCAGTTTGTCATTGCCGTCCTCCCAATGTAGGTTAAAGTCGCCTAGGTATATGTTATTGGCATCCGAATTGGAGTTGGTCGTTATGATCTCCATCAGTTGCTCTGTGAACTTAGCATTCTCTCCTGGTGGGTGGTAGAATGCATGCAGGTTGCAGCTTTGATTATTTGGTGTTCTTACATTAATACCAAGGTATTCACATGATTCTAGGGGGTCAGATTGGAATTGGCAGACCTTGATCTCTGAGCGATGAATGCAAGCTATGCCTCCTCCCACATTCCTTGGTCTGTCTAACCTGACGATGTTATAATGTGGTGGTATTAAGAGATCCATGGTGGGGGAAGATGATTCGTTGAGCCATGTTTCCGTGAGGATGGCCAGGTCAATTTCCTTATTCATGATGAGGGCAGCTATGTCTGATGCATGTTTAGTTGCTGAACGACAGTTAAGTAGTAGACAATTTAGGGGTTTCTGTGACTTAATGTGTTTTCCATTATCAGATTCAGGTGCGATTAGCTGAATATGTTGTAGATTTTGGTGAATTGCTTTCCTGTCATTCTTTCTGGATGTTCTATTAGAGTCAGTGGGTACTACTTTGATATTCTCCTCCCTATTCCAGTCAGGTTGTTCATAGGATCGGAGTAATGCCAGAGTTTCTTCATTTGCCAAGGGCTTAGTCCTGTTAGGTCTGTTGTGTCTGATTATCAGATTCTGGATGTGTGAGACCTTGGAGTGCGTACTTAACGCCATCTCCCAGATTTTTCCAATTGTCTGTGAGACGTTCATCGAATTTTGTGTCAGGTTACCTACGAGTTTCTGGAGCTCCTTGACTTCTTTCTGTGTTCGGGATGATTTTTTATGTGATATAGACCTGGCTAGATGGGTGTTGCATTTTGCTCTTCTCCGTGAATGATCCGTTCTCATTGCCATAAGTCTTTTCTCAGAATCCTTAGTTTGGTTGTGATTTCTGGCTCTATAAGAGGTGTCCCCATTACTTCTTCTTACTTCTTATAACCTTGGTCAAGATACCCCAGATATCAAGCGCTACACTGGCAAGGAGCTGCGCACATTAAACATGCCTAATTCTATTAATGGCTGCTTTAGATACAGGCTGGATAATGGAGCAGAAACTTCCCGTTTTACGTGTCCCTGCGGTTATGCGCTTCTTGGCCCACATCAGACAGAACTAGGCGTGTCAGCCACCATTCAGTCTACTAAGAAAGTAGCTCAGGCCCCTAGTCAAACTAAGCGCCGTTGTGGTCTAATTAATGTGAGATCATTGGCCAAACATAAAGTAGAAATTCGGATACCATCATGTAACACAATCTGGACATATTATTTCTTACCTAAACTTGGGCTGACCCATCTTCCAACCCAGAATTTGTGGTCGCGGTGCCAAGCGGGTTTGTCTCATCCAGATCCGATAGACCCTTAAAGAGAGGGGGCGGACTTGCTGTTATCTACCGTGACCATCTTAAAGCCACTTTTACTTCAGTGCCCAATCCCTACTATGAAGGATTGAACTTCTCAATAGAATTAAATCCTAAAAACTCCTTTAGGGTTACTTTAGTGTACCGCCCACCAGAGGCAAGTTCCAATTTCCTCTCCAACCTAGACTCCCTACTAGAACCCCATCTTACCATCAAAAGGTTTACTGTCCTGGGGGACTTTAATTTTCATCTTGAGGTGACGTCAGACAAGGAAACCACTATGTTTATGGAAACATTAGATACACTGGGGCTTGCCCAGTTGGTTCATAAACCTACTCACCAGGCAGGGCACACCCTGGACGGTATTTTTTCATCAGTCTCTGGAATGACTGTTACAAATACTCTTCCTACCGTTTGGTCCGACCACTCTCTGGTTTTATTCGAACACCCTTCTCAAATCATACCAGAAACCATTAGTATTAAAACACAGGGAAAACCTTTTAAAGCCTGGAATAAGATAGATATTAAAATGCTTGAAGTTCAACTCAATCAGACACGGCCTAACAAGAGCACTCAAGTGGATCAAGCAGTAGAGGATTATTCCGACTGGTTGAATAATGCCTTCATGGTAACGGTGCCAAAAGGTAAAAACTCGGGGAATCGGAGCCAACCTTCTGCCCCCTGGTTTACGGAAGCTTTGCGTCTAGATAAACAAAAATTTCGCAGATTGGAAAGGCGCTGGAGAATAAACTATGAAGCAGAGGCAAAAGATAGCTATAAATATGCTTTAGCTAACTATAAAAAGCTGTTGCATACTGAGAAAAAGATCTTCACTGAACAAATAGAATCATCAAAAAATTCAGCAAAACAATTGTTTCAGGTAATGAAGAAGCTTACCACCCTCTCTAATAGCTCAGCATTAGTGAGTAGCCAATCTTTGTGCGACGACATTGCCTGTGCTTTTAGGAACAAGGTTAATGATATATATAACATCTTCATCATTACCCCCAGTACGATAGCTAAAGAAGCCCTCATTATGGAGACTCAAAGAAATAAAAATGAGCTGCCGACCTTTTCACAAGTGTCTAGCGAGCTGGTTAAAAAGCTTGTTCTGGACACTAAATCTGGTTCACCCTTGGATCCTTGTCCCCCTGCGGTTCTCAAAGACATTGCAGGGGAGATAAGTCCCATTCTGACCAATATCTTCAATGAAATATTTCTGACAGGGACATTCCCCAATATCTGGAAAGATGCAATTATTCTCCCGTTGTTAAAAAAAGCCAATTTGGACAACTCTATTACTAGCAACTATCGTCCTATTGCCAGGCTTCCTTTTCCTGCCAAAGTGGTAGAGAAAATAATGAATAACCAACTTACTCAGTTTATGCAGGATAATGAGTTACTTGATCCCAGCCAATTCGGATTCCGCGCAGGGTACAGTACCGAGACAGCCCTTATCAAGGCAACCGAGGAGGTCAGAGCAGTTATGGATAAGGGCCGTGCCGCTGCTCTGATTCTCCTCGATTTATCTGCGGCCTTTGATACTGTGCACCATGGTACATTGCTTATGCGTCTTGAAGACATGGGGATCAAGGGCCAGGCCCTTACTTTATTAGCATCTTTCCTGATGAATAGGAAACAGACTGTGGTCCTTGACCAGTACAATGCTGCTCCTTATATACTGGCTTGTGGGGTTCCCCAGGGCTCATCGCTTAGTCCTTTACTGTTTAATGCATATGTATCTGATCTTGCGAAATTGATACAGCAGTTTGGTTTTAATTTGACATCTTATGCCGACGACACTCAGATCGTCGTCGGAGCATATAAAAATATGCAGGCCCCAGTACTAGAATTTCAGCATTGTATGAGGGAAATTAGCCTGTGGATGGGAAGACACTGTCTAAAGCTTAACTCTGATAAAACCGAAGTGATAATCTTCGGTAATCTTCAACCTAACTGGGATAGATTGTGGTGGCCCACTGAATTAGGACAGATGCCTGAACCAGTAAAAAAGGCCAAAAACCTTGGAGTGCTGATAGACAATAAACTTAACTATGCACAACAAACTAATGCTACAGTCTCAGCCTCCTTCTCCTTATTGAAGATCTTAAAAAGATCCTACCATACATTCCAGATGATCTTAGGAAAACAATTGTGACTACCATGGTGCTGCCCAAACTTGATTACTGTAACAGCTTATATATCGGTTTACAGAAGCAACACCTAAGGAAACTGCAGATGGTGCAGAATGCAGCGGCAAGGCTTCTATTGAATATTCCTAGGCATCAATCTGTTACAGAAGGAATTCGTAAGCTACATTGGCTGCCTGTGGTGCAACGTGTTAAATTTAAGGTACTCTGTCTTGCCTATAAAACTTTGAATGGGGCAGGACAGACACCATTGAAAAAAAATGTTCATGGTATCACCCAGGCAGACAATTAAGGTCTACAAATAGCAAACTCATGTCAATCCCTAGAATTCGAACTGTGTGCTGGGGAGGTCGCAGCACCTCTCATTGTGCTGCTAAACTATGGAATACTCTCCCTGCTGACATGAGAGAGGCTAATTCACTCCTTGCTTTTAGAAAAAAACTGAAGACCTGGCTGTTTGTGTGATAATTCCCCCTTCTTTTACGTTAATAGGCCTTACTTTAGTTCAGCGCCGAGACACCGTAAGGTATTCGTGCGCTTTAAAAGTCTTTTTAACATTAACATTAACATAACTTTCTACCAAAAGTTCCACCCCCTTTTTACTGTTCTGTGGACATTGTCCTGTCTATTTTTTCCCAAACCCTTCTTCAGAGGAGGAGCCTGCTTTCCATTCTCTGAATCTCCGTAGAGTGCTCTCGACATAGTTATCTAGAATCTCCTCTCTTCATAAAGTTTACTCCCTTTTTGTCACTTTTGGCCTTTCAGAAAGGGGGTTGGGCCATTCTTCTTCTACACTGTTGAGGTTGATCACGCTGGGCATTACAAATTCTTATGAGATAGCAGATCAGGATCTGCATCATCAATTCAAGGTAGATGCATGAGAGAGGTTGCAACTTCATGGGCAGATTTTAAAGGGGCCTTCCTCAGAGACATATTTTGCCCAGGCACTTGGTCTTCAACATTCAACTTTATGTTGCATTATTGGTTATAGCTTGGGGGTCCATCTTCAGGTAATTTTAGTTCACATTACTTGTCAGCAGTGCATGACATTTAATGCCTTATTTTAATGTATTAAATCATGTTTTCAACCACATTTATTGTGAGTGTCGCTTTGGATCTCTGGAATCAAACTCCAACTTTCTGCTTGGGTACTTACTCGGTAAGGACTGTGAGAGGAAGGCGGACAAGGAGGTAATGTCCCAGTTACTTACTGGTATTCTTCATTACTCTGAGTCCAGGTCTTCCTCATCGCAGTGATGGTTCCGTTACCCTCTATCCCCAAATCTGGTAGATCATATTTTGTTTAGATTCCTTTTATTTATTGACTTTTATTTCATACCCGACGTTGTCCGGGTATGAAATAGAATGTGTGTAATGTGTGTATTTGGCAAGGGCAATTTATTTTAAAATCTCGCGGTAGACAACATTTTTTGTTTCATTAGAATAGGGACGGAGAAGGCCCAGCTGCAGCCCTGGTTGATGTTAGCAGGCGCGTGTAATTGGTGTAGTGATCCGCCGCCTGAGCCCGGCTACAGCCCTGGTTAATGTTAGCAGGCGCGTGTAATGTCGTTGAATGAGAGAGTTATCAGCTGCGGGTAAATCCGTTTAATGAGAGAGTTGAGTAACAGCGAGTAGGAGAGGCTGCAGTAATTGTCCCCGCAGACACGCTCATTTGCGTGTTCTCCCACTTGAGGTCCAGATGCAGGCCTGTTTGATGTTAGCAGGCGCGTGCTCCCCCGCTTGAGGCCCAGCTGCAGCCCTGGTTGATGTTATCAGGTGCGTGTAATTAGTGTAATGATCCGCTGCAGGAGTCCGGCTAGAGCCCTGGTCGATGGTAGCAGGCGCGTGTAATTTTGTTGAATGAGAGAGTTCAGTAACAGCGCGAAGGAGAGGCTGCAGTAACGTTACTTACCAGGCCTCCAGGTGAACGCGTTTGTCACGCCCCCAGCACACGGCCAAAGCAGACGATCTTCTGATTAATGTACGACCTACATGGCATGAGGGGCGGAATGTAGCACACGCCCCCTGCGTTTCTCACGCCCCCAGCGTGCCCCTTGATGCGGTGCAATTGCGTTCACATGGCATGAAAGCCGGACACACGCCCCCAGCGTTTCTCATGCCCTCAGCGTGCCCCTTGAGGCTGCGCAGCAACGTAATTGGCGCTTGTATGTACGACTCACATGGCATGAAGGGCAGACACACGCCCCCAGTGTTTGTCACGCCCCCAGCGTTTGTCGCGCCCCCAGCACACGCCCACAGCCCACGATGGGATGGCCGTACCACTCGCCCCCCAGCATTAGTCACGCCCCCAGCCCACTCCCACAGTACAACCTAGACACGCCCACAAGGGACTACTTTGCTGGAACAGTTCTTTTACCTTTTAAATGTATAGAGGAGTTGGCCTAACGGTTAAGGCGCTCGACCTCGGAATCTGGGTTCAAGTCTTGGTAACGACGCCAAACATCCTGTGATTCTGGGCAAATTACTTAATCTCCCCGTGCCTAACAAAAATGAATGTGTGTCCTCATGTAACGTAACTGGTGCTATGTAAAGCGCTCTGATACCTGATTCAGTTCGGGCCAAGTTTGCGCTATATAAAACTCTGCAAAAAAAATAAATATATATGGTGGCCATTTGCATAGCCTATGTCCTTCTGCTGCAACTGCCCTTTCCAACGCTGTATTGGGTGTTGCGATTGGTGCTGTGGTTACTGAGATTACCCGCCTCAAAGGTTTGGGCTCTCTATTTATAATATTAGTATGGATGGATATTAGCTTGGTTATAAGAGGAAATGACTTGGGTAAGTTCCTCTCTTATGGCATGTTGAGAGAGGGCTGTCATCTTGGTTGTATGTCTGGCTAGGGTACCGATATCTATGACGACGGACGTTTTTCTCATTCACAAGGACGGATGCCATGGAATGGTGTGGGTGGGGTAGCGGGTAGAAAAAATAAATAAAAATGTCACATACCTGGCTGCTAGCCATTGCCTTTCATCCATCCTCTTCTGTTGAGGCACGGAAGCACACAGGCTCCCAGACTCCATTAAACCATTACCTCCTCGTCCTGTCTCCCCGTCCCATTCCTGATGAAGTGAGCAGCTAGTCTGCTCTACAGAACCCCTACCTAGCTGAGCTGTTGGCACTTCCCCCTAGGATGATGTCACCATCACGTGACTACAAAAGGGGGAAGTGCCGGAAGAAACATCCTGTTTTTTCGTTTCTGCAGTCTACGTCCGCGTTCCTGGCTGTGCTGTTGGAGGCTTCCTGTACTGGTAAGTCTCCGTGTTCATTTATGTTTTATTTGCGGCGGCCTGCTCTAGCGGCCGCCTGTGTTTTTATTCTCTGACGTTTCCCCCGCGCTGGCTTCGTTGTGGGGCTTCTTTGTTACACGCGGCTCGCGTTAGCGGCCGTCTCTGTTTGGGGCGCTATTTTATACGCGGCTCGCGTTAGCGGCCGTTTTGTATTGTTCATGCTTGCTTGCTCACCTGGCTTGGGTTGGCCTGCTCCAGCGGCCGTTCCTGGGCGTTCTCCGGTCCGTTTTTTGCCCTGCTCTAGCGGGCAGGGGCTTTTCTGTGGAGTTTGGTGTCCTGCATGTCTTCAGGGGGCGATTTTTGCGGCTGGCTGGGCTTTTTATGCCGGCCCAGTTTTTTTCTCCTCCCACAGGTGTTCGGGTCCTCGGCTATATCTGGGGTCCTTGTTGGGATGTTTTTTGTCCTTGTTTGTGCCTGTTGGGAGTGTTTTTTGGACTTTTTGGCTTCCGCAATGGATTCGGTTGCTTCTTCTTCTGTGGCCCCTCTGGATGCCCTGCGCCTCATTATTAATGAGGCTGTGGCTGCTGCTTTCCTGGCTAGGGACGCGGCGGGGCCTCCTCCCAAGGTGCCTCGTGTTTCTTTGGTTGCGCAGGCTGATCCTGTGGAAGACTTTGGTCCTGATGAGGATGAGGGTGTCCGTGGTCGTTTTGTTCAGGGTGCTGAGCTCGCTGAACTGTTTGCCCATGTGAGGTCCAACTTGGGTTTTTCTCCTCCTGCGGATGCTGTTGTTGAGGATGACTTTTTTACGCAGTATGTCCAGCCTGATTCGGATTCTGTGCCTTTGCATGCTGCAGTGCGCAATGTGCTGTCTCACGAATGGAAGGAGGTGGACAAGTCTTCTTTTCCTCGTTTCCTGTCCAGACGTTACCCTCTTGAGGGTTTTGCTGATGAGTTCCCTCAGGCAGTGAAAGTGGACAATTTAATGGCTGGCCTTTCCTCTCAGGGTTTGGTTGTTTCTGAGGACGCCCTTCCTGCGGACGCTATGGATAAGCGTGTTGAAGGGGCGGTGAAGCGTTCCTATGCTGCTTCTAATTTCTCTGTCCGGGCGACTGCGTATTCCAACTATATGGTTCAATCGCTCCTTAAGGATTTCCAGTCCCTGTCGGTCTTGCTGCAGGGCGGCGAGGATGCCACTCCTCTTTTGTCTTTGATGGAGCAACAGGTTAGGTTCCTGTCGGATATTTCCTTTGACAATTTGGGGGCGGCGGCGGCTGCTTCTGGTGCTTCCATCGCTGCCCGTCGTCATATTTGGATGTGTTCCTGGAAGGCTGACTCTTCCCAGAAGTCGGTTCTCCTTAAGTTGCCTTTTGAGGGTTCGAAGGTGTTCGGTCCTCAGCTGGAGGGCATGGTCAAGCAGTCGGCGGAGAACCGCAAGCTGGTGGGCCCGGTCCGTCCTCCTTCTCGGGGGCGTGGATTTGGTTATCGTTGCGCTTTTGGGCCTCCTGCTCGTGGCGCTTCTCAGCCCTTTCGTGGCAGGGGTCGTGGCCGGGGGGCCCCTGGAAGTGCCAAGCCCCGGGCCGCTGCCGGTGTTGCCGCCACCGCTTCCTCCTCTTCTCAATGACTGTCTGCGCCCGTTGGTGGTCGCCTCCAGTGCTTCCGCGCCCAATGGTTGTCGGTCCCGGAAGCCTCCGGGTTTTGTTCAGACTCCCTAGCCGCGTCTTCCTCTGCGCAGGGATGCTTTGTTGGCGGGCGTGCGACTCCTGTTGGAGAAGAGGGCTGTTGTGGAGGTTCCTCCTCTGGAGAGGGGCAGGGGTTGCTATTCTATCCTCTTTCTGGTCTCCAAGAAGGACACTTCGGAACTTCGTCCTGTTTTGGATCTGAAGCGGGTCAATCGATTCGTTGTCCATCGTCCGTTCAAGATGGTGACGCTCCAGTCCATCCTGCCTCTGGTCCTGCCGGGGGGTTTCCTGGCGTCCCTGGGTCTCATGGATGCCTATCTGCACGTTCCTGTGCATCCGGAAGACCAGCGTTTTCTTCTGGCCGGCGAGTTGGTGAGATTGGGGCGCTGATGGCTTCCCCGCCCTTCTTGCGCTTTTGCGAGGATAAGGTGATTCTCCGCCCGAGTCAGTTCTTTCTCCCTAAAGTGGTGTCTTCCTTTTACTGTCTGGAGGATATTGTTCTCCCTGTGTTTTTTCCGGCTCCTGCCTCTCCTGAGGAGGTGCTCCTCCATTCTTTGGATGTGCTGAGGGCTCTCCGCATCTACTTGGAGCGTACGGCTGGTTTTCGTAAGGTGGATTCCCTGTTCGTCACCTATGGGCTGTCGGGTATGGGGCTTCGCCCTTCTCTGTCCACCTTGTCTCGTTGGGTCAAGGGCGCTGTGGTTTCTGCTTACGATTCTGCCCACTGTCCCCTGCCTTCTTCTGTTCAGGGTCGGTCGACTCGGAGTGTTTCTTCCTCCTGGGCCATGTTCAAGGGGGCCTCGTTGAGGGACATTTGCAATGCTGCCACATGGGCTTCTCCCCACACTTTTGTTGCCCATTATCGTCTGGAGTTGGCGATGGCAGCCTCTGCTGCTTTTGGGGCTTCTGTCCTGTCTGCTGTACATGATTGGTGATCTGTACTTCTTTTTGTGGATTAAAATGGACCTGTTTCTTGCATTATTCTGGTCTGTTCTTTTCTTACAATCACCGTGTGCTTGGGTATGGGCTCACTTCATCAGGAATGGGACGGGGAGACAGGACGAGGAGGTAATGCCCGGTTACTCACCGGTAATACCCATTATTCCGAGTCCTGGTCTCCCCGTCCCATTCCTGAGCCCTTCCCTCCCTCCCTGGTTTGGGGTGTCTGTGGGTGATTGTATGTGTTTCGTTCTGTTGTCTTTGGTATTTCAGGATGTTTCTTCCGGCACTTCCCCCTTTTGTAGTCACGTGATGGTGACATCATCCTAGGGGGAAGTGCCAACAGCTCAGCTAGGTAGGGGTTCTGTAGAGCAGACTAGCTGCTCACTTCATCAGGAATGGGACGGGGAGACCAGGACTCGGAGTAATGGGTATTACCGGTGAGTAACCGGGCATTTACGATGCTGCTGTCACCAGCATGACAGCAGTGCGATGATTGGTCTGAGCAGCCTGGTTCGGCGCTCAGACAGGGAGTCCCTGGGAGTCTGTGTATGTTCTCCACCCGGCTGTGTAATACAGCCGGCCGGAAAAATGCTAAGATTACATGTCTGTTTGGCCGGCCCAAACTACGGTCAAACCATCATGTACACTTATGTGCACAAACCACTCCTCCCCTCATTTTATTTTTCATTTCTGCACTGCACCTTCAGGCACTCACAGTCATTGGAGACACCACAGCCGAGGAGATTCTGCAGCCGGAACGCTAGGTGGCAATGTGGGATCGCGAGGAGCAGGCGAGCAGGCGGGCTGCCGCTGCCTGGGGACTCCCGTGGATTTTGGGCCACGGACAATCTATGAATCGCGGCCATACCACGATTTTCATCTGGTTTACACCCTGAGGTTAGCGGACTGCTGACTGCTACTTCTGCCTTCGTTACAACATAGGCAACCTGCAGCAAGGAGTGAGCAGGCTGCGTTAAGATCCGTGTGGGGGAGAGCAGGGTCTGGAGCGCAGCCTCTGCTATCAGAGGCTGCAGAGTGTTGTGCCCGGGCACGCCTCGGAAGCGGCCCAACTAGGTTGGGTGCGGCTGTGGCGTCCCAGTGTGCCCTGCTCCTGATCGTCCTCCGGCTTATTTTCTGCCAGGTCCTCGCCCCCAACCCCTCACTCCCGCTCTACGCCATCTGGGAAAAACATCTACTGGTTGCACCACATTCTCACAATCAGAGACTGGGCCACCAACAAAGGCCATCTGACGGGATCAGACGCCCCAGCCAGCACCATCACCAAGCGCCGCCTCCTTCAAAGAGTCACCAATACCACCGGAGTCACCAAACATCTCAAACTCACCAAATCCTGTTAAAAGTGGACCAAAGAGAACTAATAAGAACTAACTACTTGTGACTGGACATTTGTGATTTTCATTTAAACTTTTCAGCTATAGCCAGCATACTTCATGAGTGCCCCCTTGACCGCCTTGTCGCCCGTCTGCCTCACCCCTACCCCTTTTTAGGAGGGCTGTAGCCACAGCTGTGGGTATGTCCACCAACAAGGGTGCTAAGGGGGGCCCTGATTGGCCGAAGGCCCAGCTAAAGGGCCACACCAAGAGTGGGAACACATATGACCTGCACAGCTGGGCAAGGACCAAGGATCCTGTCTTAGCAGTGGGTAGTCTAGAGAGGGCAAACTTGGACGCTGTACACGGGAATGATCAGCCCTCAGAGCGTGTAGACATCTCCATTGACAGATCATCCCCCATACTCATATATGACGATGTAGATGTACCCAAGGGCTCAAAGCTTTCTACAGCTAAAACATCTCCTGGAGCCACAATTGCAAAAGACAAATCCCCCAGGGTCAGTACAACAACAGCTGAAGAGGCAACGGATCCATCCCCCCGTTAATGGGGACAAAGACATCCTCTCTTCGTCTTTCATCTACACTGCTCAGGGGCAGACGAAAAGATCTCTGCCTTGCCACAACTTGGGAGCCTCTCCAGCTTTATTTGATCCACACATAACAAAACAGGCAGGAAATCAGGGGAAGGCTTGGACCCGGGAACAACCAGGGGGACTCTGACCGGCCCCTGTATCCCTCTCTACTGCCATTAACGTGCTAACATGGCAATCAGAGAAATTTGAGCTGCAAATGGACACCCTGCAAATCATGGCAACAAAAATGGTAGAGATGGACAAACAAATAGATAAGCTGGCTGAAATTGGGACAACTTCCTTCTTTCCTCTCCTCCCCCCGATTGCCAATGTCCAGCCTTGAAAGACAAACTGGCTTCGCTCCAGACGGTACTCTCCTTGTTGGTGGAGGAACTAAATATCAGTATTAGTACACGCCTAGTCGCAGCCAGCACGGAGCAGTATACCAGCACCCACACGCCAGTCGCCGGGGATAAAAATCCGGAGTCCATACAATCACATCAGTGACCAACATCGGCTACTCAACCCTCCTCTTCGGGATCTTTAGAGGGCTCAAAGGGGTTGAGCAACACTACAGGGGACACCACTTCCATCAATTTAGGGTCCACTAGTTGGTCGGAAGGTGCCACTAATTGGCTGGAAGTTGCCCAGGTCGCCCCGCCAGTAACACGGAGAGAGAAGAAACGCCTCAAAAAACAAAAGAAGCAAATCAGGAGTCAAGCGCTAAGAAATCGCCAGCGCAATATTATGGCCACTGAACAAATAACTCCAGCAGTCAATCAGCTTCTTTTTCCAATATTCTGCAAGAAGCCTAATGGCAAGCCCTCACCTGCCCTAATTTTACTGAACACGCAAACTATTAACCAGCCCTTAGTAGAGATTGAAGCCGCAGGGGATGGTCCTAAAAAGTCGAGGAGCCATAAGTCGGGGGGCCTGACACAGTAGGGCTTGCGCCAACATTGGACTAGCAAAGACAGCCACCCCCCCCCCAACTTAACCACTTGAATGCTAATGACAAGGGTAACTCGTCATGGAGTTTCCATTGATTTCAATGGAAATTACATGGAAGATCTAAAATAGCCTTAGCATCCAAGTACAACATCAATGATGGGATGTCAGGTGCACAAAGTACCGATCCAGCAGAAAGATGGTTGATCGGGAACTCCGGAACCATTAGGTCCCCTACCAGGACTTCAATTCCTCCTACCAAAACTCTAAATGTCAGCCAGAACTACAATAGGGATGAATGACATTTAACAACCCGCCCTGGGAATGGACAAGGCCAACTAATGGTACATTCCCACCAGCCTAACGGCTGGACGCCAATCCCCCCCACCTGTACCGAGAATTACATCAGTCTTGGCGGCTGTCTAACAACTTGCCTGGGAAATGTACAAGGCCACCCAATGGGACATTTCCATCAACCTAACAGCCTGATTTCAACCTTCTCTACTAGTACCCAGAATAACATCAGGCACAGAGGAATTTTAACAACCTGCCTGGGTAACATTCAAGGACCACCAGTAGTTCAACTCAATCAGCCTAACGTTGCCTCCACCAGAACTGCGTCTCCAAGATCAAAGCAAGGAACGGAATTTGACCCCCCAGGCTCCCTGCAAGCCCCCCAGCCCGGATCCATCTACGCGGGCACAAATTTTCCTACTCAATGACCTCTTTTCAACACTGGGTCAACAGGGCGCCCACCAGGAACCTTGGGAGAGGCCCATTCCTCAACAAGCATTTGCAATGCAATAGGTCTCGCAGTTACACAAGTTTAACCTATTGGCATTGTAAATGACAATGTCTTTTATTTATCTTTTAAAACGAAAATAAAAGGCATTGTTATTTTCAACGTCAATAGCTCAAGACTACTCGGAGCTCTGCAGTGGAAACATTAACTCACCGAGCATTCTCACTGGGTGTGTTATCCCGACGTGGGTTACACACAGAATAATGCAACAGCTGCATTTACCCCTCAGGCATCTTACTGGCATTGGAACTTGTAACCTGTGGGTTAGCTTAAATATCTCTGCTATAGGTGCATGTATCCCCTCCGCTATCTTACTGGAATTGTAATTTGTGACCTACGGGTTAGCTTGAAGACAACTGCAGCACGTGCATTTATCAATTCAGGTATTTTACTGGTATGAAGCTGTAACCTGTGGGTTTGCTTAAGTATCTCTGCTACAGGTGCATTTACCCCGTTCGCTATCTTACTGGTATTTGAACCTGCGGCCTGTATCTTAGCTCATCCAGTGCATCGAGCCCTGTAGCTCTTATTATTTCGAAACAGTAATGTTACTGGGGTGGAATCTGCCATTTGCAGGTTATTTACCGCCATGGCGTATTCACTCACAAATCTTCTTTACTCTAACTGGAACCTGTGGCTACATTTTATTCACATAGCTCCGCAACCGGTGCATTAACCCTACAGCTATCGTCATGCTAGAACACTTGACTTGTAGGCAACGTACGCTGTGCGCACAGAGCAGCATTACTTGAATCAGAACACATGAAACACAAGTTACAAAATAAAC
This sequence comes from Lissotriton helveticus, assembly GCF_964261635.1. Classification (NCBI taxonomy): domain Eukaryota; kingdom Metazoa; phylum Chordata; class Amphibia; order Caudata; family Salamandridae; genus Lissotriton; species Lissotriton helveticus. The sequence goes on from NC_136059.1 coordinate 370,475,934, forward strand.
AAGTAAAGCAAACGGTCCACTAACCACCTTGGCCACTTTGATGAGATCAGAAAAAATGCGCTGAAATTTGCAGAGATCTCAGCCCGCGGTGCATTATCCCACTGTGTTGTTGTCGCATATATGGAACTCTTGCCACAGAGCTTTGCAGTGGACGCACGTTGCACCAAGGCATCTCTCGAACCCAAGAGCAGACTGCCTCTCGGAGGCGCCAAATGGCCCCAATCTGTGGCCAATGGACCGCTCTGTGCAGCCCCGGGCAACCCTTGCGTCGACACCGACTGAAAAAACATACGCATCATGGCTGTGCCGGGCCGCCGCGCTGCCCGCGACGACCCGGAAGCGGTTGGGAAGCCGGCCAATGCCAGCGCGGCCCCAACCGGAAGTCCCGCCCCATCGCGCCGAGAGCGAGAGAGAGCTGCCCGAGGAGCCACGAAGGCTCCGCATTGAGTCCCGGTCCCGAGATGGGGGACCGGGTGAAGAGCGGCCGGGCGCATGGGTAAGGCGGGGCTCTCATGTGGTGAGAGAGCCCCGCAAAGCGCTACCGCCACCCGGGAGAAGGAGCCGCCGCCGTGCACCGCCAGAACAGGTAAGTTGAGTGAGAGGAGGGGTGAGTGGGGGTGGGGTGTACGCGTGCGTGTGTGTGTGTCTGTTTGAGTGTGTTTGTGCGTGCGTCTGTCTGTCTGTGTGCGCGTGTGTATGTTTAAGGGGGGGTGCGTGTGTATATGCAGTGTGTGGATGCCTTTGTTTGTGCGCATGCGTGAGTGACGACGTGCGCGCTCACGAGGTGCAATCTCCAGCAGGAGACGCTCGTGACAGTTTGCTGTGCTGTCCACATTCCCCGGAATCCCTGCAAAGTGGCGACATAAGTAGTCTCGCTAGACAGCAAAAAGCTTTGCTTTTTGCTTTCGTCTAGGCGAGACCTAAAAACTAGTATGATTCCAAGCTATACCTCAAAGGGCAATCATGATTCGTCTCCCTGCCTTCACACACAGGGAAAGAACAAACTATTGTAGCCTGGCCCAACACAGATATCGCTGACAGAGTCCTCATGGAAAAAGACCTATTTGCCGAATGGGGGATCGAAGTGCAGAGGTGGAAACAGGAAAAGTATCCATATATCCCCCAGGCACCTACAAAGAACCCCCCAACGGTTTGCATATTGAAGGGGATCCGAGGAGGGGAGGGCTCCCTAGTACAAGCTAACTTGAATATTCAGTGCACGGTCGATGGGCCATGGGGGGAGAGACAGGCCATCTCTACATCGAAAACTCCCACCCCCTTTTGCTCCCCACCCTCTCCAAATTCGGCCTATTGGGGGTGGGTCGCAGCCAATTTGGCCAACAAAACTCAGGGCCCCCTAAAGTGAGGGGTCCGGATTGACAAAGGCCTGGCTCATCCCATACAACAGCCTTGCTCTGCCCAGGCCTTTTTCTGCCAACATCCAATCACTAAACATAATGACCTGGAATGTCGCAGGGATGACAAAGGTTCTGCAAAGTACTTCGACGACCACGCTCCTCGCAGAGGCTGATCTATTCTGCGCTCAAGAAACATGGTCAACCATGTCCATTCCAATAGGAGGCTATGCGGAATTATTCAAACCTGCAATCAAAGGCACTATATTTGGGCGTCCTGCGGGGGGTATCTCCATATACATCAGACATGCCTTGAAAGTCCACTTCACTGAGATAAAGAACGACTCTAACATGCTCCTGCCCGGGATCTTGAAAGGTCTTAATACGGGTGAGGGTCCCCTATCCCTTTTCTTAATCAATGTATATTACAACCCCCACGGCCGGCCCCCAAGGACAAGCTTACTCAACTGATTGCACAGATTGAGTCTTTGCTCACACAGTTTTCGTCTATGGAACCTATCATCCTTGGGGACTTCAACATGCATAAAATAGGAGAGGAAGTGCCGGGAAGTCACTCCGTTGGGAGCGCTTGGAAGTTTAATGCCTTTATGCGGGCACGGGCACACAACCTGGCCACCACGCACTCCCTATCTACAAAGGGCAAGCCATGGGTATTTCACGCACCCACTTACAACACCCAGACCACCATAGACTACATTCTACTAGGTGAGAGGCTACAAAAATACATGCTAAACTTCTAGATGCTTCCACGAAGTGAAAGTGATCATGCCGCCTTAACTCTGAACTTAACCATCAGAACAGGCATCCGCCATACTGTCCCCTGCATTGGAGCATCCCAGTGTGAAGAACAGTATAGGCTCCTTACAAGGATTAAATGGGGGGCAAAGACAACCAATGAATTTGCTTTATGGAAAATATCATGGGTCGGATGGCAGACCGGCCCCACTAATTGTGGTCGTATAGGGGAATGGGACAAACTTGCGTATGCACTGGCCACACTGCTGCGGGGGAACATCACATATAGCATCCCACGAAATCCAACATACGTCCTGGGTCGAGTTCCAGCGATAAAGCAATGCGCTAAACACTTAAAGGCCAAACAAAGGGCCTATCAAAAAACCAGGTTAGAGTCTCCCAAAAAGGAACTTAAATTAGCCGCTAAAAATTATTCACAACAGGTTTGGAAGGGCAAACGTGAACTCACTGAGGCAAAATGGCAGAAAATTTGTAATCTATTGGCACCGTGTAAATCCCAATAATTCTGGCGATATCTAAACCAACTATTCCAAGGGACCTCAAACAGAAGGAATCCTCTTAATGCAGCTACATCGACAGCCCACGTAAAAAGACTGTACACCGATGACCCAAACGGCACTCCGCAGAACAGAGCCTTAACATCTGGAGAGAAACATGGAAACACCCTAGCAGAGCCGGCAGTCCCTCCAGCCGCTTCAATTTTCCCAAGTAAAGGGGAGGTCCGTTTAATTCTAAAAAAGATACGACAGAACGGAGCCCCCGGCCCTAGTGGTCTACCAGGTTCCCTCTTCAGGGACGATACAGACTTCTGGTCAGACACCTTGGTGCAATTATATGACGAATGTAGGCTACTGGGGGATGTCACAGACTCCTGGAGGGGTTCACTGTTGCAACCAATATATAAAAAAGGGCCAAACTCTCACCCTGGAAACTACCGAATGATCGCCCTCCTGGACATCGAGGGCAAGGCCTATGCAAGCTTACTTTTGGCGGAATTACAGGACTGGGTTAAGGCGCAAGGACTTCTGCCCTTTTATCAGACCGGGTTTAGACCAGGGGGCTCAACTGTGGATAACATTGTTGCCCTGTCATATCTAGCCCATCAGGCGGTGTCCCATTGGACCCCGCCGCTTTTTGCCTGCTTTATCGACTACTCTGCGGCCTTCGATGGTGTAGACCGATCCATTCTTTGGCAGGAACTGGCTCGCTGGAACATCAGTCCACCCCTATTACAAGCCATTAAATCACTATACTCGCGTACCTGGGTAAGGGTCAAACTCACCAGTCAGTCCGCCACAGGAAAAATGACCACGGCCTGGGGGCTAAAGCAGGGATGTGTCCTGGCCCCGATGCTCTTTAATCTGTATACTGCGGACATGGGCCGGGCACTGCATGGAGCCTCACTAGCCACGCCCAGGATTGGCCTCACAAAGATACAGCTGCTACAGTACGCCGATGATCAGGTTCTTCTTGACCATACTAAAATAGGTCTTCAAAAAGCGCTTACGGCCCTTTCGGTATATAACGCTGAGAACAAGCTGGTCGCTAATTCAACAAAGTCTAAAATAGTAATTTTTGGCCATTACCCGAGGAAAAAGGTGGCAAAGTGGCGGCTGGTCACGCAGTCTCTGGACTGTGTCTAATCTTACAACTACTTGGTGGTTTGGATCAGCGAATCGGGCCGCCCACCGGTGCACCTCCACAAACAGCAGCAGAAGGGGAAAATGGCCACCTATGCCCTTTGCAAATTATACACGACACTGGATAGCCCCACAACTATGGCCATACAAAGAGTCCTGAGGGCCAAACTTTTACCGTCCCTCAATTACGCGCAACAGGCATTCCCAGGGAAATTAGCGCAAGACCTGGAAAAAATACATTGCTCAGCCTACAATAAGATATTCCGCCTACCAGCTTGCACCAGGAACACCTTAATTTGTTTGGAATTTGATCTCAATCAACAAAAACTAGAGGAGCTGGCGACTCTCTCGAAATACTTTTTCTTAACAACGGCGGCCCCCATAAACTCTAAGAAGGCGGTTTTAAAATCTATTTTCCTACAAACCAGCAACCCATGGTCTGCCTGTCTTTCCTTAGCCAAAGATCACCTGCAGCTTGCTACAGAGAATTGGGACCCCAGTTTAACCAACTATGCTATCATCAAGGCAACAATAAAAAAGCAATTGCGGCTACGCTCTCGCACTTTGGACATGGAATCCCTGGCAGCAAGAGGCTTTCATGAGACCCAAAGCCTCCCACACACACAGTCCAGCCATACACTCCACCTTAGGCAGGCCGTGGGGAGGCAAGCCTTACACAGGATCCTAGCTTACACCCTCTTCCTTAAAAAGAACTATATCCAACCACGAACCCAAGGCCGTGTATTAGGGAGTGCCGCTTCTGCAATTACAAACGAGAATCCTTGGCCCACATTCTATGTTGCTGTCCAGCCCCTCAGCCAGCTCGTAGAACTTACCTTAGACCAATCCTCCTTCAACTGGGCACCCGTACAGCAAAAGAGGCAGTCCAACAACTTTATACTTTGAACACTGTAAATCATATGGCGAGCTTTGGGAAATGTATTTACCACACTCGCACACTATTGAAGGGCAACTCTCCACACGCCGAGTTAGGAGCACCCTCCGGAGTTACGTAGAAAGCTGGGCCGGGGTTGTGGAGGCTCGGACAATACTGAACTTTTGACTTGCTTTGCTCATAACAGGTTTTTTTTACAAATTTCTGGCTTATTTTATAAACATAAACAAATGCAGATTTTTAATAAAAAATATTAACTTTTTGATTTATTGTTTTACATTTCTAAAAGTATTATTTTTTCTCCTGTACTTTTAAAAATATGACGTGTTGTGTAATGGTTTTGATTGACCGCACAAAGTCATTCATTCAGTGGGCGGAGGAGGGGGGGGGGCTGCCGCTGCGTTCTGTAAGGACTGTGACGAGGAAGACCTGGACACTGAGTAATAAAGTTTACCGGTAAGTAACCAGGACATTAACATGGAGTTACAATGTAAGGTGCAACAGAGAACGAATTAGCTTAATGGGTTGTCGGCTGGTACAATGTTCAGATCAGAGACTAATGCAATGGAAGCAGTGCTAATTAATACTCCAGGCAGCCATCATTGTTGAGACCAAGCCATAGAGGTGAGAGCGCACGTGCCCATTAGGATTGTAAACAAAAATGTCGTCAGCTAAAAGGTCTTGCCTGTAGGAATGTTCACTTTCACCTTTTGCTTTCCTTTCCCGTGAGGAGAGTTCCACAGACAGGAACTCGCCGTGAATTCCTCAACCGTAACTTGGCTCCTCTGGAGACCTGCGCGCCGGTCGCACCCTTCTCAAGAAGTGGTGCGCGAGTTTGCGCAAGTCCTTCGGTGGGTTTGTTTTGGCTTTAAGCCGACTCAGCTGCGGTGCTGACATATAATTATGCTTAGAATCACAAACTTCTGCTGGGATATGAAAACCTCGCAGTCCGCCCACCCTCCACCCCTGCCTTCTAAATCCCTGGCTGCCAGTAACTCCAGCCCACTGCGCTCTCTGGCTGAATCACGGCGCAGCCTGAACGCGGAGAATGGGGCGACAAGCGTCAGTATTTAAAGCGCCTTCGGGGGGCTTCGCAGGTGTGGCGCGTGCCCTCTGACCTTTTAGTCTCTGGGTCCTGCAAATTCGGGCGAGTTCGAGGACTCCGGCGCTGGTGGTGGAGCCGAGGAAGCCGGTGAACTGCGGCGCCCCCTCCCCTCGGATGTTGGATCACGGTGGATGTTTCAGGAAGAGCTGTCCGAACTAAGTGAGTACATGGCAGGCTGAGTTTCCGGTGATTTTATAAGATACACTGGCAGTGCTAACTAGCCAGACTATATGTTTTCATCTGAGAAGTATAATCTGAAGTGTGTGTTGAGTCATCTGCCAGTCTCACACCCTATACAAGTTTTACTGTAAGTAGGACCGTATTTTCTTCTTGCAGTTTTTAGCTCAAGAGCACTATAGAGTTATACAAAGTCCGTTTTTTTAATGTTTTATTTCAGGCACTAGGATGTTAAGTGATTTGTCTAGAATCACAGGATGTTGATCGGACGCTTGCATGGTTCCCAATCCCTAAATCGCCTGCTGTGTCCTTTAGGCCACATCTCCTCCCTCCTATGTATTTTTCTATTCCTTGAACGTGCCACTATGTTACACTAGACGTATTTTATGTATCTTGCTTCCTGTCATTGCTATGGCTTCTTAGGGTTTCTATACATTGGCTATGAAACTGGGTGTGGACACAGGCTCCAACTATAAAGTATTATTTTTGCATTTTATTCACCCAGTGGGAACGCTCTCTCTAACTGTCCCCTGAAAAAAACGTAATTAAAAGGACTCACAAGGTATCAGAACGTGTGTCTTTTGGTTATTAGATTCGAACTTTATGAGAACATGATATTGAAAGTACTCAACAACATCTGCTCATCTGTAGCCTAGGCAACACTGGCTCATCACTTCTTTCTACTGAGTTACGAGTAAATCTACAGTGGAAGTTCGTTTTTCATATGTATTTTTTTAATTGGGTTAAGTATACCATTGTACTGTGTTACTTACTCCAGTTCATCATCTCTATTCTAGTATTTTTATTAGCGGTTCAGAAGAGAATAAAGATACTCCCAAATTATAAATGTATGCAAGTGTGAGAAAAGGTACCATGATTTCACTTAAACAAAATAAATAAAGGAGGCGCTACAGATGGGGGGGAGGACCACCAGAGATATCAAGGGGGCTAATGTGTTGAAATAGATCAGTAAAAACTGAATTGTTAAACCAATAATTGTGTTTATTAATTGCAGTAGCCAAGATGTGAAGCAAATGGGTGCTATCTCTTTCAGTGATCTATAAACGCAAAATAGCTTGGAAAAGTGATGGTAATACAATGTTATCCCCTTTATAACTTTGGTGGGAGCAGAAAAATGTCCATAGAACCAAGGGTGTAACACAGACCCCTGCAGTCCCTGCCAGGTGGGTGAGGGGAGGAGGGGGCAGGGCGGTGTAACATTCAGGGGCCCAAATTCAGTATACATCCTATGGATATCTATGAAACATAGGTGTCTCATAGGCCTGTCATCACAATCTACAGGGTCTCCCCAACATTTTGGGGCTGATTCTGATGCTGGTTGGAAAGCTTCCCGACCCATTCGGTTTGGAAATAGTTTCCGACCCACTCGGATCAGGAGAGTCCGACCGACCGAGTACGAGGCATCCGGATGCTTCCTGATACGATTTGGTTGGACTCTCATTGACTTCAATGGGAGCATATGTTCCTAACCGCATCATAATTGGGCCCTCGGTCGGGAAGACACGTTCCCGATCCTATTTGGAAGGAGCAAATGACGTTAGGAGGCCTTCCTAACCGCATCAGAATCAGGCCCTAGGTGGGAATGCTTTCCTAACCGCATCAGAATCAGGCCCTTTGATGGAACCCAAGACGTCGATGGCCTGCCAGTACACCATGATGGCGGCGGGGACCTTTAAGGCGGTGACGTGCCTGTATTCTAGAATGCTCAATGAGAGCCTACAACTCCTAGATGCATTGAAAGGAAAGTGGGAAACTGACATAGGTAAAGATATTCCGGAGTCAGCCTGGGCACAGATAATACGGCGAGCCTGGAAGAGCACGAGGAATGCAAGGTTCCAACTTGTGCATTTCTACGTGCTCCACAGAGCGTACTTAACACCTGGGAAAATCCGGAAATACTTTAAGGTTGATGCGGCAGCATGCCCCAGATGCACGAGAGCTGGAGTAGAACTAGATCATATGCTATGGTCCTGCCCGATGGTAGGACACTATTGGAAGGAGGTGGGTGACACCTTGAACATGATAACGGAGAGGCAGCTAGAGTTTGATATGGCTACTAGTATACTACACTGGTTCCCCCACACATCCAAGAACAAGATTACCAGTACATTTATAGATATGGGACTTATACTGGCAAAACGTGAAATTACGAAGCACTGGAAGGCACGAATGGGTCACATTAGTAAAAGATGGAGGGATGAGTTTTTGAAATGGGCCACTAGTGAAAGCACACTAAGATTCCAGCTAGCGCGCCGGTGAAACGATGACAAGGCACTAGAAGCTGCAGCGGCGTGGGAAACACTAGTGTAGGCACTACGGGAACACGAGGCACACGATAGTTGAGATGAGCAGCTCGATAATGGAAGATCAGCCCCGAAATATGACAGGTACATCGTACAGATCAACACATAGCCACTCCTGTATACGCACATTAAAAGAGAATGGACATGGTCCCCTGCGTCGGGGGTGGGAAGTTGGGGAGGGGGGAAAGAAGTTATTGTTTTAGTAGAACCTAGGAAAAGAGATGTGGAACTGGGGGTTCTGCTACACTCGGAGCATTGTTTATGAAGAAATGATATATCAAACATACCATGTATAGTATAACTGTTGGGGGGATTACGGATTGCTGCTCTGCAGATGCGATGGAAGCTCTTATATAAGGATGACTGTATGTTTTGTTTATAAAACCAATAAACTGCGTTTAAAAAAAAAAAATCTGAATCAGGCCCTTTGTGTTATGCCACTTCATAGAACTGGACTACCATTGATATGGTGGTCCCAGATAGGAGTTACAGGTCAAATACAGGCAGAAACCCTGAAAGCAGCATTAAAGACCTATGAGAGCATAGTCAGACTTAATTCAGTTTCAGAATTGTATGTCCGGAGAAGTTGAGCAAGGTAAGGATTTTGTCTTTTTAGATAGTACTAGTGTCTTTTGGACATAACATGAAAAGTAAAGAAGGCGTGACGTGTTTGGAATTGATCCAAGGTTGCATTTACTTAATTCTCTTCTTGTTTCAAAATGTTCTCTGAGTTTTAATTTATAAGCAATTAGTTACATAATTTTGCGTCTTCATATAAGCAGCTCATCGCTTTTCGCGATTTGTTTCACTTTCCTTCCTCAAGAACAATATTTATCATAAGTAATAAAAAGGGATTAACACGAATTATATGAATGCTTCAATTTAAAAGCAATAACCTCCTTTGTATGCGTAGTTATTTCAGCTTAAACACACTCAAGTAGTGTTTGTGTCCTGTTCACGTGAGAATGGAAATTTCTTTGATAACAGAAATACCACTAGACCTGCGGTAATGGCGTTTATATCTTTTGTTCCAAACGTCAAACTAACAGTTAACTCCACCAATCACAACAGGTGGATATCTACATGCCACAAATTCTTTCAATTAGCTTGATTTGACCACATTATCACAATACAAACTAGTCTTTCTTAATGACGACGAGCAGCAATTTAGTCTTTCTTTGTTTCCCCAATTAATTTCTCCACAATCAACACCAACATTCTTTAAGACTTTTATTTAAACAAAATCTCCTTTTCCTTTGCATATTCCAGCTCCAGGAAGTAATTTTACATTTTCACAAGCTTGCAATTTGGGTTGTGCAATCTTGTGCTTTTTTTCTAATTAAAGTGTCTTGCCGCACTCGATTTAATACTACCACTACTTTTGCATATGCATTTGAGAGTAAAATTAAAGTTAATTATTGATCTTCCACACAATATGTAAAGTTATTAGTAAGGACTCAATGCAGGTTTCACAAATGTTTGCCTCCACTTCAAAGCCTTGCTCCAGCTTCTATAGGTGGTATGTAAACGAATGAGTGTCTCTCTTTTGCTGCCCTTATCACAATGTGGAATGTTACTGACCCAGAATGTATTCACTTAAAGGTCCATAAATAAAAAGTCCTTTGCCTCAGCAGTAATGCTGCCTCTTTAATAGTTTGTGAAAACTATGCAGAGAATCCAGGCCCACCATTAAAATAAGAAAGGCTTGCTTGAACTATTATCAAGACTGTCTTTAAAAATAAGACCTGAATTACATATCATTTAAATACTTGTTTACATCATACTTCAAGTAAGCATTTGGTTACGTAGCAGAAAATGTTGATTTTAGAGGGAAACGCTTTCTTTTGAAGATGGTTTTGCAATCAACAAATAGTCCCCACCTCAAGCTAAACACAATGCACCCCATGAATTTTCAATAGGCTCAGAGTCAATTAGAGGCAGAATAATACATCCAAAATGCATAATGGTAAGACAGCAATAAGCCTGGCGGCTGATCTAAGTTATGAATTACATTATACCAAAGCAATGGCTGAAGTGGAGTTACCCAAATCCTGCTCTCTTTGTATTATTCATTAAAGGTTGGTGTTAGAAATTGGGTCTCCAGTTGGCAGAGGTAGGCACCCTGTCCAAGTAGGAACCGCAATCCTAGTCAGGGTAAGTCACAACACAATCCAAAATTAACCTGTACTTAACCTGTAGCTTGGCACGGATTGGGCTGGCTTAACTTAGAAGGCAATGTGTAAATTATTTGTGCAATACAGTAACACAGTAAAAACACCACAAAAAGACTCCACAACAGTTTAGTTAAATAGAGAATATTTATCAGAGTAAATTGAGAGCAAAACGGAAAAAATCCAGTGTGTAGAAGTTGAGATATTGAATTTTGAAGAAATAAATGCAGTAAAACTCTTAGAAACAAGGAGCGCTTAAAAGGTTACTTTAGGTCGCACTGGACTGGGGAAAAGTCAAATTCGCGCTGACGGCTACAGGACCCACGCAGGCACTGGTGAACATAGCACCTTTCCTGGTAATAAGCAGAAAGATGGGTCAAGCGTTCGCTGGCAGCCATTGGGTTTCGCATGTTTAAAAAAAAAAAAAAGGCACGCAATTGGGCAAAGGCGGGCACATGTCCTGCCTTTGCTATGCCCATTCCCGTCTGTGGCTAGCACGCGCAGCAGCGCGTGTTCGCCTCCCTGCCGCTGCCACAGTCCCTTGCCCTGCTCCTCTGTGGTGTGCATCCATTATAAACCAGAGGGCTCTGGATTGAGCATGAAGGGGGCGTGCAGGGACACTGCCAGCAGCAGCACTGGTCCAGGGCAGCGATGTGAAGCGGCGCTGTCTCTTTGTCACCCGCCTGTCTCGGGCTGCTGTAAACGCCAGCTCTTTGTACTCCAGGCATTCCTGCGGATAGTTTATGTTGTAAATCACCCCGTTCACAGGCAGCTCTCGGAGGTGGGAGTGGCAGCTCGTTCCCGGGGTTTGCTTACTGTGTGCTCTTGGTGTGTTTGTGTGCCTTTGGTTTCTGAAACATTTTGCTCTCCGCTTCCCAGCAGAGGCGCAGGGCGCCGAGACGCGTGGATTAGCGGGACCGGACGCGTGGACTCGCGGGACAGGACGCGTGGACTCGCGGGACAGGACGCGTGGGCGCCTCACCTGCGCGCAGTCTGGTAAGGGCTCTGTCTTTATTTCACACTACACTTGTGGCGTGGTTGTCTGTACTCTCTGCTTGCCCAGGCTCTCTGATCATGCCATACAAACAGGAGAGGCTGCGCGGGTCGCATCGCACCAGTGTCACGTCTCAGTTGCATGAAGAAAGAGACTGCCTGTGTATGATTGTCTTAACCAGCGTTACACTGGTCTAGGAAAAAGTACGCTACCACTTGGCAACATTGTGAAAGTTCTCATTTGTGGCAAAGCTCTACACACACTGATTTGAAAACAAGTTTACCAGATGTCATAAAGTATATTCTGCTCCATTCCTGTGCTTCAATGACCTAGTGCATTATGGGTGTTGTAGTCTTGGTTGATTGCCGCTGCACCTGTTGAAGCCCAGGGCTGGAATGTGGTGTCCCCCATTACATGGTTGCTTCTGGTGGTTCCGTTCACTAATGCGTAATTCTGTGTGACATCTCCCCATCACATGTTGTCAGTCCATAAAGCCTGTCACACCCCTAAGATGGATGAAGGATGTACCATATAGTTGGATAACAATAGACATCTGTTACATAGTGCCAAGAACCTCCCAGTTGAATATGTGCTAGCAAGGACACATGCCATGTTATTTCATGCTATGGTGTCATGTTATGGGCTCCTCTGTAGTAACTTTGGAGGCCAGCTCGGATGCGGGTGCAGAGGCATGCCATGGTGAATGAGTTCAGAGGCTAGAATGGAAGCTTTTGAAAGTGAGGAGGGTAAGAATAGCGGGGTCCCCTTCCTGCTCCGAGTGAGTGACAGGCTGTAAAATGAACCCCCTTCTATCACATTATCCTTGCCTGATTTTGAATCTGCCATTAACTTCACAAACACCAAGCGAGGGGTTTAATTTGGGGGAATGGGTTTTAACGGTTTTGTTTCTAATTATTATTGTATATTTAATATGTATATGTTTATGATGCATCTGAAATGGTTTAACCTCACCGCTTAAGGATGCTCATTTAACCCGTTAGCTGCGGCGGCTATTCCGCCGCATCGCTAAGGGGGAGGCGGGGCCGCGCGGCGCTCTTGTACACATGATGGAACCACTCCGTCACGGCCCTCGGGTGAGCTGTGCTTGTGACGGAACGGTTCCGTCACTGCCCCGCCCGCTCTTTAGAACGTCAGCGCAGGCGCGGAATTCGCGCCGCGCAGGCGCGGCGTGCGGGCCGTGACGGAACCGTTCCGTCACCAGCACAGCCCACCTGAGGCTCGTGACGGAACGGTTCCGTCACGAGCACGCAAAGGGTTAAACTAACCGCAGCATTCAACACTATTTTCTCCGTTATGTAAACAGTTGTTTTGATTCCGTCACAAACATCCTTCCCAGCTGCCGAGTGTGACTCAGTATCACTTGACACATGCAGCGCGCTCTTCCATTCATCACAGCAGCGCGGCCAACTCTGGGTTCTTGCACATCAGCATGCCTCTGACGTCTGTGACAGTATCTCGCCCACTAAGCTCCAAAATACGCCCTAAACCAGAAATGAAAGCAGAGATTGGTCACCAGCTGACACTAAAGTGCACTTCTTTCAAGGAGGATGTGCACATGTAAAAGTGCTAAATGTATTACTCACCGTGAAGAGGGCCATTGTCTGAAGCGTGCAGACCCACTCCCACATGCTGTAGACAGGGGTTGATGGAAGCAAATTTTAAATTACATTTGAGTAGACCCATAGATTCGTGGGTTGACCAAAAGCCCCTCTATGCATATGCGTTTCTACGTATTTTATCGGGATTTTTTGGACAACATGAGGCTGACAAAGCAGCATAAGTGCGCTGTAGGCCAGACCCAAATAGATAACCCCCTTATCTGGTTTAAAGTGTCCCACATAGCATGGGGTCCCCTCAATTTGTAACATTCCATTTGTGAGTAGCTCACTCTACCTTGAAGTTGTGTTCCTATTTTTTGTAGTTATGTTTTCCGCAATACTACTACAGGGCAACACTTCACAAAACACTTTAGGTAGCAACGAAAGGACGAGCCCCTCTCGTATGGGGCACCTTTAACATAAGATTTATAGTTCAGACATTGTTTATCAGAGGTGAAAAACACTAACAAAAGCCAGGAAACTGGATGCTATCTTATTTCAAGAAGAAACAGGGCTATTCCCTGTCTAAGAGATACTAGTAACTGCGCACAATGCACGTCATGCCCCTGGAGCTGTTCGACTTGACAACGAGAGACGACCCGTATAAGAACTGGGAGCTGCCGCAGACGCAGCCTCCCAGCCTGCATTCCTTTGACGTCGAGGGTTGTCACTGAGTAACTAACATTTTAACAGCGGACTCCGAAAACCAATCGTGTCAGGGTGCTTTTCTGCTGACCTCCAGTGCAGAGCAAAAGGTTAGTGAGGTTAAGCTGAGAGTTGTGTTTGGAGCACCCAGGCGCTGGGCGGCGTTCTGCCCTTCAGAAGAAAAGTCTCCTCTCCAAGTGCTGTTTCTGCTGATCCCATTGACAGGAACCCTTTCTTCCACCCACTTGCCAGGAAGTAACTCAGTAGGTTTATTTGATCCGCTGGGCTTCAGCCCGCCTTGGTAAAGCCTTCATGTGCGAGGTCCAGCTTCTGTAGTTCTTTGTGCTTGCTGTCCATTCTACAAGGCTTTTTCATACAATTCTACAGAGATGCTTAAAGCCTCTGAGCTCCCTAACAAAGTGATGTATTCGCCGAGCAAACATATTAGTCTAACAGGCTTATTCTATTCAATCAGGGCTGTCAAAAGTTCCATATGATGTGTGAACTCTTCAGCCAGTACAGGATCTTTAGCTACTAACGTGTCATATGTTTTGAGCCCATCCTTACAGCACTAAAGGGGAAACGGCTAGTCCAACAAGCATTTGCAATGCAATAAGGCTTGCATTATTAAAGTTTGAGCTATTGGCATTGCTAATAATAATGCAACACCAATAGCTCAAACATTTAGCAAGGCAAGACTTATTGCATTGCAAATGCTTGTTATTTTTTCTTCATCGAGATTGCTAGGATTTTTCTGGCGGTGCTGGACAGGAAAAAAGTATCTCAAAACTTCTGTCTGCCTTAAATATGGACGACATTTTGAGGTTTCTATGGTGCCAATGGTCTATGGCAGGGCCAGCTCTAGGGCGGTGCGACTGGTGCCACCGCACCGGGTGCTGGCGTCCTGGAGGCGCCGTGTTTGCAAATTTAGTATATTTTTCAAGCACCTGCTGCAGCGTTTCTTTCCTCCGGCAATTACCAGGCCTCACAAAAATGTTAAGATAACTCATGTGATTAATTATCTTCCTGGAGAGAGATCAGCATTTTGTATAGTTGAGGTTTTGACTTTTGTGAAGTTAGTGTTGGGGGTTAATATGCCTGCTGCAAAGAATGTGTACCAAGTAGATTACAGAGTGCATATCATGTAAACAGATCAGCAGGTTACCATTTTTAAAAGAGACTTGCTTTTGTTACTTGCAATTTACAACTTAAATTCCTAATATTCAACAATGAGCTATTAACTTTCATCATAGAACTGTGTACACACTGTAAAGTATACATTAGAACATTGATTAACGTTGCATAAAGGGTTAATTTGGCTAGAAATCGATTCTTATTATTAAAGGAAACACCCAACTATGCTGTTTCTTTTTCGACTCTGAATGTTTGCTTCTCCACACCAAGCACTCTTTAACTATAGTGCCTACCAGTATGGATGACATGTTACTCCTGCACTTTTAGTCCATTGGCTTATTTAGCATGTCCTATATATTGATTTACACACATATGATTGATTGTCTCTGTGCAATGTATGTGATGCAAAGTGCTCTGACACTCTACACTGGTATGAGTGGCGCTATATAACTAATTCAATGCATCTGAGAGAGTGTGGTTATGGATACTCGGTCACTGCTAAAGGGTGCTAGTGAGTGAATCTGTGGTAGAGGTGGTCATTGGCGCCAACAAACATTGTCGCACAGGGCGCCTCCAGTGCTAAAGCCGGCCCTGGTCTATGGTTTCCACCAGCAGAGTCGGTAGGGTATCTATCAGTGTAAACACAACGGTTTCCCCTCCGCCAAACTCGAAATTAGGCCCTCTTTCCCTCTGCCAATCTTTGCTTCTTGTATTGACCTGGCCCTTTGAAAAGTCTTAAAAACTTGACTGTTTCAGCTATAATAGCTACTATACTGTTTATTTCTTTCTTTGAAATCTTTCTTTCGGAATCTAGAAAAATCCATAAAAGAACAAGATAGCACAAAAATACAGTTATCATCATACACATACATCAGAGCTAAAATCTCATAAAAGATCAAAAACCGAGTTGCACACATGAGTGGCACATTGTTAAAAACTGCCAACGTTAGAACACATCAGGGGACTGGCTAGCATGTAAAAAATAAAGTGCAGGTTTGTGCTGATGAAAACCATTTAATTCTAAAATTGGTAATAAAAATGTATACTTACGGGACACATAATATTTACAGAAAAAGTAAAAACGTGTCAAAATCCGAAAGGAATCCTTGCCACGGGGGCAGATTAAAATAGACAATGATTCCAAGGGCCATATGTATCAAGCAAATTCGCATTCGCAAAGGCCGAAATTCGCATGCAAAATTGCTAAATGGTATGTATGAAACATATTTGCTGCAAAATAAGGAATCGCAAAATTTGCTATTCCTTATTTTGCGATTGCACTTAAGGAATCGCAAATTTTGCGATTCCTTAAATGCAATGTATCAAAGAAAAAATAATTCAAAAATGGCCATAAGAATTCGCAAATTATCACCAACTTCTAGTTGGTGGTAAGTTGCGAATTCTTTTTAAAAAACATTTTTTTTTAAACCAAAGGTGCCATATGACGCTCATACATGCCCTTAGGGCATGTATGTGCGCCATTATGCCCCCACATGTCATTTTCAGGGGTGCAGCAGGGTGTTCTTGAGACACCCCTGCACCCTTGAAAATATTCACAATTTGCGATTAGCAAATTGCTAATCGCAAATTTCCCCTTCATTCCTATGGGCCTCCTGGCCCATAGAAATGAATGGGAAATTTGCGATTAGCAATTTGCTAATTACAATTTAGGAATGTTAAGGAATCGCTAAAAAGAAGCGATTTTTTACATACATACCGTTTTGCGAATTCTAAATAGCGATTCCTTAGAAATCGCTATTTAGAATTCGCAAAACGGAACTATGATACATATGGCCCATAGTAGCCAAGGGGAAGCACAAATGACTCCTGATGTTACCCAGCAGAAATGTTGTTAGCAGTAAACTTTCCCAGGTATTTTTTTCACAAATTCAAAATAGGGTTTTATGCCATTGCAAGTTTGTATCATATCATAGTCTCATGACAATGTTTTTTTTTATATTCTTCCTCTTCACAGAAGTGTTGTGTGTCTACCTTGACTATCAAGTGTGGTGAAGTAAACATTTGAAGTCTAAAACAATACTTCCGTAAGGTTCTTATTATAGCTTAGCCTTCCAATTTTGTGGCCGGCTCACAGGCTAAACAATCAGTAATGACCATGCGATTGAAATCCAAAGGGGGAGTGGTGCTAAGTTGATGGAATCCTCGATCTAAGGAAGCCCCAGCTCCTCATGTATAATGAAATTTTGATTTGTAACAAGCACTAATACCCAATGGCATCTAGGCGTGGCGGCTCTGCAGTATTAGCTTACCAGAAGGGGATGCTGGATTGGTGCGTTTGGGCTAGTTATTAAAGAGCCAGGTTTTTAAGAACTTGCAGAACGTCAAAAGGTTGCGTTCCTTCTTGAGTGCCAGAGGGAGTGAGTTCCACAGTCTAGCTGTGCCCCCCAACTAAACTTCTCCCCCACCCCATGGGGCAGTTTTGGCCCTAGGGATTACCAGATTAGAGGAGGCCACTAGGCGCAGCTGTCTCTCTAGGAAATACCACCTGAAACTGCGTGTAAAGTAATCGGGCCAAGTCCATGTAGCGCTTTAAAATGTGATGCAGAGGGCCTTAAATTAGATTCGTCTTTTAACTGTTAACCAGTGCAAAATTGGGAGGGCATGAGCCACTGATTGATGTTTCAGGATGGCAAGCAGCAGACGAGCTGCTGCATTTTGGAGTACCTGCATTTTTTTGCGGAATCGTAATTGTATACTGAGAAACAGCCCACAGCAGTAATGAATTTTTGACAGGATACGTGCTGCAACCACCACTTTCTGAAGCGCAAATGGAATAAAAGTTAATATTTTATAATACAATAATGTGGACTGGATGGTGAAAGTCCTAGCATACGCAGGGCCGGACTGGCACCGGGCAATCCCCCGGTGTGTCGCACGGGTGGGGGCTGGTTTTGGGCCCCTTGGAGGCCGTTTTTGTTACAGGGCCTTTTTGAAGCATAGCTGCAAAATCACCCTGTACCAAATCAGCCGAAAACCGGCCCCAACAAAGAGCTCGGCGGCACCTCCAACCCCCTCGAGTGGGGAGGAGGGCCGGCCGACCACTTTGCCAGGGCCGGTTGTGGTTCCCAGTCCGGCCCTGAGCATACGCCTTCAAAAGCGATTCTCCTCCTGTTGCATCTTTGCAGAATTTCGATAGCCCCAGAGGGCTGCCCATAGGATAAAACTGGAACACACTCACATTTGTATCTTTCGAGGATAAACCGCACAGGTTTGCTCCTCCCCTTTCTGGCTAAGTCAAAACCACCCTCACAGATTGGTTTAAAAGGAGACGCCTGTGCGAAATGCAGGATAATCAGGACCTCCGTGCATCGAAGGTCACCTCCAGATACGAGAAATCATTCACTCTCATAATAGGTTTTCCCTTGATAGTGATTTGCCTGACCTTATGTTGTTGATTACCACATTAAAGATCTAAGTTTCAAGATCCAGTTTGTCAATAAACTTAACAAAATTATCAACAAGGCTTCTCAGACCATTGGGGGTGTACGCAATTAAGATGGCATCATCTTCATATAGCGCTGTCAAAATACACCGGGGTGCTACCTTTGACAGGTCCTTACCATTAGTGATCAAAAAATTGTTAATCCTGTTTAAATATGAAGCAGATATGGGGGCAAGGACAGAGCCTTGACAAACCACTCTGGCTAGTCTGAAGTGTTCTGTGCACTCCCCTTCTGGGTCATTCCTCACAGTAGCAGTCACCCCACTGTGAAGGACCCATAAAAAATTCACAATAGGTTTGGGTAGGCCCATATGACTCAAAATGTCGCATAGGTTTGTTCAGCTGACCTGGTCAAAGGCACAACTGAGATCCATAAAAGAAAGGTATATGGTTCCTTTTCTGGCTACAGTGTACTTTTCAATGATTAGGTGCAAGTTCACGCATCGCTCTTGAGTCCCCAGTCGTGCTGTATATCCAAACTGCACCATATTAATCAAGTCATCTTATTCTCATTCGCCCAAGCCTCAATTCCTTGCAAAATAATACCGCCTAGTATTTAAGTTTCTGAGTCAATTACAGCGATCGGCCAACAACATTTAGGGCTTGTTTATTTTCCTTCTTATAAATAGGAACAATAGTAGCTGTCTGCCATGATGTTGGGAAACTGGTGTTCAGGGCAGTGTTCAAACCATCACATATGATGGGCCTCCAGAACTCTCCATTTATACAAGTCCATAAGGACCCAATCCAGTACTATTCTCACTTACCCAGTCGCTGTTCTAGCACTAGCAATTATTCCGTTTTGCAGTGAAATTTGGCCTTCTACTGGTAAAGAGATCTGAAACCCAAAATAAAGCCTTTCCATCAACCAGTCCCTGCACTAACTCACTAACAGGAAATCTTCATTTCACATCCTCTTGCATCCCTATAGAGTATACATCTGCCTGTCTCCTGGTATTCTCCCAAATAATGTTTATTTTTGTTTTATTCACTTTGTTTTTAATTTATGGTAGCTTAGCCTTTGCACAAATCTCAAAATGTGGTTGTGTATTTATCATGGCATTGCACTTCATTCCATCCAGCTAAGCTCGTGTTTTATAAATACTTTACTTGAAAACACAAAAACACTTTTAAGAGACGTCTTCCGTGCCTGTGCGTATTGGTTTATATCATGCAAGGGGCAAACCAACGAAAATGAATGGAAACCGAAAATAAATACAGCTGAGATGTAAATCAGAAAACAAGAGGCTATCAACATGTAGCAACCGGTTTCAACACACCCTGTAAACAGGTTGTCTGGACTTCTTGGAAGATGTCATCATCTAATTTCTTCAAAAATGCTGCTTAAGCCAGTGTGTTAACTAATGCATTGTGCACTGAATTTGCCACACTGTTGGAGGAGATTACATAGAGATTTTTCTTACTAGACTAGTGGGAGAATTTCTCTGCAAAACATTATACTTAGGGCCATATGATCTGCCGCTATAGCGGCAGGATACTGCCGCTAAAGCTGCGATAAGGGGCTTGATAATATGCCCTTGTGAATTTCCATAGAAGCCCAGGTTCACACCAGAACCTGGAATTCACAAGAGCATATTATCAAGCCCCTTATCGCCACTTTAGCGGCAGTTTCCTGTCGCTAAAAAGGCGATAATGTTATCGCCGTTCTTGCCAATATGGCCATATATGTTTTAGGAGTGCTGTAAGTATTTGAAGTTGCTTTTATAGATTTATTGGCTACTTTCCAGAGATGATCAGTTACCAAATTGCCTAAATTCTTATAACACTATTAGTTACTTCTACCTATTTAAAGTCAACTGTGTTCCTTGGCCGTTTGATAAATCTACACATAGCTTCCTTGATTGCAATCGTCTAAATTTGACAAGCTAATGAAGGAGGGCAAAGTTATAAAAAGGAGTCCCAAATACTGTGTTTCTTTGTTCAACAGACGTAGTTTGCCAAATTAAAGTACAAAAAAATATCCTGAAAAAAATGACAACAACAAAGTTCATGCACGCAGAGAAAGGTTAGCTTTCCTGTGTGATTTCTGTGATTGAGTGAAAATACATACCGTACCTTTTCAATTATTACCTAAGATAAAAGAGTGGGGGAAGGATGTGGATGTGTATGTATATATATATATATATGTATATATATGTATATATATACATATATATATATCCACACCACTCCACTCCCACGAGCTGGTTGCTTGCGCTTTCTCTCCTGGAAAGAACGTGGAGCACAGACCCAGATATATATATATATATATATATATATATATATATATATATATATATATATATATATATAAATAACAAAGTACTCCATTTTACCGGGGGTCTGCAGGGCGGGCTCTCACACAGGAATGGAGAATCCTGTCAATTGCAACAGCGGGAAAAGACAGAGCCCACAACTACGGTCTCCTTTTAAACTGACATTTGTATTGGTCAATAGGGAGTGGCAGCGTGAAGCAACCCTATAACCTTACGCGTTTCGGCGCATTGCACCTTGATCACAGGTGAGTTGATTCTCTTAATTACAGTCCCAGTGGTCACATGGTACTTCCTTCAGACCACCTTACCCAGAATGCATCAATATTCAAATAAGTGTCCTGGCATTACGTTTTCTCAATGTTGCTGAATAGCGTTATGTACTTGCCAGTGCCAGTGTTCACGATGTTCCAGGGAAATAAAAATGAATCGCACAGTGCACTTGGCTGCCGCTCGCTGAGAATATTTGTTTAAAAGGGGAAACACCGAGTCTGCCAGAAAGAGGGAACCCCTCCTTCGTCTCCCCTTCTCACTCCCAACACCAAATAATCACAGAAATCCACTGATTGGTGTGGTCTCGAGCGTGCCATGCCCCCTCCATAAATCCACAACATAGTACTCCATTTTACCGGGGGCCTCCAGGTCTGCAGGGCGGGCTCTCACACAGGAATGGAGAATCCTGTCAATTGCAACAGCGAGAAAAGACAGAGCCCACAGCTACGGTGTCCTTTTAAACTGACATTTTTATTGGTCAATAGGGAGTGGCAGCGTGAAGGACCATGTGACCACTGGGAGAATCAAGTCACCTGTGATCAAGGCGCACTGCGCCGAAACGCGTATGGTTAAAGGGTTGCTTCACGCTGCCACTCCCTATTGACCAATAAAAATGTCTGTTTAAAAGGACACCATAGCTGTGGGCTCTGTCTTTTCTCGTATATATATATATATATATATATATATATATATATATATAACAACGGTTAAAGTGACGTTATAGGTCAGTGTAAATGTCAGTTAAAAAGGTAAATTTTAAACTCTAAAAACCACTGAAATTCTGAAATTTACCAGTTAAAGTTTACTCAAGAAAATATAACTCACACCCCTGCCATGCTGAGTGTTGTAATCAATGATGCAATTCCAGATGTCATTAGTGATGTTAGTAATGATGTGCAGAGGCGCAACTAGAGTCAAATTTCGGGGGGGGGAGGGCTACTAAAAATTCGGGGGTTGAGGGGCTGACTCTTCCGGCAATATGCAGATTGGAGATGCACGGGCTCTAAGAAGGGGTGAAAAACAACAAAGCCTGTTTAACAAGTGAATGGTTTTTTAAGGACCTGTGAAGTACTTGGTGTGGCTGCAAGAGGAAGGATGCCAGCACACGGCAGCTCAAAAACTGTGTGTGTGTATGCCTGGGAAGCTGTCTCAGCCGGGTTGACACACACGACGGGAGGGGGGGGGCTTAAGCCCTTTGAGCCCAATGGGCATTGCACTCCTGATGATATGATAGAACATCTCATGAGTGATGTAATAAAAGCGATCATAAGCAGTGTATGGCGATGGCAGGAGTTATAGTTCCTTGAGTCAACTATCACTAGGGAAGTCCAGTATTTTAAAGTTTAAAATGTAACATCTTAACTGACATTTTCAACTAACTATACCCTAACATTAACCTTTTGTTTTTTTGTGATTTTTTTTAATGTAATGTAATCATTTATCTCCTTATCTAAGTAGGCCTACTCTGCTCCTGCAGCCAGGCCCTGCGCATTGACCCCACCCCACCCCACGGCGGGCGGCTAGTTCCATGCTGTGCACAAAACCCCTTGCAGGTGGTCAACCCCCATTGCTTTTTTTTGTCCCATGGTAATCTTGCAATAATTAAGCAGTCATTTTGAGTTACTCCAGCAAATTTCCACACTGATTAACGCAAGAGTACATCGAGCCTGCAGCAACAGGAATTTTTGTTTTCACTTTAACCCTTTGGGAATCCACAAGGGCCCCTAGGGTGGGTGGACCCACAAGGACCTGGTGGTCAGGGTACCCTATCCTGCCCAATGATATGTTGTTTTGTTTTTATTTTCAGGACACTTGGACCAATTCCCTAAATCCTAGCATGGTGGCACAACATTTCTCTTCGTGTTGTGGACAGCCAATCACAGAACTCGGTTTCACAGGACCGAGATCCAGACAATCAGTTTGCTTCATTTGCTGTTTAGTACATGGGTACTCCAATTGTACTTTCTCTGTAGTATGGCATCGCAAGATAGCTATACATTGTGATGCTTAATTTCTGTAAAACGGCTGAACGGATTTACACCATATCACAAAAAGCACACTTTCCCAGTAATGTTCAAGCTTTCTGCCAAATTTGGTATAAATCTTTTATGCCATTTCTCCTGTAGCGTGTCTGAAGTTCCTATGTGAAATTGCATTAGGAGAGAGAGAGAGAGAGAGAGAGAGAGAGAGAGAGAGAGAGAGAGGTGTGTGTGTGTGTGTGTGCGTGCGTGCGTGTGTGTGTGTGTCTCTCTCTCTCTCTCTCTCCAGGTCATGGTGTACACTCATCAGCTTGGTTCTAATCATACATTTTTGTGTCTGTAAAATATGTATGTGTACAATCAGTTTTCATTAAGTCCAGGTGATAGGATTTTGCTAAGATTAATAGAAAGTTAATTCTTTCTAAATCCAGCGAGTTACACTATATTACTTCTGGAACTAACTGGCTGGTGAATAAGGATTCACAGTGAAGTAAAAAGTGATGGATGTAATGCGTCAGCATCCTGTAACCTAAAAGTCTACACAAAATGGAATTACGGAAGGTGTCCCTATGATGAGCATGTTTTATCCAGGGTATTTAATTGATCTCTAAACTGAGATTTGTATGCTTTTTTTATGTTTCAAATCAATGGTCTGGGTTGCTAAGACCTAAGTCAACTGAAACATATGGCCTGATTATGACTTTGGTAGTTTTCCTGTAGGACCGCAGCTGCGGCGGTCCCCGGAAGATTCCCAAACTGTTGGTATGCCTACCACCGGATTACAACAGACATTAGTCTTTCCTGGCATGTATAAATATGTTCTTAACACTCATGCTTTTATCTAAACTCTACAAATATGTTTGCACACAAAACTGGATAGTCCTTTATTTCTGTGATGTGCCACTTCAAACAACCTGTCCAAAAGTAAAAGAGGAATCATTTTAAATGTGGCAAACTGTTACCTATAATAAAAATAATCTCTAGATGCACTCCTGTCTGTACATCTGCACAGTGGTGAAACCACTAGCTTGAGGGATCATGTTTTATTTGTTAATCTGGAAAGATGTATTGCCATCGAGATGGTAAATCCCTTGTTATTTTATGAAATAACCTAACAAAGGCAAATGCATTTGACTCTGTTTGTACCTGAGTATGGATTCAAAGAATGCCAGGCAGGCATATTAATATAAACGCTAACATGTTAGAAGGAAGAAGTATTGCTCCTTCTAACATGTTAGTGTTTAAATTAATATAACTTTATAATATATTAGTATTGTCCTTATTAAAAAGATCACTAACAGCTTTTTGGCTGTGTCATTGCTTGTTTTGTGTGGTCATGGTTTTTGTAAAGCATTATTGCTGGCGGAAGCTGCTGGGCTCTCAACTATATATAAAAAAGAAAACATTTGATAAAAGCAAAAATATTTTTTAGTTCAAAAGGCACAGATTGCTATAGTAGTCTTTGACATTGAAGAGAACTACTTTGTGTGTGTGGATGTGCTCCTTGGTAAAGAGCAGAATGTTGTCACTCAAAGTGACATTTGTAATTGTCTGAAGTGGCTGACCCATTGCCGTATGCTGTGCGCTGCAGTAGGCAGAAGAAAATGAGAGTAGCACAGCAACAGGCCAATTGATGAAAACAGTTGGATGAGAATCCCTAGAAGTAAGTGTATTATATCGATGAATTTCAGTAAAAAATAAAAGGTCTTGGCTAATGCCAGATTTAATAAAGGGAAAGTGAAGTTACTCTCTGCTACTCCCATCTGAACTCTACCAATCAGAAGGAACTCTAATGGAGTAATACCCTTTTACCTCTTGTGATACACCTGACATTTTTAAACCATGGAAACTCGGTAGGGCATTAATGTACTGTTCCTGGCACCACTGGAGTGAACAATTAAAAAAGAGCAATGTTGATCTACAGCAGAATCATTGCACATGGATTTCCCTAACCTGAAAGCTTCAGTAGGCCCTGTGCTATACATTCAACTACTCTAAGTACATTCAAAAGGTACTCAGTCTAGCAAAACACTGAACTCTCCAGAACAGTGATGTAATAGTTTGTTTACTCTATGTGCCCTGTTAATGCACAGCGGAAATAACACACACTATACAACCACATGACTAATGTTAAGGGTGTTGTAATGATAGGCACTAGAGAGATGCACTCCCTGTCTAATTATTGGCCCCACTGGAGAGAGAGAAGCAGGACGGACTGGGTAAGAAGGACTTTATAATCAGAAAAAAATCATTTTAAGAGAGTTTGGTGATTGTAGGGTTCCGGCTACAGGTAGAGGTTCATCCTCAGTAATAGGAGTTGGTGATGAAGAAGAGGCACAAAGAGATAATGGGTTAATATGTGCTGATGGTAATTCCTATGAAACATTGGGATCACATTTGGTAAATAAGCCCAGAGTGGAATGCTGCATGCATTAGCGGAGCCAAAAGCCTGGCTTCTATGTAACAATGTAAGTAAACATAGGCATGTATACAAGTATTTCCATGAGAAAGCTCTTTGAACCAGTCTATTGACTTTTTGGCAATGCTTAGTAGAGGTGGCAGTGGTGTTAGTGGTTTGGCATTAGTAGTTATGGTATTGCTGGTATTGATATTACTGGTGCTTGTTCTGATGCTTTTGGTGGTGTGCTAATGGTGGTATTGCTATTGGTGGGTAATGGTGTGGCACTGGTACTGGTAATATTGGTGCTTTTGGTGGAATTAGTGGGGGTTGAAAATGTGAAGTTGTTAACTGAGGTGTGCTTCTGCTAACACTGTGGTATTAGTTGTAGTGTGGAAGGTGTTAATTTATGGCTTTGTGGTATGTTTCTTATTGTTGCTGTTGAGGTATTGGTGGTAGTGCACTGTTGGTGGTGCTACTGGTGCCAGCTGTGGTGGTATTGGTTGTAGTTCTATTGGCTGAAGTGGTAGTTGTGGTGTGTAGCAATAGTGGTCGTATTGGTAGTGTAGGTATAGGTGTTATTTGTATATCTGTTATTGGTAGAGCTGGTGGTATTGGGGTTGATAGTTGTAATTCATGTATAAGATAATGAATGTGACATGTTATGTTGAGTGTATATTGTAGATGAAAATTAGTTCTTTATGCATTGCAATGGAAGCATGCTATACGAGGCAGAAGAATACATCAAACATCCAACAGCATGAATGAGTCAGAAATCAATTGAGCAGGTTTTATGGCATATAGTAATTACAGGTGCGCTAAAATCCGTATCCTCTGGCAATATTTCAGCAGGTCTAACCTGTTAATATTTATCAGGAGAAAACTGGGAGGTAAATACCCCAACATGCACATTTCGGTGCAGTAAGCACATAACTCTGCATCTTATACACACTATTTCAGGCACAACTCGGAATAGGTGATACTAATCACACCTGATAAAGTTGGAATACAGAGGTGAGGTGACAGATTCTATAAACGTGTGATCATTATTGCACCCAAAACCCTGACTGTAGTATTTGAGGCCCATGTATATTTTAAAGAATTGATAACAAAAGATCTGGCAGATAGCTAACACTGTCTCTAAGCAGAAGATAAGGGATGGGTTACAGTCTCTACCCTGAGGACTGCTGAAGCTTCAGTAGAGCTAGAGAGCAGTAGAGGCTCCATCGGGCCATGCAGCATGCGCAATGTAATTCATTTTATTTATTTATGTACTTACCTCCGTTCGGCCGTACGCCGGAGTTTACTACCCCCCACCGTGCCCCTCACTCACCCCACGGCCCCACATCACTCCCTCCAGGAGCCGCTACAGCTAGAGAGAGAGGTAAGACCCCTGACAGCATGTTACTCCGTTTGTGCTTCTCGGCTGAGCAGGTCAGTTCTGAGTCAAAGGTGCTTGAAGTAGTGTTGCAGGGGGTGCTGTAGCACCCCCAAAATAACATGCTGGAGTTCCGAAGGTGAATGACAGGGCCGGACTGGGAACCACAACGGGCCCTGGCAGAGTGCTTGGCCGCCCCTCCCCCCATCCCCACTCGGGTGGGTTGGAGGTGCCGCCGAGCTCTTTGCCGGGGCTGGTTTTCGGACGATTTTGGTACAGGGCCGAGTTAGCAGCTATGCTGCAAAAACGGCCCTGTAACAAAAATGGCCCCCAGGGGCCCAAAACCGGCCCCCACCCGTGTGGCGCACCGGGGGATTGCCCGGTGCCCGCTATGGCCAGTCCGGCCCTGGTGAATGAGCATTAAAGATGACTTTACATTTTTATTTATCTTTCACATTTGCTGTCTGCTCAAATACAGGGGCTAAATGTCAGGCTAGTCTGACCAATTGCTGCTTATCTTTAACACAGAGTTTGGTGTTTACTTTTCTACCTGTGACTGGAAAGTGAGAGGATTTGTAAAGTGAACTAAAAAAATGAAAGTGTGTCCTCATGTAACGTAACTGTTGCTATGTAAAGCGCTCTGATAACTGATTCGGTTTGGTTCTAGTTCGCGCTATATAAAACTCTGAAGAAAAAAAAACAACGGTGTAAGAGTCTTGCCAGTGTGAAAGGAAAGGAGTCTAGGATGTCGTTTAATGCTAGCACACAACAACATTTTCACCTACAAATGAACTGCACAAATATTTCAAAATAAATAAGCAGTAAGGAAAGCACAAATGAAGTACTTTTTTTTGTAATTTCGAAGTGTTATGGAAATAAAGATATTAATGTGATTGAAACATACCAAGAGACTTTACTTTGTGATGCACAGATGAAAAATATTAGCTGAAACACGATTTCCGCACATTATCATTTGTGTTGTATAGTTTTATCAGTAAAACTGCATGGTTGTGCAAATGTAATGGTCATTTCACTGGAAAACGTGCTGCCCATTAATGATAGCAGTGTGCTGCAAAATGCACGGCCAGCTATATACCACACCCTAACCACTCTCCTGGTGAATGGGCGTTGCTCATTTGCTAGACTTGTTCTTTGTGTGACTTGCATTTTTCCGAATCACTACGAGCTCAGTGATGCAATATCCACGGTAGCACGCCACTCTGAAGATTGTTCCAGCAGCATCGTTCTATTGTTCTCAGGCGTTTCCTGAGGCGCAGGAAGTTAGGCCGTGCTCTCAGTGACGGATCAGAGGTTTCCACGACACGGGACCCTGGACTGTACTCCGAGTGACCTTACACTCTAACGCCTCACTTCAAGTTGGGCGTAAAGTGGAAAACCAGGTGCACATTTTGTACCTTTCATGGAATTCGTGATAACGCTGGCACACAAATACAAAATGAGGTATGGCCTTAAAGGGCAACATCCCGTTACAGTGGTGCTCACAACGAAGCTGTAAGTGTGAAGGTAGCTCCTACTTAACACTGTGAAAAGAGGCGGTGTGCAAGTAGAATGGTTTCAAACAATCCGAACCTTGCATCTTTGAACCGGAACTGGACGTCTGGTTTGTGAAATATTTCAAGACGTAATGCATACATTCCCTGTCCAGATGTATAAATGCGGTAATCGGTGCTCTGCTGATGACTAATTTCAGTAAACTCCCAGCTGCTCACTTTCCCACCACCCACTCTCATCAGCAACTCCATCCCCGCCCCCTTTTACCTCTGAGATCGTAAAACATATGTTTTTCGTTTCGTTTAACGCATTGTCTTATCCGATAACATCTGTCGAATGGATCTAATGTATTGCGAAAGGTCCTGCACTTTGGCGAAATTATATTGCTGCGTGGGTATCGCGGTTGTTGTTGAAAATCTAGCATTCCTGAAAAAGCGTAACCCCAAAACTTTTGACCTCTGAATAATGTCCAGAGCAGCTTGACTTTATCGTTAGTTTGCTCGAAGTGCCCCAGACCATGAGCATATATTTAAATTGGCAAATGTTCTTGTAGAATATTTTGAAAGTAACCACTTTCGCTGGCTCTGTCCTTTGTGTCTGCTGTCGCCGGGCCTGCTCCGAGCTGTGCGTCCTCGAGCCCCGAGTCCTTGGTGCGCGCGCGCGCCATTTAATCTGCTGTGATGGAGGAACCTTCCCATGGGTGTGCCCAGCCTTCTGCACGATTTATAAACAAATGCCAAGCTTTTCGTACATGGTGTTTATTTCCTCTTTCCCTGTGGCCAACTCAAGTCACACACTGGAATGCGTTGTTTGTCAAAAGGAGGAAACGTGGCATTCTCAGTGAGACATCTGGAGCGTCTGGCGCAGTGAAGGAGGTCCGAGCTCCAAAGCTCCTTTCACCCTCTCCACGGAGCGGATTAAGCGCGAACTGTTTGTGATGAAAAAGGCGGGAACTTCTTGGAGAGCCCTAGGCATCAGTCAAAATGTGACAATAAAAGAGCCTGGATTCCAAATCAAGAGAAGGTGTAGGAATGGGCTTGTGTTCGAGTGAGCGACTTGGGCGAGTGAGTGAACGAGTAGTGGAGTAATTGGTAAGAGTGTGAGAGAATTGTGAGTGAGGGAATTGGGTGAGTGACGTAGTTTGGGTGGCTGATTGAGAAAATTGGTAAGTGTGTAATTTGAGTGAGTTAGTGTGTGCGTATGAAAGTTAACAGGATAATTGAGCCTATAAGTGACTCCGTGAGAAGCTGGGTGAGTGGTTACCCCAGGTAATTCAGTGACGCAGATGAGTTTGCGCATGAATTTGAATGGATCAGTGAGTGGATAAATGGCTGAGTGAATTTGACAAGTGAATGAGTTAGTCCCGTAGGGTTGTGTGGATTTTCCATTCATGGAAGGCACCATTTTTTGCACTCCCAGAATAGAGACTTTCTGCTGTAAGACAAGCGTCCTCATGCGGTGTGACAAACAAGCCATGGAGGGAGGAAAGAACGCTCTGTACCCAACACCCTTGTTGTGTTTGTAGTGAAAGGCAACAGTGAAGTTCATTTTGTGGCAATTACAAAGGATGACTTTTTGAGTAGATTTATGGGGAATAACCCATAGATTCATCAAGCATCCATTTTGCGATTCCTTATTAGAGAAAAATAAGGATTCGCTAATAAGGAATAGCAAAAGGCTATGCATGAAGAACTCGCTAAAAAAATAGCGATTTCTTAAAATTCCTTAATTGCGAGTTGCAAATTGCGAGTCGCAATTAAGGAATACCTTCCAGAGGCCCATAGGAATGAATGGGAAGACAATCTCAATTTGTGATTCTCAATTAGAGAATCACAAATTGAGATTGCAATTTCAAGGGTGCCAGGGTGTCAAAAGGACACCCTGTTGCACCCCTGAAATCTGCATATGGGTACATCTTGCACACACACATGCCCTAAGGGCATGTTTGTGTGTAAAATGGAACTTTGAAAAAAGCACTTTAGTGCATTTTTCAAAGTTTTTGAAAATTACCATGAAGTTCAACTTCATGGTAATTTGCTCCCCCTATTAGCGAAATCGCTAATTTTTAAACTTTAATGCATTCTATTTAAGGAATCTCAATTTGAGATTCCTTAAATGCAATAGCAATTTAAGTAATCGCAAATTTGCGATTTCTTAAATTGCGATTTTTGCATTTGGGATGATGCATCCCAAATGCAAAAATACCGGTCGCAAAGGGGCAGATTCTGAGAATTTAGCTTGATGCATCTATGCCTATGTTCCATATATTTCTGATTGCAGGACGATAGATTAAAAATGTAAAGGCATATTTACTAATAAATCACACAGCGCAGCACTGCAAATTGCTGTCCTGCGTGGATGTGAGAGAGCTGAACAGCACCATAGTTACCAAGATGTGGTGCTGCTCAGCTTTCTCTATGCGCTGGTGCACTTGTGACTGCCTTGTGATAACACAGACACTCTTGCGCCATGGTGCAAAGGCACCTGCATTATGGGCAGGATTGTTTATTTGCAGGAAGGGATACCTTTTATCACAAAACCAATACTTAAAGGCATATTCCTGTTTCTGTGCGTGCTGCAGAATGTAGCCTCTAGATCCCAAAAGTACGGGGCACAAAAAGATACAGAAAAAATATATATTCTGTATGGTATAAGCCTAGGCTTGAATCCTATATCTAGAATTTCTGGATGAGGAAGCCCCACCCACATAATGTGGCAAACATCATTATGGGCTTCCTCAAAACACCCTAGTGAGATAGTACTACCTGGGTGGACTCGACCTCACGGTACGAGGGAGTCCTTAGTAAACTATATTACTTGGATAGAACGGGGATCCAGAGCTAAAAATATCTTAAGGTAAACCTGCAGGATTTCCCTTTATTGGCAGGTGTCCTATGTATGATTAAATACAAAAAAGGGTTATGTTCTAGGAGCTTACTAATCTGTTCTCCTGCTGACATGTTTCCGCTCAGTTCATAAACGAAAAAAAAGTCACAGGTATTCCTCAGGGCTATTCCGGGCCGAGTCTGCGATGCGTACGTGGTTTTATTTATTTTTAATTTTATTATATCTATCCCATCATCTGTCAACTTACTACTCCCGCTCCGCTCTGCTCTGCCTCACCACTCTTACCTATGCCGGCCACGCCTGATAAGTTATAAATGCCATAGTTTCACCTCCGTCCCAGTCACTGAAACCAGAACGTTTTGCAATTTAAACAGTAAAAGTGGTTAAATCATGCATTGAAAACTTTTTGAATATGCAAGCAATCCTAAACCGTCCATAAATCGTGCTTATGTAGCTTTTTTGAATGAACACAACTCAAGCATTATTGGTTCAGGTTAAAGACCAGAGCGAGCTGTAAAGTTATTAGAACATCTTGCACTATGAAGGCAGGGGGCCTAAACTACACAATGAATTTTCCTGGAGTATGATATCCATTAAAGGCCACCATTACGATTGGCTCAGCAAATGGGCCAGTGTTACTCCACCCTAGTGATACCAATACTGGTTGTATTACTAACACCAGGTGTGGGGAAAACCTAGCTCATTACAAGTTGGACTCTAAAGGTCCACCAAGAATTGTGGAATTATTGGGGTGTCTGTAACTCCTGGTCCGATTTCCCAGGAAATGTCTATTTTTGCCTGTAATTTCACATGGAGAGTACACCTTTCTGGCTGAAAATAAACAGAGCTTCTGTTTTCCCTCAGATGTAATCAGATGTAGCTGATATCTGCTGTTACTTGCCTCACTGGAATTAAGTAGCTCATAATGAAGGCTAAGGGAGCACGACAATTACAAATTTGAGACATGGTCTCTGCCATAGTTTTGGGCTAACCGGTGCCTTAAATAGTTGATGAGCTGAAGCAGCAGTAGGTTACCACCATAGGCAGTGATCCATTGTTGTTTGTCACTGTAACATTAAATGAATGGGCTTATTGTAGCAGCATTTGATGATGTCTTTAAAGAAACTACTGAGAACATCCCATCACAGTAACATAATTCAAAGCAAACTAACAGCACAAGAACAACATTACAGATCACATCACAACAAATCAATCAAAACAGAATGCAACACAACTATCACAATACAGCACACTTACACGTAACAAAATGCTAAGTGATAACAAAACAACACACCACCAAAACATCACAGCCATAAAACCTATAAACACAAAGCAAAACCGCACCACAATCATAATTGCACAACAAATAACACAGTATTGCATTAAAACAATTTAATATTAACACAACAGATCTGTGACTTGGGTGAGTAGTTGAAAAGTTTCAGCACTCTGTCCATCATCTTGTTGTGTTTGCTATGTTCAACTTAAATGGCCAAGGGTATGCCCATACGTGGGTACCTTGCTCACTGTGCCACTGGATTCAAGCAAGCCTGGCTGATGAGAAGCGAAACCCCGAAACCAGTGCAAGGGTGCTTGTTTCCGGTCCATGTTGGACCTTGCCTGGCAGTTCGGGCTGGACTGTTCCCATGAAGAACAGGGTTAAGACTGATTTGCATATGGCTGGGTCCAAACTGGAGTGGCATAATGAGAAAAAGAATGATGGATTAAACCCGGATCTGTGACTGGGGGTGGGTGGTTGAAAAGTTTCAGCACCCTGTCCATCATCTTATTGTGTTTGTAACAGAATACTGTAACACAAAACATTCACCAACATAATATAAAGCATGCATTTACAAACTCACAACAATGTGTCACAAAGCAACACAATAAAGGAGAGTAAAGGGACAACCACAACACAGAACAGTAATACCCCACCACAAGACTTGAACACAAAACATAATACAACCTAAAAGAACACAATTGAATATTGTCCAGATTTACAACGCGTTTTTGTGTTTTCAAACAGGCTGATTCGCAAAATCGGTGGGTTTGGGAACACAAAAAGACTTTTTGAAATGTACAAATCCCTTTTTGTGATTCAGTAACCTATTGCCAAATCGCAGATTGGGTTTGCAAATTGGTATTAGGATGGGGCTTCTTTAGAGAGTCCCTTCCTAATAACGAATTGCAGTGGTATGTGTGAATGTTTTGCGATCGAAATGCAGTCACCCAAAATTCACATTTGACCACCTACCTAGGTGGTAACCCATTTGCAAATAGTAAGGGGTCCCAAAGGGACCCCTTCCCCTTTGTGAATGTTGGTAAAAAGATTTTTAAGAATAGGCAGTGGTTCCAGGGACCACTGCCTGTTCTTCAAATATGAAAAGAAAACGTTTCATTATTTTTTTTAACACATCTCGGTTTTTTAAAGGAAAACAGGCTGCGGTTACAAAAAAAAGATTACTTTATTTAAGAGCAAGCAAAGAAATTGTGATCTGACGCCAGCAGGCCACTATCCCTGTGATTTTTGCAATTCACAATGGGTCACAAACCGGGACCTACCTCATAAATATTCGTTAGGTAAGTCTATCTTCAACCTGCTTCGAATCGCAAAATGTGTAAAACATACATCTGTACAATGCTGTTTACGATTACCAAAGAGAGAAACGTGAAAATTCACTATTTGGTCATCGCAAACACTTACCTTCATACATCTGGCCCAAAGTGGCTTGTGTTGGTATATTGTGCTGTATTGATGTTTTGGTTATTGTTGAGTTGTGTTTGTGGTTTTTCGTTGCATTTTGCTAATACATTATTGGTGCATTGTGTTTTTGCATTGCTTTGATGCATATTATTGCATTGTTGTTTTGTGATGTATTGTGTTGTCGTTAGGGTGTGTTATTAATATGGTGTTGTTTGGTGTTGTTGTGCTGCAACTGCACAGTCAAACTTAATCATGTCACACACTTTACTTCCTTAAGTCTGTTTTCGTAATATGATTGTGAAAGTAGTACTTATTTTGTGCTATTGGTTGCAGGTGATGCTCACTGGCACTCTTTTGTGGGGACTATAGGAAGCTGAATTGTTATGTAGTGTATCAATATAGGGGTACACCATGCAAAAGTCCAGACAACACTTATTGGTTTCAAGGGGCTTATTTTAATAATCCCAAGTGCTCTAGTTGTAGTAGTGTGGTCGTGCAGTTTAGGCTTATCAAAGGGGAGTGTTGAGCTTTTGTTGTATACACATAGTCAATACATGAGACACATATTCGAAATCAGACACCAATTTAGAAAAATAACACAGATGTTTATATAACATATATCTTTATATATGTTTAGGCACCAGAATCCAAATGATCAGGTAAGTACGTTTTGCAAGAAGGAATACGTTTACGTTCAAAAAGTCAACAATTAGTCTATTTTTCAGAAGCTGCAATGATATCTTATGGAAGAAAAAACAAGTGCGGCATTCAGGTACAGTACAGCGACTTACTAGACCAATCTACTGGACTTAAGGTGAGTATGGAGCAATGTCCAAGGCAGCACCAGCAGATCACCTCCAGCGGCAATAGGGCGGTCGGGTGCAGGGGTGCAATACAGCGTCGGGTGCCCAAATATAGTCAATGGGGATCAGTCTTCATGCAGAGAGGCTGCAGGTTTGGACTTTAAAAACAGGGACAAAAGTATAGACCTGGTTTGGAATCCTGCAGTTCCTACTTCCTGTTATATCTAATAAGTCTATACTACTAGTAGAAGGAGAGACAGAGAGAAAGGGAAAAAAATTAACTTTTCTTAATACTGCCCTCACCCACTATGCAGTGGCATGCTTCATCATCGGAGAACCCGAATGGGGGAAAGGACAAACGCCGGTCTTTGATGAAAGTGTGACTATAAGACAGAGTTCCCACGATTGTTCTGGGATCAGAGAAATTCTCGTAAACTAGGAAAATGTTCACCTCTATGGAAGAGTAGAAAGGAGCACCAAAGACTGTAAACTTTTTTTAAACGAAAGCCTGAATGCCAAAAGACCACAGTGAGGGTCAAGACCATAATAACTAAGGGATCCACACCCTGAAGAAGGCCTCATTGACCCAAGGGGGCTAACACTGGTGACCGAAATATGTTGTTTTTTGCAGTGGGGATATAGGGGCAGTTACCCCTCCTGCACATCCCCAATCTTATTTTAACCCTGCCAAGGAGAACCAAGAATAAAGGTAATTACAAGGTATCTCCTTAGACAGTTTTACTCTATTTTTCTGCACTCAAGAGCCCTTATTTAGAGAACAGTCTTCCCCAGCAATTTATCTCTTTTCTTTCTTTGAAATTTCTCCCTCACCACTTTATACTTTTAAAAAAACAACTCTCCGTCCAGTGTGTTGGTCTGCACCTGGACGTCTGCAGGGGCCCTATGATGACGCATTCCACTGCATAGTGGGTGAGGGCAGTATTAAGAAAAGTTTCTTTTTCCCTCTCTCTCGGTCTCTCGTTCTACTAGTAGTATAGACTTTTTAGATATAACAGGGAGTAGGAACCACAGGATTCCAACCAAGGTTTACACTTTTTTCCCTGTTTTTATAGTCCTTTTCTCTTTAGTGAGTTTAAGATAATGAAAGGGGAGTTAGAGAAGGCTCATTCCCTTGTCTCTTTTTTGTGATTTTGCAGGCTGCAGGTTTGGACTGGGAGGCCATTTGGGCTTAACCGACCTGAGGGTTCAAACCATGCGATGTTAGGGCATGTGGGGACACCGGAGGTGCTCTTATCCTTAGGCCGGGGCAGCCTGGCGCAGAGGGTCTTTGAAGTGGCAGGTTTCCTCATCCATTTGTACTCGCGGTTGAGGGGGCCTGCAAACAGAGGCTGCAGGCGACGTTGAGGAGTTCACTAGGGGTGAACCCAGAGTAGACTCTCTTGAGGGCTTGGGGACCATGCTGACACCATTGGACCACTTCGACATGGGCTAAGGGGCTCGGGTGCAGTGGTGCTTGGCAATGTCAGGTTTGGGCGGTTCCGGAGTCCTTTCAGGATGTAGGAGAGCACTCCACTGCTCTGCTGGAGTTAGTGAGTCTTTATTGAAGGCAGGCCATCCTCCCAGGCTTCGTAGGCATGACTGCTTCCATGAGGAGACATCTTTGCTGCAATTCAACGGGGAACAGCAGACCGGCCAGCAGTGCTGGTGCCAAGTCAGTAGTTCCTCTTCCAAACTTTGGTTTTGTGGCTCTTCAGTGTCCTTCTTCTACATAGATCATCAGGATCTGATTTTCTGGTGCCAGGGGCTCCCCTAAATACGGATTTAAGGGGTGTAGGGGAATGTAGGGTAGTAGCCAATGGGCTACCTACCCTGGGGGCCACTAGGCCCCCTATATGACCACTTCCTGTGGGAATTGGGCATAACCCTGTCCCAGAGTTTCTAAGTTTGCCATCACCAAGATGGCAAAGTCGTATCCACTTCAGATAGCCCACCTTAGGGGTAGGACTACCCTGAGGGTGGGCACACCTACCTGACTATATAATTTCCCCACCTGTCCAGGTGCTTAAGGGTTCTGGTCAAAGAGTTTCGGCTTCCTGTCCTGTGAGGGCAGCCAGATTCGCATACCAAAGGCAGTGGGCTCTTTGAAGCTTCCTTGCATTGGAATGCTAATCTGTAGGTCATCCTGCGAGAGGGGGTATAAACACACTCTGCCTGAGCAGGCTTTGTTTCTGGCCTCCTGGGAGCAAAACCCCTCACCCTTGGGGGCCAGAAACCTGTCTCTACTGGGAGGCTGGTGAAAGGCAGTCAATCAGCACATCAGTATCGAGTAGGTTTTGATGGGGCACCTCTAAGGTGCCCTCTGTGTACATGCATAAATAATCCAACACTGGCATCCATGTGGGTTTATTAATACGAAGTATTTGATACCAAATATCCTATTTTCAGTGAAGCCATAATTTATTTGCGTGACTCATTTTCACTGGTGTCCAGCACATATACTTAACATGGCTTTCCAGTACACTTGTTCTGGCACCAATAGAGCTGACCAGCACTGGGGCATATCTGTTCATGCAGATATGTCCTCACATGTAGTTAAGTGCCCCCTGCCATAGGGCTGTAAGGCCTGCTGTAGGGGTGACTTACCTACACTGCATGTAGTGTCTGTGGGCAAGGCACACAGGGATGTGTACCATGTGTGTTTTCACTTTTGTTTGCATCAAGACACAAGGTGGCAGTCTGTATGTGTTTGGTGAGGAATTCTTTAGGGTGGCACAATTCCTGCCTCCTTGCACTAGGTACCAGGCATACCACTTACTAGGGACTTACAAGGAGTGCTAAAGGTATTGCCATTTGTGGTACAATTGCATAGTTTTGTGAAAGTGATCTGGCACTGGGGACCTGGTTATCAGGAACCCAGTTCAGTTGCAGTCAAAATCCCATCAAATATCAGGCAAAAAGTGGGGGTGACCACTTTCCTACATAGGGTACAGGTCGGGCAGAACCCAAGGAGGGGAGCTGGGTTCTTGAGCGTCTCTGAGGCAAAAGGACATGGTCGGTTTATGTGAACTCGGGCTGTGGGGCTCAGGCGCAGAGGTGTTTTGTCCAGCGGGGCATAGGCGTTGGAGGCTCTCACTTTACTTGGGTGACCTGGAGATGGGAAGAAAACAGAACAGCAGGGCCACTATCAGTGTAGGCCTCATTGATCTTGAAGTCCCTCGTCGGCAGGTTGGCTCTGGTGGTGTCCGGGTCTGTACATTAAACAATCCTTGGTTGTGGCAAATGCTCCGGTACACAAGGTGTTGTTGCTGGGGGGCTTCTGGAGGGTCTAGCGTCTCATAACTCACTGGAGAGAAGGGGATGATCTCCTAGAACCACAGTGATCTCCTCCTACTGAGATACTCCCTTGGTGGGACTGGTGGCAAGCCAAACAGAGTACTGGGCAAGTGTGGCAGGTGCCCGCAGATGCAGGAAAGTGGCTCCTCCACCCCAAGATAGATGCTGCTTAGTTATTGAAGCACTGGACATTCTTCCAAGGGTTTGGGGAGGGTGTTCGGCTTCTGGATGTGACAGTCTTCATGATTGTTGTAGTTCAAGCAGCCAGGCAGAGTTTGGCACCAATTTCGGTCCAGGATCTCTGTTCTCAAGCCTTTGGCTCTTCTCTGTCCTTCTTCTGTTTCCAGATACACAGATCTGGTTTCCTGGTATCAGGGGACCCCTAAATACTGAATATAGGGTATTTAGGGAAGGGTAGGGTATTAGCCAATGGGCTCCTTACCCCTGGAGTGACTACACCCCCTATATGACCATTACCTGTGGAGAGTGGGCATAATCTGGATACAGAGTTCCTAGTTTTACCAAATCAAAGATAGTAAACCCTTTCTTGGCTTTCTACTTCAGGTGGCCATCTTGAGGGGTGTGCCTAGCCTGAAAGTGCAACATGCCAACTGACTATATAATGTCCTGCCTGCTCTGGTGCCAAATGGGCCGCAGGGCAGGGGGCGGCATTCCCCATATGGACCCTCTTTGGTAATAACCTCATTCTGGAAAGTTCCTTTCTTCCCAAGCCCAGACTCCAAGTAGTCGAGGCTGATAATATGCTTATGTCAAGTTCCTTTCTGAGTGTGCTTGAGGCAACCCTTTGAAATGTAAGTGGGGCAGGAAACCGTTCCACCCCTCCCATCATGGCAGGATTGCCCTCTCCCAGCTACACCCAGGTCCTGTTGTTCACGGTTTGGGCCCAATATCCATTCCTGAAGGGGGCCCAGGCAGCTGGAAACTCATTCAAGGCCTCAGACTTACAAGGGACCTAAAGTCCTCGCCAATTGGGGTACAGTTGAGCATGTTGTAGTTTATAGGGAAAGATCACTTGCACTGGGGCCTGATTAGCAGGGACACAGTAAACGTCCAGACAAGAGCATCAGTACCAGTGGGCACAAATTGGGGTGACCATGTTAAAAAGGAGCACTTTCCACAGGGACCAGGATTTTATTTTCCATCATCAGATTTCAACCAGAACAAAATAGAGAAAGGCAGAAAATGAGGAAAGAAGGAGGAAGACAAATATGAAAAGAACTGAGACAAAGGGGGAAAGCAGAGATGAAAATGAACCTACAAGAGTGAGAAAAAAGGGCAGGAAATGTATGGTAATGGCTGAAAGAGGCAAGGGGTGGAACAGAGACTAGACTTCCATGGTATTGTGGAACCAGGCTCTACAATAATTCTGAAGATTAAATGATACAGGAGAGTCGCAAATACAATTGTGTTATGAGTGTGTTTAATATATGAAGTATTGTTGAACTTGATTATAGTGGGTTTAGGCCTACTCATATTTTCAGTTTACACATTCAAGATGCGTGTGGTTTCCAGAGCAAGACACTAACTCGTCGTCACCCTCCTTACGTGTGCACCGCAGCGCCTCAGATGTGAACTTCATTGCTTATGTAATAGTATGAAATTCAGTTGGTTCTATGGTTGTGCCCACTCTGTAATATTGAAAAAAAATTAATTATTTCTATTCCTGATGTTCCTGGAGAGAACAGACTTACAATTGAATAGAAATTAAAGGCCACTTCCTTCTTCCGAATGGAGGTGCTGTTTATATTTTGAATATAGCATCATTTTCTGTGTAAGACATAGTACAGCATATTCATTAGATGTAAGTACAAGTCATATTGCCATGTGAAGTGTTTTCTATTTACCTATTGGTCGTGATATGTGACTGTAAGAAATTGGGAGGCATATTATCAAGAACGGAGTTAAGATTATCGCTGCTTTAGCGGCAGGAAACTGCCGCTAAAGCGGCGATAATGGGCTTGATAATATGCTGTAGAGAATTCCAATAGAACCCATGTTCACACCAGAACATGGGCTTCTATGGGAATTCACAAGGGCATATTATCAAGCCCATTATCGCCGCTTTAGCTGCAGTTTCCCGCTGCTATAGCGGCGATAATCGTAACTCCGTTTCTTGATAATATGCCCCGGGTTTTTGATTTGGGGGGATTCTCAAGCATCAAACACAATCTTTGTTATGGTGAATCACAAAAGTCACTAAATTAACCAGTGCTTAACCCTCTGGCACCTTCGCTCATAAGCAGTCAGGATTAAGTTAGAGGCACTGGCTTAACCATTTATGCAGCACACAAACAGTAATAAAGTAAAGTACAACAACAAGAAATGTCCCACACCAATTTAGA
Organism: Lissotriton helveticus; assembly: GCF_964261635.1. Classification (NCBI taxonomy): domain Eukaryota; kingdom Metazoa; phylum Chordata; class Amphibia; order Caudata; family Salamandridae; genus Lissotriton; species Lissotriton helveticus. The sequence goes on from NC_136059.1 coordinate 370,516,057, forward strand.
AAAATAGAGTGAATTTTAATAAATAAAATGGGACCAAGGCGACAAACGTACTATCAGTAGACCCAGAGTTATGCAGTTTTAAAGGTTAAAGAGAAAACAGTGCCAAGAAGCTGAAAGGGCTAACTGCAGTTATCTGGTCGCGCTAGACCGGATCAAAGCCACAAGTTCAGGCTGACTGCTTTGGAGTGTGGGCCGGATACAGGGACCATGTTAGTCCTGCTGAAAAAACTACCTTTTCCAAGTTTGGCGTGCAGAGTTCAAAACTTCTGAATTTCATAGGAGGAGCTCAACAAATGCCAGCGCAGAGTCCAGGACCTAGGGAGGCCCTTCTTGATGATAAGGAATTCACTCCAGCAGAGCCCAGCAGAGCTCAGGCAGGCCCAGGTCCATGTTCAGTTGCAGGACCAGGCAGTGCCAGTTTCAGCAGGTCAGCTATGCCATTGAAGGGAGGCTTCTGGAGCTTGTTGTGCTTCTATAACTCAGAACAGGTCAGCCAACTGACCAATGGAGTCAATCAGATTAGCCTAAGATTAAGGGAGCGGGTACAGTCTTTCTCCTCAGAGACCAGGGCAGGCCTCAAGCAGCAGGGCTGTCTTCTGAAGAAGAAGGCAGGCCTCAAGCAACAGGAAAGACCTCAAGGGAACAAGACAGGCATCAAGCAGCAGGGAAATACTCTTGGGAGCAAGGCAGCCCTTCCTCTGTAATGCCCACAGGTACAGGAGTGTACTGCAGAGTTGCTCTGAGGATCCAATATGTATACCTAGTGCCAGCCTTTGAAGTGGGGGAAACTTCTAGACTACTGTTAAACCTGATTCTGGAAATGTCCTTCCTTCCTCTGCCTAGACTCCTAGTGGACTAGGCTGATAATAGGCTGATGTCAAGTTCCTTTCTGAGTGTGCTGGAGGCAGCCCTTTGAAATGTAAGTGGGGCAGGGAACAGCTGCACCTCTCCAATCATGGCAGGATAGCCCTCTCCCAGCTACACCCAGTTCCTGTTTTTCACTGTCTGGGCCCAATATGCATACCTGAAGGGGGAGCAATTAACAAGCCCAGGCAGCTGGAGAATCACAAATTTGCTAGCATTCGCGACAAGAATTTGCAATTCTATTAAGGACACGGAGGTGAGGATTATGCTTCTCTATCTTTTAATGAAGCTCACAGCAGCCAATGAAAATGCTTGCTTTTCATTATTAAACGTTAAACAACTACACATCCCATGATGACTAGCCCCAAGGCACGCCCCCCAAGTCCATAAGAGGCCTCTGCCTGCCGCCATCTTCCTCTTTCTTTAGGCGAACAGCTCCAATAACAACTTGGATAACTTGGTAACTCCTCCAACGTGGAAGAAACAACTTTTCCGGCGTATTATCCTTGCAGTCGTCGACGTTCAGTCACCCTTCTTATCTGATCCTGCAATAAAGGATATGAGACCGTAACCACCATAACCACTGGGTGGGCAAGCATTTATACATAACATGCCGGGTGGGATAATCCTCGCCTCCGTGTCCTTAATAGAATTGCAAATTCTTGTCGCGAATGCTAGCAAATTTGTGATTCTATTGCAGGACCGGAGGCTTCAGATTATGCTTGTTTAACGCTTATTAAAAACAACAGAGGTAATATCCCCCACCGGCTTATAATAGTACGTTTTGAAGGTCGATTCTGATGACCAATCTGCACTACGCATGATATCTTGTATGCTGGAACCTAACATAAATGACTTAGACGCCATGGCTCCTCTAACTGAAAAAACGATGGATTTGGGCCCAGATCTTTTGACTGGGGGAGTGTGTGACATTGATCCACATTCAGTCCATCACTTGTTGTTTTTGCAATTGCCGCCCTAAGTGCACTGGGGATGCCCAGACGTGGGTCCCAGGCACTCCACACCACTGGAATCAAGCTAGCCGGGCTGAAGAGAGGTGTTACCTCGAAACCGGTCCGGTCCTCGGATGCTTGGTTCCATTCTGGGAAGGACATGGCTTTTGTAGTTCGGACTGGACTGTTCCCATGGGGCAACAGGGTCAGAGCTGATTTGCATATCGCCATTGTCTAACCCAGGGTGGTGTGGAGTGCAAAAAAACGATGGATTTGGGCCCAGATCTTTTGACTGGGGGAGTGTGTGACATTGATCCACATTCAGTCCATCACTTGTTGTTTTTCCTCTAACTGAATGAGCACCAAAAATGGTGATATCCACCCCGGCTTCTTTCATGACATAACGAAGCCATCTGGCAATGGTGGCCGCTGCCACCGCTTTGAAAGGTTTTTGTATGGCAATCAATAACTGAGAACAGCCCTGCGGTCTATTAGCCGCTGTACATTCCTCATAGGTTTTCAAACATTTTACAACACATAACTTATCATTCTCTTGAAAAGCATTATACGAAATATAACGAGATAATGTTTTGGTGCGTCCTGAAATGGAAAAAGAAACTCCTTCTGGAGTAAATACTCTACCTGTAATCTCCAGCGCTCGCACGTCCGATGACCTCCTGCACGCCGATAGGCAGAGTAACATGGCTAACTTAGCTGACAACTGCTTTCTGGATAAAAGTGAGTTAATCGGCCATTTGTTAAAAAGTTCTAAAACCAAAGACACGTCCCACAACCCAGTGTATTTGGGTTTCGGTGGGTTAGCCACCCTTATTCCTTTAAGCAATTTGCACACCACTGGATGCATGCCTATTGGTTTTCCATCCAGCTGAGCATGGCCTGCTGAGATGGCTGACCTAAAATTATTGACCGACCTATAGGCCAAACCCTCGGAAGCCTTATCCGATAAGGATTTCAGCACGTGGGATAATTCTGCCCCCACGGGATCCAGATGTCGTTCCATTCACCAATCCATCCAGTTCTTCCAGGCCGAGGAGTATCGCTTCCGCGTGGATGGTGCCCAGGCCTGCTTGATGAAATCACAAGCCCTGCTCGAAACGCCTGGCAGCTGCCACTGTTCCCTGAAAGCCTCCAAGCCATCAGCCGGCGCCTGCCTTCCATTATCAAGGGATGCTGTTCCTGATGAGGGCCCAGCAATAGCGTCTCCGATTCCGGGAGGAGTCTGGGGCGGTCGCAACTCCACTGCATCAGTTTGGGGAACCATGATTGTGACGTCCACCAAGGGGTCACCATGACTACTTCCGCTTGTTGCTTGATCACCTGAGACATTGCCCTCGGGATCAGCAGGAAGGGTGGGAAAGCATACTGCGTCCCCTCCGACCAGTTCTGGAGAAATGCATCCGTTGCCAGCGCCACGGGATCCGGTCTCCAGCTGAAGAATCTGGGTACCTGATACGTTAGTCTGGATGCAAACAAGTCCGTGCTGAACGGACCCCAAATTTTCTGCAGCCATTGGAACACTTTCGGAAGCAACTTCCAGTCGCTGTAGTCCCTGAGGTATCTCGAGTTCCAGTCCGCCACCTGATTGGACTGACCCGGTAGATATTCTGCTATTATCGATATCTGATTCTTTAGACAGTAATGCCAAAAATCCTTGGCTATTTGTACAAGCATGGACGACCTCGTGCCGCCCAACTTGTTGATGTATCTCACCGCTGACACATTGTCCAAACGCAGGAGGATACAACAAGACGTCTGCCTCGGGGACAACGTCCGCACCGCGAACGATCCCGCGAGCAGTTCGAGACAATTTATGTGAAGCGAAAGCTCCTCCGGAGACCATCTGCCACCTGTAGAGATGTCTCCGCAACGAGCTCCCCAGCCCCAACGGCTGGCGTCCGACTCTATTGTTATTTCTGGAAGAGAGCCGAAGATCGCTCGACCGTTCCAAGCGTCGACATGACCTAACCACCATTGCATTTCGGTTCTCACCTCTTCTGTGAGAGGAATGCTGTCCGAATACGACAGACCCTTCCGTAGATGTCTGATCTTCAACTGTTGCAGAGCCCTGTAATGCAGAGGGCCCGGGAATATCGCTTGCACCGATGATGCCAAAACTCCTACCACTCTCGCAATCGCTCTGAGTGAAACCATGTGACTGTTCAGCAGTCTCCTGATCTCCTTCTTCAGGTCCTTCAGCTTGTCCTTCGGGAGGCTTAGCTGCGCTATCATGGAATCGATCGTGAAACCCAGGAAGTCTATCACTTGAGTGGGTACCATGACTGATTTCCTGGTGTTGACTACAAAGCCCAGGTTTTGAAGCAACGTTGTCGTCAGAGTGAGGTGTCGCAAGAGCGTCTGCCGACACTGATCTACTATCAGGATGTCGTCCAGATAGATTATGAGGCGAATACCTCGTTCTCTGAGGTATGCCACCACTGGTTTCATCACCTTGGTGAAGCACCAAGGTGCCGAGGAGAGCCCGAAAGGCAGAACCAAATATTCGTACCACCGGCTTTTCCACCGAAATTGGAGATATCTGCGATGCGGGGGAAATATCGGCACAGACAGATAAGCGTCTTTCAAGTCCAGCCGGACCATCCAGTCTCCTACTTGTAGTAGATCTGTCAAAAGATGGATGCCCTCCATCTTGAAATGATTGTACGTTATAAACTGGTTGAAATCCCTGAGGTTCAAAACCAATCTGTTTCCGCCTCCCTTCTTCTGTATAACAAAGATATTGCTGCAGAAACCGCGAGGACCTTGACCGACCGGTGCTATCGCGTGTTTCTGCAGCAATTCGGAGATCTCTTCGTCTATAAAACTGAGATCTTGTTGGGAAAAATGGAGATCTGCCGGGAGCCCCGACTGAACGGGACGAGAATAGAACTCCAAGCGGAAACCTTGAACAGTTTGTAGCACCCATGCGTCCTATGTAAGCTCCCGCCACTGCGCTAGGCAGTGCCGTGTCCTTCCCCCCCAAAGGAAGAAGAGAAACCTCTGAGACTCTCACCTGAGTTCTGCTGGTGCTTGAAGGTCCCCCTGTTGTTATTCGTCTGATAACGGCTCCTGTCGAACCTCCTGCGGGAGGGGTAGAAGGTTCCACCACGGGTGGAGTCGTACTCATTTCTGCCCCTGCCGAAGTCACCTCTTTGGGAACCTTGTTGACCTCCACGGCCCGACGAGCGGCCCCGCCTCGTCCGGCCCTGTTAAAAACTCTCTGGCTGAGAGCTCTTTTGATGCCTGACTGCGCCTTGTCCAGCGCCGTAAAGGTCCCCACATATTTGGAAACATCCTTGACAAATTTGTCTCCAAATAATTGACCCCCTGCTAGGGGTCCCGGCTCAGCATCAGCTAGCTCGGTCAAATTAGTGTCCATCTTCATGAGCAGCGATTTCCTTCTTTCTGACGAAATGGCACAATTCGCGTTGCCCAGCAAGCAGATGGCTCGCTGGGTCCAACCAGCCAGTACGTCCGGGTCCACAGGAGTGGAACTCTCCTTGGCCGCTAGAGCCATCTCTAAAATCTTCGCCAATGGACCGATTGCGTCCAACATCTTGTCCTGGCATCCTGACCATGCCCTGTCCAAACCTCGTTTGGGGTCTTTTGAGAACTTCCTAAGGAAGGTCAAGAGGCTTGCGTCGATCTCTGGAGTCTCCGCAACTTTGTCTGGGATGTCCGGACGAGGGCATTCCGATTTAAGACGGTTCCTGACTTCCCTGGGGAAGCTCTTTCTTAGATTGTCGTGTATGTAAGCCGTCACCGCCTGAGGCGGCACCCAGTCCTGGGATCTGGGGTGCATTATTTCTGAAGGATCGAAGGTGAAAGGCGTATTCACCTGAGCAGTGTCTACCTGCGCCTTCTTCGGAGGAGGCTGCTCCTCCGAGGTATCCGTATCTGTGCCTGAGGTAGTGTCCGTGTCAGTGTCAGTATCTGCATGGACCCTGCGCTTGGACGTGGCCTTAGCGCCAGAATAGGAATGATCCGCCGTGTCTGGTAGGGTAGCAAGGGCCTGTGCATGAGGCCATGTGGCAGTGTCAACAGCAGGTTGACTGGAAGTGGATGCTTCCGCCTTCTTCTTTAGCGGTTTGTTATAGCCATGCCTCTTGGCAAAGCCCTCCAATTGTTTCCTGATTGGGCGAAGGGCTGTGGCTAGGGCTTGCTGCACTGTTTGTGGGACCGTAGTCTCCATAGCCCTGTTGACGGACGACTGTACAGACGCGTCCAATGCAATGAATAAATTGTCCTCAAGGACAGCCTCTTGCTGTCCATCATACACCTCCTCCTCCGCATACTCTTCATTGTACTGACCCCACTTCGACATTTCAGGATTGGGTGGTCTGCACGTCAATGAAGAATTGCCAAAGCACTGATCAGCCACTGGGAGGGTCAAGGGGGGGTTAGCCCTGCAAGCACACTGAATGTCACAAGTTCAGAACCCCCTCAGCAAAGCTGTAGTCACAGGGGCCAAAGACCCAGGCCAAAACACTATCCACAGAGCGTGTGCGCACTCAAATCACTGGCCACAATATTTTACAACCTTCACAGGCGTTTTGTTAGAGCAGAGGGGCCACCGTTAACTCGCCGTGTAGAAAACGCTATGACTGACAGTTTGGGATTCGCGCAGCGACATGCAGCCCAACCGCGACTGAAATCCTACTAAAAAGGAGCCCAAATTCAGCGCGTTTGGATGCACGTCGTGGCCGAGAGCCACCCGGACCCTACTCGCGTCATCGGCCTATGAGGGATGCCGATGCGCATGCGCGAGACGCGCCTACGGGGAAATCAGCCAGGAGAAAAGGCTCCTAGTGTATATTTCGGTGCCCGTCTGCCCCCGGTCAACGACCGTCGCTACCTCACGCCACTAGGCGATATCGAAGCCACAGAGGAATGATTTAAGATTCGCTAGGCAACACACACAACACACTCCCTGAAGTCCCAGTTACCCCACAAGCAGGTAAACTCGATAGACCAACATACGCATTAACAATAAATTGTATGCTATAACTGGGCAATTTTAACCACTCGTTAATCACGTTAACATATTTTAGCCACTCATTAATCCCATAAACATGAGCAATATATGCCAACAGCAGAGGGAGGTAACAAAGTGCACTTAGCTCTTGCTGTGAGCAGCAAAGAAAGAGGAAGATGGCGGCAGGCAGAGGCCTCTTATGGACTTGGGGGGCGTGCCTTGGGGCTAGTCATCATGGGATGTGTAGTTGTTTAACGTTTAATAATGAAAAGCAAGCATTTTCATTGGCTGCTGTGAGCTTCATTAAAAGATAGAGAAGCATAATCTGAAGCCTCCGGTCCTGCAATAGAATCATAGAAGGCCTCAGAAAGTTTAGGACAGGAAAATGCCAACTGTCTAGGAGTGGAATTTTCAAAATTGCAATCTAAAATACGACTTTACCATTAAAGAGGATTTTAAATGACAATTCATTTTAGTCCAAAAGTTACATATTTACTTGGCACTTGCTAAATGTAGTAAGGTAACCCAATGTTATCCTGTGGGAGAGGTAGGCCTCACATTAGTAAAAAAACAAATTTGGGAATTTCTCAGTACTAGGACATGTAAAACTGAAAACCATAAGCCTTATCTTTTAAATATAGTGCAACCTGTTTTAGGGCCTTCCCAGCCCTGCCAAGAACCACGCATCAGGCGTGAAACTAACACATTTTGGTGCTGGTGGCCGCATTGCTGCACAAAAATGCATTAGTCACTCATTTACATAGCTCCCCGATACACTGTGGTATCATGAGAGGTGCTCCCAGGTTAAATAAAACTAGCCTGTATTGGCAATTCCTGCCCTATTTACAGCTTAATGTTCTGTAGCTAAGGCACTCACTCGTTACCTTGGTCACCCGTGCAAAGACTAGGTCTTCAGTCAGAAACATTGTTTCGGCGCTGCGCGGCAAAAACAAATTGTGCTCTTGCGCGCTGACCCTTAGAGATTACATGTGCCACTGTTTCATTTATCTGGCTGCGGGCGGTTTTATTGTGTTAGGTGGTCTTCCTAAAACAAACTTTTAACCGCCAATCCTACCCAGACTCAAGTGATGGATTTGGCGTCACTGCAGTTCTTTTATCCAACGTGTCACGTCAGTGGCATAGAGTGGGGTTTGGGTGTCCCATCCTCCGCACCTTCTAGATTCTGGAGAGCAGGTCAAAGGCTGTGACCATCATGTTTGCAACTAGATGCTCTGCTCCCGAACAAAACTAAATCCACCCGCAGCAATCGGTCCCTAGGTAACCTGATTTAGCAATAATGCCACGTTTTACTGTATGTTGTTGCACTCCAAAATGTGACATTTGTTAGATTATTGTTTAAATTCCGTAATATTTGTTCACCCTGCTCATGCTCACATTACCTACGCAAGTCCGTAGGCCGTTGTGTATGTGTGTGGCAGAGTACACAGTGCTATCTCGAGTCGTCCAGGACAGATTCTCAGACCGATCACCTAGGCTGAGACCGGCCACTCTGTAGCTGCTGTGCAAACCTGCCATCATGGGCAAAAACTAGACTCCAACGTGACGTTTGAGACAGCCCTGGCATTGGGGTTGGTGTGACAGAGAAATAAACATACATTGATTTGGGCTTGGCAATTTTTTTAACCTATGTTTCACTGGGGTATCGTGCCCAAGAGTGACGCATTATAAGAAAATCCAAACCCTTAAAACTATTTTGACTTTATCTTACATTCCCTAAAAGTATTTGCATTTTCCATACCATGTTGTTGCTGCAGTGTTTTCAAGAAACGGATATGAATCTACTACAGTGCACTCTGTTGGTTGGTTATAGGTGTCTGAGCTAGTTAAAGCTTGTGAGTGAGTATTATGGGGCATGATAGAGAGCTGTGTGGCTGAGGCTGAAGGCATAGAAAGCTTCCCACAGTGGCTCAAATTAAAGGTGTTTAGATCATCCAAGCCTTGGTGCCTCTGTAATGAGATGTTCACATGTAGGCCAATTGTGATTTCTATTTTATATAGAAATGTGTGCAGGAGTAATACGCAGATGTTGAAATATTGATTGCATAAAAAGAAAAGTGTGGTTAAACATGAGGGAAGAGCGGGTGGGTAGGTGTGTGATGACGGGGGCAATACAAGTAGTTCATGCAGGACATATTGAAAAACAAATGAGGATGAGGAAAAAGATGATGCAATATATGCAGATTGAGGTTTTCAAAAAGATGTGGAGAAAAAGAGTGAACAAGTGGCAAACGGAGAAAGACTGCAGATGAAAGCAGTGTGAAGAGAGAACAGGAGCGATAGGAAACTCCAAAGACCAGCAGCCCTTTCACAGATCTTAGTAATGGTTATTTACTGCTTAACGTTTCTTGCAAGAAAGTATCACTCAGATTGTTGCTCATTTGACAGTCGAGTGTCACTCATAGTCATTGAATGTCACTCATAATTACACTGAAATTATGAAAATGTCACACATAAGCAATCTGAAACCTTGGCAGCTATGCCTACCATGGCAGTGACCTATATGTATTAAAAAGGGAGATTTAGGCTTATCAAAAGGCTTATTCGGCAGGTTGAATTGGCAGTTTGAAACTCGCCTTTGCTCTGGGTCAAAGTCTGATGACAAAAAGTGGCGGGTCCCAAAAATAAGTGCAATGAGCCCCACTAGCTCAAATTAAGCACTGGCCCTGCACAGTCTGATGTGGGCAACCCCTGCTGACAGTGAGGGGGTGGGGGGTCATGGGGTGAGCAGGGGGGTTATAGGGAGGAGATACCATCCTCTTTTCCAGCTCTGACCGCTAAACTTCTGAATCCTCCTTCTCCACAGACTGGAGAGGCAGGGACACAGCAGCATGGCACTGTGTCAGAGTCAAGTCCCGATAGAGGTGATGAAAGCCCTGCCTCCCCCACAGCTCGGTTTCCACTTTAACTGAATGGCAGCTCCTGCAAATGACACTGGAGGAGGAGGGGAAGCCACCGCTCCCTTTACACTTCACCGCTGTAGGCCATACCTGTCCCTCCTTCGTGCAAAACACCACAGGCCCCGAGTAAAGGCTGAGGCTGTAGCTGAAATCATTGTAATGTTCATGGCACCAGGCCAATACCGGCAATTATTGCCCACTACCACTCCTTTTCGCGGTTTAGTGCACATTACAGTGCTCTACTAGTTCTTCACTGCATAGATTTCGCCAAACAGCGCTCTGATACTTTACCTTCTTTCTAAAGCTTAGTGCTGGGATCAACATTATTCTGCTGTATAACAGGCCCATTGTTTTACATCATTACCATTCCAAATCATTAAGATTTTCCATGACTTCACATAATAATTTCCACATTATGGGGTTTACCTTCTGGCTCACAGGCCACACCCTCTGGCACTAGTTGCCTTAGCAACTTTTGTAACAGTTGTTGTTGCAGAAGCAAGCTTTGAACATGGAAAGTTCAGAAGGCAGGAAGGGCCTTTGTGAAAAACATGGGGCATCTTGTTTAAAGAAAATCCAATTAGACCGTAAGAATGCATTTGTAAACAAAAGCTCAGTATTTTTGGCAGACAGTGCTGAGCACAGTGGAGGAAGGGACTAGAAATGTGTTACTCAACTCAGAGACGTGCCCCATTTCCCCCCCTGTCTAAAGAGTGACTTCAGTCATTGTTCTAGGCTGCCCCTGGCTGAGCCGTGGAAGAGTCTTTGCTTTGGGAAGCCTGCTTACTTCATCCATTTCCAGAAGAGATTTCAGAGTTCAACAGCATGTCCTGTAACTGGTTTACTGTGGAATGCATCTCATCTGCTGCCAGTTCTCACAGTGTCCAGTCAAATTAGGTTTAAACCATTACATCCAGGCTTGTGCAATACTACGCGTCTTCTTTTCAGACACTGCTTTTCGTCATGTCGTCGCAGATTTTCAAAGGCTCAATCTTTCATCAGTCCTCAAACGTCTAACTTTAGAGACAGCCAACTAGCCTTCTCTGTTCTCTCCGCACAACTTTTGAATCAGTGATTCATTTGTAAAAAAAAAAGGGGCAGATTTATGTTGGGAATGCGCCACGTGCGGCGTAAACGTGGCGCATCCCTATGACCCATTTACAACATGACGCATCTAGGCAGATGCGTCACGTTGTAAAGCCCTGCGCCACTTATGGGCGTTCCGGTGCAGGGTGGGCGTTCCGGGGCAGGTGCGCCTCGCAATAGTGGCTGAGTGAAATCTATAAGATTTCACTCAGTCACTTTCAGGCCAATGCTGCGTCAAAACCCTGCGCCTGCTTGAAGCAGGCGTAGGTCTTGACGCAGCATTGTAAAGGTGGGGCACCCCCAAGTCTTGCTGGAGCTGCGTCGCGCTTGCGACGCAACTCCAGCAATGCGCCACCTTTACGGCACAGATGCGTCACGCATATGTGCCGTTTGTGCGCCGCATTGTAAATGCGGCGCACCATGGGTGGCGGAGCAGCGGCGCAAAATAACTGGCGCATCCCTGGGGATGCGCCAGTTATCATAAATCTGCCCCCAAGTGCTGGGGCTCTGGTCAGGAGGCAGCTTGCATCAGCCCATTTCTCCTGTTGGCGCCACCTAAAACATAACCAACGACTTCCTTATAAAAGTGGGGAGAGGGCATAGCGTAATAGGAAGAGCTGCTGACTTTGGAGTTGAGGAACCAGGTTTGAGACTCTGCGTCGGCTCAACATCCTGTGATTCTGGGCAAATCACGTAATCTCCCAGTGGCGTCTCCTCGAGGGAGTGCTGCGGGGCGGTGGGGCAGGGCCAGGGGGGGCTAGTAAACGCTGGCATATAGCAGAACCGAGTTAAGTACATTAATAAATAAATAAAATGAATTACATTGTGCGCCCACTGCACCGCCGATTGGGTTGCAGCGTGCGCAATGTAATTAATTTTATTTATTGATTTATGTACTTAACTCGGTATCAAATTGGTTAGTTGACTACAATCATGATTCATAAACATTCAGGCAGTGTTCTGGAGGGGTGCCTTGATACAATTGTCAAAGAGTGGTTAAACCTTTCTGCTTTCTGCTGTTTCTATACCCATACTTAGACTTATAGTAGCGAGAAACTTCTTAGTTGATTAGAGACCTAAATGATCTTGTGTTTTATAGCATATTATTTGTAATTAGTGTGACATATCAAACATGATAACTCCATCCATGCTAAAATATAAGATGATTAAATTAAGACGGGGTGCCTTGATTCAGTTTTCATCATTACAACACGTTCAAAGCTTTGACTTGTAATTTAATTAGGTGAGTATTTATTTGGGGTAGATATATTTTTTTTTCCACACCCTCAATTAATTTCCCTTTCATAAAACAACTTGTCCAGATCAAATTGAAACTACACAATCTGGGATGTTACGAGAATTTAATTGATTAAGATTTAGCTTGTTGATTAGGGACCACAGAGACATATATAAGGAATTAGGAGTGCTACATTAGAGCATTATTGCGGTATGAAGGCACTATATAAAATGGGGAGAATTTCAGAGATTGCTAATGACTTGATTTATATAGCATATAAAATTCATTTTTAGTTGCTTAGTGAAAGACAAAACACGGCTAAATGATGATTGGAATGATGGAAGCTGAACAGGTAGTATCACACAATCTACTCATCATCAACTTTAAATACTTTATTTGGTATTTTGAAGCCTAATATGCAGAAGAAGCCTAGAGATTGGACAAACATTACTTAACATGGTTGGGACATCTGATTGGCTTTTGTAATAGAGACTCAATGAGCGCTGGTTTGCAGGCCTTTGGAACTATTGCTAAATTAATGGACATGTTAACATTTTCATTTAACCCCAGACCATCAGAATCTATGCTCTGATGTAAGACTGAAGTATGGCATCAGACCAGAGTAGATTTTGGCTTCTGAAATTCAATGCATTAAATAATACAAGGATCAAGTTGAACTAACCATTTTCTTAGAGGCACATGATGCTTGTACTTATGCCGTTATATGAAGCTGGGAACCACTTGATCATCAGACTTTCTTGTTTTTTAGAATTACATCTTACCAGTAAGAGCTCTTCATTATAGCAAGGAGCCATAGGAGTGGTTGATGCAATTTTACCTGTTTAGGAGACACTGGGAAGGGGATGAAAGCATCATGTGATCTTATACCGAAGGTACTGCAATTGTGCCAGGACTGGTAGTAGATTATATGATTAGACTTGTATTCTAGTAATTTGAATTACTTTAATGGCTGGGATTGCTTCACTAAATGAAAGTGTCTAATGATTTGTCTCAAACCTAATATGTGTTCCATCAGGTTGGTGAGCTTAATTCATGGGTATCAAGCAGTAGTAGCAGCCTTATCATCGGAGGAGTGAGCCCTTAATTCCTAAGGGAGCTGCTTCATGGTCAATACGTGGCAGAATTTATTGAGCAGGACTATTCACCAGGTTAGCATCCTCTTTTGTATTGCCATACTTTTCTTTCCCCCAGAAGTCCCCACAAACAGCTGATCGTCCAGCCGATGGTCTATGGTGCGACTGATGTGAAAGCTCAGCGTTCTTTTGGGATCTAACATTGGAATCTCTCCTCTTCTTTTAGGGGATGAGGCAGAGCAAAGAATGTCTGGAGTGTGATAAACTAGAGAAAATGCTTCAGTAGAAAAGCTACTCTAGTCTGTAGGCATGCCACAGTGGTCATTTTTGGAGATCCCCCTCCCCCAAGTATTAATTCTATAAGGGTAGATTAGCACTTTCCACTGCTAATGGAGCAAGAAAGTCTGCTAAGCAGATACAAACATTTCCCACTGACGTTAATGGTCCATGAGCCAAACCTTCAGTCCAAATGTTGGATAAGGAGAACATAGTTTTCAAACCTAATAATTCAGCTTGGCTAAGCGGGTTATGATCTAACTGAGCAATAACAAATTAATCTTTAAAAATAACAGTGAGGCATTTTTTGTCTACTCTAAACAACATGCAAGTAATATTTTGTATCTCAGTGTAACGGCAAATATGAGATCTTGACCCAAAGCTTCAGGAATTTATGTGTTGGCAGTTATTTAAAGATCAAGTTTTTAATTCATATTATAGTTGGTGTTCTCTGGTCTATGTCTCCCAGTTGTATGTAAAGTTTGACAGCATGCAATTGAGCTTACCTTGAGTGAGGCTTTGAATGCTATGTGAATGGTCTTGCAACTGATAATGTAAAACAGGCTGGTGCTGGGTGCGCTGAGATGTCTGCAGCAATGTAATTGCCAATGCTCACTTTACAGATGCGCCCATGAAACTATTATAGGAAATTGAGGGTCTTGGATAAATACAGAACATTCCTCATTTGTCCAAGGCCCACAATAGTCTATTATAGTTTCACTGACTGTTTGAAGGAGGGGTACTGAGGACCTTGATATCGTCCTGCGCTGCCTTTTTGTTGAATCAAGTATGTGAATAGACAGCTCGCCAGTCAGCTGCAAAAGAGCACATTGCATGCCCTACCAAGCAAACATGGAAAACAAGTCAAAGAAATAGAAGTAATTAAAACAGGCATTGGCAAAGCAATAGGTCTGGCTTTTTGGTTTTAGCAGGGCAGACCTATTGGCTGTGCCAAAGCTTTTTTGCTAATTGAAATTATATCCGTTTTCCGAAAGTCCTAATCCGCTTTCCCATATAACGTAATTGACCTGAAAAGGTAACTTGTCAGTGCTATTGATTGCACATGGTATAAAAAAACATTTTGGAAAAAATATTTTTGCAAACATAAAGGACCACATTTACAAAGCAATTACAAACTTATGTTTAATTCAGATGCACAAATAGCTTGATATATGAGGGCAACCTCGCGTTTACAATTCTCATGTGTAAAATGCACTTATAAATCTGTTTTTATAAATTTGCTTCCAGGTGTCAGGAGTTGAGGTAACGGGTTTTTAGGAACCCGCTGGTGTCAGGGGATAACACCCGAAGACCTCTGAGTTCCCTTGTTTCGGACCACAGAAACACGTAGTCTTCTAGTCGCAGTCAAAGATCAAGTTTTATTGGTAGCTACCAAGTAACACGTGTCCCAGAAGTACACCACACAGAGAGTAGGTTCTTGGGAGACTGTTCGTTTTTACAGAACCAGCCGTCTCCTTATATATCAAATATATGGCTTCAAGCAAGAATTCTTGAGTTTATGGTATGGCAACACACATATTTCTACAACAATACAAAGAGCGAAGTCATGTAAGCAAGCCCATATTTTAGATGTCCAGTTTGCTGATAGATTACCCAGTTGGATCGGGAACTCCCATCAGATATAGATGAACCACCAATAAAGGAAGGTACAACCCAGCCATAAAAGGGCCATAAACAAGATACGGGGACAGGTGCGTGTTTGAAGGAAACATGGGCTGTATGTAGTGAATGGTTCGTGGAATGTTATGCGTAGATGCTATCGTATTCGGCCACTGGGCGAGGAGCTGCCTAAACAGGTTTGGCCGAAGACAGTGGAGTCAGTTGGGACAGGTCAGGGGAAAGTCACGAAAGGTGGACGTGTCTATTTGGATCAAGCTCGACCTTTAATTGACTTATCATGAGGGCAAGATGCAAGATGGATGCCGTTCACAAAATGGAGTTTAAGGGATGGGACGGAAACTGTGATTTAGGGGTGTTGACAACCCTCGATTGTAACGCAAATACATAGAAATGATGTCCTAATCATTATCGGTTCGTAGACACCAAAATCGTCTCGGTACGTTGAGGTTTCGTGACACGGGTATTGGACCTCGATATCGGGAAAACCACAGGGTCCGGATTTTGGGAACCACAGAGTAGGCCTTTAATAGTGTCAATACCATGGAAATTGATGACTATCGCAAATTTAGGATATTTGGGAAATGTGACACAATTATTTCCATCCAATGATAGACCTCTAAATAGGGGGAGATTTACTTCTGACAAGGGCTGAAGCAAACCTTTATGCAGTGCAAGAATGAGAACTATAGATGAAAAAAAGTGGGGATTACTAGAATGGATTTAGCCTCAGGGAAGAATAGTTTTCCTATGGGAGTGTTGGATGGGGGGCGGAAAAGTTTATTGTGTGCAAATCCACATGTGTTCAATATGCAGGTGCACGGCTTATGCATGTTGATACTGTTGGAGAGCTGGACTTTCACAGCTTTCACAGAGAATATCTGAAATTCTTTGTGAATTAAAAAAAAAAAAAATGAATACAAGGCTACGGAGAATGATGTGTGGATATTTGTTTTTATATTCAGACTTAATAAAATGCCAATATCTCAACCTAAAACATCTCCTTCCGAAATTGTTGAACAACATCATTCTAACTCAAAGAACAAAAGAGGGAGAAAGAGGTAGTAGTGGACTCAGCCTCCTTAGGAAATTATGAAAAACACTTGAAATCCACTCTTCACTCATTGGAAACCTTTTCTTGGGAAAAAACTATCCTTGCAGTGATTGCTACAAGGATTACCTAGGAAAATTTTTAAGTTTCCTTAGGGAAAACAATATGTTTTCTTAAACTAACCCTCACCCACCAAAAGGTCCCTTGGTGGCATGCTTTATGATCTGGTTCTTCCCGCCTTGCTGCAGGACGGGGCATGCTACGACCGACAGAGACGTGGTAGCACTTTTGTGTAGTAAAACTATGTGATATTGTGAGTGTGGAAGGGTCAGAAGAAAGAGTGAGTATAAAAAACACCTGACTATGTGGAACCTACACTTTATTCATTCCTATAGCTGGTATTGTTAAAATGGGGGAGGAGAAATATGCACTTTAATGAGTGGACTGTTCCTTGGTCTACATGTTTCTCCCCTATGCTTTTCCGCAGGTCCAAGCTAGATGATCCCTCTAACCTAATTGGTAACCCTGATCAATGTCAAGGAACAGTGTGCATTAAGACATGCATTAATACAATACCCAATCGGTATAACTTGTCTATGCAACCTGGAAAGCTAAAGTGAAAACATGACATAGGATATTATTGAATCACAAACTCATCTGATAACTGTATTACCAAACTAGTGGAAAGAAAACGTGATATATTTTTCTCATTTGTGCACAACAGTTTGTTTCCGTAATATGTGCGTGTCGTGCTACCCCTTTTTTTTATGTAAAGACAGACTTTGACAAACAATACTTATAACATAAAGTATACACTCTATCTGGGTTCATATTTATGAGATATCTCTTGATGTTAACTCAGGGTGACTCGGTTTAGTATGCCACTGAAAACGAGATAGTGAAAATATAAATACATGAATAAACAGTACCGTACATGTTTGTAGCCTAATTTGGGCCCCATGAGCCTCACACGAGAGGGAAGAGGCGCTTGTAGTCACACACTAGAAGGGAAAAAATATCGGGTTCCAGAGTAAAACTTAGAAGATGTTTTCATCCTCTTTTTGAATGCTCGTTGCCCAGGGGTTCAGCTGTGCCATACTCTCGTCATCAAAGCTGAGTCCCTCACCCGTATGCTGCCTGCCCATGGCTCCGACGAACACTGAACTATTGCAGTCACCCGGTTAAGTATCAGGTGACTTCCTGATTGTCATGCACGTGTGAGTGAATGCTAGAGCACTGACTTTCAAAATGGCCGCCTAACCAGGCTACACTTACTGGTTTTTACCCGGGCAGAGGACAATTCAAGGCCTGCTGCCAGTTGCAAAAACTGATGTTTGCATTTATCTGAAAAAAGTGCAGGATTGCTACATTTGCTAACTATTTTCCTATGTTGTAGATATCTCTACCGAGGGTTAGGAAGCCTATTGGTGATGTTATATAAGCGCTTGCAAGTTTGTACTAGAGCGCTGACCTTTGAAAAATGGCCGTCTACTAATGGCAACCCTCCCTGGTTTCTATACTGGACTATGACGGTTCGAGGCCTGTCTCAGTCAAGTTGGCAGGTGGTTATAGTCTCTGCAATATTTATAAAAATGTATAAAAATAACTATTTCATTCTGGATTATTCCCAAAAATGTATATGTGATGTGGCACATTTGGTAAGAAGTGGCACATTTGTGAAAAAGGAGCTGAAAGTGAATTCCTTCCCTGATGTAATTGGTCGATGCCGGTTTTGGTAAGAGAACAAGGAGCTAACTTCAAAGTGATAATAATCGTAATAAAAGGAGTTAGCTTCTCAAATATTACTAGTTTAAGCCGGTTCGGGATAGGTTATTTTGACCTGGATTATCTTGCGGACTGCATGTTTAGTATGGAAGGGCCTGAGGTAAATTGGCTTTACCTTGCCCTTGGAAGCCTTGACAGTACTTGGCTAGATGGGGTCTAGGTAAGTTTGCCCCAAGGGATATCATCATTCAGCACTCTTGTGTGAGTACCGAGCAGAAAAACCCCGTACTGTTCCTTCTCTAACAAAAGTGTCTCTTTTTTAACTTGTTCCATCACTGTCCATTGCATGTCTTGTGTAGTGTGGGTTTTTTCCATATAGTGTGCAGACATTTTGGTTGTTGCCATTCTGCACCTAACATTGCTCCTGTGTTAGCATATTCGTGTTTTCACTGGGTGTGTGGTCACCCCGAAATAGTGGAGACCGAATAGGGCATGTGATCCTATAGACCACACTCTTCGTGTTACAGTTTGAAAAGTTGTGTTGTTCCCATACTGAATTGTCATTGAAGGTGATATTGTTACTCTTCTTGGTCAAGTGGCGCACACTACAATATTCACAGGGGTGATGCCCTTTAAGTGGTGGCAAGAAGGTTTGTGATGTTTCATCCTCCTTTAGTTTGCGCGGTCTAGTGTGAATCACCAGGTCTCGTAGGCTCCTGCCCCTTACTGTGGAAAAACATTGGTTTGGGGAATTTTAAATTCCCGCAGTTCAGGATTCGCCAATGTTTGTTGATAATCTTTGTACCCCCGTTAGAGCCTGTGTTATATCTAGTAATGCAAATTGGTCGTTCTTCCTTTGGTTTCGGTGGTCTTGTCTCCAACAAAGCGTCCCTGTGGTTGTTCTTAGCACGTTTTAGGGCTTTGCCTACCACTTTGGTGGGATATTTTCTTTTCTCTAGTTTTTGGCGTAGGTCTCCTACTTATTGGCTGAAATCCTTAAGGTCAGAACAGTTTCTCCTTAAACGCAGGAACTGACCGAAAGGGAGATTGTCCCGCTTCGGATGGAAACTATCATAAAGAAGACAGTTCTTTGCAGTTGCTATTATTTGTGCAGTGGTCCTCAGGCTCCCTTCCTGTGGGAAGATGTTGAGATCCAGGAAAACCAATTCCTTATCTGAAATGGTGCTGGTGAACTTCAAGAAAACATGTTGGAGATTCAACCAGGTCATGAATTTGTCTGCTCTTTCTTTATTACTGTGCCAGATGACAAAGACGTCATCAATGTAACATTTTCATATACATATATGTGGCAGGAATGGGTTACCGGGATGGAGGATCTTATGTTTCTCCAAGTGATGGACGTACAGGCCAGCTACACTGGGAGTGAAGGTGCTCCCCATGCTGGTCCTGAGTTTTTGGAGATAAATCATATCCTGGTACTTGAAAATTGTTTCTGTGAGTGCCCACTTACAGTAGTCCATTACAATGTTACGAGGAGTTTGATACTTCTAATCAATTTCAAAGAGAACATCCTCCATGGTGCATGGGGTTTCCTCGTGTGGGAGACTGGTATTAAGGCTCTCCACAGCCAAACTCATCAATAGTTCTGTTGTGCGATCGAATTGTAAGTCCTGTAAGCGTTTCAGGACGTCTTTAGTATCCTTCAGATATGCATCTGTTTTTTGTACCAGTGGTCTCAGAAAACCGTCCGCGAATTTCGAGAGGGGTTCAAGTATCGACCCTGTCCCGGACACAATTGGTCGTCCATGGAGGTGGGTAAGATTCTTGTGAATTTTGGGTATCGTATAAAAGTATGGTGTCACTGGTGTTTTCTTGACCAGGAAATCTCCTTCTTCACTCGAGATCCAATCATTTGTGCGCGCTTCCTCCACCATGCTAGTGATCATGACTCGTATGGACTCTGTGGGATCGTTTTCCAAGATGCCATAATTTCTGGCGTCTTGTAGAAGCCGTAGACATTTTTGGTCATAGGTATCCAAGGATTGAATCACTATTGCTCCCCCTTTGTCTGCAGGTTTTATGACCAGCTCTTCGTTATTTGCTCATTCCGATAGCCTGTTTTTGTTCTTCTGTGGTGTTGTGGAATATATAGTGATTGTCTGGGTTAATTGCTTCTAGGTCTATCATTACTGACTTTTCAAAAGCCAGAATTTCCACTGGCAGCATCGTGTTGTGGAGTGTGAAGGTGGATTTCAACCTTAACCCTGTGTCATCCTTCTCTAATCATTTTATCTCTGTTGTCAAAGTAGGCTCTTAGTTTGAGTTTTCGGATGAATTAATTGATTTCTTTGCATAGTTTGAATTTATCCAGTTTTTCAGTTGCTACGAAGCCTAATCCTTACTTCAGCATTTCTTTCTGTGCCTCTATCAAGACATGGTCGGTTAGATTCACCACTAGGGTTTCTTGTTGCTGGTTGGTTGCTCAAGGCACTGGTCATGCTCCTGGTTGCTACTCCTGCTTGTTCCTCTTCTGTTGCCCAATGAACCTGGTTCCTCTTCCGGTTCCGACCCCTCCTGGGGGCCTGGTGTGACCCTAAAAAGGGTTCTGTGGGTAGTACTGGTATTCTTGGTGTGGGTTATGCCAATGATTGAATGGGGTGGTGGGCCTTGTGTTGTGGGTGGACCATAGAAGAAAAGAACCGGGTATGCTGGAGGGCCTTGGTGAGTGCTCCATCCTCTTGCCCCTCGCAAGTACATTCTTCTTCCTTGAATCCTTCTGCCCTGGTGGCTTGCCACACTGCCAACATCTCAACCTAAAACATCTTCCTCCAAAAAGGTTGACCAACTTAATTCTAAATCATGTTAGATTTCCTTTCCAAATATGTGGCCAAGGGTTATTTTACTGGTGTAACTCTGAGTCTTGTCTTAGCATATTTAGGGCTAGTGCTTAATAGTGTGGTAAGGTAAAGATTTTTTTTATACTGAAATGTTTATGTAAATTTGAGATTTTAATTATATGTTTTAGAATCTATGGTTTTGCAAAAGCTGTTTTACAGTCTACCTTTCCATATGCTACCATGTGAAATACACTGCAAAGTGTGACGGGCCATTTTGGTGCACCCCCAAAAAAACTGCTTTAGACCATTTCAAATGTCAGATTAGCTTGATGTAAACAATGGAATGCTGCAAGTTTTGACATATTTCAAGACTTCCTTATACATCCATACTATAGGAGTACTTACTAACATGTATTTAGCATCTCTCTGTATGATAGGAACTCCTCGACAAAGATCCATTATACTGTAACTGCATGGCAGCAAAGTAGTGAGAAATCCCTACAAAATATCCAATGTTAATACCTCATTTACAGCTGAAGGAGGAAGGAACTGAATTGTCAAGAATGTTTGCGTTTACAATATTTGTTACAGTAGTGCATGCCTAGTAGTGGAAATCAGCGCTGTGCAGTAGTTTGTTAGCTAGAGCATTGAATGTCAGACACAGTTTTCAACTATACCCGGTCTATTTTCAAACTTGCTGCCGTGTATTATGCAGCAATTATAGGACACCTCTCCTTACCTAAATAACCGTGCGGTGTTCTGTCTGTGTGTGCTGCTCTTTTTTTGGCATGAACTGATGGCCTGTATTCTATTTCAGCATTCCTTCAGGAAAAACAAGTCATGGATCTTTTTATGATTCTGACAGGAATAATCACCTTGATGGCTGCCAATCTCAAAATGTGCCATTGTGCAGGTAGGAGTTGCATCTATTTTCATTTTACATTCATCGTTTTTTTAACTTATTTATTTTGTTGATGAATTGGGCGATGTCGATACAGGTGCCTATCCACGCATTACACGATGTAAGCACAGTAATTATGTATGTGTGTTTTTATATGTATATACTTGCAGAAAAATGTTGTTGAAACTCACTCTTTGGAATAATATTACAAAGAAAACCTCCGGAACATCTCCCAAGTGGCAGATTTGACAAGGAAAAAAGTGATTTTATATAAGGAAGGACCGACTTAACATAGAGAGTTGGAAAATGTGGTGGGTGTACACCAGAAGGTAAAGGATAGAACAAGACATTTTTGGAGTCAGTTTTGAGGGAGAATGCAGACGAACATATTTAAATGGCAGGCATGAGTGGGGCAGTGCACATCAGCCAGGGAGATATGGGTAGCAGGACCAGGACTCTGCTTTTCTCCTCTCTGACATCTGTTTCTAATTCCACGACTAACGATGTTAACACTGTCCCATGCAGTCTCCTGCTTGATGTCATCGTAAGGGACATTAAAGCTGTTTTATGCCTACTTCTGAGGACACCGGTGAGCCGAGTGCAGCATGGGATGAGTACAGAAGATATAGCAGTTGTTTGTATCTGTTACACTATCTCCCCACTAGAGACAATATTAAGTTATTATGTAGCACATTCCTTAGGCAGTGGTATTTGGAAAACTAAGAAATCAAAACTATATATATATATATATATATATATATATATATATATATATATATATATATATATATATATATATATATATATATATATATATATATATACATAACGTTCTATCCAGCATTTGGATCCATAGTCTCGAAACTTGAACCCAATGGGAGGTGACCCACATATTTTTAGAGGTTCTTCCCAATTGCAGAGTTCTATGTCTAAAGATAAAAAAAACTACTCAAAACTATGCAGAAACTATCCATACACGACGTGAACATAAAAGAAAGACTTCCCAAGGAAATCATCCTCTACAAATTGCACATATGAAAAAGAGAGCAGGGCATCAGCAGTTGATGGTGCCAGTGGCTTGCTAACCTGCAGTAATGGCGGATCTGATGTAAGTTCTTTCTTCTACCTCATGCATCAGTTGAGAAAGACCATCTTTTTCACTCTTGAGATCCTAATCCTCCTATACTTTCCTCCCCTTGTAGAGGGGGGAGCGTCCAGAAGACTGATTAAACATAGTGCCAGTGGGTTTTGTTTTGTTGAGTCTGATGGTTCTTCTAAACATTGAAGGACTGATTCCAGCCCGGCTAGCACCGCATGTGGGTAGGCAGCGGTGTAGGGCACTAAGGTATCCATTTCAAGGCACTCTGCCTGTCTGGCACCAGCAGATGTTAGGGGTATCATGGTGCCAAACCTCCACCCAACCTTCAATGTAATTGGGTATAGGCAGCCTATTTATAGACACTCTCATTTGAAGCATCTGCCCCATTAAGCATGTTTAACGTGATAACTCCTTTGCTAAACATAGTTATTAAATGAAATCTTTTGGACACATTAACCTTTTACCCGGGTGCCTGTTTTGGTCAGAATTCATGTGATTCATGTGATCCTTAATCTGTAGCCCTCGGTCCAAAGTCTTGTGATATTTGTGTAACTTACCACGAGCTACTTTCGAATGGTTAATGGTAGCCTACGGTCTTGAAATGACACCAGATGCAATGTGAAAGGAAGGTCACCCCCGCAGGATGTCAACTGTTGTTTAAACAAAGGAAGGAAGAAGTAGCTTTTGGACACTTCTGATCTATTGTTTCCTGAACATGTGCGAAAAGAAGCGAGATTAATGGAAGTATGTTAATTTACATCACTGCTAATGTTCATTACATGACAGTAGAACCCTGTCTACCACACGTTCTGAACTGCAAACATTATAAAATCACATTAACGTGTGCATAATATTTTTAAACAAATTATTAGCTGCCTGTTACTGTGTTTATTTTCATACCGCAGTTTCCCCATTTATTCTACTTATCAGTAACTTTACTAGCGCTTTCAAAGGAAAGAGCGAGAAACAAAGAACCAAGGGCCATATGTATCAACATCCTGATTTGCAAATCTCAAATAGCGCTTTTTTAGAAATCGCTATTTGAGAATTGCAAATAGGGATGTATGTAAAATTTGCAATTTTTTAGCGATTTCATAATATTCCTTAATTGTGATTAGCAAATTGAGAATCGCAATTAAGGAATACTTTCCCATTCATTTCTATGGGCCAGGAGCCCCATAGGAATGAATGGGAAGTTATTCTCAATTTGCGATTCGCAATTTAAGAATCGCAAATTGAGAATAATTTCAAGGGTGCAAGGGTGTTAAAAGGACACCCTGATGCACCCCTCAAATAAGCATGTAAACATTGCACTTTGAAAAATGCAAAAAAGTGCATTTTTCAAAGAAATTGCAAATTACCACCAACTTGAAGTTGGTGGTAATTTGCGATTCCTTAAGGCCAAATTGCACTTTTTTGGTGCTTCTTACATTGCATTTAAGGAATCGCAAAATTTGCGTTTCCTTAAATGCAATTGCAAAATAAGGAATTGCAAATTTTGTGATTCCTTATTTTGCCTTAATACATACCATTTGGAAAAATTGCATTCACAAACGCCGAAATTCTGATAATTTCGGCGTTTGCGAATGCAATTTTGCTTGATACATGTGGCCCCAAGTCTTTTGGGGAAGGGTAAATAAAGGTTTGTCCATGTTTTATAAGGAGTAACATACCATTTGTCAGGATGTAAAGGATCTTGCAAGACACCTCGTATTTTCACAGGGCATTGGGCTACATTTGTGTGTATATATATGTCCACAGAACCTTTAGTTGGATTGCAATATATAATGCATGGCACATGATCCGTGCTCCGTATATCTAGACAGATAACTGTTAAACTCTGTGTCATTATCAGCCACCTGAGCTCTAACTATTCTCATGCCAAATGCATGCTCTTGGTTTAAAAATGTTCCTCTTGCCTAATGTTGCCTTGTTTTGCTTGTCACTACCCATGGTTTCCATATCTTTAATGCGCTGTGTAGTTTTTACATATTCAGAGAGCCACCGAACATTTTCTTTAAAATCTCCTTGATTAATTGAGGGCTCAAATTAATTAAAGCATGGCTATAATTAGAACCCATCACCTTCTTTCCAAACTAGCTAGGAAAGCTGGCCCTCTATGGCAGCGACCTTCACACATTTGTATATTGCATATTCACAAATTCGTACCCTTACTCTTGATCCCTGCCTAATTTCAATTGGTATTAGCATTTTGAAGTGCTGTCTCAATTGCCCAGGTTCATAAAGACCTACAGTAACCGAGCAAAAATATTTGAATTAAATAATTCTCTGATTCCATAATTATTGCAAAATCAACAAACAAGCATTATTAGCGAATTTCTAAACTTAATTTGAACACACAATGTGATTCATTCAAATTCCACGCTGGTAGTATTGGGTCCTAATAAATCCAGATCCAGTTCTGGGGTTTTAGGAATTTCATTTGCTGCACAGTCATATACACCATAAATTTTAAACATGGCCCTACCTTCCTCTTTGTACAGCTGAATCGCATTTTTAATTTAAGATTGTTTATGGAGAACCTCCTAAGAAGGAAGTACTTCGACTGTGAAGATAAACGAGCTATGAAGACCAATCACTGCTCATCCACTGTTCATCCACCACCAACTTAGCAGCTTAGCTTGCAACCAAGGTGCTCAACCTATCTATCGCTCACACCTGCACAGCATGTATCCATTTTAATGTTGGGTGCCCTGTAAAATGCGTCCATTACTATTGATAATGGCATTACTCCTAGTCCTACTCCCTCGCCTTCCTTCTTAACATATGAGGCCCCCGCCTCCCTCTAGACCCATCCCCAGCCTATAAAAACTCCACCCGCCCCCACCTCTACCTGTATGTAAACAAGCTGAGCTAGCACTCAGATGTATTGCACCGAGAAGGTCCTAGAAGGAAGGCGAGGGAGTAGGACTAGCAGTAATGCCATTACCAATAGTTATGGACACATTACCTCCAGTCCCTCCCGTGCCTTCCTTCTTAACATATGAGGACATAGCAAGCAGATGAAAACAGAGATGGACAACTGAGTGATAAAGAACCCCAATTTAATATCATGCCCCAAACCCAGCAGATCAACATCCCTATTCTCTCATATAGGACAAGACCCTGTGGCCGAGAACATTATCCAAACGTTCCAGACCAACAATCTGATAGTGGTGGACATACTTAGAAGGGGAAGACCAGGTTGCAGCCCTACAGATCTCCCCCACAACTCAGCGACCATAGCAGCCATACTGTGAGTAGAACGTCCCTGATCCCCCATAGGAGGATCCACCCCTTTAAGTTTGTAAGCCATCAAGACCATGGACCGAATCCAACGACTCAGCATAGCGTGGAATGTTTAACACCCTTTTTAGCAGAACCAAAGTTAGCAAATAAAGCGTCCCCCTTCGGAAGGACTCAATAAGATTCTAAGCGAGAGAGCAGGCACATGGATTAATAGGTACAAAGCCATAAATCTCTGTTCAGCGAACAAAGCAGACAAAGCCCTGGCCTCTTACCTTAAAAGCAAGCAAAGGCAACACGCCATTGCAGCCATGACGGACGCCAATAAGAAATCCCAAACAGCCAACAAAGAAATTCTCAGAGTTTTCAAAGAATTCTATGAGGAACTATACAAGGAGTACAAAGATCTCAACCCCTATGGGGGGGCGGCCCTCCTGGTCAAGATTAACCTACCCAAGTGGATGTATGACGTTACAATGCATACTTTTACCACGCATACCTTTACAACGCGGTTTTTACATCTCAAACCTTTACAACGCATAGCGCTTAGAGGTGCTGGATAGTGGTAAGTATAATTTTCTATTCCAACTCCAGTCCCCGTGGACACTAGGGAAGGTGTTGGATAGAAAATTAAACTTATTCCCTATCCTAGAGCGCCCCCCAGCACAATGCGTTGTAATGGTTTGCGTTGTAATGCCTGCGTTGTAATGGTAGTGCGTGGTAAAAGTTTCGTTGTAAACGTTGTTTACCTACCCAAGCTAACAGTGTCCCAGTGCGCATCACTAGAGTAAGAAATAACAGGGGTAGAAATAGATATGGCAGTAGCTGCCCTAAAGGACAACAAGGCACCGGGGCCAGGCGGCTACACAGCCAAATTTTACAAACACGTCCTCCCCTAAATTAGGAACACACTGAAAGAGGTTTTCACACACTGCATCAGAGGAGGGAAAATGACAAACTCAATGGCAGAAGCCAACATCATAGTCATCCCCAAAGAAGGTAAAGACACGCAATTCCCGCAGAACTACAGACCCATCTCTCTAATTAACGTAGACTGCAAAATATACGCAAAAATATTAGCGGGAAGACTTAATACACAACTTCCAAACCTCATACACAAAAGGCAAGTGGGCTTCCCTAAAAACAGACTATCCCAAGACAACACAAGACTCCTCTGCCACATAATCAACCACGCCTCCTCCAACACTAAACCAGCGGTGATGATCGCGCCAGACGCAGAAAAGGCCTTCGACAGAGTTTCATGGCCCTTCCTTGACCAGTGCATGCAGAAGTTTGGCCTAGTAGAGAAGTACAGGTCAATGGTGATGGCGCTTTACAAGGCCCCTAAAGCCCGAGTTGGATGTATGTCAGTACAACGCGATCTTTTAGATCGCGGTACTGGACATCGCAGATTTTACAACGCAAGCCGTTACAACGACTTGCGTTGGAGGGCGCGTATTTAGGAATTTTATCATTTTATATTCCAACACCAGTCCCCTTAACAGTAGGGAAGGTGTTGGAATATAAAAGTACAACATTCCTTATCCCACAGCGCCATCCAGCGCAAGTCGTAGTAACGACTTGCGTTATAATAGCTGCGTGAAAAAGGTCGTGCGGTGTAAACACCGCGTTGTAAATGACGTTTCCCGCCCGAGTCGTGGTGAATGGAGGCACATCAGAGGCCCTATCTCTGGAAAGAGGCACCAGACAAGGCTGCCCACTTTCGCCGGCACTGTTCCTACTGACCCTTGAACCCTTACTGACCATGATCAGAAAGAACGCCAAGATTAAGGGGGTGGAGGTCCAGGGGAACACGGTCAAACTAGCAGCATACGCCGATGACATACTCATCATGACAGAAAACCCTGAGCCCTCAATAGAGGCACTAATGAACACCATCGACGTGTATGCCAATGAGGCAGGGAACAAGCTTAACAGAAGCAAGTCTGAATGCAAACCACTCAACGTCCATACCACCAGGGATGTAATAGGATCTTCCGGCCTACACTGGCAAAAGGGGGCCCTAAAATACTAGGTATCTACTTTGACAGGGGCCTCAAGTCAACACTCGAGCATAACGAAAAATCTATACTAAACAAAATAAGAGACAGGCTAGACACGTGGTCTCCCAAGTACGTCATCTGGTGGGGCAGGGTGGAAACAATTAAAATGATGATAATCCCCATGGTCAACTACCTGCTGAGTATGTTGCCGCTGATAGTCATGGAAGAATTTAATAAAAAACTGAACGCTTTGATAAACTCGTTCCTTTGGAGGGGTAAAAAAGCCAGGATCAGCCTCCAGAAACTTAGGCTCAGTAAGGATCTAGGGGGGCTCAACGTCACAAACTTTAAGACGTTTCAGACAGCCTGCCTCGCCAGACAAGGCATATACTGGCTCACCCAAGAACAGGGATACACACCAGCTTGGCTGGAACTAGAAAAAGCGCTGCTAGGAGGCTTAAACCCGGCGGCCCTCCTCACAGCTAACAAACACCCGGAAGCTAACAGCACAATCCTCAGGAACACCAAAAACGCCCTACTGCAAGTAGATAAAAGAATGGAAAAAGGCATAAAAAACACAAAACACGAATCCATTTGGTTCAACACAAAAATAAAATACAAGAACAGCATACTTATCATAACCTCCTGGATCCAGTGAGGTATTCACATCCCATCCCAACTGGAAGTACGAGGGTCTCCTGCCACCTTCTCCGGCCTACAAAAGGCGCACGACCTCCCAGACATAGAATTATACAACTTTCTCAAAATCAAGGCGGCAATCACTAAAGCAAGACTGAGCAAAGAGGTACCAACAATACACCAATGCCTGACAAATCTCAACAAACTGGGGCACCAAACATCACACCTTTATAAATTACTAAGGGCAAAAACAACCAGCGTAAACAGGAAGGTCATAGACTACTGGGAAACACTACACACAGGGCGGTTTAGCGAAAGAGAAAAAACCCACCTCTGGACCTCGGCAAGTAGGAACAAGGTCACCTCCACACTAGCACAAACACAATTCTGGCTCCTACACAGAGCGTACTGGACCCCGGCACGTCTAGCAGCGGTCGGGCTCATAGACAGCGACTTATGCTGGAACTGTCAGAAACAGAAAGGAGACCTAGAACACATGATTGTCCATTGCCCTAAAGTTAAACATTTCTGGGGGAAAGTAATAGATTTCATCTACAATGTAACAGGTTACACTCCACAACTAGACCTCCACAGCATAACAAACGCCTTTATGGCACCGGAGATTCACTCTGCCAACGACAGGAGCCTCATCGACCTGCTCCTCACGGCAGCAACCAAGACAATCCTTTCCAACTGGAAGGACACAGGGAAGGCCACCTTCAAAGTATGGTTCAACTGGGTCACCTTCCTAAGGGGGGCAGATAACATAACGAATAATCGAACACCACAAGTTGGACGTAGCAATGAGATGTGGCTCTCCCTGGACAAATACCTTGCCTCGCAAAAACCGCCGTGAACGCACCACCTTCCCAAAAACTATTACGGCTCCACTGTACCCCTCACCTTCCCACCCCTCCTCCCCGCCATCCCCCTTGGCGTAACCTGTCTGCAAACTCTCTGCCATACAAACCTCAACCTACCGCAAGTGTGTCCGTCCCTTCTCTCTCTTCTCCTTGTCTTTCGTCCTACTTACCTATACACATGATCTCTTCCGACCGTAGGGGGCAATGCTTATGACAAGGACTCAAGCCGCCCATGTATAACCAACACACAGGCGCCGCAATAAGCCCATATGTACCATTACCTATTACAAAACAGTACAGAGTAAGCCGAAAGAAGACAACACTGGTTAGATGTAGACATCTAACCAGTGTTGTCTTCTTTCGGCTTACTCTGTACTGTTTTGTAAAATTCTTCTAATAAAATCTATTGAAATAAAAAAAAAAGAAATTAAAAAAAAAAGAGTATCAACTCAAGACCCTCAAGGGGATCAAAAGGAGGACATGACAGGACATCCAACACAAGCTGCAAATTCCAAGAAGGAAAAGACCGGAGAGGTAGGGGAAACAGATTCAACAGACCCTGAAAAAAATGAGGCATCCCCTCCAGCAGAGCCACCCTGTGCGGACCGGCGATAGGTACAGGAGTGATCTGAACCCCTGTATCTGGAGAAACATGCCAAAAGTCTATCACGTAACCATGATTCACAGTCCTCAGGACACAGCAATCCGAAACCGGAGAACCGGAGACCCATCAGGAGATGAAGAGGGAGAAGAAGACACCAGGTTGTTCCACTTAAATAATCTCTTGCGACCCATGCTTGCTGAACAATGTGGAAGCAACTCCCCAGGAACCGTCTATATGGCCGAGAACTAATCCTGCCGTTAACCAATAAAAAATCTCCATGAAAATATCACCAATCTGGAGAAAAAAAAACATTTTCCCAAAAAGAAATAAACTACCGGGCAAAAACCCGTCCTACCAGGTCTCCTCGAAGTGTGTAGACACGGGCGTAAAGGCTGCCTGACCCGGAAACACAGCCCCAGCCACAGGAGGACCACCGGACAACGTTGTGGTTTCCTGAGCCACCGCTCCACCCCTTGACCCCCCCAAAAATGTGGAGAGATAACCGCGCTGGCGGAACGCTGCTGAGGGCACCGCCGTCGCAGAGAACCAGATTGAAGATTCCCCGGCATCGCCACAAGATGGAAGACCAAAGGTAAGGCTCACCTAGGGAGACAAAATAGAACGAGTAAAGGTGGGGGGCGGGCAAAGTTTTTATAGGCTGGGGGTGGTCTAGAGGGAGGCAGGGGCCTCATATGTTAAAAAGGAAGGCGAGGGAGGAACGGGAGGTAATGTGTATTTTCCATGTCACTGCAGTTGCCAATATAGCCGTATAGCCTGCTGCCTAGGGCTATACTGCTTGTTAAAGGCCCTGAATGCTAGTTATAGGCCTAAGCCGCAGGCAAGTGAATTGAAATTTTTGGTTATCATTGCGACCGCTTGCCCAAAGTATACTGTGAAATCTTTATTGTTTATCACTATGCAATCTGCCTGTATAAGAGTTTTTCTTCTCCAATTAGAAAAAGTTAATAAAAAGATTCATAGGAATCATTGCGACCCGCAAGGCACAAACTGCAAGTTCTTGCAAGTAGCAGGGAGAAGGCAGGGGCAAAGAAGCATTCCCCCACTTCATTGCAATTGACAAGGGAATCTATTATTCGCTTCCCATTGGTTCACATTGTATTGAAAGTATATTGACTATCCTTGGCAGTCGCGAGGGATAGCTTCCACTGAGAGAGTGAAGATTTCCCACATAGGCCTCCATCTCTGCATTTGCAACTCTTTTGCAGGAATTCACATATAGAATCTCGACTCGGGCACATTCACGAGTCACGTCTTTTGTGATTCTCAGCAACTGACCTCTGTGCACTGTGAGGACTCACTACATCAGGCACAGTGGAAAGTATTGAGCGTGCATACCGCACAAACAAAGCTCAGATGTGTTCAGCCAATAGTGCATCTGATCCTATATGAGGAAATTCACCCCTCCCAGTCCTCAGTGTTTATTGTATATTTGCCTATATTTCTGTGGAACTCACACTAACAGCGAATGTGTAAATCTCTAACCTCGGATTCACCAGCATTTTTAACGAATCTGAATATACAACTTGGAATTACTGTCCATATTCTCCCAGATAAGAGCCCTAGAGTCACATAGCTCCTTGTGAGGTGGTCTAGAGCGCCTTTATATGTGTTCACTGTTATTTCTGTGGCTGACTACTGTGTGAGAACAACAAGATATGTAAACATTTCTGCTTATTTGTAGCAGGATGGCCCAGTGAGATGAACGCTCGCTTCTAAATTGTGTAGATCTGCAGGTCAAGAGTTTGCTTGCAGAAAAGTCATTCTTAAACGTTTAGCCCCTAAATTCAGTAATCTGCGAACCATACATTGGTTAATTACGATTTAACTCCCATGTGAAGTGCTATATAAAAATGCATATTATTATAACACTGCACACTGAGCTACTACTTTACCAGGGGCACTGCAATAATTCGATTTTGCGGCTGTCGAATTTTCCAAATAGTTATAGATTTGTCGCGTGTGCCACATAATCCATCATCTGCTGCATAATCTGCAGATAAGAACAAAATAACGTGTTTCTAGCTCAAACGGACAAAAATTTACAAAATACATGGCAACACGTGTTTTGGAGCAGTGGTGGCCCTTCGGAAACAGTGATTGGTCACCTTTCCATTGCTTATTGCTATATGTGAGTGTTAAGCTAGTTCTGATGAGGTGAAACCTCTCCCCAGACACTGTTAACAAGTGTAAAAATGATCAAATAATTAAGTAATACTATCACAGAACGTGTCTGATTAAGCTGCATAATGTGTCTTTTTTTGCTGCTTAATCCAGTTAACCCTGCAGCATTTGGTCGTCTCCTGCCGTATAATGCCAGTGGCCCTATTACTTACTATATTTTTACTGTACACAGCATCTATCTATGCGACTTTCCTATCAATCAATCAATCAAGTTGTACTTGTATTACATTGCTAATCACCCCAGAGTGTATCCAGGCGCAGTGCTGCAGGTATCAGCCGAAGAGCCAGGTCTTGAGTCCCTTCCTGAAGTGGGTCAGCGAAGGTGCATTGCGGAGGTGAAGGTGAGGGCATACAGGCTTTGGCAGTGAGATGGGAGAAGGAGCGTCCTTTGTCGCTTCAGTGGCGGTTGCATGGTGTCTGTGCAAGGGAGAGGTGTGTGAAGCGGAGATTACTGGTTGATCGATGGAAGTGCAGCCGTTGGTTCATGTAGCTTGGTCCTTGGTCGTGGAGGGCTTTGTATGCGTGGGTCCTGATAAAATTAGGGTATGGTGACTGTCCTATTTTCCTTTGCAGTACTTAGTGTATAATTGCTGAAACTTATATTGGGCACGCACGAGAACTGCGCAAAAATACAGCCAGCCACATCTTTGTCTCTTATGTTTTAAGCTGTTTGCTGCAATTAGTACTCCCTAATACGATTTGAACATGAGCTCCAATCAGGATAGAGATAGGAATTTGAGTGTAGGTATTACTATCAGTAGAGCAATCAGTCATGCTAACCCCAAAACTAGAGAGGGTCTTAAGAATAAATGTATTAGACTTGAGAAACTTAATAGGAATGAGATGTCTAGGTGGTAGGTTAGGGCAACACTGAAGTAATACTTAAGATTAAATAGAATTTTGAGGGACCTGTGGTCTCAGATCTTCCCCACCTAACTACATCTGAGAACGTGGGGCTCTGAGTGGAACACGCAACCTGGATGGAATACAATTTTGTTTCCTGGGGCTCACGAAGAGCTTTAAATCAGCAATAATAAAGGAGGCATCCATCTGATGATTATATACATGGACTGTATCTCACAGTAACCTTCACGCCCAGTCTCATCAAGAGCAGCTGAATGTCAGCGTACGATATGGTTTAGCAGGAAGCTGTGGCACGCAATACTTTTTTGGACCGCTTTAGCCTCTGAGGAAGTGAAGCCCACGAAATGCGCAAGGCTGCGGCTGTATGTTTTTAAGGACCAAGAACAGAGCTGTACATACCAATAAATGCTTTTATGGGGAAGGGAAAAGCGGTGTTGTGTTATATATATATATATATATATGAGCCGTTTTAATAGACACAGCAAAGCATGATGCATTTCGGTATTCAAACCTTCCTCAGATGCTGCTGCTTCCGTGATGAGGCTCCACCCACGCCTTGAAAGTGTCCTGACTCGCCCTCATTGGAAGGTAAGTTACACCCCTCGTCACCAGTTGATAATGAGTGAAACTGTAGTCCATAATAGAACTTCATGTCCCAGCCAGCATTGCGCCCAAGTGGATGCTGCGTGAAAAGGGGGTCAATATTCAGGGTGAAGGCGCGGTAAATATGAATGGAGCATCCCGGAGTAGTGACAGTCTGAGGCTCACGAAGGTTCCCTTTCTACTCCAACCTCGTGTAATGACGTCAGCTCGGCCATGAGACGACAAACAAGTGAATGAAGCTCCTCGTGTGAACACGGGCTGCCACTGGCAGTGGTCCATAGCTTCATGCACATAGGAAGTGGGCAGAGGTTTTCGATACCTCGAACAATTGAAGAATGCCGATGAACAGCAGATGCCAGCATTCCTCTGCCACTTGATGGAGCGGAGCCTCTTGCGCGCCTCTGGCATGCACGCAAATCAAATAAACAAGCAGACCCCTCCGGTAAGGAAAAGGAAAGAGGCCACACAGGGAAACCTTCGGGAGCTGTTTTAATAGACACAGCAAAGCATGATGCATTTCGGTATTCAAACCTTCCTCAGATGCTGCTGCTTCCGTGATGAGGCTCCACCCACGCCTTGAAAGTGTCCTGACTCGCCCTCATTGGAAGGTAAGTTACACCCCTCGTCACCAGTTGATAATGAGTGAAACTGTAGTCCATAATAGAACTTCATGTCCCAGCCAGCATTGCGTCCAAGTGGATGCTGCGTGAAAAGGGGGTCAATATTCAGGGTGAAGGCGCGGTAAATATGAATGGAGCATCCCGGAGTAGTGACAGTCTGAGGCTCACGAAGGTTCCCTTTCTACTCCAACCTCGTGTGATGACGTCAGCTCGGCCATGAGACGACAAACAAGTGAATGAAGCTCAGCAGATATCAGATACCAGCGAGAAAGGAAATCAGGCGAGCCCACAAGGTTGATGCAGCAGGTGGAGTTTATTCCTGGCAGCAAAGATGACACGTTTCGACCATGTCCGTAATTGCCAGGATTTCCTGATAAAATTAGGGTGTGGTGGCTGCCCTATTTTCCTTTGCAGCACTGAGTGTACAATTGCTGAAACTTATATTGGGCACGCACAAGAACTGTACAAATATACAACCAGCCACATATCTGTCTCTTATGTGGGTCAGAAGCTTAAAGTGGCACCTTTTCTGAATGGGGATCGAGTGAAGGTCCTTCCGATGCTGGCTGATAAGTGCCCTCAATGCAGGTTGAGGATCAGTCCGGCTGCTGCATTCTGGATTGTCTGGAGCCTTTGCATGAGTTTGATGGTTGTGCCTGCATAGAGTGCGTTGCCGTAGTCTAGTCTTCTGGTAATGAGGACCCATGTCACAGTTTTCTTGATGCTGATGGGGAGCCATCTGAAGATTTTGCGGAGCATGCAGAGCTTAGGAAATGGCGGTGA
The DNA here is from genome assembly GCF_964261635.1 of Lissotriton helveticus. NCBI lineage: Eukaryota > Metazoa > Chordata > Amphibia > Caudata > Salamandridae > Lissotriton > Lissotriton helveticus. The sequence continues at coordinate 370,551,117 of NC_136059.1, forward strand.
CTTGACATTTCATGGAGAGTTCACTGTCAAGTATAATGCTGCGGGTGCAGGCGTGGTCTCTCTGTGTCGGGGTTAGTCTGAGCTCAGAGGGCCACTAGGAGTCATTCCAAGGGGTGGTATGTCTGCCGAAGATCAGCACTTCTGTTTTGTGCATGTTGAGTTTCAGGTAGTTTCTTTCATCTATGCTTCAATCTTCTTCATACAGTTGTGGAAGTTGGACTTCGTCGAGGTGGGGTCTGCTGAGAGTGAGGGGATGAGCTGTGTGTCATCGGCATAGAAGATGATGTTGATGTCGTGCTTTCTCACGATGCTTGCCAGTGGTGTCATGTAGTGACTGAGGGATGATCCTTGGAGTACGCTGCAGGTGGTGTGCTTTGGATGTGAGGTGAAGGATCGGAGGCTGAATTTCTGGATGAATCTAGTGAGGAAGGATGCCATCCATCTGAGTGCTTCATCTGTGGTTCCCATCTCGAGGAGTCAACCGACGAGTGTGTGGTGGGAAACGGTGTTGAAAGCTGCAGAGAGCACCAGGAGGATAAGGGTGGCTGATTCTCCTCTGTCAAGAAGGGCAAGGAAGTTGTCTGTTGCAGCAATCAGGGCTGTCTTGGCACTGTGATTGGCTCTGAAACCTGATTAGGATGGGTGTAGCAGGTTGATTCTCTCCAGATGCTTGGTGAATTGGAGGTTGTGACCTTCTCCAGGACTTTGGTGGGTAATGGGAGTTCGGAAATGGGACAGTAGTTCGGGAGCTTGCTCGGGTCTGCCAAAGGTTTCTTGAGGAGGGTCTAACCTCTGTGTGTTTCCAAGTATCAGGAACTGTGACTATTGTTATAGACATGTTGAGGATGATGAATTGATGGGAGCATGGGTTGGTGGGATCTCCTGAGTGGATGGAGTTCATGAGAGTTGTTGTGATTGGTGTGCTGAGTGGTTCGCATGTGTTGAGCCGGTGGTTGTGGTCAAAGTGTTGCTGAAAAGGTCGGAGAGTTGGGGCTCAAAGCTTCTATAAATGGTTGATATCTTGTTATGGAAGTGGTCGGTGAGGGTGTTGCAGAGTTCCAGTGGCTGACGGGCAGGTGAACTCTCTGATGATGGTGAAGAGTTCCTTGGTTTGGTTGGTGCTGGTCTCAATCTGCTGGGTCAGGGCCTCATTTTTTTTGTCTTTGAGTTGGTGGTGGTAGTTGGTTACGACTGATTTGTAGATGGCTTTGCTGGTGTGGTTCCTGCTGGTGCACCATCTTCTTTCCAGTTGTTTGCTCCTGTGTTTCGACGTACTGAGTTCTGGCATGTACCAGCTGGCTTGTTTGATAGGTCTGTGCATTTTTGATGGTTTGGTGGGAGTGATTTGGTTGGCGGCGCTGGTGATCCAGACGTTGAGGTTCTCTACTGTTTGGTCTAGGTTGGTGGTAATGTTTCGTTGCGCAATGCTGAGAGTGTTGGTCCATTGTTGCTGGGTGACCTTGTCCCAGCTGCAGTAGAGGGCTCAGTTTTGGTTTGGGGCGGTGCAGAGGTGTCCAGTGAGGGTGAAGTGTACGATGTAGTGGTCCAACCAGGTGAGTTCCGAGGTGTCACTGTATCTGATTCTTTTGCTGGACATAAAGATGGGGTCCAGCATGTGTCCTGCTTTGTGGGGTTAGTTACCACTTGTTTGAGGCCCATGCTGTCCAATCTTTCCAGGGGATCGGTGGAGCTGTTGTCGGTGTGGTGTCCAGGTGGAAGTTGAGGTCTTCTAGGAAGATGTAGTGTTCGGGGTGATGAATTCAGTGATGGAATCACTGAGGCCGGTTCATGGTCCTGGTGGTTTGTATGCCAGGGTGCCTTTTATGGTGGTATTGGCATCTGCGCAGAGCTGAAAGTTCATGTGTTCCATGATCGGCATGGTGTCATCATCGGTGATGGTGTATGTTATTGATTCCACCCTCGCCCCCAACGTGTAATGAAAGTCGCGTTGGGGGCGAGGGTGGAAATGGTGTCCCAGACTTCAGTGGCATGTTTCCAGATCAGTCTGGGGTTGATCAGGAGGCATCTTTTTTTTCAGGGGAGTCAGCATCCGAGGCTGGCGTGGTACTGGTTGCTGTAGTGTCAGACAGTGCTGGGGTGTAGATGAATCAGCAGTGGATGCAGGTGAGTGGTCCCGCTGTGGTGCGTGCTTATGCAAGACAGCAGTTGTTTACGGCACAGTGTCTGTGGGGGTGTGGAGGGCCAAGGTTTCTGGTGCTGTGTGTGGTCCAAGTACAAAAGGGCACAGATGAGGTTGCCCATGCGCCCTTGCATCGGCCTCCATAAGTAGCCATGGGAGGTGGGAAGGGCTGTGCGGGAGGGCAGAGGGCTGGATCAGTGAGAAAAGATGGCGCAGTAAAAACAGTCAGCAATAACAGCACAGTAGTGGGCACAACAATTGAAAAAAAAGTTAAAAAACAGTCAACAATTGAAGAACACGTAATGACAGAAGCGACAGGAGCAATACCGGTAAATATAAATACAAAACAATATGGGATAAAATACAAAACAAACAAAAAACAGTAAGAGGAGTGGCCATGACTCGAACACCAGTTCGAATGGGTCTCAAGGACCGAGACAGTGCCTCTGGACTACAATGATAGGCAGCAGGGGAGCAGCATTCAGGGCCTGGAAGGTCGAGGGCTACTCCATGATTCATGGATCTCCCCCTCCCAGGGGACTATTGGCTGAAACACTTGGGTTGAATACTTATCAGAATAGAATCTGGAGATACAAATTTCCTGGTGCAAACCTGCCTATTATATGCAGCGCCATAAACTGCACAGAAATCACAAACATTAGAGAAGACATGAATAAAAAGATCTCCTAAAACATTTAATAGCTTTGAAGGAAAGTGAATGATAATTTATCAATATTTCGTTTTCTTACAGACTCAGCTTTATTTCCACCTTTACATGTTACACTCTCTACTGACTTACGGCAACAACGCGTATCTCTCGAGTGGAATGCTAGTCACGAGGCTCACAACAGAGAATTAAAAATGCTTTTTCAGATTGAAGTGGGTCAAACTGAAAAGATGACCATTATCTGGACGGTAAGTGTTAGCTTTTTTTTTAAATAAACTAATTCTGCATATTTTAAAATAAAATCTTTTTCTTAACATGCTCAGAATTCAACAATTCAAGTAGGTATTTAACAGTATATTACAAGCTGCATGCTATTCAGTTTGGCGTTTCCTAGACAGTGCACACATGAAGCTTCAGTCCCATCCCTCTCCTCCCCCTTACTACTTCCTATGCTTATACATTATTTGCCTCAGTAGGTCCGCCAGATTTCCCAAACGTTTTCCTATTTCTTCAGGCACCCTCTGCTCTGGTAAATCATGTGTTCTGCTTGTTGACATCAGTCTAGGTCAGAAATCCAATTTGCACTTCAGGAGGGGCGACCGCCCCTCAGTGTTTAGCAATGTTTCGTTTTGCAATTACTGCGGCTAATATTAGCCATATGTTCGTGTAGGTAGGCCAAGTCTGTTCATTCGATATCAGCAGTAGGAACCACCTGGAGTCATGTTTGTCCCAACCACCTCTGTCATTATTTTCCCAATAAGTTTGTAGCACTGGGCACTCCCACAACAGATTAAAAAAGGATCCCTCCTGCCCACACCGCCTATGGCATTGACTACTCCCGGTGTGCTCCATGTGTTGTAATGTGGTTCGGGGATAATACACCCTATGCAGGATTTTAAGCTGGATAAGTCGGAACCTGGCACATATTCCTACTTCCCGGGGTCTCTGTATAGCTTCTGCCCATTCTTCGTTATCTATCGGTAAACAACCTTTACAACGCAACTTTTACCACGCAGTGCTTTACAACGCAACTTTTACAATGCAAACCATTACAACGCATTGCGCTGGGGGCGCTCTAGGATAGGGAATAGGTTTAATGTACTATCCAACACCTTCCCTACTATCCACGGGGACTGGAGTTGGAATAGTAAATTAAACAATTCACTATCCAGCGCCTAAAAGCACTATGCGTTGTAAAGGTATGAGTTGTAAAACTTGCGATGTAAAGGTAGGCGTGTAAAAGTATGCGTTGTAACGTCATACATCCTTCTGTATATACATGAAATGGCACAGGTGGTCAGTGGGTAAGTCAACAGTCTGTCCTCTAGTGGAGATGCTGATGGAAGTGTGGTCCCCTCTTGTACATAGTTTTTAAGGGAATGTACCTCAGACATTCTCCTTGTGTCAACTCATACTCTGTTTGCATAGTTGCAAATGTTATGTAGGCCCTGCCTCTCCATACATCCCCCAGCTTTTCAAAAGCAAGTAACTGCCATTTATTGAAGTTTTGCAGAGTGCTTATTTTGTGGAGCTGCTTGCTGTCCCACAACTTCCCTTCCCTTCCCAGAAATCTGGTAGCCGCATTCCATACCTTAACTACTGTTTGTGTATGTGGCAGGAGATCCCTAATCCCTCCTGTCCTGTAAAGGAGGGAAGGATAACCTCTCCCTCCAATGCTTAGTCTGTCGACTCTATAGGCCGGTTCTGCCCTGTCTCCGAACACCCAGTCATTAACACATACTAACTGTGGGGCCCAATAGTATAACTTACTGTCTGGGACCGCTAATCCTCCCCCATAAACTCCTCTCTGTTGTTTATGTAATGCAATTCGTAGGGGCCCCCGGTCCATATCAACGCTCTTAAGTCAGCCTCAATTCTCTTGAAAAGAGCTCATTGGGGGTGTTTTGAATGGGGTACAATAGTCATGGAAAGGTTGTCATCTTAAATAAAGCTGCACGACTCATCAAAGTGAGGGCCAGTGTTTTCCATCGTTCAGCATCCGCACTAAATCTGATCAGTTGCTTTTCAGCATTTCTCTTATAGAAGTCCTGTGGGTTTCTGGTTATATTAATCCCCAAGTACTTAAAGCCTTCAATTTCGACTGGGATCATGCATCAGCTTGGGAGTTTCGGAGAGCCTACAGCCAGTGGAAAGAGCAGCGACTTATCCCAATTAATACGATACCCAGAGTAGTCTCCGTAAATACAGAGGTTTGAAGTATTCTATCTACAGATTGCCTTGGTGTAGACAGAACATCATTTGCATACAAGGATATGCGTTCTTCCCATTCCTCCCTGATTGGGATACCCCATATCAGCGGGTCGCATCTCACCATATGCGGCCAGGCATTCCAGGGACAGGGCAAAAAGCAACAGGGACAGAGGGAATCCCTGTCTAGTACCCTTTTGCAATGTAAACACTGGGGAAGTGGTTAAGTTGATCCTCACCCTTGCGTGGGGGTGTTAATACAAAAGCTGGACCCATCTAATGAAAGCAGGTCCAAAGCCCAAATGGCCCAATACCGCGAACACATAGTTCCATTCTATATTATCAAAGGCCATTTTGGCGCCCAATGATAATAGAGCCTAAGGGTGTAATTCATCCATAGATGTTATGTGTAGGACCCCAAATAGTCGTTGCAAGTTGAGCCTCGTACTTCTACGGGGCATAAATTCCCCCTTGATCCGGATGTATAAGGGACGTAAACACTGTCACCAAGAGTGTAGACAGTGCTTTGGCCAGAACTTTAGCCTCGTAATTTATCGAGGATATTGGCGTGTATGACCCACAATGTTCCGGGGGTTTACCCTCCTTGGGAATTACTACTATCGTTGCCTCTCACTGATCAGGCGGGAGGGCCCCCACAGTGTTGCCTCCATGAACATTGCAAGTAAGTGCTCTGCTTATTTATCGAGTATAGATTTAAATAATTCGACTGGTAGTAGACCATTCAGTCCCATTGCTTTCCCTTATTGCAATGCATGTGTGGCAGCCTTGAGCTCCTCTACTGTTAAGTCTTTATCTAGCATTTCCCTGTCCACCTTAGAGAGGGTTGGCATCTGGATGTCCTTAAGGAATTCCGCACATTCCTCTTCGGTGTTTGTTGAGGGTTAAGAGTAAAGTGACTCATAATATGTAGCGAAGGCCTCTGCAAATTTCCTTACCCATCTCATGTCTCTGACCCAGCTTATCTATTATTCTGGGGATCCATTTATGCTCAGTTCTTTTTTTGTCTAGCCATGCCAATAGCTCGTTAGCTTTGTCTCCTACGTCATATAGCCTATGTTGCATGGCTCCGGCCTGAATTCTGGCATTGTCCTCCATTAAGTCCCTAAGTTCTTTTTGTTTTAGGTGCAGATTGTGTCTTGTGTTTGTAGTGTTGGACTTTCTCCCCCAGTTAAGATACTATGGTCAGACAATTACCTTGTCCCGTTTAGTGTGCAGGGCGTGTACAGAAGGGATAAACCTAAGCGACTACCTTTTCCTAGACGTAGGAACTGGAGGAAATTTAATCAGGAGACATTTGATGCTGCCCTTAATGAGGAAATACCTTCACTGAGTCAAACTCTCAGGGTAGCCTGGAAGGAGTTTGAGGATTGGATAACTAAGGCCCTAGATAAGGCTGCTCCTTGGACCCAAAAAGCTCCTGCACGTGGGTCTAGATCTGCCCCGTGGTACAACGAGGAGTTGTGTGCAGCTAAGGCCAAATGTAAGGTTCTTGAACGCCAATGGCGGAAAAGCTATGCTATAACTCACAAAGAATCTTACAGGAATGGCCTTAGGGCGTATCATAAACTGATTAGAAAGGCGAAACGGGACCATATTAAAAAGAGGATTGAGAATTCGGGTAACTCATCCAAAGAGCTCTTTCTAATATATAAGGAACTTACATCCCTCTCGGCGACTGTGACTGAAGATCCCCCCTCTGTTGAGATCTGCAAAAACATAGCGGATTACTTTGTATGTAAAGTTGAAAAGATCTATGAATCTTTTTAACAGAATACTACAGCAGCCACCCCAGCTAGGGTCGCCTATGATGGACCCAGGGAGAGTTGCACCCTTGAGGAATTCAGGGTTCCTTCACGGGAGGAATTGATAAATACCATCTCAGGGATCCAATCTGGTTCTCCTACAGACGTAGCCCCTGCCAAGATCCTTAGAAACCACCTACAGCTACTGGGCGACCATATAGGCAATCTCGCCACTTTATCATTTCAAGAAAGTTGGGTGCCTGAGGAATGGAAGTTGGCCCAGGTCGTTCCGATTAAAAAGAAAGCTAGTATGAGTATGACCCAGCTAGATAACCTCCGTCCGATATCTCTTCTGCCTTTCTGTGCTAAGGTAGTTGAGAAAGTGGTGAACAACCAATTGGTCAGCTTTGTGGAGGATAACCTCCTTCTCCACTCCTCCCAATCGGCTTTTAGAGCGAAGTATTCCACGGAGACTGCTCTCTTCTTTTCCACCGAATTGCTTCGCCGTAAAGCTGATGATGGTCACACTGCAGCGCTAATTTTATTGGACCTGAGTGCGGCTTTTGACACTGTGTCGCACTCGGGTCTTCTTGCACGCCTTAGTGAGATGGGAGTAGTGGGCCGGGCCCACGATTGGATTAGCTCTTTTCTGGCGGACAGGAAATTTCAAGTTCACTGCCCCCCATATAAATCCAGACCAAGATCTGTTAGACAAGGGGTTCCGCAGGGCTCTATATTGAGCCCTACACTGTTCAATGCATACATGGAGCCCCTTGCAAGATTAGTGGAGTCCTATGGGGTGGATATTGTCTCTTACGCAGATGTAGCGCCAGGATGCCCTTTGGGTGACAGGACTGCGCTCTATAAATACACAAAATAATAATAATAAATAATACCCAACTGGTGATCACGCTATCTCATGACCCAGTTGGGGCAGCAGAGAATTTCTCCTCCTGTCTTGTAGCGCTTGCTGGCTGGATGTAGGGCAATTGTTTGCGCCTCAATGGCAACAAGACGGAACTTCTTATCATCGGTCCGTCTCCGTCGGTATGGACCTCAGCTTGGTGGCCAGCTGACTTGGGTACTATGCCCACTCCATCTGCCACGGTGAAAAATCTGGGGGTTATTTTAGATTCTAATCTCGCCTATACCCAACATGTGAGGAGTGTAGTTGGGAAATGTTATGGCACACTCAAGGTGCTTCGCAAGATCTTAGACCTTCTCCCGTTTAAAGCTAGGAAATCCCTAGTGCAGTGTTTCCCAAACTGTGGTCCGCGGACCCCCAGGGGTCCGTGACACATTCCCAGGGGGTCCGTAGGCAACAGTTTTAAAAGCACAGAAACGTTTCTTGTATAATTAGCAGCTTTCCAGCAACAATAAAAGTGTCAAGAGAATGCCAGTGATTAATGTACCTGCTGAGGAGAGTTTTGTTCAGTGCAGCTTTGATTTAACTTATGTAGCACAGAGGGTTAATGTGCCTAGTGCAAAGAACGTGTAACATGCATCTTAAAAAGCAGTATTTTATGTTCCTAGGTTCGTGGTTACTGCTTTTGTCACAGAGATTCTTTTGTTACTGTGCACTTCATGAGTGACAATCGTAATCTAGCAGAGGGACCTATAAACTGTCATCAAAGAGCTGCATGCAAACTGCATGCTACCAGTTAGTAACTTATATTTTGTCCCAGTTATTCATTATCCCGATGCTGCTAAAAATATATATTTGGGTGGAAATAAATTTTTAATGTTATAGTCAATGCTAGCCACTGTGTTATGTTCTGAATCCTGAGTTTGTGCTTTTCCAGACCAAGCACTCTTTAAACATTTTATATACACACTGATTTACATGTATGATTCAATGTCTCTACATGTGTGTGATGTAAAGTGCTCTGACATCCTACAATGGTATGAGATACTATAAAACAAATGAAATACATGTGACAGAGGGGCTATTACTTCAATATAAAATACTAAGGGCCAGATGTACGATCTGTTTTTATATGCGCGAACGGGTTTGCGAGCCCATTTGCGCATGCAAAAACCTATTGGGCCATGAACATAGCCCATTTCGCGAGTCGCAATTCGTTTGCAACTCTCTAAATAGGTTTTGCACTTGCTATTTGGAAGGGGCATTCCCTTCCAAATAGCGAATCTCAAAACCATGTACAAATATTTTGCGGTCGCAAAACAGTCACAATTACCACCTACTTCAAGTAGATGGTAATGCATTTGCAAATGAGAAGGGGTCCCCAGAAGACCCCTTCCCATTTGCAAATGCATGCAAAATTATTTTTTAAGGGCAGGCAGTGGTCCCAGGGACTCTGCCTGCCCTTAGAAAATGAAACGAAAACGTTTCATTTTCTTTTTTTTTTTAAATGCATGGTTAACAGGCTGCATTTTTTTTTAAATTGCTTTATTTAAAAGCAGTCCGAGACATGGTGGCCTGCAGAGCCCAGCAGGCCACCATCTCTGGGAGGGCCGGCATTCCCAATGGGCTCGCAAATTGCGAGAGGCTCATTAATATTAATGAACCTCGCAATTTGCGACCCCATTGGGAAACCCAAACAGTGTTAAACACACTGTTGTACATTTCATTTAGCAACTCGCAATTTGCCACTCGCAATGTGTTGCCAATTGCGAGGCGCTAAATGAAATGGTCGTACATCTGGCCCCAAAATCCTTAGTACTTTGAGTATTTGTTTTGTGTGCACACGTGTGTATTTTTTTTTAATTACTGTTTTAATGTTTGAAAGTTAAATCATACAAATTGCTTGGGGGTCCCCGGCTTCCAGTGGTGACTCAATGGGGGTCCTCAGGACTCAAAAGTTTGGGAACCACTGCCCTAGTGCATGCCCTAGTCACCCCTCACCTTGACTATGGGAACTCACTGCTATGTGGGCTTAGTAAAAAGGGCCTGAGCCAACTGCAATGTGTCCAGAATGCGGCGGCCAGGCTAGTACTGAAAATGCCTAGGAGATCATCTGGTAAGCGGGCACTTCATACCTTACACTGGCTTCCCATGCAAGAACGCATTCGGTTTAAAACTTTGTGTATTACCCACCGAATTGCTCAGGGCCGTGGCCCCTCCTATCTCCAGAAGATGATGACCATATACCGTCCTAGACGGTCGCTAAGATCTTTGGGGAGCATGCAGATGGTGGTCCCCCGCATTCGTCGCGCTCGGATGGGAGGGAGATCTTTTAGGTTCCTCGCCAGTAAATACTGGAACGAACTTCCGCTCGATTTCCGGATGGAACCTTCAGAATCTCGTTTCAGGCTGAAACTGAAAACGTACTTATTTCCCAAGGTCTAGTTGCCTGCTGCCTTGTGTCCTCTCCCCTCGGGGCTGTTGGACTTTCATTTCGGAGCTCTGTCGTTATGCATCCACAGCGCGGGGACGCACTGTTTTTCTCTGTAACCAGGCGCTTAATAAATGTTTTTATTATTATTATTATTATTTAGTGCTTTGCACTGGTTGCCGATGAGGTGGGTTTCCTGAATCAGGACTATGTCTGGTATATGTTTTTTAATAAATTGTAGCACCATTGAGGGCTTAATTCCTACATTCAGACATTTGACATTCCAGGACATTACCCTCCCAACTCACCCTTCATTCCATGGTGGGATGGACGCTAGCCGAAGTGTCATCCTGTCTAGCATAGCAACATCTGTGCACAATCTCCGCGCCTCAACCTGAACTATGTAACTTCTACTGTTATAAACCCCGAACCAAAAACTAATACCCTCCTCCCCACTCCCTGCCACCCTGCTAAAGAGGTTGTACATAGCTTGCTCGTCAACCCGCAGAGCGCCTGTCACCCCAAATCTACACTATATCAACACTCAGTAGTGGGGTGTCTCTGTCGCAAGCATATACCACTCAGTCCAAGCTGTGTTTTCAATTCTTATTTTCAACTTCTGATGTTCAAAGTCTTTCATTGGCATGTTCAATACATCTTTAGTTTTCTAATATTCAACACTGGTAGCTCGTTAGTCCAGGCACTTGCCCCACTTCCTGGCACCTCAGGCCAGAGTCAGTTCAAGAAGCTGTGCCGCTTGCTGTACATGAGTCGCTTTCCTTCGCCCCAGACGTCTCAGGGACGCGCACTCGCTCCCTATTGTCCTGGCCTTCATCTGGGTCTTTAGGATTCTGTCTCGATCCTCTTGCTTGTGTTCGGCCTCCCGGATATCGCCTCTCCACCAATTCCCATACCATCTCCGGTTTGAGGAAGAGCCAAGTCTTACCATCTGGTATGATTTTGAATTTGGCTGGAAAGAGCATCATGTATTTAATTCCCTTCTCGCATAGTTTCTTTGCCTCCTCAAAGCTTCTGCACTGTCTTTGCACCTGGAGGGTAAAATCTGGGAAGAACCTAACCTGAGCGTTTTCGCCTGCGGCTCTAGCAGACTGGAGGATGGCGTCTCAGTCACTGTGGTTTAAAAGTTTAGTGATAATTGTCCTTGGGGGGGACCCCAGTTTAGGCGGCAGGACCAGGGCCTGATGCACCCTCTCAATGGAAAAGAACTTGGACAGACTCTTAGGTTTTAGTTTGTTCACAATGAAATCCTCCATGAAGAGCTCTACGATGGGGTCTTCCACTCCCTTCGGGCCCCCTACCACTCTAATATTGTTCGGTCGGGCCCTGCCCTCTTGGTCCTCGGGTTTGGCCAACATCACTGTGGTTTGATAGATTCATTTCTGTACTTGCCCCTCTAGTCCCTTTGTTACTGATTGTATCTGAGCAATTTGAGTTTCGGCCGTAAGGACTTTGTCTCTGAGTTTGGATAAATCTGTTCAAATTAAATTAACCTCAATCGTCACAGTATCAATCTTCGGCTCAAGGGTGCCCTTCTGGTCCTTTATGGCAGCAATTATAGAAGTCAAAGAGGGCTCCTCAACGTCCTCATCTCGCACAGCATGCGGGGGTTTCGGGATTGTGTAGCTGTCCATCTTGTTTGACTGCGTTATTGACTGTCCCTTAGGCTTCACCATTATGGGTTTAGGGGCTCAAGGAATGTTGCTGCTTCTCTCAACAAGATCTCATTTATCCCCCATCTTAGCCCTGTGGTCCAGCCATCATCCACCATCCAGGTGGCCCAGTTCCCTGGGGGCCAGCGTTTTAGATCTCTGAGTGTGTAGCCATGCCCGGCTCACCTGTAAGCTGGATTTCTCAGTGCCGCCCTGGCAGATTGTGGGTAGGGTTCTGCAGCTATAGTTCTGACGCTGCCCACTGTCAAGGCTCTGACTTGCTAGTAGGGCCCTGCTGGAATTGCCCCTCTGCCAGTTGGGCCAGGTATGTAGTCTCACACGTGGCGGTCAGGGTCCTTAAACCTTCCGTAGGATTCTACTGACCCCCCAGTGGGCCTCAGTCTTCTTGGGCCCAGTCGCCCCCATGTGGCAGGGGGGGGATTCAACTCCGACCCGGATTCCTGGCTCAAGGCCCGGGAGCACCCAGCTGTATGTCACTGTCGCTTTCCACTCTGCCCCATGCAGTCTCGTGCCTTTCCCCAGTGCAGATTGCTCCGCCTTAATTCACCCAGCCTGCCCTCCAACCCCCACTCAGAGGGTGAGTTTTATTGCCATGGACCCACCACGGGTCCATGGAATTAAGCCGGAGCAAACCGCACTGGGGAAGGGCACGAGACTGCAGGGGGCCGAGTGGAAGGTGACGGTGACATTGATCGATTGGCACTCTGCCTCCTTTTATTCTCTGGCGGGGACCTGTTTGGGATTCGCCACCACCTCCCCTGGACCACTCGATCTCTTTCTTCCTAGTACGTTTGGTCTCTAAAATGAGCTGTACCTTTTAATATCAGGGATTGAGAAGGCCACCTCGGGTCTCTGAACCTATTCGGGACCGTCCAGTCCTCCGTGGGCAGAGGGGGTGCGAATCACCACCAGTCCAGACTCACCACCTGGGGCCTGGGAACCCCGTCGCCTCAATCGCCGTCCGATGGTTTCGGATCGTAGATCCAGCAGGGCACACGCTAGATCGACCCTGCCCCAGGTGGCTTCCGGTTCCTCTCCCGCTCCACGGCACCTGGGGCTGCAACGCCTCTAAACACTCCGGCGTCGGGGACTACTCTGCCGGAGGGCTCCGCCGCCATCCACTCGACTGTACTTATTTTAGAGTTCTCAGCAGGCGCCGCCCGCCCCGTTATCCAGCTCACCTTCGGGGGCCGAACGCCGCCACCACAGACCGCAGGGCCTTAGCACGATTGGCACTCCACCGCCAGCTGTTTTTCAGCCAGGCACCAACCTGGACTTCTCTGCCGCCCACCCATTGCCTCTCGAGCCCTTTCCTCCCCGCACTCGTCATCACCAGATGATCATTTCTTTTGTTTCGGGGATTGTGAAGGCTCCGGCCTGCGTTTCAGGGCGTGGCCTCACAGTCTTCCGTTTCTATGTATTCTCCGTTCAGGCATCGTTGACCCACGGTTTCTCAGGTCCATCCGAATGCTCGGTGTTCAGGGCCACCGATTCCAGTGTCTGAATGTCAAGAGTTCCTCGGATTACAGACGGACGGCAGGATTAATCGTTGCTAAGCGCGGAGCTCAGCTAAGAGCGGGCATGTTCGCTCACGACCAAGCCACGCCCCCTAATTCTGCATATTTATCAGATATTTTCTGTAGCTTGAAGTGCGTAAATGATTATTTACGGTGGAGCATTACAGCATCTTTCCTTTAACGAGTTTAGAAGGTGAAATGGCCCACTCCAGCAACTAATATTAATCTTGGAATCTACTTGCCAAACTGATTGGGTGGTCTGGTAGGGGACTGTCTGCGGGGACGGGGCTGTGAGGCAGACACTCAACAATATCAGCATTTTCTTCTACCTTTTAAAGTGATGTAGTGATCTTCGGCCAAGTTCAGTATATATGTGCAGGATGTACTTGTTTTTTGCAGCTTTAAATAGCGCAAACGTGGCCAGAGGGCATTAAAGCGCTTTACACAAGAATTAGGAGTTGCACACAAAAGCACCTTTTTGCCTTTATGGCACGTGAAGATTATTAAGGGCCATATTACGACTTTTTAGGTCCTACAATGGATGGTGCGTGACCACCAAAGTTGTGGTGCTGCCTCCCGCCATATTAGGAGATAAATCCTTGTCTGGCGGGTGGTCCCGGTGCAGTCTAAGGCAGTAGTCTGTCAGGCTCATTGAAGAGCCTGACATGTAGACTGCCGAATCTCATAGCACCGACTGCACGGTCCTGCTCGGTGTAGCATACATGCTACACTGTGCAGGAACTGGGGGTGCAAAACCAGCAAGTCACTACATGTGCCCCCGCATGGACCCCCAGGCCCAAGAGCGGCAGGGAGCCCTTTTAAGTCCCCCTTTATTTCCTTCTTGCTCTCCAGAACACTGATGGGTGCCCAAAAGCTTTTGGACAGCTTTGGGGTTTTCTGCAAACAGCAAGGACTGGAGATTTATTTGGACAAAACCAAATATGTGGTATTTAATCCCTGATCAACATCCTGTCAAACCATCGCTCTTAATGGCGAATGCCTTGAACTGGTTGGAGTGTTTGTTTGTCTGAGGGTGACCCTCTCTGATCGATTCGATTGGCTATGGCAAATCCAAAAGTGCAAGCCGTTTTTCCCGAATTTGCATTTCCTGGGATTCCTCTTCACGGAGCCACATCTTTGCTGACACTGGACTCTGGGAACTTTGGAAAACACTGAGCCAGAGGCAGAAATGTACTGCCTGCAGGGGCCGGGACTGCGAGACTCAGCGAGCATCGCGCATCCAGCAACTGAGCGCAGCTGGTGTCTCTTCCTACCCCCTGCTCCTTGCTCCTATTTACGGCTCGCGGCCCCGCTTCGCGGGAGCCGCTCGCAAGCCGTTTTTGCCGCATTTGCATTTCCTGGGATTCCTCTTCACGGAGCCACATCTTTGCTGACACTGGACTCTGGGAACTTTGGAAAACACCGAGCCAGAGGCAGAACTTCACCGCCTGCAGGGGCCGGGACTGCGAGACCCAGCGAGCATCGCACATCCAACAACTCAGCGCAGCTGGTGTCTCTTCCCGCCCCCTGCTATTTGCTCCTATTTACGGCTGGCGGCCCACGCTTCGCGGGAGCCGCTCGCAAGCCGTTTTTGCCGCATTTGCATTTCCTGGGATTCCTCTTCACGGAGCCACATCTTTGCTGACACTGGACTCTGGGAACTTTGGAAAACACCGAGCCAGAGGCAGAAATTCACCGCCGCAGGGGCCGGGACTGCGAGACTCAGCGAGCATCGCGCATCCAACAACTGAGCGCAGCTGGTGTCTCTACCTGCCCCCTGCTCCTTGCTCCTATTTACGGCTCGCGGCCCCGCTTCGCGGGAGCCGCTCGCAAGCCGTTTTTGCCGCATTTGCATTTCCTGGGATTCCTCTTCACGGAGCCACATCTTTGCTGACACTGGACTCTGGGAACTTTGGAAAACACCGAGCCAGAGGCAGAACTTCACCGCCTGCAGGGGCCGGGACTGCGAGAGCCAGCGAGCATCGCACATCCAACAACTCAGCGCAGCTGGTGTCTCTTCCCGCCCCCTGCTATTTGCTCCTATTTACGGCTGGCGGACCCCGCTTCGCGGGAGCCACTCGCAAGCTGTTTTTGCCGCATTTGCATTTCCTGGGATTCCTCTTCACGGAGCCACATCTTTGCTGACACTGGACTCTGGGAACTTTGGAAAACACCGAGGCAGAACTTCACCGCCGCAGGGGCCGGGACTGCGAGACTCAGCGAGCATCGCGCATCCAACAACTGAGCGCAGCTGGTGTCTCTACCTGCCCCCTGCTCCTTGCTCCTATTTACGGCTCGCGGCCCCGCTTCGCGGGAGCCGCTCGCAAGCCGTTTTTGCCGCATTTGCATTTCCTGGGATTCCTCTTCACGGAGCCACATCTTTGCTGACACTGGACTCTGGGAACTTTGGAAAACACCGAGCCAGAGGCAGAACTTCACCGCCTGCAGGGGCCGGGACTGCGAGAGCCAGCGAGCATCGCACATCCAACAACTCAGCGCAGCTGGTGTCTCTTCCCGCCCCCTGCTATTTGCTCCTATTTACGGCTGGCGGACCCCGCTTCGCGGGAGCCGCTCGCAAGCCGTTTTTGCCGCATTTGCATTTCCTGGGATTCCTCTTCACGGAGCCACATCTTTGCTGACACTGGACTCTGGGAACTTTGGAAAACACCGAGGCAGAACTTCACCGCCTGCAGGGCCGGGACTGCGAGACCCAGCGAGCATCGCGCATCCAACAACTGAGCGCAGCTGGTGTCTCTTCCCGCCCCCGACCTCCTTACTTAAGCACGCCTTCCTCCCACGGAACGCGGGACGGAGCACGGGGTGAAGCCCGGGCCAAGGGCGGGCCCGTTGTAGCCCGTTAGAGCCCGACTGAGACCGGACCGGGCCCCCTCCCTAACCCCTACTCTTACCCTCGGCTGAGTGGCTGCATGTATGTACTTTTCATATTATACATCTGGATAGAGTCACTAGTTGTATAGCCTAGTGACCTCTTTTGGTAAATAATGTCCACCCGTGGGAGCAGAAGTAAAACAGCGGCGGGGGGACCCTATCAATGGGTACCTTGGACAACTTTATCATAAGGGCTAATACCTTCATAGATCAAGGGATTACACTAATGGAGCACAGGGTGTCCCAAGACCTTGCCTTGGTAAAAAAAAGATCTTCTTTGGGGCAACTTGCAATGGCTAAAACCCCCGATCAATCTAGGGCTGTGGGTCTCATAGATATCCAGGCAGATGTACATGTCAATAGATGTAGTTTCCCCAACACAGTAGACCTTTCAGTGTCTCACCTATCATGTGACACTCATAATAAGCACTGACTTGGAAAAATCGCCAGATTTAGTCACCAGTATCACACAGGAAGATCAGAGCGCCACTATACTGAGGGGTAGGAGGGAGGGTGCTATCCCCAAAGTACGGAAGACAAAAAAAGCGAGGGGAAGGGGACGACATCAGAAAAAGACAAATGTGGCCCCCGTACAAAAACCGAATATAGATCAGGACCCACATGAAAATGACGCTATATTAGAGGCTGGGAGTATAGGGATCATAGAAGGTTCAACCAGCCTGGTTAGGGAAAGTGTCAGTGGGGAGGCGGCCAACACCCAATTTTTAACAAAGATAGAAGAGCTTATTAAATCTTATCTCTCTCCTATCGAGGAACAATTATCCCACATTGGAAAACAACTAGCTGATCTCTGCACCATGCCTAAAAACCAAAGACCACCGGGGGTCCAAAAAGTAGGGGGTACCAAACCAAATAGTAACAAACCCACAGTACAAGCTCCCAAATACCAACCCCAAACCAGTCGCAGTCGCTGTGAAGACAGTTGAAAAGATTGATAAAATCAGCACGTCTGCTAACCCACCTGGCGAGGGGGCCACACCACCAAGGGTACACACCACGCAATCAAAGGAAAATAAAAATGGCGGAGAGCCGGCAAGAGGTAGAGTGGTAAACCTCCCCCCAGAGGCCACACCTTATGTGGTGGTAATGACGGGGGTCCCGGAACTGGAGGCTCCCGGGGAGGAAGCTAATTGGTCGATACTCAACAAAGTTCGACATTGGCTTAACCTAAACCGGCCTTTACCCCCGCATCGTCCAAGCAAGATTCTGACTGTGGGGAGGGTGTCATGGTTGGGTCATCAGAGGAAAACTGTGCAGGGTGACTGTGAGCTGATTAACTTTGCGGACCCTTATACTGCCGCCCATGTTTGTTCATGGGACACCCAAGACAGGCTCGAGGGCATAGCTACCAGGCGACTTTCTTTTTTTTACCCCTCTAGGAGTGGCCTCACGCGGGACCATGTTGATAGAAATTGGTATAGAGCAGGCCATCGAGTCCGGGGTCAGGAATGGGGCACATGGGGGGAGCAACCAACCACAGAGCAAGTTCCTAGGGACAATTGGGGTGGCTTTCCGATCATAAACAGATTTAGCTGTCTGGATGTGGTCGATTGAAATCCAAAATCATCAAGTCTTTTAAACAAGGGGAAAGTGGCTCTTATAGCGGCTAATAATCCTGATAATGGGAAAGTGGTTTCTATATCTGACAGCAATTCTGATAGCAGCGGGATCATAACCACCACACAAACAAAGGCCTTGGGGGGTAATGATGACAGTAGCCTACCGCCGAATATAGCTAGTTCCGTAGAAGCTATTGGTGAGCCTATTTACTGTCTTCAGGGTGGGAATAATGGGGTTACCCCTGACCGGCTCGATACTGGTCACAGAGTTATCCATCTGTTATCTTGGAATGTGGCTGGGTTAAAAAATAATATGATCCTACCAGAATGGAATGCGTTCATCGAGAAGTTCGATGTATGCATGTTCCAAGAAACCTGGAGCTTGCTCCCAGTGCACAAATCCGGCTATGCAACCTTTTTCCTTCCAGCAATAAGTTGCGGGAAGGGCAGACCGGCGGGAGGCCTTCATGTATGGGTAAAAATTGGACTGAATTGGGATGTCACGACCCATGAATCCGCGAGTAGAGATATTCTACACCTTTCATTTGCAGGGCACATTAAGGGGACTAGGATAGATCTATTTAATATCTATTCTAGAGGTACTCCGGGGGATTTGACCTCATGCACATTGACGACCTTAGAACAGGTATTAGCCAAATGCCCCCCAACATCCAAAATCATAGTGGGTGGGGATTTTAACTGTACATTTGAACCCCTAAGTAGGGATGATCCCCTAGGCATAGAGGAGGAGGATTCTAGACCTTGTAAATGTAAATGTAAATGTAGGTGTACTTATATAGCGCAAACCTGTCACCCAAAGGGCATCCTGGCGCTTGCTTAGGGAACCCGTCCTGGTATTCCCCTGTGAGAAACCCCGGCAGGGTGTCCACAAGGTGAAAGCCAGGCATCCCGCCGCGAGGGGCCGTAGTGGAGATTAAGCAAGCTATTGCCCAGAGTTGCAGAGTGTGACCCCGTGATTCGAGTAGGCACCGGAGCGAGAATTGTCGAGTCCATGGAATTTTTGAGCCCGAGACCCGCCGAGGCGGGGAATCGAACCCTGGTCCACGGTCGATCTCAGCTTCCGGGTCTGCCGCCTCTAACCACTGAGCCACGCTTCTCCAATTAGAAAATGGTCAGCAAGGGCAATTCAGATCAATGCCCTGACCATGGAATTTAATTTAAGAGCGCTAAATGGCCGGACAATCTCTGATCGCGCCGGAGCGATGACCTTTAACAGGCTTAATGGCCCATCAAGAATTGATTACATCTTATTGGATGTCACATTGTGGCGCGATATAATAGACATGGAGGTAGTACCTTCGCAGGATAGCGACCACAATCCTTTATGTATGAAGCTAAGGTGGGGTAAACACAAGGAAAGTGGGATTAAAGTCCCCTTGAGGACAACCAATGAGGTCATCCCCTACAATGGCAATCGCAGGCTGAAATGGGATAAGATTCAATTCCAGGAAGGGAAGCTTGAGAGGATTAGGGCGCACGTAGCAGATCTGACTGTAAAGCTGGAAGATCTTGAACTGGAAAATGGTAGTGCCCAGGGGCCGTCCTTCTCCTTGGCTTATAAAAACGCAATAAAGGAAGTTGGACAATACTTCTCAATCCAGGGTAAAAGGGGTAGAGTGAATAGTAAACTGGCCAAACCCAGTAACCTGTGGTATTCGGACTAGTGCAAGGTAAAAAGGAAAGAGTTGACAGTTGCCCTGCTTAAAAAGAATCCCTCACTAGTTAGAGCGGCTAGGAAGGATTATGCGAGGGTATTAGTGTTGGCCAAACGTGAGTGGGAGGAAAAACATTGGCAGGATCTTAAATCCACAGCCAGTAAGAAGAATGCCACGCTGTTCTGGGAATTGATCAACAAGGTTAGGCAGCAAACCACACCACCTATCGCCTACCACATAACAGAACAACAATGGTATTCCCACTTCTCTGCACTGTATGGCGGGATAGAAGTGTTATCTCCATCTCCCCCAGACCCCGATATTAGGGACCAATCTCCACTGGTGCTTTAGGAACCATTTCAGCCCTCTGAGGTATTACTGGCCATTAGACATCTGACTCCGAGGAAGGCAGCTGGCCCTGATGGGATACCAGGGGATCTACTTTTGGAGGAAACTGTAGCCTGGGCCAGCCTCATTGCATTAATAATGAATTTGATCTCCAAGGGCCACCCTGTGCCAGACTCGTGGAAGGGAGCAGAGGTGGTAACAGTGTATAAAAAGGGTGCTAGAGATGACCCTGCCAATTACAGACCGATCAGTCTGATAGAAGTGATCCAGAAGGTGGTTGGCAGGGTCATCATATCCAGGGTGGGTGTATGGATGGAGGAGGAGCATGTCCTTTCTCATTTCCAAGCAGGGTTTCGACAGAAGGTGGGCACGATGGACCAGGTCTTCCGTTTTTTTGCGATCTATTGGAAGGCTGTGACCATTAATAAGGGTAGTCTTTACCTGGCAATCATAGATCTCAAAACGGCGTTCGACCTGGTCCCTCGTGCAAGATTGTGGGATATCCTGGAGAAGATGGGTTTCCCAGGGCCACTTTTAGGATTCATTGTGAAGATCCACGAGGGGAATTACGCAAGGATTAGATGGGGCACCCAGGGACACCTGACAGAGAGGGTGCCCGTGAGGAGTGGAGTCCGCCAGGGATGTGTTATGGCGCCGACCTTGTTCTCCCTCTTTGTGAATGGTGTGGTGGACCACCTGAGGGAGGAAGCGGCCGATGCGCCATACCTGATGGGGGAAAAAACACCTGCCCTACTCTTCACGGATGACACCATCTTGATCTCCAAATCCCCCATAGGCCTCCAAAAGCTCTTGGACCGTTTTAGTGTGTTTTGCACTGACAGAGGCCTCACCATCAACACCTCTAAAACAAAGCTTATGGCCATCTCACCCTCCAAGAGATTTAGGAATAATGTTCTGCTTAACGGTGACCCCTTGGAGATGGTAGACTACCTGGGTGTTAGGGTAAATAGCCGGATGAGTTGGAAGGATCACATGGCCAAAATGTTATTAAATCACAAAAGAGTTTCAGGGGTGGTTTTGAGGGAACAGCGGGAGTCGATGAGTAAACCTGTGGCACCGACTTTCGCTATCTATAAAGGCCAAGTATTACCGGCTGCCCTATATGGATCCGAGCTGTGGGGGTTCGAGAACACAACGGATTTAGTTATATCCGAAAATAAGTTTATGAGAAATTTGGTGGCCCTCCCAGATTCTACCCCGCTGATCCCACTGCGGCTAGATTTGGGTAGGCGACCCCTCACAGATATAGTGCGCTTGCGCCCACTACTTTTTTGGGTGCGACTGAGAAGGACCCGGGAGCTCCATAACTATGCAGCAGTTCTAGATGAACTTATTCTGCTTAATACGGGCAACAAGATTAAGTGGCTGTGTAATCTGAGGCAGTTGGGTGTGCAACTGGGCTTGAGTGAATCATGGATAAGTCAAACACCGCCTCCCAAGTCAGTGACTAAGAAGCTCTATTGGGACTTGGTCCAGGAGGAGGCCATATGCAGAGGTGTAGGGGGTCCCCTCTCTGAGCGGTTTCTCGAGTTCAAATGGACAAGGAAACTTGAACCCTTTCTAGACTTCATAGGGAAACCTTTGGATAGATCACTTTACTTAAAACTTAGGCTCGGGACCCTCCTGGTGAATGATTTCACCTTCGGGTGGAATAATCTTGGTGGTCTATCGAAAGCCTGCCCTGGCTGTGCAGCCCCTAACGAGTCTGTGGCGCATTTTTTCTTCGCCTGCCCTGCATATAGGGTTGCCAGGAAGATATGGTTAAAACCGTTATGTAAGGGGTTGGGCCTCAGATATCATAAAATGGCCCTACGGATCCTCTGCACCGACACATCTTCCACTGCCATGGTGTGTGGGGTAGCTAAATACCTGGGTAGCGCATGGCAGATACGTATGAGGAGGGTTAAGCCCACCCCCCCACACAACTTAATTGCCAGATGGCCCCCCGGCAGGAAGTTTTTATGGGTTTCTTGTACTTGTTGTTATTGTATATTTTAATGATTTTAGATCTGGGTAGTATGTAATGATGTATGTATTCAAGGATTGTTGGGTTCTTGTTTCTTATTTTTTTTTTGTACTGTATAAATTGCATACTTTTATGATGAAATTTATTATCGAATAAAGTATATCTGCGACTTGAACAATACTGTACGGCTATTTTGAGGGTTTATCATGCATCTACATACCACCCACTCGCCACTGGTCTTGACATTTATAGGTGTCAGGCAATGTGGGCCTCCTTACATGGAGTTGAATTATGGGTTACAGTAGATGCTGGGTCTTTTGAGCATGTAGAAAATCCGCTTATGAGAAGCCTAAATAATCTTCCAGCAAGCACTCCACTAATTTCATTGAAGCTAGACTATGGGCTAAGGCGTATAAATTATATGGTAGCCTTGAAACCTTTATTGTTTTCATGGAGAGTATGGACAGCCCCAGAACTCTCCATCATTCGTAAGGCCCTGGAGGAGTCTATGGGACTGCCGGGGCCAGTAAGATTCCCTGGCGAGGTTAGTCAGGGACCTCCTAAAACAGATTGGGCTGTGTATTCTTTGTTCAACACCAACAGCATCAGTTTCGAAGCAGGGCCTGAAAAGTGCCTTCTGGCAGTATATTGATTTACACAACCTAGGCTCTATCAGGGAGGGTTCTGTATTTTTTAGAGTTACAAGCTGAGTACCATTTTGAGCCATTCTTGGATGAGATTGGGCAACTCCAGACTAGGACCTGGTTTATAAAATTTCATCTAGGGACGCTACCGACAAGTGCTTTTACTGCCACATGGAAAAATGGAAACCTTGTTCCTATTAAAAACTTGTCCATTCTGTCCTGGAGAGGCGGAAACGGCTGAACATCTTGTTTTCTTTTGCCCAGTCCATCGAGTTTACAGGAGGAAGTGGATATTGCCACCCTGCCGTAACTTGGGAGTTGAGAGAGTACAAGATTGCGTTTAGAATCCTCAGAAGCGTTTCTAGACAGTTTATTGTTTTCACTGTCTCAAGGTATTTAATGTCCGCTTGGAGGTTAAGACAGAGAAAGATGCTCATCTGAAGCTTGTTCTTCTACATACTTGTATTTCAATGTTCTTAATGTTTCTATTTATATATGTATATTTTTACTGCTTTTTTTATTTTTGTATTAAACTAAGATCTTTTTGTAATGTGTTTTTATGTATTTTAACCATGCTCTTTTATGTGCTTCAGTCGAAATAAAGATTGTTTAGACTCAGTGGCGTAGGAAAGGGGGTGCGGTGGGTGTGGGCTGCCCCGGGTGTCGACACTGATGGGGGTGACAAAATTGCAAACATATGTGTTTTAAACACATATTTTTGCCATTTTGTCAAGCCGGGGGTGACAAGAAATTTTCTGCACCGGGTACCACCTGAATTTGCTACGCCACTGTGACTTTGAAAATATTACTTACTGGACCCAGGGCAAAAAAAACCATATATTGTTTGTATGTTGTGAATCGGTCAAAAAACAAGCCAGGAGAACCTGATTCTGATGACTCCTTTCCGTTGAACCGGTTTCCACCCAAAAAATGTATTGAACGATATTCACTAAACTGTCAAATCTAAGCTGCAGATTGCCCTTACCAGCAAAAATTCAGTTTTTGCCATGCGTCTTTTCATCTCTGTTTTTCCATGTTTTCCCTTTTGACATGATTATCATTCTACTTTGATGCCTTCTTACCGGCAGCGCACGAGGCGTCACTTCTTGTATTTATGTGGCACATGGACCAAAAACTTAGTTACATTGCACATGTTCACATTCATATCCTTTAGGCAGGGAAAATTAAGGGCCATATGTACGAACACATTTTCCCATAGACACAGAATGGGTAAAACCCTTTGATACATCTGGCCCTAAGTGATTTGCCCAGAATCACAGGATGTTGAGGTGACCTCGTGACTCGAAACTGGCTACCCAGTTCAGAAGTCGGCATCTCTGACCACAGCATGTCGTCCTTCTTCCTCCTCCCACCCTCTACTTCATGGAGGTAAGACATAAGGAGGGCAATCTTCACGTCCATCCCCTGTTCCCTCTCTCGAGCCTAAGGAAGGCACATGGGGAGCGGATAACCAAGGGAAGGAGTTGTCACCCCTGCTTATCAGTATCCATGCCCTGCACAAACTTGTCAGCCACATCTTTGATCTTCTCAGCTGTGGTGTACTAGATGTGCTCTTTATAAATGAAACATGTTTGAATGTGTCTTCCATTCCAGACATCACGCTGGCTTGTCTCGTAGGTTATTCACTGGTCCACTAACGCCATCAACGGGGAGGAGGTATGGTGATAGCGTTTAAACACCAATTGTCATGCTCCACTTTTGAGCTTGGTGACCTTAAGTGAGCAGAGAGTTTAGGCTTCCATCTTGCGCTATCTTCTCAAGCTTCTTTTACACAGTCCACAAATTCAGGTTTTTTGGGGAGAGGTATGTAGAGGGCTGACTGAAATTCTAAAGAAACAAATTCAGGTAAGCCCTCTCCTTAAAAAATTTCGGTTGGACAACGAATCAGTTGGAGATGAACAAAAATTACTGTTTTATGCTTTGCGGCTGGCAAAAAGAGAGCTATGTAAAAAGTGGACCAGTGCTCTGTCTCCAACGTATATAGAGTGGAAATTATCATGAAGTTATAATCTAAATGTGCACGCAATCTCCTTAGACAAGAGAAGATACGCTTTTTGGCCCCCGGTAGCTGAATGGCTGGGGAGGTAGGAAGGGCGGTCCAATGATTATGCCTCAAAAGCAGGCCTCAGAAAATGCACCAGACAATCCTAAGTCTCTCATATCTATCATGGAAGGGTGGTATCAAAGAAATTATAGTATGGTGAGAGTGTTGAAAGACAGGAAGTTTGGCTTCATGAAGTGCAGTTGACGGGTCTCTTGGTAAGGCAGAAAAAATCAGATCCTTGCTCTCACTGCACATTTAAAAGGGTGGTCACGGACGGAGGTGCGTGAAAGGAAATCTGAGGCTAATGAGGACAACATTTTTTTTTAAAAAGCTTCTTTACCAGGGCATTAATCTACCATCCCCCAGATCCAGTTTTATTGGATCCCTAGAAGAAGCTCTGGACTCTCATCTCTTGTAACCAAATGTATAGGATAACACTGAGTATTGTTAAAGAGTTCTACCGTCCCTTAATTTCCCGGCCTACAGCCTCGGAAAATACTTTCCAAATTACTTCATGCCAGGATCTTTTCTCTATGCAGGTTACATAGGACAGGCTCCTTACACTAGATTGCATCTTGTTTTGTCTAGTCTTGAAAACGACTTCATATTCATGCGTAAAAGCCATTTGACATCAAACATAAAAGAATAGCTGAGCTTAAAATTTGTAGCCCAAAACTGCTTGATTGTGAATCTTCTGAAGTTATTCTCATTATTTTGATATCTAAAAAATAAATGTGATTTCTATGAAATTATCAAAAAGACACGGTCATCCCTGAATACCAGATCGCTAATGGCTGGACTAAGCCTTGTACAGGCTGTTTGTGGAGGCTTTCTGCAGGGACAAGCGATGTTTGACTGGATGCACTGCTGATAACATTCAAAAGTGAAGTAAATGAGATGCATTGCCAATACCAGAATGTTTTGCTCACATTAGCCTCAGCTCATTTGTTGAGCAGCACTACTCTCTTCTAAGGAAACAAACTCTTGCCAAGACAAAACTTTCAAATCAAGGCTTTTTCCTGCTTACAGGGGAACTACAGCACGACTCTCACTAAGGCACCTGCACCACTGAAGTGGAGCTGGGATTCGGATTTACCTTTGGAATGTGTGTCCCTCTCACTAAGGATCAGAAGCATAGTAGATGATGAGAGGTTTCCTGATAGCCACATCTGGAGCAAATGGAGCCCATGGAACACAGTCTGGGGTATGTAATGATAGCAAATGGTGATGTTACAAACTACAAGATTATACACGCAGGTCAAAGTGAACACAAACAGTAGAGATCAGGCTGAGCTTGCTTGGGTTTGAGACAAAAATATTTTAGTGATATTATGGTATGTTTATCTGCACTTCATTTTTGTTTTTCATCAGGGCTGATTGGAATGTAAATTAGGTACTATCAAATATATGTACTATAAATGCTAGATTAAGCAATCTTTACTATTATGTACTATCTTATATAGCACATTAAGCCACTTAGTGCTTAGTGTTGCCTTTCTTGTTTGTTCCTTTATTTGATCCTTTACTTTAAGGGTGCCTGCTTTAGAGGACTGACTCTTACGGACATGCATGCATCCATAAACCCACAGCATTTTTAGAATATATAGCACATCAAAGAGTATCAAAGGGAATGACGAGTTTCAGAACAAAATCTTTCTCAGAAACCTTCTTTTAACTTTATAAAACCAGGTAGATCCCAACATTAGGAAGACACATTCTTCATTGCAACTGAGCAAAAGACTTGGGTCCATTAGTCTCACTCAAATCTTTAACAAGATTAGTACATTTTTCTTTCCAATTACACCAGTCAATATTTTTATTGTCCATCTTTACAAGTGAGCACTTCCATAAAGGAAGGGATGTTCCTCAACCTTTTGAATAACTGGCCGAAAAATCAATGCAGTGTCAGTGACTATGCAGGATCTTAGATCCATGATAGAATGTCACGGAACCAAGGGGCATATTACCAATCCCATATCGCCACCACAACGGCACTTTTTGTGATGTTGTGGTGGCGATAGGGTCAGCACGCTATTACCAAGGCAGCGTTAAACCACATAATGTGGCTAAAAGCCACGTTAAGTGGCTTAACGCGGCCTTGGTAATAGGGCCCCTTTCACGCAAATAATAGCGTGAAAGGGGCGTGCAGTGGGTGTTGCGCTGGGAGTTCCACGTTCTCTGCACCACCAGCAGCCAGTGGAGGTCCTTTCTCACCCGAGAGGTGTGCCCCTCTCTGGGCAAGTGAACTATGAGCTGAGCGGCCTGATTTTGAATTAACTGAAATGTCATAAGCTAGTTCTTGTCTCTTCCCTACTGCTCAGCTGGAATGTGTGCTGACCTCATAGAATGTTTGGGTGCCTGTGTATCCTGATTATACACCCGGCCTGTGTATCATCCATTTACAACATGAAGCCTACGCAAAAGAACTTTCGGAGGTCCAAATAGAGAGTAAGCATAGTCTATTCTAGACATTTCCAAGGCTATGATTACCTGTACCAGAACCTCCCTCATAATGAATTACCTTATCTTTTTTATGCGTCGCAGTTGGTGAAAGCAGGCTGACGTCACTGCACTAATCTGATGTTTGAGTCAGAGATCCTCATCAATAATGACCCCTAGGCTTTTTAAAGCGATACAAAAGGGACCGGTTTCGGATTCATAATCCTCATCAGCCAGGCTATCTTGAATCCAGTGGCCAAGTGAACAAGTGACTCACGTCTGAGTATACCCTGCCACACTTAGGGCGAACAAAGCGATACAAAAGGGGATGATGGACGGAGCGTTTGAACAAATCAAACACTCACCCCCAGTCAACTGATCTGGGTTTAATCCATCACCATTCTTTAGTTCACTCAGCCACCCCAGTTCAGACATGGCTATATGCAAATCAGTCTGACCCTGTGCCTTATGGGAACAGTCCAGCCCGAACTGCCAAGCCATGTCTTCCCTGGACCGGAAACAAGCATCCTGGGACCGGTTTCGGATTCATAATCCTCATCAGCCAGGCTATCTTGAATCCAGTGGCCAAGTGAACAAGGGACTCACGTCTGAGTATACCCTGCCACACTTAGGGCGAACAAATCGATACAAAAGGGGATGATGGACAGAGCGTTTGAACAAATCAAACACTCACCCCCAGTCAACTGATCTGGGTTTAATCCATCACCATTCTTTAGTTCACTCAGCCACCCCAGTTCAGACATGGCTATATGCAAATCAGTCGTATGTGCCTTATGGGAACAGTCCAGCCCGAACTGCCAAGCCATGTCTTCCCTGGACCGGAAACAAGCATCCTGGGTCCGGTTTCGGATTCATAATCCTCATCAGCCAGGCTAGCTTGAATCCAGTGGCCAAGTGAACAAGGGACTCACGTCTGAGTATACCCTGCCACACTTAGGGCGAACAAAGCGATACAAAAGGGGATGATGGACGGAGCGTTTGAACAAATCAAACACTCACCCCCAGTCAACTGATCTGGGTTTAATCCATCACCATTCTTTAGTTCACTCAGCCACCCCAGTTCAGACATGGCTATATGCAAATCACTCTGACCCTGTGCCTTATGGGAACAGTCCAGCCCGAGCTGCCAAGCCATGTCTTCCCTGGACCGGAAACAAGCATCCTGGGACCGGTTTCGGATTCATAATCCTCATCAGCCAGGCTATCTTGAATCCAGTGGCCAAGTGAACAAGGGACTCACGTCTGAGTATACCCTGCCACACTTAAGGCGAACAAAGCGATACAAAAGGGGATGATGGACGGAGCGTTTGAACAAATCAAACACTCACCCCCAGTCAACTGTTCTGGGTTTAATCCATCACCATTCTTTAGTTCACTCAGCCACCCCAGTTCAGACATGGCTATATGCAAATCAGTCTAGGCTTTTTACAACTTTTTTAGGAGTGTTTAGGAGTGTGAGGGGAGCCCGTCTCACTGGGCCACAGGGTGCCTCCTGTCACGAAGCAAACATGGCAGTAGTTATGTTGAGTGACCGTCAGGCCTAGTAAATGCCGATGGTGCTTGTCTGGCCGAATGTACATCAGAAGAGGACTGTTGGCTCATGAGGGGGGAGATAGAGGGAACCCCAGGGGAGGAGTGCAGGAGGGAGAGAGAGAAGAAAGAAGATAGGAGTAGATGGAGAGGCGAGGAAGATCGGCTACACTGGGTGGGAAACACAACACCTGTCAGGATGGTTGGGCAGGAGTGAGCATACTGTTGGGGTAAAGTCCGGGCATTACCCTAGGCTCTAAGGTGATCTAAAAAGGGAGTTCATGGAGGTTTGTCCTCCTGTACTTATTAATTGAAGGCATCCGAAAGGCGTTTGGTGCCAAAAGTGCCATAAAGTTTAACGTGTACAGCATTTTCAGCGCTTCTGACAGAACATAGTCAATTCCACCATTTGCCAAAGGCACTTGGAGATGTTGACTTCCAGTCTGAGAGAACTGTTTTGGTGCCCAAGGAGAGAAGGAGGTCTACTAACGAAGAAGTGTGGGAGTTGATGTTCCGAGGAACAGGGGTTGGCATGTAGACTCAATACAGTTGTTAGGACATCCATCTCTATTGTAGACCCTGTGATCTATTGTAGCAAGCCTTGGATCTTTGTCCATAGTGGGAGTGCCATTTTGCATTTAAGAACCATATGTTGGATGTCCCCTACGCCTTCCCCATACCACTAGCATGTGTTTGAGTCCCTCAGACCCAGTTTGTGTAGTCTGTTTGGAATCCAGTATGTTTTGTGGATGGACCAGAATCTACATTGTGCTAGGGCAGGGGTGATTTGGCATCGAAGAGAGATTTACAGATCTTTTGCTGTTTCGTTGAGGTTTGAGGAGCCTGCTGATCGTGTATTGGGGTTCTCATTTTCAGTTAAATAATCTCAGATCCTGACCATTAGATGTGTCAAGAAGTTTGTACAGATGTGAGGTGGTTTGGCCTCTCCTTTTAAGAGTGCCTAATAGTCTGGAGAGGTCTGGTTCTTGTGGGGGTCTCAAGTTACTCAACATACTTTTAAGTCTTAGAAGTTTATAAAAGTAAATATTAGGTAGAGCAAATTTAATTTGCAAGGTGGGGAGCGGTGCAGAACTCCATATTCTTTATGGAGTTTATGCCTTGTTGAGCCCATGGATCCCAGAATAATATCTTCCCCTCAAGTTTAATTGCGCATTTGAGCCAGAGGGAGGCTAGGAACGAGCTGTGTAATCAGTGTTCTAGGCATTTGTCAAGGAGTAGGAGTGACACAACCGTGTCCATTATTATATGGAGCGTTCTAGAGGGAGTTTCAAGATATTGTGTATTGTGAGGGTGTAACTAAGGGGTAGGAGTGCGGTTAGGCTGGATTCAATGATGAGCCTCGGTGGGGGCTGGATTCCTGTGATCGTAGCCACCATGCACCCTATGTTCTTTTGTAGCAGGGATAGTCTGGGATGTTTATCCCCCTGGAAGATTTGTTCCTCTTCAAGACTTTCATAGAGGTTCTTGTTTTTTTACCTTTCCATATGAATTCAGAGATAGTGTTATCCACCAACTTAAAGTAGGAAGGCTGCTGGAAGCATGCTAGTCGTGAAGTTAATCCGGGGGGAGGGGCTATCATCATCTTCACCGTTTCCACTAGCCCCCACAATGTGATATTTTTCGAATATCAGGTGTTGAAAAGTTACTTTATTTTGGTCAGAGATAAACCATATGCTCAGGTATTTAATGGCCATAGGTTTGCACTTTAGACCAAAGTCGGCGATTACAGCAGATGTACAGTAAACATTTAGGTAGAATGCTTCAGTTTTATCTTTATTCAGGGAAAGCCCGCTACTTGTGAATATTTTTCTATTTCTTCCATGATGATTGGTATGGCTTGTTGGGCATTTTTGGTGAATAACAACATGTTGTCGCATAATTAGCTACCACTTGTCTGCCTGAGGAGAAGTTAATCCCTGTGATCCTGGGTTTTCCCAAAAGGTGGAGATTAACGGTTCAATGACCAGTAGGAAGAGAAAAGGTGAGAGCGGGCACCCTTGATGAGGATCTTGTGAGAGAGTGAAGGTTTGAGATAGGTGGCTGTTGACCCTAACTCTTGCAGTGGGGCCCGAGTACAGGGTTAAAAGCAGGCAGATAAATTCATCCTCCAGGTGGTATCTGTGTAATGTGGCATGTAAAAGAGGCCAAGAAACCTTGTCAGAGGCCTTTACTGCCTCTAGTACTAGGGCTTCTGTTGATGAATGGGATAGACATGGCAGAATGCTCTGATATTGTCCACTGCGAGTCTGCCTTTGAGGAAACCCGTTTGTGAGTTTGGTATCAGGGTTGGGATGACCGTCTCCAGTCTGCTGGTCGCAATCTTCGCATAGATCTTGCAGGCGATATTGATAAGGGAGATCGGTCTGTAATTTTTGAAGTTTAAGCGATCTTTCCCTTTCTTTGGCATCACCACCAAGATAGTAGCTTCAGTGACTGGGCAACTAATGTAGCCCAATGAGGCTAGATGGTCCAAGTGTCATAACACCAAGTCTAGTCCGTGGTACAGTGATAAGCTCACGACATGCGTAAAGCTTGCAAAAGATTGGAACAGATGTGGAGGAGCGCTTATGACCTGATCTCTAAGGGACACTATCAAGCAGCTATTAAGTATTACACAGGGCTATCCAGTCAGATCGGGCAGCCTACAACGCAGCTTAGATCAGGGGCAGTAAAAACCCTGCTAAATGTGTTTTTAGCACACTGAAAGATCTTAAACGGGCAGGATTACCCCAGCACCTCACATGACATCTGATGAACAACGTGAGGCTCTTGCCACCTATTTTGTGGAAAAAGTGGAGAACATCTATAACTCCTTCCCTCTTGCTGCTAAAAGCCCTGGGCAAGTTCCTGCACCACCCACACTCTTGCGTTGTTGTTTCCATCAATATCCCAGGATGACCTTTGTGTGCTGTGCATCAAGGTGAAATCAGGCTCACCTGCCGACCCTCTCAAACCTGAGCTATTTATGAACTCTTTATCCGTGCTTCTGTCTCCATTGGGCCAGGTGATTAATATGTCCCTGTCCAAGGCAGATGTCCCTAGGACATGGAAGCAAACAAGGGTGATCCCCTTGTTAAAAAAGCCTTCCTTAGACACAGCCAAACTGGAGAATTTCTGTCCCATATCTCTCCTGCCTTGGGTATCTAAGATCGCTGAGACCCATGTCAATTCCATTCTGACAAGATTGGAAAATAATTAACATCTTAGACGACCCGCAGAATGGCTTCCGTCCTGGCCACAGCATGGAGTCTGCCCTCCTAGCAGTGACTAAACATCTGAGGGCCGCACTCGATGAGTACATCGGCACTGATTTTATTAGACATCAGTACCGCGTTTGATACGGTCTCCCACCAGATTCTGTTGCAATGGCTCAAGGAAATGGGGGTTGTGGGCTCTGCCCTTGAATGGTTCACCTTCTTCTTTCTGAGAGGTCCTTTCGGGTGACGGTTCCCCGTTTTTGCTCTTGGATTCATACTATTCGTCATGGGGGGCCACAGGGCTCTGCACTGAGCCCTAAGCTGTTCAACCTGTACAAGACAGTGGCAGGGACCTGTATCGGGATTCTGAGAGGGCTTAAAACACTGTTAGGATACTTTGACCTGTCCACTTGGCAGATTATCATCCAGGCTGCTATTTTGTCGAGATTGGACTATGCCAGCTCTCTCTACTTGGGGACCAACAAGTCGGAGATCTTGAGATTACAGAGGGTTCAGAATGCGGTGACCAGAATTCTTCTTGGCCTCCCAAGAACCTGCTCTACCTCAGCTGCCATTCGCCAACTACATTGGTTGCCCGTGGCCAGATGTGTGGATTTCAAGTCCCTGTGTATCACTTTTTAAATCTTGAATTCGTTTTCGCCTGGCATTTTGGCAACTTTGCTCTCACCCTACATTCCATCCCTCCAACTTCGTTCTACGGACCAACATTTTGCGGTGGTTCCGAGGTTGAGGAGAGTACGGGCCGGTGAGCATGCTTTCCGCACTCGGGCAGCCAAACTGTGGAATTCTCTCCATCTGCCTATTTGCAGTTTGAATAACTACTTGGCGTTCCGTAAGGCAATACAGACATATCTCTTCCCGTCACTGTAGTTTTCCTGAAGCTCTTTCTGGTGGTCTTTCCATGTCCATGTGACTGTTATAGCACCGCGACGCCCCTTTGCTGCGCTAACTGCGCGCTATACAGGCTGTATAACATAACATACAACATAACAGGCATATTTGGCAGCGGCCACAGATACATTCCACCCGGACTGGAGTTTGGAGCAGGGGTATGCGTTCCCACCCTTTGCGATGATCACGTGGACAACAGCACAAGTCGCAGGCAATCAGCGGACCTAGTCCTGATCACACTACTCTGGAAGTCGCAAGTTTGGTTTCCGGTTCTTCTGGATCTTTCTTGGGATTTTCCAATCCTACTCCCCCACTTTCCGACCCTTCTCATGAGTCCCGAAGTGACTCCTCATCCGGTGGTGTTGACAAACTCACTGTGGCTCACGGCGTGGCGGATTTCAGGGATAGATGGTAAGTCCCAGGTGTTTTGCGAGAGGCGGAGACATTCCTCTCCAAGGATTGGGCAGACAGTACTGTGTAAAGGTACAGGACCGCATGTGGCAGATGTTCCCTTTGATGTTTGCGACGGGGTTTCAATCCCTTGGTCGCAGACGTGGTTCAAGGTATCTCAGCAAGGGGTTTTCCTCCTCATTGAAGTCATCGTAGTATTCCATAGCGTTGTGGAACCGTGGAGTACATGTGAAAAATATATATATTTATAACCGGTGGTAACCCATCAGGCCATTGGTGAAGGCCTTAGATTTGAGGGTTGGGTGGCAACCTAAAATATGGGCGGATAAACCTCAGGTTTCACGGGGTTCTAGCCCCCAGAGGACCAAAGCTGCTGGCTTTAATAAAATATGTAAAAATCACCCTATATTCAGGGAAAACTGGTATTGGTCGTGTCCCCTGCAAGGCCCACTGGCCGATACTAGACCTCAGCGAGGCGTTCAACAACCGAATACAGACTCAGGATCCCGTTTTGAACTGGGCAGGGAAACAGAGCGTAGAATGCAGTAAAAGTGGGCAGTGTGATTAATTAGAGCCGCCACCGCTTACAACCCGTACCAGGCATCCCCTCAGACCAGAGGCTCTGACTGGAAGTGCGCGTGATGTTAGAATTGCTGAAGGAAGATCAAACACCCCGACGCACTTGGCAGGGCCTCCTGCGCCTCCTGGCAGCGGGAGGTCCACAGAGCACAGGCCAGCAGGACACTGCGTAGGGACGGGAGAAGCCATACCAGCGGCAGAATTACAGAATCTGCAAGCGCAGCCAACGCCCTGAAAGGGATCAAACGGAACAAATAGGACGTGGCGCAAGCACACCTAAGACAAATAAAATACACAATAACCCGGGGCCTTAATGCGAAATCAGAATAAATTAACAAGCCATCAAATAACACAGCGCGATCGCGCTCAAGTTCCATTTAGCATAAAAAAGCACACAATTAGGAAATAAGCAACAAACAAAGCACTAATCAGTGAGAGTAACTGAAGAGCACTTATCTGGCTGCAAAGCAGAGAAGAAAAAAAGAGGAGGTGGGGACACTAACAAGGGACTATGTTGGGCTCAGAAGCCCCTGATTGGACACTGCTACCCTGACTGGATTGGTTGTATTTGATTTTTTGCTACCTTTCCCTATGGTTCATGGGAAACGTAGTCATTGTTAATATTGACGCTGCTATTGAAATAAAGTGAAGAAAGAAAGCATAATCCTCGCCTCCAGTCCTGACATAGAATTTCAGATAAAAGCAGGATAGCATCGTCAGTGGAATCTAGGTGCTACCCTGTAGGTAAGCTTGGAGTAGCGTGACCGTAGTCCACTAGATTAGGGAGCCACTTCGATGGACCAGGAAGTGTTGGTTATGAACTGCGTCCATTCCCAAGGGTGTCTTGGCAAATCAAAATGAAGATAATCATAAACACAGGAAAAGCAAAATATGTCAGCAATCCAGAGGGACATTAGATGTTCACCGCAGCAGGGACAGAAAAGTCCAGAAACTTTTGTAGTTCCACCGGTTCAGAAAAAAGCTGAGTTTTGCCATGGACTACGATCCGGAATTTTGATGAGCCTGAGAAGCTATACGGAATGTTGTGGTCTTTAAGAGACTGACGGATGGACAAGAAGCCTTTCCTGATGGCCATGGTGTACTTTGAATAGTCCTGTGCAATATTGATTCTGATTCTATTCCAGAGGATGTGTTGAGCTTTCCTGAAATGGGAAAGTATGGGTGCTGCATGGTGATATTGTAGTGGTCTAAATATCATGGCTCTAGCGCATGAGTAGGATGGTTAGAGTGGAGCTTGGCCATCAGGACTCTGTGAGCCCATTCTATCTCAAAGTCTGTGTCAAATTTGATTCCTTGTGTGCGGGCTATCCAGACATCCAAAAATGTAGCACCGGAGTTAACGTCATCTTCCACCTTTTCTGGTAGCTCGAATATGCTCAGATTATATCTACTCTTCAGACCTTCAACACAAAGATGTCTTTCATCAGGTATTTAATCCTGTTGGTGGTGCATCCACTCTTGTCTTCTCAGAAAATGCATAGTCCTCCAGTGTGCCAATCCTTGTCTCTACTTCTGTAAGTCTGCCCGCCATATTTTGTAAGTCGTTCCTTAAGACTGAAGGTCCTGATGCATGGCATCTGTGTTTGCTTTTGTTTCTTGGGCCAGGTGATGTAAGGCTGCTAGTCGCTGTAGTATCATACCTAGGCTGGCCCCGGTGTCTGCTTTTGGTTTGCTGGGGCAGTCTGACAATGGAGGTGCCGCCTTTTCCCGTTTTAGTGTATATTTGTTGTCTTTATTGCCTCGTGTGTGAATGACTCTGTGATCTGCCATCATGGTAGCTGCAGCGGACTCAAAGGGATGTAATGTAGTTGTGTATCCACACAAGCTGTTTGTAAGATACATGTTGGTCACTTAGCAGTGTGGGAACATGAGGTCTTCAGTTCTTGTGGAGCCAGGAACCGTTTAGTTGGACAATTGATGCAGCAGGGTATTTTAAGCATAGCTGTACTGATCCCCAAGGTCCTTTTAAGTTGTGGTTGCAAAACTCTAGGTGGAATTATTGAAAGAGTACTAAATATTGGAATAATTCACAGCCTACACAACCTTTTTTTTGTGCGTGCAATTTCATATAGCCCAATCTTGACGCGCAGGTATTGGAATGCTTTACATGATCACCAGTTACGTTACCCAAGGACACATTCATTTTTGGTAGGCACAGGAAGATTACGTGATTTGCCCAGAATCACAAGATATTGAGCCAACGCTGAGACTCGAACCTGGTTCCCCAGCTCCAAAGTCGGCAACTCTGGCCATTACACAACATCCTCTGTGTAAGCTAAGCCTTGGTAAGCAAATTTTCGCCTTACTTCAGTAATCATGGACATAGGGTAGGTCTCAGGGTGCAGGGATGGGCGCGTTTGCCATTTTGTTTCCCCTCGTGGGGATGCTGTTAATACTGAATGTGACATTAAGATTCAGAGTGGTCAACAGCGCGTGATGCTCAATATAGCCAGTAACCAGATCTTTCATGTGCGGCATGATTCACCATGAGGCATGTAAAATTGATGGCATGGCGGTGGGCTGTAGCGTATAGCTGTGCATTGCCCGCAGATCAGAAGGGCCTCACCTGCAGTTTGTGACCAGATCATAAAGTGCGGTAAGGGACTGGGGGTATCCAGTAATGGGACCGCAGCAGGAGGGCACTCCATGATCTTGTGGCAAACCTTTCCGTAGGTCATAGACAGGGGCCAGGTGCAAAAGCGATTGTGAGGCTAAGAGTGGTCGGCGCCTCTGGGAGGCAGATATGTGCACTCCATCAGGCAGTGATCCCGGCAAGTGAGCTTTTATATTGGGGACCACGCTGGGTACAGTACATTGTGCCTCCTATCCGTCTATCATTGCTGTGTGCGATTGTGGGTTGCTTCACGGAGTGCTGAGGTAATGATAGCCACCATTTTGTACTCCTGCCTCTGCCCTGTCTGTGTTTTGGAAGCACTTCACACATGCCCAGTGACCTGTCCACTAGTTGCAGGCTTGTAGTAAGTGGTGGCGGGGTACAGGGTCAGCGATCTATTTTGGAGAACTCTCAGCACTATTATGGTGACAGGAGTCCTAAGCCATAGGGAGCGGCCTTGGATGATATCACTTATGCGGCCAGGGATCGAGAAATGCCTTTGGATCGCGTGCACAATCACTTCTCTGCGCAGTTATGCAGGCTAGTAAGTGTTCTCTGAGAGAGTCCCCCATTGAGGTCAGCTCATTGTGCCTCCTACCTTATAATTGCTTATGCTTGTGACCGCGGGGTGATCAGCAAGGTGTAGAGCCGATGGCAGCCTCTTTATTTTAGTTGCTTGCACAAAAGCAACGAGGAGTCTAATCCGCAGTGTAATGTCTCAATTTTTGCCACATCTCAACCACCAGTGCTTAGTTTGCCTCCATGGGTTTGCATCGGGTGTCTGCTGGGAAGATTGCGTTCTGAAGCACTAGAAATTGCAGGACCAGGCATGAGGCATTTGGGTTAAGTGGAGTAGTGTGGCTCACTGGTTAGAGGCGGCAGGCCCGAGAGCAGAAGTCGGCCTGGGACCAAGGTTCAATTCCCGACGCGGCAGGGTTGTGGACCTTGGTCAGCGGACTCGATAATTCTCGCTTCGGTGCTTACTCTAATCAGGGGTTCCACTTGGCAACACTGGGCATTAGCTTGCCTAATCTCCACAACGGCCCCACCAATTCCGTGGAAGCCTGGCTCCATCTTGGGGACTCCCAGCAATGGACCATCCCACAGGGAAAGCCAGGACGGGTTCCCCAGAGTTATACAGCGCCAGGAGACCTATGGACGGGTAGCAGTGCGCTTTACAAGCTCAAAAACATTTACATTTACATTTACATTTTAAGCCACCATCTTGCTCGGGCTCGCCCACAATGACCAATCCTTATTCTTTAAAGGAGCAATGTGTGCCTTAGATCTTTTCTTTGTACATAATTTGGCAGAAACTAACCAGTTTTATTGGCATGCAGATTGTCCTCACAATGTCAGATTGCACAACATACAGGAACAGTTGGGGAGTTGCCCAACTGATATTTGCCCCTCCAGGTCCCCCAGTATATGTGAATAAATAAATAGCCGGCAGTAAGGATATTGGTCTAAAATTTGATTGCTTATTGGGGTCAGCCGAAGTTTTATTTCGTAGAGGCAGACTTTATGATTGGTTCTATTACACAGGGACAATTCTTGCAGACAACGAGGCATTAAGCACTTTGTTTACAATAGGGTTGATGGTCAGTGCCCCTAATGCAAACAAACATAGAGGACAAGGGCCAGATGAATATCCAGATTTGAGGCTTATAATAGCAGCCAGTGATCTCGCCAGAGGGATAGGTTGGAAATGTGAAAGAGTAGTCACACCGGAGGTAGTCTTTCTGAAACTTGCTGCCTCAGGTAGGTTCTCCCCCATTTGCAAGCATGGTATGAGGGAGATATGAGGGGTCAACTGTTGATTGCTCAACAGAAGCCTTTAAGATCTATGGTGACTGCTACATTGGCTAGGTGGATGCGTTGGCTTCTGACCGAGGCCAGTATTGATTTATCTGTTTTTGGCAACCACTCCACTAGAGGGGCGATAGCTTCAAAGTCTATTGCTTTAGGTTCTCAATTGAGTGATATCTTGAGGGTGGCAGATTGGTTGTCAGAGTCCACGTTCAAGTCATTTTATTATAAGCCTATTATTGATGTTGCTTCTGTGGTAGTGGCTCAGCTTTAAACAAGCATGATCGGAGCATGATCGGAGCCTCCGGTCCCGACATAGAAAATTAAAGTTTCTAGCAATCCCAACAAGAATATTAGATTCAAGGGGAGGATTATCGCACCCTGTTGTTATTTACATATTGATGTATTTCAATACTTTGTCTGAAGTATTTTTCCCACCCAGATATTATTGATTATTTTGTAATATTTTATGATATATGGCCAGTGTTTACGGCTTCAGTGTTTTTACTTCCTTCTTAGTAAACGAATACAAGTGATTACTACTGTGACGCAGTTTGCATTATTTTGGAGATTCTTCGTTCGTAACTCTGCTCTTTGTGGGATGATATTCTTCCCTGCTTTCTTACACAGAGACAGAGGACTTCGGACTGCTTGGATCCAAGACCTTCGAGTCAGGCTCTTTTTGAGCCAGTTGTTTTTCCCAGTTGATTGTGATCCTATCGTTGTAAGGTCTCTGACTGCTTAACTGTTTTTCTGGTGTTTGAGGCAAAGAAAGAGGAAGCTGGATGTCAGTTTGGAGGTTATTTAGGGCTGTGGGCTCCATGGTTGATACATGTGACTAAAAATGGTCATGGGAAATGTAGTGTTTTAAAGTTTTACATTTGATCGGCTGCTGAAAATAGAGAGTAAAGAAA
The DNA here is from genome assembly GCF_964261635.1 of Lissotriton helveticus. Lineage (NCBI taxonomy): Eukaryota > Metazoa > Chordata > Amphibia > Caudata > Salamandridae > Lissotriton > Lissotriton helveticus. Next base: position 370,590,056 of record NC_136059.1, read on the forward strand.
AAAGCTTAATCCTCGCCTCCTTGCCTTTAATAAAATAGAAAATTATTGTTGCAAATGCTAGAAATATTTTTATTGATCAAAGAAACCATTGTAACTACCAGAAGAGGAGAAAATACATAATAACTTTATTGTAAAAAATAAGTGAGTGTAAGAGTAAGCCATATATTACCTACAGACACTATGACTGTCGATTTTGCTCTTGCACTTTAGCGGTGGGCATGAGCAGCAATTTACTTAAGGGGAATTACATTTTTTAACTGAATCTGTCTTAAATACCTTATTAACACTTTTAATAAAACAAAGTCCTGATTGAATTTGAATGTGTATTGCACAACATTGGTTTCCCGGGTGCCTAAACACTTTCTAGGTGCCACCACAGAGCCGCCATCTTGGGCCAGGTCACACTAGTGGTTGGCTTACCAGGGCTTTAGGCCTTTTATAAGCACCTATACTGCGGACGCATGCAAGGGCACGCCATTGGCGTGCCAAAGGCATGCCTAAGGAAAGCCCATCCATTCCCATCTGCATCTGGATCTCAACCAGCGCCAGCCTTGTTGCCGGTTCGCTAGAAAACTGCTCACGTCGACTCCAGAGAGAAGATCGTAAACTTTAAACTCTCCACCCCTCCCTCTCCATGTGAGCGTCATCCTTCTGGTATGAATGAAGCATAATGCCTTCTCCTCTTTGAATGTTCCGCCTGCAGATTTGTCCTTTCCAATCTGGGGTGTTCACTCAAGCCGACAGCGTCCCCTCCTCCACTGGTCCGGGAAGCTACGTCACCTTCAAAGCAACCGGGCTGTGTTCGGCAGACCTCCTGAATTGCAGGTTGCTCCCGAAACATGTTTTCAACATATTCTGTCTGCTAACAGTGAATACGCTTGATCTTTTGTTTCTAACAGAGACCTGACTTTTGTAGTCTCTCTGCCTGATATCACTTTAGCTATCCCGTAGGGTTTCTCCATTTAATTTTACAACAGAATGGACTGAAAGGGAGGGGGCATTGCGGTTGTGTGCAGAGACACATGGGTCTGCACTGCCTCTAAACTGTCTGACTGTGATCCTATAGAAGGGCTTGCGCCTTCTCTATTTCACTTAACCCATTTTTTTCCTTGACCAGAGTTTTAATTTACAGACCCCCGAGCAGCCCTAGCGAATCCTAGGATCGGCTTTCAGATCTTCTGGGTCAATTCTCTATATTACACTCTATCTTCCTGGTCTTGGGAGAACTCAATTCCACACTGACAACCCAAATTGTACTAGTGCATTGCATGTGGTTAATTCCCTTGAGGAATTCAACCTAGAACAACACATACATGGCCCCACCAAAACGATGGGTCATACTCTGGACTTCATTTCTTTCTCACTCTCTGGCTAACCGTGCAGTGAAGTACCATGGTCTGATCACTTCCTTCTCCCCTTCACGAATGTCATGAATCAGGCGCTAGAGCAGGTGACCAGTCATCAGAGGAGTGGTAGATCTTGACGGTAACTGTTCCAGGTTTGGTTAGAAGAAGCTTAACAGATTACGTTAACAGGTTCTCCCGACAATGACCTTCAGCTAATGGACAGTTGGTTCCTGGGTGCCCTTGATCTTGTTGCCCCTCTGAAATCTGTGTCCCAGAGACTTTCAAGGTCACCTGCCTGTTGGCTTGCAGGAGCCTTAAGGGAGGAGATGGCCCGCAGCAAGCGGCTGTAGCTTGTGTGGCAGAAGAGGTGGAAACAGGCCCTCTTGCTTCTACTGCTAAAAATGCCTAACACAGACCCTAAGTTACTCAGAACCATTAGACCAATTTCCCTCCTTCCGGCACCAGATGCTGGAGAAGGTGGGCAATAAGCAGATTTGCTTGTTCCTTGAATTAAACACTCTCCTTCACAATACACACTCTGGCTTTCGGCCTGGTTATAGTACTGAGTCCACCTTACTGGAGGTTGCGGAATTCAACCTTGATTCGAGTGCATCTGCAATGGTCGTTCTTTTAGACTTTAAATCAGCATTTGACAGGGTCATGCAACTCATCCTGCCAAACAAACTAGGCAGGATTGGAATTCAAGAGAATGCTTTGGCGTGGATTAAATTGAATCTGGAGGACTGGTACAGACGGTATTTCTCGCACCCTTTTGCTCAGACCCTAGACAGCTTCACTACGGGATTCTGCAGGGATCTGCCTTGAGCCCAACCCTTTTCAATATCTTCTTTGAGCCCCTGGCCAAGCTGGTTGAAGAGCGGGTCTAAAGATAAATTCATATGGCAACTATAGTCAGCTGATGCTTTCTTTCCTGAATGAAGCCTGTGATGCCCTTAAGTCATTCAAAGACTGCCTCAGAGCATTATGCAACTGCATGAGCAAAAGCTGTCTCAAACTAAATTCAAATAAAAAAGGAATACTCTTTTTTGGCACAGGTACCTTCCCTGACCCTCTGAGCTGGTGGCTACCTGAGTTGGTGGCTTCCCCCGCCCCATCGGCCTGAGTTGGGAATCTGGGCGTCAAATTTAACTCAGCCCCATTGTTTGAACCACAGGTTAAATCGGTCTCAGCTATCTGTTTTGTTACTCTGAAATCTCTGAGAAGGATGCTCCACTTGTTAACTGTGACTTCCCTTAGGACTGTGGTCCATGCTCTTGTCAGCACTAAATTGGACTATGCCAGTGGTTTTTTCCTGGGCTTGTCGGCTTACCTTCTGCAACAGCTACAGATTATACAGATTTTCATCTCCCGCATTATCCTCAAGATTCTGATTCAGCAATCGGTGTCAATACATCTTCAACAGCTCCATGGGCTCCCTGATTCAGATTCCAGGCTCTAATTTTCGAGCCTTGGAGAACATATGCCTGAGATGCAGACTCAAGCCTTACCACCAGAGTAGATCCTAAGGTCTAACACCCAGAGGCTCCTGCATATCCTGAGGGTCCATAGGGCCAGACGTGGTGCTTCACCTTCTTGATGGCTAAGCTGTGGAATACACTTCTATCCAGCCTTATGCCTTCAGAAAAGCTCTTAAGAAATGGCCTAAAGACCAACCTGTTTAAAGCTTAGCTCGATCCCATTCTTTAGTGCAGTCCTGCTGTTAGTGCCGGGACGCTCCCTGGGGAGCTGCACGCTCTACGAATGCCTTCGTATTGTATTGCATTATGTTTTAGAGTAAATAACAGTCTGATTTGAACTAATCTGATCTAAACCAGAAAGTAAAGGCTGGCCATAACTATCCTACCTAACTATCTTTAATTCGATGCAAAAATGTATCTTTCTTCTTTTGGTTGCAAACATTTAATGAGAATTATCCAATATTTCAGTTAGTTTTTCATTAATATTTCTCTTTTTTCTTTAAAAAAAAAGCATCAGTATGCTTAGATCCTTTTGTTTTAAGATCTAGTTAATCAGAGGAAGTATATCTGTCAAAAACAATGACCACTTAGGTTCCTATTCACATTTTCTTCAACTGCATCACTTGACTTAATCTAGTCTATATTTCTGATTAGGTTAAAGTCCTAATTTTGGAGCTTGATATGAGGTTTTCATTGGTAATAGAACGTAATAGCCACTGATTTGTGTTTTTCTTATTTGTGTTTTACAGGCCTGGAAACTTCTAACTGGAAACAACCCGTCTTTCCCAATGACAAAACTGTGGAGAAAGGTTCCAATATTAGTTTCTGCTGCATAGCTGGTAACGGTCTGAAGGTCATTAACATTACTTACAATGATATTCCTTACCCACTCGTGAACTTGAACAACAGGACGACTGTGATCACTGTGAAGAATGTGTCACTGTCAACAGCTTATGGAACTAATATCATCTGCTTGCTATCCAATGAACATTACCGTGGAACGGTTCTGTTTGTAAGCAGTAAGTACAGCAACCATGACATAAAGGGTTTCTGGGTGAGAAGATAAAACACTGCTGATATCACATGATCTGCTGGGAAAATTCACAGACTCCGTGCACCTACCTGTGAGGAGGATGGATATGTAACATGTTATGAGTGTGAATATTTAATGAATGTCGCAGGGCATGTAAGCACATACAAGCAATTTAATTCTCTTCTCTCAGTTTCTTGTTCTTCCAAACCACAGAATATCCTAATAGTACCACATATATAAACTTGCAACCATGGATCTGACAGGAGCAGTGTTAATCCCGCTTCCCTGAACCCACTGGCAACCAAGCAGCAGATATTCTGACAGGCAGCAGATGACCCGGCCAAAGGAAAGCGAGACAAGGGAGAGAAATAGAGTAATGGGATATCTTCATTCTGCTTGCTCTTACTGCTTGACTCAGCCTGTGAGGGTAGAAGTCGTAAAAACAAGAAATAAGATTCTCATTCATTGGTCCTAAAATTACATACCTGGTGAGGTAAGCAGCCTTTACAATGCGGCCATTGCCACGCAATAACATTACCACGCATCCATTGCAACGCATATGCCTTTACCACGCAAACATTTACGACACGTATGCCTTTACCACACATGCCTTTACAACAAAAAATGTAGGTATTCCGCAGGTCTTTATAAAGCCTATATATATCTATATATATCTATATATATATATATATATATATATATATACAATTGATTCCACTCCTTTTCGCTGCCTTGCCGGGTTTCGCGAGAAGAAACAGATTTACGGACACCATTGAGTTGCGTGGAATGCCAGGTCTTTTATTAATCCAACAGCTTTATGACGTGTTTCGGTTAACAACGTGACCTTGGCTCACATACAGAAACGCAGTCCGCTTACTGTTTTAATACCCACAGTGCTAGTGAAAAGTGCTGTCTCTATGGTCATCCCTTGTCACATGGTGTAAAATAGACACGGAAGACAGACTAAAAACGGGGCGACATTGCATTATCTTTGTTTCACATTAGAGTTTTGTGCACTGCTATATGTTGTAAATACATAGCGCTCACTGGTACAATTAATGCATAATAGGTTGACACTACAGTGCTTAAATAAACGGTAGTGTGTGAATGAATAACATTGTTGTAGCTGCTTAAATGCAAGATGAATTTCTTTTTGTTAGCATAAATATATCCAATAAATATCAATTAGATATACAGTATTACTAAATAGAAAGACACATATCTGTGAACTTATATAGGACATAATGTAAGATAACATCAGTTAAATATTTTATGCTTTTAAAACTATAAATACAGTTGCATTAAAATCATTAATTGATATTTGTTTGTGCAAAAAAGCAAAACGTCCTACTATGGCCATATTGAGGATGTTATTGAATAAATTCACAACTTGTAGTTCTAAACCATCATGTATATACATCGGAGCCTGTGCACATTCAGCAAACTGTAAACAATTAGATAGCCACCTATTTTACTAGGTATGTATAGCTATGATGTGCAATGTGCTAAATATAAAGTGCTCAATCTATGTGCAAACGTGCAAAGAATATGTATTGGTTATCCTTCACCACTGGGTTTATATGTTATCAGAATATTACAATTTTAATATTTTAAAATAACAAATTGAAAACCTTAAAATTTCTAAATCTTAAAAGAACGGGAGTGGTAAGTTACAGCTGAGGAGAAAGATTGTTTATACTTTCAGATCATCTAATTCAGTATATTATAGAAATTATTACAGAAATTTTACAAATAATTATGGAGATCCTCTGTATTATTGAGGCCCCTAGGATGTTTAGTGTCTAGTTCAAGGATTATCTTGGATTCAAGTTCTCTCAGGGAACGTTCCCGGTTGCCCCCTCGTGTGGAAATGGGGATAGCTGCGATGACATAGTAACTGAGACACTTGAGGTCATTGCCATGCACTGCCTTAAAGTGCCTGGCTACCAGGTATGCCGTGTCATTGTTAACAATGGCCCGTGAGTATTGTAAAATCCTGACATGCACCTGTAGTTTTGTGCTGCCCACATATCTAAGGCCACAGGTGCATGTCAGGACATACACGGGATATTCGGTTTTACAGTTATAACTGCCTTTGATTCTGAACTCATTGGGGCTCAAATGAGTCTTGTATTTGGTGGTGTTGATACCAAATCTGCAAGCTCGACATGAGGTGCATTTATGGAAACCCTGTCTCGATTGTAAACAAGTGTTTTTTTTAGCAATGGTTTCAGGGCTTCTCTTCACTATTTGCGTCCTCATGGAGATACCCTTTCTGAAAGTTATGGTAGGGCAATTGGGTAGATCTGGTGCCAGGACTCCATCCGTAAGGATGATTGGCCAATTACGTTTGATGATGGTTCTGATTTGGCGTTCTTGTTGGTTAAAAGTCAAAATAAGTCTAAGTGCATTTGTTTCATCAGCTTCTTTTGTTTGTTCTGCTCTGGTTTTAGAAGGCTCTAGCAGGGAATCTCTGGACCTATTGTTAACTTTCGTTACTGCTTGGTTGACTATTTCACTGAATCTTTGAAGTGATTGCTTGGTGCACTTTTCCTGCTCTTCTCTGGTACTACAGATTCTTTTAATTCTTAAGAGCTCTCCATATGGGATGCTTTGGACTAGGTGTTGTGGGTGTGCACTGGAAGCATGCAGTGTTGAGTTCCCTGCGGTTGCTTTTCTATGTAAGGTGGTATGTATGTTCCCTTCATGTACATAGACCTTGATATCTAAAAAAAACACTTCTTGTTCAATGATATGTGAGGTGAACTTCAGATTTGCTGAGTTATCATTGATGTCCTGTACAAACTGGTTGGCGCTTTTTTTGCTGCCCTGCCATACCACAAAGACATCGTCCTTGTAACGGAACCAATGTCTAGCCTGGCCAACAAACTTGTTGAGAAGCGCTGGTTTTAGGACCCGCTCTTCCCACCAGCCTACCATCAAGCAGGCATAGCTGAGGGAGAAGCAGGATCCCATTGCCACGTCCCTCAATTGCTTGTACATTTGTAACCTAAACATAAAATAGTTGTTATTTAGACACCAGCTGATACATTTAATTAGTGTTTTATTATGTTCATGGTATTCCACTGGTCTTTTCCCCAAGAAGTATTCAATAGCTTCAAGTCCAATGTCATGGTCAATGCAAGTGTACAATGACTCTATGTCTAGAGTGATGAATTGCATGTCGGTACCCCATTCCACATCTTTGATTTTTGTAAGAAAGTCACCGGTGTCTTTGACGTAGGATGGGAGAGTTTTCAACAGATCTTGCAAAAAATAGTCTACCTATTGCGATATGTGTTCTCCCATACTATCCGCTGCAGAAATGATAGGACGACCGGGAATGGGGCTCACATTTTTATGCATCTTGGGTACAAAGTATATTGAGGGTATTGTTGGATGTTCTATCCATAGGAATTTGTATTCCTCCAAGGATATGGTTCCTTCACGTTTGAATTGGTGCAGTAGTTTAGCCAGCATCTCTTTGGTCTTGGTGTATTCAGTTTTAGTGGTCTGTTTGTAGCAGATTTGGTCTGCCAATTGTCGCTGTGCTTCTATGATGTAGTCTTTTTGGGGCCAGAGCACAATGTTGCCACCTTTGTCCGATTGCTTATATATATATATATATATATTAACCTAGTGTGTGTATATATATATATATATATATATGTGAACAAGGCTCCGTTGAGCCGAAACGTCTTTGACTTTTTCTGCATCGCAATAAATTTCAGCACCTAACTGGTCCGTGTCCGTGTGCTTTTTGCTGGCTGGTTGGCGAGATTCCAGAGCGCATAAGGAAAGCGGAACAAATGATATATATATATATATATTTATATATATATATATATATATATGGATATACATATATATATACATATATTACCTACTGGCGATAGCCAGTAGGTATATATAGTTAGGATTTTTTTCCTATGGGATTTTTGAAAATTCTATGTCGAATAACTTTGGCGTTTGAGGACAGAATTGGATGAAATTTTCAGGAAAATTGAACATTTTGTTTCTGAGCAGCCCCTGAAAATTTGGGGGGGTTTCGTCAAGGGGGGGCCGAGAAAAAAGGGGGGTCCCAAAACATGTTTTTCCCATGCAATTTTCCATAGGGCGGTTGGCCTCACTTTTAGCCTGAACGGCTGAATGGATTTACACCAAACTTGGCAAAATTGTAGGGACTGGTAGCCCGATGTGCCTTTGCTATGTCTCAAGATATAGGCTCCAGTGGTTTTTACGAAAATTAACTTTGAAAAATATATATTGGGCTACATTGGGCTATATATATGTTGGAGCCCAAATGTAGCCCAATGTAGCCCAATGTAGCCCAATGTAGCCCAATGTAGCCCAAAGATGGCCACCAGAGACAAAAAAAACAAATGTAGCCCAAATATCAGCCAGATGTAGCCCAACTATAGCCCAATGACAGAATTTCCCAGAGTGTTCTAAAGAACAACTAGAGTGCTAACAGTCCTACTTATTACAAAGGTATGGCACACCTGAAGCCATCTTGATTGGAATAAAGTGGTAACTCTTAAAACATTTAATTTAAAAAGGAACAAAATGAGGGGGTTCATTTTGCCATAGAAAGTATGATTAGCGAAATATGACGAAATCCCGCATGTACTATTAGGCCGCAAATTAAAATAACGAAAACTTTTAGAACGAATATGCCTTTAGCATACACTAAACAACTAAACTACCCTAAACCCTAAAACACTACCCCCAGCATGACCCTACACTACACAAACAGTACAACACTACCCTAAACCCTAAAACACTACCCCCAGCATGACCCTACACTACACAAACACTACAACACTACCCTAAACCCTAAAACACTACCCCCAGCATGACCCTACACTACGCAAACACTACAACACTACCCAAAACCCTAAAACACTACACCCCAGCATGACCCTACACTACGCAAACACTACAACACTACCCTAAACCCTAAAACACTACCCCCAGCATGACCCTATACTACGCAAACACTACAACACTACCCAAAACCCTAAAACACTACACCCCAGCATGACCCTACACTACGCAAACACTACAACACTACCCTAAACCCTAAAACACTACCCCCAGCATGACCCTACACTACGCAAACACTACAACACTACCCAAAACCCTAAAACACTACCCCCAGCATGACCCTACACTACGCAAACACTACAACACTACCCTAAACCCTAAAATACTACACCCCAGCATGACCCTACACTACGCAAACACTACAACACTACCCAAAACCCTAAAACACTACCCCCAGCATGACCCTACACTACGCAAACACTACAACACTATCCTAAACCCTAAAACACTACGCCCAGCATGACCCTACACTACGCAAACACTACAACACTACCCTAAACCCTAAAACACTAGCCCCAGCATGACCCTACACTACGCAAACACTACAACACAACCCTAAACCCTAAAACACTACCCCCAGCATGACCCTACACTACGCAAACACTACAACACTACCCTAAACCCTAAAACACTACCCCCAGCATGACCCTACACTACGCAAACACTACAACACAACCCTAAACCCTAAAACACTACCCCCAGCATGACCCTACACTAAACAACCACCACAACTCTACACTACACTAACACAACACTACACAACACTACACTACACAATCACTAACCCACGAAAAAATTAACACAAACCCACTTACCTCTCTCGTCATCGTGGTTTTCACAACGCAAATGCATTTACCATACATGCCTTTAAAACGTAATTCTTTGTAAAGGCATGCGCGATAAATGCACATGCGTTTTGAAACAATGCGGGATAATGGTATGCGAGGTCAATGACCTTGCGGGATAATGGTATGCGGACTGAAAGTCTGCGGGATAAAAAATGCGGGAAAATGGCTGCAAACCATGATTAGCAGCAGACTTCCCTGGTGAGCACTAGCTTTACTACAGTGATCTAATGAGCAACTAGAGTGCTAACATTCAGAATTTATGGCAAATGTGTGACACATCTGATTGCCTTCTTGGTAGAACCAAAGTAAACAAGCATTGAAAATGCAATAGATCTCGCCCTCGTTTAAGTTAAAGCCATTCTGTTTGTAATGAGGTGGCTTTTTAGCTTTGCTTTTATTAGTGTTTTTAAAACTTTCATGTAAATAACATGCATATGTATGCATATATGTATATGTATGCATGCATTTATATTTATATAGATATGCAGATTATATATGTTTATATATGTATATTACCTACTGGCGATAGCCAGTGGGTATATATAGTTAGGATTTTTTCTCTATGGGATTTCTGAAAATTCTATGTCTAATAACTTTGGCGTTTGTGGACGGAATTGGCTGAAATTTTCAAGAAAATGGCACATTTTGTTTCTGAGCAGCCCCTGAAAATTTGGGGGGGGTTTCGTCAAGGGGGGCCGAGAAAAAAGGGGGGTCCCAAAACGCGTTTTTCCCATTCATTTTTCCATAGGGCGGTTGGACTCACTTTTAGCTCGAACGGCTGAATAGATTTACATGAAACTTGGCATAATTGTAGATATGGTTTGCCCGACGTGCCTTTGCTATGTCTCAATATATGTGCTCCAGTGGATTTTGAGAAATGAACGTTTAAAAAAAAATATATATCTGTGACAGCGCTCCGGTTAGCGCCCCGGTTCGCGTACCTGACGCGTAACGGAACTTCGCGAAGCGAAGCTGATTGGCTCTCCGGTGTCTGTCAACATTCTAAACAGTCCGGAGCGGCCGCCATCTTGTCTCTCGGTACGATCGAGAGACAAGATGTGGTGAAAAACGAAGGGGGAAATGAAGGAAAGGGGGCAAGGTAGACCACTCCTGACCCCCTAGGATTGATGAGGGGGATATTAAAGTGCCCCGCGGGGCAAAAAATAAAAAAAACCGGGCAGCTAACCGGCAGCGTAACGGGAGTCCGCCATCTTGTGTTTTTGGAGCGTCCGGTTCGCGTACCGGGTAGCGTCCCGGTAAGCGTAACAAGGGGAAAACCAAGAGAAACAGTAAAAAAAAAATTAAGGGAATAGATTTCTAGCAAACTTGGCAAAATTGTAGGGACTGTTTGTTTGATGTGCCTTTGCAAGGCCTCAAGATATGTGCACGTGTGGATTTTGTCTAATTAAGGTTAAAAAATATATATATATCTGTAAGCGTGCTCCGGCACGCTTACGTTACGGGTTTTGTTTGCGCTGCAGAGCCGATACGTCACGGTTATGCGACGCGCCATGAGGCGTCTCACGTGGCTACGTGATACGTCACGTAATAAAGAATATATTTTACAGCTATAGATATTAGCTTTTAAAAAACCAATGAAATTCACTGAAAAAACCATAGGTTATAGACCATATATAGTTAGGAATTTGCATTTACAAAACCTTGAAAATTCACTGAAAAAACCATAGGTTAGAGACCATATATAGTTAGCTGGACATTTTATTGACATAAAACCAATGAAATTCCATATATAGTTAGTTGCACTAACTATATATCGCGCACCCGCAATCCACTGCTGATGATGTCACATATTACATCATTCATGACATGGTCAGTGACATCACTGATGACATCACTGATGACATCTCAAATGACATCACTGATGACATCACTGATGACATCTCAAATGACATCACTGATGACATCATGACACACCAATACCAGTTACTACATACGCACTCACTGATTCCTACGTCTACACACACATTCACTCATTCACCCATACAATCACTCATACATACAGTCACTCATTATTACAACACTATCATATGCACTCATACACCTATGCAGACACTCGCACACTGCCACTCATCCATGGAGTTACTCACACACCTAGTCAGTCCTGTAAAGAATCAATCACACTTCCATTTCCTCACCTATACAGTTAAACACAGAACACCATACTTCAGTGACATCACTGATGACATCACTGATGACATCTCAAATGACATCACTGATGACATCTCAAATGACATCACTGATGACATCATGACACACCAATACCAGTTACTACATACGCACTCACTGATTCCTACGTCTACACACACATTCACTCATTCACCCATACAATCACTCATACATACAGTCACTCATTATTACAACACTATCATATGTACTCATACACCTAGTCAGTCCTGTGAAGAATCAATCACACTTCGATTTCCTCATCTATACAGTTAAACACAGAACACCATACTTTTCACACATATACTAACACATACTTACTCTCTTATACAATCACTGATACAAGTACACATTGATATGCACAGTCACACACCTCCCAGCCAGCCACACACACACTCAGTCTTCCATACATCCACTCATTCTTCAATATGTAAAACATATTTAAACTTTACAAAAACACACAGACACTAGATGATGTCATCAGTGATGTCATTTGAGATGTCATCAGTGATGTCATCAGTGATGTCATTTGAGATGTCATCAGTGATGTCATCAGAGATGTCACTGACCATGTCATGAATGATGTAATATGTGACATCATCAGCAGTGGATTGCGGGTGCGCGATATATAGTTAGTGCAACTAACTATATATGGAATTTCATTGGTTTTATGTCAATAAAATGTCCAGCTAACTATATATGGTCTCTAACCTATGGTTTTTTCAGTGAATTTTCAAGGTTTTGTAAATGCAAATTCCTGACTATATATGGTCTATAACCTATGGTTTTTTCAGTGAATATATATATATATACATATATATATATATATATATGTATATATCCAGTTTCCACCCTCAGCGCCGCTTGCACGCGCCACAAAACGAGAGAGAGACGGACTCTTCCTTCTTTTCAGCAGCCGCTGTAAGTTTTATTTTTTCATTTTACTCAGTGCATTGCCGTGCTCAAACCAAACGCGTTTCGGCGATCCCAGTCGCCTTGCTCGCTGGTAACAAGTGCTCACAATCCCCTTAATTTTTAAATAAACGCACCACCAATCCCCAGTCACAACAGGATCATAGAAATCGACAAGTTCGAAATGCAAAGACAAAAAACCTCCTTTACGGTTTCTGTCTAAATAACCCCTGTGCTTAACTAATGCATTTGATTTATAACTTAAAGCACAATTCATATACATCCAATATACACATAAATAAATATATATACATCGAATTTAACAATGGGGAATAATTAATCTTACTGTACAAATACAAAAATTATTTACATATTATATATAATGTTAATAAAAACATCATATAAAAATATCTGCACATTATTCATACTGTCAGAAAAAACATTAATACATAAAACCTCGAATCACAATGTTGTATATCTATACTGCACCTTCATTGGATGACTGAAAATAGTGCGAAAATAATCACCTCAATGTGTGTTTATGTGCTGTGTGAACTCCCAGCCGGGAGTGCGAAAATAACATTCATAAGTAAAGGGCAGGAAAAACTTGGGCATGATAAAATCAAGGTTCGACGTTAATACCTGTACTAATACATTTCATCTCACTAAACCGGTAGTAATAATAGGTTTTAACAAAGCCAGGGAAAGAAAGAACACATATTTCATTCAAATTACATAAGCTGATCACTCCATGTTCTTACGTATACCACCTCAGTGTTGGGGACAAATCTCCCCTTATGATAAATCTGGTTTTAAAACATTAAGAACATTTAGAATATTAAATATGTTAAAAAATGCATCAAACTAGCGACTCTATTAAATACATAAATAAACAATTCATAATGAGTCCATATCAAAATCCCACCTCGAGGTATTTCAAGACCATTGATGTTTATATGACCAACTATTTACAAAAAATTATGTAGATCTTCGCAAATGTTAATCCCCCCAGGGGTCTTTGTCTCAAGTTCCACTATATACCTTGTCTCCAATCGGCGCAGCTGTTTTTCTCTATCACCGCCTCTTTTATTTAACAGAACGCTATCTATCACAAAATACTGCAAAACATTTACGTTATTGTCATGTTCACTTTTTACATGCCTGGCCACTGGATAAGTTGGGTCAGAATTGACCGTGGCTCTCAGGTGCTGCAGTATTCTGGCCTGTACCGGTAGCTTAGTACTGCCTACATATTTAAGGCCACAGATGCATGTCAACACATACACGGCAAATTCCGTTTTGCACGTGTAGTGCCCTTTAATCTTGATGGGGGTATCTGAAAATGCATTACTGTATGTGGTGGTATTAGAACCAAATCTGCAGGCCCTACACGAGCTACACTTATAGAAGCCGTACCTGGCGGTTAACCAATTGTCTATTCTGGGCTGGTCTTAACTAGGTCTGTTCTCATGGAGTGAGCCTTACGGAATGTAAAATTAGGTTTATTCACATACACCCCATTGAGGACATTGTCGGTTATCACTATAGGCCATTCTTTTGTGATTATCTTCTTAATAGCCTGGGACTGTCGACTATATGTTGTAATAAATCTGCAAGTCTTGCTGGAGTTAACCTCCTGAATGGTTCCGATTGTCCCATGTTCCTTATTTGGACTACTAGCTTCTACCTCAGATTTCTTCCGGAGAAGCTTTGCTCTATATCTCTGGTTAGCTTTTCGCATGGCTACCCTCAAATTTTTCTCCTTATAGCCACGCTCAAGCATTCTACCCTTCGCTATTGCTTGTGCTTCAGCCAGAGCTTTGCTGGTGCTACACGCTCTTCTAATTCTCAAGAACTCTCCATATGGCAAACTAGCTATGGTGTGGTGGGCGTGAAAGCTATTGGCATGGAGCAAGGTATTGTCTGCCGTTGGCTTCTGATAAAGACTTGTTTCAATTTTACTATCCTCTATAGTAACCAGAATATCCAAAAAACTAATGGAAGTAGGATCAATATGATGGGTAAACTTTAAATTTAGTTGATTCCTATTAATGACATCCACAAAACTCTTAGCCTCCATTTCCGTTCCCTGCCAAATAATGAAGATGTCATCAATAAACCTCCATAGCCGTACAATGTGTTTGTCAACCAAAGCACCATGCTCCCCCTTGAGGATATGCTCCTCCCACCAGCTCACATGTAAACATGCGTAGCTGGGGGAGAAGCATGCCCCAATTGCTACTCCTTGTGTCCGCCTGTAAATAATTCCATCGAACAAGAATCTATTGTTATTTAAGCACCAATGCATCATTTTCAATAGCATCTTGTTGTGATTATACCATTCAATACCCCTTTGTTTTAAAAAATGTTCCACTGCGTTAAGACCGTCAGTGTGTTTTATACAGGTATATAATGATTCAATGTCAAAAGTTACCAATAAGTAGTCCTCTATATATATATATAAAACCCGTCGCCAGTAAGTAGTTATAGTTAGGACCTTGTTTCCATAGGGAAAGCATTTTTTGTGTTACCAATAACTTTGGCGCTCTTTAGCAAATTTTCACCAAATTTTCAAAATTAGTATGATGCTCGGTTTTCAGTTGCTGGATTGAACGTTTCTGGGTGATTCGTCAAGCGGAGGCTGAGAAAAAGGGGCGGTCACAAAATGCTTTTTACCTATTCAATTTCCCATAGGGATTTTACACATGACTACAGCCCAAACCACTGGATTGAATTACGCCAAATTAAGGAGGAAGCTCGTTCTTTGTCCAGAAAGAGCCCTTTTTTCATTTGGTGTAAATCCGTTCAGTTGTTTTGGAGATATTAAAAGAAATCCAAATCTGTAAATCTAGAGGCGCGAACCCTATGCAAATCTTAACGGTCCCGTGCAGAGATCTGATTGGCTACCAATACTTCAACCAGGAAGGGTTAGCAGCCATCTCGGGACTCAGTCCCAAACAAAATCGTAAAAAAAAAAAGAGAAAGCAGCAGGGTAGAAAGACCCTGACCCTTTAGGCCTGGTGGTGGGGCTTTTAAGTTTTCAGGGTGAAAATTGTGAAGATTCATCAATCCCCGTGAAAATGAAAAAACAAACAATTGTGGTCTCCCACGCTTGTTTGTATTTCAGCCTCCGGGTTAGCTAGATCCCGGGGGCAAGCATAAATTAAACAAAATGGGAGAGGGCACATGAAGCGCCCTTCCCTATTGGCAGTTTAAACCCCAGGGACCATCACCTCCCTGGGGTCTATTTTAAAGAATGAATGGGAGGGGGGCCACGAAGCCCCTTCCTTTGGTTTTTAAAGGATCTGTGGACCACTACCTCCCCGGTACACGTGAGCATAAAAGGAGGGGGCAGTGTGGACCCCCCTCCAAGATTTAAAAGTGCTCTGGGGACTGCCACCTATCGAAGCACAAAACTAGAAAAAAGGGAGTAAGGTCTACACAGCCCTTTCCTGCGCCATATTTGGCCCCGGGGACCACCACTTTCCTGGGGCATGGGTTCTATTAAAGTGGGAGGGGGCTATGTGGCTCCTCTACCGGGCCGTTTTCATCCACAGCAACCACCACCTCCCTGTGGCTAGCCCTGTGCAAACTAATGGAGAGGACTCCCTCCTGGAGTAATAAATGGCCCTGGGGACTACCACCCCCACCCCCAAGGGCCGGATCCCCATCTCCCAAGGTGCCCACCCTCAGCAGATAGCAGTTTGCTTTTACAGATGCCACTAAGCGAGAGCAAACTGTATTTCCGCTCCATGCGGTTGGGAGCAGGAAAACTGCTCACGCCCACTGGGAGTGGACTTTTTATGTGTTTTCCTGCCTGCTTGTCAGCCGGTAGGAAAACAGATGAAAAAATTGCTCCCACAAGCAGGGAGCAGCATTTTTGGCTGCTCCCTGCATGCGGGAGCAATGCTGGTTCCCCTGGAAGCGGGGATCTGGCAGGAACCGCATAGGCATTGCGGCTCCCCGTGCAGTCCTCAACACTGCAGACTGGGTGGGCTCCAGTACACCTAGCATCAAGATATTCACCTCTTTGAAGTCTTGTCATCTTCTCTTGTTGAGGATCAGGTTATCACAGATTTGTGGCTGAAGACACTCGGGGAACAATCACATTGACAAAATTACATACAGAAAAGGTCACTGGACACATTACCTTATGGTCTTTTATACAGATGTAGTGCAGAATATGCACTAGACATTTACCCAATGAGGCAGCACTTACTAGTTAACCAGTAGACAGGACTCATGTTGGGTAGACATTTTCAGCACAACTGTGGGCTCTTCTCAGAAAAAAAAGGTTCCATTATCGCTCTGATGCTAATTTCACAGAAATTAAAGCTCAACTGAAAGCATTTACTAATATAAACACAGCAGGTGTTCCAGTTGAAACTCCACTTCTGTAAAGCACAAATGATCCTAACTTCTTGGGGCATGGCTATTCTACGCTGAAAAACAATCTGAAATCCTTAGTGGAGGTGAATGGGTCATTGATCCATTGGAGCACAATCTTATGTGTGGTGACTGTGACAAATGGTTTCTTTCTTGTCTTGAGAGCAGAGTTAATGGTTCTCCCTTTGATTTACCCTGAGTTTGCAAATGCTTACATTTATCTGTTAGGTCCCATCCCGTTTTCCTTACTAGTATGCAAATGTCTTCCCGCCTTTTCCCACGTTGATGGACAGCTTACCAGAAGGCCTCCAAGTGCGTTTTCCGCTGATTTTGGTGGCGCGTTCTTGATGCAGAGGAATTTTGAGGACATCTCCACTAAATAAAGAAGCCCTTACGTCATATAGTTAGGAGGACGTACCCTTGTTTGGTGGAGATTCTCCTCTTTGTAGTCTTGTCCTCTTCTTTAGACAAGGATTCATGTTATCACAGATTTGTTGAACAAGACTCTCAAAGGACAATCACATTGCCCAAATTACATGCACACAAGGTCACTGGGGACATTTCCTTGCGGTCCATTATGCAGCTGTACTGTAGAATATGTACTAGTTATTACCCAACAAGGTAGCACTTACTAATTAACCAGTAGAAAGTACTCCAGTTGGGTAGACTTTTTTCTGCAAAACTGTGGACGTGTTGGATAAAGGGGCAGTTGAGGATGTGTCCTGGCCAAGTCAATCACATAGCTACTGTCATAACTCTGACAGACTTTCAAACACCCACTCACACACCCATTCAGACACTCTCACATACACTCAGACACATACCCATAGAGCCACTCGCACACCCACACAACCACTGAAACACCAACTCACAGACCCATACAGCCACTCACACACCCATAACTACTCACATACCCACTCATGGAACCATTCAGCCACTCACACACCCACTCAAATACCCAGAAAACTACTCATATACCCATACAGCCACTTACAGATCCATGCAGCCATTCACACTCCCAGATCCATACAGCCACTCACACACCCATTCCAGACCCATAAAACCAATCACACACGCATTCACAGACCCATATAGCAGCTCACAAAACCGATCACACACCCACAAATACGCACACACCCACAGCTACTCACACACCCACTCTCAGAACCCTACAACTACTCACACACCCAATCACTGGCCCATAGAGCTACTCACAGACCCACTTATCGACCCATCCAGCCACTCACACACCCACTCACAGACCCATACAGCTAATCACATACTCCCTCACTGACTGATACAGCCACACACACACCTTCTCACAGACCCATACAGCCACTCACATACCCACTCACAGACCCATACAGCCATTCACACAACCACTCACTGCCCCATATAACCACTCGCACTCCCCCAAAAACACCAATACACCAACTCATAGACCTATACAGCCACTCACACACCCATAATTACTCACATACCCACTCACACACCTACAAAACCACTCACACATCCACTCACAGTACTACACAGACCTATAAAGCCACTGTCATAGGTTGCAGGTTACAATTAGGAAATAAAATGTAACTCACTAACAAAAAACAAAGGTTACAGGGGTGTTATAGTTAGGAAATAACATTTAAAATATTTGAAATTCACAGAAAAAAACAAAGGTTACAGGGACGTTATAGTTAGGAAATAGAATTTAAAAAAACTTTAGAAATTTACTGAAAAAACTGCCAACAATTTCTTCGGATTGGTAATTTCCCTTCTCTTGGCCCTTTTTCCCTTAAATCTTTAAAAGTTCATATCTCCCAGTCCCTTTTTGGATTTTTTGTTGTTTGGTGTAATTTTGCTCATTATGTTTTTCTCTATTTGTAGAAATCAGTTGTGAGATTTTTATTGTGTAGTGTTTTGGCTTTTAACTGTTACCTTACCGCTAAATACTTTCACAGTTTTCTAAGGTAAACCAGCCTGGTCTGTATAGGAGCTGTAAGGGGGTTGAGCCTACGTTTAAATCATTAAAACTGTGCTTTACCCTGTCAATTATTAACTCACTTCCACCCCAATCAATAACCCACTTTCTTACACTTACTTTTTAACAAACTACTAATAACATAATCCCTCAATTAGTTGGAGCTAAGTATCATACCTATCTTTCGAAGCTGGGGGAGAGTTGTTCTTGGTACCAGAACATTAATTATGAAAATCTGACACAATCGTCAGAGTATGAGAAAAGTCAGGGATTATCAGCAATAACTATGGTGAATTGATTGCACACCCCGACGCACACATTCTTTGCTTTTTCTCTGAAACAGAGCCCATTCGTCGGGAGCCTCCCATACCTTGCTACACAGAAACAATTTCATCATTATTCACCCCATAGCATTATATTACAAGGGTAACTGTGGAGGTAGTAGAAGGAGAATCCATGGCAGTAAGGATTACCTCAATATCTGTTGTTATCGGTGTGATAATTAAATCATCCGATTACAGGGCATTCGGAATTAGCAACTCAGGGCCTGATTTAGAGTTTTGCGAGCATGGTAATCCATCTAAGATGCAACAGAGTCCCATGTCTGGCAAGCCATCGTTCTTCCTGCCACACTTAGAGCAGTAGCGGCTGGTGACAGGGAAGAGTGGCTGGGTGGGGGGATCAGGGTGGGGGGCGACAGATGAAAATACAAAAAAAATGTATAAAAGAATTTACATGCCACCCGCGTTATGCCGCTCTTCTGCTCCTCTCCAATGCAGGCACAGGCTCCCAGACTACCCTGCGGCCAATCCAGATGCTGCTCTCATGCTGTTGGCAGCATGAGAGCAGCGTCAGGATTGGCCTGAGCACCCTCCATTTGTGCTCCCAGGGAGACTTGCAGCCTGTGCCCGCTGCCTCCAACCAGGCAACCCAGCTCGGGCTGGAAACAGCTCAGTGTGAATGTT
Organism: Lissotriton helveticus; assembly: GCF_964261635.1. Taxonomy (NCBI): domain Eukaryota; kingdom Metazoa; phylum Chordata; class Amphibia; order Caudata; family Salamandridae; genus Lissotriton; species Lissotriton helveticus. The sequence goes on from NC_136059.1 coordinate 370,610,070, forward strand.
GGTTTGGCTGTATTAAGACGGCCGGCCAAACCAACATGCGCACTGACAACAGTGCCCACCACTTTTTCCTCTGTCGCTGTTACCCCAATGGCCCTGCCCCCAAATACTCAGCCCAGGATGGAAAAATAAAACGATAATAAACACGTTTTATTATCGTTTTATTTTTTTACGTTTTAGGCTGCTGTCGGGGGGTGGGGCGACGCCACCACTGATTTAGAGAAGGGAGGACCGCCAGATTTCTCCCAACAGAGCCCTCACAGAATCTTCCTCCGACTGACTGATGGAGTAGGGGTCAATGGAGGAAGAACTTAACACCATCTGCCCTATTTAAGGTAAATGGTTTAATGTATTTTTATCTCTGGCCGTCTATGCAAAGTAAAACTTGGTGGTGAGGGACATGAAAAAAAATTATAGTGACTCCCACATCCTGGGAGGAAACTCCCAGGGTGTAGAGGACATTCGTTTTTTTGTTGTTGGGAGTATGTTTTGAATAATAAAAAGTTTTGAAAAGATTGCCGTACATCTATTAAAACCGAATGCAGATGTACACCAAACTTCTGTAAACTTAAAGGAACTGCTGCGGCAGAGGTTCCTTTCAATGTACATAATTGTCTGCTGGGCCAGCGGACAGCTCTAATTTTGGTGGCAAGGTACCCTCGGGATGGTGGACGTAGTGTCCTCCACCATCCCGACAGACACTACTCCGTGTGCCAAACTCCAAATTGGTGTAGTTTTTACTCACAATTACTCACAGTTCACCAAGTATTTTATGTCAACCTTTTGTTTGTATTAGTCAAGTTAATTTACCAGGCTTATATGTTTTTATGTACATTTTTAAGAGTGGGAGATATTGTCTCTATTGTTAAAATGTGTCACATTTTATCTGCCGTATTTACAGCGATGATGATTCAAATGGCTCCCACGAATAAAGCACCATTAATCTCACTGATGGCAGCATCTGAGTAATTTGCTTCCTTTTATAACCCTAGAGGGAATATGTTCTGCTTATGTTTCCAAGACGGGTATTCACTTTTATCATAACCAGGCCTCTTTGCACAGCCGATTATCTAGAGACAATCAGAAGTCTTTGAATGCAGGCTGTCTAAGCTCAGTCATCATTTGAAAAGTATGCTTTTCAACAGTGTTATTGCCACAGGTAGCAGGACATTAGCAGGACAATAACAGATGTTAAAGCCTCAGCAGAGGGAAATAGTGCTCGGGTGACAATTCGTATTAGATTCGTATTCTGCTTAATTATGCAGTCTCTTTTGTCACTGATTTCGTTATGCTTAACATGCACTAATATACATGTTTTTGTATATACATTACAGCGCCACCTGATAAACCGAAAAACCTGTCTTGTGAAACCCAGGATTTAAAGACGTTATCTTGCAAGTGGTCACCAGGCAAGCTTTCCAACCTCTCGGGGGCTCGTTCCACAACCTACAGCCTATCTGAATGGCAGGTGTTGTTAATAACGTTTTTGAGTGTGATTGTTTCATTAAGGCATAATGTGCATTTCTTGGTACACTTTGTACACAGCTTTATGGTAATACTTCTGAATTCCTACGAATTAACATAAGTGGGAGTTTGTACAATAGTTGGATTTACAAAGAATTTTTAAAACATATCTGAAAGTAATCTAATTATACTGGTATTTATACAGCACAACCTGCCATAGGTAAATTATGTCATTGGTGCTCATTCAGTAGCTTGGCAATGGTATACCAAACAGTTTCCTGCACTTCATGTATCTACTACGTAAGTGGTACAATGATTAGACCCACGCATATATTTGCATTAAATAAAACCTGCACTGTTAGCATATCATTTATACCAAATCAAATGAGACCCTCAATAGATGTGCAAAATAGTCAGCAACATGATCTCTCTTCCTAACATTTCAAAGTGAACCACGCTGTTCATTGTCCACTGGACAGCCTAGGACAGATGCACAGATGTGGGTGTTGATGCCTGCTAAAGACCCAAAGGGGCATTTATATATGAATGTAAGTATGAATAAAAGTGGTATTTGAATAAGACGAGATTTCCAAACGGCAGCAAATCGCCGTACACGGTAAAAGGCAGAGTTCTAGTCAGAGAGGCAGTGGAGTGCTGGATTCTAAGAGGGAAGTGGACGTTTCACTGTGTCAAAATGTTGTGCATTTCAAATTATGTGTTTTTAGAAATTACCTATATTGAAGAAGGGTAGGGTGGTCCTGAGGGATGATGCAGATCCAGATACTGGATGTATAGATGAAAAAAGACTATTGCCTAGTTTTGATTTCTTGCACTTATGTCTTGTCTGATGGTGTCTTTGCAGATAGTGTACCAAGAGCCACCGGAGATGGTGCGCTTGTCACAGGCAGGGATGCTGGTCCATGGTTTTGCAGACAGTGTTGCTGGCCTTGAAGTTGGTGTGGGCCACAAAGGGGAGCCAGTGGAGTTTCATTAGAGTTAGAGTAATGTGGTCACATTTGGTTATCCTCAAATTCTGGCATACTGTGCTACATCTGGAATTTGCTCACATTACCAACAGCATTTGTACGACTAACGTATTTAAATTGTCTCCTCAAGCGGTCTATAATTGAGCATTATTTTTGGTGGGGGAAGTTGAGGTGCAGTCCAAGGAGATTTTGATATGTATAAGTCAGACGTTTGCCTAGAAATATAGCAAACTGTGCATGTAAAAGTATAACTTGAGCACAAAGTTTAAACCAATGTACTTTTGCCTCATAAGATGACATTTGCATAGTCAGAAATTCCAGTTTAGAAATATATTTTCTTGGTCCTGAGGGACAACCAGGGGGAGTAGTAGGGAATCCTTGAGTAGTATCGCGGAGGCATTCATGCAAATTCAATTTAGATGAGGTGAATCCCAACAGAGGCATGACTTTGTAGGGATTCATGAGCTTTGTCAATGCATTTTTGCACTACATGTAAACCAAAATGAACCATGCCGAAGTGGTGCAAGAAAGATGAGAAACCACACAGAACAATCCTGTTTTAAGGAGCATGTGCAAGAAAGAACACACCACATGGGATAATAGTTTCAACATGAAGAAAAAGAAAATTGTGATGTATAATTTGATCATTTATGTATCCATTGGTTTTCTAAAGCACGGACTAAACCCAAGCAAAGCAGGCACCAGAACACTGTAGATCACATACATTAAGGCAGGTATAACAGCCTCCATGCAGAGAGAGTGGTATGAGAGGGCAATAGTGAAGATAAATCGAGACACTGAACAATGCAGTGAAAGGTAGAAATGACATGCACCAAAAGAAAAAGTAAGATTTGGCACAGAGACAAAAGGAAAACTAAACTTTAAAGAGTTCTGCATATATTCTCAATTTATGAATACGCAAAAGACAATAGTCAGGGATTCATCAATTCTTGTAGTGTACCAAAATATTCGGTTAAAAAGTGGTCTCTTAGTAAGCACTTGAAAGTGGCAGAGATGAGAGCAGCCTAACTGGCAATGCCTTGTTGAATCATTCATTCCATATTTTGGGGCCATTGCTTGGGAAAGATCTGGTACTGAGTGTCCTTTTCTTGGTCTGGGAATTGTTACCCTGAGGTTTACTGTGCTTCCAAGTTTCTGTGAGCTGATTGATATTTTCGGGATTTTGGCACAGTATTCAGCAGCGTTGGAATGGACAGCTTTAGAAGTGAGGCATGTTATTTTAGGAGGTTCAGACACTTCTACATCCTCAGGCAATCTTTGCGGAACATTTACATGAGATTTATTTAAGAAGTTTTACAAAGGAAGACTACATAACCACTGTCTTGTCCAAAGGATCTCATGTATATATCTTAAAGTTGTCAACTTTATGGTTTGCCATTCCACCAAGTAACATAAGTTATTTGCATATTATCTTTACAATTAAGAGCATTCGCTAAAATTGTAATAGGTAAATCTACCATCTTTTATCTTAGCTGTTAACGTTTTCCAGTCAGTCTAGAACCTACCTACTAGTGCATTAGTATAGGTAATTGGAATTGCTGTACCTACAATTCAATTAATATTTCCCCAAACTTTTAAACAAAGTGTATAACTGCTTGACAATCAAGTGTAGACCAGTAGCAGTATAACACTTACTGGACCAACATGAATCGTTTTAGACATGTTTTTTAAAAAGCAACGAAGTAGTAAGAAAAGCTCTTTTTAAAAAAAAACTTTTTAGAAGTGTTGGCAGAATGTGAAGCTGAATACATTTTCTTCCAAACAGAATTCCAGATATCAATTGGCTATACAGTATTCAATTCCAGATGCCCAGATTTGTTAAGACAGTTTATTAGAAAATAATGCTGCATACATTTTTGAAGCTTCACAAATTGGCTCATCCTGAACTTTATGAGACAGATTAGAAAAAGATAAGCACTTTAAGATAGTAACTAATGTATCAAATTGTTTCTTATTGAATGAGGAGACGCTGTAAGTAGTCATGAAAAGTCATTAGGATATCACTATGAAAATGCTAGGATTACAGAGATATTCATCTAGTATGGCAGGATTTCCAGTAAATTGTTCTTTTCTAAATCTTAGTCTTTTCATTTTATTGTACCATTTAGAGGAAATAAGAAATTGATCCTTGATTGGCACATTGTAAAAAAATCACTGTGTGAAGTATTCTACTGATATTATTAAAAATATAGGATTAAAGAGTGAAATAAGACACTTTTCAGTTACAGCCTGCAAAAAAGTAAGTTATAATTTGAGGTGGATGATAGTCCGCCACGAGTAACAAGGGGCCTGAATATGATGGCAGTGAACCTGCCACCGACAGCTGTCGGTGACGGGTTCACCACCATCGTAAGGCCATTCACCGCTAGCCAGATTGTGATGGCAAGCGATGTTCTGGCGGTGGAAAGACGTTACGATTGCCTGTTGGTCCCTCCCGCATCCTCAGTATGGTGGTGGTGACTAGCAGGCACCGTCCCCCAGATTTGGATGCTGGATCCCTGCCAGCCTTTCCATGGCGGTTCGCCCGCCATGGAAAGGCGGGCAGGAATTGACTTTGGGGGTCTGTTGTGGGCCCCCCATGGGCAGGGGCAGTTTGGATTTGCACTTGGGGGGGACCTATGGTGCTCCCCTACATTTCCTTTCACCATGTGGCAGGCACCACGTGGTGCCTGCCACGTAGTGCAGTGAAATTTAAACAATGCATTTTTAACATTGTGGCGGGTGCTGCAGCTAGCAGCACCTACCGCAATGTTAAACATAGCAGATGCGACCGCCACGGTGGCATCGTAATACCCCCTTTGGGACAGCCTCCTTGTAGGCGGGCGGTCCCACTCCCCGACACGATGGCGGACGGACTGAAGTCCATCTTCCATCGTAATGGCCCCAAAAGTCACTAACTTGTTAGGTCCAGGTAAAGGTTTCAATAATTTAAACCTTTGCTGAACACCTAGTAGCTAAGGCACAGAGTAGACGGGCTTAGAGAAAATCTGTAAAGCATTCATATGCTTTCTTTTTCTTTGAGGAAAACCTATTGTGAAATTCTGAGATACCGCTTTTATTATCCATTATTATCTATAGACATCACAGCAAGAACATTAAAAGAGGAGTTAATTTTTCAAAAATGTCGTTTTCAACACATTGAATAGGTCCTCTTTTCAGACTTTGCTTGGAAACTAGGAGGCATATTTACAAGAAACTTGTAGTAACTTGGTAACAGTTTCAAAATGCAGGGATGCACTGTATTCCCAAGAATGCAGTGCATTCCTGCTTTACCCTTAGAGCTGGCGCTACAAATGCTGCTTAGTACAGGCACCCTAGCGCCAATGTGCTGGGGTGCCTGTGATGCAGAGACAATTGATGTACCTTCCTGCACATAAACAATCTTTACCAGCGATTTACTCTATCTATGTGACGCGTGGCAAGAGCAAAATACAAGGAGAAATAAAACATTTCTCCTCGTATCACCTGGTTTTGACCAGGCATTCCATGGCTGTATTTTTGTCACTGCCCCATACCTTGTAAATATGGGGCAGCGTCAAAAAGCAATGGGTGTTTCAGTGGAACGTCCCCTGCAACACCCATTGCACGCCCCCTTCATGCTAAGGGCTGCGTTAATAGCTGCATTATTGACAAGTCGGCCTTCTAAATAAGGCAAAAGAGTTAACACCACCAGAACGTCAGAAAAAATTACGTTCTGGTGGCTTTAACTCCTTGTAAATATGTCCCTGAATTTTACTAGAGAATACTGCTACAGTCTACACAGACAGAGGGAACATGCTCAATAGCCTTTCCACGTAGAAAGGAATGAGGCAAGAATGTGAGCTGGACTCAACTCTATTCAGCCTTTACCTCAACACACTAGGGGGCTTATTTACAAGCCCCTAGCTCCGCCGTGGCCTCACTTTTAATATGGGAAAAAGTGACATAACAACAGCTCAAGGGGCTTGTAAATAAAGCCCCTAGGTTGTCAGCAGCAAAGGAAGCTGTAAATCCGCCAGGGTTGAATGAAAACATGAACATTGGATTGCTATTCATGACAATGTTTTTTTGACAACATGTATGGTGGTGTTTCCATGCATCACAGACAGCCTCTAAACCCTGCTGTGCAGATATTACAGACTAGCATGCTTACCTGTAATGTAGAGTAGAGTAAAAGTCTCTATTTTGATTATCTCGGAGTGAGGTTTTCATAGAATAAGAATTAGCGAGACCAGAAGGTCTAAAGGAAGATGAAGATGAAATCAGTATTGGGAGAATTCACTTGTTGAATGGGAGATTTTCAGGGGGTTTTAAAGGTAGCAGTTGATGTCCCAAAGGCAAAGTGTAGTAGAATGGGAAGTTCAACCGACTGGCTCTTGTGGATAATTGCATCATGTGTGCACTGGAAGTAGGAAAGTGTACATCGATAGCTGTGGTTCACTGATAGAATATCAATGTCAAAAATATGTACGTTCAAAATATCGAGATAAAAATATAGACTACAAAAATATCGACTCCCATACCTACGCATACAAAAATATTGAATCAAAAATATCAATGTAAAAAATTATAAATGTAAAAAATATTGATTTAAATATATATATAAAATAAAATAATATATTAAATATATTAAATATTGATATTAATTTTAACAAAATAAATTACATGTAATATACATTTTAACAAAATATAACAAACAATTAAAAAATGATAAACACACAAACATAAGAATGTATACATATATATTTAATTGAAAATAATTAATAAACTATTTACTTTAATTTATTTTTAAACTTATGTATAAATAAAATATATATATAGATCAATAATTAAAAATATAAAAAACATTGTATAATGAAATTATACATTAAACTATTTAAAAATATTTCAAATAAAATGTCCCTATACAATCAGTGCAACAGTAGCAACATAATTAGGTTTACTATACCAACTCCAGTGAGTGCAACAGTAGGGATACTGTTGGATAGCGGAGGGGCAAAAATTACTATTTCCACTCCAGTGAGAGCAACAAATTACTATTTCCACTCCAGTGAGAGCAACTGTAAGGAAAGTGTTGAATAGCGAATGGGAAACAATTACTCTTCCCACTCCAGTGAGTCAACAGTAGAGAAAGTGTTGGATAGGGGAAGGGAAAACATTACTATTCCCACTCCAAAGAATGTAACAGTAGGGAAAGTGTTGGATAGCCGAAGGGCAAACATTACTATTCCCACTCCAAAGAGTGCAATAGTAGGGAAAGTGTTCGATAACGGATGGGTAAAAATGACTATTCCCACTCCTGTGAGAGCAACAGTAGGGAAAGTGTTGGATAGTGAAGGGGTAAAAATGACTATTCCCACTACAGTGAGGGCAACAGTAGGGAAAGTGTTGGATAGCGGTGGGGAAAAATTACTATTCCCACTCCAGTGAGTGCAACAGAAGGGAAAGTGTTAGATAGCAGAGGGGTACAAATTACTATTCCCACTCCAAAGAGTGCAACAGTAGGGTAAGTGTTGGATAACGGAGGGGTAAAAATTACTATTCCCACTCCAAAGAGTGCAACAGTAGGGAAAGTGTTGGATAGAGGAGGGGTATAAAGAAAGTGTTGGAAAGAGGAGGGGTATAAATTACTATTCCCACTCCAGTGAGTGCAACAGTAGGGAAAGTGCTGGATAGCGGAGAGGTAAAAATAACTATTCCCATTTCAGTGAGTGCAACATTAGGGAAAGTGTTGGATAGGGAAGAGACAAAAATTACTATTCACACTTAAACAGTTAATTTAAAAATAAAAGATTATTAATTATAAAAAATAATAAACAATATTTGGAAATGAAAAATCAAATACATGAAATATATAAAAAGAACAAATATTATAATAATAATTACATATAAAAAACCTACAAATAAAAAATTTAAAAAAACACACAGGATGATGGACAGAATGTTGGGGGTGAATGTTTTGCCATTGTGCAACATTCCGTCCATTATCTTGTGTGTTTTGCTGTTCACCCTAAGTGGGAAGGGTATGCACAGACGTGAGTCCCGTGCTCACAAGGCCACTGGAGTCAAGCTATCCTGGCTGATGAAGGCTGATAGCCAGAAACCGGTCCTAGGATGCTTGATTCCGGTCCAGGGAAGACATGGCTTGGCAGTTCGGTCTGGACTGTTCCCATGCGGTCAAGACCGATTTGCATATGGCCATGTCTGAACTGGGGTGGCTTGGTGAGCAAAATAACGATGGATTAAACCCAGATCTGTGACTGGGGGTGAATGTTTTGCCATTGTGCAACATTCCGTCCATCATCTTGTGTGTTTTAATATAAAATAAATACATTTATTAAAAAACTTTTAAACTAGGAAATATTTACAAACAAATACATTAATTAATACATAAATGTATTTATTATATTTCCTACCCTATAACACCACACCAATAACAAAACACTTCAACATTTTTAATTAAATGTTTCCCTAAAATTAATATAATTAATAACCAATTAAAAAATATCATTAACCCCTTGCATGTTGATGACGGCCCCCAGCTGTCATGCACTACAGTGCTCGTGTGCTGATGACGGCTGGGGGCCGTCATGACCGCACCCGCGATCGGAATGTGCCGCGCAGAATCGCGGCAGCATGCAAGGGGTTAATTAGAAAAACGAATAAACATGAATTGACTGCACACACTTTACAAATATGATATCCACAACACACACCTTAATTAAACTCTAAAACAGTAAAACACAATTAAAACTTACTTGTAAATTAAAAGCTATTAACAACTAATAATAATGTTTAAAATGTATTTAATACTCACCCTTTACCCCTTTAAAAGTAAAAACAACAGACAAAAAAAGAATCGATTATTCAAAATACATATCAAATAATTAACATTATTTAACCACTATATACTAATTAATCAAATACAAATTACTTCCTAACCTTTACTCCTATAAAGACCAAAACACACAACTACAATTAATTATACAATTGCCATAATTAATTACCAATTAATTAAAATTAACATCCAATTAATAATTCATCAATTCAAAATAAATGACTTCCCACCCTTAACACCTATAAACACAACACACAACTCAAATTACTTACATAATTAATGACGAATTAATTAATTTAAATTAACAAGTAATTAATTATTAATAAATTACTTTACACATTTAACACTATAACACCTCAATTAAACAAATATTAATAAATGAAAAGTAATCAATACATTTAATATAATTAAATTACTTCCCACCCTATTCCCTTATAAACCCACAACCAGCTACAAAACTAAAAACGCAAAATTCTAATAAAAAAATCATTAATAACTACTAAAAAGTTTAACACATATATTAAAAGTACAATTCTTATAAAAAAAATACAACAGATACACATCTGGTCCGACCATCTACTGATCGAGTCCTCCATCGTCATCAAAGGATCAGTCAGATCTCCTCCCTTATCAGGAGGAACTGCCCGGAAATGGAAGCTCCTTGATTCACCTGCCTTCCTCTCCTCCCTGCTGATACTCAGCCATCAACCACTGACATCTCAGACGTCAACATTCTTGATGCTAACATCTCTCATTGGCTCATGACAGCCAGTGATTTATTTGCACCTCTGTCTTGCTTCCCCCGAACACGCCCCAATAAGTCTCACAACTGGTATAACTCGACCCTAAAACAGCAACATCTAGAGCTACGCCAATTGGAACGTAGATGGAGGCGCAATTATCTTAGTGCCGACAGGGAAGCGTACGTGGTCGCACGGAAAATCTATAAACAAACCATCACTTCCACCAAGTCTGCTTTCATCTCTGAGCGAATCCTAACAGCCCCCAATAAATCTAAGGAGATTTTCAAAGTCCTTGGCGAACTAACATCCGACGCCAGGACACTTCCTAACCTGCCTCCCTCCGCTGAGTCATGCAACGCGCTCAACTCTTTCTTCATTGAAAAGATCACCACAATTAAAAATTCCATATCCCATTCCCCCCCGTTAACCACAGCTACACCTCCCCCTATCAATCCATTTATCCTGGATCGATTTCCTATACTCGATTCTGATTCCCTTGCCAAGCTGTCCTCGCGAGTAAAATCTGGCTCTCCGAAGGACTGCTGTCCCCCGTCCGTGCTTCGTGACATCTGTCACTCCCTTCCCCATTGTATCCTCCCCCTACTTAACTCTTCCCTCAGCACTGGCATAGTCCCCAGGTCATTCAAGGAGGCCGTATTGGTGCCCCTGCTAAAAAAAACCTGGCGCGGACCCAGCGGTATTTGTAAACTATCGGCCCATCTCCCTTCTGCCTTTTCTGTCTAAGGCCTTGGAGGCACATGTTACTACTTGCCTATCACACTTCATCGAGGAGTCCAACTTCCTGGCTTTCAACCAGGCCGGCTTTCGACCAGCCCATTCCACCGAGGCTGTGATCCTTGCCGTACTGGACAACCTTAGAAGCAAGGCGGACAGAGGACTACCCCAGGCATTAGTCCTTCTTGACTTATCGGCGGCATTCGACACGGTGGACCACAACATCTTACTCCACCGTGTCGAGTCCGCCGGAGTCCGCGGGCCTGCCTTGTCCTGGGTTAAGTCCTTTTTAGAGGGGAGATCTCAGGCAGTCAGGCTGGGCCCGTTCAGCGCCACCAGTGCTGCGTCATCTTGCGGGGTCCCCCAGGGCTCCTCCCTGTCCCCCCTCCTCTTCAATTTATATCTTTTACCCCTCCTTCACTCTCTAAGTAGGTGGGACGCTACCGTGTTCAATTACGCGGACGACCTGCAGATTATCTTTCCCCTCACCTCCCCTGACGCTGTGTCCAACTTCCAATCGGCTATGACACACATTCAGCACTGGATGTGCCAAAACCAACTAAAGCTCAATCCGGGCAAGACTGAGCTCCTCCTTCCTGGGAGCAGTGCCACCTATTGGGGACCTCAGTTCTGGCCCAGCGAGCTTGGTACTCCTCCCTCTCCCGCTGACCGTGTGAAGAGCCTTGGGGTCATTATTGACTCCGGCCTCACTCTTAAGGCCCAGGTGAGTGCAGTAACATCTTCCTGTATGTTCCAGCTATACAGGATTCGGAAGGTCGCCCACTTTCTAACCCCTGAAGCACTGCTACAAGTCATCATAGCCTTGGTGATGTCCCGCCTAGACTTCTCAAACTCGATCTATCACGGTCTCCCCAACTCCTTGTTATCTAGGTTACAACTCATCCAGAACCAGGCTGCCAGACTCGCGTTCAATCTCTCCAGATGGCAGTCGGCCCGACCTTTACTGTATCAACTTCACTGGCTCCCAGTCAGTGAAAGAATAGCTTTTAAGGTCCACTGCCTGGTCTTTAAAGCACTTACTGGTCCGTCTCCTGCTTTCCTCACGTCCTTGATCACTCCTTACTGTCCTTCCCGTGCCCTCAGGTCCACTAACCTTCACCTCTTAGTTGTCCCCCGCGTCAAACTCACCAGATCCGGTGGCCGCACTTTTTCTTATTTGGCCCCAAAACTATGGAACTCTCTTCCTCTCCCCCTCAAGACCTCCGGTTCCCTTCTTGCCTTTAGGAAATCTTTAAAAACCCTGCTCTTCTCCCATTGTCACTGAATTCCTCTGTTATAGTTTTAGGATCCTTGGAGCGCCAGGAAACTCACGGTGACAGTGCGCTTAATAAATATCATATAACATAACATAACATAACATAAAAATATACTAAAATACATAACATTAATAAACAAACAATATTTTTAACAAATATAATTTTGCAAACAATATTAAACACTTCGATATTTTTTAAATTGATATTACTTACCTTAGGTTGATATTCTTGACCACAATATTCTGCTGTCGATATTTCTGACCCACGATATTTGCAACTCGATATTTGTGCAACTCAATATTTTTGATTTGATATTCTGTCTCTGCACTGATAGCTGTAATCAAAGAAGAAACATGGATATTTACAATGTGCAAACAACTTTTCTGACGGGGGTATGGCCTAATCCACTGGCAGGGTTTCACAGAGAGGCTATCATTGATATGTTTGATTTGAATAATGCAAATGGCGACTTGATAGAGCATGTCCACACTTCACTATGGGACCTGGACATATGCTACTGAGGGGATTATCAAGTAGACATAATGGTGATTGACTGTGCATTGCGTAAAGATAGGGTGGAGGCTGGGGTGCTTTGAAAGTAGTGGGGAAGGCTGCTCCAAGGCAAACAGGCAAATGTTTGTTAAGGAACAAACCATTAGTTTGATCCAGTCTTCTTGCACAATAAAGCTGGATGCCAAAATGAGATTTGGATATTTGACCTTTTCTACCTACTTGGAGAAATGTAGGGGTTGTCTCGTCTCTACAGATGTGTGCTTTTGAGACCTAGGAGAGGTAGTAGGTTCTGACTGAAATACCCTTTAAAAGCATAAAGGTTATGTTCCCTAAAGTAGGCAAAGTAGATCAATGTCCAAGCCAGTCAATATTCTGACAGAAGTACACTTTTTGAGTGTAGCTTGGCATAGCAGGGAGAGGTTTTGTATTTAGTAAGGATTGGGGTGGTGGTGAATGTTGAGCAACAGTGAAGAGGAAGAATGGAGAGGGCCTGGTATATTTGTGGATGATTTTTAAGGCATGAAAGTTACTTGATGTTGTATTTAGGGGATTAGAAGGTGCCTTATTCTTAAATATATGTGATGCAATTATTAAGTAATAATTCATTCAATAAAGACCTTTTCTAATATTATAAATCCATTTCATCACAAGTATGTGAAGTTATGTGCCTTCTTCAGGCCCCAAATTATCTTTAACGTCCTAGTGTGTTTTTATTGATGTCAGCATAATCAGTAATGTTTGATTCTCTTTTTTAGGCATTCAAATACCACATTCAAGTGTTCCAGCAGAGACTCATGTTCCTGGAACATTGACAGTAGGCAAAATATATACAACTTTACTCTGACTGCTGAAAACCTCCTCGGAAAAAGACATGCTAACCTTATCTTGGACGTTACACATAAAGGTGATGAATATGCAGAGTTTGATTCAATAACTTGCCAGAATATTTGTGACTTTGATAATGGCAAGGCCAATTATTAATACCAATATACAGAAGTTAGTTATTCAGCTTAAAAATTATTACTGTTAATTATTTTAGACACCTATTGGGGGAGTGACTGATGTGATAGCTGTGTTTTATAGATTATGTCTGTATTAGCTTCTTTGACAGCTATAGTAGAATCACTGAGGAAGCAGGAGGTGTGGGCGCTACAGGTAGGCATGGAGCAGGATACCAAGAGGGGCTGTGAGAGGAAGCGCAAGTAAGGGAGCAGGGTAGTGCTTAATTTGTGCTAGTGGCTGTAGATGTTTGGCACCAGCACTTCTTTAGGGGACAGGGATTTACTTGCCATCATTAGACCTCGATCCAAAACAAGAAAAAGTGTGAGAAGCAGGAAGACAAAATAGGAGAACAGTGATAGAGAGAGTAAGCAGATGTGGGAAATTACCTGCGAGAGTGAGATGAAAAGAGAGGAAATGTAGGGTTGTGGAAGAGGCATGAGTTGGAATGCAGACTAGGCTGCCTTGGTATTTGGTAAGCCCAGCTTTCAACAGTGGGCGCCTGTGCAGTTTTATTTTATAAAGTGAGCGCTAGAACTCGGCAGGGATTTCTCCCTCTAAAATGTATTGACTCCTCCATTTCTTCTTTATATGTTCCCTGAATTCCTTCCTTCTAATGTTATCCACAATTTTTAAACACGCTTGCACTATTTGTAATAACATCCTAGTTCAGTATATTTAAATCATTTAGTTTGTAGTTTCGTAATGTATGCATTTTACTACACTTAACCGCATTTTATTACCTTTGCTTCTCACTTTCTTTTTACTTTGGCTTTCACTACCAAAGAGACAAGGTGCAGCAGGTAACTCTTGAAAATGATTCTGCCCAACTCTAGCACATCCTGTCTCTTTTTAAAAGTGTACCCATAAAATGGGGGAGTGTCAGAGGACATGCAACAGTAAAAGCATATTCAAAGGCATTTTTGGACAATGCAAATCTGTAGTACTCAATTAGGGTCTCTTATATGCCTTTGTAAATTGGCTCCAAAACATCGAAAATGGGAATATTCATATACAATTAGTAGAAATATAAAGGACTGTGTCCTCAGTACACTTTACTATGAGGCAAGTGGACATCTAGTGGCCAATTCACAAAGGCATGTAATAGAACCTAAAACGTATTCATGTACACATAAATTGTTATCTGAATCAATCCTGAAACATCTGAAAATGCCAACTCATTAATTCAATTAAATGCTCTTGGGACAGTTTCTAACTTGTATATAGCTGAATTCACCACAATTGAAAAAGGGGAAAATGCCCAAATTAATTAGAAATTCAAATTTTGAATATGGGATGTGCGACCTGGATTGGAAAACTGCCTTATTAGGGGAAAGAAAAACAGAAAAATTAAAACTTTAATTGCATGAACTACAAACAAATGGGTTTATAATACAATGTACACATGTTTTATATACCTCTTCGGTACCTCATGTGGTCCCTTTATTTACTTACCTTTACCCTTCCCTTTTCCCTTGATTCACCCTTAGAATGTTGTTGGCGTGAAGGCTCTATGTTTGACAGTTGGCATGATCAATGCTTGTGAGGCGATGTGCTTTCTTATATGATATATCCTGTTCAAAGAATAAAAGTCATTACTCACCATTCTGCTGTGACGTTACTACAACATCATTCTTAATTTTCACTACCAAAACTTTTGTTTGCTTATTTATGCACTGTTTATATACCTCAAGGTAACTTTTTGTGGGAATATTTTTGACTCTTTCGGTAGAGTTTACGTTGTAAAAAACATTTCATTTCTTCATATGTCTTCAGCACTTTGAAAACTCTATACTTCAATCATCATTCCCAATCACTTCACTAGCTCCCTCTGGCAAAACGAATCAGGTTCAAATCCCTGTGCCTGACATATAAAGCACTCCAGGGCTCAGGCCCCAGGTTTTTGCAAACCCATCTAAAGCCATATGTACCCACAAGAGAGTTGAGGTCCAGCCAAGCGAAACTGATACAGGTCCCTAGATTCAAACAGGCCAGATGGGGGGGCAGGAGTTTCCTACTGCATGCAGCCAAGGATTGGAATCGACTCCCACTGGACATCAAGAATAGTACCTCCTTACTGGCTTTTAGGAAAGCAGTGAAAACCTGGCTATTTAAGTCTCGTTAAAATTTGAACACACCAAAAGCACATATCATCAGGTTCGTTATTCTGTAGCGCTAAGATGCCCAAGGGCAAAAGTGCGCTTTACAAAGCTACAAATCAAATCAAATCAAATCATTAGGAGCATCAAATTAGAAGTAGAAGGGTCAGCAAAGAATATGCAATATTATGAAGTTGCTAAAAAAACACTCTTTTCTCCATTTATTCCCCAGTGTTTTCCATTTGAATTAATGAACATCTGCTTACCAAAATGCTCGGTTACACAAAGAAGAAAGACTTCGCTGCATAATTCATTCGAGCAAGAGATGATCTCACTCACATTTCCATAAAATACAAACAATTATTTATGTGTGCATGCTGCAAACTGTTTCACTGGTTTTTTTTTTTGCAACCTTTATAACAATCATCTAGGTCCTGAATTTGCAATCATGTGGATTTTGTCTCAAAAAATAAGGAACATGGGTACAACAGAAATATTTGTAATAAGACAGGGCACATCTGGAGAAGGTATATCATTGTTCATGCATAATAAGTGAAACTTTATGTTTGCATATGAAGATTACATTAATAGTATGACCATAAAACAAATTCTGAAACGACACATTTTTTATAATTTGTTTCAGTTCATCCGATCTCTCCCACAAATTTGACACCAATGTTAGATTCAACGAATGCCACGTGGATCCAGTTGTGCTGGTCTATGCAATCGGACTACAAACCCCTTAAGCTACTATGTCAGATTGAAGCTCGAAATATTCGCACTAATGAAATAAAGTTGGTAAGGAGCATATACTTTGTTATCCATATGATTCTAAATTCGATGGTTCACCAGAAGAATATGAATGCTATTTAAAAAAGTAGTAAGTCTGATATGTAAGATATTTGAGTCTCTACATGATCTCGCAATTTCTAACCCACATTGTACCAACTACGGAAATTATCATGGCAGGATTATTAATCAAAGTGTAGTTCAGGAGATACGCTGTAAGATTATGGAGTCTATCTTTAAAGGTTGATGAAGACTCTCTTTAAGGGTCGTCCCTCTTGGATTTCCTCCTTTATTTTTTAGCAGGGCTTCTGACCTGGCAGAAATTATAGCCCTGCCTTTATTACACAAAGGCTGCCAGTTGGGATAGCTTCCTGCTTCTGGTTTTCCCTCTTGATCTATGCCATCTATGAATGATCCAATGGTACTTTTTTATTTCCTTTCCTACTTCTCCATTTCTATTCTTTCCCATTGACCAGCCACTCTTACATACGTTAATATCATTTGTGTCTTCTTTTTCAGCAACCTCTCTATCTTCCTTTTGAGGTCACACCATCCACCCAATCATTATTTTATTTTTTTTATAAATCTTTTTTATTGGCATTTATATAATAATCGAGATTACACTCAACACAGTTACACATCCACAGTAAGTGCATCCTATAACATGATGTACTCATCGGTTTCTGCTCACAGTACATTATTCATGCATCTCTGGGACAGAACATGTATTGCCATCACAGTCTCTTTTTCAGAACTATTTATCTCCAGATTGACCATCCCCTCTGGTGTCAATGCAGTGATAAAATAATCTCTCACTATGACAATATAGGGAGTGATCGGGCCTTCTATCAACACTGTTTATCTTGGATGTGTAAAAATTCAAGAAGCATAAGTCTGCTATACAAACTAATTGCTCAATGATTGCATAGGAGAAAATAAAAGCCATATAAATAAAAAAGGAAAAACAAAAGAAACAGATTCCATTCCATCAAACAAAAAAACTAACAACTACAACTAATGATAAACTACCTGGGGTCTTCAATCAGCACAAACATCTGCCACAAGTTAACCAACGCTACTTTGAGATCGGAGATCTTACCTCATTCCGGAAACAGCTCAAGACTCTTCTTTTCAACTCCCCACAGTAACTTCCTGGTACTATCCCCGCCTCTGCCTAACCATCTGTTGGTCCCTTAGCGCTTGGACGCCCCCGGGCATCAATCGCGCTCTATAAATCCACTTACAATTACTACAATTACAGGGTACCCAAGAGGGGTGGGGGAGGTGGGGTGGAATAAAAGGGAGATAAAGCCAATAAAGCTCCAAACCAACAGGGGCTACACCTAGTCCTTAATCCAATCAATTGGAACATCTTATTTGTCGCCTAGTACAGGAGGGTCAGACCCCTCCCACTCTCCAAGAACTCCGACACATCTACTCATCCAGCAACAGTCATCCAGCCTTTAAAGTGCATGCGCCTCTCCCAGCCCTTCAGAATCTGGTGAATTAGTTTGTGAGGTCTGTTCGCGCACGCTCCGTGTATCCCAAGCCATCACTATGTCCTCCCAAGGCTCTGCCATTGGTTTACGCCGCTTTGTAATCTTATCTTCTTTAATCAAAGTCTTTTCATCTGCTCTAGCCGAGCTGGAAACATCATCTTCCCAGTTCACCACTAAGGGAGTCTGCTTTGCCTTCTATCTGAGAGCTATCCTCCTCTTAGCCAAGAGGAAAGCCAGATCTATAAATCTATGACCCAGTCTTTTGGATTTGGGTCTCGAGAATAGGCCTAAGAGGCAAACCTCCAGAGAGCATGTCAGATTCTGAGACAAAATCCTGTTAATCATATCCACAATCTTAGGCCAATAATCTTTAAGCCCAGGACAGGCCCAAACCATGTGGTCAAAATCAGAATCCCTCTGTGAATATCTGGCACAGGCCTGGTCTTCACTCCCATATACCACGTTTAGCCGGTGTGGGGTAAGATAGGTTCTATGGAGCATATTGAATTGTATAAGCTTAAAAGCTGCATTCCTAAACACCTTTTTTGGGACACCTAAAGCACTCTTCCACTCCCTCTCGGCGAGCTGCCTATTCAAGGAAATCTCCTATCTCTCTTGCAGGCGAGGTAATGGTCGAAGCGTTATTTCCATTGTTCCCAAATAGAGCCACTTTACCAGGTGTCCCACCGAGCCCAGCGTCACCTTTGCCTGAAGAGTGGCATGGGTGACTGGCTCTTTCCCATCTGACCCTCATAGTTCCACCAGTGCCCCCGTATCTTATGGTATTTCAGGAACTGCCCCAGTGGCAACTCGTGGTATTCCAGAAATACACCCAACGGGAGTAATTCCCTATCACGTTAACAGTCTCCAACCGTCCATATCCCCGCGTCTTTCCAGCCCTGCAGTTGCCTCTGCCGAAGGGACGAACCCATTCCTACCTGTGGGAGCCCCGCAAGGGGAATACTTAGTGCATAGAGCGGCGCATCTTTTGACTGTGCCATATATCTATCCCAGCACTTCACCACCACCGAAAGTAGCGTCCCCATATGTTTGATCATCTGGCTACGGTTGAACATCCTAGGAAGCAAGACCATTTGTGCAGTGCCAGCGGTCAATGATAATGTATCTAATCCTCTCCCATCGAGCCACCTGGCCATCCACCAAAGCTGTGCTGCCAAATAGTAGGCCTCGAAATCAGGGGCCCAGAATCCTCCTCCCGCAATGGGAATTCCCAAAGTCTGCAGAGATACTCTATTGCATCCGCCATCCCACACCAGGTCCCTCAAAATCGCATCCAAGGTCTTGAACCAACTCTTTAGTATCACCACCGGTAAATTAACAAAATAGCATAGGAGTCTTTGTAACACCACCATCCCATCCACCCAATCATGGCCCTGATTTCTTCCAAATTTGTTGTCTCTCTCTGCCTTCTTCTGCTTGCGTAATTAGGGCACAATTGAGATCCTGTTTATAAAGTTCCTCTTTTACATGTCACTGTCGGTGGACTATTCAGAGTTGGCACTCTACTCACCCATGCTGATTTTGTGCATAAGCAAGGGCTCCCCAACATGCTATTTTTACTGCATGCTAGTCTAATACAATATATCAAGCGGGGCTGGGCTCCTGATGGGGCCGAACCATCAACACATGAGCTGGTGCACTTGGTATACCTGATGGGCACTGGCAGACACCTGACGCGGTGGATGTACCGAGGTAAACGGGCACACATACCCTCACCCCGAACTACTTTACAAGTTAAGTGGGACACAGACATGGGCAGGATTTTGACTAACAAAGACTGGGCCTCCCTACTAGCTTAGCCGAGGGTAGTCTCCCACAACTCCCGGCTCAAATGTATTCAACATATGATAACTCAAAGAGTATACCTCACACTGCATCCACTACATATATGTTTATGGTGGTGGCAGCAAACTGCCCGAGATTTACTGAACAAGATGCTGACCTCTTACACATGATATGGTCATGTTCTGCCCTCTCCACCTACTAGACACAGATAGCGGTCACACTGCGTGAGGTGGATGGGGGACACTTATGGACCACGGCAGAGGGCTGCCTGCTGAGCCTCTACCCACGACCTAAGGATTACAAATTGCAGGCGAAATTTGCTGTTCTGGCGCTCATACTGGTGAAACGCTTTATAACTAGGCGCTGGAAGTTGGCACTTCAGTCTGCATTACCGGCTTGGAGGGTGGAGATGGAGCAGTGGGGACAGGCTGAAAGGGGGGCCCTGCGTAGAGAGGAACACCGCAGACTGGGAAAGGTGCACATTGTCATATCTTGGCATCTGCTACAGGCAGCTTCCAAAGCACTAGACATAGACTTATTCCACCTGCACACAACTGACCCACAGGGAGCCATGCCAGGGCATTAAAGCTGTCCAAGGCCACATACACCCCCTGGGTGAACTACGGTACTAGAATATGACTCGTTACAACGCAAGACATCACAACGCGTGCCATTACAACACGGTTGTTACAACGACCGCGCTCTTACCACGCAAAGCCATTACTACGCAATTCATTACATCGACTTGCAGTAGATGGCGCACTGACATTAGAAATTTATAATTTACTATTCTTACTCCAGCCCTCGTAACAGTAGGGAAGGTGCTGTGATAGTAAACTAACCATTATCAGAAATGGGGTAACCCTAAGGAGTCAAAGACCTGGGTATTTAACACTATTCAAATACAGCGGTCTCTAACCATTACTTTTACTAAGATTGAATAAATCAATACATATTAAGTTTTTTACTTAATCACAGGATATATCTCATAGATCAATCCTATACATTCAATGTATTGTAGCTAATCAAGAGCCAAAAACACAGAGTGCAACAGCAGTAATTACAAATTCAGGAGCATATTTATTTCAATGCATTCCTAACTATCTCAATATAAAAAGATTTGAGGTTGCCCAAGACGAGCGTGCATAAGACAAAGAAATATTGTGTGTTTAAAAGAAGAAAAAGAAATATAAGTATATTTACAAGTTCAAATTTACAATAAGTCAATCAACACGATATATCATTTTCAGTGACCTGGGTGACAATCTAAATTCTATACATTAATTGGAGACATTGCTTCCAAAATTATTTTTGCACACGAAAGTATGTCTCACTATCCAGGTATTCAGAGAAAGGAGCGTCGACGTTTCGACTCGTCTTAAAGCCTAAAGGTAAGTTGGACCGTGGCAATGCCAGTCTTCATCAGGACTGAGAATATTGGACAACCAAAAGAGTAGTTAAGCCCCTTATGAAATGAAGGACCAGGTGGAAATCTTCACTCTGTGTCCAAAAGTTACTGAGTGTCGCCTTGTCCAGGCGGCGACGATACGGAGCTATGTTATCTTGGTCTAGCAGGCTGATTGTCTCTGCCTACTGAATCCTTTTCCAGTGGGAGTTTGCGTAGGTGGCCCCGTTAATTCGAGTATGGCGAGTCATAATTAGCTCAACATCAAGGGTTCAAAGTAGGAAATCAATGCGCCAAGTAGGTCCACTCATTATTCTGAAAAAAATCAGCATTCAACAGCAACCGGTGCTCTCACGCCGCGTTGCTGGTTTCTTAATGATCGTAGATTTTTATTTATTTATCAAGGGAATCAATCCGCAGACTCCGTCCTCTCGATTCCAAGGAAATCGGCGTTCTACTCCAGCGGGAGTTCGTGCCCACTTGGCGCATTGATTTCCACCTGGTCCTACATTTCATAAGGGGCTTAACTACTCTTTTGGTTGTCCAATATTCTCAGTCCTGATGAAGACTCGCATTGCCACGGTCCAACTTACCTTTAGGCTTTAAGACTAGTCGAAACGTCGACGCTCCTTTCTCTGAATACCTGGATAGTGTGGCATACTTTCGTGTGCAAAAATAATTTTGGAAGCAATGTTTCCAATTAATGTATAGAATTTATAATGTCACACAGGTCACTGAAAATGATATATCGTGTTGATTGACTTATTGTAAATTTGAACTTGTAAATATACTTATATTTCTTTTTCTTCTTTTTCTTCTCTTCTGTTTTGTCTGCCACTGGGATCGCACCTGTTGGTTGATGGGTGGGGGGGGTGTTTGTTGATTATACCACTGTAATAGATACGCACATTCTATAATTAATGCACTGTTGCCTTACCCATCGGCAGCGCCAGACCAAATTTTTTCTACTACTATTTCATGAAGTCTTCCTCTGTATGTAAAAGGGTTTCCACTCCCACATGCCGTATAACAACGTACCTGGTATTCCCAACTCTGTGATTGGATTGTACTTGGATGCTGCGTTGTCTGTGGCCTTTTTCTTGCTTTGTTTCCATCAGAAAATTCAATGAAATATGTTTAAAAAAATGTATGTGTAATTACTGAAACATCACAGTTTTACTGCCTTCAGATTCTTCTTTTCTTCCTTGAGGTTGATTGGTTTTGGTCACTGTCTGAGTCTTTCTGTCACATGGAAGCAGAATTTATTGAAGGGTTAGCTCTTAGTTTCCTATCAGCAGAGCATAATAAAATGAGTGCTGTTGGGGTTCCGGTTTTTACAGAATTACCCCAAAACAAGAAGCAGGCCTTCATGGGACCTGGACACAAATGTTAGTCTTTTTTTCCGCACAAGGACTGAAGTCTGGCACAGTGTAAGGTGTAAATGCTTATCATTCATGTTACTACTTATTGGACTAAACATCAGCGAATTGATGGGCAATGAGTGCAGATAACTTCCCTGAGGTACGGTTAATCTAGAGGAATGTGGTACAGTGTGATGCTATGTACATCAACAATGTAAAGACAAGGTGCTGTCATTGTTGCAAGATGTCCTCTCGCATGGGCAGGGGGGATGAAAGAGCGGGGCTCACCCTTGTGGGGGGTTAGGTACAATAGGACTCTGTTATTACTATTTGGTTTTGAACATTCTGATTTCTTAGTTACAGAGGATTAATTTTCTTAGGTGTTGGCTGGAGATGACCTTATCTCTTTTCAGTGGGCATGGGGCTCCATAGCTGCCAAGTTTCCCAGGTCCATGAGCTGTGTGCTGCTCCAGTCAAGGTGTTTTACTTTGAAATTTGGGACTTATTGTCCTGTTTTATAATGGAATCAACAAAACTACAAGTCCCATGGTTGAAAAAAAAACTAGACTGGAGCAGTACATCATGCATGGACCTGGGAAACTTGATAGGGATGCGGCTCATGGCCCTCGTCTTCATGACTGCAAACGTTTTGGGCTAGAAAGGATATGTGTGCTGAGCCTTGCCCAGGGCACCAGATTGGTAGTTGCACAGGACAGTACCCCAAATGGGTGTTCAAGGGCAGATTGCACACTACAGCACAATTTTGGGTTACAGTCATTTTCCTTCTCTGTTACTAGATGATTTTGTTTCGGTGTTTGGATTATTGCGCAAAGTCCATGAAGTCATATATTTATTTCCTAAATAATTGTCTTGTGTTTCTGTTCATAAGTCGATGTATCAATGTTTGTACCATAAAAACACATTCTGTACAGGAAATGTTTATGCAATAACTATGTCCCAGGGCTTTTCTATACAATGTTATTGGGCTGCAAACTCTTCAGGAGCGTAGATTTGCATTAGACTGGTCAACAGTTTGAACATCTTTCCTCCAAAAGCTACTTGACACCCTCAAAGTGGTGGTGTAATCATATATGTGCGCTATGGAGTCCATGTAGATCCTAGTCACCCACTAAGGGCCTTCAGCGGGAACAATCAGCTTCTTACACTCCCCCAATATATTATCATACTACACACAAGGTTTGCAGATTTTATAACTATATCCTAATATTATCCCACAGGTCTAATATTATATTAGAAAAAAAATCACACCCACTGTTCATTGTGGCATGCTTCTTCATCTGTGTGCCTTCCACATCTGGGTAGAGTAATACTACCTAAATAGTGTCAACAGCGATCAGGAGTGCAGAGATATTTCCAACTGGATATAGTTAGGGGTCCAGTTAACTTAAAACTACCTATTCGTATAGCCAAAGTTGCTAATTTATTAGACAGGTAACACTGGTGGGATTAAACATTGAATTGCTGGATGCCTGCAGAAGGTAATGCTTCTTGCCGAAATAAAGGAGCTGGGGCTGTCCGAATGTTGCACTTGAAACCGCCGCTGAAGTGAAATCCACTCTATGAAGAAAAATTCGATAAGGTTAGTATGTAGATAAGTACAGGTTTACTACACTTAACTCCATATGTTGTATCGGATTGGACTGTAATTTAATTTACATAGTGCTTACTATCCATGACATTAAATTGACGTGCTTCTGGCAGGTAGTACGCTATTCTAGAACACAGGATTAATGGTTATGCAGTGGTTATTAATTATTGGTAATAATGTATTGGTTATAGGTTACTGATTGTTATTGGGATTAGGTATGTGCTCTCAAGGAAACCATAACATGCATTTACTCAAGTTATTTTGTGTTGGATTAAATTAATATGGGTTAGATGTGATCATTAGTGGGGGATATGTGAGTTTTAAGTTTTGCAAATGGCTGGTGGGTTGAATGGCTAGATGAGAGGAAATTAGGTATTGTTAGGTTGCAGGAATATTGTTTCAAAGAAGAAGGTTGTAATGTGAGGTGAGGTGTAGGTAATTTGCAGAAATACAATCATATAGAGTAGGCAGCCAGGTATGTGGCTTGGGGTCGGCTACTCCTTTTTCGTGCATGGCTTTAGGAATATAGAGTTCGTGCAATTTGAGGATGTAAAACTGTGGGAAAAAATTACATTATTTGCATGAGGTCTAGTATGCTGTACTGCAGCATTTGCATAATGCTTACTATTGCATGTGTTGTGTTTAAGCTCCTCTCCACACAGATACCGCGCTACAACAAGATATGTTAAAACTATGTAGACAAACACCTATCACGCAACGAAAGCACACATGGAAACATGCACACAGCACTTACTGATCTCATTCTATAGTTGAGGAATGTTTGTGAGGGGAAGTTTGTAAGGGGATTAAGCTGGTCTGCTTGGGGATGCAGTACAATGCATGGGTGGCCATTATGTTATAAAAAAATAATAATAATACAATTCTATATATGTACTTTGATTATATTTGAATCTTCATTGTACGTAGGTGTCAAATTAGGACTTAATTTATGTGTTTTATTTTTCTCTGACAGCAGCAAAGATGGGAGTAGGGCAATCATGAGTAATGTATTTCTGTTTTTCTGTCCCCATGCCTTCGCCTTCCATCATTAACTTTAGACTTCAGAGTGTAGTTGTCTTATTGTGTTTGCTATATTCATCTTAAGTGGCCAGGGTATGTCCAGACATGGGTCCCTTGCTCACTTTACCACTGGATTCAAGCTAGCCTGGCAAATGAGCCTCAAAACCGGTCCCAGGATGATTGTTTCTGGTCCAGGGAGGACCTGGCCTGGCAGTTCAGGATGGACTGTTCCCACAAGGAACAGGGTCAAGACTGATTTGTATATGGCTGAGTGGTCCAAACTGGGGTGGCCTAGTGAGCAGAAGAATGATGATGGATTCAACAAAGATCTGTAACTGGGGTGAATGTCTAAAACGTGTCAGCACTCCATCCTTTGTCTTATTGTGTTTGTTGCTAGAATAACCTCAGCACTCGAACAATAAGGCCATCCTGATCTGTTAACAACAGCATACATTCCACAACACAAATGTGAAATGATACATTTTTAGGAGAAATCCAAAAGGTGTACTTCTTTGTTTTTAACCACATGTCATGTTTGAACAGCCCGTCTAGGGACAGGATTAAAATGGGCATGGCAGAGGGTGGGAGGGTTTAATATACTAACAATAAAAAACAGGCTAGCATTGCAGAGGCCTTTGGGGAGGCATAATCCCCTCACTAATGTAACATGACTACAGGGTAAGTGCAGCACGTGTGGTAGTTTGGAGGTGTATGAGTGCAGGATGCATAGCTTGTGAGTGCATGGTGAGTGATGTGTCTGGATACGTACAGGGTGAGAGGTGTTCCCATTTAAATTCAGAGTGAGTGTCATGAATTTGTGAGTAGTGGGGGCAGTGTATTAAAGTCAGACCCTATAGGCATTGCCAATGCTTGTTGTTGGTAGATCTCAATGAGTGAGGTAGGCTCTGGCTTTTAAAGGTGAGAGACAGCATGTTACGAGAGAAATGTAATGTAAAGTAAACTCATAAATATGTTGTTGATGTATTGTACCAGGATATACATGGATACTTCCTAGGTGCTTACATGTATGTTTAGAATTGGATTGTTCCTTAGGGCAGTCTAGTACTACCAGCTGGTCTAGCTTGGAAGGACCGGTGTGAGGGCTGATTTTTGTTCCTGTCAAAACCCACAGGACCAAAATAAAATTGGCACCACATTAAATTCTTTCTGATGCAGTTTCGAACATCTCAGGGTGCAACTCGGGTGGGTGAATTACTTTAGTATCAACCCGGATTGCTAAAAAGGTCACTCTGTTATCTATGAAAATTTAATTTTTGCATGCTCGTAATATTGATTTGTTGCACAATAATGCAAAAGTGGAGAATAGTATTATGTTAAAGGTGTACATAAGCTTAAGGGAAATCCCCTATAACTCTAAATAATTTTCACTCCAATGGAAGACTTAGACCAGTTTTCCAAACGCTTTACCAAAGCCATGATTTTAATTTTTGGGTAACTTCCATATGCACCTGAAACCCCGACTGGAAGAAGCAATCTCTGGTAATCTGATGAGGGCTTATCCTATTCTGCCGGCTATTTTCCCCAAGTGCATAAACTGAAGGATAGCGGGGTCGATGCAAAAATTTCTGAAGAGCTAGAACTTTTTCTGGAATAAATGGTCACTTCCACTTGGACTCTCCAGAAACCCAGACATCTAAATTTGGAAATCTACACAGTTACATTTTTTTCAGGTTTGGCAAATACTGCTTATTTGGGACTTTCAACCTCTCACACTAATGGGAAGAAATCACCTTCCCCTAAGGGCCTGGTTAAAATTGAGACTACTAACTAGAGATAGAGTCCTGCCCCTTGACATGGAATTTCCAAGGCGTCTTATAGCTAGAATAGTTATCCATCATATTAAAATCTTTCTTGATTTGCAAAAACATATTGACTTAACCAGTTTGACCTTGGTACCCAGTAACCTCAATAATAACTACAAAGTAACAAAAAAAGTCTTGGTCAACTGCTTTAAAGGTAATGCAAACACTCTTTTTACAAAGTCCACCGTTTCAAATCTACAACTGAAAAGAAGGCTCCCTGGTTCGTTGCTCAGTGCCAGGAGGTGAAAAAGAAGTTGAGGAAAATGAAATGTACAAGCATCCCACATACTGGAAGTAGTTCATATTATGAAATTAACAGGAAATACAAAGCAAGACTAAAGCAGAACAAAGGTCTATTTACAAAACGATTTGGTACGGATTGATGGAGGTAATCTATACTAATGATGTGCAGCCATTTTGGAATTTGGTGCATTTAGGGATTTATGTTAGGAACATCATAACAGGAGAAGAGGGTTGGGTGGTCTATTTATCAGCAATATATGCCGGAGAAGAGGATGATGTAGTGTTTCTCCTGTTGACATTAAGTTTCTATTCTTAGATTCCGCAGTTAGGGATACCATCACACAGATAAAGTTAACCGGATCTGAAGGACTAGATGATCTGGCACTTATGATAAAGAACAATTTAAATTGGTGGCCAACCTTATTTTGTCTGGAATGTTTAAGCAATTTACACCTACTCTGCCTTACAGTTAGAACTGGCAAGGTGCCATCATAAAACCTATCTTTAAATAGGGTGACCGAGCAGATTCCAAAAACTACTGCTTAATTAGTTTAAACACAATGATCTAAGGTGGCAGGGTCTAAGATGCACTACTACCTGTCTTTATCTACAATGAAATGGAAGCCAATGATTGTTTCCTGAATAGTCCCGTATAATATTCCCACCTCTAAAGACCAGCCACCATAATGGTCCTAATACAAATCAATACACAAAGAGTAAGAGGGGCACATGTACAAAGACTTATGAAACACAGTCCTTGGGTTTATCCAAAGGTCAAATGCAAAATAAGGATGGCAGAGGCAAGTTTTCCTTAATGTTCTTGTGAATCCCTTTATTCATCTTTTGAAAAAATTAAATGTGCAACACAGCCAACGCATTTCACCCATACGGGCTTTCTTTAGGGTGAATTAAAAGTTGAGTGTATTCCAGGGTGTACCCCCGAAAAACAGGAAGGAGATACGGTTCCAATTCATAGGTCCAAGTCTCCCGATATCAACAGTTGTCGACAAAAAACGTAAAGCTCATCGATCAGTAGGATCACGAACTAGAGCGCATGCATGTCGCGCTATGCTCCTTACGGACCGGTTTCTGGGTTGACAACTGTTGATATTGGGAGACTTGTACCTATGAATTGGAACTGTATTTGTTTGATTAATGTGGGTGCAAAAGTTTCAGCAAAACATTTTCTTCAGGATCTAACCTGATGGAGTGAAGAAATATGTCTGATACTGATAGAACAGAGCGGCTTTAAAGCTGGGCACTCCACTATCGTTCATTATTTTAGTCTTTGGAAAATAGCACAAGAAGCCATAGGAACTCTAGGTACTCTATATACCTATGTTGTGGATGTCTTCAATTTGGTGGAACAGGAAATTCTGTGGGCCAAATTGGAAAGAAGGATGTGTGTTGGCACTCTCTTTGCCCCCGTTGGTTTACAAAGGAAATCATCTGAATTTGACAAGCACTTTCTAAAAAATAAGTTAACCTTCAATGACAAAACTAAAGCTAAGGACTTTGGTAAGAATGTACATAACTCTCGGCACTCCAGAATTGAGGAAACCACAGAATGCGGGTAATTAGGTTTGGTTCTTAATAAATCATTGACGTGGCCTTCCCATATCGAGTCATTAAAGTAAAAGCGCTATCGACCATTGCCGGCTTAAGGAAATTTAAACAAGATTCTGGTAGACCCTCATTTTACCAAGTCCTAGTAGCTTACAAAGTATTGATCCTGCCTCAAGACCTATGTGTATTTCACCTATGTGAAGCAGAAGTGCTGGGCTTATGTAACACCTTAGATTGGGGTACGGTTAAAGGCTGTTACCTAATACATCTGTTATCCCTCTCCCAAATGTACAAGGGGTCTGGCTACAAGATGGACATTAGGCTCCAATCCTGATCCATTGATTCGAATCCTGAGGTTCGGGAGCAAATTGGTAACATCCAAACAACTCAAAATAGCTATGCTACATAGGAACGAGATTACTATGTGTGACCTCAATCGGGCTAAAAGAAAAATAACCAACTACAGGTGATGACCGACGTATTGTGGATTAATATTTATAATGTAGCTCTTCATTTATCTTACTCTAAGAAAGAACTATCTGAACTGGGCGGGAAAGAGTCAGGAGAAAGGAATCTTCAATACTTAAGGTCCTCAGTTGCAGAATTAAGCGAAGTTTGGGAGCCTAACACTTCTTTTTTTATCTCCATTGCCTCTTGGACTCAATAATGCGTACACTATTTTTAAATTTCGAATAGAATTATATCCTCAGGGGTGCGCTCCTTTAAGAATGAAGAAGGGTTGTGTGGATGTGGGTTGTAGATACATTGCACGAAAGAACATATACTTTTAGATTGTTGATACATTTTAACTTTGGGGGGGGAAACATTTTAAAACCTAATTTATTTAAATATTATATCGAGTCTAGACTGTTAGCACTGCTTTTTTTATTTTAATGCAATTTATAGATGTAACGTGCTCTCTGGCTAGATTTTTTATGTCATTCAAGAATTTTGTATTATGATTACATTTTGTAATTGTCTATTGATGAATTATATGGCTTTTTTAACTGTATGCGATTGTTTATGGATTTTTGTGATTTGTTTTGTAGTTTAAGAGGCAATGTCTCAAATAAACAAATGAATAACCTGAACGCATACTGGCACTTTCCAGCTGAGCTGTGCGGTACTGCCAGGCTGCCCAAAACGCCAGTCTAACACTGTATTTGGTCTAATTAATTACATTTGAATATCCAGATGCAAGCCTCTTCAGTATGTCCTCATTTCTAACTAATGCACATTGATTTCCAACATTACAGCATATTTTTTAAGGGTGGACATTAAAAGCAAGTATTATTTAAATTGTAGCACAATACAACAACAGAGGGAAAGACATCATCTGATTTATACCTGGCTGACATAAATGGATTGCACCCATTCACAAATTACACCCTGAGGATACGTTGTGGGACAGCTGTACATTTTTGGAAGTGGAGTGACTGGAGTGGAAGTGTGACGTTCACAACCAGAGAAGCTGGTATGTAAGTTAAGGTTATTTAATACATTGGTGATTCATTAAAAGTCCCTCGGTCCGTTTTTCAAACACTGTTTTCCAATAGGCATGTTTATGCTTCCACAAAACACATGCCTTTTACACTGTACAATGCTTACTTCTTTGTACCCTAGGAAATACATTTAAGC
Source organism: Lissotriton helveticus (assembly GCF_964261635.1). Classification (NCBI taxonomy): domain Eukaryota; kingdom Metazoa; phylum Chordata; class Amphibia; order Caudata; family Salamandridae; genus Lissotriton; species Lissotriton helveticus. The sequence continues at coordinate 370,640,480 of NC_136059.1, forward strand.
AGGAGTACCCACCGTGGAAGGCTGCATCATGGCTCTATATGTTTTGGGGTTGGTTATTCTTGCCACCCATGTTCTGCTTGATGACTTTCAGGTTAATTTCGGCATCCTTCATTCTAAGTGGATATAAGTGCATTTCATTCAGCATTTGAGAACAGCTGTACAGGGACGTATTTAAACATAGTATGAAGTAAGTGACTACATCTAAATAGAGTGAAGTTTTAGAATTGTTTTCTACTTTGTAGTCAAGTGCACATCTGGCGCTAGACAGCACCCTTTGTCATTTGGCTTTGTGTGACCTCTCTTCATCCTTTAATAGCTTTGGGTCAGCACCATTAAGATATTGTGTCATTCACATTCTCATTCCGCCAACAGGAGGATTACATTTGGCAGTCATGATTGGCAAAGGAAACTATGCCAGGCTTGATGTTTTAGTGCACTAGTTACACTGCACACCGTCTGAAGAGCAGTGGCATGCACACATCTCAGACCATACCATCATGGACACTCTTTCCAGTTTCTGACTTTGATATCACAACTTGATGCATTTTGGGTACTTTCGTCTAGGTTTGCTTCATTTAACCTAATTAGATTAACACTTGTTAGCAGTTATTTGTTGATGAAAATCGTAGAACTGAAACCCTGGTCCATGGTGACACAGAGTGGTAGAGTCACATTTGCTCGTCCATCGTCATTGCTTTCAGTTTCCCGCTGCCTTCCAACAGCCTCGGCCCTCACGTGTCACTGGGTTTGTACCTGTTCACCCCTGGAAACTCAAAAAAACACACCTGGGCAATAAGTATAAGAACCAGTGTTGCCTGCGTTACTGCGTTACTGGTGCAGGAGCAGCTCTTTCATCACCAGGCCTGGCTTTAATGTTTTAAGCATGCATACAAACCACACACAAATGCTGTTTGCATGCATTATCACATCAAAGCCAGAGATATTGGCTTTGCCAACCCCCTCTTCTAATAGTTTGCCCAAATTCTGAGTATCCTATTACAGAAAGGGAAGAAAGCGCCTCATGGAACTTAGGTCTCAGAAATCAGCTCAACTTAATGATCATTACCCTTCAAAGTCTTGCTTTTAAAATATAGTTTTTGCGCATTTGAACTATAAATGGTCAGTATCACAACATGTGGGTGTAAAATGAAAGGATAAATTATGTACAGTGGAAAAAGGTGCCTTGTGTGTACTAGGTGTGAGAAGGTGATCACCGTGTTTGCTGAGATTTCTTGGATTAGCGCTGTGTTCTGGCTCGCGCTTCTTTTTAAAGCACCCTATTTTGTATTTGAGTTTCCTTTTGCTTTTATTCCCCCTGATTTTAATGTGCTGCTGCGACCCCCCCTGGCCCTCACCGCATATAAAAAAAAAGTAAAAGCACCGCTACTTTGCGGGTCCGGGCTCCGGGGCTACTGGGTCACGTAACGACGCCATCTTGGGAAGGCTGTTCCCTTCCTTTGCTTGGGGGTTAGCGCGCTAGCGCTTCTCACCGCCACTCGCCTACTTAAGGTGAGCGTTGACACGGGGTCAGCCTGGAGAAGGTGATCACCGTGTTTGCTGAGATTTCTTGGATTAGCGCTGTGTTCTGGCTCGCGCTTCTTTTTAAAGCACCCTATTTTGTATTTGAGTTTCCTTTTGCTTTTATTCCCCCTGATTTTAATGTGCTGCTGCGACCTCCCCTGGCCCTCACCGCATATAAAAAAAAAGTAAAAGCACCGCTACTTTGCGGGTCCGGGCTCCGGGGCTACTGGGTCACGTGACGACGCCATCTTGGGAAGGCTGTTCCCTTCCTTTGCTTGGGGGTTAGCGCGCTAGCGCTTCTCACCGCCACTCGCCTACTTAAAGCTCGCCTGGAACGAAGCGGTCTCGCGCAGCGGTCGCGCCCTCGCTACGCCTGAGTCTCGCCAGAGTCCTGCCCGTCTGCGCCCGTCAGCGCTAAGGCAGGGCTAGGGCAGGGGACTCTGGCTCTCCCAGGATGACATCTGCTGGGGACCTGCGTCTACTGCGTCGTGAGGTAAGAGACTGCCATCATGGCGCTCTGGATCCTCTTAGTGGGCCTTATCAGTGTCCCACCTGTTCTTTTAAACTTCCTAAGCCGTTGCCTATTATGAGTCTTCAATCTACACCTCCCTGTGTCCACAAGCCAGACTCTGCTCTAGGCTTAGTTACTCGACCCACTCTTAAAATTTACCATCTGAATGTTAGATCACTGGCATGTCACTCTCAAGAAGTATTCTCAGATGAGAACCCCGATATCTTCTTTTTTACCGAAACCTGGCTGCATGACCAATCTATGGCTGTCATGAATTTAGCACTCCCAGCGGGATACAACATGCACTCACTCCACCGTAATGCTAGAGGCGGAGGTATCGCAGTCGCGGTAAAAACACGCTATCCTTGCGCCTGGCAACCTACCATCATAGCAGGGTGTGAGAGCGCGCATTTTAACATCACAGTGAATCCCCACTTTACCTTCTCGGGACTACTAATCTATAGCCCTCCCGGTCCCGAGGGCGCTTTCCGTCATAGCCTCCCGGAGGTGGTCTCCTCTCTAGTCATGAAAACAGCTAATTTCACGATTATTGGTGACCTTAACCTGCATATGGATGCCCCACTTTCCAACTCGGTCCATAGCTTGTTAGCTGATCTTGAAGCATTCCATTTAATCCAACTGGTACAATTACCGACTCATACAGGCGGACATTTGCTAGATCCCTTCCTGACGAATATCTCCACCAATATTTCAGTGCTCCAACCTAGGCCTATGGCCTGGACCGATCATCATTTGATCGAAACTCATATTACCACTTTTATTCCTCCCCCTAGAAACAACACTCCTGATATTTTCAAACGTCCCTGGAGAAACTTGAATTTAGAGCACTTTCACCATCTTCTGATGAAGCACCATCCTCAACCCCCTATTGAAGTTTCCCTTGGCTATGATAGCTTCTGTGAGTGGATAAATCACTCACTAGATATTCTTATACCGGCCAGGTGGAGTAAGACTAGATCAAGTCCCTCTAGCCCTTGGTACGACGAATCCCTTAAGACGCTTAAATCTTCTTGTAAAAAAGCGGAACGTGCATGGCGCAAAACTTATGACGCTGACCTCAAGTCGGCCTATAGGGCCTGCACTAGAGTGTACCATCGGGCCATATGCATAGCCAGGGCTGCCTTCTATTCTCAGGAGATAAAGAACAGTACGAATCCTACCAAGGTTATCTTTAGGGTATGCAAGGACCTCACAAGTAAAAAGACTGCCACTACTACTCTTGAAGCTTCCTTGGCACATTGTGAGGATCTGGCCTCGTTCTTTGTTGAAAAGGTGGAGGCCATTTACAGGTCATTCTCTCAGTCCCCCATCAGTGAGAATATTATCGCACCAATGGTCCCTAAACCACTGTTAATCATTCCCAGCCCCACTTTAGAGGAGTTCAAAGCCTTGACGATAAAAGTCAAATCCGGTTCACCGGATGACCCTATGAGACCCACTCAATTTCGGGAACTCGCCGAGTGCTGCTACCCGGCCATGCATAGTCTTATCGATCTCTCCTTTAACACCGGTAGTGTTCCCACTGCCTGGAAGCAGGCTACTATCATCCCTATTCTTAAAAAGCCCTCCCTTGACTCTACAAAATCAGAACACTATCGGCCTATCTCCCTTCTCCCTTGGCTAGCTAAATTAGCAGAAGCGCATGCTAATCACACTCTATCATCTCACCTGCAGGAAGCTAATATACTGGACAATTCCCAGAATGGGTTCCGAGCGGGCCACAGTACCGAGACCGCTCTCTTGGTTGTGGTGGAGCACATCAGGAAGATGCTGGACCAGGGTCAGACGGCGGCACTGATCCTATTGGATCTCAGTGCCGCCTTTGACACGGTTTCCCATCAGATCCTTATGCACCGTCTTGTGGAAGCAGGAGTTGGAGAGGTAGCACTTGAGTGGTTCCGATCCTTTCTTACGGATCGAACCTTCAAAGTATCTACACCACCCTATGTCTCCGCCCCTCGCCCCATTCGTCAGGGTGTCCCGCAGGGTTCGGCCCTCAGCCCTACCCTATTTAATTTGTATGTTCAGCCGCTGGCGGAGGTAGCCCACAGTTATGGTCTCACCATGGTGTCATACACCGATGACACGCAGCTGGCGGTGGCACTTAATGGTGATTCCAACATGGATGCCCCTACCTTTCAGTCTGCTCTTAAAGCTGTGGCAGGCTGGATGGCGAATAATCGACTCCAATTCAATGCCTCTAAGACCGAGGTCATCATCTTTGGTAGGGAAAGTGGGCTATGGGGAGACCAATGGTGGCCATCCGAGTTGGGCCCTGTTCCCACTCCTGTAGCTGAAGTTAGAAATCTTGGGGTGTGGCTCGACGACAAACTTTCCTTCACTCCCCACACTAAACGTGTAGCTGGTACATGTTTTGGTGCCCTGCAGTGACTCCGACCTATCTTCAAATTTTTTGATGCGGACACCAGACAGATCATAGTCCAAGCTTTGGTTCTCACCAGATTGGACTACGCCAGCTCTCTGTTTTTGGGCGTGAATCAGGCAGAACTAGCTCGCCTTCAGCGGGTTAAAAATGCGGCGGCCAGGATGCTGGTCGGCCTTCCGAAGTTCGTCTCTGCTCGTCGAACCATTCAAGATCTCCACTGGTTACCTGTAGGTCAAAGAATTAAGTTTAAAGCTCTCTGCTTAACCTTTAAAATTCTTAAGTTAGCCTCCCCTCCTATCCTCTCACAGACAATCCTTCACTATGCCCCTTCCAGAGCCCTTCGATCCCCAGGGTTAAATCTAGCCATTGTTCCACGTTTTAAAAAAGCTAGAATGGGTGGACGTTCTTTCTCAGTGTTGGCGGCAGCTCTCTGGAACTCTTTGCCTGCCCCACTCCGTTCCATCCCTGACCTGCTCCCTTTTAGGAAGGCATTAAAAACCTTCCTATTTTCCGTAGTTTAGTCCCATTCCTGTCTGGTTGCCTCTGCTGTGTTGTGTTTCACTATCTCCTAAAGCGCCGGGACGCCTCTTGGCTGCGGCATCTGCGCGCTATATAAAATAAAATAACATAACATAACATAACACAAATGCTAAAAATGCCACTGGGCTAGCTAAACTGATGGAAACATAATATTGATGCAACTGCTGGTCCACACGTAGAAAATAATTTATAGATTATGCGAAAGATTAGAAAGTGGCAGTATTTCTGTCATTTGTATGCCAGAACAATCTTTGTAAAAGTACTCGCTACAACCTCTAAAGGCACAGCACTAGCACCAGTACCACAAAGCAATGTGGTGACTCATAAAGGCTACTTTGTCAAATTTACCTGTATTCTAAATGAATGCCTGAGAGAAGAATAGATACTCATCACTCATGCTGTAAATACTGTAAACGAGAACAGCAATATTTGATAGGTCTGATTCAGGTATGTGGGCATGCCAGAGCACCATATTGTAACAGCAAATAGTCGCACCCCACTACTATGCAACCAACGCGGACACTGGTTTAAGTGTTGCATTTTATATCACTGGTTCATTTCAACAGATATTGATCATGAAACATGTCATGTACCAGTCAGCAGGTAGCCACAGGCATACTGAATAGAGTGTACACTTACATAGGGTTTCCCATGGCTATTGCAAATTCTCTGAAATAGCAAGTACAAGCCTTCAAAATATTCTGGAGTCTATGGTCATTTCCAAATCCACAAGGGAGAAGTTGTACAGAAACAGTGAGATGCTGGCACCATCATTCAACATGAACTCATGTGTTGTGTTGCATTGTGAGTGAGGGCAATTTTTTCAAACATATGAACTTGTCACTGTTTGTATATTCCATTATTTGTGGTTTTGTCCTCTCCACCCCTATATGAGTGTATTATATTGACTTTAGGGGGTTCGGGGTGGCAGAGTAGTTGTTTGACCCTCTCCCCTTGACTGTGTGAGAAAAGAATATCAAAGACCATCTGGTTCACACAAACTCAGATACTACTCACCAGACAAACACTATTGCATCTGTCTTGGATCCAGCCTGGCCCGTGCAGTTAACAGCGGTGGGGCAATGGGGCCGCATAAGGGGGGATTTCGAGGGACAATGCCAAGGGCAAAAATAAATAAATAATACAATTTCCCTCGGCATTGTCCCTCGATATCCACCTTACACGGCCCCACCACCCCATCGCTGTTACCTGCACAGATCGCGGCTGCTTGGATCCTATCAAGGGCCATTACAAATGTGGGAACTGTGTGTCAGGCCAATACACTACAAATTCCAAGACCTTCCTTCGTACATGGACACATCCAGACTACTTTAGAACATCACACTAAGTATCCATCTACGAACGTGATCTATAGTGTGGTGTCCTGTGGTCTGTTCTACACAGGTCAGACATCCCAACAAATCACTTCTATGTATATGGATGATATTCCCAGAACAATTCTTTGTATGTATCGTAAATTTCGTTCTGCTATTTAAAATTGTAATTAAATTTGTTCTTTCACTTACTTTGTCCTCTGGCACAAAAGTACTGATTTTAAGTTCCCTCTTGTTGCTCGCACTGCCCGCAGTGTTCATTTCGCCTCCCACAGCCGCCGAGTAGGTGCTGCTTCGGAGCGTTGTCTTTCGCCGCCATCTTGGGTGAGTAGAGGGCGAGCTGACTAGTTGCTCGGCCCTCCCAGCCTCCCTAGCATAAAATGCTTACCTTTCCTCAGACGCGCAGCGGGCGAGCGCAGCAGGCGCGCCGGCGGCCGTCCGCGACCTGCCGGGGCCTGGGGCCAGAAGTCCTGCCCAAAGTGACATGGGAAGGCTAGAAAAGCTGTGTTACACCAAAGACCAACTGTTGGACTTGTGCCCCGGGATTGAAGAGGGATGTAAGCACAGGATACATGTGGATGTAGCCCCATTCCGGTGCACTGGTTGTGCCTTTGACCTTCACACATCAATGGGCTTAGAGAAGGAGGCTGAATGGGCGAGCATGTCGCTGCTAAACTGCCGTTCAATGAAGAAGCATAAATTAGAAATTCATGATCTTTTATTAGATCGTCGATTAGATGTGCTTTTTCTAACCGAATCCTGGTTGGATAAGGCAGCTACCCCAGAAATCCTAGAGGCCCTCCCTTTAGACTATTGTCTGTTAAGAGTCGACAGGGGGATTCAGCGAGGAGGTGGCATCGCACTGATACATAAAAGGGAGCTGACTTGCACTCTAGACTCTATAAATATCATGAACAGCGAGGCAGGGGTTTTTTCCAAAAAAATCTCCCCAAAAAGCACAATTAATGGCTTTTTGATATACCGACCACCTGGTGCGGCCTCACAGTTTATTAATAGCTTGGCTGAGAATACCACTCAGCCAGCTTTACGCTACAGCAAGTTTCTTATCCTAGGGGATTTAAATTTGCACCTTGAGGATTTTAATTGCAAGGCAACACAGGAGGTCATGCTGGTAATGAAACCTCTAATGCTAGAATTTCAGTCAGTTATACCCACGCACCAATGTGGACACCTGCTTGACCCAATTTTTTCAAATTGGGAGGGAGTGGAGGTCTCGCCCCCTATTATGGTGCCATGGTCAGACCACGGACTTATCCCTTTTAGGCTGAACCTAGGCTCAGTACAACGGGAGGAAGGTTCATGAAGAGTGGATGGCGAAGGCCTTAGATACGGTTGCGCCTTGGACAACCAAGGCATGGGCTAGCCGGACTAAAACTGCGCGTGGTTCAATAAAGAGCTGGTGGATGCCAAAGCGGCGTGCAAACGTATTGAACGCAGCTGGCGTAAAAACTATGACTTAAAGTGCAAACAGCAATACAAAGATAGTCTGAAAAAATATCACAGATTTATAAAAGCAGCGAAAGGTGCATTCTTGAAGGAGAGGATAGAATCACGTGTTGGATGAATGGAAGAAGGCTCAGGTGATCCCCCTGAAAAAGAAAGCTAACCTCCCTATTACTCAGCTTGCGAATCTCCGCCCTATTTCTCTTCTCCCGTTCTGTATGAAAACAGTGGAAAAAGTCACCAACATTCAGCTCATGGAATTCCTGGAAGAGGTTCAACGTCTACACCCGTCTCAGTCTGGGTTCAGGGCGATATATTGAACCGAGACAGCCCTTCTCTTTTCCACTGAGAGGCTTAGACAAATAGTAGACGAGGGACAGACAGCAGCATTGGTACTATTAGACCTGAGTGCGGCGTTTGACACCGTATCTCATGCCATGCTGCTGACCCGCATTACAGAAATGGGAGAGGTAGGACCGGCCCATGAATGGCTGCGATCCTTCTTAAAAGACCGAACTTTCCAAGTTCACTGTCCTCCGTTTAAATCTTCCCCCAGATGGTTAAAGCATGGTGTTCCACAGGGATCAAGCCTGAGCCCGACACTATTTAACATATATATGGAACCCCTGGCTAGAATTCTGGTACCGTATGGAGTGGACATTGTAACGTATGCTGATGATACGCAATTGATGATCACCCTAGCCCAAGGCCAGAATGAGGCAGCAGCGAACTTTGCCTCCTGTCTCAAGGAGGTATCTGTGTGGATGAATGACAACTGTCTACGCCTTAATGGCGATAAAATGGAGCTACTGGTGATTGGTAGAGCTCCCACAATCTGGTCATCAGCATGGTGGCCATCTGAGTTAGGGCCTACACCTACCCCCTCAGAGACGGTTAATAACCTAGGTGTCCTTTTGGATTCCAGCCTATCCTATTGACACCACATTGCAAGGCTAGTAGGTAAATGTTATGGAGTCCTTAAGACCATACGTAAAATACTTGATTACTTGCCCATCGACACCAGGAAATCTTTAATACATGCATTGGTCACCCCCCACCTAGATTATGGAAACTCCCTGTTTATAGGCCTGAGTAAGAAAGGGTTACAGCAGTTGCAGCGTGTACAAAATTCAGCTGCCAGATTGGTCCTGAATCTATCTAAAAGAGCCTCAGGGAAACAAGACTCTCCACTGGCTGCCCATGCAGGAACGTATTCTATTTAAAGCGCTGTGCATCACACACCGTGTAGCCCAGGGGAAAGGGCATAGTTATCTTCAAAAGCTCTTAACGATCCATCGTCCAAGACGTAATTTGAGATCATCAGGGAGCATGCTGTTTCAGGTCCCTCGTATCTTTAAAGCGCGAATGGGAGGCCGCTCGTTCAGGTACCTAGCTTGCAACAAATGGAACGAGCTCCCGATTGAACTCCGTATGGAACCGTCGGAGGTAAGATTCCGACTTAAACTGAAAACTTACCTATTCCCTCGAACTCAGGGCACTTATTAGTTCCTCTTCCCCCTTTGTGATGCTAAGTACAGAAGGTCTTGCTTGCTGGATGGACTGCTTTCATAGCGCGGGGACACACTGTTATAGTGTAACCATGCGCTCTACAAATGGTTTTATTATTATTATTATTATTATTATGTATTTGTATTGCCCATAAATATGTCAGCACTGTCTCTATTGTCTTTACTGTTTGTATTTTGGATTATTTGTACTGTGTTTTACTGTATCAAAATCAACTATTTAACATATGCACGATGCAACTGCTATGTATAATTATATTCTCTGTGAAGAAAGCAACCGAGCGGCTTGGCTGCTCTAGCCCTCTACTACAAGTACAAACCATGGGTCGGCGTAGCCTTCCGGCGTTTGCCTCGTCCCTCAGTCTTGACATGTTGGTTTTGATCCCCTATTTTCCTTGATGTTGTGACAATAATTTCATCAAAACCCCTTTGTATTTTTTAACTTTTTAATTTTTATAATTAATTCAACCGGCAGTATACTAGACTAGTCGCTATGGGGTGCCAGACAATTAGGGGAACCAGTCTCTCTCAACAAAAGCAAAAAAAGTGACAGTTCCCCCAGTCAAAACAGCCAGCTGCGGTGGTGGGAGCTTTATCACATGTGCCTCAAAGGGCTGGAATAATTTACCATTCCACCTCTGAAATTCAACCGAGCTCTCTTTTAGGAAGGGGCTGAAAACGTGGTTATTTACTCTGTAGTTACTCCACACCGCAGCAACCAAATAGGAAGTGCTCAGCGCCAGGGCACCCCAGGGTAACCATTGTGCTTAAGAAGTTAAAATAACATAAGATAACATTACACAAATGACACACCCACTCGGGCCTATCAGCACGCCCACTGGCACACCTCCACAAGGATGTTGCGCAGATGGACATTCCCTTTATTTTTCCCGCACAGGCTAGCTGAGCACTGGTATCTTTTGACCGCATCTCCGATAGGGAGAGCAGCTACTTCTGAGACTCCGAACACTTTTGCTATAAAGAGACAACATACATATAGAGCATACTCCTCAGTAATTCTTTACTGCATCTGACGCACTATAATGATTAACGTCTTACAATACCCTGTTTTTCCAACAGGGCTGTACTCAATTGAGTTTACCTTTACAAACATAGACTTGAAATCTCAGACCTAATTACAGTGAGAATTCCTTTTGTTGTTTACATATCTCACTAGTCAACTCTCACTGTATATAACACAGCTTTAAATTATTGCGATCTAAATAGAATTCTCTATTTCCACATTGTAGAATGTTAAAAGGGGCATCATGCCTTTATGATTCGGCCTAAGCTGCCATTATCTGATGCAAGTCAATCACACTAGTGAACACTATACACTGTTCTTGCTTATATTCCCAATATATACCAACAGTGGTCCTTAAAGGAGTGTACAGGACCCCATTTATACTCAACCAGTATGTATCCTGTTATTTCCTACTGTTTGAAAAAGCCCTTTTTGCAGGGTTATCCCCAAACTTTTTTCTTTTTCCTCCTATTTTTTCCTGACCTGTTTGTGTTGGTTTTAGGACTCCGGGCACTTTACCACTGCTAATCAGTACTAAAGTGCATATGCTCTCTGTGTAAACTGTGTTATGGATTAGGTTTCCATGATTGGCCTATTTGATTCATGTGTCAGCTCCCTGGTAAAGTGCACTGTGAGTGCCAGGGCCTATAAATCAAATGCTGTTGGTGGGCTGCAGCACTGGGTTGTGCCACCTGTAAAGTGTAACTCTGGCGTGCTATTGCAGAGCCTGTGCGTAGCCTGGGGCTGCCATGTCGACTTGACAAGTGCACACACTTGCAAGTCTCTAAACCTTCCCTTTTTCTACATGTGAGTCACCCCTAAGGTAGGCCCAAGGTACCCCCATGGGCAGGGTGTATTGTATGTGAAAGGTAGAACATTCCCTGGTGTGTGTGTGGCATGTCCTGATAGTGAATTAGAGCCTACTTAGTTTTTCACTATTGCAAGGCTACCTGTTCCGTCTTTACTGTTTGTATGTTTGATTATTTGTACTGTGTTTTACTGTATCAAAATCAACTATTTAACATATGCACGATGCAACTGCCATGTATTCTCTGTGAAGAAACCAACCGAGTGGCTTGGCTGCTCTAGCCCTCTACCACTAGTACAAACCATGGGTCGGTGTAGCCTTCCGGCGTTTGCCTCGTCCCTATGTCCCTGCCTCGAGCTTACTTCGTTTTTCACTATTGCAAGGCTACCTGTTCCCCATAGGCCAGAGTGGGCAGTTTGATTATAACATCCTAAACTGACTCAGGGAACATGGTAGAAATTCGAGTTTATTATGCCTGAACTCAGAATGATAAAATACATCATTTAGTGAAGTTGGTTTTAACATTCTGTGTTTGAAAATACCACTTTTAGAAAGTAGGTATTTACTTGCCTAACCATCCGGCCTGCCTCTGCGAGGTTGTGTATTGTCTCTCTAGGTCTGTAAGTGACAGGGGCTGGGGGAGACTTCAGGAGACAGGGTGAGTCAGCACAGGGCTGAATAGACCTATCTGCACATAGATGGGTGGGAGGAGTAGCACCTGGGTCTGAATAGGGCTGTGCCTGCCTCCCACAATGCTGGCTCCAACTCCTGTGGTGCGTCTGATGTCCCTGGCCTACACTGCCAAAGGAAAAGTAGGAGTCTTGTAAACAAAGTGCTCCAAGACTGACCAGAACTGGTTTGGACTAGGTACAGGACCCTCTGTCTTCAGAGGATAAAGTAATTGCTGGTATAAATATTGGGGCCCAGACCCCAAGACCTTAGAACTCTTTTGGGACCAAGAAGACTGCCAGGAAGAAGAGCTGGAGAAGCTGTGAGGAGGAACTACCACTTTGCTGTGTGCTTTGCTGTGTTGGCCTGCAGTGGCTGCTTCTGTCTTGGGCAGTGAAAGGACTGGACTGAACTTTCTGCAATCTACTTTTGTGAGTTTCTCCAAGGGCTTGAGGTAGAGCTTGCCCCGAGCTTGCCCCGTGTTCAAGACGTCTCAGAAACAGCAAAGACTTCAAGTTCGACGCCGTCTATGATGTCGCTGCCAACTCTGTGTCCTGAAGGCACCCTGGTCTCACGGACGACGCCTGCTGAAGTCACCACCGAGCAGCTGCTCGCACCGCGATCTGGGGGCACCGCACTCCTCACCGCCTCGTTTCACGATGACGGCGTGGTATCTCCGACGACGACGCTCCACGCCGGACTCAACGCCGCTGTTTGCACCGTGGTTCGAGGGCACCGCTCGGAAAATTACACGACGCACCGCCCGCATCCCGCACCGCAGCCTTGGCCTACTGACGCTGGTTCCATCAACTCCCGTTCGTCAGCCGACGACAGCGCTTCAGCAACGACGCTGCTTGCACCGTGACCTGCCAGCACCTTGATGAGCCCCGCCTTCATCTCATACTGCGACCCAGGTTTCACGATGACGCCATCTGACGTCGACACGGAGCCGCTGCTCGCATCACGACATCAGGGCACCGCACTCCGCTGCACTTTGCACCACAGCACCCGGCGCTTGCTGACTTCAACGCTCCTGACTTCACCAGAGAGGAGTTCGATCTGCAACGCGTGTGACTTCGAGGACCCGACCTCCGGAACCGACGCCTGCGGACGCCTTGTTTTCAGAAGCTCAACAAGAGGTCATTGACGCTCTGCTTTTCTGAAAGGTACAGTTTGCGGGTTTTCCCGAAACCGTTGCTGGCCTGCGACGCTGTGGTCAGCCAGAACTGTTTGGATTTGTTTGGTGACGACACCGTGATAGCCCCGGACGGAGCTATCGACATCAAGGAACTATATTTCAAGGGTATTTTGATAACTGAAGATTCCTAGGTACTGTAGTGTGAATTTTTATTGTTTTGGTCTTGTTTTAAGTATATAAAAATATTGGATATTTTTCTAAACTGGTATGGTGTCCTTTTGTAGTGCTTACACTGTATTACTGTTGGTTAGGTGCAAACGTTTCACACACTGCCTCTAAGATAAGCCTGACTGCTCGTGCCAAGCTACCAAGGGGTGAGCAGGGGTTATTTTAGGAGTATAACTCCCTTATCCTGACTAGGAAAAAGGGTCCCTACTTGGACTAAGGTGCAAGCCCTTGCCAACTAGAGACCCCCATTTCTAACACCGTCTTTTACTCTTGTTTATATCTCAGTCATTCAGCCTGATAACTTTATGCATTTCCTCAGCCCCCAGGTCGTTATAGTCCTGATGAGACCCTAGTATTGGATAAAGGGTTGAAACCAGTGGCGGATCCTCCATGTGGGCGTTTGGGCGCCGCCCCACTGCTTTCTCGCCGTGCGAGAAGGCAGAAACAAATAGTAGAGAACTACCATTTGTTTCTGCCTTCTCGCACGGCGAGAAAGCAGAATTTCCTGTCTGGGAGAGAGTGGGAGGGGTTACTCGAGGGCAGGGGGAGTGGCTTTCCCACTGTTGTTAATACGGTCTGTTTGGACAGCCCGAGAGGCTGTCCAAACAGACAGTATTAACTGTATTATTAACAGTGGGCAAGCCGCTCCCCCCTGCCCACGCGTAACCCCTCCCACTCTCCCTGCTCTCTGTAGGCTGTAGCATACAGAGAGAAATGACGTAGGTAGGGCAGCCGGCCGAACGAATCACAGCGCTGTGCTGTGGTAGAGGGGAGGGGAGGGAGGCTGCATGCAGCCTTCCTGCTGCGTCACGACGAATCGAGCACCATGGGAATTTCAAAAGGACGGCGCCGCGGGAGTCGGGACTTGAAGGCGGGAAGCGGAGCCTAAGGTAAGTTAAGTTTGGCTTAACGTTAACATGAGCATTTTGCTCGGCCCTCTCTAAAGTGCACATTCAAAGCGCCGGGCATTATTTCCTGGGAAATCTCACTTATTTCATACATTGTTCATGTGCGAGCCGGGGAGGGAGCGCGAGACACTGCATCGTCGATCTGTGTTGCCGAGCAGTAGAAGACCGTCAGATCTGCTCTGTGCACCATGCCTTGCTGTATAATTAAAATGGAGATATTCAACTTGCAGGATAGTTTCTGAAATCTAATTAAGGGAAGCAGATTGCTCGACATGTGTGAACCAGCAAGCAATACAAACACAGTCAGCAAGGTGAACAAGCATTTACAATGCAACGGTCTCGGCATTGCAAAAGTTAGAGCCCCCACTTCAAACGTGGACATAGCAACGCGACACGTGCTTATTGGTAGGGTGACCAGAATGTATAAACGTGTAATACGCTTGTTGGCTATGGTAAAATAGTTCAGTTAGCGTATACGACAATAGCTAGGTGCAGAGATTTCGAAACTCACTTAAAACATCCCACACCTTAGATCAGTCTCAATGTCATTCGAAGCTTGGACAACTTTTTCACTCAGTGTCCCATTTTACAAATCTCGACAGCCGCACACGACCAGTTTAACTTACCATATTTGCTTCAGTCCAAGATTTAATGTTCCTATGGCACTTTGCCCATGGAAAGTCTACCACATTGTGAGTGTATAAACGCCCTCTTTTAAATGTTATTGATCAATGAAAATTCATAACTGTACTTGACATGTCTTTTGCCCAGGGGGGTCATTTCGGAGGCCTAGTAGCCTCTGAAATGATCCCCTGGGCAAAAGTCATTAAATCCCACTGCTGCACACTTGGATCTTGAGATCCTTGTAAAAGTTGGATGTGAGAGGTGTTTGCAGTACTGAAAGTGTGAAAAGTATTTGGGATGCGTTGAAGGATATTTTAGAAGAGAAAGTTGAAATATAGTTGCAAATAACTAAGTCAGGCGAAAAATGAAGTCTCTTCCGGTTTAACAGAACACTATGACGTGGAGGTGTGCGCGTGGACTTGGACCAAAGTATTCAAAGTGCGATCGTTTAGGGATCCTTTTCGACGCTTACTCAGACCCCGGTCCCCCTTTGGCCTGAAGAGGAAGTGACTGTAGAGCCGCCACGTTAGCAGCCAATGCCCGAGCAAACACCGCAGGGGTGTAGCTCCTGGCTTAACGACTAACACTACACCTTGGTTCGCCTACGAGCCTTACAATCAGACAGTTATATGCTTTGCAATTAGTCTTCTAGTATACCAATTAGTTAAACACAACTCGAAATCAACTTAATTTAGTGATAAATCGAGGGGACACTTGTTCTTACTTCACACATTGCAATTCGGCTGAAATTCTGCGAGCGACTTTCAAAGACGTCACGTTAGTTAAGGAATGCATGTACTTGTGGTAAATAAATAATTAATTACCGGTACTATTTTTGAATACATTAATAAAACAGATAGCTCAATAAATAAGAGGCAAGATCCGATGTATCTGAGTCTAACAGGCTTTAATCAGGCACAAGGGAAGGGACAGGATCGGAACAGCCTGAAATAGAATGGCACAAGTGGCAGCTGCAACGTCTCATTGACAGTACATGGTATATATAGTAAAACATTAGAATTACATTGCATACAGTAGGCGTAACAAGTGACAAGCGTAAGATAGGAACACATGGGCGTGAAAAGAAGGCGTGCACAGGGCGTGCACGTGGACATGTGATGAGAACGTCACAGAAGTGTCATAAAAGTGGGTGGATGTATGGAGGGGGCTACCTGGGCAGCTGGAACCTTTTACCTAGTGGTGCGCGCAAACGGGCCATGACGTGTTACCGGGGGAACTGGGGGCTATGACTTCTGCACTAGAAGAGGAGACAGAAGTCTGCGATGTCAGGACGACATGTACCTATAGCATATCTGGTATCTGGTGTTTTGGAGTACATGTTGATAGAATCTAAAAGTTATCAGGGCAAAGGCTACTTGACACTAAGGCTGGTGCATGCATATATTCTACATGTATTATGTGTGCTATGAATCTTCTATGGATATTAATTCAGTAATTCACTTGCATGGAGACAGAAAGACTAGACTATAGCTGAAGCTGTTTATGCGGTTCGTTAGGTTAGGAATGTGAAGACGGAGAGCTGAACTGATAACTAGAGGCATAACATATTCTTGGCAGACAGGCAGGCAGAGCCAGGCCGGGCACTGCGCTGCGCGGCAGGAAGTAAGTGAAGGGTCAGGGATGCAGGTGGGGGCTGCATCGCTCCTCGGAGTGGGTTCAGGAGACTGGAGCTTGAATCTGGTGCTCAGGCCCTTTGAGGCCTAGAAACGGGGACAATTCAATAAATTAACGTGCATAATGTAAAACATGGGCAACATAAGCCTAATACTCGTTGCTTTCACGAGAACTGGAAACTGGCATACTAACGTTGGACACAACTATAATTGCGTCTTTAATCGATCATAGGGGGATATATGCATATCGATCATGTACATATATCACAGGATGGGGAACACGTAGGCACATATGACAAGGCAAAATTCAATTTTCCTCATTCCCTCCTTGTGCCCTACGTTTCCATCAGGAAACATCAATATTCATGATACCATCTATCTGTTCATATAGCATCATTTGCTCGTCTCGAATTTTCTTGGAACGGGACTTAGGACTAGGAATACAAGAGGTAGCACACAAGCCGCAAATCGCAGGGCCACATTGTAAACAGAGGCAGCAACTGAATATGATCATTACTGCTATACCCAGGAATGACAATACTTTCCATCCCCAGGCAGATACTATACTCCAGAGCCAACCGGACCATGTCCAGGTGCCTGGATTCTGGTGTAACTGATGGGCAATTTTATGAAGTCTGGTTATAGCTGAATAAACAGACGGTGCGTTATTAGGAATGAAAATGCAGCAACTAGATCCGATGACTCTACAAGCTCCTCCCCTATCGGCCAGTATGACGTCAAGGACGAGACGATTTTGGAGCACGACAAATCTCATAGCAGATTGCTCTTCAGTTAAGTTACCTAGAGCGGAAGTAGTCTCATTCACTACTGCTTCAAGAGTTCTGGTTAGCCTACGTATCAGTTTACTATTCTGGACAGGACCTATGAAGAAAAAGAAACCTTTATTGAAATCTTGATACTGTTCTAAGGCAGTTTCAGTTTGATCGACAATCGGGGACTCGATCTCCCTTCTATGTCTAACCTGTACTAGATGTGTGTTTCTGTAATAATCGGATGGGGCTAGGAAAACTGGTGGCAGTAGGAAGGCAATGTAACATGTTCCATCCCAATCTAGGGGCAGACGTACATATGCGGTCTGGCCACATACAAAATACGAATGACGTGAGGCTTTGAAAGTAGATTTCCCACTGTCACTATACTCGACCACAGTAGTACAATCACTATGACCTACATGTACTGAACCATTCTTTCTGACACAGAATTCACCTTTCACTGGTAGAACTGAAATAGCAGGCAAATCTGGAGTAGTTTCGGACTGAACATTCAGGACCATAAAATTCGAGGAATAATTACCTAGATCATATACTTCATTTTCTAGATCTAACCCTGTTCTATGGGAAAGACCTTCCTTGTCTGGAAAACATGTTCTATTCAGAAGGGACATATCATTTGAGGATGACGTTAACGTGGACCATGCTCCACACGAACCATTGTGTGAAAACGGGTAGGGAAAGAGTGGCAGAACTCCCTTCGGTGTCTGGAAAGGGGGGAGTCGACCACACACCCAACAATTAGTGGCATTGCTGGTCTGATGTGAATAGTGTAACATTCGGATAAACGTATTATTGCGCATGGCAAGACGATAGGATAACTCGTGAGGAGGCAGGTCGCTAAAAGTGTGCTCTACTGTAGCATTAGAGGAAAAATGTACATGCGAATTAATTGGAAAACATAAATGTAAGGCATAACTTATGCAGGTAACCATAAAACTCAGAAATAACAAAAGGAACAAAGTAATTACACATCGACTTCGAACATTCTTACAGTATCGTATTCTCTTAGAGTTTTGACTAACTCTCTCACTGTGTGGGTCTATCTCATACATGTCAGGAACCTGTCTAACCGTTTCACCCGAGAGGGACTTAGACAATTAAACTGGCTGACTTACTAGACCTCAGTTTTTCTTTATACTCCTGCTGCGGAGTTTTCTCTAACAGGGGAAGTTTAGAGTCAGTATCTGGGCAGTCCTTGAGAACGGGGAAGTCTTTGAAAACAGTTTCTGGCCGAAGTCCATGAAATCGCTTCACATGACTGGAGTGCAACCACCCCTTGCGGCCTTCGATCTTGAC
Source organism: Lissotriton helveticus (assembly GCF_964261635.1). Lineage (NCBI taxonomy): Eukaryota > Metazoa > Chordata > Amphibia > Caudata > Salamandridae > Lissotriton > Lissotriton helveticus. The sequence continues at coordinate 370,658,906 of NC_136059.1, forward strand.
CGCGGTCCTTGTTGTCATTAATACAAGTCTTGGCTCCTTCCAGCGGGGCTCCAGCGGACTTGAACGATCAAAATTCCTCACGAGGACTAGGTCGCCTGGTATGACCTCGTGCGGTTTTACTTGAGTGTTGTCTGGAAAAGCAGCGGCAACCTGTGAACGACAAGAGAGTAGTGCAGACATCAAGGAAGCCAGGTAATCTGTCAGCATATTACTGTCAACATCAATTATTGTACGTGGTCTAGGTGTACCCCACATGTTTGGGGGATGACCGAACACTACCTCGAAAGGTGACAGACCTGAACGGGAGTGAGCGACCATTCTCATATAAAAAAGAGCGACTGGCAGGGCTACCATCCAATCTACGCCTTTTTCTGCGCATACTTTGGCAATGCGGATTTTCAGAGTCTGATTATGTCTCTCTACGAGGCCAGCTGCCTCGGGATGTCGTACACAGTGGAACTTCCACTGGTACCCTAACAGAAGGGATACTTGTTTCATAAGCTCGGATGAGAATGGCTGGCCGTTATCTGAATACACGACCCTCGGTAATCCATAGCGTGGAAAAAACTCACGAACCAACTGCCTGGCAGTGGTCGCAGCAGTGTAATCTGGGACTGGATAGGCTTCTGTCCACCTGGACAAAGCGCATACTACGAGGACATACTTGAAACCTCGACATCGCTCTATCTGAATATAATCCATCTGGAGGACTTCGAAAGGGTGGTCAGGAGGATGGAATCCTGCTTGTTCCACCGGAACACCTTTACCTGGATTGAACTGACAACATATCATGCAGGTACGTACTTTCTGTTTGGCTGCTGCTCGTAAATGCTTGTTAAACCAAATATTCTGAATACTGTCTATCATGGCTTTTTCTCCTAAGTGCGCTGGACTATGTGCGGTGTTAATAATAACTTGAACCATAGAGTCGGGGAGAAACCATGTGGCTTTTCCCTTCGTCAACCATCCTTGATCTGTCTGGACCCCTCCTTGTTCAGACCATTTCTTGATTTCCTCTGGGGTAGCATGTAACTGTATGTCTAGTACATCTTGTGTAGGGTCCTTAACTGTCATACAAGTAGTCTGATCTGGAATGTCTGTCTGTGTCATGTTAACTGGAATGTCTGGAGTCTGAGCTGTAAGCTTGGCTGTTCGATCTGCCAGGTCGTTACCCTGGGAAATGATGTCAGTGACTTTCGTATGTGCTTTGCACTTCATGATAGCGATAGCTGTCGGTAAATGTATTGCATCTAACAGAGCTTGAATGAGGGGGCCATGCTGAATCTTGGTTCCATGAGAAGTCATAAAACCTCTTTCTTGCCAGAGCACTCCAAAGTCGTGTACGACTCCGAATGCATAACGTGAATCTGTGTATATATTTACTTTCAGGTTCTTCGCTCGTATGCAGGCTTGTGTCAGAGCGACGAGCTCTGCTGCTTGAGCAGACAGGGTGTCAATACGATGTGTTTCTATAACTTCAGCTTCAGTAGTCACTGCATACGCGGCTACTAGTTCTCCTGTACTTGTTCTCATACATGAACCATCCACATAAAGTGTCAGGTCGGGATCAGGTAATGCAATGTCTGTCAAGTCTTGTCTTGGCTTCGTCATGGTGTTAACAACTTCCACACAGTCATGTGTGGCAAGATTTGAAGTAACTGAAGGTAACAGTGTAGCTGGATTTAAAATGTTGCAGCGTCTGATTTCTATGTGTGGCTGAAACAATGTCAGTTCATAACCTGTTAAACGTGCAATTGTCAAGTGCTGAGTCTGTGTTCGGTTTAAAAGAACTTCCACAAAGTGTGGAACTTGTACTGTCAGGGAATGTCCTAACACTATGGAATCACTTTGTCTGATAGCTAGAGCTGTGGCTGCAACTGACTTGAGGCACGCAGGCAGAGCCTGGGCCACCGGATCTAATGTGCTAGAGAAATAAGCACAGGGCTTGTATTGTCCTGCTTGATCTTGTGTGAGAACAGATAATGCAGTACCATCACGTTCAGTGACAAAAAGTGTGTCTCATTGACAGTACATGGTATATATAGTAAAACATTAGAATTACATTGCATACAGTAGGCGTAACAAGTGACAAGCGTAAGATAGGAACACATGGGCGTGAAAAGAAGGCGTGCACAGGGCGGGCACGTGGACATGTGATGAGAACGTCACAGAAGTGTCATAAAAGTGGGTGGATGTATGGAGGGGGCTACCTGGGCAGCTGGAACCTTTTACCTAGTGGTGCGCGCAAACGGGCCATGACGTGTTACCGGGGAGAACTGGGGGCTATGACTTCTGCACTAGAAGAGGAGACAGAAGTCTGCGATGTCAGGACGACATGTACCTATAGCATATCTGGTATCTGGTGTTTTGGAGTACATGCAGTCCGCAACCCTGCGTGGGAGATTATTTTTGTTTTTAAAGGTGGTGTGCTATTCTTCGCATCAAAGTATCTGGTCATATTTACCAGGGCGCGAAGAACATGATGAAATGCGGCGCCTCGGTAATGCCGTGAGTGAACATCTCGCCGTTGTAGAGGTGCTTTCCGTGGGGGTCCTCCTCCTTGGCCAGGTCGGAGTCCTCGGGCTCCCCCCGGGCTGGCAGCAGCGCCGGGCAGAGGCAGAGCAGGAGCAGCAGGCACCCGCGGGGGAGAGACATGGCAGCCAGGGGTGAGGGCCGAGGAAAGCGAGACCAGCAGAGGAGGAGAGCGACAGGGAGGCAGTCAGCTGAGCGGGCGAGGGCGGCTGACAGCGGGCCTGTCTGCTCTCTCTCCTGGGCCTGGCCGGCAGTGGTGCTCCTCGTGCAGTCAGCGGCGTTTCATTTTACTGCAGCTGCCGTAAAGCGCCGTCCTGTGTTGGAGCCAGGGGGAGGCGGGGCCCGCGCTGACGTGTGGCTAGAGTAAGCACACACACAACCCGGGAGCTCACACGCTCTGCTGTCTGCTTCAAGCTCTTCTAAGACCACTGTTGCCTCCCCTACATGTATGCAATTGAAAAGGGGCATTTGCGGACATTTTGTTGACATTCATTTTTAAGGTACGCCAGTAATTGCGTACACCTACCGCTGAGAAGGGTAATTTAAGTTTGAAAACGCCCAGGAGACAGCGCCTGGCCGCAGCGCTCGTTCGCGTGCGCGTGTCAGTTTGGAATCGCCTCCAAGACGATGCGCGCGGCCCGGATTGTCTCCTGGGAAGGAGACACGGCCACAATAAGTTCTCGGCGGAGACGCGCTTCCGCGCGTTTCAGCCGAGCCCTAAAAACTGCAGAGGCGCGCCGGGGTAATGACTGACTACCCAGCGATAGGGATGTGCTGTTTTATATGCACAATCACAAACCATGGCAGGGTTTTAGTGTGTGTTTTTCTATTGTATCTGAAAGTGTGCATTAGAGATGGGTGTGGAACCAGGACCAGTGAAACAATTCTAATTATACACAACATCTTGGTCTCATTAAATGCAATCATTACACAACCAATGCCCTAGTTTATAAGGCAGTTCTCATTTACTGATCTGTAGACATTACTGGTTAAACCACAGATACACCAGGAGGTCTCTAATCTTAGAGATTTTCAAGCTGTCTCAGTCTGATGCCTTAGTAAAATTAGCCCCTCTCTGATCTACATACATTGAAACAGCACAAGACCCACAAACATTTTACGAGATGACAAAAAAGGTGGGGAAAGCGAGATGGCACCTCACGGGCGCACCACCAATGGGACCCCTGGTTGGTACTCACCAGGATGGCCCTGTTCTCATCATTGGTGCCATCAAGCCTTAACGGAAACGTGTCTTAACCCAAGGTGAAGAGACAGTGAGTGGTGCAGTGGACACAACTTATATGTGACAAAACTTACGACATTAGACATATAACATATAACATATAAGCTACTGCGCAACCAGGACCAAACAACCTTTACTCGTGTTCCCTTCTTTGTTGCAAACAGTATACACTAAAACATAAAAAAGGAGGCTGTGAATACTACCCATAGATTCACACCCTACTTACAGCCGACATGTTTCATTGCCTTGGTTTTTATCAGGCAATTTCCTCAGGGCAAACCAATTAGATGCCACTGCAAAAGACACTGACCGTTGTGTGCCTTTAGTTAGCCATGCCTCTTATACCAGCCAAGAGGAATATTAAAACAGGGATGCAGCCCCCTTTGGTGAGCGTGCTCCAATCTCCCTTCGGTTCTGATACGGTGGAGAATACTCGTCCGGCGTCTTCTCAGCACTCGAACCAGTGGTTCGAGTGCTGAGAAGACGCCGGACGAGTATTCGCCGGACCAGTGGTTCGAGTGCTGAGAAGACGCCGGACGAGTATTCTCCACCGTTATTTCCCGTTAAGGCTTGATGGCACCAATGATGAGAACAGGGCCATCCTGGTGAGTACCAACCAGGGGTCCCATTGGTGGTGCGCCCTTGAGGTGCCATCTCGCTTTCCCCACCTTTTTTTGTCATCTCGTAAAATGTTTGTGGGTCTTGTGCTGTTTCAATGTATGTAGATCAGAGCGGGGCTAATTTTACTAAGGCATCAGACTGAGACAGCTTGAAAATCTCTAAGATTAGAGACCTCCTGGTGTATCTGTGGTTTAACCAGTAATGTCTACAGATCAGTAAATGAGAACTGCCTTATAAACTAGGGCATTGGTTGTGTAATGACTTATTGAGTGGAGGGCGCCCTAGTTTTGTCTTTCCCTCTAGACTCCTTTTTGCTTTCACTCTCATTAAATGCAACACAATACCGTTTTTGCAATGCTCTTCTGTTATAGCAGTGTACAACAAGCACGCACCCATGTCACCTGCTGTGTCGATTTGAAAGATATGATCCCCATAGACAATAGCGTTACTTGTATTTTCCCAAAGGTGTTTGTTTCATTTTACTTTTAGTTTCGAACAGTTATTTGGAGCAGTGCTGTTCTGTGTTTGCTTTTGACTTTCTTCAAGTTGGCAATATTCGAATTGATATTCACTAGGAGCTGACCCATTTCTCCTCCTTCATTACGCTCAACAGTGCTATCCATCACCTTGTCAGTCCTCTCTGTTTCCACTCATCATTCCATCTCCCTCCCTGGACCCTGCAATACTTGACATATCATACTGAGTACCTGAGGGAAATCTATGTATTCTGCTTGCCACTTCCGGCACCACAATAGTTACGTTTGTACATCTTCTCCAGTGGTCTGTGGCGTTGACCCACTAATGCACATGGCCCCAAAGTGTCAATGAGTCATTGCTTTTGTCAGAGAGATCCTTTTGTTACTTGCAGTTTGTAAGTTAAAATGCTAACATAGAACAGTGAGCTATTAACTGTCATCTAAGAGCTGTATGCCATCAGCAAGGTAAAAATTAGAGCGTTATTTTCATTTCATTTCATTTCATTTAGGGGGTTTTGTAGAGCGCTTGGTGACGCACAGCGGCGTGTCCCCGCGCTAAAGAGCTGATATTTACTGGAGCTTACACATGCGGAACAACTTACTGTGCGAATAGTACAGTTTTAAGCTTGGCTCTAAAGAGTGGTTCTGATGGTTCTAATCGCAACGCCGTGGGTAGCTTATTCCATCTAGAAGCTGCAAGGTGCCTAAAGGATCTTCCGCCCATCCGAGCTCTGGACACCTTAGGAATGACTAGGAGTCCTGAGCCGGAAGATCTCAGGGAGCGGGACGGCTCATAGGGAGTCAGTAGTCCTTTCAACGGGAGGGGAGACCTCCCATTGATAATCCGGTGGCACGTACATAGTGCCTTGAATTCTACCCTGCTTCTGATCGGGAGCCAGTGCAAAGACCGGAGGGCCGCTATGGATGCAGCTCTTCTGGGTAGTCTGAGCACTAGTCGGGCAGCTATGTTTTTGTACCCAAGTCTTTGCTTTATTATCCTAATGTTTCACAAATAATGTGTTATATTTTAATTTAACCTTACTGCTTTCTCAAATTTGCTTGAAAATTCACCATTTGTCCACTCTTTTTTTCTAAGAGTTCGGGCTCACTCGCTACGGTGCTCTATGAAATTCATTTTCCGCCCACCACTAACAAATGTCACCAGCCGCCACTGGTTGAAACACAGTCGATAGTACCTTTGTATAGATTGCGCATTGAGAAATCCCTCTGTGTCCTTCATTGCATTCAATGTAATTGGCTGTCTTTCGGATGAAATAACAATATACCTTATATGCTTACACAAATGACCACTGTGTATTTCCTTTTCTGGTTTTGGTTTCCTTCACTTGGGGCTTTCTTTTCTTTCCCAATAAAATCCATTATCGCTCACATATTCATAAATATTAAGACTGTATATTGTCTTGTTTAAAATAAAATATGGATTAAGTTAGGACAAGAAAATGTATGTAAAAAATGTAAATTTATGTTGGTATGGATTAAGTCTACACAGAAAACTCTGCGCTATTTACATTTTTTACTTTAAATGAGTTCCATGTGAATGTTTTTTCCAAGATTCGGTTGATACCCATGTTCGCATGGACATTTGAAGATGACACACTGAGCAGGAAGTCTGTACAGTTCCACAAACGTTGGAGAGAAGTGATAACTATGTCCAAGTTTAAGGAAAAGTCTAGGTTCTGAAGTCTGAAGTTGCTGCAAGAGAGACGTACGATACACAGTTTATAATGTATAAAGAAATGTCTTCTTTCATTGATTTTAGTGCCCGCATTGGGACCGGACTTCTGGAGAGAAGTGAATTACGGGAATGGTGGACGCAATGTAACTCTATACTGGAAGGTAAGCTCTGAACACATTTACCAATACCAAATTATATCTGACGGATTATAAAGAAGGAATAGCACAAAGCAATGCATACTCAGTCCTAGGACGCTCCCGCGCCGCACGGCCACCAGCTGCTGCGTGTGCCTCCCCCTCCGCTGTGCCTTGCTGCCCGACTGCCGCCTCGTGACCACGCCCCCTCCCCAGAGCGGCGTGGTCCGTGTTCGGCGCTCCGCTCCCTGTGCCCCTGGTGTTTATTTCTCTGTATTTACTAAGTAGGATTGTCATTGCCATATTTGTTGTCTTTTCCGCTGTTTCTGCTAATATTGTTGTTTCTGCCGCTGTTTCCTGTCCTCTCCTGCCTGTTGCCGCCCTCCGGCGTCCCTCCCCGCTCCCCGCTTCCCGCCACCACCGCTGACCATGCCCCTTTTTACTTCTGTTCCCTCCCCGCTCCCGCCTCCCAGCTGCTCCGCCCACCTGCGCACTTCGCCATATATGGCGACCGTGCGAACGCGCAGCGTTGACGCGCAGCGGGCGCGCCGATTGTGCGCCGAAGGCGCGCCAAAGGTAAGCCCATCTGCGCCCGTCCGCGCCTGGACCGCGCCCAGTGCCAGGACCCCTGGCCCCCACCGACGGAAGCCGACCCGACGAACCTACAACGTCGCCGATCTCATCGCACTCAACACCGGCCGCATCCCAGGATGTCACCGAGCCGCCCCGAAGCACACCCACGGACCCTTCAGCTGCCACGCCTGCAAGTTCACCTGCATCCGGACATACCCTACACCAGCAGCAACCACCTCAAGTGCATCCTGCTCAACACCCGCTCCGTCCACAGACACGCCGTAGAACTCTGGAACCTGCTCGACACCACCGCCCCTGACGTCGCCTTCCTCACCGAGACCTGGATGAACGCCTCCTCAGCGCCCGACATCGCCATCGCCATCCCAGAAGGCTACAAGATCACACGGAGGGACCGCACCGCCCTCCAGACGGGAGGAGGCATCGCCATCATCCACAGAGACACCATCCGCATCACGACCAACACCGACGACACCCTAACCACTGCCGAACACCTGCACTTCCAGATCCACACCGACCCGAAGACCACCCTCAGAGGCACCCTGATCTACCGACCCCCGGGTCCACGCACACGATTCAGCGAGGACATCGCCGACTTCATCAGCCCGCATGCCCTCCCCTCCGCCGACTACATCCTCCTGGGGGACCTCAACTTCCACCTGGAGAACAACAGCGACCGCAACACCATCACCCTGCTCGACAACCTCGCCAACCTCGGACTCAAGCAACTGGTGACCACCCCCACCCACCTCGCCGGACACACACTCGACGCCGTCTTCTCATCCAGCAAAGACGTCACCTTCAGCCACGCAACAGGACTCCACTGGACGGACCACAGCTGCGTCCACTTCACCTTCAAAAGAACGACGATCCACCACCACCAGCAACAGGTTGCCCGAAGAAGCTGGAACAAGATCACAGCCGACCAGCTCACCGCTTCCCTGAGCCAGCACCCTCCCGCCAGCTCAGCGAACCCCAGCCAGGCCGCCGACAACCTCACGAAGTGGATCAACAACTGCGCGGACGAACTCGCCCCTCTGAGAACCCCGCCCAGCAGACCCTGCAGCAGAAAAACACCATGGTTCACCGACGAACTCAAGAGCTCCAAGAAGAACTGTCGAGCCCTCGAGAAAGTCTGGAGAAGGGAACCAACTACGGACAACATGACCACCCTCAAGCTCGCCACCCGCAAACACCACCAACTGATCCGCGCCACCAAGAAAAATACATACAAGGACCGGCTGGACAACAACGCACACAACTGCAAGGAACTCTTCAACATCGTGAAAGAGCTCTCCAACCTCAACGCCGGAAACAATGACATCACCCCGTCGCAAGACCTCTGCAACTCCCTCGCGTCCTACTTCCACAACGAGATCGCGGACATACACAACAGCTTCAGCAACCAATCAACGCAAGCCACAACCGCAACAACGCCACCCACCACCACCCTCCGCACCTGGACTCCGATCACCACCGAAGACACCATCCGCACAATGAACTCCGTCCACTCCGGATCTCCGACTGACCCCTGCCCTCACCACACCTTCAACAAGGCCGACGCGGTCATCGCACCCCACCTGCGGGACATTATCAACACCTCCTTCCACACCGCCACCTTCCCGGAGAGCTGGAAGCACGCAGAGCTCAGCGCTCTTCTCAAGAAACCCACAGCAGACCCCACCGACCTCAAGAATTACCGTCCCATCTCGCTCCTCGACCCCTCACAGTCTGGCTTCCGAGCGAACCACAGCACCGAGACCGCCCTCATCGCTGCCACCGATGACATCCGAACCCTGATGGACAACGGAGAAACAGCGGCCCTCATCCTCCTGGACCTCTCCGCGGCTTTCGACACTGTCTGCCACCGCACCCTAGTACAGCGCCTCGGCAACATCGGAATCCAGGAGAAGGCACTGGAATGGATCACCTCCTTCCTCAACGGAAGAACACAGAGAGTCCGCCTACCACCGTACAAGTCAGAGGCCACCGAAGTCATCTGCGGCGTCCCTCAAGGATCCTCGCTGAGCCCCACCCTCTTCAACGTCTACATGAGCCCCCTCGCGGCCATCGCACGCCAACACAACCTCAACATAATCTCCTACGCCGACGACACCCAGCTGATCCTCTCCCTGACCAACGACCCCGCCGCCGCCAGAGCCAACCTGCACGAAGGGATGAGAGATGTAGCCGAATGGATGACGACCAGCCGCCTGAAACTGAACTCAGACAAGACGGAGGTCCTCATCCTGGGCTCCTCGCCCTCCGCCTGGGACGACTCCTGGTGGCCCCCCGCCCTGGGCACCGCACCCAAACCGACGGACCACGCACGCAACCTGGGCTTCATCCTGGACTCCTCCCTCTCCATGACCAGACAAGTCAACGCCGTCTCCTCGTCATGCTTCAACATCCTGCGCATGCTACGAAAGATCTTCCGGTGGATCCCCACCGAGACGAGGAAGACGGTCACCCAGGCCCTCGTCACCAGCCGACTGGACTACGGCAACGCCCTCTACGCCGGAACCACCGCCAAGCTCCAGAAGAGACTCCAGCGGATCCAGAACGCCTCGGCCAGACTCATCCTCGACATCCCCCGACGCAGCCACATCTCCGGACATCTGAGAGACCTGCACTGGCTCCCCGTCAACAAAAGAATCACCTTCCGTCTCCTCACCCACGCACACAAAGCCCTACACGACCAAGGCCCGAGCTACCTCAACAACCGGATCAACTTCTACACACCCAAGCGCCACCTCAGATCAACCAGCCACGCCCTCGCCGCCGTCCCCCGCATCCGAAGAGCGACAACAGGAGGAAGGTCCTTCTCCTACCTGGCCGCCAAGACCTGGAACTCACTCCCGACCGACCTGCGCCTGACCCAAGACCACCTCTCCTTCAGGAAGAAGCTCAAGACCTGGCTGTTCGAGCAGTAACGGCACCCCCCACCCCCCGCACCTAGCGCCTTGAGACCCTACGGGTGAGTAGTGCGCTCTATAAATGACTTGATTGATTGATTGATTGATTGATTGACTCATGAATTTTTACATAATGCTCATTATGTTTTGAATTTTGCAAACCATGCACAGAGCCGTTAGGAGGCGGATAACATTCTGGATGGTTTCTGACATCTAAGAAAACTGTAACACCTGAGTGTGTAGCCTGAGAGTTGGGGCCCTTGAGTCGGGAAACATCCATTACAACTCAGTCATTTCAACGACCTACCTTTACAATGCAACTGTTACAACCCAACTGCCTTACATCGCATGCCATTACAATGCATGTCCCTACAAAGCATGCCATTACAATGCATACCATTACAACACATGCCATTACAACGAATTATAAGGTAAGTAATTGATTTTTTTTTGTATTAGGATGGATATGGGTTTTGGGGTACATAGGAATAGTAATTTTTACCCCTACACTATCCAACACTTTCCCTACTGTTGCACTCACTGGAGTGGGTATAGTAATTTTTACCCCTACACTATCCAACACTAAGGGGCCGATTAGGATGGCGGACGGACTTGCGTCCGTCCGCCACCCCAGAGGTGGCGGGACCGTCCGCAGGGGCAGCGGCGGTCCCTCCGTGCAAATTAGGATGTGACCGCCACCCTGGCGGTCACATCCTGTATGTTTTAACATTGCGGCGGGTGCTGCTTGAAGCAGCACCCGCCGCAATGTTAAAACTGCATGTGTTACATTTACATGCACAAAGCGGCAGGCACCGCGCGGTGCCTGCCGCTTTGAGCATGTAAATGTTGGGGGGTACCATAGGTACCCCCCATGTGCACCCCCCACACCCCCACACCCTGGGGGCCCGCAACGGGCCCCCAAAAGCCAAAGTCCACATGCTTTTCCACGGCGGAAAAGCCGCTGCGGAAAAGCATGTGTTAGTGCAATTCCTAATTTGGCTGACGGTGTCTTGCAGACACCGTCACCAAATTGCCCTCCTCACACCGCGGATCAGCGGCGGACGGACCTGCCGTCCGCCGCTGGTCCAACCGCACTCCCACCGCCATCCTGATCTGGCGGTGGGTCTTCTATGTCACTGCGGCGGATAATCCGCATACTCCGGGCCGGCGGTGGCTTCCGCCGGCCCGGAGTATGCGGATTATCCGCAATCATAATGAGGCCCTTAGTTTTTTTACCCCTACACTATCCAACACTTACCCTACTGTTGCACTCACTGGAGTGGGAATAGTAATTTTTACCCCTACACTATCCAACACTTACCCTACTGTTGCCTAAAAGTATATGCGTTGTAATGGTATGTGTTGTAATGGTATGTATTTTAATGGAACGCGTTGTAATGATAGTTTTTAAAAATGTGTTGTAATGGCATGTGTTGTAAAATCATGCAATGTAATGGTAGGTTAGATGTAAAGACTGCGTTGTAAAAGCATGCGTTGTAATTGGATGCATTGTAACATCATATATCCCCTCGAGTCAACTTGTTCCAGTGATAAGCGATCTGTGTGCTCTTCTTGACTTCACTCTACCACTTTTTCCTGAGGCTAACGTTGTTGCTACCTCTTATCCTATCATATCAGAATCTCACATGAGATCTTCATTGGCACAGTGCATAACAACAGAAATTAATAGGAGAAAATTATAATTTTCAGGAGAAATACCGAATTATAGCATGATCTAAAAACCTCCATCTTCACTTTAGCTTCGTGTCCATGACAGCCTGCAGATTCTGTAAACTATCATTGTTATATGTGTATCCTGTGATAGAATTGGGGATTATCAAAAACTTTGACGCTCAATCACAGAGTGGAAATTGTGTGAAAGGGAATTGAAGATCCTGCCCTTCACTCTTCTAGGGATGAGAAATATTAGATTCATTCCACTTGACCAGATCCAGAGCACTAATGAAACATCGCAAAATCCTCAAATGTAGAGCAAATTGAATTCTAGGTAGCATCAGCAAATAGATACACAGGAGCAGATTTATGAAGATTTTGCACAGGTGCAAAGTCATGCAAAGTGACTTAAGCAAAAAGAGAGAGTTCTCCCAATCGATTTTAGGTCCAGAGGGGGGGAGACAAAAACAAGCTACGTATGCGAAATACCTCTAATAGGGACCTATATTGCTTTTTACATGGAATAAATCTTAACAATATTCACAAAGAAGGAGGATGTCAAACAGAAAAAAGCTAACACTTCGAAGTATTATCGAAACATATTTTTATTTGTTTTTTTTAAACTTTATATTGATATGAAAATATTTATACATCTGTGCATTTCATTTTTTCATTTGATATATTAGACAGAAGTTCATCATCATTCAAAATACAGTTTGCATAGTTGGATAAAGTGCAGGTTGAAACAATAATATGAATGAAGAAAACGTGCCCCTAACAGTCTGTTATAGTCCTGACATTCATGCATACATACTTACATACCAGTCATGCCATAACAATTATTAAAAAAACATTCCTAGCAACACTAATATACAAACTAAACACAATAAGACAGTAAGACCGCAAAGGTGTACTTAGTAGATTACAGTAGGAACCTAGATGTAGTGGTTCTGTCAGTTAGACATTGGTCTGTATGGGTTTTGACCAAACTGTATCGCAAAATGTGGATGTTGGGCCGACGTACGTTTCGGTGACAATGTCACCTTCCTCAGGGCCAAGGAGAACACATAACAGGGTAACATATGAACATGATCTCTACAAAGGTTAAAAGAGCAGGGGCATTGCACAGTGTATTCCTTTTCTGAAAGTAAAGAAAACATTTGTCAATATTCAATACGATTTATGTGAATACTCTTTGACATCCTATACATGCATCATTCGCATTAGATTAGTATTTTCTAAATTATTTACACCATCTGCTCAGATATAGCACAAGGGACCTTGTTAGGATAGAATCTAAGTAAAGTGAAGTCTTAGAAGCAGCAGAGAGGAGCCTCAGTATAAGAGAGGCAAGAGAAGTAAAGAAGAGGTTGCAAAAAAATTTCACCCAGTGTGCTCATGCTATTCTTCTAGTAAACGGTGCTCAATTTCCCACATGAGGGGAAGAAGTATAGTGTTTTTACCTAATAGGTAAAAAGATGTGTGTACAGATACCAGTAGATACGAAGTCTGGCTGAGGCGTGATCTGTAAAAAGATGTGGAAAATGGTGGATAAATATTGGGAAAAGGGGGCTGAGTTTGTGGGTTGTGAATTTTTTACAGCGTGTTACCCTCGCTGCACTGGGTGCATCAAATAAAACAGATCCACAGGTTGTTGGCATAGAGTTGCTTCAATGGTGATCATTTATATAGGCAAGCACTATTGTTGATCCTACTGCATAAAAGAGCAAGGGATATCTATGAATATTTATATGTTGGAGTTGTAGACAGACACGTACATATTCTGAAAGAAAGTGAGCACGGTAAATCGTTTATGTTTATATACCTGATTGTTTTCATTCACGAGGTTTTGACATCGACCAGCCTCTATATCTGTAATGGAATAATAAGATCTTATAAGAGGACCTGTATTGAAGTTACTCACGTTTACCTGAATATAAGCATTTAGATGTTCAGTACGATTTTTGATGTGGACATATGCAGCTTTAGAACAACTCACGCTGTAGCATGAGCATGCGTGCTGCTTATATTAGCAGTTACAAAGAAAGTTGCTGAAGGAATTGCCCAGCGCAATGATGCGACCGGAGGTCTTAAGGGCACCCGCCTTGGCAATAACACCGACATTGACTTGTTAGTACTTATGCCAGAGTGCATGTCTAATATTTTAAAATGGAACCTGGGTGAAGATTTACGTTACCGCTGAGTGGTAAAGAGCGCGTAGGGTAATGGCTCATAGCGCGGATATGATATCTCGCTGTTTGTTACTTAGTTGGCACATGTATGCTATCATGAGGGCTAATAGTGTTGAAGCCCCGGATAGTCACGAGTCTACTTAGTTTCCAGTGTTAGCGCATATTAAATCGCTCTATGCCGAGTTAAAATGACTCTGAGATACTTTCATAATGAGTCATAGTAATTTACATATAACGTAGTCGGAGTTCGGGATTTGAAACGGCAATTTAAGGAAAAGGGAAGACGCGTTCTTTTTAGCGCTAAAAAGTACTTTCGTTGCGAGATTAAAATCTTACCTGCTTTTGTGAGAGCTGATACCGCGTCTTGGGGTTTCTGGGTCTGTCTTGAGAAAGGAGATAGCAATGGCAGCGCCTGGTTAAATACTGCCGGTATGTTTATAGGCAATTGTTTCCAGCTGAGTGCAGGTTGACATAGGCGATGGACTAGTGAGATGCTTCATTCATGAGACACAGTTGAAGGACTAAAGAGTAACAATCTGAGGGGGCCATATTGGAATGGTTTCCCGTAGTTGATCTATTGCTATAGTTGGAGGGAGAAAAAGGCCTGACATTCAAGATTTATGATGATAATGAGAATTCTTGAACTGGGGGAGTTGAAAAGGGTAAAATAAACTAGAAGGAACTATCAGTGGGGTTTGTGGAGATTCACAATTTCTCAGCAACACGATGGTTCAACAAGACGCTCCCCCTAGATTAGATACTTGTATGGAAATAATATGATGGCTGAATATCCGAAATATTAACAGAGGTAATAAATTGTACGTGCCGTTATAATGTGACTATCCAGGAAATTTCCTCGTTGTGTCCATGTCGGACTGTGTCCAGATGATGTATCCAGAATGTTTCACGTTTCTTGCGGACATGCACTGATTCTTTGCCTGGTGGTACATGGACACGTTCCAGAATCTGCCATCTCATGTCTTTCTCTGTGTGGCCATATTGACGAAAATGGGGTACCATAGGGGCAGTTGTTTTTTGAGTTCTGATTGCAGATTTATGCTCAGAGAATCTTGTGCGAAATTCTCTGGATGTTTCACCTACGTACCCTATCTCACATGGGCATTTGATGAGGTATATGACATTTGTGGTTCTGCAGTTAGTCATTTCTTTTAGATATCCTGTTTTTTTGGCCGTATGTCCATTTATCGCCTGTAATTATTTGGTCGCATGCGTGGCAATTACCACATTTATGATTTCCTTTAGGCAGTGGATTCCCGTCAATTGTGCTCTGTTTGTTTGTATCTTTGTTTTTCCATCTGCTGTGTAC
The DNA here is from genome assembly GCF_964261635.1 of Lissotriton helveticus. Classification (NCBI taxonomy): domain Eukaryota; kingdom Metazoa; phylum Chordata; class Amphibia; order Caudata; family Salamandridae; genus Lissotriton; species Lissotriton helveticus. The sequence continues at coordinate 370,674,307 of NC_136059.1, forward strand.
CAATTTGTCACGTAGGTTTTGATTTTGTCTGAAGGCTATGGTTGGTTTGTACAGTTTGCCTTCCTGGTCATTGGTGTTTGATATCTTCCAGTTGCTGTTAATCACCTTTCTTATCTTGTTGTTGACAGTTGAGTGATTTAGAACACAGACAAGTTTTTGTTCCTGGTTTTTAGGTGTTGGGTTAAGCAAGACATCTCTGTTGTAATACTTCGCTCTCTTCATGGAATTGCGAATCAGACGTTTGGGATACCCTCTTGCGAGTAGGCGTTCTGTTAGTTTGGTTGCATGTATCATGAAGTCCTTAGCGGTTGTGCAGTTTCTTTTTATCCGTAGAAATTCCCCAAATGGGATGGAATCTTTTTGGCAGTTGGGGTGGAAACTTCCATGTTCTAAGACGGTGTTTTTGGCTGTTGGTTTACGATATAGGTCAACTGTTAGTTCTCCTTCTGTGTGTCGTATCCATATGTCCAGAAATTCCACTTTATCAGATGAAAAGTTATGGGTAAATTTTAGATTGGTGTCTGCCAGATTGAGCCATTCCATAAATTCTTTTAACATATCTTCTGTTCCTGACCAGATGAAGAAGACATCGTCAATAAATCTGTGCCATCTGGAGATGTTCTCGAAAAATGGTGCGATTTCATTGAAGATGTTCCTAAGCTCAAATTCTCCCATATATATATTGGCTATGCTGGGGGCACAAGAGGCCCCCATGCTGACACCTTTGACTTGATGATATAAGTCATCTTTGAATTCAAAGTAATTATTTTGTAGGACTAATCTGAGACATTCCAATATGAATGTGTTAGGTCTAGACCCTGATGTTCTGGTTAGGAGTGCAGCTACTGCTTCCACTGCTTTATTCTGTGGAATGTTTGTATATAGGGATTCAATGTCACATGTGACCAGCAACTGTGTGACTTTGTTAAATGGTGAATGCTCTAAAACTCTGATCATATGTCCGGTGTCTTTGATGTAGGAGGCATAGGTGGTAGTGAGTGGGCACAGAAAAGAGTCTAAGTATTTTGATAGAGGTTCCGTGCTTGAGTTGATGGAGGCAACTATAGGTCTTAACGGAGGATCAAGTATATTTTTGTGTGTTTTTGGAACACCGTAGATTGCAGGGACCACTGGGTTGGTGTTGATAAGGTAGTCCATTTCTTTCTGGCAGATATATCCTTCCATGAAAGCTTTGGATACCGTTTCCTTTATTTCTTCTGTTAGAGCAGTTAAAGATCGTCTACTTGCTTTTTTGTAGTGCTCTTCTACTCCTAGCATCTGGTTAATTTTCTCCTTGTAGTGGTTTGCGTTCATAATCACAATTCCTCCTGCTTTGTCGCACGGTTTAATTATAATGTCTCGATTTTCTTGTAGTGTTTTCAAAGCGTGTCGTTCTTTTATTTCTAAATTGGAGTGAGGTTGTGGGATGTATTTCAACGCTCTTTCCAGTTCTTTGAGTACACTTTTTTCAAAGATCGCTACCTCTGGACCAAGCATGTCTAAAGTTGGGGTGAAATTAGACGGTGGTTTGCAACCTGACTGATTTTCTTCTTCTTCTCTTTCTTCGGTGTTTTCGAAGTATTTCTTCAATCTAATATTTCTGAAGAAAGAAAAGATATCTTGATGAATTTGAAATCTGTTTGCTCCTATACTGGGGACATATGATAGACCTTTGCTTAGAACCTGAATTTCTTCTAAGGATAGGTTGTGTGAAGATAAATTGAAGATCGGTATTGAGGTGTTATTATGATTTTTCATTGTTTCCAATACTGCTGTCTTCTCGTTTGTACGTACGGTTGCGGATGTGGAGGGTTCGACTGTTGGTATTGATTCGGGTTCACTGTTGGATATCGAGGTCTCCCTCGTCCTCGGCCCCTCGATAAAAAAGGTTGGCGTGGGCCTCTATTAGGTCTTCTAGAGAAATGGCCTCTTTGGTTGTGATTGGAGTAGCCATAATCATACTCTTCCTCGATCATTTGTCCTTCTTGGTCTGAATCTGAGGAGTTCGTTTCTGAGAAATTTTGAATTCTCACTCTTTTGTTGTAACTCGGGTTGTAGTGGGCCTGGTCATATGTTGTAGTTCCTCCATTTGGGACTTCTTGATGTTGGATATAGAAATCCGGTTTTAAGTATGGGTAAATTTTCTCCTGTGAGAACCATCGGACATCTTTTTTCAGCTTGTCCATTTTCTTCTTGATGAGGTACGTGTCAAATTCTTCTATTTCCTCATTAATTTCTTGGAGTGTTTTTTTTGCGTCTTCTAATGCTGGATTTGCCTTGAGTTTTTCTTCTAGTTCGACAATTTCTTTTTGTAATACAGCTAGCATTTCTCTTACTGTGTTAATGATGAGGAGCATCCAATCACGTGAGCAGCGGTTCGCTATGAGAGACCATCGCTCCAAGAAACTGCGTACCTCCACAAATAGGGCCAGCATGTTCCTAACTCTTAGCCCTATAGGAATTGCTCCTGCTTTTAAGTATTCTCCCATAAAGAAAGCATGGGATTCCATGCGTTTGGCTTTCTTTTTTAAATTTACAAGTTTTAGCCAATCGGTGTTAGTATTAGGTATACTATTGGTATTGGTCTTATTACCACCCGTGATTTGGTCCATCATATTAAGGAAATCTTCATCGGAAAAACCAAAAGTTTTTAAGTTATCCATGATATTGAAAGGGTATTAAGATTGCTGGGAGGGGAAAAAGTGAAGGAAACAGAGGTGAAAAAAATAAGAAAGATGGATAGAATATGTTTCGATAATACTTCGAAGTGTTAGCTTTTTTCTCTTTAACATCCTTCTTTGTGAATATTGTTAAGATTTATTCCATGTAAAAAGCAATATAGGTCCCTATTAGAGGTATTTCGCATACATAGCATGCAAAGTGACTTAAACCAACCAAGAGTCTTGACAAAAACAGTCCATATTGCTCTGCGATGCTCTCACCCCCTAGCGCAGCACAGCATTTTTGGTTGCTGTACTACATTGTGCTCCTTTTTTTAAAAACTGCCCCATAGCTTTCATCAATTCTTTGGTCTAACCATGCTGTTCACTGATTATCTGTTTTAAACATTAGGCAGGGTACTCCTTGGTAAAAAGTAATTTCAACATCTGTGCAAGGTGCAATATATGAGAGAATGAAAGACTTTGGTAACTCATGGCTAAAATGTTCTTAGCCACCTATGTGAAGAAGGCAAAAGAACGGTTCTTCTGTAAGCTAATTGCATAAACCATTTCCCATATAACAAAAATGAATGTGCTCTCTGTCTTAAGGGCATCAACACCAAAGAAACAACCATTAGTAAAAACCATCAACAATACCAAAATTAGTAAACTAATCATATTAGTGTGTACGCAGTAGACCTACCACAAAAATATCAACTCTGAGATAGATATATTATTTTTGTACATAAAAACTCTACCTTGTGGATTATGATACAGAGCTCTTTGTCAGGTATTAGCAGATAAGATGACTCTGTTGCCATGGGTAGAAACTTTCCATATTTGACTGCCTCAATTTACAGCTCCAATAACATAGAAGCTAAATCATCTCCATAAAATATTTAGAGATTTTGGCACAGATTGCTTGGGCCAGTAGCCTTGCCAGTGAGACATAAGCATTGAAGCCCCTAGGCTACCTGCACAGACAGTTATAATCCAAATTCATCAAAGTAGACAGTAAGACTAAGCAGAGTTAGGGGAAGAACATTTGAGTAAACTGACCAAAAATTAGTCACTAGTATCTTATGATGTTAATAATATATTTTTAAGCAGTGATGAGACAGCCCGATCCATTCTCTCCTCCTAAATATATCTTCATGCCAAGGATTGTTTATCTAAAAATACTCCAGTTAATGGACCTAAGATAATATCAAAAGAATATTGTTTTTGCCTCTACCCAAACTCCCATCTGCAGATGTTAACCCCTAAAGGATGTGAAATCGATCAAGTGCAATAAAGTCACATTGCTATATAGTGCATCTGATTGCCTTTGGAATGGTGCGGTCCCTACCGGTTCTGCCACTGTGTACACAATGTTGAGGCGATTCATAATGTATTGTAGCCTGGAACATAGGATCCTTGAAAACATAAATTAAACTTTTCAGTGTATCTTGTCTTTTCCTAATTTCATGCTAGGTTTCATATATTTTTAATTCACAAAATCCTGGCTTTAGAAATTATCAATTTGCTCACGTAGGATTTACTATTATGTTGGGAACAAACAAATTACTTCCATAACATTTTCAGATGATTGTAGGTGGACTCTAGTAAATCTGTAACTTTACTTGAGGATTCCAATATGTAAACTGTAGACAGAGAATTTGTTTTTGTCTGATGGAAAAATCTAGATGGAAAAATCTGAGAAACAAATGTGAATCTGCATATTGAACAGTTTCTCCACAGAGACTATAACTTGTATGTGCAGGTGTTGCTTTTACGCATAGGGTACGTGACCTCCTTGTTCCTGGCCTGATAACACTCTTATTCCTGCCAGTACATGGGAAACATCACAGTCAACCTGGAGTAATATGGAGTTCCCAATCTTCACCAGCTGTTTCAGTTTATTCAAGGATTGACAAAACAATTTGTTAGCTGTGCCAACAACCTGCGCCACTTATGAAAAGTTGAAAGCCTACGGGTAGGAGAATAATATGAGGACAGAAGGGAAAGCCTTCAAGATGCCATCTAGCTCTTCATCAGAAGTCAGTCAATCAACCCTACCAAAGGATGCAAAGTTTATTTACTTTTCCACAAAATTCGGCAGTTGCTCTATCACCTCTTTTCCTTGGATTTTATTAAGATATATATTTTAAAAATCTACTTCTTTCCAGGATTTTTGATGATTATGGGAACCCTGCAATAGTGCGGCAACTCTTCTTTTATTAGAGAAATAAAGGTGGAATATGTTCTTTCTCTAGGAACACATCCTGTTTCTAGGAATAGGTTTACACATTTGGGCATATTAGGTTAATATATATCAGCACATTATTTCACTGCAAAGGCCGATATCTCATCTTTTATTAGCAAGGTCGGTTTTGGTGCATTCAAAAGAATGTTATTTTCGCTTCCTCGACCACTTTGAAAGTGAAGAAACTCATCTCTGTCTCCATTATGTCATCTTTTGTGCCCTAAGGTTACCATAACTCACTACCCTGCACAGTCTTGTTATCAATGAAGTCATTTCAGATGTTGCAGTGATGTCATCAATGATAGCATTAAACATGTCATGTGGGGTACTTAGCAATGCATGGGGAGGTCGCGAGTTATAGTTACCTTAAAGCATGAGTTATAGTTCTCCTTAAAAAAGTCTTTGGAAATGAATGAGGATTTTGTGTTTTGGGCCCCCCCTTTTCTCGGCTCCCACTCGACGGATCACCCGAAACTTTCCATGCACAAACTAGGGGGAAAAGATCAGTTTTTGGAGAGTTTCATGAAGATTAATGAAATGGCACCAACATTATTAGCAAAACAAAAAAGGCATTTCCTATGGAAACGCAAACCTAACTATAACAGCCCTGTGGTGGCCGCTGGGTAATATGTATATAGGAATAGCACCTGTGTAGTTATGGCTAGTTCAGCCTATCTATTTTTCTATTGAAAAGGAATTTCTTGTTTTGCTAATCAGTTTGGCTCTGTTCAAGATATCAACTCAAACCTTTCTGTAAAGAAAACATTCACTTTGGGTTCTTCATGCTTCATGGCACATGTCATGCACATTCATCACGCTGTGGCAAAACAATGGAGGCCCAAAAGGGACATTTCCTATTTTAACTCACTAAAATCCTTTGTTTGTCGATACACAAAAAATAGCTGAATGGATTTGCATCAGATGTGGAATGAAATTAGAACTTTACTCTAGGTGGTGGATTTTCGTAGTTTGGTGCAAATTCCTTCAGTAGTTTTTAAGAAATTTGTGTCCAAAAAATGCCTGGTCTGTGTATGAAGATGATACATTTTAGAGATATCCATACCGTGAACCTGGTTTCACAGTCCTCCATGAATCCTAACATTCAAAAATACTCATATCTCCCACCATCCAGGTCGGTTCTGGAAACCAAAAGCTGGGACCATGGGACTGAAGCCCTCTGATTGGCTGTCCAAAACATCAGGAAAATGTAGCAGTCCCCATTACAGGACACAGGGGCACGGTCAATACATCCCTAAAAACAAAATAAATGAAAGTTTACATGGGAGAAAGAGTGAGTTCACCTTGACTCCCCCACCCCCCAAGTCATGATTAAAAAAAATTAAAAATTCTGATTTTGCCATAGAGTTCATAGATCCCTTGGCTGGGTTTGCGGCTGCCTGCACTGCCCCAAAATCCATGCATTCTGGCTGGGGCTGCAAACCCAGCAGAAGCTTCTTGAGTTATGGACCACAAACCCAGGACAATATTTATGGATCCACGGTGGCCCATTTACAGGTCCACAAATCTGAAACCTGGTTGGCAGACACTGGGGAGTGGGTCTGCTAATCCCATGGCAGAATCTGCAAAACTGAAAAATGTAACTAAAATAAAAAAGTGGGCGCCTGCTGTGTTTGACTGCAGAGGGTGTTTAATGCCCACATCGGGGTGAGCACAATGTCTATCTTTCATAGTGATGTTGACATTAAAAATAGGAAAAATGTATCTCCATCTGCAGCAGGAGTAGACTGTAGGTGAAGGTATTGATGTAGGAGGTCAAAGGTCAGGGCCTGCACCCAACCCACAGAGGGCAGGCAACCCCTACTGCAGACAATGTTCAACCGTGGGCAGCAGGAGTTACCTGCAAGGCCAAACCATGTGCCAAACATGTTATGGACAACTAACACTCACTATGCATTGTGTTTGTCCATGCGTAGCAGGTTGTGGCACAGGGCTTGGATTTTGGCTATCCCATACCTTACCCCTATTCCTTACACCCAACTCGCTATATTTGGCTAATGCCTTTGATAATGGACTCTTTTTTGGTTCTCACTAATTACTCTTATTAACTTTTTTGGGCTCCGAGCCTTTTTTTGGATTTGTTTTTTTTTGTTTCCTTGATTTTTTTTTTACTATATGTTACCCTTTTTCCTATTCCTAACATTTATTCCTAAATCAAGTGCGTGACGATTTTTTTTTACGTTTTTCAAATGAAAACAGATTGTTTTTTTCAATCAAGCAATAACATTTTTGAGTCTTTTTAGGTTTTTGTTCATGATACTTTAGAACAGTTATCGATTCTCTTTGCCTGAACATATTATTATTTCTCAGAATGTGAAATATGCTGTAAACATTTTCAGACTTGATGAAAAAATGTATATCAAAATACGTGACTTACACTTTGTGCAAGAAGAAGCTGAGCAGAGGCAACCAAGGGAAATACACCACTTTGGAGATACATGGCACAAACGTTTTAATGCCCAGCATGTAAACTAGTTAACTGCCAAGAAGATGAAGGGAAGGATTACTGACACAATATTGAAATCAACAGTATTGTATAACACAAATACTGTGTCAACAATACCATTTACAAAAATATTGTGGCTCTATCCTTATAATATATATATATATAAAATGTGTGTATATATATATATGTATATATATATATATATATATATATATATATATATATATATATTCCCCTAATATATTAATATATATATATAACACCCGTCGCCAGTAAGTAGTTATAGTTAGGACCTAGTTTCCATTGGAAAAGCATTTTTTTGTGTTACCAATAACTTTGGCGCTGTTTAACAAATTTTCACCAAATTTTCAAAATTAGTATGATGCTCGGTTTTCAGTTGCTGGGTTGAAAGTTTCTGGGTGATTCGTCAAGCGGAGGCTGAGAAAAAGGGGAGGTCACAAAATGCTTTTTCTCTCTTCAATTTCCCATAGGGATTTTACACATGACTACAGCCCAAACCGCTGGATGGAATTACACCAGATTAAGTAGAAAGCTCGTTCTTGGTCAAGAAAGAGCCCTTTTTTTATTTGGTGTAAATCCGTTGAGTTGTTTTGGAGATATTAAAAGAAATCCAAATCTGTATATCTAGAGGCGCGAACCCTACGCAAATCTTACCGGTCCCGTGCAGAGTTCTGATTGGCTGCCAATACTTCATCCAGGAAGGGTTAGCAGCCATCTCGGGACTCAGCTGAGTCCCAAACATAAACGTTTTTAAAAAAAAGAGAAAGCAGCAGGATAGAAAGACCCTGACCCTTTAGGCCTGGTGGTGGGGTCCCCCAGGGACCCCACAATGGCCAATAAGCACTTTTTAAGTTTTCAGGGTGAAAATTGTAAAATATATATATACATATAGTTTAAAGTACATATATATATATAATGTAACAATTATTAGAGGCATATCTTTACAATATAATTTATGTTTCATTTTTCTAATGTACTACTGTAAAAAGCACATTACATATATGTATATACATTTTATTTTACATGAAACGAACATTTTTAAAAATTTAGGTCCAAAACATTAAATAAATTACCAAAGATAACATGAAAAAATGACCTTTCCCCCAAAAATTAGAAAAATGTATAAAGAAATAAAAATATAAACAAATAATATGGCATTTAAATTATAAACAAATATTAATGATAACTATATTTTCCAATATTAGGAAAGGTATTGGAGTCTGGGAATAATAGATATACTATTCCCACTCCAGTTCATGCAACAGTAGAGAAAGCGTAGGACTTTGAAAGTGTTTAATTTGTTATTCTCACGACAAACATTGTAACAGTAGGGAAAGTGTTGGATTTCGTAAGGGTAAGATTTACTGTTCCCACTCCAGTCTGTGCAACAGTAGGGAAGGCGTTGGACTTCGGTGGGGTAATATTTACTATTCCCACTCCAGTCTGTGCAACAGTAGGGAAAGTGTTGGATGTCGGAGGGGTAAGTTTACTATTCCTTCTCCAGTCAGTACAACAGTAGGGTATGCATTGGACTTCGAAGGGGTAATATTTACTATTCCCACTCCAGTCTGTTTCCAGTAGGGAAAGTGCTGGACTTTTCAGAGGTTAGTTTTACTATTCCCACTCCAAGCAATGCAAAATGCAATATTAGGAAACATTTTGGACTTTGGAAGGGCAAGATTTACTATTCCGACTCTAGTCTTTGCAAAAGTAGAGAAAGCGTTGGACTTCGGAGGGGTTTGTGTAAGAAACATTCTTTATGATGATGTAATACTCTGAGGTAATTTAGAATGTGGTACTCTGGCAGTTTTTGAAGCCTGGAGCTGCTGGAGGTTGGCGTTCATAGAGACGGAGTAAAAGGACCTTAATTTACACATGTGTGGTGTAAGTTACTACATATTTTTGTGTTGGAAGATGGAAAAGAATGGAGTTTTGGTAATCTTAGCAAAACTAATGATCCCAATTATTAGTCTTGCTAACGGTAGTCCTACTTAGCAAAACTAATTATCCACATTATTTCAATCAACATTAGTTAGTGTTCATTGTATATTCTTATGTTTCATATATACTGTATATTGCCGAGTTATGTTAAATTTGTGATTCTATTTCTTCTCTTCATATACTTCCTCTTCATGTTAATGTATATCGTATTTAAAATGTATTTATATTGTTGTGTTTCTTTAATAGGGGAAAGATGTGTAAGAAACATTCTTTATGATGATGTAATACTCCGAGGTAATTTAGAATCTGGTGCTCTGGCAATTGTTGAAGCCTGGAGCTGCTGGAGGTTGCTTAGAGACGGAATAAAAGGAACTTAATTTACACGTGTGTGGTGTAAGTTACTACAGTTACATTTACTATTCCCACTCCAGTCTGTGCCACAGTAGGGAAAGCAATGAACTTCAGAGGGGTAAAATATACAATTCCCATTCCAGTCTAAGCAACATTACGTACACAACAACTTTGTACACATTACATATTTGAATAACCCTATTATTGTAGAATATAAAACTCCTAATTTAACATTATTACTTAACATTATATATGTATATATACATAAAATGTAATAATTGATCCTCAATTAATAAATAATTGTTATTTAAGTATTACTTAATTAATGTGCTACCATGTACCCATACAAACCTAGCAACCTCAACCTCAATATATAAAAAATAAAGCAATAAGTATAACACCATTTATATAATTAATAATCAATCACATAATTAACAATTAATAATCAATTGTTAGTTAACTTCTCACCCTATACCCCTACAAACGCAGCAGCCCACAGATAAAATATACCTAAAATATATGATTATTACACAGTATACATGATTAAGAGAGAGGTTGCCTGAACATATCCTATAGGACTAGCAAGAAGAAATCGATCCCTGCTTCGAAACGGTGGCATTGCATTGCTTGGTGTAAAAGCAAGTTGATCTCTTGAGGACAGCAAAGTCAAAAAGCTCCCAAAAAATAAAGTGCTTCTATATCAGAAGAAATGTAAAAATTATTATTTTATCTTCATTTAACCCAGTTTTTTTTCCATTTTTCCTTTTTTTTTCCAATTTGCTTTTCCCATAAAGGTACGAACCCATAAAACTTTAGAAGTCTTTAAACGCAACAAAAAATGACTCTTTTTGGAATCAACTTTAACAGTATAAAAAAGATGAAAATGTATGTTGTTTGGTTTGTTTATGAGTCTGAGTGAGAGAGAGTGAACAGAATTGAGGGAGGTGGGGAAAGTGAGTTAGTCAAGAAGTGAGTGAGAGAGTGACTGAGTGGGTGTTCAAAAGATTGTGCGCAGCAGGGGTTGAGCACAGGGACCGGCCTTTGCCAATATCCTGCATCTAATATTCCCTTGCAGCCCACGCTACAAATCCAAATCCCACAGCAGGCAGCTAACCTCTACTTTGACTGTGGGGGTGTGAACAACTCTTTGCTCATGGCCAACCCTTGCAGTGCATGGCCTGTGGCAATATGTGGGGGTTGGCTGTCAGTCCATGCACCATACGCTCCTTGGATAGCCAACCCTCACAGCGTGCGGCAATTGGCCATGCCCTGGGCTCAGCTTGCTGAGTTTGAAACACTCCCACACTATGAGGTCTTCAATCATGTCCAGCAGGGGTTGGCTACAGGGCCTAGCCTCTGGCAGGGCAGGACCATGCCCTCCACCCAACCACCAAAGCACACAACCAAAGTCATGTCTCTGACTGATGATCGTTAGGTTTTTTGGCAAAGTTCTTTATAGCAGAAATCGAAGCACCTCAACTTCAATCATTGTTAGAATGAGTTCAGATTTCATCCGACCAATGCCTTTGTCTGCAGAGTCATATGTCAGTGTCAACATCAGTGGGACCATGGGTCGAACTCCAACTGAAACCCCTTTTGCACCACATTCTGACTAATTGGACTCTGGCCATTATGGAGTGTCTGATTCCAGTCTCATACAACATAAAACAATGATTGAGTTCCTGGATGGGACTCACTCCTCTATTGAAAGGGGTTCCTGTAACTCCTTTCTCTCCAACAGTCATGACTACGGTTGCCAGCCTTGGGGGTTAGGGACGGTAGATTTTGACAAAGAAGTGCAGGACAAATGGGTGAAGCTTAAACAAGTCGGCCTTCATAAAAGGGGCTATGTGGAAGGAACTAATAGCGACCTTCGGGCTCTGTACCATGTTTCTCCCCTCATAATAGGTCAGCAAGTTCTTGTATAGACTGGAAACCAGGAGGCAAGGTCTTATATCAACAAACAAGGCAGGACTCATACTTCATCACTAAAGAAAATTGCATGGAAAATACATTTTGCATGGAAATAAGTCTGAAAGCCTTGTCAGCAGTGTATGTTCTGGGGAGGGAGAATATGTATATGTAGACAGGTTGAGAAGGAGGTTGAGATGGAGTTATCCTGTGATACATCTATTTGCAAGTCAAGAAAATACTCAACTTGTGTTTTTTTTTCTTTTGTTGACTTGCTTCCCAAATCCTGGAAGACAGATGTTATGTCCTTCCAGTGGTCAAATGGCATTTCTTGTGCTCTCCAGTGTAGTGGCAATGATCAAGGATGAGGGGATGTCAGTAATTCTGATAGATCCTTGGTCGCCATGCAGCCTTGAGTCCCATTTTCTTTTTAACCTGTCAGCCCATCAAGGTTTTGCATTGCCCTTGCATCTCGCAAGGGGCCCAAGGGCGATGCAAAACCTAAATTATATTTACCAAGCCCGCAAGGCTATCATGTGTGGCCCAGCATGGACCGATAAATCTAGAGTAATGTAAGGCAGCGCAAATCGCTGCCTTGCGTTAATCTGCAGCTGGGTGGTGTGCCATGGGTGGAGCGTGGGTGTTTCAAGGCATACACCCATGCACTTTGACACATTCGCAGATTTACCAACACTGAGACCTGGGAATACATCAGAATTGCATGCCTCCCCACCAGAGGTGTAAGAAGGAGAAAAATATATTTTTTTCCTCTTTGTTTCCTCTTTCTAAGTGTGCTGCTTTCTGCAGAACACTTAGAAAGAGGGAAATGCCTCTGAGGATTGTTTTTGCTGGAAGGTGGCCCTTTCTGGTCAAAAACAATCCTGCTGTTTTTGTGCAAGTGCAGGCAGAGATCATGAATGCTCCGTTTAACATTCAATACAGCGCATTCCTGCACTCTTCCTTCCATTTAGCACAAAGCAAAAAGATGGCTAACTGCGTTGCATCAAATATTGATAAATATGGGCCATCATCTTTATTACTTTTAAAATGCACACAATAGAAAATCATTTGCATAGTGATACACAGCCAGGGTACCAATGTGTTATATATTTTCATACAATAAACATCAAGTCACTCAATATATTGTGTGCATTAAAGTTAATATTCATTCTCTCTTTTCCCGTTTGCCACTATTTTGATTCCCACTTTTGAAACAAATGATGGTGGAATGTCCTCGGCAGAAACAGCCCTTCTCCACATGCGCCTGGCGGCCTGGAGATTGAGCAAGTCTGCCTTCATAAAAGGGGCTACGCATGAGAAATAGCTTTAGGCATCTAGAAGTCCAGATGGCCAGCAGCATAACAAAATGTTAAACATAACATTTGAATAGCTTTTCCAAGTGTTTTATTTCTCATGGATAGCAGGCTAAATTATGCAATCCGTTTTGCAGATAAGACTTTCTGCAAGATAGATTTTTTGGTTGATTTGTCTACATTTTCTTTGAGGTGTCAATGGGAGACCATTAGGGCTTTCAGCAAGACATGCAAAGAGTGATCTCATCTAGACTGCTAAGTGGCTTGTTTATTTATTGAAAAGCTTTGAAAATCAGGGACCACTCTCTTACCTTCTGTGCCCTCATGGGACCTGCAATTAGTGTCATCTGCTCCCAGAGCATCCAGTTTGAACCTTTAGAAACTGTTCCTTTGACATTTCTAACATATAGCGCATGATAGCAATGTCGGTCGGCAAGGCACTGAATGGCAATCAGAATTTCCAGAACCCATGTCGGAACCGATGCTTCCGAACCGACTCAGAAACATTTCCAACCAACCGATTATGATAGAAGGTAACCGTTTGGTCTTTTCGACTCGGTTCTGACTGGAATTTGGAGACTCTGAGTAAGTCGGAGCCTGATTGTACAGGTCTATGGACCGCATTTGCGACTGATGTATTACAATGTCAGTATCGGACAGCCTTTCCGAATCAGCCCATAGGATTGGGGGCTTGGTGCCCTGTTGCCTAATTCCCCATCCCTTCATTGTGTTTCTGATTGAGTTGTGTTAAGACCCCCATGCAAAATTCCATCCAAAGGTTACCTTGGAATTTTATGTGGGGCAGGACATTGTACTACTAATATATTAACTTGATCCCAGTAATCCTGAAGTGATTGCTGTGCATGCACTAGATGTTCATAGGGAACTAGCAATCTATATTCAAACCATGAGATACTTTAGGTCATGTTATGTATTATTTGTATTTATGAAACTTCCAAATGCAAGAAACCATCGATATGTACTCTAAGCAGATAGTAAGGAAAGCTGTTTCAGAGTTATGTGTAGTCTCTCGCATCCATTAACATCTTAAATACAAGCAAGATCCACTAGAGGGGTTGCAACCTCCTTGGCAGAACCTAGGGGTGTTTTTTTAAGAAAGTTTGCATGGAGGGCTCATCGGCTACTCCTCTAACGTATGTTTAGCGTTATAGTTTGCAAGGGATTAATTTTGCTTTGACATCTTTTTGTGAAACCGCTTTGTTTGCAGCGCAATCATTTTTGTTCATAATTACTTTGGGTTTTACATTTTTAAGACTTTGGGTACTATATCCATACTGATTGTTACACTCTCAGCTAGTAATGACTGGGACAATGAAGGGGTAATTATTACTTACTATGAGTCTAAGTCTGCTTCGTCTCAGTTCTACAATCACTCCCTCCCTCTCTGTTTATGCTGTGGGCTGTGAATATTACAGGAAGTGTAGGAGGGGCTGTTTAAACACAAGTGTGTGTAGTCAAAAAAGAATTCTATATTGAGATAGGTGACAAAAGAGATTTCCTTCTATGTTGATTATGTAAACACGCATATGGAGAGGAAGGGGACAGTTTGCAGACCTGCTTGGGAACCAAGATGGCTCATGTAGTTAGAACTTTAACAAAGAAGGTTTAGGCCCAGATTAATAGACATTTTGCTCTTGGACGCAGACCGGCGACTTTTTTTAATTTACTCCTATTTTTTATTTATTTTTATTTTTATTTTTTAGTTTGAATTTATTGAAGGTAAAAGAGGCAAAGACAGAAAGTGAAAAAACAGTCAAAATTACAATCAAGTAATAAGCATCTTATACAGTGAAAGATTAAATAAAAAAACATTATACAGCATCATGAAAGAGGTCAAAGAAAGCAACTATACAATAAATAGATGGATAATGAAAATCAAAATGAGTGAAAGCAGTTAAGAATGTACATTCAATTACAATATCAGTAATAACTAAAATAATAGTAGGAAAAGGCTTTGGGAGAAAATCACAGTGGTTTACGAACTTCGACATTTGCATCATGGGAAGAATGGGAAGAAGAAGCAACCAGGGATAAATAATTGGTCAGAGGGAGCCATAAAAGATCGCGTTTAACTGCAATGGAAATGGGAGTAACAAAATTAGTGTCAAGTCTATGATGGAAGCAAACTGCATTCCACCAAGCACGAAACGTGACATCATTAGCTTGTTTCCAGTGAGAGGTGATAAGTTGAAAAGCAATAGCTATCAAAAGATCCAATAAGGCATAATGTTTTAAGGGTTGAGGATAAATAGGAGACAGGGAGCCTAGAAAAATATTGATAAGTGAAACTTAAAAATCTTTTGAATCTGAGTCCAAACCCGATTCCAAAAAACGAGAGATGGGTGGACAATCAAATAAAATGTGTTTCAAATCTGCAGATGGGCAAGAGCAAGACCAACAAGTGGCAGGAATGTCAGAGGAAAAAGTTGATAAAGTTAACGGTGTAAATAAAGTGCGATTATAAATAAAATATAAAGTCTGGGTAGTATTAGCAGCTCCAGAGGTTTTATGTATTTTAGACCAAATTTTATCCCATAAATGGATGGACCAGTCCTGCAAGAGATCCTTTTCCCAAGCCAATTCAACCTTGGATTTTCCTCTATCTAGCACAGACTGAAAGGATTTATAAAGAAAAGAGGCAGAAGGAGCGCTCTCCAACGCAGAGGAAATGGGACGAAGAGAAGTAGGAATGTCACTAGTAGGGGGGAGCGATTGAAGATATTGAATGAGAGCAGGACAGAGCGAAAGGTATTGAGAGCGAGAAGAGGAGGGAAGAGAAAAACGTGACTGAAGATCTGGAAAAGAAAGAGGCGTATTAGAAGAAATAAGTTGGGAAATCCATTTAAGACCACGAGAGTGCCACGTTTTCCGAAAAATGGAACGATTTCGGACCTTGATGAGTTTATTATGCCAAATCGGTTGCAAATTAGTAGATATGGCAGAAGGGTAGGAGGAGGTTAAATAAGGAGTAAGAAGCTTGCGAGATTGAGAGATCACGGAATTACGTAGGGAAGATACATTAGTGGTAAAGGCTAGAATTTCGGAAAAGTCAAAAGGAGCAAGGAAGGAGGATTCTATTTGAAGCCAGAGTGGGGGATAATAGGGAAGATAAGAAGAGAGCCACCGAATAGCCTGTTTCAATGAGACGGCTTTGTGATAAGACTTAAAATCAGGAAATGTAAGACCTCCAAAAGATTTCTCCTTCTTCAAGGTGGCAATAGCAATGCGTGAACGTTTTCCCTTCCATAAGAATTTTAGAAGAGTGGAGTCAATCATCTTAAAATAATGAGAAGGAATGTGAATGGGAATCATAGAAATAGTATAGAGAATAATGGGTGCTAGCATCATTTTAATAGAGTCAAGACGTCCCCACCAGGAAAGAAAAAGGGGGTTCCATCGTGTAATGGCAGTGGTCAGTTTTTTAGAAATGCATTCAAAATTAATTTTAAGAGTGTCGGAAAGGCGGGGAGCAAACCAAACTCCCAAATATTTAATTTTCAAAGGTTGCCATGAAAAACCAGAATGTTCAAAGAGGTGTTTTTGGCAGAGAGAGTTTAAGGGCAAAATTTCACATTTGTCGACATTTAATCGATATCCAGGGACTGCAGAGAAGGGGGAAACTTGTTGTAGAAAAAATGGAAGAGACGTTTGAGGGTCAGAACAATATAGAAGAATATCATCAAAAACTGAGAGTTTTACTTGTTTAGAGCCAAATTGAAAGCCATTTATGTTATCATCAGTCCTAATTTTAGTGAGAAAGGGTTCTAAAGCTAAAACAAACAATAAAGGGGATAAAGGACAACCTTGTCGTACTCCTCGCTGAAGAGGAAAATAGTCTGAGACCATGCCGTTTACAAATATCGAAGCATGAGGACTTGAATAAAGCAAGGAGATAAAAGAAATAAACTTGGGGGCAGAACCTGCCCATTTGAGAGCTTGAAACATAAAATCCCATCCTATTCTGTCAAATGCCTTCTCAGCATCTAAAGAGATGGCAGCCAAGGGAAGAGACAATGAGGAAGCCTTACTCAAAATATTAAAAAATACACGGGAATTGTCGAAAGAGAGACGTCCTTTCACAAAGCTTGATTGTTTCGGGCCAATTAAGTCAGGGAGAAGGGGATTCATCCTGAGGGCCAAAATTTTAGCGAAAATTTTATAATCAGTATTCACCAAAGATATAGGATGATAATTCTTACACAAAGTAGGATCCTTGTCATCTTTTGGTATCAGACAGATTAAAGCCTCTTGAAAAGAGCCACGCGAGGAGCCTGAAGCAGAAAAAGAGTGGAAAAGTGCAAGTAATTTTGGAAGAAGAAGGGAAGCAAAAGAGTTATAAAATTCAATAGTAAAGCCATCAGGGCCAGGTGCTTTACCAAGCCTTAATGACGAAACTGCGTGGGAGAGTTCGTTGAGATTGATATCAGCTTCCAGGAAATTAAAGTTAACGTGGGAAGAAGGAGGGGAGGGAATATCTTGAAAATAAGAACGAAGGTCGGCCGGTTCAGGACAGGTTTCAAGAGTATATAAAGTTGTATAAAATGAAACAAATTCATGTAAAATATCTTTATCCTTAAAGAAAGACAAACCATTAGGGCCTTGAATAGATTCCACCTTTTGTCTATCTTTCTGTATCTTAAGATAGTTGGCTAGCAACTTCCCCATTTTATTTTGACCGCCATAGTATCGAGAGTTACACTTCAATAAAGAATTCGAAACAGCGGTAGTGTTGAATTTATTGAAAGCAAATTTTGCATCAATAAGTTCTTTGAGGGAAGATTCAGTGTTGGATTGATAATAAAGATATTCAAGTTTTTTAATATTGTCCAAAAGTTCAGTCGACTTAGCCTGAGCTTGTTTCTTCTTTTGAGACACAAAATTGATAATAAAACCTCTAGCAGCCGCCTTAAAGGAGTCCCATACCATTACAAAAGGGGAATCGGGAGTTTGTTAAAATAAAAGAAATCCGTAATAAAGGCTTTAAATTTGGAACAAAAGGAGGGGTCCAGGAGAAGAGAATTATTAAATCTCCAATGCCCGGGATGGGGGGAGAAAGGAATGAGGTCAATGTCTACAAAAACAGGAGCGTGATCTGAAATCAAAATGGAACTAATGTCTGAATGAAGGGTGAGTTGGGCTAAGGGTTTACTCAAAAATAAATAATCAATGCGGGATTGAGAGTGATGTGAGGGGGAATAAAAACTATATTCTCTAAGATCAAGGTTACATAAACGCCAAATATCAACAAGAGCATTGGTACAAATCGAAGCAGTGAATTGGGAATGCATTTTGGAAGCAGAACATTTTACTGTAGAGTTTCTGTCTAAAATGGGGTCAAGGATTTGATTGCAGTCACCACCAAAAATAACATATTCATCATTAAGTGTAGCAATTTTGTCTGATATGGCAGGCCAAAACAATTTATCAATACTGGTAGGTGCATATACATCAAAAAGAACCACAGGAATTTTATCAATAGATAACCTAACTAGTACCCACCTTTTACTCCTCATTTTTAATTTTTTTGCTGGAAGGTTTCCTGATAGTTATACAAAGCTCTGCTTTGCATTATTCTGCATCAAGGGGGCCTTTCATGGTTGGTTCATGTGTGTTCCCATACAATTAGCCATTGTTTTGGATGCAAACCCCATCTACTAAAAATAGTAGACTGGTTTTGCACCAGAAAATAACGCCTCTTGAAAACAAGTGGTTAAAAAACAAAAATGCTTTTATTTGTCCTAACATTTCCCACTTTAAATGTGTACTGCAATGTACAGCGCACATCCTAACTTGGAAACTATTTAAAGTTTGTCTTGAGATAGTATTGTGCACCCTTCCAGTACATAACCTAAGCAAGAATCATGCAGACACATTTCCCCTATGGTCCAAAGATATGTGCGTGTCGATTGGCAGCATAATTCTGCAGTAGCGCCGAGGAGAGAGCAGGATAGAGTCTTTTTTTTGGGAGATATGATGCTTTCCTGTTCTCTCTCTCTCTCTCTCTCTCTCCCGCCATGCAGCGCAGCAACTTTGGGTGCTGTGCTGTGTTGTGTGAAAGGTTTTGTAATCTGGGCCTTAGATTCAGAGTAATGTTTGAGTACTGGTTAATAAACATATTCTTGTGTATGAAAAAACTGCACACCCGACCTCCCCTTTCTCACGAACTGTACAGTTTTCTTGCACCTTCTCTTGTAATGTAAATGTGTCTTGTTTACCTACATTTTCCACAATTATCTACAGCCTTACACAGAGTGAAACATGTAAAGATGCTTGTTCCGTGGCCAGTCGGTGGTCTATTAAAAAATATAACACTGCTTTATAAAATGTTGGTATCTATTGCATAAATGCCTGTTATGCTTCCCTCTAACTAGTAAGAACATGCAGTGCCGCCCAAGCAGTGTTTGGAAGTGGTGCACATGCTGATATCTATATGTGTGCGATATTTTGATATTTCTTCTTTATATTTTTCTCAGCCTTTGACGGATTCCGAAGCTAATGGAAACATTATTTTCTACAACATCACATGGGAAGCACTGGATGCAAATGTTCAACCTGAAAACAAACAGATCCCTCCCTCCCTGAACCGCACCCGGATATTTCTTGACACTCGCCCTTACCGGATACGAATAGTCGCTATTAACGCCGTGAGCAGCTCCCCAGCCTCGGAGCTCAGAATCCCGGGCGTCGTGCAGCGCCGGCAGGGTGAGTGGATGGCAGGGACGGTCTTTGCTTAAATAGCACCTTGGGCAAAACCACATTTGGCGGCCTACCTAATCCACCCTCCGTTAGTTTCCTACCACACTACTGCCTTTTCTAAGTACAGTATATAATGGCCATTTCTAAAACAAAACTCAATGCTGCTGCTTCTGTGCTATGGTTTTCTCTCCGAATGAGAAAAGCTTGCTCTACTGTGTGACACTGTTGTGTGCTGTTCACGTCATGTTTGCCTAGCCTCAGGACACCCTTCTGAGGGTAACTGTGTAATTTCTACATTTTATTCATTCATTCATGGGTATAATACTAATTGCTGCTGCTATAGCTGGGTCCACTAACTTTATCCTCAGTTCCCTAGCTGAGGATGTTATCGACTGAGCATAAGGGAGAAAAGCAGCCCTGTTGTTGTCTATTGAGAAATGGAGGGTGCCCACTGGGATGGGTGGCATTTTAATTCTGCCCACATGGTCTGGGAATATCTTTAATTTCACAAAGAAATACTGAGTTCCCAGTATCACCTCAGACTGACGTGTTTTGGCTGCGCCCACGCTCGACGGTCCCTCCAGCTGCACGTTCCACCCAGCATAGATGGGACATGAAGCTGGGGGGCGGTGGGGTGGTAGGGGGGAAATGGAGTGGTAGTGGAGTGGGTAGGGAGACACAATAGCCTCCACTCAGCCTTGCTCAACCTATTTTCCATGATACCAGTACCTAGGAATTCTGGGATGGGGCTTCTTGCATCAAGGAAACAGAGCGTGGCGCGCGGCACTGCTGAATAGATAGATAAATACGTTCTTTATTCAGTTAAATAAATAACCATAAAACATAAACAGATAAAAGCATATAAAACATATTCAATTCAATTCAATAATCTTTATGTGGATGCAAATATCCATAAAAGCACAATTCAATCACCACCAACAGAAATACAATTCCTATTTAAAACCGCGTTGCATAAAGCTAGGTAAGAAATAGCTTCTGGTCAAAAATAGAGACAATTGTGTACAACGTTAAAAAGGCATAATATACAACAACAATATTATAATTAAAATTTACAAGTTAATAAACAAAATTGGTGCATTAAAAAGGGGTTGGACATTCATTTTGCAGCAACGTCATATTAAGATAAGGTGCAATTAGTTGTAAACAGTATTAGCAGCATTGGACAAGTGCAATAGAATTTTTTGGGCTTTTGGGATTTTCAGGCCTACAAATAGCGCTTCAATTGGTGTTCAGCTAAGAAGATAAATGTGACTTTATACGAGGGAACATTATTATATGTGCGAATGCCCTTAACACATTAAAAATCGCTCATGGAGATACGTGAGCGGATTGCCGCCTTCAGAAACGAGCTTGCACGAAAAATCAAGTCGTCACTTTTGAGTCTGACAATCTCGAGATGCGCTGTTCTATAATCAATGTTGGCAAATGCCTTAAAATACGGAATCAAATATTGTTTTGTGTACTTACCTTAAAAGTTACAAAAAAGTAAGAAGTGTACTACCGTTTGGTTGCTGCAAGTGCCACATGGACAGGGCATTTTCTCAAGATTATTGTTAAATCCCAGGGGAAAGCAAAGTGAGTATTTTATAGTGCCATCCCTAAGGCGTAAAAGCAGACTCCTCTCCCATCGTCCAATGCTCTTCATAAGGTATTTAGATGGCATATGTGTTTGGGAGCTTTTTATCTCCAATAGGGACATGTACCTGGCGCCTTAAGGTTTTAGATGCTCTGTAGCGTGTCTTTCATTGTTATAAGATTCACACAATACACCCATGAGGGCTCTTTTATTCATGCCCTCTAATGCTAACGAAAATATGTTCAAGGTTCACGCTGGTTAAGCTTTTCCTAACAGCAAAAAGCCAGGGTATGGATCCTCCCTTGCCACAATTAAGGCAGTCTATGATGATCTCCCTTGTTAAGGTTGCTGCTGGACTTAGACATATTTTTAACCAAAATAAAGCTGGGCTTGACCTAATAAAGTCTTCTATATAATACAGATTTAGTTCGTTATGACATACATAGTTCGAGGAGGAAATTTGGATAACTAGGATTTTCCTGCAAAATCTGTTTTCCTCTCTTTGGATCCCGCTGCAATTTATAAAACCCCAGACTTCAGCGCCATATGTGGCGGTAGGGATGCACTGCGATTTATAAATCTTCATTAAGGGTAAGGCTACCTCTGCCTGTTTTGGTTGGGGAAGACTCAAAATAGAGTTAGTTGCTTTTAAAAACTTACTTCTGATATGAGCAGCATGTGCTGCCCAAGATCCTGTGTCAGAAAAAACTAAGCCCAAGTAGGGAAAAGTGCAAGTGCATAGTAGACGTTTGTGGCCTGAGGGTATTGAATTAATACAATGTTTTTTTGGGCCACAAGTCATTATGAAAGATTTATTGAAATTAGTGCAGAGCTCTAAGTCTTCCATAAAGGATACGAAACCCCCGACTAAAGTGCGCAGTGCGTTCGGGGTGCGGCCCATGAGGACCGCATCATCAGCGTATAAGAGCATGGGAAGTACATTACCATCTAATTCGTTTATATAAAGAATAAATAGTAGCGGGGCTAGTACACATCCCTGTCTGACCCCTCTGCCAATAACGATGTCCCCTGAGACCTCCCCATCATTACTAATCCTCACCCGCGTGCTTCAAGTCCCTGTGCAAATGTGCCAAAAAGTGAACCAAAGCCTCATCCAACCCATAGTTTAAAAGGACCGACCACAAGCGTGACCTGTTGACAAAATCAAATGCTGATGTGAGGTCCATAAAGGCCAAATACGTAGGTGACTTCTGTGCTATTGTATACTTTCCAATAATAAGATTTAGGTTAAGACACTGTTCAATTGTTCCCAATTTGCTTCTGAAACCCAGCTGGCACTGATTTAAAATGTGTTCCTTTTCGGCCCATGTCCTAATTTTGTTAAACACCACCCTTCCTAAGATTTTTAGGGTATTGTCTATCAAAGAGATCGGTAGGTAGCAGCTAGGATTAGATCGATCTCCTTTTTTAAAAATGGGCACGATAATGCTGGTGGATCAAGTATTTGGGATAACAGTGTTTGTTAATTTATTAAAAACTTTACATAAAAGGGGTGCCCAGAAATCTGGTTCGTGTTTAATAAGAACGATAGAAAGCCCATCTGGCCCTGGGGCTTTGTTGCCTACGCTTTGGTGTATGGCATCCTCAACTTCTGACACTGATATAAATACCCTTTTGACGGAAGGGCTAATTGGCGTGTTCGCAGTCTCGGGCGGAGCTATGTAAATCCTAGTAAAATGCATTTCCCATGATTCACTCGTTATGTTGCAACTAATGGGGGTAAGGGTTAGGCCCTTGGATATCATAGTTTTAACTGCTGTCCAGAAACCATTTCCGTCATTAAGGGTAGCAGCACAGGCAAGATTAACCCAACATTCTTTTAAAAGCTCATCTTTTCTCAGCCTGGTTGCTTGTTTGTAATGAGATCGTAACAATCTAACAAGAGTTATATCCCTGGGTGTAGCCGCTAATGCAAGAAAATATACCTCTAATCTGACCTATTTATTTTCCAAAGGTGAATTAATCTACATTTTTCTGAGGATGCAACATTTGAGAAAAGTATCAAACAGACATATTCTTCATCACTTTTTTTCTATTTATTTTCACTTTCTTGACTTTAGGTAAACAAACATTTTTTATATATGACATTTTTTTGACATTTTTTTCCGTACAATTTAAATACGTCAGTGCTAGAAATCCATTAAGTATAATGAAAAACTTAGTATGAACCCCACATATCGAATAAAAAAGTGCTAACAGTCTCACAATCATTCATTCTATATCACTCTCACAAATACATACATACTCATACTGATGACAAAAAGACAATGGCAACAACATAAATAGGTAGTACAACTGAGAATCTCACAATGTCTATACAGCTATATAATCACATTTCCTTGTTTTGATGGTACAAAGTTTGTGAGTTGCTAATTCCTTTTTGTTCTTTTTTCTTTCTTATCCGTGGGTCTCAGGTGTATAAAGCCTAAATGCTGTACACAGTTCTCTATTTGCTTGCAAGCAAATGCCATTGAACCATCTGGGTTTCTCACTGGTGTTTAAAGTTGGTCTAGAAATCATTTGTTTGATACCAGCGCTTAGGCTACTAAATGCCTCAATAATCTCTGCGTTAGGATCACTGGTTGACAAGCAGATTTTGATGAGCAGTGGGTATAATTTTATCATATTGGCAAATAGAGCTTTGTTGTCAATGCCCTTCCAAATTACTCTTAATTTGTTAGTTGAGACCACTAAATTATTTGCCCCGGGCTCTTTGTCGGGACTGGGTCTAGGAGAAAATCTGATTGTTGTTGAAATTGGATTGTGGTCACCCTGCGTGGTACACAAAACCTCTGCCTATACTAAAAGGTCCTCCAGTGAGGCGGATATAAAAACATAATCGATTGTAGAAAAACAGCCACGACCCCTATATGTAGGTATTAGGCAATTTTTATTCTGATGTACGTTGGCTATTTGCATTACGTTAGTTAAATTACAAATAGATAAATGATCTAATAGTTCCATCCCTCTTTTACATGGAGGCTCAGAGGCCGAGGAAATAAGAGTTGGGCCGTTGTCCTTAGGGAGTCTAGCATTAAAATCACCGCCCAGACAAATTCCGGCCAATTTGTCATACACATTCTGATTTTGTAAATTGGCAATAAACTCGAACAAATTGATAAAATTCATATTTGGTGATATTGTAAAATCATTACTGTAAAAATTGATAAAACATATTGACGCCCCTTGTGTGTAGATCATTGCTTGGAAGTTATCATTATTTGTCACAAGAGACTTTATGCTCCCCTCTGCTAAGATATTAATCCAGGTAGAAAGTCCACCTGATTGACGGCCTGCTTTAGGGCTCGGTACAAAACTATTAAAACATACAAAGGGGCAGATTTATGTTGGGAATGCGCCACGTTTGCGTCACGCAACTGCGGCGTAAACGTGGCGCATCCCTACGACCCATTTACAATGTGACGCATCTAGGCAGATGCGTCACGTTGTAAAGCCCTGCGCCACTAGTGGGCGTTCCGGCGCAGGGTGGGCGTTCCGGGGCAGGTGCGCCTCGCAAAAGTGTCTGAGTGAAATCTATAAGATTTCACTCAGTCACTTTCAGGCCAATGCTGCGTCAAAACCCTGCGCCTGCTTGAAGCAGGCGTAGGACTTGACGCAGCATTGTGAAGATGGGGCACCACCGAGCCTTGCTGGAGCTGCGTCGCGCTTGCGACGCAACTCCAGCAATGCGCCACCTTTACGGCACAGATGCATCACGCATCTGTGCCGTTTTTGCCCCATGGTGTGGCGCACCATGGGTGGCGGAGCAGCGGCGCAAAATAACTGGCGCATCCCTGGGGATGCGCCAGTCATCATAAATCTGCCCCACAGCCTTCTAAAAATAGTTCCTTTGTGCACCATGTTTCTTGGAACATTAGGATGTCATATTTCTGGACTATGTCGACTCACTCTGTAGAATGTAACTTAGAAGCTAGCCCTGCAACATTCCAACTAAGCACATGTAAATTTGAGTCGTCCAGTTCAGGGCTGACAACAATGAGAGGGTCTGGGGAAAGTCCATTAATGACAGATGCAGCAGGTGATGAACAGGAAGACAGTCAATCCAGGCTTTCCATGCTGGACAGAACGGAAAACCTGTTGAGCATGGTGTGTGGGGGGACAGCAAAGTCGTGTAAGTCTGGGGATGGTGTATAGAAAATATCCAAGGGCAACGACAAAATGAGGGTTGAAAAGTTGTTAATAAGTTCCTGTACTGACAGTAACCATTTTACCAGTGAGGGTCGTCTAAAGTTAATGCCAATACAGTCCTCATTGATGTTCTTTTGTGAGGGTCCAACCCAGCCCACCCTACGCACCATTAATATCTCACTGATATTTGCCATCCTTAGGCCTTTGTGTTTAGAACACCTGCTAAGACGAGGACATAAGGGCATGCTGCAGGTGGTTAATTGAGAATATCACTCCTGGTCTGTAGGGACGGACCCACATCATGGTTGTCTGGGATAAAGGTGGCACTCGAGATGTTTGATTGCATAGGGGCCAGGCTTGTGGGATTGTTGGAGACTGAAGGGTTAGCTGACGAAATGTTACAGTGCAAACTATTACTATTATTAGTAAGCACTGTGCGTGTTAAGGGATTATCACTGGGAATAGTTTCGGCGAATGAGCTATCCTTTTGTTTGCCACACATCCTGCTAGCATTATTGGGAAGAGAGAGTATGGGATTTGCAGTTTGCTGTTGCATATTTGTATTTGCTGAGCTGGGGGGCTCTGTATTCTGAATCCTCCTTAGATTTACTTGTAATTTTGGGTATACTTGTATCAATCAATCAATCAATCAATCAATCAAGAAATTTGTATAGCGCGCTACTCACCCGGAGGGTCTCAAGGCGCTAGGGGGAGGGGGGTCCGCTACTGCTCGAACAGCCAGGTCTTGAGTTGCTTCCTGAAGGAGAGGTGGTCTTGGGTCAGACGGAGGTGGATGGGGAGGGAGTTCCAAGTCTTGGCTGCCAGGTAGGAGAAGGATCTTCCTCCCATTGTGGCTCTTCGAATGCGTGGAACGGCGGCGAGGGCGTGGCTGGTCGATCGCAGCTGTCGGGTGGGAGTGCAGAAGGTCAGGCGGTTGTTGAGGTACCTGGGGCCCAGGCTGTGGAGGGCCTTGTGTGCGTGGGTGAGGAGTCGGAACGTGATTCTCTTGTTGACTACACTGAAGTTTTGTCACACTCACAGGAGCCTAGAAATCCATCTTCACAATAAAAAGGTAAGCAGCTGTATAGTGGCGTCTTCTCCGTTATGTATGGCAGCTTGGCCTGGACTGACCATTTATCTCATCTGGGTTTTCCCCAGTGGGCTGCTGACTTTTGCAGGGCGTTTTTGAAGTCCCAAACCTGCTGGTGGTGCAGCTGGCACAATGTGGGGAGGAGGAAGAGAGATAGACAGATGTGAATTAAAGAGAGAGGAAGGAAAGAGAGAGAATAGAGATCAGAGAGATAGGGAGAAAGGAGAGCGGCAGGACATTGATGGAAAGAGAGAGAATGAGGAAGAAGGGAAGGAATCTGATTTGAACATTTTTTCCAGGGATTATTTTGGTTCTTAGTCCGGCTCGTATGGTAATAGTATATTTTATTACCCCGAATTTTGTAAACAACCAGTTTTATGGTTTGCAAACCTGACATAGTGGAAAAATGAATTGCAAAGTTGTGTAGTGTTGTACTTGAAACCTTCGTCCACCACTACCGGCTACACCAGCTGCGTCAGTCATAGCTGTCAATTAGTCGCAATATTGGTGGTCTTTTACTACCCAACTAGTGATGAATGGAGCATTTTCCATTGTTGCCATAGGGTTCATTGCGACTTGGCTGCTTTACTGCCTACAACATTTGTAAAAGGAAACTGTAATTGGAAATGTCCCAGGTACATTTTGCCCATGGGCCAGTGGTCAGATGTTCATTCTGCAAATTTCCTGAAAAGAAGTCGAAATATGCAGGAAAGTGATGAAGGCCACTTTGCCGTATTTGGACCTGCTATATCTGTTTAAAAACAGAGAGTGCGTAATTTGTTCAGGTGTTTACCGGTGCTTGGCAATGGCTCTTATTTTTAAACACCACCCCTTTTTTATGTGAGTACAGAGCATGGTGGGCTCTCAGCCTAATTTTTGACAGAGAAGGTCAACAAAATGGTTAACAAGTCAATGTACTAAACAAAATGATACAACTAGCACTTCCAGGAGAACCCAACAGATGGGGTGACCTGGAATAGTCCATAATTTTGGCAATGGCATTCACCATCGATGGAAGTTGCTGTGGGTCGTGTCTGTCACTTCTATTTTCACAAATTAAGCACTGAAAACAGACATATCTGAAAGATCAATTTACAGAAATCATTTAACAGTTTTCATGTCCAATCGGTAGGTGAAGATTATTGTCTAGCTACATTGTCGGATTTTGAAAGCACTGTGGGCCATATTATCAAGAAAGGGCGATACATTATCGCCGCTTTTATCGGCAGGAAACTGCCGCTAAAGCGGGGCAGTTTCCTGCCGATAAAAGAGGCGATAATTCATCGCCCTTTCTTCATAATATGGCCCCTGTCTACTTTTACAGCTATTTCTCTTGCTATATTTGATTTTTTCACTGCTAGCTTTGCTGGCGTGAGCTATTTGCTTCAAATCCGCATTTTAGTGTTTGGGTTCTGTGACCCCCGTTTTCCTGCATGGAAACCTTCAGATGGAGGAGTTGGTTTTGATAGGATGCTTAGATGGTTACGGTAAGGCATAGTTTTTTTTACATGGTTGACCTGAGGAAATATTAACTGCACTTATTCATTTTAAAGCGGGAACTTGATTCATAGTGTTAAATAACATCCTACTTTGGAAGGGAGGGTTTGGGACGCAATCACAAGCTGACCATATTTAATGTGAGTTTCCATCCTAACTGAATAGATATGGGAGTTATTGATTTCTCTTAATCTGGATTAAGGAGATTCAAACAATATAGGACCAGATTTTATAAATTCTAAAGCAACGCTGCGCAGCAGCTGAAAATGCTGTGCTGCACGACAGGGCGGAAGCAGGAGAGCGCCATATCTACAGAGATATGGCTCTCTACTCCCCTCTCCTTAGCACCGGCGCAGAATTTAGTTTCCGAGCACCATGCACACACATTTGACCATAGTGCATGGGTGTGTGCCCAAGTCTAGCATAGGTTTTGTACTAGCAGGGTTCTTTTCCAGTACAATATACTATGCATACACAACTTTTAAAACGTTTCCTACTTTGTATGTTTGCTGTACAGTGCAGCACACAACCACAATTGGGAAAAAAGGAAAAATTGAATTTTTTTCCTTTTAACTCCTGCTTTCAAGTGGCATAAATTGTTGACGCACAATTTGTCTCAAACTTTTTGATAGATAGGGTTTTGCATCAAATGTATGTATGTATGTATAAACCATTTTATAGCGCGCTCTATTACTTGGGAGTATCCTGGCGCGAAATGCATTGGTATTTGCATGGGAATGCCCATGTACTACCCATGTATTGCCACCTTGATGCCAAGTTATGTAAAGCAGTGCTTTTCAGCAACTTTTCAGCGCAAAACAAATTTTGCGCTGTAAAGTAAATAACAAAAAAAAAACATTTTGTACTGGTTTGCATCACTTTTGTCATGCAAACACAGTGCACAGTATTTGTAAATCTGATCCATAGTGTAATGCCTGACGACACTTTTTTGTACTTTTCTCTTTTCCTTTGTGAATATAATCTTGAAAAGAAATAATAAAAAGGGGAAAAAAATAAATGTACCGATGAGGCCACTCACAACACATTTATGCTTTCTACGTGTGACGATAATTACCTAAAAGGAAAGGAAAAGAAGTGCAAATCTCGTTAAAAAAGTACATTTATTTTTAATTAAATGTACTGGTGCGGCCAATCAAAACGCACTCTTCCTTCCCCCTTGACCAGATGGAAGACACTCTCACTTCTGTCCTCTTCACCCTACCATTGCGACTGCAGGCCATTCCTAATCTGACAAATCATTTGCTTCCTTTCGTTTTTGTGCAGCTCAAGATGATATTAAGGAAGAAAGAGTTACAGGCTCGGGCAACGGGATTCACATTTCCTGGAAGCCTAGCCCCACAGCCACAGGGGGCTATGTTGTGGACTGGTGCAACTATCCGAGGACTCCAAACTGTGATTTCCAGTGGAAGAAATATTCTCCGGGCACCTCGAGTGCGGTGATACAGTCAGGTAAAAAACACCTCTTCTCAGAGCATGATGTCAGTTTCATACAGGCTCAGTTACACATGTTGCTTGAACTACCTTCCTTTTGTGTATGTTTTTGAACCATAATGGAAGTGAATTACTTTCAATTCCTTTTAAAGCTTTAGAACAGTAACTGCTAAGTACTTTTGAGGAATACTGGTTATTCTAGTTTACTCCCCACCGGTCTATGCTATTTAATTCAGGTCCTTTGGAACCAGTGTCGGCTTCTAGAAATTCCACCCAGTTAGTCAAAATGGTTTCTTCAAAATCTAGTTGCACCATATGGGTTTTCCATATAGATTTTTATGTGCAATGAAAAAAATAAGTGTAGTTGTACTTGCTAAAAAAAAAAAATGACATCCAATAACTACAGCCGCCGTTAGTTGCCAACAACAGGTCCAAGATAGAACTAGAGTAACCTGAAATTTCTGACAGAGAAGTTGTTTAGATATCCAGAAAACAACATTTTCTTACCAACAAACAGGATACAGAACGAATCATTCGTAACTTGTGAATTGGAATTTCAAACACTTAATACAAAAGGTTCTGCATTGGAAATCAATAAAAAAGGGAAAATAGACAAAAATGTCAAAATATAATTCAGCGAGCCAACAGAAATCTAGACACTTCAGCCAGTCAAACCACAAATACACACAGTCAGATTGAAGTGGCTAGCTACCTTTGCACCTTCAGAACGTATTGTATTTATACAGCATTACTATAGTCGAAAGTAAAGCACTCTACAGGGTCCAAGGCAAAGACACAGTCAACATGTGATTGGACCGGTAACTGATTACCAACAAGGCGGGCAGTTTTGAAATAAGGAAAAGCCATGGGTCTGGACCTATAGGCTACATCTGAACAGGGGTCCAATGTGATCAAATACATTATGCAGGACTACTCAGAGAACGTTGAATATCTGATGGTAAAAGCTGCAAGTGGGACAAGAAGACTGTGGGCCCCATTTACAAGGCCCATAGCGGCCCTTTTGCACCGCCAGAGCGAAACTTTTTTGACTCTCCGGTGGCGCAATGTGCTACAGCATATCTACACGGCCACATAAAGCCACTTTAGATGGCTTTTCACAGCCTTGTAAATATGGGGTCCTTTCATGCAGAACACTGCATGAAAGGGGCATTCTATGGGTGTTGTTGTGGGTGTTTCCACGCAACACCCATGGAATCTTAAGCATTCCCAGATTTAAGAGGAATCGCAAACCTGGGAATGCATCTGATTCTAATGCCACCCCAAGGGTGGCATTAGGGAGGTGCAACGAGATGAAATACTTTTGTTTCTCCTCGCTTCTTCCTCTTTCTATGCGTGCTGCATTCTGCAGAGCACATAGCATGAGGAAAATGCAATTAAATAATGTGTTTGTGCCGGAAGATGTCCCTTCCTGCACAAAAGCAATCATCCCTGCAGCACAGGCACCCTTGCAAAATGACGCAATGGTGCTTGCTCTGGTGCATGGCAGCCAAGTGCACCAGTGCATAGGAAAGCACAGAGATGAACCGTATTGTTGTTAATGCGACCCATCCCTGTACTTTGAAAATGACACAGCATGAGGCCACTGAATGGCTTGCTGCATCACACTGCATCATTTTCTTGTAAATGAGGCCCTAAGTGTGGCTGGTAATTGAAAATCTGTGGCAAGATCAGAGGCAGAAGTTCCTACCGGTAAAGGTTTCTATGTTCTAGTAGTAATTTTTCCAAACCTTTGACCGTCCACTGGGGCGAAGTCAAAGATTTACACAAACTGAGCTGTGCTTTATGCAAGACTTCAGTTAACACTTTATGCAACAATGAAAAATATCTCAGTGGGACTAAAGTTACTAGACCTTTTGTTTTAAGATGGCACCTGTTGAAAAATGGCCCTCTCTGAAGGGTCAGCCAAACTTTTTGCCTTCCTCTTCCTATTTTTCTGACCTTTTTTGTGTTAGCTTTAGGACTCTGGGCACTTTAATGCTGCTCTACCCTCTAAAATATGGTATAATTAATTTACACCTGTTTGGCATATTAGATTTACCTTTAAGTCCCTTTTAAAGTGGTATACCATATACACCTTGGGCTGCCGCTCTGATTGTGCTACCCACAGAAGTAGCCTTTCAAACGTGTCTCAGGCCTGCCACTGTAATGTCTCTGTGTGCGGTTCACTGCCACTTCGACTTGCCATTTAAAGCTACTTGCCATGTCTTAAACTCTCCTTTTATTAGATATGAGGCACCCCTAAGGTGGGCCCTAGGTAGCCCTTAGGACAGGGTGCTATGTAAGTAAAAGGTAGAACATGGTATGTTTTGCATGTCCTCGTAAAGCCCTTTTTTTCACCACTGTGAGGCCTACTCCTCCCATAGGTTAGCATTCGGAATTATTTTCTACACTTTGAAACTGTAATTCCTGATCAGAGAACAGAAGCGTTTTCATGTTTCATATCTTTAGAATGGTAATGATAAATCCTCCTTACTGGTGAAGTTGGTTTTCACATTACTGTTTTAGAAATGCCACTTTTAGAAAGTGGATATTTCTCTGTGCTTATGACTCTGTGTGCTTTGCAGCCTGTTTCCAATACACATCTGGGCTGGGTGATAGCTACACTTTTTGCATTGCATCTAGACAGCCACAAACACAGGAAGATGAGGCTAATCCGCATTCTGTATATACACCTAACAATAGTTGAAGAGGCAAATTGCTTCAAGTATACAATATAACACATAAATCAAAATCTCAAACCAAGCAATTATACAAAAATATAAAGGAAATGAAGAAGAAAGAGAGAGAAACAAGAAAAAGGAAGAAGCCCCAAATGCAAAAAGACAATTTCTAAGAAATTCTATATATAAAAAATGTATTCCGTATAATAAAAACAGTTAAGAGAATCACGCTCAAGACAACGTTCAATAATTCGTAGGAGGCAGTGGAGGAAGGAGTAATAGCGGGGAGACGAGGAGGAACAATGCCCAGTGTCCGGCTGGGTGGGTGACGGTCAAGGGGGAAAACCAGGGCCAGACACCTCATTAGCTGTCAAGCAGCTCCACCGGTCACCAGCCATGTTGCTCAGGTCTCAGCGTTCAGTGAAGGTTATATAGCGCTATCTAGACCCAGAGGTATCAGAGCGCTTAACCAGGGGAATGTTGCATTAGAAGGTACATCAAAAGGATTATAAAGCGCTGGCTGGACCCGTAGTTATCAGAGCGCTATAGCAGAGGAACATTGCGTTACAAATTACATCAGTTAAAATAACGTAGTTAGGTACAGTAAACAAACAACGCAGTTGAGAGAATTTATAGGAAAGGAGGGGAGGAAGGAGCCAAAGCAGGGAGACGAGGAAGAACTGTGTCCAATGTCCGGAGAAACAAATAGAGAGGGAAAGGTAGGAGGTGGAGTCAGAAGGTGGAGGACGAGGGGAAGACGAAAAAGAGATAAACGGAAAGTCAGCCCAAAGACCAAGTGGGTAGGTGACGGCCAGGGAGATAATCCAGGCCAGTCTCCTCTATAGCTCTCTAGGAAGCTCCAATGGGCATTGGTCAGAAAAATGGGAAGAAAGGAGACAAGGAAAAGGCAGAACGACAGAAATAGGCAGAGGGCGAGACAGGGAGAAGGGGAGAAACAGTGTCCAGTGTCCAGCTAGGCAGGTGACGGTCAGGGGATAAACCAAGGCCGATCTCAATTAGCTGAACAGAGGAGCTCCACCAGGCATCGGACAAAATGCTCAAACTCCACTGTCCGGGTAGGGGTCAAGTGTACTCAGGGGAATGTCAGAATAGTGCGGGTGGGGGGGGGGGCCATAGTCAGAGAAGATTCTAGACGTTCTCTTGAGGTCAGGCACAGTCCTGGCAGGGTTTTGTAAGTAAAAGTAAAATATCAGCAAGGGGGAAAAAGGTCACCACTGTTGGCCATATTGGGGTCGGGCATCCTGGGACCCTTATCCACACCTTGAGTGTGCCGAGAATGACAGAGGTTAACAGGGAAGGGCCAGACTCCTAATAGTTCTTAAAAAGGACACTAGGTCTCACCATTTCCCTCCACAAGGGGTGGGGGGGTGAAAGGGGCAGAAAAACGCATCTTCCTCCACTGGGTCGCAGGCCACCCCTCTGGATGAAAGCCTCCCTGGAACTGTTGAGACAAGTGGGTAGTGTACTCCCAGGGAGCCTGGCTTGTGAGATAGCTCACACTGTGGGTACCCTCTTAGGGTTAGGCACCTGCAATGTGTTCTTAAGCCCAAGAAGTCAGCGCCCTGGCTTTGATGGTCAGGATAGATTAATTGAGGAGTGTGGCACAGCCCCAAGTGCTCCCTCATGCAGCGTAATTGTTTGTGTACTCATAGTCGCCTGGTCTGCCCCAGATCGGCGCCATCTTGGGGTCAGGCACGGGGTTCCCTTGACAGGCCCAACATAGGTCAGCATTCTCCAGCCTCACTTGAGTCCCACTGTAATGGGCTTTACACCGGGACACCTTGCACCCAGCAGAGGCGCCCGCCTATAATTTATTACAGTTGAGTTCAGACATCACAATGCCTGCTGGCAGAGCCAGCAGCCAAGGGGGAAGGCAGGACATGGACATGGAACATCAGTTTTAATAGCGAAAACAAAACCTGGATTTTCCTGCTTCTGCTCTCGTTTTTTCTGACTGAACAGTGATCAGAAGAAGGGAGCTATTTATGGTAACTTGTTTATTTTTTGCACGCTTTAGAATATCTCTGTCTCCGTCTACACGTTCTAAGCGATGGCATTTATGAATCTGACTTGTATTGAAGTAATTCTAATATGTTTTGCAACAAATATCTAAATGTTGCTTCAGAGTAGTTAATTTTGCTACAGGTTCTACTTTTATTTTTCATGTTTAAAAGCATCCCATCTGTTTCATACCTAGAGCAACACACAAAGGATTTAAGTAGTGTGTAGGATGGATGATGGTGTGACCATGCATTATAAGGAATACATTACCCCCTACCATACATTATAAAGCTATTGCAACTCACCTCTAAGTTCAATGACCTTACAAAGGAACTCATTTTGTTGGTTTTTACTATCTTTACATTGTACAGCTTTGGATGTATGTCCAACCCATAGCATGGGATAGCTTTGCCTATGTCTGTAGCATGTTTAGCCGCCGACCTCGAGCTGTGTAGCAGTTGTGTAGCATGCATTTTAGTGTCATCTCAGTCTCTTGTGGGCTGTTCAAGTGGTTAGGGATCAGTGGTATTGCAATCAGGTTCTCTCGATTGACATAGTGCATTTTGAAGTGTGTCCTTTGCTTATTGGTAAATGCCACAATCAGTATGTCACAGGTCGGTAAGGCCTGTACCTGTGAGAAACCTTGGTAGGACAGCGACAGAGCTCCAGTGTCCTCCTTGGATTGCGGATTGCGTGAACTTTTTGGATGTTGATGGTCGTAGGCGGTATAAATGGCCGTGGATACAAGTTAGCACAAGGGGGTGGAGGGGTGTAAGAGTCAATCATGTGAGTGTGTTAAACCCTGGTGCATTCACATTTTTCTCTTTTATTTATATTAAGACACCATTTAGATTGGTTATGAGGATTTTTGGATCCTCACTGAAATGGCCAATTTTATGCTGTAGTGGAATGAGACAGTGGTAACAGTGTGAAGTAGGGTAATGTATTCTGTTAGATACATTCCCCGGGGTTGTCTCATCACATGTGTGAGCCCAATGATCTGTCTGGTAAACTGTTCTGTTTGGATACATTTTGTAAATGCTCATGCTGGAGTTAGGTCTACTCTGTCATGAGGGTGTGTGCCTGGAGTACTGCTTCCTGAGCTCTGATGGCATGCTCGTCTGACCTGCTTTTGCTTAAGTTAGGGCTTTCCTGTGGTAAGAGAGCGAATCTGTTCAGGGAGAGTAGGAGGCTCTTGTTTCAAGGTGGTGTGCAATGAGGGACTCTGCCCCTCCATTAATCTTAGGCAGATCTGTGTGCAATGGGCATTCGACTTGTGATTCGGGCAGAGCATGGTGTACTGCCACTCTGCTGGGTTTGGAGGGGGTTTGTATGGATTTCATATGAACTTTATTTGATAGGTGAAGAGCCACATATAAAGCACACTGGACAAAATCAATGCTCAGACACTAGATTGACGAGGAACCTGAAGCTAGGAAGTATCCTATAGTCCACCTTGCTGATCTCTTCCTGCCCCAGTGGTCTGCTCTGCTACTTACAAGCACAATAGAGAGTCCACCTCCTGGAAGCCAAGTCCTCCACTGTGCTCCTGCGTTCATCCTCATGATCATTGGAGATGAAGTAGAGCACCTGGCAGATGTTGTGGCAAATGCCCTTTATTAATCTTGAGAGCTGCTAAAGACCAGTCCCACCATCTCTGTGTTATTGGGAAGCACGGTGGAGACTGAAATTAAGCCAGTGTAAAATAGCATTAGGGGCCTCTCTGTTCAATGAGGCTGATCTTCTTGTTTAATGCAATGACCTGGGCAGTGGTGCATCCCATAGGAACAGCATTGTGCTCAGTTCCAACATGGCAATGGTGCATTTTCATTAATCACATCATGTTCCATTCTGAAGCTAATGCTTGGTTACCATGTCTGTGACAGTACTTTTTTGCAGAAGGTCTGGAATTTGCAAGGAAGAATGCAGTGATTTCTGCTCAGATTTCTGGGACTTCTGCATTACCATTATGAATTTTACAAATATATATTGCTGTTTTAAGGGTTGCAAAGCATGAAACTGTTAGCATTCGCTGACCGAAGAAAGTAACAGTTGGCAAAGTGTAAACTGTCCTCAATGGACTGCTTCTACCCTGCATGTGGAAGATGAGGACATAAAATAGAGGCAACAGTACTGCTTGTGGCACCCTAATCCCTAGCCTTTTAAAGGGGCATGAATCATAATGCAAGCATATTCCTAATGTCCTAATGTGAATGATGGGATGGAGTTGTGCTAACCTATACAGGACTTCATCCCAGCATTTGCTACTTTATGCAGGCCAGATGCCGATTCTTGCCCCATTATTATTAATAAGATGGGCTGTTTGTTACTTTCTGAAAAAAAGTTATTTTACGCTGCGAAGCGTCTGAACATTCCTTGCTCCTCACATAGTGAGGCTGGTCACAGTGTAATATCAATCACTGCACTCCAACAAGTCTCTTTGTACATGAGGATGGATTTGAAGCATTACATGCTTACCTTTTATCCTGTGTATTTGTAGGACTGGATTTTTATCAAATCTGTGATCTATTTTGAAGTTTTTTGTGGTAAAATCAAATTAATATTGGTCTCCAAGATGCTAAGTGGCCTACATAATCTACTAGACCAATTTGATGAACACCGTACACATTTTAACTGTATTGAACTGCATAGGAATAATTTCAAGTTGGATAGCATACCACTGAAGTTAGTGTACAATTATGTACTTGAGCATTGGGGTATTAACAGACATAGAATGGAAATGTCAAGAAACCTCTATACACAGTGTATGAGTGTGACTGCAAGCTTTCAGAACGAGCAAGATGGACGAATGGTATCCCCTGTCTTGAAAGTTAATAAGGCACAGTGGCAGGATTCCTCACTTCAAGAAAAGAAATCTGTATTTACATTAATGTCACACCATTATCCCTATGCAAGAATAGCTTTTTAAAATGCATTTTCAGACTACCACCGCTTAGTATCCCCACAGTTTTATTGTTTATGTACCTTGACATTATGGATTTTGAATCTTTTATCTAGTCTGTAGTGTTGCTACCAGTGGGGTGTACCACTGGAGCACACGCCCCCTCCCACTGTGTGTACAGGGTCCACCCCTTGAACGCAGGGGCGCTTGGTTGGGTCCAAGCGTAAGCGTGGACACGCAACGAGAAAGCAATAAAAGGCCCAGGGAGCTGGGCGTGGCAAGTTAGTTACCGCCACCAACAGTAACTACAGTGTCCTGTGTCCCAATCATTTAGGCCGAGGCCAGGACACAACACTGGCGACGAGGTGGTCTGCAATCCACCCCACAGCTTTACGGCGTGCCCTTCCGGCACCACCGCGACCCAGGCGTGATCCGCTGCACCTCGCCGTGCACAGCTACCCGTGGCGTCTTTCACCGGGGACCCGGCGCTCCACTCACCGATGCCGGTCTGAGCCTCCATGCCGGTCTGAGCCTCCATCTGCTTCCCGAGCCGCTGCCTCCCTGGTCGCCACTGTCAGGTACCCCCGTGTGCCCCCACTGCTCCGCGCTGCCTTTGGCCCTGGCTGCACCGCTGTGCTCGGCCCGGATCCCTGTCGGCCGATCGGCTCCATCGCGCATGCGCAGTGTGCTCACGCTCCGCACTCCTGGCGCGCAACGCGGCCGCTCGACACTTCCTCACGCTTCTCGTGTGAGCACGGACCCTGCCGACTCTCACGCATCTCGCGGATCAACGCCCAAGGCCACTCCTGCCTGCTGGCTTCCATTTCCACGTGCTTTCAGCCTCCCCAGTGCCCTGTGAAGCACATTCTATCACCTGTTGGTCAGTGCCTCTGCCAACATGGCCACCGTACCGCATCTGGAGCCTTTCGCAGTCACAGGAAGCCCCCCTCTCAAGCTGCCAAGTGGAAGAAGTGGGTTGAACGGCTGGAGAATTATTTTGTCGCAGCCAATATTGCGGTGGGGCGTCAACGCGCGATGCTTTTGCACCTCGGAGGTGAAGCCATCCACGACATCTCCAAGGACGTCACTGAGGATGCCCCGCCCCACACATATGCGACCCTGCGAGACGCCATCACGAGGTATTTTGAGCCATTCACTAGTGCTGACTACGAACGCTTTCTGCTGCGCCAAGCTCGCCAACTCCCTGAGGAGTCTGTGGATGTATTCTACGCTCGGCTCAAGAAATTAGCCAGCACGTGCACTCTCCCGGATGCGGCTGATGAGATTCGCGCCCAATTTATACAAGGTTGTGCCTCCCTGAAGCTGAGAGAGAGGGTGCTTGAGACGGACGCGATGCCCATGCGCGACATCCTGGCCATGGGGCGGTCCAAGGAACTATCCAAAGCACGTGCCGCCCACATGGAACCGACCCCAGCGACGACCATCAAGACAGAACCCGTGTGTGCCATCAGGTCGCAACCCACAGACGCCCGGGCGAGAAATCCCAAGAAAGGGCGACCGAAACCGAGCC
The DNA here is from genome assembly GCF_964261635.1 of Lissotriton helveticus. Classification (NCBI taxonomy): domain Eukaryota; kingdom Metazoa; phylum Chordata; class Amphibia; order Caudata; family Salamandridae; genus Lissotriton; species Lissotriton helveticus. Next base: position 370,712,872 of record NC_136059.1, read on the forward strand.
AATCCGCCCACGACCAAGCCTGCATGTGGTGCGGAGGTGCTACCCCCCACAAAGGCGCCTGCCCAGCCCAAGGTAAGATCTGCAGCGCGTGTGGCAAGGCAAATCATTTTGCAAGTGTCTGCTTATCATCCCAGCGGAAGAAGCAGAGTGGCCCGCCCAGGAGAGTACGGCAGGTGGCGCCCGTTCAGGACGCATCGAACAGCAGCGACATGGACGACGACGAGGAGGACGCCAGGACGGTCCACGTGGTGCGCATGCTCAACACCCTAGCAGCCGCATCATCGTCCGAGCCAATGTGCACTGTCCAGGTGCATGGCCAAGCACTCAGAGCCCTCATCGACACCGGCGCTACGATAAACCTCATGGCTGCCAGCGTCTACCAATGCCTCGAAGACGCCCCCACGCTTCACCCCACGAGGGTACAAGTGTTTGCCTACGGAACCAGGCGCCCGTTGCGCCTGTGTGGAGTGTTCCAGACGACGGTAGCCCACGACTCAACGCAGCTGCCAACAAAAATCTACGTGTCCCAGGAAGGATCAGGTTTTCTCCTTGGTTGCAAGACAGCACGAGAACTCGGACTCATACACTTTGCCCTAACAGTGCAAGCCCAACGTCTGGACCATCTAGTCACAGAACACTCCTCGCTGTTCGAAGGCATAGGATGCCTACGTGGCCCCCCCGTCCGCCTCCACATTGACCAGTCGGTAGCCCCTGTAGCCCTCAGACACAGACGGATCGCCTTCCATCTCCGGCCAAAAGTCGAAGCTGAGCTAAGGATGCTTTAACACGCTGGTATCATCGAACGGGTGACTGGCCCCACACCGTGGGTGTCCCCCATCGTGGTGGCCAAAAAGCCGAAGCAACCCGACGCTGTGAGAATATGTGTGGACATGCGCCTCCCCAACCTGGCGATCAAGAGGGAACGTCACCTGACACCGACCATTGACGACATCGTCGGAGAGCTGGCGGGATCAAAGTGGTTCTCCAAAATGGACCTGCGATCGGGGTACCACCAGATTCCCCTCCATCCAGACTCCCGCCCAATAACAACTTTCTCCACCCACGCAGGCCTGTGGAGGTACACGAGACTTAATTTCGGCATCTCAAGTGCGGCAGAGGTGTTTCAGAACATCATTCACAATGTCCTCCAAGGCCTCGACGGGGTGCTCAACGTGAGCGACGACATCCTGGTACATGCCCCAACACTGGAAGATCACATAGCACGCCTTCAAGCAGTGTTCAACAGGCTAAAAGAGAGAGGGCTGACACTCCACAAGGACAAATGTGAGTTCCTTCGCAGAGACATCAGTTTCTTTGGATATAGGTTCTCCGACCATGGAGTTGGCCCCGACCTGGACAAGGTCAAGGACATCCACGACGCTCCACCTCCCACATCGGTGACAGCCGTCCGCAGTTTCCTAGGCATGGTGACATACTGTGGACGTTTCATAAAAGATCTGTCGGACCTGACAGGGCCCCTCCGCGACCTCACGAAGTCGAATACCACCTGGGTGTGGGGCCCGGAACAGCAGGAGTCGTTCACAAAAACCAAAGCAGCCCTATCAGCTGATACGACCCTAGTCTATTTCAACCCACAACACGACTCACAACTGCTGGTGGATGCCAGCCCCACTGGCCTAGGAGCAGTCCTATCGCAGCGGCAAGCATGCGGCGAGTGGGCCCCCGTAGCGTACGCCAGCCGCACGCTGACACCTACCGAACAACGGTATTCACAAATTGAACGTGAAGCGATTGCCATCCTATGGGGGTGCCGCCACTTCCATATCTACCTCTATGGACATCCCTTCTCAGTGGTCACCGATCACAAGCCCCTCGTACCGCTTTTCCAAGGTTCGTCCTCTCGCCCACCACCGAGGATCGAAAAATGTGTTCTGCAACTGCAGGAGTTCCACTTCACCGTAGAATACCAACCAGGCACGCGGAACCCTGCGGACTACCTATCAAGACACGCCCACCCAGTCACCGAGGCGGAAGCTGCGGAAGCAGCGGCCACGGAAGAGTACGTCCGGCTCATCGTCGAACGGTCAAAGCCGCGTCCAATGTCCCTGGAAGAAGTTGCGAGTGCCACAAAAGATGATGACTGCCTCCAGATCGCGATCCATGCCATTGAGTCCGGCGACTGGAAGGCCCTGCAATGCCCCGCATCATTTCGCACTCTGGACGCCCAAGCCATCCTGAAAGCCCTGTACCAAGTCAAACATGAACTGTCCGTCTCAGCTGAAGGATGCCTCCTGAGAGGCCTGCGCCTTGTATTGCCCAGCAGCCTCACCCAGCATGCTGCTCGGCTGGCTCACGGATCTCACCAAGGGATCGTCAAATCCAAAAACAGACTCAGGAGCAAATTGTGGTTCCCCGGACTCGACAGAACCGTCGAGGAAGTGGTTCAAAGCTGCCCGGTGTGCCTTGCAACAAGCCTACCTAACCCTCCGGCACCGATAATCACCGAAGAAGGGCCAACATCCCCGTGGGTACGAGTGAGTGCAGATTTCGGTAGCCTTCCCGGGGGCAAATACATGCTTGTCGTGGTAGACGATTTATCCCGATACCCCGAGGTAGAGATTGTGACGTCGACTGCAGCAGTGGAAGTAGTCCCGAAGTTCGAAAAGATCCTCGCCACACACGGGATTGTGAAAGAAGTCCGCACAGACAACGGACCCCCGTTCAACGGCAGCGAGTTTACAGAATACCTGCAGAGCCATGGCATCAAACACAAACGGATAACACCAAGATGGCCTCAAGCCAATGGGGAGGTCAAAAGGATAATGAGAACTCTGAACAAGACAATCCAAATTGCAGTAGCTGACGGTCACTGTTTGGAGCTGGCCATATACCAATTCCTCCGTGAATATCGCCAGACCCCACACTGCACTACAGGAATTGCCCCGAACAGACTCTCCTTTAACCGGGCGGTTGCCGACACCATCCCGCACCACCCCATGTGGGAGCTAGCCCCAATCCCCAACAACAGATCCATGGAACAGCGCACCAAGAACAATCAGGAAGCATCCCGAAAACGGAGAGCCGCAGACAGCCCCATCCAAGCTGGAGACACCGTTCTGGTGAAAGACCGCCATCCCGGCGGGAAATTCCGCCTGCCATTCGAGCTGGATCCCTGGAAGGTCACCGAGGTAAACGGGACAATGATTACGGCCGTCAGAAACGGAGAAGTAGTCACAAGAAACATTTCCTTTTTCAAGCAAGTGCCAGAGAGAAGGCATGACACAGAACAGAATGACTGGCACGTTTGCCCACCGCGCGGACCATCAGGACCGACCACAACTGGCACCACGACCCTCCAAGCAAGTGATCTCATACCGAGCGAGCCTGAGACAGAAAGTCCACCTGAAATTCCCAGCGCCGCTGGGACCGGAGAGGCAGAAGGAGCACTCCCAGACACGGCAGAAGATCGCAGCCAAGCCAAATACAGCTTACGCCCGTGCCCCAAGCCTTCCCAGAGATACCGGGACTTTGTGGCCCAGTGCTGGCGGTGAAATGATCCAGATGGGTGACCTCGCCGAGAATGAAGTAAGACTGTTCCGTTTTACATATGATGAGTTATAAGTTTTGTCAGTAAATTCAGAGACTGCACCAGAGACTGTCCAGCGGACTTTGTCAAACATAACCGAGCTGCTATCACAGTGCCCTCGCTGACCAGAGTGACTTTGGTGTATTTCTATGTTTCCTTGTTGTTTGTTTTATCCCTAGGTAAAGGAGGAATGTAGTGTTGCTACCAGTGGGGTGTACCACTGGAGCACACGCCCCCTCCCACTGTGTGTACAGGGTCCACCCCTTGAACGCAGGGGCGCTTGGTTGGGTCCAAGCGTAAGCGTGGACACACAACGAGAAAGCAATAAAAGGCCCAATGAGCTGGGCGTGGCAAGTTAGTTACCGCCACCAACAGTAACTACAGTGTCCTGTGTCCCAATCATTTAGGCCGAGGCCAGGACACAACATAGGCTAAGACTGCTTTTGTACTGAAAGTATGTGGTACGCTTGTGCTTATCCATTATAGTGAGGTCCAGTGTTATGTACTTGTGTCCGCATATGGTGGGTTCTGTGCTTGGTTCAGGCATTTTTGCGTCCTCTTGGAGCTGTTACTTTTTCCCCTTTTATGGTCTTCTCCAGAGCTTAACATCTGAAGCCAAACGCACATATATATATTGTGGCTCCAGGAGACGTCATCCACAAACACAGCCAAGGTAGCCTGACTGAAGTGTTTTAGCTGAAAAGTGTGCATCCGAATTGGAGTCTTATTTGCACATGGTTGAGTCTGTGCTGACAAAATGAAAGGGACTTAACCAAAACCAGTTCCAGTACCTTAGCATGTGGACCCACAACCCCTGTCTGGGACATGAGCATAAGTTGGACCCAAACCACCTTAGTTTCTTTCAGTTCCAAGTTCTTCTTGACCAGTGAAGAGAGTTCTGCAAACTACGTGAGCTGCAGTGAGACCAGGGATGGTTTCTGCATGGCAGCCAGTCTCCCTGAGGTGAAAGGACACCACCTGAAGTACATGCAGTTTGCTAGAAAGCTGTGGATCTGCCTAGCATATATAAGCCTCCCTACTCAAAGAAGGAAGGAGAGTGTAGGAAAGAGCCTCTTTTGACATGGTTAACTCACACTTTTTTGCCTGATGTCTGATGCACTTTTGAATTGTAAGTGCACGGAGTCCCTGCTAACCACGTACTCAGTGCCAGATATCCTTTCCCTAAAACTGTACCACAATTGGCACAAATTTTGTTTCCCCTGTAAGCCCCAGTAAATGGTACCCCTCATACCTATGGCATGGGACAGAAGGAGGTCGCTTAGGGGCCCCTCACCCCGATCAGGTGATGCTGCTATTGCAGGCCGTGTGTCCAGGTGCAGGACAAACCAAAGAGTCAACATGACACACAGCCCTGTGTCTCATGCCACCCCCACACTGCACAAGATATATGTAAGCCGCCACTACTGCAGGCCTTTAGCCCTAAGGCTAGGTGCACTATATCCTATGTGAGGGCCTATCAACGTGAACAGATGGATCCCTACAATATCCAGTCCATTCAGTGTGTGGTAAGTGAACAGGGAAGCCATAAAGAGTACATGGGCTGGATACTCATCGACATGAGCTTCCTAGCTGCATGATGGCTTCCTTGATTTCTAAGATGTTGTCTTAATAAATCCTCGCTGATTCCAGTATTGGATTTAATAATAAATTCACACAGGAGACCCGGCTAGAGGATCTCCTGAACCCTACCCAATACTAGTGTTGTCTCTGTCTAGTTGTAGCCATCCTGCCATCAACAGACATGTTTCTGGACCCTTATGTAGAGAGCCACAGCTCTGTGGATCTAGAGATAATGCCTGCTCTGGGCAGAGGTAATCACACTTTCTCCCCTGCAAGATCTGTGTCGGCAAAAGCAGGAACTTCAAAGGACATGACACCTTTGAACCCTGCCCCCATCCCTCTGCTGTTAGAAGCAGATGGTTACCCCTTTAGTCCTGCTCCACTTTTGGCGGGAGGACTGGTGGGAAAATTAGTTAAAGTAGGAGGTGGGTCTACCTTCACCCTGTACCACCCCTCAGGTGGGGCAGACGAGGTAGACCCCACGTTTCACTATCCACCATCTTAAGGATGTGGATAGTAGCCTATTAGGAATATGGGACTGCCCACTCCCCACATGGAGTGAGCATAAAGAGGGTGTAGGCACCCTACTGGAAGGCAGTCCATTAGCTACTTCTTGGCCTCCCCTAAAAACACCCCTAACTTCAGTATTTAGGTGCCTCCCAGAGAACTTGACTTCAGATTCCAATGATCTAAACAAGTCCACGAAGTACAACCATTGGCGGACCACAAACTGAGCCCTGCTGCACAAAGAACTGGTGCAAACCCTGCCGACTGCAACCAGATATGACAATTGGTACCTGCTCTCGTTCCTAAAACCTGCAAGGCCTCCAAGAAGATCTGGAGCTCCTGCAGACTGCATAAATTACCAACAACTTTCCTTTGGGCTAGAGGCTCTAGTCCCTTATCGCCAGTAAAGAAACCGCTGTGGTTGAGGACCGGCACACTCAGCGCCGGCACGACTCACCACTGGAAAAGAAGCATTGCAGCTTCCTAGGCCTGTTCACCAGTCTGGTGGAATCGACCCCTGCACAACTCCAACACCTCGAGAGATCCTCTCAGCATAACGATTGATGATCGAAACAGCCCCGTTTCTGAGATCCCATACCCTCTTGCCAGTGACTTCGATTGCATACCTCAGTAACGTTGCCACCACCACCTGCTTGCTCCAAGGTGGTCTGCTCTGTATCACACCTGTGGCCTGCGGGCTGCCGGTGATCTTTGAAACTCCTTAGTGGAGTCCTCCTTCCAGTGACAGCAATAGTATCTAGGTCGGCATTCCTCCACTATCCAAATCTACAGAAGCCATCCAGCACCTTGATCGCTGGGTTGGCGGTGTTATTCATCCATTGATCTACAGTGACCTGCTGCCGGTGAACCTAATGGTAACTCTGTTGGCGGTCTACTGAACTCCATTCAAGTTATACGCTTCCATTACTTTCTCTGCCGACCGTGGCTGTAAATATTTGATAGTATCGACTGCAGAGTGCCTAGATACTGAAAGTACTGCATACTTTGGTGAACAACCTTTACAACGAAACTTTTACAACGCACTACCATTACAACGCGGTCATTACAACGCAAACCATTACAACACATTGCGCTGGGGGGCGCTGTAGGATAGGGAATAAGTTTAATTAACTATCCAACACCTTCCCTAGTGTCCACGGGGACTGGAGTTGGAATAGTAAATTAAACTATTCACTATCCAGCACCCCAAAGCGCTATGCATTGTAATGGATTGCGATGTAAAAACCGCGTTGTAAAGGCAGGCGGTGTAATAGCCTGCGTTGTAACGTCATACATCCGCATACTTTGATCGGCACTGCATTTCCCTCCATAATTAAGTCTATGAAGTATTTATTCAAGTATTGAAACTGTATAAAGTATATTTCCAACTTGAAGTCTTGCTTTGCCAATAGATATCAAGAATCTTGATATTTTAAAACAAAATTGGTCTCGGCTTTACTCTTGAGAGTGTGTCACATTTATTGCCTCTTTGAGTACAGCAAATGCTTAACACTGTCATTTGATAAGCCTAACTACTAGCCCACACTACCACAAAAAGAGAGTTAGTATTAGCTACTTGTTGCCTCTATCTTCCTCTGGAGATTTTTTGCACTCTACCTAGAGTACTTTAGTTTAGTACACTGTACAGAGAGGTGGGATCTTACAGACAGTACCTGGCCTTGCAGAAGGAGAGGTTGTTGAGGAGGAGGAGAAGCCCAGCTATGTCCCCAGTGCCCAGGATTGAAGCCAGTGCTGAATTAAATCATGTGGGATCATGGGAAGGGGATGAAGAAATTAAAACCAGAACAACAATAAGCCATTAGCACTTCTGCAGCATGCCTGGAGGACTGGTTCTCTGCTGCTGACTGATGCGCAGCATTTACTACAAAGAGCTGTCATCACCATCGAAGTGAAAGACCTATCCCTCAGCCAGAAGATCAGGGCTGACAAGCACTCACTGATCAGGGCTGACATCCTGCTCGCCTCCGTAGCTCAAGTGATGAGCCTGACTTGTACACCATCCAGCACTGCAACATTAGTGTGTTACCTGAGCAGGTTACACATGGATTGAGCTCGAAAGACTAGGAGACTGTATGTTGAACGCAGAAGGATAATCCCGCCATTTGTAGGTTCACCTTTTGCCAGTGAGAAATATATGGCTCAATGAGTATTTGATCTTACCTATGAATTGTCAATGTGATTATTGCTTAGTAAACTTGCAGCTGTGCCTAATCTTTGCCAATGGCTATGTCCCTGAGAATTCCACATAAATATTGGGAGGGGCACCCTAGAATGAGAGAGGGCACTATAGAGAGTGTGGTGCTTTACTAAGAGCCTGTAGGTGAGATTGACTACCCTGGTAGCTGACCCCCTTCTAATTGTGTAGTATTTCCTTTTGTGGAGATATTAAAATACTTTCTTTTACTAAAGCCTGGCACTGGGCTGGGTAGTGATATAGTGTCTGTTATTTAATTGTTTGAGTTCTGAGTCTGTTCCCCTCTCAGAAGCCTTAGACTGCTAATCCTCACTACTCAGAGTTGGGGTTTACATGGCCCAGTTTTCAAATACATAGTAAGACAGACCCTGGAAAACCAGTGGCATTACAGTGGCGGCTCCTCCACAATGGTGGAGGAGTGCCGCCCCACTGCCTGGCTCAGACCCAGCAAATGTAAAATAAAATAATTCTCTAGCATTGTTTTATTTTTCTATTTGCAGGATCTGAGCCAGCGCTGTAGGGAGGGGCATGGCCAAGGCATTGGAGTCGGAAGAGGAGTGTTATGTGCACTCCCTAAGTGCGCATATGTGTTTGGCTGGCTGTCTGAGGCCGGCCAAAGCACACATGCGCACTTAGAATTCTCCAGCCCGGCTGCATTGAACAACTGGGCTGGGGAAACCCTACTGACTCCCTGGTCTGAGTGGAGTGTCTTTCCAGCCCACTCAGGTTAATCCACGCTCTGCTGTGCAGCACGGGGATTGGATGGAAGTCTGTCCCAGGGGCTGCTGGGACCAGGAAGAGTAGAGGAGGTGCTCTGTGGGGGGAGGCCAGAGGCTTCAGGTAAGTTCGGTTTTTAAAAAATATATATATTATCACTAACACCTGGAGGAAGCTGGCTCTGTAAATACTATACCAAAATAAGGTATAGTGTGCACAGTCAAGTGGAACCCCAAAGGTAGGCAGGGGTAAAAGTAAAAATGCCTTACTCTCTATTTGTGGTAGTGTGGGCGAGCAGTAAGACTTTATCAGAGGGTACTGTTAAGCATTTACTGTACACAATCAGGCAAGAAATTATGTCACACTCAGACTGAACTCAGACCAATTTGTTTGTATACACATATTATTTAGTTATATTTTATTTTCTAGAGCAAAAGCAGGCCTGGTACAGATAAGTATATAATACTTTGCTAGAATATTGCAGTGAAATACAATTTGAATGCAGTTGGATTGGTTTACAGGTAAGTCATTTGTTTATAAAACAGTTGAATTACTTTTTAGATTACTTTTCAAGTTAATTTTTAAGTTACTTTTTCTACTCATTGTGATAAGCCTAAATATCACACTGGGACATTTCCTAGAGAAAATGTAAGTAAATTAATTTTTGTACATTTGCAGTTTCTTAGGTCTTCATACAAACCAACCCCACACTTAAAAGATTTTTTACAGAAAAGCAGTCAATGCAGTCCCATGGGAGAAAAAAGTGTTATTGGTTTAACAGTAAGTACGTAGGTTTTGGAGTTGGTATTCTAGGGTTATAACCAGGGTTCCGCCAGGGTCAAGGATGCACTCTCAAAGCACCCTCAGCGGCACCAGGGCGGCTGGGTGTAAAGTGCTGTAGCCCAATGTTATCCAATGGGGTATAGGACACCTCCGGTTGCTGGCTGCTCACGAGCAGGCCACAAGGTTGTGGGAGCAAAACTCCTGGACTTAAACTCAGGGCAAAGGGGGTTCATGTTAGCACCCAAAGTGCACCCACAGAGGCAACGGGGCGGACGGGTGCAGGGTGCTGTTTTGGAATCGGGTGCCCTGTTGTTTTCAATGGGAATTGCCGGTTTTGGATTTTGGCTGCAGGCACGGTCCAGGAAATCTTCCAGGAGGAACTAACAGCTGGGCAGGTAAGTGGGTGGGCTCTGGGATGTAGGTGCACCTCAGGTTCTCTTTTCCAGGGTGGAGGGCGGCTGGATTCAGGGGTAACTTTTGAGGTTGGATTTCACCTTACTGGGCCACTTGTGGTTGGAGGGGTCTGCGTGCAGAGGCTGCAGGCAAAGTCAGGGAGTCCTGGAGGGGTCAACCCATGGTGGACTCTGACTCTGGAGCACTGGGGGACCTTGCTGGGACCAGTGTGCCACTCAAGCTCCGGCTGTAGGCGACGGGTGCAGTGGTGGTTCCAGGGGTTGGGTTTCTTTGTCTTCAGCAGGCTCTGAGTCTTGCTTTGGAGATTCTTTTGAACAGAGCTGCTGTACTTAGGAGATCCAGTCTGTGTGGAAGCCAGTCAGTCCTCCCAGGGTTATTGGAGATCGCTGGTTGCAGGACAAGTTGACTTTTGGCGCAGGATCTCTGGAAACTGCTGATGGGCCGGTAGGGCTGGGGCCAAGTCAGTTGTTCTCTGCAGTCTCAGCTGTTGGGCCTCTTCTTTTGTCCTTCTTCATAGGTTGCGGGAAACTGCCTTCTTGGTTCAGGGCTCTCCCATAAATAATGTTTTAGGGGGGCTTTTTAGGGGTCTTGTAGTCAGTAGCCAATGGGCTACTGACCTTTGGGTGACTACACCTTTGGTGTGCTCACCCAATGTGGGGTAGTGGGCACAATCCCTCACACTGATTGGAGAGTGCCTGTCATCTGCATGATGACGGGCACTTAAGAGTGGGGTTCACCTCGCCTCCCCCACCTGAGGGGTGGGGTTGGCAGAGGTGAGCACACCTTCTGGGCTGTTCTAATTTTTCCCGCCTGTCTTCCGACTGAAAAGAATGGGAGACAGGAAGGGGGCCTGCTACGGATAGCAGGAAGGGGGGCCTGCTACGGATAGCAGGAAGGGGGGCCTGCTCCGGATAGCAGGAAGGGGGGCCTGCTCCAGATAGCAGGAACGGCTGGGGTCACGTTACAAAGGCAGTAAAGCCTTTGAAGCTCCCCTGCCACAAAATGGCTCTTCCTGAACTGGAGGAGGTGTGACCACCTCCACCCAGGAAAGGCTTTGTTTCTGGGCTCAGGGTCGAAGGCTCCCACCCCAGGGGTCCAGAAACATGTCTGGTGGCAGGCTAGTGTGTACCAGTCAGGGAACCCCCCAGAGGCTGGTCGTTTTTTAGGGGGCATCTCTAAGACGCCCTCTGAGTGCATTGTATAATAAATCCCACACTGGTATAAGTGTGGGTTTATTATGCTGAGAAGTTTGAAACCAAACTTCCCAGAATTCAGTAAAGCCAATATGGTGCTGTGGAGTTCGTAATGACAAACCTCCAGACCATATACTCTTTATGGCTTTACTGCATTTACAATGTCTAAGAATGGACTTATACACTGTAGGGGTACAGTGCTCATGCAACTGTATCCCCACCAGTGGTATAAGGCACCCAGCCAGAGGAGTGCCTTACCTATACCATAGGCAGTGGGCTGCAGGCATGGCACACAGGTATGTGTTAAACTAAATAGAAATGGGAGACTCATCAGGTCTCCTAAGGCAGGAGGCACAGCGAGAGTGAACATTCACCAACTAATCAATGTCAAGAAATCTTTTTGTCATTTAATTCTTTAAGTTCCAATTCAATCCATAGTCAATTGTTGTCCATTCGTATTCCAACAAGTAGTTCAACATCTGCTGATCTAGACTTTTCCCTCCAACATATGGGGATTCACCGCGCCTAGTAACGCGATGTGATTAACATGACCCAATGCATTTCAGGCATCCTAACGCCCTTACTCAGGGGTAACTACAATAGAACAAATTGTTTTTAAAATATACACCAACAATATCCAGCCCAACTCAAAATAATTGTGTGCACCTACCATCTTTGTACTGAAGTACACAGGTATGTGTGCCATGTCAACTCTTTCACTTTTCACCAAAACACACAGGCTGCAATGGCAGTGAGTGTGTGGTACAGGACCTCTAAGATTAGCACAATATGTGCTGCAGCCCTTAGAGGTCTTCCCTGGTCATAGTGCCGTTGGTACCCATGGTACCTTTTACAAGCAACTTACATGTGGCTTAGAGGTGCCAATTGGGGGCACAAAAAGGTAGAGTTTTGGGAAAGAACACAGGCCCTGGGAATCTGATTGGCAGGGACCCAAGGCAAATCAAGTCAAAGTGCATCAGAAATCTAGCAAAAAGTGGGGGGGTTCTGCAACAGAAACCCAGCTTCCTACAACACCCCCCTGCACGACCCCTACCGCGTTCCCTTCACCTGCGTTCTCTCCATCCGCCTCACCACTCTTTGTTTGTGGCGGCCACCACTGAGTGGCAAAGGATCCCCAACTCTATAACTGTTGCCCAATATCCCAGTCTGACTAGTGGCCCCCTGAACGGGGTCAGAAGCCGTCTGGATAGTTATGCATCATTCCATTGACTGTTGATGAAATGTTTTTAAAATTACTGTATGTATGAAAAATTCTTTGATATACTTTGTATTATATTTTATTGTAGTTTCATGAGTCATTACCTAAAATAAACATATTACTGAATACTTTTTGCGACCATTTGAGTAGTCACTTAGCGCTTCATAATCTGGGTGACCTTTAATGTTCAGGAATGTTCATTTCGCTGAGTCAAAGCAGTCTGTTGACAATGTATTTGGCTGTGTGCTATATGGTTTAGAGGTTTCTGGTGAATAGCGGTCAGCGAGTTTGTACAACACTAGAACATTGTTCGATGATAGATTATATTATCGAGTGGCTGGCAAAATCCTATGATGGATTTGTAAGGAGCAGTATGTGTATGGGTGGGTGGGTGTGCCAAAGGATATTGCCATGAGCTTTGTTTTGTGTTATGTTTCGAAGCATCTTTTGTCTAACGTGTTTTTGAGTGGTGCTGTGTGTATGTGGATGTAATAAATGTAAAAGTGCCATCTGTCGGACGATATCACAATAACTTTCAAAACCCCAACTGAAATCATCGAACAAACATTCTAGAATGTCTATTGTTGGGGACTGTTAGAGGTTTCGTACAAGCCAAAGAGAAATGTGTTTTTTCCCCTCTACACTAGATAGCTTCTTTAAGTTAACATTTCAATGGTTGATGTGCGCCTCGGTGAGAGGATATATATTTGATTATTATGCAAAAAAATAAAAAGGTATTGATTATTCTTTATCAATCTGTTCCTAATGTTACAGATCATTTCCACCCTGGCATACAATACAAATTTAGAGTGTATGCTTCTTATGCGGATGGAGAACGTTTAATGGAGAAAAAGACTGGCTATTCTAAAGAACTCGGTAAGTTGAGATACATTTATTTCTGTCATTCACAGAATTGTTATTTGGGCTTTCGAGGGTCGCTATTAACAGCATTCATAGAAGCATGGCAGAATAAGAATGGAGTACATTTACAAGCCTCTAACGCCACCGGAGCATCACTTTTTCTTACGCTCTGATGGCGTTGCTGCATACCCCATATTTATAAGGTGGTGTTAAGCCACCCAACGTGGCTTAACGTCACCTTGTAAAATGCCCCTTTCCACAGCAGTCCACTGCAGCAAAGGGGTGGGCAATGGGAGTCGCAGTGGGCATTCCACCGCAACACCCATTGCTTTTAGACGCTGCCCCATATTTGTAAGGCTGGGGTTGCCTCAAAAACTAAGGCCAGACAAAACCTGGTCTTAGGATGGCAATAAGAGGAGAAATTATTAATTTCTCCTTGTATTTTGCTCTTTCTATGTGCGCTGCATTGTGCAGGAAACACAGAAACAGCAAATCACATTTAAAGATTGTGTATGTCCAGGAAGGTGTCCCTTCCTCCACATAAACAATTGCCCCTGCATCGCAGGCACTCTTGCAACATGGCGCAAGGGTGCCTTGCGCTGGCGCTAGGCAGCTTTTTAAGCTCTAGGGAAAATGCAGGGGAGCGCTGTATTTTTATAGATATGGCGCATCCCTGAGTTTTGAAAATGTCAAAGCGTGGAATTGCCAAATTTTCTGCTACACCGCTGTCCAACATTTTCTTGTACATATCCCCCAATGTGTTTTATCACCCAGGCTGAAGAAAGCAGTGCTTGTAGAAGACCATGCCATGTAGCCAGGACTACAGGAATTATGTGATTCTGCGAATGCTGAGTTTTCTGCATGATAATGAATTAACTATACTTGCCACATAATCCACCCTCTGATGAATAATCTGAAGGTTTCATCCAAAAAAATGTGTTTGTACCGAAAATGGATCAAAGGTTACTAAAAAACTCGTTGCATAGTCACAGACATTTTCAAATGTTAACTAATTATTTTTTTTTGTAGCTGATTGCTGCATTCTTGTGTGAATCTAGTATTACAACAAAGTGGAACTTTATCCAGACAATATTTATGTATGTTAAAATGGCACAATAGTGAAATGATGCTGCTACAGAATATGAGGCATTACTCTGCATAATATGTATTTTATTGGTGTCTATTTTAGTCAACCCTGCCATATACTGTGGTCCTCCATAGTTGCAGTGGCCCTGAATGGAGCCTTTTCCGATGCGATTAATGGATACTTTAGCCACCTTTAATTTAGTTAAGTGCCTCTATGAGACCTCCCCATACAGCTGGCCATGCTATAGTTGGCATATTTTTCAAATGTAGAGTTAAAACCTGAATCTCTCCAGCCAGTGTTATGGTCAGATCATTTCCTCCTGCCTTTTGTGTGTCAGTTTGACTACTTAAAGGAACCCCGACCTTCCTCGCCACAGAATGAGAACAGGGACTGGAAATAGGGTGCCCTTGGATGAGTTAAGCAGAACCCTGCTAGACTCGATACCAGTTATCCCCAGTTCTGCCAATGAAGGCGACATTGCGATTAATTCAAGGCTTAGGAGGGTTGCTCCTCGTGTTGCCGCCATTACGGCAGTAAGAAAGGCTACTAGATCCGTTCAGCATGCTGGTTCTCGCAGGAATTAGCTCTTGAAAGAGAAGCATGTAAGAAATTAGAAAGAGTTTGGCGGCGTTCGTACCAGGATGCTGATAAAGCGCACTATAGAATGGCCTTGAAATCTCATCTTAGAAACCTTAAGAGGATTTGCAGATTCTTTTATACGTAATGCATTAGGGAAGCTGAGTATGATGTGAAGGAGATTTTTTAAATCGTGGCCAACTTCATAGATCCAAAATTTACATCTCCCTGTTGGAGCCTAGTCAGTCCTTATGCTCCCGACTGAGTGACTTTTTGGAGGACAACGTCCTCAAATTTCAGTCTAATCTGTCAGAGCTGAATAAAGCTCTGGGAGAGTCAGAATTAAGACACCCAGTGGGTTTAAGTTCCCCTCTGACATTGTTACGTTTTTCAGCGGCATCTGTGGAGGATGTGATTGCCTCTTTTGTGAATTGTAGGTCTGGGTCCCCAACAGATCCCATTCCGCCTCACATTGTGAAGTCTATCCAGATAATATTGCTCCCTAGTATCAGGAACTATTTACGATTTCTCTTCGTTCGGGGGTATTACCAGATGACTGGAAAACAGCCAATGTGATACCTTAATTAAAAAAAGGCTAATGCAGATCCTGAATCCTTAGTTACATTTAGGCCAGTCTCATTACTTCCAGTTGCTTCTAAAGTGCTGAAGAAGTTTGAAAAACAACTACTCACCACCTTTCTGACATAGAATAGCTTACTTCACCCCTCTCAATCAGGCTTTAGAGCCCATCACAGAACTTAGTCCACATTGTTAGTGGTTTCAATGTCCATTAAGTTTAGTTTGGATTCGAGCCTCAATGTGGCTCTGGTGCTCTTGGACCTGCCAGCAGCATTTGATACAGTGGATCATAACAACTTGCTGTACAGGTTAGAGCATTTGGTGGTAACAGGGTCTGCACTGAGCTGGCTGGACTCCTTCCTGGAAGTACATGAGCAGGTGGTTTGGACGAACCCATATGCCTCAGGAGGAAAATTGTTGAAGTGGGGGGTGCCGCAAGGCTCCTCCCTTAGTCCCACTCTCTTCCACATTTACCTGTCCCCTTTGGCATATCATATTTGGTGGAATCCTGCAACATCAAAATCATCTCATATGCAGATGATACTCAACTCCTGATTATGTATGATGGGGATATTGCAAGGGTTGCATTTGCTAGTCGGATGTACGTTGTTACAACGCATGCTTTTACCACGCATGCTGTTACAACGCAAGTTTTACCACGCAAGCCATTACAACGCATTGCTTTGGGGGGTGCTGGATAGTGTATAGTTTAATTTACTATTCCAACTCCAGTCCACGTGGATAGTAGGGAAGGTGTTGGATAGTAAATTAAACTATTACATATCCTAGAGCGCCCCCCAGTGCAATGCGTTGTAATGGTTTACGTAGTAAAGCCTGCGTTGCAAAAGCACTGCGTGGTAAAAGTTGCGTTGAAAAGGATGTTCCCCTTGCTAGTTACATGGTGGCCCTGCTTCACAGGCTGTAGACCAGTAGATTGCAGTACAACCCAGATAAGATGGAGGTCTTACTATTTCTGCGGGATCCCCTTCCAGGATGGGTTAGGGCCTGGCCTGACAGTGTTGCCTCTCCGCCCACGCCAACAGCTGTAGCAAGGAATCTGGGTGTGATGTTTGATGTAAACAACAGGGGGGGACGGAAATGGACAATATTTAAAGGGGTCCAGTGTACTTGTCCAGGACACAAACAAGAAAGGGTGTACACTGTTCCCCTGGGGTTTGACAGGTAATAAGGTCTCTCTCACAATAAGCTGAAAGTCAGCTAGAGGGTGTGGGGGGTGTGTGTGCCGGGTGGTCAGCAAGTTCCTTGACGGAACTAAGGAAGCCTCACACAACTGATGAGCTGGATGACATGTCTCATTCAGCCTACTTGGGATGTTGTTTATATCATCGGCTTCCTGCTCCTGCGTCAGGCCGGCGCTGCAATGCCCGACGGGTAACAACGAATGTCACTCTTTTGCGGAGGTCTTTTGTTCCTTTGCCGAGATAAGTAGAAACTTGTGAGGCTTAAAAAGTGAGGTAGTGAGCAAAACGGTGGAAAATTTAAAAAAAGTTGGATAGTCCACAGGGAAGTCTTTATTCAGGTGGTTAGCCACTTTATTAAAAAGTGTAGGGAGGGGTACTGAGGACCAACGTGACTATTGGTGTGGCCTCATATCAACCCTCCATTTTGGTCCCTTTTTAAGCCTCACAAGTTTCTACTTATCTCGGCAAAGGAACAAAAGACCTCCGCAAAAGAGTGACACTCGTTGTTACCCGTCGGGCATTGCAGCGCCGGCCCGACGCAGGAGCAGGAAGCCGATGATATATACAACATCCCAAGTAGGCTGAATGAGACATGTCATCCAGCTCATCAGTTGTGTGAGGCTTCCTTAGTTCCGTCAAGGAACTTGCTGACCACCCGGCACACACACCCCCCACACCCTCTAGCTGACTTTCAGCTTATTGTGAGAGAGACCTTATTACCTGTCAAACCCCAGGGGAACAGTGTACACCCTTTCTTGTTTGTGATGTTTGATGTCCAGTTTCATTTGGGGTACAGGTATCATGAGTAGTGAAAGCGTGTTTTTGGAATCTGCGCATGTTGAAGAAGTTTCTCCACCCGCTTTCCCACGAGGCCCAAGTTACAGTAGTCAGGTCTCTGATTTTATCCAAGCTGAATTATGCCAGTGTCTTGTACCTTGGTCTACCTAATCCAGGTTATGCAGAATATGGCAGTTCATTTACTTTTTGTGATTCCAAAATGGATCACTGTGTCATCAGTTTGGGGAAAACGTCATTGGCTGCGAGTCCGACAACATATCAAGTATAAAGCTCTAATGCTTACACACCAAGCCCTCCACAACAGAGGACCTATTTACATGAATGAACGCATGATGGCATACAGCCCAGTAAGGCTTTTGCAAGAGGCTCCTTCTTTACAGTTAAAGCAACAGGTTTGTGGAACTAACTGTCTGAGTATTTGAGATTTATCTCTGAGGAAGCTCTAAAAGGAACTGAAATGTTTTTTTATTTAGTCTAGTAATGATTGGGGTGGGCATACTCGTAGTGTAGTGCTTTTCTGGATGCCTAAAAGCGCCCGGCCACTCTTTGGAGTAGCTGTGAGTTGTAGAAATATTTTCATTCATTTATTCATGGAGTACAAGCTAACCCCAACAAAGCTTTCAATTTATGTATTTAGTGTTTTATATAGCGTGAGTACAGCACTGTCTGTAGACAGAGCACTTTACAACCATAATAAAGGAAGGTATAATCGATAACAAAGTCATTGAGGCAAAATGTACATAAGCAAAAGATCAGAAGAGAGTTAGGAGGACATAGTCAACAATAAGTATTGGCATAGGCAAAGTCAGGTAGGTGTCAGAACTGCGTGAAGATTGCTGGTGAAAACAGGAAACAGCACATAACTTTGGGGTATGGGCAAAGGCATGATGAGAAGCAATGTCTCATAGGTAGGAAAAAGTTGTTCACGAGGAAAGGGAGGCATGACCTCAGTGTGAGAGGAATTTGTTGGATGGAAGAATTTTTACTTCTTTCCTGAATATGGAACTGGATGCATTTGCAGGGCTACAGAGATTACAACCAAATACAGTTCATGAAAAGTATAGTTATTGCTCATGCCATAATCAGTGGTGCTAGGTCATAAAGATGTGTTCCAACTAATAATGATGTAAAACATCAGCAATTTGAGGAACAACACAGCCCTATATTTGAAATGAAGGAACCATTAGATGAAGCTGTTATGGACTAGATGAGCAGGAGGTCCAAGGCACAGGTAAAGAAGCACAGAGGATGCATTGTGGAAATCACACTCTGATCCTCGAGCGCTAAAAGGCAGCATGCCATGGTCAACACCAATGGCAGAAGCTGCTTTGGCCTCTGTTATGAAAAACAGATGTACAGAAACGTCAAGAAATAGAGTGCGAAGGAGGGACCCTCTGGAGTGGGTGGGGATCATTACTAAACCACAAACACAGCAGAAGTGAGGAACGTGGAATTTAAGGAATTCCCTCTTGCAATTAGCAAAATGTCAGAGACTACAACTTATGTGGCCATAAAAGGTAATATTGGCAACCACTATGCCAAGTGCCATGCATAGTGGATTGGACTAACGCATTTAGTGCCTGTACCTCACATCACCACACTGAATTTCAATGTTGAGCATATTTAATACTCTTAGGGCCTGAATGGCTCGTTATATTGTGACCTTGCACAAACCCCTGTTTACGCTTGGATCGGAATTAAGAGTTAAAAGGTATTAATGCATCAGATAATTATTGAATGCGTTAAATACCTCAAGCTTCTTAAAATTTCATCAGGTTAAACCTGTCAAAATTTAACAAGGGAAATGTGTATGGTATTTACCATACCTTGCTGGGTTGAACACCAAAATCTGCATGTTATGCCTCAATTACTCATAATAGGTGTTATTTATTGCACCTGATAAATCGCATACCCTTGGGTATTGTGATTTATCAGGAGCAATAAATTACACCAAAACGCGTAGTCAGGGCCATTATCTCTCTCTATGGTATTCCTTGCTTAAGGTGTTCAGGATCTCTAAAGCAGCTGCCAGGTGCCTCAGGCAGGCAGAATCCAGAGCCAAAGAGAGCTGAACCAGTTGCCGTGCATATAGTGTCATGACATAACCTCCCATAGGCCTGACCTGCTCCATCACAAGGCTTCAAGGACACCTCTCTTGTCTTGCATACACTCTATGCTGCACTTGGATTGCCCGGCAGGAAGCAGAAAGTCATGGGCATTTTCTTGAATTTGTGATGCCTGCATAGACTGGCGCAGTGCAGGCCAGGGGTCATTGGTCACATATGCACCCGGTCATCCATGACTATTTAATACAGCCATAATCAAGTAGCTTTGGAAGCGCAGACTGCCATCCTTAATACCTTTCACTGCTCTGTGACTGACAAAGACCAACCACGACAATCCGAGCCCATATAGCCCTGTCGCCCAAGCAGAGTCTGGCCAAGGTGAACAGAGCTCTCTTTGTTAAACAAAAATAGAATTTTATTGAGGTTTCATTATATAAGAAACAATGCTATTTGTGACATCAGCATTTAACAATAAGCAAGGCAGTGCAAAATGAAGTTGTGCTAATTCAAATGACTAGCCTTAAGTGGTTCAGTGCAACAATATTGCTACAATATAAGGAAGAGTATACATGTTCTTCAAAACTATGCAGTGATTTTTGCACTAGTAAATAGGATCAGAAGGAACCCCAGATGTCCTAGGGTTATGATGTGGGATGTAGTACCTCTGTGTATATTTCAAGCTGGGCTCTGCAATATATCAAGTTTGTAGCCATTCTGTTGTTTTTGACGCCGGGTTATTCATTCAGGCTATTGTCACACGTCTCTTGGCTAGTAGTTGAGCTATACTGACAAGTCATCACACAGTGGCGGGAACATAAGCCATGGCTCCCAGCAATACAAGAATCACTTTGGGTTATGAGGGATACCTGCAAAAATGTGTAATTTTGCAAATGAATTAGCCCAGTTCACCCTCATGGCAATAATACTATGTAGGCAAAGCCCAGGTTCAATTAACCACATTGTTTACAAGCAATACTAGTGTTCTGGGTGAATTTAGCCATGCATTCTAGGATGTAGTAATAGCATTGCATGACTTTAAATTGTATTAATTTATTTCTGTAGATAAACTGTACATGCTTGCCTTGAGCACAGCATTAGGTCCACACTTACTCTGGTATCTGGGTACCAAAGTCTCTTTCCCACTCTTGGGAGAGGGAAGCAGGATTCACCTTGTGATGCAAAGACGGGGACAGCATTTTCAGTAATCTAACTGGCTGCCAATTTTTCTATAGCTCAATGGCAGTGATAATGCCCTTCCAAGATCAGCCCATCTGTGTTTCCTCATCATCATCAATCAGTACTGATAGAGCAAGGTTATTCACCCCTTGGGTATCCAGGCACTGAGGTCTCGCTGGTATCAGTTGAAAAGCCAGGTCTTGAGTCCCTTTCTGAAATCCCTGAGTAAGGGTGACCTTCTCAGGTGGAGGGGTAGGTCATTGCAGGACTTGGCGTCAAGGTAGGAGAAGGAACAACCTCCACTGTAGCTTCAGCGAATGTGGGAAACATGTGCAAGGGTAAGCAAGGTGGAGCGCAGTTACCTGGCAGGTTGGGGGAAGTTCAGGCAGTGGGTAATGTATACTGGTCCCTGGTTGTGGAGGGCCTTGTAGGTGTGTGTCAGCATCTTGAACTGGCTTCTCTTCTGGATGTGGGTCCATTTGGGGAGGTTGGGTATGAGCCTGGCTGCTGCATTATGTTTCATATGGAGTCTCTCGAGGAGTTGGGTGGTGGCTCCTACGTAGAGTACATTTCCGTAGTCCAGCTTGCTGGTGACAAGGGCTTGTGTGACAGTTTTCCTGGTGTTGATGGGGATCCATCTGAAGATTTTCCAGAGCATGCAGAGGTGTGGAAGCTGGCGGAGGAGACTGCGTTGACCCGGCACTTCTTGGTGAATATACTATACTGGATGATGACGAGGTTGCGGGAGTGGTCAGTCATAGAGGGTGTGGGTCCAAGTTTGGGGGCACACCAGGTGTTGTCCCACAGGGAGGTGTTTTTCCCTAAAATCAGCACTTGTGTCTTGTCCGTGTTGAGCTTCAGGCAGTTGGTCACCATCCAGTCGGCAACTCTCATTGTTGCATTGCAGAGGTTTCTTCTGGTGGTGGTGGGGTCTTCCATGAGTAAGAGGATGAGTTGGGTGTAATCCGAGTAGCATATGATGTTGAGTCCATGGGTTCTGATGATGTTGGCCAGGGGTGTCATGCAGGAGTTGAACAAGGTAGACTGAGAGAAGAGCTTTGAGGGACGCTGTAGATGATGCTCTGGGACTCGGAGGTAAAGGGCAGTAGGCAGATTCTCTGGGTGCGTCCTGGGAGGAAGGATGCAATCCATTTGCGAGCGTCTCCCCAGACACCGACGTGTTGGAGTCTTCTGATGAGGGTGTAGTGGGATACTATTTCAAATAACTGAGAGGTGGAGGAAGATCATGGACATTGTTTCACCCCAGTTGAAGAAGGCTCTGATGTCATTAATGGCGGCAATCAGGGCAGTGTCGGTGCTGTGGTTGGCATGGACGCCGGATTGGGAGGCATCAAGCAGGTTGTTTCTAGGTGTTCAGTGAGCTGGTGGTTGATAGCTTTCTTGAGGACTTTGTCAGGGAATGGGAGCAGCAAGAAGGGGTGGTAGTTTTTGAGTTCACTGGAGTCAGCTGAGGGTTTCTTCAGGAGGGTCTGACCACTGCGTGTTATCATGTGTCAGGGAAGGCAGCCATGGTGAAGGATGCATTGAGAATGGAGGTGAATGCACCGCTGATTTCTTTGTGTCCAAAGTTGAAGACGTGGTGGGGGCAGGGGTCTGTGTGTGCCCCAGAGTGGAAGTAGGTCATAATGGTTGTGGAGGTCTGTATGTTGAGTAGATTCCAGGAGGTGAGTGGGTGGCTGTGAGTGGTGTCCATAGGTGTGAAGAAGTTATCAATGTTGGTGGGCTGGCGAGCAAGGTTGCTGTAGATAACATATCTTGTTGTGGAAGTAGTCGCCAGTGAGTTGCAGAGTACTTGGGAAGGGCGAACCATGTTCTTGGTGGCTGAAGGACAGTAGAAACTGATGATGCTGAAAAATTACTTGTGTGGTTGGCACTTGCTTCTATATGGTCTGTCAGGGTGTCTTTTTTGTTTCTTTGAGGCATTGGTGGCATTAGTTGAGAGGTGATTTCAAGGTGGCACGGTCTGTGGGGGGTCTCTGTTGGAGAGCTGTTAGACTTGGCATCTTTGGCATGGTTTCCCCTGACTTTTTGCCTCTACCTCATATATTTTTATTCTGTGCTGGATTTCGTTTTTGCTGGCTTAGATGCTTTGGGCACTTTGGCACTGCTGATCAATGTCAAAGTGCAAGTGCTCCATATGTAGATTGCTATTGCAATTGGTTATCCCCGATTGGCACAATTGATGTACTGGTAAGTCCCTAGTAAAGTGCACTGAGTGTGCCAGGGCCTGTAAACCAAATATTACTAGTGGGTCTGCAGCACTGATTGTGTCACCTACATGAGTAACCCTGAATAGGTATCTCAGACTTGCCACTGCAGTGTCTGTGCTCAGTTTTAAACCGCCATGTCGACCTGGCAAGTGCACCCACTTGCCAAGTCCTACCTTTTCTTTTTCGCACATGTAAGACACCCCTCAGGTAGGCACAATGTACCCCCATGTGCAGGGTGCAGTACATGTTAAAGGTAGGACATGTACAGGTGTGTGTGACATGTCCTGATAGTGAAATACTGTCAATTTCGTTATTCACTATTGAAAGGCTGTCGGTCCCATAGGATAGCATGTGAGATGCTTAGTAACATCTTACACGTATAACTTCCCACTGGGACAAGATAGTAGAATAAGGCTCTTTGAACTCAGAATTTAATAACATCTTTTAGTAAAGATGGTTTTTAAATTGTATGTTTGAAAATGCCACTTTTAGAAAATAAGGGATTTTCTTGTTTAACCATTCTGTATGCCTCTGCCTGTTTGTGGATAGAGTGTCTGGTTTTGGAGTGACAGGGGCTGGGGATGTGCATTCACTGTAGACAGTCACTGGGGGGTTGAGGTGTGCCTGACCCTTTCTGGATGACTCAGAGCTGAGCTAAATAGACCTTGGCTGCATTTAGAGTAGTGGGAGGAGTTTTACTTGCACCTGAATAGGGCCTGTCTCCCTTGCACAATGCTGTGTCCCCCCATCTAGTCATACTACACCAGTGAGAACAGAAATGGTTTGGACTGGGCTGAGAGACCCTTGCACAAAGAAGAACAAATACAAAATGGGGTATAAGTAGTGGACCTTAAACCCCAGAACTTTAGATCACTTCTGGACTCAAGAGGAATCTTTGCCAGGGAGCAAAACTGGAGAGCTGTGAAGAGGAGTACTGCCCCTTTCTTGTGTGCTGTGTGGGGTTTGCCTGCAGTTGCTGCTTCTGCCAAGGAAAGTACAAAGACTGGAACTTTGCTGAAAAACCCGCTTGAAGAAGAATCTCCAATGGCTTGTGCGTGCTGGCCTTGTGTTCTGAAGTTTTAGGGATGCAAAGACTTCACCCCCAGCTCCTCTGAATTCTACTGCTGAGAGTTCTGACCTGCTAGGAGGTAACTGTTCCAGTTTGACCTCTAAAGGTTATTACTGCTGTTGGGAGCTGGAAGAAACTAAGAAAATAGACCCATCACCCTTCTTGCAGCTGTTTTTCCAACGCAGCACCTCCGTATGGGAAGAATCTCCACGCACCACCACCGTGCCTCTGCAGAGATGACACAGTGCCTGCTCGCAACTGCAAGAACCGGCGCATCGTGGGATCATGGCTGAAGAAACTGACGCAACGCTGATTGTCGCTGCCACATCCACCGCTAACACATCCCGGATTTTCACGCAGGTATCAAGTGCAGACCAGAACCATCCTGGAATCGACGCCTCACTTTCCCCTACAGTCCAGATTCGACGAATCACTTCTGTGTGCAGCAGAACTGTTGCATCCCCTGCCCAATGACTCAGGAACAGACCCTTCCCTTTATTTCTTGACGCTTACCTTCTCTGCGGGTGTTTGGCCTTGTGAATTTTGACGCATCTGCAACTTTGTGTAAAATCACGCATCTGTGGGTTCTTATGGACCAAGTTGCTTGAAACCCATATTCTTATTACATGAATGATGGATTTTTGTTGTTTTGGTCTTTTGTTGTTTAAGATAAAGATCCCTTCTTTTTCTAAACTGGTGTGGTGTCCACTTGAGTTGTTATCACAATATTACTGTGTGTTTTGAGTACAAATACTTTACACATTGCCTTTGGGATAAGCCTGTCTGCTCATGCCAAGCTACCAAGGGGGTGGGCTGGGGTTATCTGAAGTGTGTATCCCTCTTACCCTGACTAAAAGCGAGGATGCTTACTTGGACAAAGGTCCATAACTCTGCCAATTAGAGACCCCATTTCTAACAAGTGCCATCGTCTTTGTAGTCACTTGCATTTATGTTTAATGGTCCAGAGTTCTGGTGTGTACAAACTGGCATGTTTTGTGGATCTGCTGGTATTTGCAGGCTTTCTAGGGGCAACTCTGTTGGAGATCCAGGCAGAGAGATGTTCTGTGTGGCCTATTCCAGTTCAGTTGGGGTGTCAAGCCTGATGGGATTGAGGGCGTTTGTCCAGTGGGTCTCTGTCACTTTGTTCCAGCTGTATTGGGAGGAGCTCGGGGGCTTGCTGGTGGTGCCCTTAGGAACCTGTGATGGTGAAGGCGATGATGGCATGGTCAGTCCAGCTGGGTGAGGCCAATGTTACTCATGCTTTTCTGGAGGTTGGTGGAGTTGGCTACTTTGGGGTCATCAGGGTGGAAGTTGAGGTCGCCGAGGAAAATGTAGTGCTTGTAGTGGATAGCTAGAGAGGCAATGAATTTGGAATTTGGCAGAAGCCTGGGTGAGGTACTGGGAGTCTGTAAGCAAGGGTGTCTCTGATGGTCACCTTGGCGTCAGTTTGAAGTTAGAAACTGTGGTGTTCCGTAATCAGTATGATGTAATCTTCGGTGGTGGAGCAGCGGAAAGTTTCCTTGTGTACGATAGCGATGTTTCCTCCATTTTTGTTGGTGCGATCCCGCTGTATGATCCACGCCCACTCTCTCTGGCCACGCCCCTTTTTGGCCCTACTAATTATGTGCTTTGCGCGGACGGGCGCAGCGGGCGCGCCGTTTGCGCGCCGAAGGCGCGCGTAAGGCAAGCCCGTCTGCGCCCGTCCGCGACCAGCCGGGACCTGGGGCCATAGATCCTGCCCAATTCGTGTCCTACACCTCCGCTCAATTATCCGCACTCATGGCTCCCACCTCTGTCCCTCTCCCGTTAGCCTTACGCATTGCTTCACTCGGCATCTCTGCACCTTCCTGTTCAACTCTATCCCCCTCTTCTTTACCCTTCATCTCCCCTCCAACGGTTTATCAGGCAACCCCTTCCCTTCCACCGTCACCCCCTGTAGCCTCGGCTCTTCTGTTAAACACCCGGTCAGCTGTTAAGCATCAAATTGAACTCTTTAATCTTCTTTCCTCAGATTCCCCTGATTACCTTTTTCTCACGGAGACATGGTTTTCTTCTGATTCTCTCCCCGACCTTCTAACTATCCTTCCTGACACACATTATGCCCTCCGTGCGGACCGACCGGCCAGTAAAACCGGCGGTGGAGTGGCAATGATTATTCGGTCTACGCTGAAGTTTCAGCTTCTTGACCACTCTCCTATACCCAACGTGGACTTCCTGGTCGCTCGGTCCACCAATCTCATTGACCCCCTCACCTTTGTCCTTGTCTATCGGCCCACTTTGCCTATGCCTCAATTTGTTCCCCTTTTTCAAGATATCTTGGCCACTTTATCAGTAAACAACTTGGCAGTTGTCCTATTAGGCGACTTCAATTACTGGCCGGACGATCCTCGAGAAAGCCCAACTTCTAAAGATTTTTCTGCAACTCTTCACTCTTTAAACTTTATTCCTCACCTCTTCTCATCCACTCACGTTAAGGGTCATACCTTGGACCAAATCTGGTCCCTGCGTTGCCCCCTCTCTGTTCTCTCCACCCTTCCCTGTCTCTGGTCAGATCACTTCTTAATTTCTTTTAACATTCCCCTTTCCTCTCATCCTAAAGTCCCGCGCCCCAAAAACTTGACAGCCCGCTGCTGGAATCAGACAGATCTCTCCCTTCTTTCTTCTTCTCTGGCCTCCACTACACCTGACTTGACCGACCTCTCCCTGGAAAATCAAGCTGATGCTGTTTGTGCTTGGTTATCCTCCTCCTGTGACCTCGTCGCCCCTCTTAAAAACATCAAATCTGGCCGGCCCCATGAGGCCCACAGATGGTTCACTAGTGAACTCAAAGAGTTAAAACTCAATCTCAGGCGATCAGAGCGCCAATGGAGGCATAACTACTGTTCTTTTCTTCGCACTAAGTATAAATCATTACTCAACGTCTACAAAAAAGCCATCACCTTGGCAAAAATGGAATACTTCTCCGAAAAAGTTGCCCGCTCTTCCAACAAATCCCGAGAAATTTTTTCACTCGTAAAACAACTTGCCACATCCGATCGTACTAACGTTAGCGTCGCCCCTTCCCTCTCATTTTGTCTTTCCCTCAACAATCACTTTATCGACAAAATTTCTGCTATTAAAGCCAATATTCCCGCAGTCTCTCAAACCCTGGTTATCCCCCTCTCCCCCCCCGCCTTTTATGTTAGACCTCTTCCCCCCCATCACGGCTGCACAATTCTCCGCTTTGCTGGTCAAGGTCAAATCGGGATCGCCAGCTGACTGTGTGCCGGCCCGGATCCTTCAAACCCTTTTTTCTCACTCTCCTGGACCCCCTCTCACACTTCTTAATTCATCCCTGGCCCTAGGATCTGTTCCCTCCTCTTTCAAAACTGCTATTGTTCTTCCTATAATAAAAAAACCTGGCCTGGACCCTTCTTCACCTTCTAACTTCAGGCCTATTTCCCTCCTCCCCTACCTGGGGAAGATTGTGGAAAGCCATGTCACCTCCTGCCTCTCCTCACACATTGAGAGGCATGGCCTCTTGGCTTCCCATCAGGCGGGCTTCCGCCCGGGTCATTCTACCGAGACGGTCGTCACTGCTGTCCTGGACGAGCTTAAGGGAAGGGCCGATTCCAACCTCCCCCAGGCGCTGGTGCTCCTCGACTTGTCGGCTGCGTTTGACACGGTTGATCATGCCATCCTTCTCGACCGTGTCAGCGCAGCCGGCATTAGGGGGTTAGCACTATCCTGGCTGAAGTCCTTCCTTCAGGGTAGGTCCCAGGCAGTCCAGCTTGCCGGCTTTTCCGCCCCCCCCGCCCTCTTGTGTGTGGGGTCCCCCAAGGTTCCTCCCTCTCCCCTCTTCTTTTCAATCTTTACATCTACCCTCTTATCTTTTCCCTCCGCGAGCTGGGGGTCTCCGTGTATAATTACGCTGACGACCTCCAGCTCATCTTCGATCTCTCCACTCCCGACTCCTCTTCCTTTCTTAGTTCCACTTTAATTTTCATTTCGGACTGGATGATCACGAACCACCTCAAATTAAACGGAGACGGAGCTTGTCCTCACTGGTGGCCCCTCTAATCCCTGGTCCCCTTCTCACTGGCCCCTCTCTTTAGGCACTCCCCCTACTCCAGTTCCCACTGTTCGCACTTTAGGCCTTAAAGTCAGCAGTGACCTTTCCATTCACTCCCAAGTTAGCGCTGTAATTTCATCTTGTTTTTTATCCCTCCGCCTTATCCGCAAAATTTCCCGCTTCTTTTCCACTGACGCCCTCAAATCCATCATTTCAGCCCTCATCACCTCCCGTCTCGATTACGGGAATGCCCTCTATTCCGGCATCCCCGCCTATGAAATGCGCCGGCTCCAGGCCATCCAAAACCAGGCCGCCCGGCTCATCTTTCACCTTCCCAAATTTTCCCACATCACGCCTGTTCTCAAGTCCCTTCACTGGCTTCCTGTACGCTTTCGTTCTTCTTTCAAATTAGCCTGCCTAGCCTTTTTAGCCTTCACCCACTCTGCCCCTCTGTTCATTGTTTCTTTGATCACTCCCTACACCCCCTCTCGCACTCTTCGCTCGTCCTCTCAACTTCTTCTTCAAGTCCCCCGCTACCATAAAGCCCGTATTGGTGGCACCCGTTTCTCGGTTCTGGCCCCTCAGTATTGGAATAGCCTCCCATTTTCCATCCGATCAATTCCTACTTACCCGGCTTTCCGAAAAGCATTAAAAACTTTTCTCTTTCTTCAGGCCTTCCCTGGTTAGTTCCATCGTTTGCAGTGCTGAATCCGTTTTTCCCCTCCCTCCCCTTTCCCTTTCTCCCCCCCCCCCCTTTCCCCCCTTTCCCCCCCAGCGCCAGGAAGCCGCTTGGCCACAGTGCGCTTAATTAAGTTCCTTTTTTCATTTCATTTTAATTTCATTTCATTTCATTTCATTGTAGTCTGCTGCTGCTGCAATGACAATGTCGGGCGTTGAGGAGGGATTGAGCCAGGCAAGGACAGACTGGCTACCGGGCGTTTTGGAATGCTGCTGAGCTGGGGGCTGATTTAGTTGATGGGGACCTGCGTGTGCTGAACGACATTCGTTTTGCTTTTTTTATTTCAAAGCACACACAGGTCTCCATCAACTAAATCAGCCCCCACCGCAGTGACATCAGCCCCCAGCTCGACAGCATTCCAAAATGCCCGGTAGTCAGTCCGGCCCACTGGTCTCAGTGATGAAAATCACACCAGGGGTGAGGGAAGTGATGGTATCCCAGATTTCGGTGACATGTTTGCAGAGGGACCGGGCGTTGAGCAGGATACACTGGAGCAGTTCCAGGGTGCTTGTATTCAGCGAGATGGGTATGGTGAGGGTTCTAATGCAGTGTTAAGTGAAGGGTCCTTCCATTTCCTAGACTTCTGGCTTATTGCTCTACTGTTTGGTGTAGTTTAGAAGAATGAAGCAAAAAAATTATTTTTCAAAGCATTGACTGTATCTCCATGACTGGGCCTGCTATATGCTAAACTATGAGGCCTATATCAATTGCTAAGTAAGACTGCATCATTTTAAAATGTTTATTTCTTGTGTATAAGGTCAAAGTTGTTAAAAAGCCAGAGTGATTAAATGCTAGCTCACTGAGAAATCATGCCATATTTCAGAAGGTGGGCTTTATCTCATGACTCCTGCCCCTCTATGCGAATGCTACTTTTGTATCTATGTGCATAGCTCGTGTTTAAGCGGACCCATGGAAAGCAAGATGGCATTTGGTGGACTTGACAGGGTACTTGGTTTTAGAGAGCTGTTTTATAATTTCGAATGACGAAAAGTGATTTCTCCTCTTATTTCCCACTTTTGAGACTCAACATGCAGAGATTTTCTACTTTACTCCAGCTGTTCCTCGATCATCCTGAAGTGCTGTCCATTAGTGTTGTAAACTTTAGAAATACCTGTGGTCTGAAGTAGCTGAGTCTCACATAAAAGTATCTTTTTCATTAACATACGATTAGACTCACCAAATGACACTTTAACCAGCAGTTTGATAAGGCTAGTTTAACAAATGTTAGCTGCATTCAAATTGTGCATCCATATACTTTTAATGGTGTGATTCACAAAGTTTTTTTCTTGTGTAAGTTAGTTATTAATTGCACACATTCAAAAATATTTTGTAATGCATGTCACACATATCCATTTTCAAAGTTACACCCTACTGGCATAGGGGTAATTGGTGAATTAAGTCTAGGGAACCACCAGAACTATTCCTAATTTTAACAGATGGTGTAGCGGAAAAAACGCTTTATTGAAAATCTATACTTTTAAAATATTACACTTTGTAGTAAACTTACACTTTTGATGTAAGTCCAGCACTGCACATTGCCAACCACTGGTACTGCAACAACCTCCCAAAGACAATAATGGACGTAGGGACTTACTACAAAAACGTACTACAAAGTGCAGTTTGTAAATAATGCCCAAACATTTTGGGCTGGCCCTCTTCAGCCACTGTTCTGTTTGAGTGCCATTCATGTTTTGCTTCTTACCGCAGGACAGCAGACACCATGAGGGGAATAAACTAGCCAACTTGAATATTTGTCTCTATTGTCCCGTGAGAGACAGCAGTTTGCCTCTTCACACATCCTTCCACCTGAAAATGAGCATACTTTACTTGTAGGGCTGGTGAGAGACTCCTTTACTTTTCCCTGCACCCACCTGCTACCCTGCCCATTCCTTTCACCTCAAAAACAACGATCATCATCTGCGATGTCCCTCATGGATCATCCTCAGCCCTACCCTGACATGACTCCACTGGCCAACATCGTCAGATCCTATGGACTCAACATAACATTCTATGCAGATGACACCCAACTCATCCTCTTCCTCACTGATGACCCTACCACCACCAGGACCAACTTCCACAACTGCATGACAAGCGTTGCCAACTGCTTGAGGCTGGCCATGAACAGGAAGGAAGAACTAATCTTTAGTAACAACAGCAACACCTGGGGCGACTCCTGGTGGTGCTCAGACCTGAGACCTTCACTCATACCCACAAACCACACCAGAAACCTCAAAATCATCATTGGTAACAAGCTTGCCATGAAATCGCAGATCAACGCTGTCTCCGCCGCCTGTTTTCCTCACTCTACGCTTGGTATGGAAGATCTTCAAGTGGCTTACCCTGCACACGAGACGCACCATAACAAAGGCCCTCATCACCAGCTGACTGGATTATGGCAATGCTCTCTACGTAGGAATTGCCCCACACCATCTACAGAGACTTCAAACCATAGAGAACGCCGCAGACACCCGACCTCAGGCAACATTACTGTCTCCCCATGCAGAAGTCCTGCAATGCATGTGAAGGAGCAGCAGTGGCAGGTGAATGGTCCTTCTGTTTCCTAGACTTCAAGCTGCTGACCCACACACTCAATTTTTTGTAAACAACAAGGGAACCCAAAGGTATAGCACTAGGGACCTTGGGCAATAACGTATTTCAAAAAACAAGGGTCCCTAGTAGTTCAGGGATCTTAGCAAAATGATAGACATACGCTCAGTAGTATGTATGACCTTTGTCCAGCCGGACAGGATTTTTAATTAAAGTAATTTACAAGGATACAGAGGAGTTTTTTACAAGGTGGGTGCAGCCAGCAACCCACAGGGGACAAGACAAAACAAGGGGATAAGGGTTAGAGCGAGCAAGGCGGTCTGTATACTAGTAGTTCAGTGAACAGACGAAAATACATTTGAAAGCATCATTGTATGCAATTTATACTGTTCTTTATACATATGACGCTAATATGTCGACGTTTCGATGCCCATTTTGAAATGATTGGCATCATCTTCAGGACAGAAAAATAATATGCATGTCTTGAAAATCTTTAGGCAATTTAAGGCCTACACATATATTATACATACAATTATTTTAGGAAAAAGGGGGAAGAAAAATGAGAGCAAAGGTAAGTACTAGTTTAGCATGTAACACATCTGACCAACCAAAACAAAAGTGCATTTTCAATATATTGTTCTGTTAGCAACAGGTGCCAATAAAAATCAAGTGAGGTCACATGCGATTTACGGCGCAGTGGGGGGACGGATGGGGACGACGCGTGAATTACGAAAGAGATATAATTCAGAAGTGAACGAGTTCCATTTCAGTTGCTGTGCCTACGTATTTACTAGAGAAGCACGTGAGGTAAAATGACAAGGTTTGAATAGTTTAGGCGATCAAGGCTAGCGTGGCGTTTCATGCCGTCAGTGCCGGGCGGGTATTTGGTGCGGACCTCCGGTGCCGTATAACTGTGGTGGAATGAAGGGTGACGTGCAGGTTGTTCCAGTTTAGCCTACGCCATGTTTATAAAAAGACATTGTTGTCTATGGCGCAGGCACCCGGTCAAGCTTGTTTTACATTTCGTGGCACTAGTCTCGAGTGAAACAAACATGCTGCGCAGTGGTGACAGACAATTATATGACATGTTTTCATGCGATTTACCAGATTTGGGTCCAAACAATGTCTAGCTCCAGGGGACAGTGCCCAGTATCAAAGGACATATGAAGGGATACTCAATTATCTGAGCATATCGCTCGATTATTTTCCTGCCAAAAGACGGGTAAAGAAGGGTAAATACGGGGTTTTAAGTTAAAAGGCAACCACATAGTAAGTCCACGCGATATAATTACCAAGCCAGGGCAAGAGAGCCTCTTCATAGGAGACCGGACCAATCGTGTCTCACTAGGGAAAATAGTGAAATTAAGTTATATTGAACTTACAATTACTGATGGATTTTAAAGTTTGTAGAAGAGGCGAGAGAGCAAGGCTGCAGCGAGTACTTACTTCCTGGTTGGGTTGCACAATGGCAATTCTGGGTTCAGATGGGCGGGGATCGCTGTGGTGCTCGTGGCTAGAGGGAGGATAAAATGGTGTTTGCAAATCGACAAGGGACTAGGCGTGAATAGCACGGTGGCCATTTTGGAGTGGGATTTGGGACAGTGTGGGGGACATTTTGGTGTGGGTAAGTGGTGAGTGGAACACAAATTGTATTAAATATTTACAAGTTTACGTATTTACAAGGATATACATAATAAAATCATGAAACATTGTAGAGACTTGAAGGAAATAAGAATTACGATACAATTGTTCAAGGATTCATTTGTTCAAAGGAGGGGTGCCCAATCCTCAAGGCGATTAAGTCCTGTATGAATACTGTTGGTACGCAGTATCCAATGAAGCTCCTCCTTGTTCAATAATTGTGAAACATCTGCTCCCCGAGGTGGTGGTTTTACCACGGTAATGATTGTCCATGTCAAGTCATTTTCAGTATGGCCTTTGTCCTTAAAATGTTCAACGAGGGGAGCATTTGGGGTATTGCATCGGATTCTACTTCGGTGTTGTCCGATGCGTAGCTTTACCTTTTGGCTAGTTTGACCGACATATATCAACTGGGCAAAATATGGCATACACTACATTGGAAGAATTACAATTAGTGAAGTGCTTTCTGTCAAAAGTGATTGTGCCAAAGGTAAAAAAATTTCCCTCGATGGTGAAGTCACATACTACACAGCTACCGCATTTAACATGGCCTGTTAGTGCCGGTAAACCCCATACATCGTTGATCGTAGTTTTTAGGTTAGGTTGCGGTAGGGATGCCCTTACCAGATGATCTTTTACATTTTTCGCTCTCTTAAAGGCGAAAATTGGGTGCTCCAGATTCAATGTACCTGCATTTAATACAGGCCAGTGTTTAAGGACACTTTTCCTAATTGCATTAGAGGCTGGGGTGAACGTGGTCACACACACAAGTCTGTCCTGATCTTTCTTCTGTTTGGGTTCTAGCAAGGTATCTCTGGGGCAGTACCATGCCCTTTTGAGAGAACGCCGTACTAGTTTTCTGGGGTATCCCCTATTTCTGAGCTTGTTGCTAAGGGTTCTGGCTTCAGAGAAATAGTCTTGTTTAAAATAGCAGTTTCTCCGGATACGGAGGAATTGCGAGTCTCTGAGGGCGCGGGGATGGTGACTGCTATAATTCAGCAAGGTGTTTCGTTCAGTGGGTTTTCTGTGGAGGCTGGTAGTAAGGCGGCCCTCTGTGTGTTTGATTTCTAGGTCCAGGAAGGGAATCGAATCTTTGCTCGTGGCCAGTGTGTATTTCAAGCCGTTACTGTTGTTATTTAACCAATGTAATAGGTGTGTTATTGATTCGAATGAGTCACTCCATATCATAAAGATATCATCAATGTATCGTTTCCACAGGGCAATGACACTGTGGAAAGGATTTGATTCGGTCAGTATACAGGATGTCTCTGGATTATCCATGTACAGAATTGCTAGGTTGGGGGCAAAAATAGCCCCCATAGATGTACCCCGTACTTGGCCATAGAATTGCCCTTCGAAGAGAAAGAAATTTTTGGTAAGGCAAATCTCCAGAAGTTGGAGGATAAATAAGGATGGGACATTGTGTGGGCGCGGGCGTGTGTTGAGAACTTTTTCGACCACGCGTAGTGATTCATATTGTGGAATGTTGGTGCATAAAGATTCCACATCCAGCGTACACATGGTGCTGGATGTGGGATCAAAGGGGTATTCCTCAATCATATTAATCATTGACATACTGTCTCTGATGTAACATAGGGTCTCCGGGACAAATGGTTTGATAAAATAGTCTATATAGTGCCCGAGGGGCTCCAGGACCGAGCCGCACCCCGAGACTATAGGACGACCAGGTGGGGATTCACAATTCTTGTGAATCTTGGGTAAGCAGTAAATTACTGGTACCCGAGGAGCCTTAGTATTTAGGAACTCATGTTCCTTTTTGGAGAGCTATCCCTGTTCTAGGGCATCATTGGTAACCTCAGAAATCAATTTCTGTATTTCTTCTGTGGGATTACGTGGTAGTTTGCAGTAGTGTTCGGTGTTAGCGAGTTGGCGATGGATCTCGTTTTTATAATTATCCATCTCCTGAATCACAATCCCCCCTCCCTTGTCAGCTGGTTTTATTACAATGGAGGGGTTATTTTTCAAAGTGGTCAGGGCTTTCTTTTCCTCAATTGTGATATTATACGGAATAAATGATTTTTGTTTTTCTAAAGCAGCAAGGTCGTTGAGAACAAGTTTCTCAAAGGTTGGTATTTCCGGGGGGACCATGCTGCCGGTGGGTGAAAATTTAGATGGTGGTTTGAAAGGAGTGTTCGAATGCTTCATGGGAGTAGGGTTCAACAGAAAAAAGCTGTGAAGTCTGATCTTTCTAAAAAATCTTAAGAGCTCAGTTTGAGCATCAATGAAGTTAGGGCGAATAGTTGGAACAAATGACAGGCCTTTCGTGAGCAATGATAGTTCGTTGCCCGTGAGTACGTGTGAGGTAAGATTAAAAATCGGTAATAAGGCAGCCTCTGGTTCTGTTTCATCATTTTGGGCAACAGGAATTTGGCTTCCGTCTACCATTGGTACTGTTGTCGGCGGGTGAACCGTTCGCCTGGCGGATTCTGGCGATTGGGCCATCTCTGTGGCTGTTTGGCTCTCCCTGCCCCTGGGGGTTCTGTTTGGCCTCTGCCTCGCCCTAAAAAATTCCTATGGGAGGGACCTGGGCTATCACTTGGATCTGATTGTTCAGATGAGTCCCCCGAGCTGTCAGAAAAACCTACAAAATGTTGTCTTCTGTTGAACCTTCCCCAAGGTCTTTGGTTTTGAGGGCCACTATAGGAACGGTTGATATAATAATCCTTATTTAAGTAAGGATATGTTCTTTCCTGTGAGAAATTTTTAATGT
Organism: Lissotriton helveticus; assembly: GCF_964261635.1. Classification (NCBI taxonomy): domain Eukaryota; kingdom Metazoa; phylum Chordata; class Amphibia; order Caudata; family Salamandridae; genus Lissotriton; species Lissotriton helveticus. The sequence goes on from NC_136059.1 coordinate 370,748,402, forward strand.
CTTTTTTGACTTTCGTGGCTTTCTTGTTAAATTCAAGTTTGTGGAATTCCTCAATAGTTTTGGTTATTTTATCGAGAAGTTTCTTAGCTTCAGTATTGGTTTTCTTGTCTTTAAGTTGTTGTTCTAGGTCACGAATTTCACTGATGACTTTTTCCAGCTCCTCTGTAGCAATATCTATTCCAAGCACCATCCAGTGCCTGGAACAGGTCGTGCTAATGTAGCTAAATCCGTTTAAATACTTCGGGTTGTCCGTAAAGACCCCCGGAATATTTCGAACTTGGAGACCAACTGGTATTATGTTGGCTTTAAGATAATCTGTAAGAAGTTTTATCATTAACATTAATCTTACTTCCTTTTTCTTTATTTTCTCTAGTTCCTCAACTAATGTAGTACCTGTCTCAGTAGGTGTTTCAGAGGAATCAGAAAGGAGTGATGGTCCTCCTAGAATTGTATTGATGTACTCAAGAGTGTAGAGGGGTGGGTGGTCAGACATGCCTGGCTAAGAAGGAGAAATATGTGTGTAGGTGCAACCGTGAGTGAAAAGAGAGAAAATAATTACTGGAGAACCCACTTGTAAAAAGGGGTGAGGATTCACAATCCCTTGCAACTTTGCAGTTGCGCTACATTTTTTGTAAACAACAAGGGAACCCAAAGGTATAGCACTAGGGACCTTGGGCAATAACGTATTTCAAAAAACAAGGGTCCCTAGTAGTTCAGGGATCTTAGCAAAATGATAGACATACGCTCAGTAGTATGTATGACCTTTGTCCAGCCGGACAGGATTTTTAATTAAAGTAATTTACAAGGATACAGAGGATTGTTTACAAGGTGGGTGCAGCCAGCAACCCACAGGGGACAAGACAAAACAAGGGGATAAGGGTTAGAGCGAGCAAGGCGGTCTGTATACTAGTAGTTCAGTGAACAGACGAAAATACATTTGAAAGCATCATTGTATGCAATTTATACTGTTCTTTATACATATGACGCTAATATGTCGACGTTTCGATGCCCATTTTGAAATGATTGGCATCATCTTCAGGACAGAAAAATAATATGCATGTCTTGAAAATCTTTAGGCAATTTAAGGCCTACACATATATTATACATACAATTATTTTAGGAAAAAAGGGGAAGAAAAATGAGAGCAAAGGTAAGTACTAGTTTAGCATGTAACACATCTGACCAACCAAAACAAAAGTGCATTTTCAATATATTGTTCTGTTAGCAACAGGTGCCAATAAAAATCAAGTGAGGTCACATGCGATTTACGGCGCAGTGGGGGGACGGATGGGGATGATGCATGAATTACGAAAGAGATATAATTCAGAAGTGAACGAGTTCAATTTCAGTTGCTGTGCCTACGTATTCACTAGAGAAGCACGTGAGGTAAAATGACAAGGTTTGAATAGTTTAGGCGATCAAGGCTATCGTGGCGTTTCATGCCGTCAGTGCCGGGCGGGTATTTGGTGCGGACCTCCGGTGCCGTATAACTGTGGTGAAATGAAGGGTGACGTGCAGGTTGTTCCAGTTTAGCCTACGCCATGTTTATAAAAAGACATTGTTGTCTATGGCGCAGGCACCCGGTCAAGCTTGTTTTGCATTTCGTGGCACTAGTCTCGAGTGAAACAAACATGCTGCGCAGTGGTGACAGACAATTACATGACATGTTTTCATGCGATTTACCAGATTTGGGTCCAAACAATGTCTAGCTCCAGGGGACAGTGCCCAGTATCAAAGGACATATGAAGGGATACTCAATTATCAGAGCATATCGCTCGAATATTTTCCTGCCAAAAGACGGGTAAAGAAGGGTAAATACGGGGTTTTAAGTTAAAAGGCAACCACATAGTAAGTCCACGCGATATAATTGCCAAGCCAGGGCAAGAGTGCCTCTTCATAGGAGACCGGACCAATCGTGTCTCACTAGGGAAAATAGTGAAATTAAGTTATATTGAACTTACAATTACTGATGGGTTTTAAAGTTTGTAGAAGAGGCGAGAGAGCAAGGCTGCAGCGAGTACTTACTTCCTGGTTGGGTTGCACAATGGCAATTCTGGGTTCAGATGGGCGGGGATCGCTGTGGTGCTCGTGGCTAGAGGGAGGATAAAATGGTGTTTGGAAATCGACAAGGGACTAGGCGTGAATAGCACGGTGGCCATTTTGGAGTGGGATTTGGGACAGTGTGGGGGACATTTTGGTGTGGGTAAGTGGTGAGTGGCACAAATTGTATTAAATATTTACAAGTTTACGTATTTACAAGGATATACATAATAAAATCATGAAACATTGTAGAGACTTGAAGGAAGTAAGAATTACGATACAATTGTTCAAGGATTCATTTGTTCAAAGGAGAGGTGCCCAATCCTCAAGGCGATTAAGTCCTGTATGAATACTGTTGGTACGCAGTATCCAATGAAGCTCCTCCTTGTTCAATAATTCAAACATCTGCTCCCCGAGGTGGTGGTTTTACCACGGTAATGATTGTCCATGTCAAGTCATTTTCAGTATGGCCTTTGTCCTTAAAATGTTCAACGAGGGGAGCATTTGGGGTATTGCATCGGATTCTACTTCGGTGTTGTCCGATGCGTAGCTTTACCTTTTGGCTAGTTTGACCGACATATATCAACATACATGGGCAAAATATGGCATACACTACATTGGAAGAATTACAATTAGTGAAGTGCTTTCTGTCAAAAGTGATTGTGCCAAAGGTAAAAGTTTTTCCTCGATGGTGAAGTCACATACTACACAGCTACCGCATTTAACATGGCCTGTTAGTGCCGGTAAACCCCATACATCGTTGATCGTAGTTTTTAGGTTAGGTTGCGGTAGGGATGCCCTTACCAGATGATCTTTTACATTTTTCGCTTTCTTAAAGGCGAAAATTGGGTGCTCCAGATTCAATGTACCTGCATTTATTACAGTGACTCATTCGAATCAATAACACACCTATTACATTGGTTAAATAACAACAGTAACGGCTTGAAATACACACTGGCCACGAGCAAAGATTCGATTCCCTTCCTGGACCTAGAAATCAAACACACAGAGGGCTGCCTTACTACCAGCCTCCACAGAAAACCCACTGAACGAAACACCTTGCTGAATTATAGCAGTCACCATCCCCGCGCCCTCAGAGACTCGCTCCCATTCTCGCAATTCCTCCGTATCCGGAGAAACTGCTATTTTAAACAAGACTATTTCTCTGAAGCCAGAACCCTTAGCAACAAGCTCAGAAATAGGGGATACCCCAGAAAACTAGTACGACGTTCTCTCAAAAGGGCATGGTACTGCCCCAGAGATACCTTGCTAGAACCCAAACAGAAGAAAGATCAGGACAGACTTGTGTGTGTGACCACGTTCACCCCAGCCTCTAATGCAATAAGGAAAAGTGTGCTTAAACACTGGCCTGTATTAAATGCAGGTACATTGAACCTGGAGCACCCAATTTTCGCCTTTAAGAGAGCGAAAAATGTAAAAGATCATCTGGTAAGGGCATCCCTACCGCAACCTAACCTAAAAACTACGATCAACGATGTATGGGGTTTACCGGCACTAACAGGCCATGTTAAATGCGGTAGCTGTGTAGTATGTGACTTCACCATCGAGGGAAAAACTTTTACCTTTGGCACAATCACTTTTGACAGAACGCACTTCACTAATTGTAATTCTTCCAATGTAGTGTATGCCATATTTTGCCCATGTATGTTGATATATGTCGGTCAAACTAGCCAAAAGGTAAAGCTACGCATCGGACAACACCGAAGTAGAATCCGATGCAATACCCCAAATGCGCCCCTCGTTGAACATTTTAAGGACAAAGGCCATACTGAAAATGACTTGACATGGACAATCATTACCGTTGTAAAACCACCACCTCGGGGAGCAGATGTTTCACAATTATTGAACAAGTAGGAGCTTCATTGGATACTGCGTACCAACAGTATTCATACAGGACTTAATCGCCTTGAGAATTGGGCACCCCTCCTTTGAACAAATGAATCCTTGAACAATTGTATCGTAATTCTTACTTCCTTCAAGTCTCTACAATGTTTCATGATTTTATTATGTATATCCTTGTAAATACGTAAACTTGTAAATATTTAATACAATTTGTGTTCCACTCACCACTTACCCACACCAAAATGTCCCCCACACTGTCCCAAATCCCACTCCAAAATGGCCACCGTGCTATTCACGCCTAGTCCCTTGTCGATTTCCAAACACCATTTTATCCTCCCTCTAGCCACGAGCACCACAGCGATCCCCGCCCATCTGAACCCAGAATTGCCATTGTGCAACCCAACCAGGAAGTAAGTACTCGCTGCAGCCTTGCTCTCTCGCCTCTTCTACAAACTTTAAAACCCATCAGTAATTGTAAGTTCAATATAACTTCATTTCACTATTTTCCCTAGTGAGACACGATTGGTCCGGTCTCCTATGAAGAGGCTCTCTTGCCCTGGCTTGGTAATTATATCGCGTGGACTTACTATGTGGTTGCCTTTTAACTTAAAACCCCGTATTTACCCATCTTTACCCGTCTTTTGGCAGGAAAATAATCGAGCGATATGCTCAGATAATTGAGTATCCCTTCATATGTCCTTTGATACTGGGCACTGTCCCCTGGAGCTAGACATTGTTTGGACCCAAATCTGGTAAATCGCATGAAAACATGTCATGTAATTGTCTGTCACCACTGCGCAGCATGTTTGTTTCACTCGAGACTAGTGCCACGAAATGTAAAACAAGCTTGACCGGGTGCCTGCGCCATAGACAACAATGTCTTTTTATAAACATGGCGTAGGCTAAACTGGAACAACCTGCACGTCACCCTTCATTCCACCACAGTTATACGGCACCGGAGGTCCGCACCAAATACCCGCCCGGCACTGACGGCATGAAACGCCACGATAGCCTTGATCGCCTAAACTATTCAAACCTTGTCATTTTACCTCACGTGCTTCTCTAGTAAATACGTAGGCACAGCAACTGAAAGGGAACTCGTTCACTTCTGAATTATATCTCTTTCGTAATTCACGCGTCGTCCCCATCCGTCCCCCCACTGCGCCGTAAATCGCATGTGACCTCACTTGATTTTTATTGGCACCTGTTGCTAACAGAACAATATATTGAAAATGCACTTTTGTTTTGGTTGGTCAGATGTGTTACATGCTAAACTAGTACTTACCTTTGCTCTCATTTTTCTTCCCCTTTTTTCCTAAAATAATTGTATGTATAATATATGTGTAGGCCTTAAATTGCCTAAAGATTTTCAAGACATGCATATTATTTTTCTGTCCTGAAGATGATGCCAATCATTTCAAAATGGGCATCGAAACGTCGACATAGTAGCGTCATATGTATAAAGAACAGTATAAATTGCATACAATGATGCTTTCAAATGTATTTTCGTCTGTTCACTGAACTACTAGTATACAGACCGCCTTGCTCGCTCTAACCCTTATCCCCTTGTTTTGTCTTGTCCCATGTGGGTTGCTGGCTGCACCCACCTTGTAAAAAATCCTCTGTATCCTTGTAAATTACTTTAATTAAAAATCCTGTCCGGCTGGACAAAGGTCATACATACTACTGAGCGTATGTCTATCATTTTGCTAAGATCCCTGAACTACTAGGGACCCTTGTTTTTTGAAATACGTTATTGCCCAAGGTCCCTAGTGCTATACCTTTGGGTTCCCTTGTTGTTTACATAAAATGTAGCGCAACTGCATAGTTGCAAGGGATTGTGAATCCTCACCCCTTTTTACAAGTGGGTTCTCCAGTAATTATTTTCTCTCTTTTCTCTCACGGTTGCACCTACACACATATTTCTCCTTCTTAGCCAGGCATGTCTGACCACCCACCCCTCTACACTCTTGAGTACATCAATAAAATTCTAGGAGGACCATCACTCCTTTCTGATTCCTCTGAAACTCCTACTGAGACAGGTACTACATTAGTTGAGGAACTAGAGAAAATAAAGAAAAAGGAAGTAAGATTAACGTTAATGATAAAACTTTTTACAGATTATCTTAAAGCCAACATAATACCAGTTGGTCTCCAAGTTCGAAATATTCCGGGGGTCTTTACGGACAACCCGAAGTATTTAAACGGATTTAGCTACATTAGCACGACCTGTTCCCAGCACTGGATGGTGCTTGGAATTGATATTGCTACAGAGGAGCTGGAAAAAGTCATCAGTGAAATTCGTGACTTTCCCTATATAGCCTCTGGTGGCTTCTGACTCGACTGCAAGGTGGCTTGCAGTGAGGTGGCCCCACATTGTCGCTCGGTCCCCCGCATTGCCCTTAAGGCACACCTGCGGTGGCTACCGCCAGGTTAGTTGGGGAGAGATTGTTTGGGGGTACAGTTTGGATGGGAACTGGATGGTACTATTTGGAACCTGTTCTGGGGGGGAGGCTGAGGGTTGTTTGTTTAAAAGTTGATTTATTGTTGTTGGATGGGGGAATCGTCATCGGTAAGCAGTTGGCTGGGTATTTGCCCGTGCCTGTAATGTACCTAGAGGGACTGAAGCGCACGACTTGGGATAATGGCTGATCTCTCAACTCTAAAATGTATCACTTGGAATGTGCGGGGTCTGCACACCATGGCCAGGAGACATAAGGTTCACGCTTATCTAGTGCGTAGAGGAATACAGATTGCGCTGCTGCAGGAGACACATCTCACTAAATCAGAGGGGCTAGCGCTACAGCGTAGATGGCGCGGCCAGGTCTACAACACCACGTACTCGGCTTATGCGAGGGGTGCGCTGATATGGATAAAGGCGGGGGTGCCCTTTCAGGTCCATACTCATACTATAGATCATGGGGGAAGATTTGTAGCTATAGCGGGGAGACTGGGGGGTCGAGATGTGAGCATTTGCTGCATTTATGCGCCTAACACGGACCAGCTCGCCTTTCTGACAGAGTTGTCGGGTTCCTTAGCCCGCTACCTTTCAGGGCCCGTCCTATTAGGTGGCGATTTCAACTCGGTGCTTGACGTTCATCTGGATAGGTCCCACCCTCCCCTCCCGGACTCCCCGACGCACAGGGTGGCCAGAGGCAGGATGGACTGGCAGACTAAATGGGGACTGACGGATGTCTGGCGAGCGCAGCACCCGCTTGTCCGAGACTACTCCCACTTCTCCGGCATGCATGAGCTTCATGTGCGACTAGATGGCCTATTGGGATCGGGGGAGGTGGCTTCTTCGGTCATACGCTCTGAGTACCTGACGAGGACCATATCCGACCATAATCCATTACTGGTCGATCTCCGATGGCTTGGTGGTGCCTCCTGTGTGCCGACCTGGAAGTTACGCCCAGAATTGCTGGACGACCAGGTGTTCCGTAGTGACCTGGAGGACAAGATTGCGGGATACTTTGAGACGAATGAGGGCACGACCGCTGAGAGAGCCACAGAGTGGGACGCCTTTAAAGTGGTTGTTCGAGGTTATTGTATAACGCAGAAGGTTGGAGTGCGCCGCATAATTCTGGAGGACCTGGCGAAAGCTGATCGAGTCCTCCGCGACCTGGAACTGGCCCGCCCGGGCCGCCCGGAGCTCCAACAACAGACCCTAGCGGCTAAGGAGGCTGTAGCCGTAGAAGTTGAACGACTACGGAGCTATGACCATAAAACTTACCTGACTAGATCACTGGCTGAAGGCGACAAATCGAGTAAGTTACTAGCTTGGCTTGCCAACCCGACGAGACGAACATCGCCGATTGTGGCCATGCGCACTGCGGAAGGCAATGAGGTCTATACTCAACCCGAAATCCTTCACTGCTTCTGGAATTACTATGAGCAGCTCTATCGTAGTCGCTTGACCCCGGACACTACCCCGACGGACACCTTCCTTAGCGATCTGCCGATCCCCGCTCTGGATCCGGAACGGGCGAAGGCCCTGGGACGAGATGTGGAGATTGGAGAGATCAAACACGCCATAAAAAACATGGCGCGAAACAAAACACCGGGCCTGGATGGGATCCCAGTGGAGTTTTATGCGGTATACGTTGAGCTCCTGGCCCCCAAACTCCTACAGGTATATAAGGAGGCGAAGACTTTGGGGCGATTGCCGGGCTCGATGCGAGAGGCCCTGGTGATACCTCTACTCAAGCCTGGCCGTGAGGGCGTAGAGCCGGCGTCTTATAGGCCGCTCTCGATGCTCACGGTCGACTATAAGATCTTGAGCAGCATATTGGCCACACGACTGATGGACCACATGCACTCACTAGTGCATGCGGACCAGGCGGGCTTCATCCCCGGACGTAATACTTCGATGAACATTCGACGTTTGTTCCGACTGTTGGAGGGGGATCATGCCTATGCTCCTGATCCTATGATTCTCTCGATCGATTTGGAGAAAGCCTTCGACAGCTTGGAATGGGTTTACCTCCACAGAGTGCTGGAGAGGTTTGGCCTAGGTGAGGGGTTCCTAAGGTGGACTGCGGTGTTATACTCGTCAGCGGTGGCTAGGGTGAAGGCGGGCCCACTGATTTCTCGGCGTTACCCCGTTGAGCGGGGCACGAGACAGGGCTGCTCGCTCTCCCCATTACTATTTGCCCTGGCGGTGGAGCCGCTGGCTATATCGATCCGCACTGGGGCCCACTACAGGGGATTACAGTCTCCGACGGGCCACCAGTACATATCCCTCTACGCGGATGACTTGTTGCTTTTCCTAGAAGATGCTGGGGCGGCCCTGGCTGGCGCTGATTCAGTGCTCACGACTTTTGGATCGGTGTCGGGGCTTCGAGTAAATTGGGCTAAGACCTGCCTGTTCCCGGTCCGCAGCGATAGTCCCGAACCGGACATTCATAGAGAGATCAGATGGGAGCCGGTTTGCTTTCAATACCTGGGGGTGCGCGTTTACCATCGTCCTGCTGACATACTTGAGGGCAACATATCCAGAGGCATCCGAGCGCTTCGAGGTAGCACGGCCTTTTGGTCCACCCTGCCCTTGTCGGTGGCGGGAAGAATTGCGCTACTGAAGATGGTGGCACTCCCTCGCCTGCTATACTATTTCAGAACGCTGCCAATCTGGATCCCGAGGGCTAGCTTCCAGGGTCTGGAGTCCATGATAGTAGCGTTCTTATGGGGCTCAGGCCGCCGACGAGTGGCACTCAGAACCTTGCAGAGACCTAGGGCGGAGGGGGGATTGGCGGCGCCCGACTTTGAGACGTACTACTTAGCTGCTCAGTTGCAGGTCTATACGCAGGAGGTGGCGCGTGAGTTTCGGGGTCCGGAAGAGGTGCGGGGCACTGGCATACCCAGACATGTCCTATCGTATATTGCGCTCCAGCAGAGGATTGATCTGCTAGACCTCACTCAGGAGGAACGCACCATACGCTCGTGTTGGAACAGGACGCATCGTAGACTGGGAAAACTGAGACCTTATGCCCCGGAGATCCCGATGGGAATGCTCACGGCGTTACCCCATGGTGGCGACTGGTCACGATTAGGTGAATGGGAGGAGCTAGGTCTACAGACCGTAGGTGACCTCTACGAGGACGGGACGTTGTTGCCCTTCCAGGAGCTACTGGACCGCTATGATGTCCCTAGAGGCGATTTTTTGCTCCATGCTGCGGTCACGAGGGCGCTCCAGGCGCATTGGAGGATGGGTCAGGGGGAACCGCAGGTGTCGGCGGCGTGCCAATACGTCATGATGTCTGCAGGAACGGTTAAAGCTGTCTCCTGCTTATATTCTAGAATGATAGAGGACAGACTGACCCCCTTGTCGGATCTTAGGGCCCGGTGGGAATTGGACATAGGAAAAGACATCCCGGAGACCGCGTGGGCCCAGCTGTTGCGACAGGCCTGGAAGAGCACGCGTAATGCCCGGTTCCAACTGGTCCACTTCTACATTTTACATCGAGCCTATCTGACACCGGAGAAGTTGCAGAAATACTTCAACCTAGAGACCGCGGCATGCCCTAGATGCAGGGCGGACGGAGTGGACCTCATACACATGCTGTGGTCCTGCCCTATGCTGACTGCTTACTGGTCGTTTGTGGGAGAGACACTGACTGAAGTGACAGGTCGGTCGATACAGATAGATGCAGCTGTGGGGATCCTACACTGGTTTCCACATACCCCTAAACACAAGATTACAAATAAGTTTATAGATTTAGGGTTGCTCCTTGCCAAACGGGAAATCACCAGACACTGGAAGGCGCGAGTCGGTCCTACAGGTGATAAATGGCGTAATGAACTTCTCAAGTGGGCGGGAAGTGAAAGTACGTTGAGATACCAACAGGTGCAGCGGCGAAGGGATGAGAGGGCTCTAGAAGCGGCGCAGGCATGGGAGGCGTTGGTGCAGGCCCTGCGCGACCATGACACACATACTGACTCTGATGATACAGTTGGAGAGGGACCCGGGCCTCAATAACAGATCATGGGTGGGTTGGACCCCCGAGAGAGAACTGAGTCTCTTCTCACGAACTGGTTGACCACACGATACGCTGCTGATGACGAGGGGGTGGGGGGAGGGGGAAAGAGGAGTGGGAGCGCTCTCGGTTTCCGAGGGCATTAGACTACTGTACGACTGCATCTAGCAATTACCTCCTCGGGGGGGATGAATCTGATTGGGGAATGGGGAGGGGATGTTTTGTTTTGTTGGGTTGTTTAGAAAAGCGGACGAGATATACTCATTTCACCTGTTGCACTTTACTGGAATGGAGAATTGCTCCCCTGTGGACTGCTGGCACACGCCGCCCGACCCCCGGGTTGTGGGCTGAATGGCCGTGTATAGAGCTGATTCTATTGACGTCCTCCTGGTTTTTCTACGTATCAGGTGCCACTAATGTGCCAACTTTATTACCTGCAATAAAAACAAATTTCACAAAAAAAATCAGTGAAATTCGTGACCTAGAACAACAACTTAAAGACAAGAACACCAATACTGAAGCTAAGAAACTTCTCGATAAAATAACCAAAACTATTGAGGAATTCCATAAACTTGAATTTAACAAGAAAGCCACGAAAGTCAAAAAAGACATTAAAAATTTCTCACAGGAAAGAACATATCCTTACTTAAATAAGGATTATTATATCAACCGTTCCTATAGTGGCCCTCAAAACCAAAGACCTTGGGGAAGGTTCAACAGAAGACAACATTTTGTAGGTTTTTCTGACAGCTCGGGGGACTCATCTGAACAATCAGATCCAAGTGATAGCCCAGGTCCCTCCCATAGGAATTTTTTAGGGCGAGGCAGAGGCCAAACAGAACCCCCAGGGGCAGGGAGAGCCAAACAGCCACAGAGATGGCCCAATCGCCAGAATCCGCCAGGCGAACGGTTCACCCGCCGACAACACTACCAATGGTAGACGGAAGCCAAATTCCTGTTGCCCAAAATGATGAAACAGAACCAGAGGCTGCCTTATTACCGATTTTTAATCTTACCTCACACGTACTCACGGGCAACGAACTATCATTGCTCACGAAAGGCCTGTCATTTGTTCCAACTATTCGCCCTAACTTCATTGATGCTCAAACTGAGCTCTTAAGATTTTTTAGAAAGATCAGACTTCACAGCTTTTTTCTGTTGAACCCTACTCCCATGAAGCATTCAAACACTCCTTTCAAACCACCATCTAAATTTTCACCCACCGGCAGCATGGTCCCCCCGGAAATACCAACCTTTGAGAAACTTGTTCTCAACGACCTTGCTGCTTTAGAAAAACAAAAATCATTTATTCCGTATAATATCACAATTGAGGAAAAGAAAGCCCTGACCACTTTGAAAAATAACCCCTCCATTGTAATAAAACCAGCTGACAAGAGAGGGGGGATTGTGATTCAGGAGATGGATAATTATAAAAACGAGATCCATCGCCAACTCGCTAACACCGAACACTACTGCAAACTACCACGTAATCCCACAGAAGAAATACAGAAATTGATTTCTGAGGTTACCAATGATGCCCTAGAACAGGGATACCTCTCCAAAAAGGAACATGAGTTCCTAAATACTAAGGCTCCTCGGGTACCAGTCATTTACTGCTTACCCAAGATTCACAAGAATTGTGAATCCCCACCTGGTCGTCCTATAGTCTCGGGGTGCGGCTCTGTCCTGGAGCCCCTCGGGCACTATATAGACTATTTTATCAAACCATTTGTCCCGGAGACCCTATGTTACATCAGAGACAGTATGTCAATGATTAATATGATTGAGGAATACCCCTTTGATCCCACATCCAGCACCATGTGTACGCTGGATGTGGAATCTTTATACACCAACATTCCACAATATGAATCACTACGCGTGGTCGAAAAAGTTCTCAACACACGCCCGCGCCCACACAATGTCCCGTCCTTATTTATCCTCCAACTTCTGGAGATTTGCCTTACCAAAAATACTTTCTCTTCGAAGGGCAATTCTATGGCCAAGTACGGGGTACATCTATGGGGGCTATTTTTGCCCCCAACCTAGCAATTCTGTACATGGATAATCTAGAGACATCCTGTATACTGACCGAATCAAATCCTTTCCACAGTGTCATTGCCCTGTGGAAAGGATACATTGATGATATCTTTATGATATGGAGTGACTCATTCGAATCAATAACACACCTATTACATTGGTTAAATAACAACAGTAACGGCTTGAAATACACACTGGCCACGAGCAAAGATTCGATTCCCTTCCTGGACCTAGAAATCAAACACACAGAGGGCCACCTTACTACCAGCCTCCACAGAAAACCCACTGAACGAAACACCTTGCTGAATTATAGCAGTCACCATCCCCGCGCCCTCAGAGACTCGCTCCCATTCTCGCAATTCCCCCGTATCCGGAGAAACTGCTATTTTAAACAAGACTATTTCTCTGAAGCCAGAACCCTTAGCAACAAGCTCAGAAATAGGGGATACCCCAGAAAACTAGTACGGCGTTCTCTCAAAAGGGCATGGTACTGCCCAAGAGATACCTTGCTAGAACCCAAACAGAAAAAAGATCAGGACAGACTTGTGTGTGACCACGTTCACCCCAGCCTCTAATGCAATAAGGAAAAGTGTCCTTAAACACTGGCCTGTATTAAATGCAGGTACATTGAACCTGGAGCACCCAATTTTCGCCTTTAAGAGAGCGAAAAATGTAAAAGATCATCTGGTAAGGGCATCCCTACCGCAACCTAACCTAAAAACTACGATCAACGATGTATGGGGTTTACCGGCACTAACAGGCCATGTTAAATGCGGTAGCTGTGTAGTATGTGACTTCACCATCGAGGGAAAAACTTTTACCTTTGGCACAATCACTTTTGACAGAAAGCACTTCACTAATTGTAATTCTTCCAATGTAGTGTATGCCCTATTTTGCCCATGTATGTTGATATATGTCGGTCAAACTAGCCAAAAGGTAAAGCTACGCATCGGACAACACCGAAGTAGAATCCGATGCAATACGCCAAATGCTCCCCTCGTTGAACATTTTAAGGACGAAGGCCAAACTGAAAATGACTTGACATGGACAATCATTACCGTGGTAAAACCACCACCTCGGGGAGCAGATGTTTCACAATTATTGAACAAGGAGGAGCTTCATTGGATACTGCGTACCAACAGTATTCATACAGGACTTAATCGCCTTGAGGATTGGGCACCCCTCCTTTGAACAAATGAATCCTTGAACAATTGTATCGTAATTCTTACTTCCTTCAAGTCTCTACAATGTTTCATGATTTTATTATGTATATCCTTGTAAATACGTAAACTTGTAAATATTTAATACAATTTGTGTTCCACTCACCACTTACCCACACCAAAATGTCCCCCACACTGTCCCAAATCCCACTCCAAAATGGCCACCGTGCTATTCACGCCTAGTCCCTTGTCGATTTCCAAACACCATTTTATCCTCCCTCTAGCCACGAGCACCACAGCGATCCCCGCCCATCTGAACCCAGAATTGCCATTGTGCAACCCAACCAGGAAGTAAGTACTCGCTGCAGCCTTGCTCTCTCGCCTCTTCTACAAACTTTAAAACCCATCAGTAATTGTAAGTTCAATATAACTTAATTTCACTATTTTCCCTAGTGAGACACGATTGGTCCGGTCTCCTATGAAGAGGCTCTCTTGCCCTGGCTTGGTAATTATATCGCGTGGACTTACTATGTGGTTGCCTTTTAACTTAAAACCCCGTATTTACCCTTCTTTACCCGTCTTTTGGCAGGAAAATAATCGAGCGATATGCTCAGATAATTGAGTATCCCTTCATATGTCCTTTGATACTGGGCACTGTCCCCTGGAGCTAGACATTGTTTGGACCCAAATCTGGTAAATCGCATGAAAACATGTCATGTAATTGTCTGTCACCACTGCGCAGCATGTTTGTTTCACTCGAGACTAGTGCCACGAAATGTAAAACAAGCTTGACCGGGGGCCTGCGCCATAGACAACAATGTCTTTTTATAAACATGGCGTAGGCTAAACTGGAACAACCTGCACGTCACCCTTCATTCCACCACAGTTATACGGCACCGGAGGTCCGCACCAAATACCCGCCCGGCACTGACGGCATGAAACGCCACGATAGCCTTGATCGCCTAAACTATTCAAACCTTGTCATTTTACCTCACGTGCTTCTCTAGTAAATACATAGGCACAGCAACTGAAATGGAACTCGTTCACTTCTGAATTATATCTCTTTCGTAATTCACGCGTCGTCCCCATCCGTCCCCCCACTGCGCCGTAAATCGCATGTGACCTCACTTGATTTTTATTGGCACCTGTTGCTAACAGAACAATATATTGAAAATGCACTTTTGTTTTGGTTGGTCAGATGTGTTACATGCTAAACTAGTACTTACCTTTGCTCTCATTTTTCTTCCCCTTTTTTCCTAAAATAATTGTATGTATAATATATGTGTAGGCCTTAAATTGCCTAAAGATTTTCAAGACATGCATATTATTTTTCTGTCCTGAAGATGATGCCAATCATTTCAAAATGGGCATCGAAACGTCGACATATTAGCGTCATATGTATAAAGAACAGTATAAATTGCATACAATGATGCTTTCAAATGTATTTTCGTCTGTTCACTGAACTACTAGTATACAGACCGCCTTGCTCGCTCTAACCCTTATCCCCTTGTTTTGTCTTGTCCCCTGTGGGTTGCTGGCTGCACCCACCTTGTAAAAAATCCTCTGTATCCTTGTAAATTACTTTAATTAAAAATCCTGTCCGGCTGGACAAAGGTCATACATACTACTGAGCGTATGTCTATCATTTTGCTAAGATCCCTGAACTACTAGGGACCCTTGTTTTTTGAAATACGTTATTACCCAAGGTCCCTAGTGCTATACCTTTGGGTTCCCTTGTTGTTTACAAAAAATGTAGCGCAACTGCATAGTTGCAAGGGATTGTGAATCCTCGCCCCTTTTTACAAGTGGGTTCTCCATTAATTATTTTCTCTCTTTTCTCTCACGGTTGCACCTACACACATATTTCTCCTTCTTAGCCAGGCATGTCTGACCACCCACCCCTCTACACTCTTGAGTACATCAATAAAATTCTAGGAGGACCATCACTCCTTTCTGATTCCTCTGAAACACCTACTGAGACAGGTACTACATTAGTTGAGGAACTAGAGAAAATAAAGAAAAAGGAAGTAAGATTAACGTTAATGATAAAACTTCTTACAGATTATCTTAAAGCCAACATAAATCCAGTTGGTCTCCAAGTTCAAAATATTCCAGGGGTCTTTACGGACAACCCGAAGTATTTAAACGGATTTAGCTACATTAGCACAACCTGTTCCAGGCACTGGATGGTGCTTGGAATTGATATTGCTACAGAGGAGCTGGAAAAAGTCATCAGTGAAATTTGTGACCTAGAACAACAACTTAAAGACAAGAACACCAATACTGAAGCTAAGAAACTTCTCGATAAAATAACCAAAACTATTGAGGAATTCCACAAACTTGAATTTAACAAGAAAGCCACGAAAGTCAAAAAAACATTAAAAATTTCTCACAGGAAAGAACATATCCTTACTTAAATAAGGATTATTATATCAACCGTTCCTATAGTGGCCCTCAAAACCAAAGACCTTGGGGAAGGTTCAACAGAAGACAACATTTTGTAGGTTTTTCTGACAGCTCGGGGGACTCATCTGAACAATCAGATCCAAGTGATAGCCCAGGTCCCTCCCATAGGAATTTTTTAGGGCGAGGCAGAGGCCAAACAGAACCCCCAGGGGCAGGGAGAGCCAAACAGCCACAGAGATGGCCCAATCGCCAGAATCCGCCAGGCGAACGGTTCACCCGCCGACAACACTACCAATGGTAGACGGAAGCCAAATTCCTGTTGCCCAAAATGATGAAACAGAACCAGAGGCTGCCTTATTCCCGATTTTTAATCTTACCTCACACGTACTCACGGGCAACGAACTTCATTGCTCACGAAAGGCCTGTCATTTGTTCCAACTATTCGCCCTAACTTCATTGATGCTCAAACTGAGCTCTTAAGATTTTTTAGAAAGATCAGACTTCACAGCTTTTTTCTGTTGAACCCTACTCCCATGAAGCATTCGAACACTCCTTTCAAACCACCATCTAAATTTTCACCCACCGGCAGCATGGCCCCCCCGGAAATACCAACCTTTCAGAAACTTGTTCTCAACGACCTTGCTGCTTTAGAAAAACAAAAATCATTTATTCCGTATAATATCACAATTGAGGAAAAGAAAGCCCTGACCACTTTGAAAAATAACCCCTCCATTGTAATAAAACCAGCTGACAAGGGAGGGGGTATTGTGATTCAGGAGATGGATAATTCTAAAAACGAGATCCATCGCCAACTCGCTAACACCGAACACTACTGCAAACTAGCACGTAATCCCACAGAAGAAATACAGAAATTGATTTCTGAGGTTACCAATGATGCCCTAGAACAGGGATACCTCTCCAAAAAGGAACATGAGTTCCTAAATACTAAGGCTCCTCGGGTACCAGTGATTTACTGCTTACCCAAGATTCACAAGAATTGTGAATCCCCATGAAGGACTGGACTATTTAAGGCCCAGCGGTGCCAGGGAACAACACCTAAAACCTTCATGGGATACCTGTTCTGGCGCACTAAAGACAGAGACATGGGAGACTTCCTTCGGCGTCAAAGATCAGCGTTTATTACTGCAGGGAGGCAAAAGTCACGAGAAGTACAACAGCGTGTAGGTTCTGAGAGTCTGCTTCGAATTGCATATGTGAGTCGCTCTCTTTTTATACAAGATTTTGTTATTGCACAATATGTAAGCAAAAGGTTACAACTCAGTTCCCACAGTTAAATTCAAAAGGATCGCTTTCATGTATTCAGAACCCCGGAACATAATTACATTAACATCACCAGTTCCAACTGTAAAAGCACATCTTCCCACCATTAGGTACATACCACTTGAGTTGTAAATAAGCAAGAGAAAGAGACAAGAACAGCTGCAAGGAAGTCAGACAGCAGGGAAGAGATAGTGTGAGGATAATATTGGATGCGTAATCGTAGCTTAAAAGGTCTTGATCCCAGCATGTGCGAGGCTGAAACAATAGACCGGCACGGCAGAATCACCTTCGAGCGGAGGCAACTGCCTTAGCAGTGTCCTTCCCCTAGTCATAAAAGACGCATGAAAGGAATATGCTTCTTCCGTAAAGCTTGGGAACTAAAGGGTCACGATGCGGACAGTTGCCTGTTCGCTGACTACGTGAGGGCAGGAAACAAAATGGATGCCGTATCTAAAATGGAAACCGAGGGTTCATTGAAGAAACCTGTAAATGAGACGAACTCTTCTGAGTAGCATGGTGAAAACGCGTACACTTACTAAACTCGTCATTTACGGTTCATAGATACCACACTCGTCCATATTCGGCGATGCCCAAAACGTCGTAACGATTCTCACGGAACCTCAGACGCTCCTTTTGCCCTCATGTAGGCAAGAACTAGTTGAAGTCGGAGTCGATCTCGATATTCATCAGATCATTCAGATGTTGTTGGAGCATAATTCTATCCATCAATGCCTCTTTGGTAACAGATGGCCTTCTTATACACGTTGTAGCGCAAAGGCCACATAAGGCAGGACCACACTGTACACCCAGACAACACGTGAACAGAAATGTCACAACAACCCCTATAATCATCAGAATCTTCCAACCCTAAGTCGACATTAGACCCCAAAACCATCCTAGAAGCGTCCAATCTCCCTCGTCCACGTGTATGGACTCCGAGATTTTGTGCAACTTGGAGATGGCTTGATAAACCGTTGGAGCGTTATCAGGTATAAATATGCAGCAGCTCGAATGGATGACCTTACACACACCACCTCTATCTGCTAGAACAACGTCTAGAACCATACGGTTCTGTAACGTCATAAGCCTATCCGCTTGAAGCTCTGCTGTCAGATTACCAAGGGCGCTTGCAGTTATGTTAGCAGTTGACTCTACTACACGAGTTAACTGTCTCAGATTTCTGCTATTGACCATAGGGCCCCAAAACGGTAGAAAACCCTTGAAGAAGTCTCCTGCTTCTTGGCCGGAAGTATCCTCTTTACTAATGACACCTCTCACAACTCTGGTTTTGTGATAGTCGGCAGCAACAGTGAAAGTCGGGGGCAAGAGGTTTGCAATATAGCAGGTACCTGAGAAGTCATGAGGTAACCACGTATATGCTCGGTCATAACATACAAAATAGGTACCCTTGGCAGTCAGAAAGACAGGGGAAGAGAGCATCGGTAGAACGTAAGTATCCACACAAGCACTCTTCCCAAGCTGGGCTCTTGGATTTCGGCCACGACCTTGCAGACAAAAGTGGCCTAGGTGAGGTACAATCCAGATTGGAGATGAGCTTTTAAGCTGCCTATCACCCACTGATATACTATACTCAGCCTCACTAAGGTACTTATAGGCTTGTACCTCCTCCTCTGGGATAAGTGATGGATCAAATATATCTCTATCTAAATCGCCAATAGCTATCACCAGAGACTTGTGGTACGGGCCAGGACCAAGGTTTGCTGAGCGTGGCTCTCGATGGGGGTAGGAATCTAGTGCACTACGGAACATGGTTTGGAATGCCCGAGCTGACCCTTGGGGGCTGTACGGAAGAACCAAATATGGGATACCCCTGTCCATGGTATGTGGCATTAGCCCACACACCCAACAATTTGTAGTATTTACCACCAACTGATGCTGACGCAAAAGTTGCACAAAGGAATTGTTTCTAAATTCCGCACGTCTGACTTGTTCATGTTGGGGCAGTAGGTGAAAAGAATGTGGAGAAACAGTAGAGACGAAATTTAGATCATGAGGAGGAGAGGTAGGTAAGGCAGAAGGCAGCAATGATTGAAAACCAGAATATACTCCACCCACCAGTAGCATAGAAACAGTTAGGAACAACATAAAAACCTGTAATAAAAAACATTTTGTTCGAAATGTGCTGTACAATTTAGATCTTTGCACCGCCTTTTCCTCTATCTTCGACAGCTTGGAGAACTCCATCCTCTAACAACCGTCCGCAACGTTCTTGACGCACTTCGTTCTGAGTAGCGATTATCAATTCCCAGGGGTTCCCAGGAATCGACAAAAGGAATTGACCTAATGTCAATAACTGCTAAACAGAAAGAAGTACCCGCGCGGCCCTACGGCCAACCCAGATGGCAGGTTTTAATCAGTTAAATAATCAATTTCATATACGTCTCCTAGCTGTTCTGGAAAAGAAATATATACATAATAAAATGTCCACAATGGTCAAGGCAAAATGTGAGGGGGTATTTTGAAATCAAAATAATAAGAATTTATTCATCCTTATTGCGTGTACAAAGAAAGTATCGGTTTCTTCCGGGTCGAGTCTGATCTTCAAACAGTGGATTGGAGGGCGAAAGAGTGTTCGATTGTTCAGGCAATTGTTCAGCACTTGAATTCTCCAATGTTGGAGGAAAGGAAATTGTTTGAGAGGAATCAACAGGGGTGTCAGATAAAACTGAAGTGTTCCCTATGGGCTGAGTTTCGCTAAATGGGACAAAGCGCTGGGGAACATCAGTTTCAGACGAGGAAAAACCTTTTCGTATCCATGTGTCTGCCGGCAGAGGAAGCGGAACCTTCTTGGTGTGGGTGGCATGTACCCAGTGTTTCCGTCCCTCCAGTCGAACCGCCGTCCTCGTCGCTAGTAGCACCTGGAAGGGTCCCACAAATCTCGGCTCAAGATGGCGTTTTCGTCCGAAATTTCTGGTGAGGACCCAGTCCCCTGGTTGGAGCCGATGACCAGGACCCTCTGTTTGTGATGGCAGAGCCTCAAAGACCTGTTGATGAATCAAACTCAATTTAGCAGTCAGATCATATAGATAATCAATTAACATTGGATATTCAAGTCTGTTCAATTCTTTAGGCCTTGGAACCCCCAAATGTTCACAGGGCGGCCAAACACAATCTCATATGGGCTAAGCCCTACTCGAGAGTGTACAGTAGCCCTGGTCGATAGGAGAGCTAGAGGCAAAGCGTCAGGCCATGATAAACCAGTTGTTGCCTGAATTTTAGCAAGTTTTAGTTTCAGGGTGCCATTGTATCCTTCCACCAAACCCGCTGACTGGGGATGATTAGCACTATGAATTTTCTGGAATATTCCTAAACCACGACACACACTCTTCATCACACTTCCCACAAACTCACTTCCGTTGTCCGACCATACAATCCGAGGCATGCCGTACCTGGGGAAATACTCTTTGAGCAGAATTTTAGCTGTGGATAGGGCAGTATTATCCTTGAGAGGGTAAGCCTCAATCCATCTGGAGAACGCACAAACCACAACCAGAACATACTTTAAATTATTGCATCTCTCCATGTGGATGAAGTCCAATTGGATGACTTCGAAAGGACATTTAGGAGGGGCAAAATGACCAGGTGGAGTGGGGGTGCCCTTACCGGGATTATGCATCAAACATACCATGCAATTCTTAACCACTCTCTCTGCACATTTAGTAATCCCATCATTCTTCCATACAGGAGACAACAACTTGCATATGCCCTTCGAGCTAATATGTGCTGTGCCATGGGCCATTGTAACAACAGCAAGCACATACGCATCCAGTAACATCCATCTCTGTTTCTCTGACAGATCAACCCAACATCCATCCTCGTCTAATTTTCCCGTGTTTTCTTTCCACTTAGTCTTCTCCATCTCAGTGGCCTCATTCTGTATTTCCTTCACACTCTCCACGGTGTCCTCACACATACTAGTCTCCGCAGGCCATCTCACTGAACTTGTAGCATACATTCGATTTGTCAGATCTTTAGCTGTCTCCTTAGCAGTCTCATCTGCAAACGCATTACCACGACCAACCTCATCTGTCACTTTTCGATGCGCACTACATTTAATTATGGCCACCTGCTTAGGCAATGTGAGTGCATCTAAAAGGTCATTCACAAGCTGTCCATGCTGAATCTTTGTGCCACGCGACATTAAGATTCCTCTTTCTTTCCACAATCGCCCAAAACTATGTGCCACACCAAAAGCATACTGGCTGTCTGTGAACACATTCACCCGCTTTCCTCTGGACAACACACACGCTCTCGTCAAGGCGATCAACTCAGCTGCCTGAGCCGAATTCTGATTTAATCTCGTAGATTCCACAACCGTTCTCAACGTCACTACAGCATACGCAGTCGTCACATCACCATTCGGTAACTTAAAACAGGAACCATCAACATACAAAATACCATCGGGATCTACCAATGGAGTATCTTTTAGGTCAATACGACCCTTCGTTTCTTCTTCGGTTCTCAGATAACAGTCATGTGGTGCTACATCACTTGACTCCGTGTTGATCGGCAATAATGTTGCTGGATTCAACACATTACACCGTTTTATCCGTATGTGACTAGCCAGTAACGTCAGCTCATACCCAGACAACCTTGCGCTCGTCAAATGTTGAGTTTTCGTTCTGTTCAAGAGAGTGTCGACTGCATGCGGAACCATCACCGTGAGCATATTATCCATGACCAGACCCGCGGACTGTCGAATGGACGCTGCAGCTGCCGCTGTCGCCCTTAAACAACTCGGCAAGGCTCTAGCTACTGGGTCTAAGGTCGAAGAAAAATATGCGCATGGACGCTGTTTGTCGCCAAATTGTTGCGTCAGGACACTCAACGCACAACCATCCCTCTCGTGAACGTACAGTGTAAATGGCTTACTGTAATCAGGAGTACCTAACACAGGAGCCGAACACAACGCATCACGTAATTCAGAGAAACTTGTCTGACACTCTTCAGTCCATGGCAAAGGGGATGAAACGTCCTTGCATGTAAGGGCTATCAATGGTTTTGCCAATAGTGAAAAATTTGGGATCCATTGTCTGCAGTATGACGTAATACCTAGAAAGGCACGTACATCTCTCTGAGTTTTTGGCACAGTCATTCGGGTGATCGCTGCAATTCTCTCTGGGGTCAACCTTCTCCCCTCTTTTGACAATAAGTGACCTAAGTAGGTTACTTCTTGGCAACAATATTGCAGCTTGGAAGGTGACACCTTGTGATGCAAATCACATAAATGTTGCAACAACGATACGGTAGCAGTTCTACAAATATCTTCGGTATCAGCAGCTACCAACAGGTCGTCAACATACTGAATCAAAGCTGCGCCTGCCGGTAATACAAATGAATCAAGTTGACTTTTAAGGGCTTGACTGTAGATCGACGGACTCTCACAATAGCCCTGTGGTGCGCGTTTCAGTCTAAAACTGCGACCACTTAATGAGAATCCGAATAGGTCTCTGCTTTCCTCAGCGATCGGGATACTAAAGAAAGCATTCTTTAGATCGATCACCGTGAACCAGGAGGCAGAAGCTGGAATCAGGGTCAACAAAACCGTGATATCAGGTACCACGGGAAATTGTGGGATCACGATTTTATTCACTTCTCTCAAATCGATTATAAAACGGTACACAGGAGGTTTAGATGGATCAGTTCGTTTTAAAATTGGTAGCACAGGACTATTACACACATTTCCTCGAGTTTCTTCAATGACATCCTTTTTGATCAAGTCGTGCACGATCGCTAATAGCGCCCGTTCTCCCTCAATGGAGATACGATACTGTGGTATACGTGGCAATCGCACATTTGGTTTCAGCTTGATCATATAAGGTAGGATGTCCAAGAGACCCACATCATTGGGACCTGTGGCCCATAGAGATGCAGGAAGGGAGCTCAATTCCGGCGGGAATTTATCGATCGACAAGTACATAGGAGAGATTACTCTCCGACCTAATGTAAGCTCCACTCCTTCAGGAGAGCAATACAAAGTCGCATATAACCGTTTTAACAAATCCAAGCCCAGAAGATTCTCACCACAACCAGTAGATAGAATCAATGGAGCCTCCAGCTCACGAGGGCCAATCGTAAGGGGCAAAGGGCTAGAGACGGGATTGCTAACCGGGGCGCCAGAGAATCCAACGGAAACATTTGTTAAGCCAGACAAAGGTGCGCCAGGGAGTTTCGAATGCATGATGGAACTTTTCGTCGCACCAGTGTCTAACAGAAAAGGCTCAACTACGCCAGATGTAGCAACTGCGACGTAAGGCCCACTCTGATCAACCGGAACTGATACTACTCCCTCTCTCTGTCGTGGCTGTCCTAGTAACGGTCGTTTACAACAGTCTCATGTTCAACGTAATAGTCGTCCGCATAATACTGCGCTGATTTATCGGACCTTACATTTCGCTGGTCAAAACAGTTATTCGCGTCCGAGGACGTATTAGGGCGCTCAGTCTGATTTTGGAAGGTACCGCGACCTCTACCTCGAGATGCTTGTTGAGGACCACCACGACCACCTCGTGCCGATACACCATTAAGGCGGTCACGCAAAGCGGGACAATCATATTTTATATGTCCCTCTCTTCTACAGTATGCACACTGGTTATACCCAAGCATAGATCTAAAGTCAGAGGAGTCAGAACGTGACTGCATTCTGGAGGATTGCGATTGTGGTCTATATTGCTGTTGCGAATCAGTGTGATTTGAACGCGGAGGATACGCTTGCTGCAACAAAACCTTCGTTTTGAGCTCCTTCGTTTTCTTATCTACGCGATCACTTTCTTCCTTTTCCCTATTCTCATAATATTGAGCAGTCGCTAACATTTGAGCAGTAGTGGAAACAGCCCAGGCACTTTCTGAATTCTTCAATTTGTTGCATAGTTCAGGCAACAAATTTAATACGAATTTATCGACAAATAAACGTTGGCCTCCCTCAGTGCCCATATCCTGACCGCTATGATCGACAAATGCCTCTTCAAATCTAGTGAAGAAATCGGAGACACTCTCGTCCTTCTTTTGCTTACAAGCCGATAATTTATCCCAGTTTACTCTCATCGCCGGCATAAGCGTTTTCATGAGCGTAATTATTTTCTGAGGCAGATCCAAAATTAACTGCTCAGGCTTAGCCCCACCAACTTGTAGTCCATCAGCCGCCATTAATGCAGCCCAATCACCACCTAACTCATTCGCATGATTTTCCTGACGAATTTTCGCCCAAACCGGCTGTGGTACTACATTACCGAACAGCATGTCGATGTCGGCAAGGTTCATAATAGTAGCATCTACCAATTGGGACAACTCCTTATAGTAACCCGCCGGATTCTTGCGTGGATCAGGCAAGGACTGTTTGACCTGCAAGACTTCTGATCGCTTCCATGGGAGGTGTATCCAAACTCTTTGGAAATGCGGCAAAACTGGGGGATTGGCAGCAGGAGCACCTGGCATCCATACTGGCGGAACCTCTCTCATAGGATACTGACCAGGAGCCGCTTTCCAATTCTCAGAGTCGTCATCAAACGACACTCGAGAAGGCACTGTGGATCTATGGGCTAACAATCGCTCTAAGGCACGTCGTACATCTCCACCTACGATCATACCATTCGAAAATTGACCCTGAAGTTCAATCATATCGGTCGGTACGTTATCTAGATCGTCATTATACCATTGTTCCCTCAAAAAGTTACACATTTCTCCGAACACGAATCTCTGCGTAGGCTCATTAAACTGAGAAAACGTCTCGAAGACCATGCGTCGGGGGTAGTTAACAGGATGTCTTATCCACCTACGAGCCATATTCGCTAATGTTGCACTCTCTCTTCCACCAGGGATTTGACTTCGTCTCTGGGGAGTTTCGGAAGCACTGGTTGGTAGTATCGATCCGGATAGTGGGATATAGAGCGTAGCAACAGTATTAGGAATACGGGTACGAACAGAAGGAGAAGAAGGAAAAAGAACAGGAGCGACAATATTAGAAGTGAACGTAGGAACAGCAGACGCAGGCACGATAGTCGGGGTAACAGAGACTGGAGTTTGCGAAGGCACAGGCAAAGGAGCAGTAGGAATAGGAACAGGTGGTGGGACAAACGTAGGATTAACAACGGGCTGACCAGCAGCCGCCGGAACAACAGGAAGGGCAGCAGGAGGAACCACAGGAGCCGTAGCACCCTGTGCATAAGGAGGTGGTGATTTAATCAAATATGCTAACAGGGGATCCTCCTTTGAGTCCTCTTCTTTCTTATCAAGACTAGCTGGTAAAACCGGATAACATTTGTCTATCCTCATGTGATGTAGTCCAGTGGAAACTTCTATTTCTTTCTCTTCTTTATCCCGTTGACATTGTTGTACAACTTGCATTATCGGAACAAACCCTTCTCTTCGATCCTTTTTAAGCTGTTTGATTTCTTTCTGCTTGGCCTCTTTACGCCACAACCGAAAAGAATCAAACATAGCTGGCCTAGCTTTCCTTTTAAACAACTTAGCTTCTAGATTATCCAAAATCGTAAGATCGAAACTTCCATGCGGTGGCCAACTAAGGACACCATCTTTTTTCGTGTAACGGATCCAATATTCGTTATATACAATAGGGCCCACACCATGTCGACTATAGAGCTCATATATCGGAGTTCCAACTGGAGGTATCGGACACGAATCCTCCAACCGGGAATCCTTGTTGCAACATTTTAAGAAACCAAGAAAACCACTA
Organism: Lissotriton helveticus; assembly: GCF_964261635.1. Lineage (NCBI taxonomy): Eukaryota > Metazoa > Chordata > Amphibia > Caudata > Salamandridae > Lissotriton > Lissotriton helveticus. Next base: position 370,774,375 of record NC_136059.1, read on the forward strand.
TGGCTAGGCATCGTGCACACTAACCTAGTATCAAACTTCGAGGGTTACCGAAGTACTGAATCTTCGTGAAAGACAAAAACCCTCGGTTTTTGGCAATTGCAACTGTCAAATAACAACGAAGAACCAACAACTAAGAACCACAAATGCAATGGAACCATGCAAACAACAAAGCTTCAACAAGCTGCAACAACAACTAAGGACTGGGAGCGACCCACAAATACTTAACTGAGAGCTTCAATGGCGTCACCAGGAAGGCCCGTCTATCGTCTCGCTGTACGAAAGGTCTACGCCAGGCGTCGAAAACAGGTCGACAGTCAGGGCATCGGTCCGTCGCAGCCGTCAGGAGGCGGGAATCTTCGCGGGAAAAATCTTCGGACCACTTATTTCGACAACAGGATCGATGAAGCGGGGTGCACCTTTTCCTCGGAGATTTCACACGAAGTTCCTCACAATCGTCAGGCTTTGGACCGGTACCGCCGATGTCGCCCCGCGTTGGGCGCCAACTGAAGGACTGGACTATTTAAGGCCCAGCGGTGCCAGGGAACAACACCTAAAACCTTCGTGGGATACCTGTTCTGGCGCACTAAAGACAGAGACACGGGAGACTTCCTTCGGCGTCAAAGATCAGCGTTTATTACTGCAGGGAGGCAAAAGTCACGAGAAGTACAACAGCGTGTAGGTTCTGAGAGTCTGCTTCGAATTGCATATGTGAGTCGCTCTCTTTTTATACAAGATTTTGTTATTGCACAATATGTAAGCAAAAGGTTACAACTCAGTTCCCACAGTTAAATTCAAAAGGATCGCTTTCATGTATTCAGAACCCCGGAACATAATTACATTAACATCACCAGTTCCAACTGTAAAAGCACATCTTCCCACCATTAGGTACATACCACTTGAGTTGTAAATAAGCAAGAGAAAGAGACAAGAACAGCTGCAAGGAAGTCAGACAGCAGGGAAGAGATAGTGTGAGGATAATATTGGATGCGTAATCGTAGCTTAAAAGGGCTTGATCCCAGCATGTGCGAGGCTGAAACAATAGACCGGCACGGCAGAATCACCTTCGAGCGGAGGCAACTGCCTTAGCAGTGTCCTTCCCCTAGTCATAAAAGACGCATGAAAGGAATATGCTTCTTCCGTAAAGCTTGGGAACTAAAGGGTCACGATGCGGACAGTTGCCTGTTCGCTGACTACGTGAGGGCAGGAAACAAAATGGATGCCGTATCTAAAATGGAAACCGAGGGTTCATTGAAGAAACCTGTAAATGAGACGAACTCTTCTGAGTAGCATGGTGAAAACGCGTACACTTACTAAACTCGTCATTTACGGTTCATAGATACCACACTCGTCCATATTCGGCGATGCCCAAAACGTCGTAACGATTCTCACGGAACCTCACCCACCTGGTCGTCCTATAGTCTCGGGGTGCGGCTCTGTCCTGGGGCCCCTCGGGCACTATATAGACTATTTTATCAAACCATTTGTCCCGGAGACCCTATGTTACATCAGAGACAGTATGTCAATGATTAATATGATTGAGGAATACCCCTTTGATCCCACATCCAGCACCATGTGTACGCTGGATGTGGAATCTTTATACACCAACATTCCACAATATGAATCACTACGCGTGGTCGAAAAAGTTCTCAACACACGCCCACACAATGTCCCGTCCTTATTTATCCTCCAACTTCTGGAGATTTGCCTTACCAAAAATTTCTTTCTCTTCGAAGGGCAATTCTATGGCCAAGTACGGGGTACATCTATGGGGGCTATTTTTGCCCCCAACCTAGCAATTCTGTACATGGATAATCTAGAGACATCCTGTATTCTGACCGAATCAAATCCTTTCCACAGTGGCATTGCCCTGTGGAAACGATACATTGATGATATCTTTATGATATGGAGTGACTCATTCGAATCAATAACACACCTATTACATTGGTTAAATAACAACAGTAACGGCTTGAAATACACACTGGCCACGAGCAAAGATTCGATTCCCTTCCTGGACCTAGAAATCAAACACACAGAGGGCCGCCTTACTACCAGCCTCCACAGAAAACCCACTGAACGAAACACCTTGCTGAATTATAGCAGTCACCATCCCCGCGCCCTCATAGACTCGCTCCCATTCTCGCAATTCCTCCGTATCCGGAGAAACTGCTATTTTAAACAAGACTATTTCTCTGAAGCCAGAACCCTTAGCAACAAGCTCAGAAATAGGGGATACCCCAGAAAACTAGTACGGCGTTCTCTCAAAAGGGCATGGTACTGCCCCAGAGATACCTTGCTAGAACCCAAACAGAAGAAAGATCAGGACAGACTTGTGTGTGTGACCACGTTCACCCCAGCCTCTAATGCAATAAGGAAAAGTGTCCTTAAACACTGGCCTGTATTAAATGCAGGTACATTGAATCTGGAGCACCCAATTTTCGCCTTTAAGAGAGCGAAAAATGTAAAAGATCATCTGGTAAGGGCATCCCTACCGCAACCTAACCTAAAAACTACGATCAACGATGTATGGGGTTTACCGGCACTAACAGGCCATGTTAAATGCGGTAGCTGTGTAGTATGTGACTTCACCATCGAGGGAAAAACTTTTACCTTTGGCACAATCACTTTTGACAGAAAGCACTTCACTAATTGTAATTCTTCCAATGTAGTGTATGCCATATTTTGCCCATGTATGTTGATATATGTCGGTCAAACTAGCCAAAAGGTAAAGCTACGCATCGGACAACACCGAAGTAGAATCCGATGCAATACCCCAAATGCTCCCCTCGTTGAACATTTTAAGGACAAAGGCCATACTGAAAATGGCTTGACATGGACAATCATTACCGTGGTAAAACCACCACCTCGGGGAGCAGATGTTTCACAATTATTGAACAAGGAGGAGCTTCATTGGATACTGCGTACCAACAGTATTCATACAGGACTTAATCGCCTTGAGGATTGGGCACCCCTCCTTTGAACAAATGAATCCTTGAACAATTGTATCGTAATTCTTACTTCCTTCAAGTCTCTACAATGTTTCATGATTTTATTATGTATATCCTTGTAAATACGTAAACTTGTAAATATTTAATACAATTTGTGTTCCACTCACCACTTACCCACACCAAAATGTCCCCCACACTGTCCCAAATCCCACTCCAAAATGGCCACCATGCTATTCACGCCTTGTCCCTTGTCGAATTCCAAACACCATTTTATCCTCCCTCTAGCCACGAGCACCACAGCGATCCCCGCCCATCTGAACCCAGAATTGCCATTGTGCAACCCAACCAGGAAGTAAGTACTCGCTGCAGCCTTGCTCTCTCGCCTCTTCTACAAACTTTAAAACCCATCAGTAATTGTAAGTTCAATATAACTTAATTTCACTATTTTCCCTAGTGAGACACGATTGGTCCGGTCTCCTATGAAGAGGCTCTCTTGCCCTGGCTTGGTAATTATATCGCGTGGACTTACTATGTGGTTGCCTTTTAACTTAAAACCCCGTATTTACCCTTCTTTACCCGTCTTTTGGCAGGAAAATAATCGAGCGATATGCTCAGATAATTGAGTATCCCTTCATATGTCCTTTGATACTGGGCACTGTCCCCTGGAGCTAGACATTGTTTGGACCCAAATCTGGTAAATCGCATGAAAACATGTCATGTAATTGTCTGTCACCACTGCGCAGCATGTTTGTTTCACTCAAGACTAGTGCCATGAAATGTAAAACAAGCTTGACCGGGTGCCTGCGCCATAGACAACAATGTCTTTTTATAAACATGGCGTAGGCTAAACTGGAACAACCTGCACGTCACCCTTCATTCCACCACAGTTATACGGCACCGGAGGTCCGCACCAAATACCCGCCCGGCACTGACGGCATGAAACGCCACGATAGCCTTGATCGCCTAAACTATTCAAACCTTGTCATTTTACCTCACGTGCTTCTCTAGTAAATACGTAGGCACAGCAACTGAAATGGAACTCGTTCACTTCTGAATTATATCTCTTTCGTAATTCACGCGTCGTCCCCATCCGTCCCCCCACTGCGCCGTAAATCGCATGTGACCTCACTTGATTTTTATTGGCACCTGTTGCTAACAGAACAATATATTGAAAATGCACTTTTGTTTTGGTTGGTCAGATGTGTTACATGCTAAACTAGTACTTACCTTTGCTCTCATTTTTCTTCCCCTTTTTTCCTAAAATAATTGTATGTATAATATATGTGTAGGCCTTAAATTGCCTAAAGATTTTCAAGACATGCATATTATTTTTCTGTCCTGAAGATGATGCCAATCATTTCAAAATGGGCATCGAAACGTCGACATATTAGCGTCATATGTATAAAGAACAATATAAATTGCATACAATGATGCTTTCAAATGTATTTTCGTCTGTCCACTGAACTACTAGTATACAGACCGCCTTGCTCGCTCTAACCCTTATCCCCTTGTTTTGTCTTGTCCCCTGTGGGTTGCTGGCTGCACCCACCTTGTAAAAAATCCTCTGTATCCTTGTAAATTACTTTAATTAAAAATCCTGTCCGGCTGGACAAAGGTCATACATACTACTGAGCGTATGTCTATCATTTTGCTAAGATCCCTGAACTACTAGGGACCCTTGTTTTTTTAAATACGTTATTGCCCAAGGTCCCTAGTGCTATACCTTTGGGTTCCCTTGTTGTTTACAAAAAATGTAGCGCAACTGCATAGTTGCAAGGGATTGTGAATCCTCACCCCTTTTTACAAGTGGGTTCTCCAGTAATTATTTTCTCTCTTTTCTCTCACGGTTGCACCTACACACATATTTCTCCTTCTTAGCCAGGCATGTCTGACCACCCACCCCTCTACACTCTTGAGTACATCAATAAAATTCTAGGAGGACCATCACTCCTTTCTGATTCCTCTGAAACACCTACTGAGACAGGTACTACATTAGTTGAGGAACTAGAGAAAATAAAGAAAAAGGAAGTAAGATTAACGTTAATGATAAAACTTCTTACAGATTATCTTAAAGCCAACATAATACCAGTTGGTCTCCAAGTTCGAAATATTCCGGGGGTCTTTACGGACAACCCGAAGTATTTAAACGGATTTAGCTACATTAGCACGACCTGTTCCAGGCACTGGATGGTGCTTGGAATTGATATTGCTACAGAGGAGCTGGAAAAAGTCATCAGTGAAATTCGTGACCTAGAACAACAACTTAAAGACAAGAACACCAATACTGAAGCTAAGAAACTTCTCGATAAAATAACCAAAACTATTGAGGAATTCCACAAACTTGAATTTAACAAGAAAGCCACGAAAGTCAAAAAAGGCATTAAAAATTTCTCACAGGAAAGAACATATCCTTACTTAAATAAGGATTATTATATCAGCCTTTTTTAGGTAATGCTTGTTGGGTTTTTTTCATGAGCATGATTGCAATAAAAAAAAATCACACCAGCTTATCAATCCCAGACCTACTTATTTTGGCAATGCTCTTTTTTTATGGAATTGGCATTACTTGCGTGCACTAGGACCACATCAGAGCACATGGCTCAGTTCACCCTAAGGATCTTTTCACACAGAAACTCAATTTACAAAGGGAACACACATTTCAGGCCCAATAATAAATAATAAACAAATGAATACATGAGCAGTGTAAATAAGCAGTTTTAAGAGCTTTCCTGAACCTGAGATGATTAGCCGCATCTACCTGGGAATACGAGCGCAAGCTCAGCAACTGAATAGAGGCTGAATCTCATAAAATGTTTTTGTACCCCTCTCAGTCAGATGTTTGCAAGCTTATCCTGTACCTCTCTGTACAAGATTCCAGGTTCACTTCTGGAAGAAAGTTTACCTTCTCTAAAAAATAAATAAATAAATACACTACAATATGGAAAATAAAAAATATGGTCAAGATGTCCATGCTCTATAATTTGTTTTCACGCTATTTCTTTTTAGTGCATGTAGTATATTTTGCATTATGCATCCATTGTCTAGTTTATAGAGTCCGATTGTTATTATTTAATTATGTCTTTGCCCACCTTAGCTCCTGTAATTAAAGATTCATTGAGCATAGTGGAGAATCGCCCAAACTCTTTCACCTTGACCTGGGATCAGTACTCCAACGATGAGACACAGAGAGGGTTCATCAGCGGGTACCATCTCTACTTAAAAAGCAAGCAGGATGCGTGCCATCTGGCGGAATCTGAAACCATTGCTATTCCAGGTAACTCACTTATCAACTCTTTGGTATCCCTTGTTGTGGCTTGTATTTTCACTGTGTGTGAATGTATTTTATGTTGATATCCGGAAACTATGGCATGGATCCAGCCGTACCGATGCTGGAAACCCCTGCATTAAAATATTTTACATATAGCGTACACAAAGGGTACTGCATTTAGTAGGAGATTTAATAAAGCAAAACAGGATAAAGAGAACCAGTAAAAATTATTATTTCTATACCCTTCCTTTTCTGGACCACATTCATTTAGATGGAAATCCAGCACATAAAAAGGGTTGTATGTCGTTTCAACGCATTCCGTTGCAACGCATGCGTTACAACGGAATGCTTTTTTTACGCATAACCTATCCCACGAATATTCCTTTACCATGCATAGATTAACAACGATTATTGTTGTTAATTTATGCATGCTAATGCCATACTCTTGGGAAAGGTTATACCCCTCCCCTGTAGCCTTACGTGTCCCCCAGCCCCCAAACCTTTGTCTATTTACCCCTGCCCTTAGTCCTCAATTCTTTTTTTTAATTTTCTAAATTTTTAATTCCCCTTATCACGTCATCGTCTATTCTCCTTCATCTCCATTGATGAAGTCCTACGTCGTAAAGAGGAAGCGGAAGTTTTTTTCCGTTTCCTCTCTAACGACGCCGATTGTCTCCACTTTGCTTTATTATTACGCATGCGTTCTAATGCATGCCCGGTAAAGCCTTTCGTGGAAACGGCCGCGTGGTATTGGCCGTTTCCCCATAAAAAGTATATGAATTTGTGAAAAGATTTTTAGTGTAATGGAATCATCATCGCACGCATCAAACGTGTATATGTGTGTGATTGTCTCTTTTCAGCACCCTTATCATCTAAAAGTAGATTCCGTTGCAAGCTCCGCTGGGCATACCTCCATATTCCTAGCACAGTCAGAGACACTACAGCTTATTATGTACAAAATGTGTTGTCGCCAGAACAAGGTACAAACGTTGGAGTGGCCATCTGCAAACGCCTGTCCATCTTTCAATACAAAGGGACCAACAAGTATATTAATATAATAATAATTCCACATATGTAAAGCGTGAACTTATCACTCCTAAGTGTATCCAGGTGCTGGGGGGCCATCAGGGAAATTAAGTCAGCTATTGCCTTAAGTCACCTAATGCTGACCTGCTGCCGGTGCCGGGGATAGAACCATGTGCCCCGCACTCCAGAGTCAGCTGCTCTGGCTGCTGCGCCACACCTCTCCCTAATGAGACCAGCAAGGATCACTCCCACAGTGCCTGTCTCCCCCTCATCTGCAGGGAGATGTCTGGGGAGGTCCCGAGAATTCAAGTGACTCATCCCAATAGGAACCCACGTGGGAAGCACTTACTGATTTCTGTTTCATATGAGGCATACAATGAGTCTGTCCCCCGACAGATGGTTGCTAGGTATGACACTGACATATGAATACAGGTGATTTCTTATTTGTTTGGGGACGCGCAACCATGCAAACGAAACAGTTCTCCCTTTGGACCATGCAGGCGATCCACTTTCACTGAATCGTCGGTGGCCAACTTCTGTAGTTTGGATGTTACTGTCATATGGCCCTAAGTTTAGCTGTACAATTAAAACAACATCACGGGACCATTGTCTATATCTATTATGTAGGCAGAGTCGAAATGTGAGATTCAAATTTTCTAGGTGAATTGTTATTCCTGTTATAGTGCCTTTTTTTCTGTTCATTAATTGTATCTGCTTGTTTTTATTTCACTTTTTGTTTAAATCATTTTTAGTTTTGTATTTCGATTGCCGGTAGAGGGTGAGGTTCTATTTGCAAAGTTTGTATCGAAATCTTAGTTTGTAAGTCATCTTTTTTTTTTTTTAAGATGGATCCACGGCATGCAAATTTACCATCAGAAATCCTGAAGAAAATATTTTTACTGTTAGACACCTGAAGCCCAAGACGAAATATTCAGTTGCACTTGTGGCTGTCACTGCTGGAGGAGAGAGTTCTATTGATTTCTCAAGAGATGTGGAAACGATTTTTGATTGTAAGTTTGGAAGAGAAAAAACTTTCATAAATGTATGAGTTACATGTCAAACACACATTTGGTGACCTTTCACACGTGATTTCAGACAAATTCATGTCATTAAGTGATATGAAATGTATTAATCTGTTGCAGATTTATAATATCTTTAATCTTTGAGGACACTCCCTGTCAATGGTCACAGATTCACAAAACGTCCAGCGGATCTAAATTCTTTAGTTTCCATCCATTAGCATACGTTTTTGCATAGATGTGTGGAAGAGGGTTTTCCTCAGGTAAATGCAAACTAGTTGGTATTATGTGGCCATAACTCCTATGGCTGGTGGTCTGTTTCTAGCAGTAGGATGAGAGATTTCATATTCACTGTGGAAAAAGAGTTACATTCATAAAATAGTGTAAGTGCTCTTTGATGTTTTAGGAATGCTGTTTATCAAATGGTCCAGTTATTTGATAAAACTGTACTGCATAAAAATAGTATCATGCACAAATATGCTACTCCCACCTGTTGATATATTTCCAAAAAGGCTTTCTTAAAACTAGTGTAATTTCATGTGTTTTACAACAGCTTGTAGTAGTACGTCCAAAGAATAAATCTATGTAGACGGAAAATTGAATTGCGACTTATGTGCTGATTAGGATGCAAATGTTATTTACTGGATTTATGTTAAATATTTATCGATTCTACTTCCTCCACATGTGTTTCAGTTGATATGATGCATTTTGATTGAGCACTGAAGATTTTCAAATGGAGTCAGTAAAGTGTGTTGCAATCGTTTTCTGTCAGTTAACAACCAAACACTGATCATACGTGATTGAATTTAGCTAATACTCAACTTTCGTCTTTTTGTTCCAACTTTCCACCATTTTTCTCCACTTTTGTTTCATTTTAGCCCTTTTTTTATGACCACCTCCATTTCCTCTAAAACATAAGGACAGACTTTGGAAGTTGATTTTACATATGTGTAGATGCGCACGCTCCAAGTGCATGCACGAGGGGACCTTTTGAAGTTATTCTTAAACTTAATATCAATTCTTGAAGTGGTCACAAAAATGTTCTTATGTCTGCAGTAGGTGATGAGACAGCAAGACTGGATAAGTCAGTGAAAAAGCAAGCTTTAAAGGATGTCAGAATGTATGTCACCTGTTGAATTTGTTTTGCAAAGGAAACCTTAGAAATAAACATGCGATAATGTCTTGTCCATGTCTCAAAAGATTGTGCTATCTACAGCAAAGGCATGGACATTTTTTCTTCCTCAAATAGTGTAACAAATTTGCTATAGAAACTATAACAACTCAATGCCACAGCAAAATAAAAGAAATTGGTTAACTGTAACGACTCCATTTAAAGTAAATACCTGCACTTTTGCACTTCCATCAATATTGGCACCTCTGCGTCATTCTAATTATACTGATTCTAGACTTATATTGATTTGTTCACCTTAATTAAATGTGAATTTGTTCAAATAAGTTTTTAGGATGCGTTATTCAGATGGTCTCATTACATCAATTTTCTGGCTAAATAACAAAAAGGGCACGTTAAATTTAGTAAAATATTTAAACTTTTCATTATTTGGTGTATTGACTGCTGCTTATTTACTAGACAGAAAGGCACTTAAAATCTCTTTCAATATTAAAGTTCATGGCTTTCATATCCATGTGATCAGTAGCGAGTATGCTGCAGTAATTTTCTTATTCGGACAGATTTCTACTCTGAAGCGTCAGCAATGTTACAAAGATAGTGAAAATATCTCATTTATTTCTAGTGTTACTTACTAATCAAGGGTTCAGTTAACACTCTGTTTGTGGTCCGTGTGACTTACACACTAAAGCTAACATTTACCAGGGTCATGCCTTTGGAAGCAGTCTGTATAGCTCCTTTGGTTAATTCTTCTCTCCGATGCAGGTATGAAACTTTTGACGTGAGATTTCGGAATCATTTTGCCTAGAACCATACGATGCCTCGCAAAATGCAAGAAATACATTGTCTGAATTCAATGAGAAAAGAATAATGGTAGATTACATTAATTTTTGGGTTTCAACATTTCTGTTAAGAAAAAGAAAACATGGTATACTCACTTTAAAGGCAAGAATAACATTATTACTGTTTTAACAATCTAATGTAGAAATCATTCAAACTTTACATAACATATAATTGTTCATCTCCACATTTACCCCACAGACCAACAAATCTTGCCCTCCCCACCAAACAAGTAGGGAGAGTAAGGAGGGAAGTGGAGAGAGAAACCCACAAGGACATTGCAAAATATAAACTTGCACTCTATGCAAGCGAAAGTGGATTAAGAGTAGCCCTCTGAAAACAACTCAAACCCACTGTGAAGAATCACAAATTGTACTCTTGAGCTGAAAGAAATAAACACTCATTCAGTGCCGTCATCCTCAGGCCGATCCAATTTTCTTGCACGTTTCTAATGGGCACGACTCCGTTGCTTCAACCTAGGAGAAGACGAGCGTTGCTCTCATAGTTAATTTTCAATAATTTTTTAAGGTTCCCTGAGCACCACAGCATAGAATTTATACAATATCCCAAAGTCCAGCGCAATCATTAGTTCTTTATTTTGCATCTTGACATGCAGCCAGCAATCTTGACAAATCTTGTAGCCAAACTTGGAGCCAACACGTGTTGCGTCGATATGGTAAGTCCACCACTGACTTTGTCAGGGCTACAAACAAAACAAAATAAGACCATCTATGTCCACATGAGCTAACTAAGATGTAGTAGTCCATCACCATAAATCTGGTGTTCGAACCACAGAATATTCAACTCCTTCAAAAATTAATAAGAGCCAAAGAAAGGAAGTGCAACCGAATGTGAATGTGGTTTTCTGACCCATATTACTCCATTGCTATGTGTATTCATTTGGTCCATTCATAATGCCCATGTAGGAGTAACTCAAAATGCTGAACTTTTGTTTTCTAACAGTCTTTATGTGCTTTGCGATGTAAGACCGCTAACATGCTGTTTGCTTGTTTTGCAATTTAAGAAAGCTAACATGCTGTTTGCTTGTTTTGCAGTGGAAGACAGTTAACATGTTGTTTGCTTGTTTTGCAGTGGAAGACAGCTAGCATGTTGTTTACTTGTTTAACAGTGGAAGACAGCTAACATGTTGTTTGCTTGTTTTGCAATGTAAGAAAGCTAACCTTTTGTTTGCTTGCTTTGCAATGTGAGAAAACTAACATGTTGCTTGCTTGTTTTGCAATGTGAGAAAAGTAACATGTTGTTTGTTTTGCAGCAGATGCAGTTATCCTGGCAGTGCTCCTTCCTCTGATTATTGGTTCAGTCACAGCAATGGTACTGTTAGCCCTGGGCTTCTGGAAAAGAAAGTGGTATGTTCTCATTAATAACAGTAACTACAGTGCTACATTTCCTGTTCCTGTTTTCCTGTTGACACTGACTTCCTCTGATAGGACACAGAACAATATAATAAAGCTTTAAGGAGCAGTGTTTTTTTATTGTCCCTCTGAGCCAGTCAGCGTCTGATGAAAATGTGGTTATCATACGAAATTTTCCTTCATCAACTTTTTTGACTCTTTGCTTAAAAAGATCCTCTCTTGGTATCTCAGATACTTTCTGGGGAGTAGTTGTGAGTAGTTTCGCATTGTAACCCCTTAATAGAAATCTAATGAGGCTGTCCTTGGCTGCTAAATCAAAATCGGATTTCGTTGTGCAATTGCGTTTGAGTCTGAGAAACTCGCCATATGGTATACTGTTGACCAGTCTACGGGGGTGGCTGCTCGAGGCATGTCGGGTACTGTTGCCCGCTGTGGGCTTTCTGTAAAGGCAACAGTTTATCTTATTCCCTTGAATTTTGATTTGTAGATCTAGGTAGTTTGCTGCCACCAAACTGACCTGCCCAGTGAATCTTAAATTATTGTTGTTCATATTTAGAAACCTGATGTAGTCCTCCCCCTCCTGAACTGTACCATTCCACACCAAGATTAGATCGTTGATATATCTATACCACAAAATAATCTTTCCTGTCCAAAATTGATTCTCTGGTGCCCAGGCTACCTGCTCCTCCCACCAGCCTACGAATAAATTTGCATATCTGGGGGCGAAGCAGGAGCTCATGGCCGTACCAGAGACTTGTCTGAATAGCTCCCCTTGAAAGAGAAAGATGTTGTTATAAAGACAGTATTGGATCAGTTCCAACAACATTATGTTGTGTGTTGCAAATTTCAACTGTCTTTTTCTTAAAAAATATTCCACTGCAGACAAGCCTTGTACGTGGTCGATACAGGTGTAAAGACTGGTTATGTCCAGAGTGATCAAACAGTAAGTGGCTTGCCAATCCAGTTTCTCTATGTGCTCATTGAAATCTGTCGTGTCTCTGATATAAGATTTTAATTTCAGGACTTCCTCAAAAAGAAAATGTTCTGTTGAAAATTAGTACGTTTTGGTGAACATTATCTGCGCCATCTTGCCTCTTCCCCTGATGCCACACTTTTGTCGTGCGCGCCCGCCATTTTCTAAGATGCCCCGATCAGAACGAACCCTTTTGCATGCCGCTGGCCCCTGACATAGCCCTTCGCCTTCACTAAGCCTGCACGCTGACCACCCCCTGCTTGCACCTGCCTTGAGTCATAAACCCCTCTTCGGCGCTGCTCTGCCCCAGGCCCTCATCCTGTTCCCAGCGCGACACCTCCCTGCTTTCCTTTCATGATCTCCGGCCCTTAGATGCAAAACCCTTTTTCCCCGTGTGCCCGTTTTGTCTTCCCCGTTCCCAAGCCGACACCCAGCTCTGCCGATACCATCCTTGCCCCTCCCCGTACAATAGAAAGCTTCCCCCATCAAAGAATCCCCGGGTTGATCAAAGCCCCCACCCCATGAGATCCGATCAAACCCCCCACATTCCGTGAATCGGCGGATTATCCAGCTGCGCGATGCTCATCACCTGTTGTGACTAGGGTGGGGACTTCAACTGTAAATGTGTGTGGGAACGGGCCCAAAGGGGAGTTCCGAGAATGTCTTTTCCGTACATCAAAGCTTTAACATGTATGTGTAATCTACAATAAAGTCATAAATGTGTGTATAAGAGGCCAGGCCTCAGGAATACAGTTAGAGCACCTCAGAACGATACCTTCTGTCCGTTTCGTTGTGTTCTCCTCCGGAGAGAATAAAAACCCTTGTTTCCTGCTTTCCAGTCTCCAGCGCCTGCCTCTTCATTGATTTAAATAACTAGAGGGTCACAGAGGCAATACTGCCGGGCAAATATCGATTGTCCCCGACCCGATTGAACTTTTTACAATTGGCGTCCCAAGCGTGGGGCCCATCAGCGACTCGTGGATCCAGTGGGAGAGGTCCCGACGACAGAGTGAACGACTGCAACGATCGGGAGAGCTCTTGCCCAATAGACCCTCGTCTGGCAGCCGATCATCCGAACTTCACTAGTTCCGAACAGACCTCTCTCGAGTGATCTACGGTCCTGACTGGGAACCATCAGGAGTGCCGTGAGAAATACGAGAAAAAGAGGACGATCGGGCGCTGGATTCGGAAGACAAGAAACTGTCCATGCGGTCCGGGTAAGGTCGTGTTACCACGACAAGTTGCGAAAAATTTGCTTGATTGTTTGTTTGTTCAAAAATACTAGTATTGCTCTGTTTATTTTTATTTTGGAGATTCACTGTCTGCAAACGGAGAAACAACAGGCTCTCTCTCTCTTTGCAAACAGTGGAGGATAGGTAGGGTAGCAGCCGTGCTTATTTTTTTTCTCCCCCACTCAATAATTGCTTGAAACTGAACTGTTGTTCGCAAACTATTGTTTCCTGGAGATTCCCTGTCTGCAAGCAGGGAAGAGACCACCCTTTTTGCAGATAGTGAAAAGGGTAGGTAACGCAGATCTTTGCGGACCTACTCATTCTCCCCATTGTTATTTATTGGTCGTTTGGTTTTATATTTTTTTTTGATCCATGAGGTATTCACTGCCTGCAAACAACGTTGAATAGAAATATTCTGTACGGTCTTTGCACCTAGTGATAAGATAGGCAGTGCTGACTTTTTAGTCCCTCGTTACGAGCCGTCATGTCTGTCTTCTCCCCACTGATAAATAGCCTGTTTAGTCCGGACCGCGTATTAGAGGTGGACCATATAGCTCCATTAGAAGGCACCCCTAATAAGGACATGTTCATAAACTATGGGTTAGTCACCATAGCTTATAATAAATTATGGCACAGGTATACCGAAGAGAGTCAAGACAAACAGTGGCCACTGGCAGGATCCTTTGACCTTGATAAAATAGAAACGTTAGAAATAGCCCTTCGAAATAATAAGACAACGCCAATTATGCTCGACAGTCTCGGTATGTGGCGCAGAGAGGCTACGAAACGACAGAGAAAAGACGAGGACAAACCAAGTAGAGAAATATACCGACAGGACAACCCCAGGACACCGCTACCCACAACTTATCCCCCGACACTATGCAAAGGACGACCAGACTTAGGGTCAGACCAATGCGCTTTTTGTAGGTATGTCGGACACTGGAAAGCCCAATGCCCGACTCTACTGAGCGTGAGTAAAGGCAAAGGGCCGACAAGAACGACAGACCGACAGTACGAGAAAAGGCGCGAGACAAAGAAGAACCCGACTTACATAGACAGACCAGACAGAACCACCACGTTTGATTATGCCCGATGGCACAGATTTCGCCAGGAAAATCTCAGCGGCATGCTCACGTTCTCCTAGGTCGGGCAATGTCAAGACGGGAACCCAGCCTCGTTTAAAATTCACAGACGGAAAGAGATAATTATGACCAATAACTGTTTTTATATTTGTCTTGGGTCTTTGTATGTCGTACTTGTACTGTCCCCCGTCTGAGTTTGTGTGTATGTAATGTGCAAATCTGCGTCATCCCTCTACACGTGTTTCCGTGTTACTCGACCTCTGTTAGCAGAAACTTAGCATAAAAGCAACCTGGAAAGAAAGAAATGGTAAAACAAAATCCGTAGACCATTAATGAACTTGAACTTTTAATTTAACACAACAAACAAGGAATAATAACGATAAACTGTAGAAAATGAAAGTCAAACAGAACATTCGCCCCCCCCCATTCTAGAACCTTCCAAAGTAGGGCAGGGTTACGGCTACGCCCAACCAACGGCAACCCATATAAGGCGAGCCCGGCCGCCAACTCTTGGTCAGGAAATCTTAACGTATGGGGGAGCCGGAGGAGAGGCAGGAGCCCGCAGCCTGGGCATTTGCAGGTAGTCCCGCCACATGTCTCCTTGGCCGGCCGCAACGGGCCTGGAAAGACTAAGGTAGTCCCGCCACATGTCCAGAGGAGAACGAGGCACCTCTTCCTTTTCTCTTCCGTCACAGGCGCAGCAGTCCTGGACGGCGGGATGTCCTGCACGTACCTCCACAACAATTTGTCCAAGTTGGGCTGGGAGGGAGAGGCGACGCGGACGAGCCTCTCCCACCTCCACCGGTAGGAGGTTTCCCAGCCCCCAGCCCGACGCCGAACACCCCCAGTCAGGCGATGGTGCCAATACTTCCACAGCACCGAACGTACAATGGTGGCACCCCAGTACTTGCGCAGCACCGAACGTACAATGGTGGCACTTGGGGAACACCGGATGTGGAGAGGCCTTCATGCGGGGCGATGAAAAGGAGCGGCATGGAGCACACCGGGAGAAGGAGACGATGCGAACGAGTCTCCCTTGCCCCCAGGTGGGGGCATCACAGCCGCACCCCAGCCGAACGTCCCGCTTTCACAAAACAGGGACCTCTTCCTTTCACTCCGAAGGGTCTCTTCCACTCTTGCAAACTCGACGAGAGTGGCCCCGGTAGGGCCTCAAAATGGCGTCTGGGTCCGCTGGAAGGTGGGCCCCGGCCACTAGAGTAACTTTGACCAGCAATATAACTCGAACATTTGCCCTCTGGAGCACGAGCCCCCATCTCCGACAGCATCTCCGCAGCCTTGAAGATCCTACAAGGGTCCCCGGCGGAACCTTCGGCCTTTGCAGGTTTCCGGTAAGGGACGGCTGCCTTGATCGCCAACGAAACAAACATGACATTGCCACACCTTCTGTTAGCGTGAATTCTAGAACTGCCGAAAAGGACTCTGGTCCAAACTGCCAGTAATGGAAACATTTCCCCCTGATGCTGCTTCCGGACTGAGCCGGCCCCGCCCAAAATGGCGCTGGTATCAATCGGAACTTACGAACACCTCGTGGTGTTCCTTCGCACTAATATAAACTTGATGTTCTGAGATTTTATATGATCCTTTGTACACTTGGCTAGAAAAGACAAGGAGAACTTACTCGACGAACAGTATGAAAAGATTCCCGTTACAAATGTTGATTACGAATGTACAATGTATTATATTTTTATAACTGATGTAAACCCCATTTACGACGCACACGTACGGTATGCATATAGGAAATCTGATTACAACTGTTATGATTATGCTTCTAAATTATGAAAATATATGCCCCCGAACCCCCAGCCAATTAATAGACGTTTTAGTCTCTTACAAATGAATGAGTAAAACTTTCCGATGTTTTTATTGCTGCAAACGACACCCCCCACTGTACGCACTTTAGCCATTGCCACGACCGGCCAAATACGACCGCACCCTCATAATCCATATGCTGAAATGATTTTGCAAAATAAAGTCTTTGAAACTATGGACGGGTATTGCATGCTTTATTTTAAAAAAAATATGGGATGGGTGGGAAAGTTCTTTTCTGTGCACCCTACTCTGCTCTCTCTTTAAGGTTAAAAGAAGATGG
The DNA here is from genome assembly GCF_964261635.1 of Lissotriton helveticus. Classification (NCBI taxonomy): domain Eukaryota; kingdom Metazoa; phylum Chordata; class Amphibia; order Caudata; family Salamandridae; genus Lissotriton; species Lissotriton helveticus. The sequence goes on from NC_136059.1 coordinate 370,791,369, forward strand.
TTGCCCAGCCCTGGAGGACGGGTCGGATCGACAACACGACACTCCGCCTTCAAGGTACGCGACTGACTCATGAACTCTCGCGTAGAGGAAGACCTTGACTTCCAAGGATGGGTAAAACGAATGGTGTAAATGAGGGAATGTAAAAGGAGGGTGAAATGAAATAATGTAAATATTATAAAGTACAACGTTCCAAAGTAGCAGGGACCCAAGAACCGAAGAACCTTAGAACGCCACAGCGTTGAAAGAGGTTTAAGGACCCCGATAGTGAGATACATCCTTTGACTAGATACCTCGCACTAGGCACCTCTGGTTTCCTTTTTATGTTTCCCCGCACACGCCCTACATGAACACACTACCCCCCCCCGACTCCAGAAACCATATCCCCGGGGACCCTGCCCCAAGGAGGAAAGACGAGTAAGAGGTAAGTAAAGGACTTATGAATCCATGTATTTGAATGCGCGCGAATGCTGTCTCCCCCACCCCCCCTTTTTCCTCCTTCTGCAGGTTACATCGGAGATTACAGCCGAGGTGTGGCGAAGATCTGAAGCCTTGCCACGTCTAATACACGAAGCGGACTAGCGCCGCAAGGTGGTGTCTAAGCACGCCTGCAGACTACTCACGTACCGAACAAACCCGAAAAATTAGCACAACCTGATAAAAAGTGATCACCCTTAAACCAGACCGGACGAATGAACCCATGCCACGTATGATGCGAAACTATGAGGGAATGTGTGTGTGTGACTGAGGCGTCGACCCAACTGGTCGAAAGACCGAGAATGCGAGAAGTGCGACAAAATGGTACCTCCTTTCTTCTTTCCTTTTTCTCAAGGCACGTCCCCTCTACCCTGTCTAATGCTCAAACTGCATGATTACAAGATTCTAACGCAGACTCGTGAATGCCCTTTACTGTGTAATGCACTAAATAGCCTTTCTTGAATACACTGCCACCCTCTCTGTTGCACGTGTACTATTTAGCCTGCCGTTGCACTCTCTCTCTCTCTCTCTCCCTCTATTTTTGCACTCCCACTCTTCCGAGTGGTTAGCCCCGAAATTGGCAGACTGCCACCCCTAGCACCCCACCTAATTGGCTTCAAATACCGTCAGTATTTGCACAAAAACTTGTCTTTAATACAATCACCCTGAGACCGCGTCATTACCTCTCCTTTTCCGCTAGAAGTCAATGAACCCAGGTTGGGCCGTAAGGGAAAGGACAGGTAAAACGACAGAGGTTCCCTAATCTGACCCGAAAATAAGGGAACTACATGTCAACGGCTCCTATAGTATAAGACAAGGACCTCAGAATACGCGACCCTCCCCTCCCCGAATTGTCGCGATACCCAAACCGGAAAAATGACCACCCCCGTTACCTCCCCTGTATATGTCCCTGGTTGTTTCCCATAAAACCCCTGTCCTTCCTAATTAAGTAATCGGGCTGTAAAAGGTTACGTAGGACCCAGAATGATGTTTTACAAGGTTAACAGACTAGTTCAAGGTAAAGAAATCATCGAAATGAACCCCGCAGTAGTTGCAAAACAGGATGCACCGATAGAAAGGAAATGTTTAGCCATGTTCGTCTCTCAGCAAAATACCTGTGTAGTACCATGTTGACGACTCACTGCACCCTTTTGTAAATGTAAAACTCTAGAGAACGGCATATCTTCGCCAGATTTGTCTCACAAGGGTGGGTTACCATCAGATGAACTGCCATGCCTGTAATAAATAATTATGAAGGAAAGTCATAGTAAATCCAACAGAACCCGTCACCGGTCATTCATATGCCAGTTGTGAACACTAAAATAACGGGCATTTTTCATTCTTTGCCTGGAGCTGGGAGAGAAATAGACTTTTTGATTATCTTCATCTGCAAATTTTCTAAAGACTGTCTTTTCAAACTTGTTTAAGGGTACCGCTGTTGGAGGAGAAAAGGACCGGATGTGGGAGCACGAGGCCCGACTGCAGACTAAGGAACACCTGCGACATTAGCCAAGGCGAGACCACGACTGAAAAGAGCTGCAGGACGAGGCACTGTTTTCGACAACATGAGAAGAAAGGGTCGACCTGATGCCCCTGCTCGATGTCCAATGCCTGTCGACAAGTCCCCGCTCTCTGAATTCGGTCACACGCCCGCCTATTTGAAGTCTCTCGTTCCCCTAGTTTGTTCCTAATTTGGCCTTGCTCCATCCCCCTTTCCCTCTGACCTAACCTATGGACTGTTTTGTACGCTCTTCTTCCATCCGAACTTTCTGACAATCACCTCAAAGGACACAGGGCGAAAAGGACCTTTCCGACCAGAAACGCGAGGAAAGGGTCGTGCCCTGCAACGCAGAACTTAGAACAGAGCTGGACTTGTAGCTCCACCGCCGGTGCTCAACAGCGCCAACGAAAGACCACAAAGAACAATGAGAACTCGTAAAACTTCGAACATTTGACATCCTCAATCACCGTTTTTTTATGCCTCATTTCTCTCCCAGTCGCCATTGTATTGATCCTGCTCCAATCCGAATCTGAAATATGTATTAACCTGCCAGTTCACGTTATGATATGTACTTGCTGCTCGCCGTTTTTGTATTACATTCCTATGACTTTCCTGCTGAACAAGTTTATCAAAGTTTATCAAATAGGCCCGCCTCCTGAAAACTAGAAAAGTTAAAATGTATCGTTTACAACTCTTTTTATCTAGGGTTCCTACCATTTTCCTTCTCATGCCCACCACAATAGAACCGAGTAGAAAATGAACCAGCAAGATGTCTTGAATATGTTAAAGGGAGGACTGTTGAAAATTAGTACGTTTTGGTGAACATTATCTGCGCCATCTTGCCTCTTCCCCTGATGCCACACTTTTGTCGTGCGCGCCCGCCATTTTCTAAGATGCCCCGATCAGAACGAACCCTTTTGCATGCCGCTGGCCCCTGACATAGCCCTTCGCCTTCACTAAGCCTGCACGCTGACCACCCCCTGCTTGCACCTGCCTTGAGTCATAAACCCCTCTTCGGCGCTGCTCTGCCCCAGGCCCTCATCCTGTTCCCAGCGCGACACCTCCCTGCTTTCCTTTCATGATCTCCGGCCCTTAGATGCAAAACCCTTTTTCCCCGTGTGCCCGTTTTGTCTTCCCCGTTCCCAAGCCGACACCCAGCTCTGCCGATACCATCCTTGCCCCTCCCCGTACAATAGAAAGCTTCCCCCATCAAAGAATCCCCGGGTTGATCAAAGCCCCCACCCCATGAGATCCGATCAAACCCCCCACATTCCGTGAATCGGCGGATTATCCAGCTCCGCGATGCTCATCACCTGTTGTGACTAGGGTGGGGACTTCAACTGTAAATGTGTGTGGGAACGGGCCCAAAGGGGAGTTCCGAGAATGTCTTTTCCGTACATCAAAGCTTTAACATGTATGTGTAATCTACAATAAAGTCATAAATGTGTGTATAAGAGGCCAGGCCTCAGGAATACAGTTAGAGCACCTCAGAACGATACCTTCTGTCCGTTTCGTTGTGTTCTCCTCCGGAGAGAATAAAAACCCTTGTTTCCTGCTTTCCAGTCTCCAGCGCCTGCCTCTTCATTGATTTAAATAACTAGAGGGTCACAGAGGCAATACTGCCGGGCAAATATCGATTGTCCCCGACCCGATTGAACTTTTTACAGTTCCAGATATCTAGAAAGGTTTTCAGTAAGGCTACCAATTGAAGAGACAATTGGTCGTCCGGGGGGTTGTTTCATGTCTTTGTGTACCTTGGGTAGGTGGTAGAATGTTGGTAGTACAGGATTGGTTACTCGTAGGAACAGATATTCATCCAAGTCCAGCATTACTTTGCCATGCCATTTCGTTAAGAGTTCATGTAGTTCTTTGATGCTGTCATTATACCGAGTCCTGGTTGTCAATTCATAGCATCTCCGGTCATTGAGTTGTCGCATTGCCTCTCCCACATATTGTTCTCTCGTGAGGATAACAACGTTACCTCCTTTATCAGAGGGTTTACAGATGATTGTTGTATCCTCTTCCAAGCCCCTTACAGCTTCTCTCTGTGCTGGTGTCAGATTATCATGACTCTGTTTCGTTGGTTTGTTCTCCCTGAACTTGATCAGATCTTTAATGATTGAGTCAGAGAAAATATCTATGGAGTCTATGGGCATTTGTGGTACAAATTTCGATGGCAACTTTAGACCACTGGATGGTGCTTCTTGTGCAACTTCCGTGTTTCTTACTCGTTGCGTTGGTGTGGTTGCAGATGGAATAATTTCCATGGCACTCTCTTTTCGTAAATCCTCCAGTATCTCAAAGGATGTTAAATCATTGACACTTAGTAGGTCCGTGCCTTTCCAGTTAGATTTTATGGTTTTGGCCTCTTTGGTTGTAGGTTTGATTTTATGAAACTTATACAACTTCAATTTGCGTATGAACTTGAATAAATCAATTCTTGTTTGTGTATATTCTAGGCAGTGGTTGGGGCAGAATGTTAAGCCCAGTTTCAGAACCGACTCCTCAGTAGCTGTTAGTTTCTTATGCGAGAGATTTATAATTGTGAGATGGTGATCGCTGCTTGCTACCATCTCGACCCTCTTTTGCTTCTTGTTATTCTTGATGTCTGGTTCGCTTTTGCTCTTCCTCTTCCACCCGCCGCGTCTGGTTTTCCTCCTTCCTCTGGGGGTTTGTTCTTCCCGCCCCTTAGCCAGCTTTGGCGGATGATATTGAACTCCTGATGAAAAGGAGTTTTGGGCACTCTTCTCGCAGGACCTGCCACGTCTTCTCCACTCAGTTCTTCCTCCGTTACCTCAGATTCTGAGGTCTCTACTCATGTCTGTGGTTCATTCCTTGATGTCTTTTCAGGACCATTCATCTCCTTTCGTGCTTGGTCGTATTTTTTAGCGAAGGTTAGGACTCTTCCCATCGCATAGTCCCTCTCGTCGTGGTCAAATTTCTCTTGTTTTCGCGTTTTGATTTTATTTTCGTATTTCTCAAGGCGTTTTTTCATCGCGGCTCTTAGCTGTTCTTGTTGCTCTTTGTCAGTGTTTCGTTTCAGTTCTTCCTCCAGAGCTTCAATTTCTTTAAGAGTTTTTTCTCGATCGCTCCATGCGAATTGGACAAGTATTTCAAGCATGCCTTTACAAGATAGAGCCGTGTGTTTCGCCCAGGCTTCCAGTAAGAGAGGGTCTGGATTCTCATATGCGGGGATGGTATAGATCCTTAGACCCCGCGGCACTCTCTGAACTTCAATATAGCTTTGGAGTGAGGTGCCCTCCCACCATTTTCTTGTTCCTCGCTCATATAGTCTCTCTAGTTTAGTGTGTTGGTTAATCAAGATGTTCGGTGCCTCCTTCGTTGTTCTTGTAGATGGTAGCGTTATGTCTGGATTTTTGTTTTGAAACATTCCAGCTGCCGCTTCTCTGCGCTCTGTGACGCTGAACATGATTCTGTCATAAGGGGTGTGCTCCGGTCCCGTGCCTCACCACCTTCGAACACTATCGCTGTGCCTGGATCCCTCGTCTTGCCTCCAACCGCTCTTTCTGAAAGCGCATATAAGAATTTAAAGAGGGCTTACCCGCTTGTCTGCATTCAGCCCTTGCGCTCGATGGGGTCTCCCTTCGTTTTCCCCTTCTTCCAGTCCGGATGTCCGTCCCCTGTTGGTGTCGGTTGAGGCAGTGCACTCGCTCACAATATTTTCGCTCCTGAAGCACCAAATAGCGAGTCACTCCCCAGACGGGTGCTGTTACGCATTGGTGCAACGCGTTTTATATTGTCGCTTCGGTTCTTCTCCCATTCACCAGGAAAAGAGAAACAGCACTCACGGGATACTTTGCACAGCAGTCTTCTTTATTAAATCGACAGACGCGTTTCGGTAATTCCCTTCTTCTGTGTCTAAGCGACACACACATCGCGGCGCCATTTGTAACTCTTTTGTCATGGAAACAAACATAGGACAGGACGTGACCCACAAAATAGCGCACGCCATCTTGGAACATTGTCCACACCATTCTATGGTGAAAAGGCAGCATGCCATAGCTCGTAATGAAGTCAGCCAATGGGTGAAGTGGGCTGATAAATTGCCCCTTAATGTATGCTGGAGTTAGTGGAACAACAATGTGAATGACATCAACCACAGAACAATGGATGAAGTGTGGCTGAAACCCCTATAAGTAATTTATTTACACACATACTTTTAGAAAAATAAAAAGATCTTGGCTAACACACACTTAAAAAACCTCAATAATGCTGGCATTGACAGCATGCCTCTTCCCTTTTAGATTGAGAGAAAGAAAAAAAGAAGAAAGAAAGAAGTAAAGAAGGAAAGAAAGAAAGAAAGGTAAAAAGAGTTACAAATGGACACAATTTGGTATGGTTGTGTCCTAGTTTACCCCAGGACCTGCGTGTTTTGGATGACCCAAACTGAGAGTTTGGTGTCCGAACCGCTTCCGGACACCCCCACAGGATATGTCGCCGTTAGACCAGCTAACTCTACAGTTCCACTACCACCCCTCTGTATTCTACAGTGATGTAGGTAGTTTCTGGCAACCACTGAACATGACAACCCTGATTCCTCAGGGATCGTGGAAAACAGTACAGTACATTTCGCTCAGACACACATGCTTGCTTTCTCTCAGAAAATACACCGGTTGGCGATTAGGACCTTTCATTAAGTATTGAAAAATGCACACAATGGCTAGTGGCGTAACAAAGGCCCCCAAAGCCCCTGTGTTGCAGGGGGGCCCTGCGCTCCAGGGGCCTCCTCCGCGGCCATGCAGCCAGCACTTACGTTACGCTCACTGTAGATACCCCGCTGCGGAGACTGGTAACTATTGTCATGCGCATCATGTAATTAAAAGTGCACGAAGGAGGTGAGGCATCCCCGAGATGACCGAGGGACTGTGCGGCGGCCGCCGCCGGCCATAATCTAATTATTGCTATCCGCTGAGTGGCCGCTTGGATACACGTGGTCTCTCGCTCCTGGTGAATCACATCTCTGTTAAAGGTAATCTTGCAGGAAGGTTCTGGCGAAGACTGAAGTGTTTTTATCCGAACGGGATATTTGAAGAAGCAAACCACGTTTTGAGGATATTTATTTAATATGCTGCTTAAGCTCTGTTAAATGCTAGATATGGCTTTCAATTGCATGCAGCCAATCTCCCTCCAAGCGCTTTAACGATGGCAGGAGGAGACCAGCAATCTGACTCAGATCCCGGAGATTGAAAGGTTTTTTTTTCTTTGCGAGTTGCACCGTCCCTAGATCAGTCTTCTTTGGCACACACTACAGAAGGGCACCTTTGCTTTCCCCTTCAGCCAATGGCACGGTGGGATAAAATTAGCCTTCCTGATACATTAATCATTAATCATTGGTGGGTTTCGGGCTCCAGGGGACAGCATAACCTGGTGCATGTGTTTAGTGAGAGATTACTGACTCCACTTCAACCCTCCCAGCCTTTCCGAATTAGTTGTGTTTCTGGGAAATTAACCAATGTCACGACAGACAGCCTCATTCTTGACATATTTCCGTCAGAAACTTTGTTTTTTGGGTCGGTTGCTGTTTGGGTTTTATTCTCATCTCGTGAGATTGAGGAAAATCGAATTTTGCCCTGCTATGTGTCCCTACGTGTTCCCCAACATGTAATATATATGTGCATGATCGCTATGCATATTTCCCTCCATGACCGAATAAAGACGCATTTACAGTTGCGGCCAACGTTATTATGTCAGTTATCCAGTCCCTCGTGAAAGCAACGTGAATTAGGCTTTTAGGCCTATGTTGCCAACGTCTTTACATTGTGCACGTTAATTCATCGAGTTGCACCCGTTTCTAGGCCTCACAGGGCCCGGACACCAGATTCAAGCCTCAAGTCTCCTGAACCACTCCGAGAGATGCAGCCCCGCCCGCATCCCTGACCCTTCACTTACTTCCTGTCAAGCAACGCGGTGCTCAGCCTGGCCTGCCTGCCAAGAATATGTTATGCCTACAGTTATCTGTTCAGCTCCCCGGCTTCACATTCCTAGCTAACGAACCGCATAAACATCTCCATCTACAGTCTAGTCTTCCTGTCTCCATGCAAGTAATTTACTGAATTAATATCCATAGAAGATCCATAGCACACGCAATACATGAGTAGCCTTTGCCCTGATGACTTTTAGAATCAAGCAACATGTACTCCAAACACTAGATCAGATATACTATAGGTACAGGTCGTTCTGACATCCCAGACTTTAGTCTCCTCTTCTAGTGCTAGAAGTCAGGGCCCCCAGCTCTCCCCAGTTACACGTCATGACTCGTTTGCGCGCACCAGTAGGTTAAAGGTTCCAGCTGCCCATGAAGCCCCCTCCATGTGTCCACCCACTTATGACACTTCTGTGATGTCTACATCACACACCTCTGTGCACGCCCTGTGCACGCCTTCTTTTCACGCCCATATGTTCTTATCTTCCGTTTGTCACTTGTTACGCCTACTGTATTCAATGCAACTGTATGGTTTTACTATATATATTGTATGATGTCAATGAAATGTGAAATGTCCCTTCCTGAGCCTTAGTAGGTGATGGAACCCGATATCCATTGGCTCGAGCCACTTAATTAAAGCCCGTATGACTCAGATACCACGGATTCTGCCTCTTATTTATTGAGCTATCCTTTTCAGTTAATGCATAGAAAAATAGTACCGGTAATTATTTATTTATTTACCACATAATGGCGCCCGAATAGGGACTTGAGCCCCTTCCCCACGCGCCGGTGATGTAACGCAGGCCCCCTGACCCTTCTACAGCCGTGACGGACCCCTACTGTGCACCTGCAGGTTTTCCTGCTTAATCTCCCTCAGGCCCACGGAGGAGACGGAGACTGCGGTCCGGCATCCAGACGAGGCAGTGAGGAATGCGGCGAGTCCCGACCAGAGCCCAAGCCGAGAGAGCAAGGTCCGAGGTATCCTGAGGCCCACCTGTTTCCGAAGCCCGAGGCGCATGCGTAGTGCGTAGTAACCAGACGTCGTAGCAGTCCAGTCCAGTCGAGTTTCCGAGGCCTTCAGTTTTGCTTCCCGGTGAGTACCATTGCTGGGAACGCATCTAGACGGGTTCATTAATTTGTGCCCGGTCCGACGGGTTTGGGTACACAGACCCGGTCCGACGTGTTCACCTAGGTGGATACGGTATGACGTGTCTCTTTTTGAGACCGGTATGTTCTGTACTGTTTTAGCAGTGCATCCAGAAATTCTAGTAATTCTGTTCTCTAGTATAGTTTTATCTCTTGAGATAGTTCCAGTATTATGTTTCGATGTGTTATGTTTTTAATGTGCTAGGTAGTATCTGTTCGAACTGTTTTAAATGTGTTTTTTGATGTCGTGGTATGAGTGATTTGTTTTGCTATTCATTACTGTGTTCATTGTGTATTGTGTTCAAGTTCAAGTACGTCCAAATATGCCTCTGTTTTCAAAGTTACGCCAGATAGGAACCAGAAAAGCATTACTCGAAGAATCAGTTCCTGTCTCTCCTAGGGACAGTCCCGGACATTTCATGTATCATAAACATGGCTTAGATGCCATACTGTACTTAGACTTATGGGTAGATTATACCAAGAATCTCGAAGAGAAATATAGGTGGCCTGTTTCAGGAACTTGGGATGCCGAGTGCATCATGAGAGTAGAGGAAGCATTATGGAAAAAGAAAGCCAGACAATCCCAGAAAGATGCCATAGAATTGTGGCGTAAAGAATCGCATAAAAGAACAGAAAAAGAATTCAGAAAAGCAGAACTAAGTAGGGAATCATCAGAAAAAGCCCAAGAAAGGGAACTACTAGAAGAAGGTGAATGAGTTAGAGCAGAACAGTCAGACAGACAAAGAAATGCCCTTATTAAAGGCATGTATCTCCTTCTCGCCGAGGGTTTGCCTAAGGCGACCCCGGAACCACCCTGTAATTTACCGCCACCATTGGTCCCGACTAAGCTACGTCATAAACCGACCGCAGCTGAAATTTTCCTTTCTTCCTATTTAGACGATACTGTCCCAGAATATGCTAATCCGGATCCTACCCCGCATGTTCAACCTCAAAACCCTGTTAATAACGTAATCCCTGTTCCTCCAGTCATTGGTCCCGGGAATCCTTTTAATCCGCCAGTACCCCAGGACCAACCCACATCACGTACGCCTACTTTACCGGTTACATTACCAGCAGCTGCACATCCAGTATTAATTGACGTTTCCAGTTCAGGAGGAGCAGGGGGAGGTATTCCTGTCACCCCGCCCCAAGTAAAACGAATGACACTAAGAGACGCAGTATTACAGCGTACGCCAAAAGTGGCTACATACGCAGCCCTCAAACATTACCTTACTGATTGTAGATATGATCCAGTGCCAGGCGAAGATAGGATGATATTATATTCCGTACGTTTACGACGAGTTGCAAACTTTTTGGCTACCATGCCAGATATGAAGGAACATCTAGACAGAATATATCATTTCATCAGAACAGGGGAAAAACCAGAAAGTATTCACGAGGCTATGGCACACAGGAAAGTGGAGATTCAAAGTATGATTTTACCGTTTTTGATAAATTGTTTAATAAGAGAACAAGATCATCCTGATAAAGACAAAGACGAGATGAAAGCCCTGACAAGGTGGAGTGACACTATAGCGGAAGGAAAACACAGTAAACAAAATTGTATAGAAACCATGTACAGAAAGATTCGTAAAGAAATTCTAGCGATACACGAAAAGGAGAAAGCAATGAGAGTAGCCGAGAAAGAGAACGACACTTCAGACGAAGATGTAGACACCGAGAATCCAAACAGAATAGCGTACGTAGGTAGGACGAGACCTTTTGACAGACACACACGCCTAGAATACAAGAAAGCTTTTCTTCCTCCTGTACCAGAACAGTGTTCTTTTGAGCATTTATTCCAGGCTACCGATAAAGTTCTGAAACTACGAATAGGTTACAGTGAGCTTAGTACCATGCATGAACAGGAACTAGCCCGGTCAGCAGTCCAATGGACTAGTGATTCTACCACATTTCCAGACGAAATAGTGGCCCAAATGTTTCTGAAACTTTCTCCAGACCAACAGCGATTGGTGGGTATGTACATGATCCAGCACCTCATTACACTGTACGAAAGTCAGCATTCTGATCCAGGTCCCTTATATAATGTACTGGACGAGTTACTCCTAAACCGATGGAAAGGCCTAGGTACCGATTTGATTAATGTCATTTTAGAGCAACGCCACAAATACAGAGCATTCCTGACTCCGCATTTTGTTTCTGTTCCACCCCCAGTAGGGAAGACATTTTACATAGACAGACAGAATCCTTTGCGAGAAGTGCATCCTGTTAAGGGAACGGGGGGTGAACTCGAACGAGTATTTGTTTACACCCCTTTAACGAAAATAGAACTATTGGAAATGAAAAAGTTAGTGCCCTGTCACGATAAAGATCCAGCAGGGTTCCACCGTGAATTAAAAGACATGCTCCGTATGGGAGAATACACGTATCCCGATATCATTCAAATGTTAAAGGTCCTGTTGCCCGCGGGCATATATGAAAAACTCAAGGAAAAAGAATGGGAGGTGGGAGAGAAAAAGATTGACTGGACAGCATTAGAGAATGAAGATAACACACGAGTTCCTGGTACCGGTCTCGGGGAAAAAGCCAAAGCATTGCCCGAGTTGTTAATACAAGTCTTGCCAAGATTACTAGCCACGAAAAAGGAAGACTGGGATGCCATCTCAGCCTGTAAACAGAAACAAGACGAAGACACTAGTGATTTCTATTCCAGATTTGAGAAATGTTTCATTATTAATAGCGGCTTGAAAACAAGTAGTGAGTCGTATCCCCATCTTTTTGTTACCAAATTAGTAGAAAATTCTTTACCACAAGTCAAAAATCGAGTACTGAAAGTCGAGAGTACCTGGCAAGCTAATACCCCGTCCCAAATGTTACAGATGTTACAGTACCACCAGAACCGAATCAGGGAAGAGCAAGAACACGAAAGGAGACGTATGAAAGACACGAAAATGAAAGTATTAGTGGCACAGTCTGTTCCACCAGATAGTCAGAAGAAGGGTACGAATCAAACTAGTCATTCTGCAGCTCCCGTTAAAGGGACATGCAACTACTGTAAACAGCCAGGTCACTATATAAACGAATGTGCAGTTCTGAAACACAACATAGCTACTGGTAAGACGAAAGAGAGACCGCGTCCTCCTAGACAGGAACATGTTCCGCAAAATACGCAACCACCGCAGAACGCACAACAGACAGTTACAGTACCGCAGCCTATAGCTGCCACACAACACGTTACACAGCAGATGTACCAGTACGCACAGTCAGATTATCCAGAATATCAGCAGTATTCATGAAACAGCCTAGAGAAGGAGGTTGGCTTGCCTCTCATCGAGGTTCCTGTAGATCAAGAGGGTCCCTATGTACACAGTCAAGTATTAGGGAAAGACAGAAAATTTCTGATTGATACAGGGGCAAGTAGGACTACCATCAGTCATGACGAGGTTCCAGGGGCTCCTCTCTCAGGCTCAAGAAATGTTTCCCTGGGATTTTCAGGAAAGCCTATTGTTAATGAAATATCGAAACCAGTTTCCCTAGAAGTTGGTCCATTGTCCCGAACTACAGACTTGTTACTTACGAAATCATGTCCTGAAAACTTACTTGGTATTAAAACATTGAAAGAATTAGGTGCCGTAATTTGTTGTTCTCCGGAAGGAGTGAGATTGTTTCTACGTGATTTTAAAGGACATTATGTGTTAAGAGATTTTGATCCAAGATTACTGAATGTACCACAGTATTTATGGGCGCAAGGTCCAACTGATGTAGGTTGTATGCACATTACACCATATCGTGTCACTCTGAAACAAGGAGTTGTACTACCGCGAATCCGACAATACAAGTTGCCACCTGAGGCTGTAGCAGCCTTATCCAAAATTATTGATGAGCTCATTGCTCAAGGAGTAGTTGTAGAAACTAACTCCAATGTATGTAATTCTCCTATCATTCCGATTCTTAAACGTACTGACCCAAATGCACCTCCAGTTTATCGACTAGTGATTGATCTTCGAGAACTTAATAAATGTATCATACCCCAGTACCCTGTGGTTCCAGATATCTCTTCCCTATTGACTGCCATTGATTCCGAAGCTACGTTCTTCACTGTTATTGATCTCAAGAACGCTTTCTTTAGTGTCCCCATCCATCCAGATAGCCAGTTCCTTTTCGGATTCTGTTTAAATGGAAGAAGCTATAAATTCACACGTGCACCTCAAGGTTTCACAGAAAGTCCTAGTATTTACAGTCAAGCACTTAAACGACAACTAGACAGTATTCACATGCCAACTGACACTGCCCTGCTCCAGTATGTCGATGATCTATTGATCACAGCCCGTACAGAACGTGACTGCGAACGTGCGTCACTGACAGTCTTGTATTTTCTGGCAGAAATGGGGCACAAGGTGTCCCCGTCGAAACTGCAATTCTGTGTCCAGCAAGTGGTATACCTTGGACACTTGCTGTCCAAGAGGGGTAGACAGTTGACACCTGACCGTATCCAGTTAATTGCACATCTTCCACAGCCCAAGACACAGAAGGAGGTACGAGCTTTTATCAGCCTCACTTCTTACTGCAGACAATGGATCCCTCAGTACGCATATCTAGCCAAGCCACTGATACAGTTGACAACACAGGAGGCAGCGACATCGGCTGTCCTCCCTTGGACCCAGGAACATACACTTGTTTTCAATGAATTAAAGAAAGCTTTATGCCAAGCACCTGTTTTAGCGACACCAAACTACAGTAAACCTTTTACACTTTTTGTCACTGAACGTGATGGTACAGCATTATCTGTTCTCACACAAGATCAAGCAGGTCAACACAAGCCTTGTGCTTATTTTTCTAGCACATTAGATCCAGTAGCCCAGGCTTTGCCTGCGTGCCTCAAATCAGTTGCAGCCACAGCTTTAGCTATTAGACAAAGTGATTCCATAGTGTTAGGACACTCCCTGACAGTACAGGTTCCACACTCCGTGGAAGTTCTTTTAAACCGAACACAGACTCAGCACTTGACAATTGCACGATTAACAGGATATGAACTGACACTGTTCCAGCCACACATAGAGATCAGACGCTGTAACATATTAAATCCTGCTACACTGTTACCCTCGACTGTTCCAAACCCTGCAACACATGACTGTGTGGAAGTTATTAACACTATGACGAAGCCAAGACAAGACTTGACGGACATTGCATTACCCGACCCAGACCTAACACTCTATGTGGATGGTTCATGTATGAGAACAAGTACAGGAGAGTTAGTGGCCGCCTATGCAGTGACTACTGAAACTGAAGTCATAGAAACACATCGTATTGACACCCTGTCTGCTCAAGCAGCGGAGCTCATCGCTCTGACCCAAGCCTGCATACGAGCCAAGAACCTGAAAGTAAACATATATACAGATTCACGTTATGCATTCGGAGTCGTTCACGACTTTGGAGTCCTCTGGCAGGAAAGAGGTTTCATGACCTCTCATGGAGCCAAGATTCAGTATGGCCCCCTCATTCAAGCTCTGTTAGCAGCAATACATTTACCTACAGCTATAGCCATTATGAAGTGCAAGGCACATACGAAAGTCACTGACACCATTTCCCAGGGTAACGACCTGGCAGATCGAACAGCCAAGCTTACAGCTCAGACTCCAGACATTCCAGCTGACACGACAAAGACAGACGTTCCAGTCCAGACGACTTGTATGACAGTCAAAAACCCTACACAAGACGTACTAGACATACAGACACATGCTACTCCAGACGAAATCAAGAAATGGTCTGAACAAGGAGGGGTCCAGACAGATCAGGGATGGTTAACGAAGGGAAAAGCCACATGGTTTCTCCCCGACTCTATGGTTCAAGTCATTATTAACACAGCACATAGTCCAGCACATTTAGGAGAAAAAGCCATGTTAGACAGCATCCAGAACCTCTGGTTTAACAAGCATTTACGAGCAGCAGCTAAGCAGAAAGTGCGTACCTGCATGATCTGTTGTCAGTTCAATCCAGGTAAAGGTGTTCCCGTGGAACAAGGTGGATTCCATCCTCCTGACCACCCTTTTGAAGTCCTCCAGATGGATTATATCCAGATGGACCGATGTCGAGGTTTCAAGTATGTCCTCGTAGTTGTGTGCGCGTTGTCCAGATGGACAGAAGCATATCCAGTCCCAGATTATACTGCCGCGACCACTGCCAAGCAGCTGGTTCGTGAGTTCTTCCCTCGCTATGGTTTGCCCCGGGTCGTGTATTCAGACAACGGACAGCCATTCTCGTCCGAACTCATGAAACAGGTATCACTTCTGTTAGGGTACCAGTGGAAATTCCATTGCGTACGACATCCCGAGGCAGCTGGCCTCGTCGAGAGACACAATCAAACTCTGAAAATACGACTAGCGAAGGTCTGTGCAGAAAAAGTTGTAGATTGGATGGTAGCCCTGCCGGTTGCCCTCTTCTATATGAGAATGGTCGCTCACTCTAGATCTGGTTTGTCACCCTACGAAGTAGTGTTCGGTCGTCCCCCAAACATGTGGGGTACACCTATGCCACATAAAATCACCGATGTTGACAGTAATATGCTGACAGATTACCTAGCTTCCTTGATATCTGCACTACTCTCTTGTCGTTCACAGGTCGCGGCTGCCTTTCCAGACAACACCCAGGTGAAACCGCACGAGGTCGTTCCAGGTGATCTCGTTCTGTTTAGAAATTTTGATCGTTCAAGCCCCCTGGAACCCCGCTGGAAGGAGCCAAAACTCGTTCTGATGACCACAAGGACCGCCGTAAAGCTGGAAGGAAGAAAAGGCTGGCTCCATTCCAGTCACATCAAGCGTTTCCATGGACTGCGTCCAAAGACTTTTTTCAAGGACTGCCCCGATACTGACTCTAAACTTCCCCTGTTAGAGAAAACTCCGCAGCAGGAGTATAAACTGAAGTTGAGGTCTAGTAAGTCAGACAGCGTTTAATTGTTTAAGTCCCCCTCGGGTGAAGCGGTTAGACAGGTTCCTGACATGTATAAGATAGACCCACATAGTGAGAGAGATAGACGAAACTTCAAGAAAATGAAATACTGTAAAAGTCTGCGAAGCAGATGTGTTGTTACGTTATTGTTTATGTTATTTCTGAGTCTTACGATCACATGTATAAGTTATATGCTACATGTATTCTTTCCTCCTCTTGGTTCACATGTACACCTTTCCTCTAATGATACTGTAGAGCACACATTTAGTGAACTACCCCCTCACGAGTTATCCTATCGACTTGCAATGCGCAACAATACTTTTATTCGTATGTTGCACTATTCACATCAGACCAGCAATGCCACTAATTGTTGGGTATGTGGTCGACTCCCCCCTTACCAGACAGTGAAGGGAGCTCTGCCACTCTTTCCCTATCCGTTTTCACACAATGGCTCGTGTGGAGCATGGTTTACGTTAACATCATCTTTAGACGATAAGTCCCTTTTGAATAGAACCTGTTTCCGAGACAAGGACGGTCTTTCCCATAGGACAGGGTTAGATCTAGAAAATGAAGTATATGATCTAGGTAACTTTTCCTCTAATCTCATGGTTTTGAATGTTCAGTCCGAGACCACTCCAGACTTGCCTTCTATAACAGTTCTACCAGTGAAAGGCGAATTATGTGTTAGAAAGAATGGTTCAGTATACCTAGGACACAGTGATTGTACTACTGTGGTCGAGTATAGTGACAGTGGGAAATCTACTTTCAAAGCCTCACGTCATTCTTATTTTATATGTGGTCAGACCGCATATGTACGTTTGCCCCTAGATTGGGATGGAACATGTTACATTGCATTCCTACTGCCACCAGTTTTCCTAGCCCCATCCGATTATCACCGAAATACCCATCTAGTACACGTCAGACATAGAAGGGAGATCGAGTCCCCAATTGTCGATCAGACTGAAACTGCATTAGAACAGTATACAGATTTCAATAAAGGTTTCTTTTTCTTCATAGGTCCTGTTCAGAATAGTAAATTAATACGCAGGTTAACCAGAACCCTTGAAGCAGTAGTGAATGAGACTACTTCCGCTCTAGGTAACTTAACAGAAGAGCAGTCTGCTATGAGATTTGTTGTTCTTCAGAACCGCCTTGTTCTTGACGTCATACTGGCCGATAGGGGCGGAGCTTGTAGAGTCATCGGATCTAGTTGTTGCGTTTTCATTCCTAATAACGCACCGTCTGTGTATTCAGCAATAACTAGACTTCATAAAATAGCTCATCAGCTACACCAGAATCCAGGCACTTGGACTTGGTCCGGCTGGCTCTGGAGTGTAATATCTGCCTGGGGATGGAAAGTACTGTCATTCCTAGGAGTAGTAGTAATGATCATATTCAGTTGTTGTCTCTGTTTACAATGTGGCCCAGCGATTTGCGGCTTATGCGCTACCTCTTGTATTCCACGTCCACAATCCCATTCCCAAATGAAGAAAGACGAGCAAATGATGCTGTATGAACAGATAGATGGTCTTATGAATATTGATGTTTCCTGAAGGAAACGTAGGGAACAAGGAGGGAATGAGGAAAATCGAATTTTGCCCTGCTATGTGTCCCTACGTGTTCCCCAACATGTAATATATATGTGCATGATCGCTATGCATATTTCCCTCCATGACCGAATAAAGACACATTTACAGTTGCGTCCAACGTTATTATGTCAGTTATCCAGTCCCTCGTGAAAGCAACGTGAATTAGGCTTTTAGGCCTATGTTGCCAACGTCTTTACATTGTGCACGTTAATTCATCGAGTTGCACCCGTTTCTAGGCCTCACAGGGCCCGGACACCAGATTCAAGCCTCAAGTCTCCTGAACCACTCCGAGAGATGCAGCCCCGCCCGCATCCCTGACCCTTCACTTACTTCCTGTCAAGCAACGCGGTGCTCAGCCTGGCCTGCCTGCCAACAATAAGTCATGCCTACAGTTATCTGTTCAGCTCCCCGGCTTCACATTCTTAGCTAACGAACCGCATAAACATCTCCATCTACAGTCTAGTCTTCCTGTCTCCATGCAAGTAATTTACTGAATTAATATCCATAGAAGATCCATAGCACACGCAATACATGAGTAGCCTTTGCCCTGATGACTTTTAGAATCAAGCAACATGTACTCCAAACACTAGATATCAGATATACTATAGGTACAGGTCGTTCTGACATCCCAGACTTTAGTCTCCTCTTCTAGTGCTAGAAGTCAGGGCCCCCAGCTCTCCCCAGTTACACGTCATGACTCGTTTGCGCGCACCAGTAGGTTAAAGGTTCCAGCTGCCCATGAAGCCCCCTCCATGTGTCCACCCACTTATGACACTTCTGTGACGTCTACATCACACACCTCTGTGCACGCCCTGTGCACGCCTTCTTTTCACGCCCATATGTTCTTATCTTCCGTTTGTCACTTGTTACGCCTACTGTATTCAATGCAACTGTATGGTTTTACTATATATATTGTATGATGTCAATGAAATGTGAAATGTCCCTTCCTGAGCCTTAGTAGGTGATGGAACCCGATATCCATTGGCTCGAGCCACTTAATTAAAGCCCGTATGACTCAGATACCACGGATTCTGCCTCTTATTTATTGAGCTATCCTTTTCAGTTAATGCATAGAAAAATAGTACCGGTAATTATTTATTTATTTACCACAAGATGTCGAAGATGCAAATAGCCTTCCATTGTACTACGTCTCCTCCTCCTAATAACCATTTGTGTCTGAGAATGTGAGGACCATAACATTTTTTGTGAAAATGACAGCGAAATCTACAAACCGAAGAAAATGTGGGAGAGGTCGCCACTACGGACTCTATAGATTGCATAGTGCTTGCATCTCACATCTCTAGGGGTGTAGCGAGATCTGACTTTGAAACGTGGACTGTGCACACCTATGCCATACCCTGATTCAATGTAAAATAATCCTGTAATCATGGGAACTAAATGTTTTAATTAAAAGAAAAAGAAAGTAAAAAATATTAAAATATTTGTTATTACAGATTATTACTAACGGCCAAAGACCCTTACATACATAAACACTACGTGAGTGTGTGAATGGGGTGGGAGGTGGGGAGGGCATCACCCATTCTATGCCCCCCACAGAACTGAGCGGAACGTGTCCCACTCTAAGGGATACCGATCGCTCACCCAGAAGGCTTAAAGTCCAAAGGCAGTGCTGTGAATGGGAAGCATTGTAGGGTTCTGAGTGCCTGCACTTTATTTGATAGGCAGAGAACCTGCACTCTCAAGAAGGACCCATTACTATCAAAGGGAGAGCGCCAGCACTTCTCAGTGGGACAAGAGCACTCTAAGGTTCTTAACATCTTCACTTCTCTCCCGCCATTTCAAGCACTGGTCAAAGCCAGTGCGGCTGGAAATTTGCAATTCCGATGCCGAAGCACTTCCCGCAAAATAAACTTGTTCTGAAACTACGATACATTGCATAATTTCAACAAAAAATATTGACTAAACAGTGTCACATAGGCTGCCTTGCAGTTGAAGACACCTTGCAAAGGTAAACTGGTCACCCTTCTTTTTGTTGTTTCTTTATTCATATTCCATTGTTGTATGTCAGACCATCTTGAACACAAATATCACTTGACATAAGTATTGTGTTCTAAATATCAATTACAAAAATATTGTCCCATTACAAAAATATCATCCGATTGGGTGTGCATTCTATTATTAACTCCAGTTGGGTAATATTTTTATAAATGCTATTTAGCACACAATATTTATGTAATACGATGTTCCGGTAGTTAAACTGCTACTACTGAATTATTAGTATGTATTGAAATGGCAAAACAACACAGCCACAGAATGTTACTGCCTAATGCATATTTTGCCTTTTGTGACCACTTTATTTTATCAACATGGCAACCTAATTTGATCCCCCTTGTATTATAATTCTAGTGGCCCTGGTCAAGGGCCAAGGGGACTTGCAGACACAAATACACACACACACATGTATCTAAACCCACAGTCATAACTGAAGAGAAAACTGTATTTTACATTTCCAAAATCACATTCATTCACACAAAGTTGTCATACCCACGAGGAAATTATGTTTTAAATTTCCCCAAAATAATTCAATTCGTTTCTCTCTTACTTTTGAAACTCCCCATTATACTGGTCAGATTGAAAAACAATCATGCACAGACTATATTCATTAGAAGAGAGAAACTGGTTATAAAAAAAATGGCACGATGGTCTTGAACTGTTTATTTGCAATCTGGGTCAAACCGTCATTTCTGTTTTATTTTTCCATTTAATGCCTTTAGAAGGCAAGAGAAAGACCCCTGACATGTCATACCAGAATCTTCATCTTTGTTATGTTAATCTGGAGCGAACACCAGATGTCGATTATCCAGAGGTGCCCTTTTTATATGCTCCAGATTTAAACCAGAGCAAACATCAAACTCTGATGTAGGTGGCTCTTGGAGCGGCTCCATATCAGAGTGGCACAAGAAGGCGTGAGGGATCAGGCTATCATTTTAATTTTGAAGCCAACTTGATTATTTGATGGCAGGATCTGGCTGGCATTCGTCCTGGCCATGGGTGGCGACGGTCCACACCCTTACTGAGTAAATACTGTGATACCAAATGAAAATGGCCAAAAGCGGTGATCGGTTCAAGAAGCATAAGTTTTCACCCCACAGCTATAGGGGCTGTGTTATCATTTAATCACCAAGAGAAAAGCGTAAGTGGTCAAGTTGGTGCATGCGATGACTAGGGCGGGAGAACTGGTGGAACACATAAAAGGAGTCATGTCTCAATAAGGAGAACCAGAGAGGGACAGATAAAAAGAGGTTTGGGTAGAAAGCCATGCAGAGTTTGTTTGCAACCCTGATTATTTAAATGCCCAAAGATCTTCACCAGACCCAAGGTGTGAGGTAGGATATTTGTCCACACAAAGCCTAGTCCTTGGTATGAGGGTGGAGCCACAACTTTGGCTGCATTAGGACACTAGTCCTTGGTGTGAGACCGAAGGCCGGTTGTCAGTTTGAAATCAGTGGCCAGTACACAGAGCGAGATGGAGCTCATCTTTGGTTTACAGAGGGAGTTCAGTTATTTGTGTGAGGCTTCAGATTGGCTCTGGTGTAACAATAGCCCCTGCAGCCCCCGCAGTGCGGGGGCCGAGCTCCGGGGTGCCCTCACCGGCACTGTACACGGGTGGGCCTGAGAGCTCCTGACTGGTTCCAGGAGCATGGGGCCCACCTCCATGCACTTTGCAGGGGGGCCCGCAAGTTTTGTTACACCACTGAAAATGGCCTACCAGTTTCTAGAGCTGAAGGGGACTACTTTAAGTGTGGGTGATGACACTGTACTTTAGCAGAATGCCAACACTCACATAAAATAGAAATGTACTGACCTACTGACATATGTTGTATGCTATGGTGGGTTGGAGCAACCTAGGAATGACACCAAAGTAGATTAATGGATGAAGAGGGAAGGCTGAGGGCCCCGGTAAACTCTTAATATTCTCTTCCCTCATGATTACCTTCAGCTTGGTCAGCAAGCTTTCATCATTGACGAGATCATATGCTGCAGATAGATGTACTAGCATAAGTGCAGTTTATGTCTTTTGGGGTCAAAATGCTATGAGGTCCTCTTTGATATTGGTTAGTGCTGTTTAGGTGCTACTTAATGATATAAAGCCTGAGTGGTAGTGCGAAGCGGGTTGTTCTATACCACATACTCCTGGGGTTGCCTAGTAACATTTCATTTTGCATGGAAATTAATGGCTAGAGATTCATCTTCAGGATATGGAATATTATAACTTGTTTCAGCAAGTCAGGGACTTGGCAGTTGGTGAAGGAGGCACACACTAGGGCCCAGATTTACAAATAAAGTCACAGAACGCAGCGCAGCAGCCAAAAATGCTGCGCTACGCTGCGTGACAGGTAAGGAGAAGGAGAGCGTTATATCTACAAAGATATGGTTCTCTCCTCCCTTCTCTCGAGCGCCGGCACTGATTTTAGCTGCTAAGTGCCACGCACAAACCTTAGCACCACAGTGCAAGGGTATGTGCCTCCTTCCAGTACAAAATACAATACGTAAACACACTTTGCAAGATGCAGCAGGCATTTAAAGTTGGCAAAGAAAGGAGAAATATGAACATTTCTCCTCTTAACGCCTCTTTTTAAATGGCGCCAACGTTTGATTTTAAACCCTGTCTACTATTATTTGTAGATAGAGTTTTGCAACCAAAAGGCATGGGAAGTGGCTTGGGAATGCCCATGTACCACCCATGTAACACCCCTGTGGGGCTAAGTTACGCAACACTTTGCTTTGCGTTCTTTCAGGGTACTTTCCAGCGCAAAAAAAGTTTTGCATTGGAAAGTCAATTCGGTAAAAAGCATTTTGTGCTGGTCAGAGTTACTTTTGTGATGCTAACCCAGCACAAAATGTTAGTAAATCTACCCCCTTCATATGTATGTGATGTCTCTGATAAATGTGTGCAGTAACTCTTTAATGAATGCTGTAGAACAAGGCCAACAGATATATTGGATGCCTCGATTATTCTGTATGTTAGGCTGGCTCAAGAAGGGAAGAAGTTGAAGAAAATTAGTTCTAAAAGTTAATATGAAGTGTTTTAGACCAGGGTCTAAATGTAGACTAAGATGAGACTTAGTAGTGGAAGTGAATATCCCTGAAAACAGAATAGTAGCATGATCAGTACAGTGAAAGCAGACTATCTGATAAATATCAACAAGGCCTTCATCAAAGCAGATCAAAATGTGGCATATCGATTGGCAAGCAAGAGGCAGTGGTTTGTTGAAATCGTAGGCTAGGATTACTTAACATTTCTGAAATAGAGTGACCATCCACCCCATTATTAAATTTAGCCAACAAAATAGCTTGGAGGCTTTCAGAGTCAGAGGAGTAATCGTGGTAGTTAGAAATGTACCAAAATAGATAACTGCTTATAGTCCTCTCTAAAGCACAACACAAGCTTCGTATAAGGGGTCAAACCTCAGTCTCCAGCCAGGAATGCAGCGTGAGGGTGGAGATCACAAAGGTGTAGTAGACTGTTATCGCTACCTCCCCTACCATGGCTCGCTGACTGATGAGGAGGTGGATTTTAAATATGTCAGTGCCTTCTATTGTGAGGTCTACACTAGAGAAGACCTGGCTGGCTGTGTGGCATGACTGCAAACATAGAAAGAGGACAAGCCGAAGAAAAAACACAGAGGTCAGACCCGTATCTGTGAACAACAATGTAAGGAATACAAAGACAAAGAAAATAATTAATTAAAAAAGAGTAAATGCATTTCAATTAAAATAATAAAATTTATATGAGTTTAACTTAAAAAAGAAAAGGAACATGGAAAAATGAGGGCCAGGTTTAAGCAGGAGTGTCTTAGCCACACATGTTTTGTATTATCTTTGGCATAGGTGGGAATGCACACTCGACGTGTTAATTCTGTATGATTTTAATGATTACAGATCATCCTATGAGATATCCTATTGAATTACGTTATGTGGTGAAGGTGGTGGAGTTGTAAGCTTATTACCTCTGTCTACATGTATATGAACCTTCTTGGTCATCTGAGTAGAATATATCAACTTGTTTTTGTATCACTGCATTATGTAGGTTAAAGGACATCTTGTACCCACAAATCCCAGATCCAAACAAGAGCAAAATTATGATGGCCAACTCAATTAAGGTAAAACATATGCCAATATACTTTATTTTAATTATTTGCATATTATTGGGTACCACAAGCTCAATATTTGAGAATTAGATGTGCTTCCTTTATTGTTTCATTCAATAAAACATTTTTACTCAGAAGATATTCGTTATGCTGAATAGTACTAATTATAAATGTATTTTGATACCTTGCTTGCATCAAATACAACTAGGAATTACATAGCAAATATAAAGTTCTAATCTGTCTGGGCTCAATATAGGAGAACTAATGTCCCCAACAAAGCAATACCATCCTATATGAACCTGTGATTCTACTGATCTTCGCTAGGAATTGTTCACTTTATGTTATAGGCTAGTTCACTTTCAGTTAAAAAGAAAGGGTCATGTGAGTTACAGAAACAACGTGGATAATCATTGAGCTCCAGTTTTTTCCAAAATGTCACTCTGCTCACATAAATCTAAACACTTACCAGCAAAGTTTCTTTAACATGTCGCAGTCCAGCCTAACCACAAGTCCATTGTTCAAAAATCCTTTATTGTCACAATCAACTTCATTTGTCAGGAAGTGAAGCCTCTCATATTGACCACTGAAAGATAAACATTGAATCATGAACTTTGAGTAGGGCATCCTCAGGCCCCAATACATCACAAAGATTTACAACTTCGGCGTCTCCTAAAGTTTGTTGTTATCTTACTTTTCTCCTGGTTTTGTGTCATGGATGTAGCTGACAAAGGTTGTTTCTTTTCATCTGACTCTTTGCTGGTGAAAGAATACTTCATGCATTATTAAGGCTGTTACTGATTCCCCAAGAGGCTGTCATGGATGTTTTTCTGCATCTCATCCTATTGATCAGTTAATTGTCTTTGCATTTATATTTAATTTCACACCTGTACAAACGTATATATGAAATTGTCATAGTGACCTATAATGATAATTTTGCACCCCTTTCCCTTGTTACTCTACTGTTATTATTATACATCATGTTACAAAAACACTGAGCTTGATTAATGCTTCTCTCATGAAGTCAGATGCTTACTCATTCGAAATGATTATTTCCCCTCACCTTATCAAAAATTTACATAATAATTACAAACACAAGTTATTCATGTGCTACCCCAAAACACTGATCACAGATTACTGCTATTGTTCTTTTGGGGGTGGGTGTTAAAGGGCAGATTGGGTATGTAACTCTCTCTGGCTGTAGTTCCTCAAGTACCTTGTGTGACTCTCCAAAATGTCTAAAGTTCTATATGGTCAGAAAGTGACTATCTCTCCCTCCTCCTCTATCAAGACTTACGTTGAAGCTTTCCTCATCATCTCTATGAATAACAAAATCATTACCCAGTGGCACAAACACACAAAAGGTGAGCAGGACCAAGACTCATTGTAATATGGCTGGACCTAATTTGAGATGCTATAGTGGGCAAAACAATGATGTGTTGGAATGCTACCCCAAACGATTGTCAGTGGTAAGACTTGGTAAACAGACATAATATTGACTCCAAAATATCGACTGGACATAATATCGAGTATAAAATATAGACTGGACAAAATATCGACTGGACGGAATATAGACATCAAAAATATCGTTTTTAAGGTAAGTAATGTAATATCGAATGTTAAAAATATAGACAGTTAAAATATCGAAGTATATAATATAGGTAATTAAAAATATCTAATTTTTAATAGTATCTAATTTTTAATAATGTTTTTTGTTATTATATGTGTGAAAATTGTGTATGTATATTATAATTAATTTTAAATAATGAAATTTGTTTTTTTATTTTTTGCGTAATTAAATTCTGTAGCGGGTTGTGGGTTTATAGGGGAATAGGGTGGGAAGTAATTTAATTATAATTAATTAAATATGTAAATTTATTTATTGGTTTTCTTTTGGTAAATAATAAAATTTTAATTGGCAATTAATTTTAATTGATTGAATAATTGCTAATTATGTTAATTTTACTAATTTATTTTCCGTAGCGGGTTGTGGGTTTATAGGGGAATTGGGTGGGAAGTAATTTAATTAAAATTAATTAAATATGTTAAAAAAATGATTGGTATTTTTTCAGAATTAATTGTTAATTTAAATGTTATGGGTAATTAATTAAATTTTAATTGGCAATTAATTTTATTTAATTGATTAATTGCTAATTATGTTAATTTTAATTATTTATTTTCAGTAGCGGGTTCTGGGTTTATCGGGGAATAGGGTGGGAAGTAATTTATTTATAATTAATTAAATATTTCAATTAATTTAATTGTATTTAATTTGAAATAATAGATAAAAAAGTTTTAATTGTTAATTAAATAAATTTTAATTTGTAATTAATTTGGATTAATAGGTAACAAATAATAATAATTAATTGTAATTTGTAATTTTAATTGATTAATTGTTATATTAAAATTAATTGGTAATTACTTTAAAATAATTTGTTATAGATATTAATGTATATTTTTTAAAATAATATATGAAGTATTTAATTTCCCTACTGTTGCACACTCTGGAGTGGGAATAGTAATTTTTACCCCTATGCTATCCAACGCTTTCCCTACTGTAGCACTCTTTGGAGTGAGAATAGTAATTTTTACCCCTACGCTATCCAATGCTTTCCCTACTGTTGCACTCTTTGGAGTGGGAATAGTAATTTTAACCCCTACGCTATCCAACGCTTTCCCTACTGTTGCACTCTTTGGAGTGGGAATAGTAATTTTTACCCCTACGCTATCCAACGCTTTCCCTACTGTTCCACTCACTGGAGTGGGAATAGTAATTTTAACCCCTACGCTATCCAACGCTTTCCCTACTGTTGCACTCTTTGGAGTGGGAATAGTAATTTTTATCCCTACGCTATCCAACGCTTTCCCTACTGTTGCACTCACTGGAGTGGGAATAGTAATGTTTACCCCTACGCTATCCAACGCTTTCCCTACTGTTGCACCCACTGGAGTGGGAATAGTAATTTTTACCTCTACGCTATCCAATGCTTTCCCTACTGTTGCACTCACTGGAGTAGGAATAGTCATTTTAACCCCTACGCTATCCAACGCTTTCCCTACTGTTGCACCCACTGGAGTGGGAATAGTAATTTTTACCTCTACGCTATCCAACGCTTTCCCTACTGTTGCACCCACTGGAGTGGGAATAGTAATTTTTACCCCTACGCTATCCAACGCTTTCCCTACTGTTGCACCAACTGGAGTGGGAATAGTAATTTTTACCTCTACACTATCCAACGCTTTCCCTACTGTTGCACCCACTGGAGTGGGAATAGTAATTTTTACCTCTACTCTATCCAACGCTTTCCCTACTGTTGCACCCACTGGAGTGGGAATAGTAATTTTTACCTCTACGCTATCCAACGCTTTCCCTACTGTTGCACCCACTGGAGTGGGAATAGTAATTTTTACCCCTACGCTATCCAACGCTTTCCCTACTGTTGCACTCTCTGGAGTGGGAATAGTAATTTTTACACTTACGCTATACTACGGTAATAATATGGATTATAATTTAATTATATTATGTTACTATATATATATGTTTTAACAAATATGATTGTAATTTTTTTTATAACTTTCATTAATTATTTAACTATTATAAGGTAATTTAAGTATTTTTAAGTATATTTTAGTAATTAATTTAATATTAATTTAATTTAACACTGTTTTTAATAAAGTCGATATTTTAATTACCTATATTTTTGTAAACGATATTTTGTAGTCGATATTTTTGTACTTACCTATTTGTAGATACAAACTCGATATTCTGTCTGTCGATATTTTGTCAACGATATTTTTTCAACTCCATATTATGTCCCTCGATATTATGTCAGTGATCCGTAAGACTTATTACAATCTTACCTTCCATCACCTTTTGTGTGTTTTTTAATGTAATGCCCTAAGTGGCCTAGGGTATGCTCAGGTGTGGGCTCCTTGCTCCCTGTGCCACGAGAACCAAGCTGCACTGGACTGGAAAGGCCCAATGAAGACAAAGTCATCTTGAGTTGCTTGTGATCTGGTTCAGAGAGGACCTGGCCAGGCAGTTGGGACTGGACTGTTCCTACTGGAGCAGGACCAATAATTATTTACATGTGGCGTGGTGGGCAAACTAACAATGAGTTGGAATGCTACCCCGAGCAATTGTCAGTGGCTAGTCTTATTTCAAGCAATTCTCCCATCACCTTTTGTTTATTTGGTGCCTATTTATATGGCAAGTCACTCCTCTTCTAAAAAAGCAGTAGCTGTCACTGAAGACAAGAACAACTTGTGACCTGTTACCATCTACTGTTCCTTGCGAAATCCCTTGACAGTATTACGAAGACTCAGCTGAAATAATTTCATAAAACAAGCAATTTTACAACCTTCAATAGTTCATTAGTGCTGGAGCATTTTCATACTGGGCGTACTGCCATCGCTAAACGCATAGGGATGCTGAAAAATCCAAGCATCACACATCCTAGTGTCACAAAGAAGCCACACCCAATCAGCAAGTGAGTGGCAAGGGTGTAGTGTGTAGCTGGTGTTGCATTTTGCAGCACCCTGTCACAAATATATTACTAAAGCGGAGTGTGGTAGCACACTACCACCACTAAATTTGGACAGAGAGTTTTATTGATAAAACTATATAGCACACAACCAATAATGTGTGAAAAATCAGTTTCATCAAATAGTTGTCATTTGTGCATCACCAAATAAAGAGTCTTGATTTGTTTTGATCCTATTAAAGTCTTTGTTTCCATCACACTTCAAAATTAGAAAGAAAGCACTTCATGTGTGCTTTCCTAACTGTTTATTTGGAAATAATTGTACAGTTAATTTATAGGTATTTGATTTGTGTTTCGTTACAAGATAACAACATTCTACAGCCTCTCCTTTCACACCAGAAAGAATGTCACATAGTTCACTTTACAAAATTCTCACACTTTGCAGTAAGAGAAAGAAAGGTTAACACCAGTCTCCATGTTAAAAGAATAATCAGCAATTTGTCAGAGTACTGGACTGACATTTGATGCTTGTTCGCCGTCAGAACTCCAGTATGGCTATTTATCCCACACACACACTGCTTCTTCCAGCACCTATGACTTCAGAGCTGTATTTAGTACTCTGACCACTGTGTTGAATGTAGATGATGACAGAGAGGCAGATGAGAGCCGAGAGTGAACGTGACAGCATTTGTATTGCTTGGTTGTCATATTTTTGTCTTGTCTAACCAATTGTAAAGCGCTCTGATACCCTACTAGGGTCAAGTCCGCGCTATATAAAACTTCATAAATAAATAAATAAATACATTATGCATGCCTGATAATGGTGACTTCTGTGCCCTCATTCTCTTAAGCCTATTATCTACTTAAACTACTCCAAGATCAAATGGGTTTGGATTGAACAGTCTTGAGATGCTCCCACTACTACCTCAAAAACCATCATTAACATATGAAACTTTGCAATACTCTATCTTATCAGTCTGCACACAAATAATCAGTGCCTTAGTGTTACATTCCATCTCTTAGCCTCGACCTTTACACTGAATCAGTTGGCCCCATACTAAGACATTCTTAAGATGCGGTCCAAAATATTTACACACCACCTCATCCTGAACCCAAATTAAAATCTAATTTTTGTTTATTTCCTGCTAAAGAAGCTCCTTCCTTAAGCAGTCATGGTTGGCTTCCCTTATGTTCTGGATTGTAAGCCTACAATGATCGAAAGCACCATCTCCCTTGAATTAACCCTTGATAACAAATGAAATCTACAAGTTCATATTGACACCGAAATTGAAAGTGTCCAGGACCAACTCAGACTCATTTAAGGGATTAAATACTTCATGACAAAATCTGATTTTAAAACTGAAATCTATTTCCTAGTCCTACTGAGGTTAGATGATAGCAACACGTTACTTATTCATTAGATGCTGTTGCAGGGATTCTGCTTGGGAGTTTGTGAAAGAGTATGGCTAGAACTAGCCAGGTTGGCATCATCATGTAAGTTTGGAACAAATAAAGAGGAGAGAATACATGTTTAACTTATATATCATGAAACAAAGCAAACATTCAAGAGGACGTATGACTTAAGGATGACTGCACGTTAGGGGATATACTAATCGTTTAAAACGGATGTTGCCATCTATCCAGATCTCTTTCTCACTGTGCTAAAGCATTTCCACTGAACTGAAAGGAACAGAAGTGAACCAAACTTCTGACTATTTGTCAGGTTTTGCACTAACCTTGTGCACAAGATCCAATGGAGCCAATGGAAGTGATATTCGTGTCTGTCACTCACCATCCCGACCAGTGACCACATAAACAAGAACATGAAAGTCAATGTTAGAAATGGGAAATGGGAATCGGATATTGGAGAAAATATAGCAGTCCTCACTCATGTCTGGGTTTATGGAAGGCTTCAGGTTATACTGGATCTCTGCAAGACAAAGAGACACCTTAAGTAAGTAATCAATACAAAAAACAGGTATCCAGCAGGGAGAATTGTAAAAACAGAAAAACTCCACGGGAAAAAGGAAAGGAAAGAAAAATGCTGTTTTCGTATAAAACCCTCACCCACCACTGTGGTATGTTTCATCATTGGGGTTCATCCCGATCCGCTGCTGATCAGGGCATGCTGCGACCTAATGAATACGCGGAAGCACTTAATGGTGTCATAAAAATATTAAAGACAATGGTGTGGGAGGGGAGTGGAGGGAAGGTGCTAAGCTAGTTTAAAAATACCTGACTAGTAAGTCTCTTTAATTTATTCCTGCCTCTAGTCGGTCTGGTTTAAAATCAGGGGTTGGTATAGACAACGTAGGTTGTGATGTGTCTACTTTCTCAGGTCAACATGTTTCGAGCCTTGCCCCTATTCGCTCTTTGTCAGGAGCATAGGCACCTAGTTCCTTTTAGTACCACTCATTAGTGTCCCTTAATAGGAACGCTTAAATTTGAATGCCATGCTAAATCACACAACATACATACGAAGGTCACCGATTGGTGTTATGTCACTGAGTATATTTTCGACGTTGCATTAATACGTCATGATCACTTCAAGGGAGGAGGGGGTCCTGTTGTCACACCTTCTTCAAGGCAGACCCTCGGCCTCTTTATCTGCTCTGCTCACCTAGGGACCGCAACTTAAGTAATTTGTCATTGAAACACTGAACATAACTGTAATTGTAACATAATATACCATAGTCATATATTTGTATAACCAACTCTCTACCTTTTGGCAGGTAATGGTAATTCCTGAAAGCTGAATACAAACAGGAATTATCTGACGTCTGTCTTTATAGATATATAGCACCTGACATTATTTCCATAGCGATTTTCTACCACCACTGCCGTGAGCCAAAAACATTAAGAACATTATCTGGGAGCAACTGAAGCCCCACACATCACCATTATCAATAGGTCCACTCAACCAGATTGTAGAATAAGGTCTGTCTTCCAGTTTGATGAGACACAAAACTCCTATTTTCTATCTGAAAGTCCTTACAGCTAATAAAGTCTTTGGGAATTTTTTATATATGTCATCTACTTTCCTTGCCAACTGGAACAATTCTAATCTCAGGTCTCATAATTGTTGAACAGATTGCAAATAAACATTTATCAAATTAACATCACACCCCTGAAGATCAGCTAAAAAAGGACATTTGTACTACAGCCACAAACTGACAGGCTGCTAAAATCTGTGGGTATATTGCACCTTTGTAGTAACCCTATAAAATGTTTCTATCCTACAAGAAGGACTTTCCTTTTAATGACTTACTAGCCAGAGAAAAGAAGGGCACATTGCCTTGAAGTTATGGAGGGATCCATATCCAGGTTTCCTGTATATTTAAGTTCATGTAACCCACCTCACATGGGTTATCAAACTTTCTTTCCCCCAACATGCATAACCAAAATCATTCCAGACCCAGGCTATCTAAAACATTCTATGATTCTATGTTATGTTGTGTGTATTTGGAAATCACCTGTTATGGTATGCTGAGCAGCTGTGTGTGCCTAGCCCTGCCTATGATAGGTTTGTTGCATGAAAAGCCAGGTCTTTAGCTTCTTCAAGAAGAGAGGAGGAGGCTCTGATGGCAAACGATGATTAAAAGTTACAAATTGAGGTGTTCTCTACCACCACAATTGCCAATTATCTGCTCTAACCTTTGATTCACATTGGTTTCGTGTGCCGTACGGTTCTGTTCATTTTTCTGCAGCATTTATGTGTCAGCTTCAGTTGTTTACCTTGCTGTAGTAGTTATTGAAACAACATGTTGCTTATCGATCAAATTTTTATGGGGCCTTAACTTGGCATTGTGGTATCTTTTCCATTGGAACATGTATATTTCACATTCATTTAGAACTAGATGAGTTAGGACTGTTCTGTAAGGGAATGTCTAGTTTTTAAATAGTGTGGACAGCGAGCTGCCTGAGAAGCATTGGCTGGAATTGTTTTTTTTTATGCTGAACTTAAGAATAAACAATTGAGGACATTCATTCACTCCTAGACTATCTTCATTTGGTGAATCTAACCATTTTACAGGCATGTTAAGTTATTCGCTGTTCATTAGATCTATTGGCTTATCCTCTCCAGTAGTGTTACGGATAATTTACACGTCTAATGAATGAGAAGTATTTTTCCGTTAAGCCTTTTAGCCCAGCACTAAGATTTTCTCCCCCTTAATCTTGGTTCATTTTTATCACACTTTATAACTCTCTACGGGACTATAGAGATGTATTCAGTAAGGCAACTGGAGGCATTCATAGAAAAATCATATTCTTCTGGAGCTCCGATTCCTGCAATTGCTCATTGGATGAACAAACTACTACCTCCAAGATACCCAGGAGTGCTGATCACCTGTTTCACTCTCTTCTTAATCCACCAGTGGGACCTTCTCTAAGCATTATGGTCCAGCTGGTCTGCAAACCTGCAACCCTTTTTGATGATGACACTATGCTGAAGCTCTACATCAGTATGCAAAGCCAGAGGGTGAGAGAAGAGAGGTGGTAGGAAAACAAGAAGCCAATAGTTGTGAAGATGCTGCCCATAATGTGTAGTGTGTGTGTGTGTGAGGTATGGGTAGGGAATGCAGCAAACAGAATTTGCTTCTAATGAAGAAACTAGGCTTCAGTAGAAAAACCTTCTGGAATTCTCTCTCAAATGCAAGGGCATCACATTCAACAGTGAATTTTAGGGGTTCCGGTTTGCATTTTATCCATAACATCCCTGATTCAATTTGTCCTATCAACAAACACTTCTCTTTCTATACATCTCTGAAAACATCCTAGTTCCTCTCTCTAAGTGCCACCTTTTGTCCTACTAGCACTCATCTCTTGGTGCCAAGATAAATTGCTGAGCAACACCTGGGCTTTACAAATTCTCTTTCATCATCCTAATCATTTGTCAAGTTCTTTCAGACTCCTGCTCCAGAACATAGGATCAGAGGCACTGGTAGTGGGGGTGTGGATTTCTGTTTGAGTTCGGCAGGTGAATGAGCAATAAAGTGGCTTGACATTTTCTTTTGACACATTTGTGGTATGTTCAAAGGCAGAGGTGAAATGTCAGTCAATCTCTTCTAACAACTTGCTACTTATTCAACATAGAGATTGGGGTTTACTTTTCTCTCTTTAACTGCAAAGATAGAGCATTTTGTAGGAAGAACTATCTGATAATCTTGATGGGGTACAGAGAGTGTAAAAGGAATGGCTGTGGGATGTCAGTTTTTTTCTAACACACAACAACATTTAAATACTTGTAAATAAACTACAAATAATTTGAAAATATATTAGTAAATAAGGAAGCACAAATGAAGTAAATTTTTTGTAATTCATAAGTTTGATGAGAACAAAGATTTCAATAGGCTCAAACCAAGTCAAGACACTTTACTTGGCGACGATAAATATTTCCTGAAACTCGACTTTCACACAGTATCGTTTCCCTCGTATGGTTTTATTGTTAAACTGCATATTAGTGTGAATATTTTTGCAAAAAATGGGCTGTCTGTAACAGTAATTGTTTTGTGACAGTATGCTCCTAAATGCACCACCGCTACACACAACGTCTTTACTACTCTTCTGCTGAATGGACGTGGCTCGTTTGCTTATTTTGCTTACTGTTTAGATTTTTCACAATCCCTATGACTTCAGTGATGTAACAATGATGGCAGCAACCCACTATGTAAATTGTTCTAGCACCACTGCGCGCAGTACTGCAGTTAGGAGGGGGGTGTATTTTGATATATTGTTTGTTTTAATTAACTAACATTTGTACTGCCTTTTTATCAGAGAAAAAAATAGGAAATTTGAATAAAGAGGATGAAGGAGAAACAGACAATTCATCTTAAATGTGGTAAAATATTTCTATATCATGGTAATTGAGTCAATATTTGTTTCTTATTTTGGCTCCATATACCAATGATTCTGTCTCTGAATCCATTAGCATGGCAGTACCTACTGCTAACCGTCAAAGTTTCTAGCCAGCTCTGGACCGTGCACACATAACATGCTACCCATGTCCAAAAGAAGTATGGCTGTTGGACTTAGGTCCAAAGGCTCAAAGCCAAACCCTGCAACACTCACCTGTGGTTCCTGCAGCTACGGTATGGCTTTGACTATGTTTAGCGGCCTCTAAGAATAGGACATCAACCACAGAATCCTTGATTTCAGAGACCTTTTTGTTTTTAAAATTGTTTATTTTTTATTTGTTTTTTCTTCAAATGAAAGGGTTATCAATCCAAGTAAAAAAAACTGTTTTTGGTAGTCTAATCTCATAACCATTTTTGGACCTCTCACACACCACTTGGGTGGTTGTGTGGTCCTGTTCCCCTCACTTGGGTTCCTCAGAATCTTTCAGTGACATAAGTTCAGGAATGACGCTTGAAACATTTGTATTGGGTAATGACCTCCAGATCCAAATTTTGAGTCATGACAGCCAATCTTATTGTAGCGGTTTTCAAACTAATTGATGAATGCACCATAGGAAATAACAATTGCCTCTGCCTATTGGATTTGTTTTCCAAATAAAATCAATTCTCAAACCACAAAGTTTTCAAACTATTCTTGAACTCAATTCTCAAGATATGCTAACGATGAACTCTTTGAAGCCCACTCAATATCTTTTGGTATCTTAAACTGCAGAATGAACAGACATAAAAGCACAAAAGTGGCCTGTCCTGAGCAGTTAGATCTTCATGCCGGGTTTGGTGTAGTTCCATTCAGCAGTGTGCTGTAGCAGAAAGAAACACTGTCTGTTGGACTTGAGATAGGAAATGCTATTTCTAGACCATCCCAAATAATGCCATCCACATTCTCAATAAGTGAGCTGGATATGCCAATGACTTGCACATTTTGTGCATATTCGTAAAACAGCACCAAGGTATTAGCACATAAAAAAACAATGTTTCCAACTTTATCTTTATACTAAGCATATAAAAAAAAACAAAAGTAATTAAGGGATGCTTGAAGTGAGTGTGCTTGGATGTTTGAGGTATTTTAAAAGTATTTTATAGCAAAAAAACTTTATTCTGGATCTTCCTTGAATAATTTCTAATAAAACTCTCGAATCTCATCAGGTAATTTAGACCACAACGTGTGGTATGCCAACCCTATGGGGGCAGCTAGGGCTCCGTCCACACAAACGTAACAGTATATCACCGGCTATATTTAGAAATCTACTTCTGTCTGATTGAGATATTTTTGCAAAAGTGCCCCCTCCAAAATAGTGAGAGCACTTTTGGTAAAAAAAATCGTTTTTCACCCAGGCCCCATATCATGGCTGCTGACTGACTTTTTATGTTTTTAGCTTTTCATGGACAAACTCATTAAACAAGGGTTCTGTCGTAAAATCAATAAAGCAATGACCTTAAAGCACTTGGAATTTACTTCCAGTGCATGGGGGTCATTGATGCTTTGATTTGTTTGCAACCACCATTGTTCACATCATGGATGTAAACAGGAAATAAGGACAAAGAATAAATATTAAATGTATTTTTTTTAAATGAGAAATGTCCCAAACATAAAGATACGTAAGCGAAGTTTACGAAAACCAGACCTAACACATAAATGAGTGAATTAACAACGATCATAAGTGAACTAACAATGTTGTAGAACATTGATTCTTAACCTGTGGTCCGCATAGCCTATTTACGGGGTCTGCGCCTTCTTAGAAAATAAATAATTTTAGCAGATTATTAAAGTGTATATTTAATAAAGAAGAAAAATGAAAAAATGTAAACGCTCAGTAAATGTGAAAGAATTGGAGACTAAAAATGAAGTTTGCATCCTCAGATTGATTTGTGGGAGCAGTGCAAGTGCATCAAATATAATACAGTATGGACAATGAGCGACCTCCAATTGAATTTAGAAAATTTAGAAAAGAATATTTCTTACTTGTATATGTGTTTGATGAATGCTTGTTTTTTAAAAATATTTTTAGTGTACTAGTTTTCGATATAAGTAATCAAAAATGCTTAGACCGGTGTTCCCGGCTTCCAGTAATGACTCATTGGGGGTCTCCAGATTCCAAAAATTTAATCATTGGAGGTGTTCCCGGGTTCCAGTAATTATTAATAGTGAGTCCACAGAAGTCAAAAGGTTAGGAACCACTGATCTAGAAGGCCTAATTTTTTTTTCAGCTGCTTGGGAAAGTGTTGATATATTTCATGAAAATGATACCTGCATAATGTTCATGTGTTAACTGGCTGCAAACCTACTGCGACTTTTACTACCATATGGTTTTCATGCACAAGGATGACAGGGAAAAATAGTATGTAAATGCTGCAGTGCTAATTGGTCCTGCCAGGATGATGGTGTTCTCATGACTGTTTTACTGCAGCACCATACATATAAGTTTCTGGTGTAACCCACTCCGACAGCTACAGTTGTCAATAACAGAACAACCAGATTGAGTTTGGGTGAAACATTCAATTCACAATGATGTGCTTCAGTCCTTTCCACATCTCCCCAATAGCAGAGAGGAGAGCTACCATCTTTATTATATGCTTGACACTTATCTGTTGTTCAGCTTCAAACCACTGAGTAAGCTGACATACCACTATATCCTGGACTATAATCAAGAGCACACCAGCTGCACATCATGCTTCACATGCAAGCCCTTAGGGGTCACTTAGATAAAAAGCTAGGATAACCTGCTCCACCTCCGAGAAAAAAAAACCCACTGCAGAACCTTGAAGGAGGTGAGGACCATACTGTATGTCAAATCTTTCAGAGTTACAAACGTGGATTGTGTCATAAAAGGGATATTGGTTTATACCGCCACCCCAACCGGTATTGTAGTTATTCATTTCAGTTTCCCCAAGCCATGAATCAATATCTTGATGCCTTATGTATATTGCTCTCTTCACTCTTCACTTACTCGATACTCAAAAGAGCCCTGCATGGTGCATGTAGTGCCTAAGAGAGAAGCAATAACTGTATAAATAAACAAAAGATGAAATTTACTGTATTGCTCTTTGCGGAACAAGTTGTATATCACTGATTATTTAATCGATGTTAGTTACCTTTAAACAAAAGCACTAATTGCAATAGTTCTTCTAACACTTGACAGAAAATTTTCATAGGGGAGCAAGGTTTTGAAAATGGCAATCAATTCTGAAGACACATCCTGAAATAAATACGTTGGGGAGGGTGATTATACATTTTCTTTTTGTCTTGCCTAATATGGCACAACCCTGCCTCGAAATACTCAGCCTAGTGAGAGATGAGAATAGAAAAATACCAAAGGTACAGTCAAAGCGAGGAAGGAAGATGGATGTCTGGTAGGGACCTGGGTGGGAAGTCCACACTACCAGATTTAGCAGTGGGTTTATACATTCATACCTGTCTCTCTCTTTCCTTTCATGTGGATATGACATTGTGGCAAAATTGAATGTGTACTACACAATTATGTGAAGTGTGTGTGTGGTGCCATCCTGTATTCTTACTCATAAACTCACCAATAGGAGTGCAGCCTAGCAGTATGCTGAATGGATATTCCAGCAGCCAAGATTGAATATGGTGGACCAGCGACAGCAAATCTTGGTTTCTCCACTAGACATAAATGTGTTTTGCCTCAACGTAAAGCAGTGTGTCTGGCATTGAAAAAAAAGCCAAAAGGATTGTTTTTGTATATACTGAATGTACGAGACGTGTAATGATTGAGTGTTCGGTTTAGATGTAAAATTGTCTCTCATGCATTGCAGTGGAACCACTTCCTAGAAGGTGAATTCATAGGTCAAACAGCTGATAGCATTGTGTTAAAGATGCATCCTTCTCTGGGCTGATCTGATATAAGATTAATGCTGTCTCAAAGTAAAGTCTGAAAGGAACCCTAAACAAGTCAATGGTTAAAGGGGCTGACCCAAAGCCCACTCTACATGTTTTAGAAGTAATAAATCTTGCAGAGAGTTACACTGCCGAGCCAGACAGAGCCAGATACTGTAAGGGTGACAAACTAAAAGGAGGTTGACATATAAGGAAGTAGGGTTTATTATGGGGCTTCAAATAAAATAACATTTGTTTTGTGCTTATTTTCCAACAGTGCTAAAATTGCAAAGTGTACTGTTTGAAAAGGAAAATATAACATGAATCAAGCTATGATCGTTGTACCTTACTTGAGTGGTTAGGAGACTAAAATCAAGATCGTGCACCTCAAATGGTGATCACACAAATACATGTCACACACATGTTGTAGGCACAGGGAGAATAAGTGATTTGCCCAGAATCGCACAATGTTGAGTCACGTGCCCATGCTGGGATTCAAACCTAGCTCCCCTGGTTCCAAGACGGCAGCTCTTGCTGCTTGGCCACATCTTATCTCACGTCCCCCCTGTGTGTTTCCATGCCTGAATTAAAACATTCTGCTGTCCATAGGTACAATTTTATAAAAGCAGTTATTCCACCATATCAATCATTGTGTGTTGGGGCGTGGCTAACTGGCCAAGATGGTGGTCGCACTTTGAAGCGGCTCCGCATCGAGGCCCGATTATCCACCAATAGCTTCCAGCCACTGCTGCCATCAAAACTGCATACCTGGCTCCCCACGCAGCTGGCGCCGTTGAGCAGAGGAGGGGCGACTTTCGGAGCAAATGAGAAAAGCCAGGAAGCTACTGGAGTTCTACTCTGGAGCTGCGCACCCAGCAGACTACAGCCATTTTGTCGAGGCAGAGCAAGTCGACAGGTGAACACTGCACAATCCCGGAGCCGTTGGGTGTCGGACCAGACAACGGCGAGGTGGTCACCCGAATATCCAAGCATCTGGCCAGTGGTGAGCAGCGCAAGCATCAGGTAGTGCGCAAGTCATGAGAAAACCATGCTGCTACACAATAGACTGTCCCGCACCATAGCAGCCCATGTACGCGAAAGCGCACTGCTCCTACACTGTATGTCTGGGGGTGTCCCAGGGGCTATATCGAGCATAGGCCCCCTCGCAGATGACCCGTATGAGAACCTGGCGGCATGCCCAGCTGGAGACGAGATGTGGAAGGCTGAATCTCCCTTCGGTGATGAGACCCTTGGTGATGTGACGCCCAGGCCGCTGTTAGAACGTGTGCTGTGCCACCCTGGTATGGGCGAGAACTGGTGATGCATCGTGCCGCATTGACAATCACCTGAAAAGGTCCAGAGGCTGTATCGAGCCCAGGTCTGCCTGCTATTAAAATCATTAGGTGTGCAAGCGCGGGCAAACACCAAGCCCAGTGAATCAGTGCTACACCGCCGCTCTCAATACCTGTGACACCAACGCAGCGGATTTATCTGACTAGCTCTGCATTCGACTTGAGCAGTGGAGTCACAGTAAAGGCCTGTGTGGAGGCCCAGGAAGATGCGGGGGGTAGTGGGCTGGGTATGCAGTCACCTACAATAGCACAGCATACCATAACACATCCTCGCAAGTGAGAGACACCTGGTAGCAGAGTTTGGCACATGTGAGAAGACTCTGCAGCCCAATCTGGTCGGGCATTGGTGGTTGCCCCTAGAACCCAGGTGCGTGCTGCGCAGCGGAAGCAAGTGCATAATGTGTTCACAAATCGTGGGTCCTCATTGAAGACGAGAGCCCAAGCAGAAGGTACCCTCAGCAGCGATCGCGGGACGGTATGCAACACATCGCAACAACGTCAGTGAAACAGTAGACACTACTTCTGCAGTATAAAGCGGGGCAGCCCAGAGGCTGCATCGAGCCTAGGCCCAACTACAGGTGCTACACTTGGAGGGTAAGATACCTGGTGCGACCACTGGGCTCTGCGCTCCCACTTGCAAATAGTTAGTGCACTCTGGGGGAAAATAAAATCGCCCAACCCACAGCAACAAGAACCAGAGTGAGGAAGTATGGGTGGGCCCTGCCTTGCGACCCCAATAGCTGATCGTAGAGGTAACCACAAC
Organism: Lissotriton helveticus; assembly: GCF_964261635.1. NCBI lineage: Eukaryota > Metazoa > Chordata > Amphibia > Caudata > Salamandridae > Lissotriton > Lissotriton helveticus. Next base: position 370,831,388 of record NC_136059.1, read on the forward strand.
ATGCACCCGCGTATTGTGACAGCCCACGCTGCATGAGTTCTTCCGCCTGAATAGCAGGTACCCTACGAGACAAGAAATCCCAAAGCTCCACAGCGTGCGTAAACACTGCGATTCAGCCTGACCTGATACCAAAGACACGCATATATTGCGTATTGTGAGTCAAAAGGATGGGTAGACAGCAAGCAGGAACGGGCATGGCTGCATCGCAGCCAGGGACAACCGCTAAACAGCCAGAACAAGAGCATGAGGCAGCGGAATCCTCAAAAGCCACCATGCTGGAATCCAAGATAGATTTAGCACTCCCAAGCAGTGGCACAGATCGGAGTCTCCCTGACACAAACTCGTACGTCCCTGGAAGGGCACATAGACTCGATCACGTCAAACTTTACACTACTACATGCGGATCACCGTAAGTTAGCAGGAACAGTCAATGAAATGGAGTCGGAACTAGAAGAAATCCTCCCAAGCACCAAAGCTGTGACCACCAAGGTACGAGAGCTCACCACTCGTTTGCATACGCTGGAGCATAGAATGGATGATGCTGAAAGACGCTCCCATCGCAATAATGTCCGCATGGTGGGTCTGCCTGAGGGAACGGAGGGACGTGATGCAGTGGCCTACACAGAGGAATGACTGAAATACCTGATGCCAGCATACACCCGTTTCACCATCTTTGCAGTAGAAAGAGCACACAGAGTGCCTTCGGGCCGGCCACCACTGGGCACTGGACCCCGGCCCTTCCTATTTTGCCTGCTGAACATTAAAGATCGAGATGCATTTCTTCGGGAGGTACTAAAGATAGAGGAGGTCAAGGTATTTACCTCATCAGTCCTTTTCTTCCCGGACCTCGCCCTGGGGGTGCAGAAGCAAAGGAGCACATTCCTAGTGGTTAAGAAACTAATGCAGGAATTGGACATCAAACACTCCCTTCTATTGCCGTACCGTTTACGAGTAGTTATGCATGGCTACACTCAATTCTTCAGCACAGCAGAAGAGACGTGGGACTGGCTGGAAGCTGTGGGGCTCCCCACCTCACCGAACAGATGGTAAAGCAGTAGCGGTATTGACCCCGGCACACCCAGACACAGGAGAAGGTACCTTGCATGACACGGGAGAGCTCCAACACAGCTTCGAGCAGTGCCTAACCTATAGCAAGTACTACAGGAGCAGTGGGATGCCCTACAAACAGCGGCCACTATGCGGAATCGTCAAGCCAGTAGAGACACAGATGCCTCTTCTTGAAAGATCCCTCCGTGAGGGCAATTCATCCATAATGTGGCCCAACGCTGAGGACTCACTACTGCACCCAGCAGTGACACCCTAAACAGCAGACAATCTAATGTGATGCCTAATAGAGTTGTCATATTGTTAAAATGTATAGTTGAATACGCATAAGTATTCAGTACCACCCCAACATATGTGCACACAACGCACTATAACCTGTACTCATGTCCCATAACAACGGGTCCTGCTTGCCTCCAGCAAAATTTTGGAATGATATACGATGGCAGATACACAGTGTGCTCATTTAAACATGAACATCGGGCCCAACCACGTGCCCATCTCCTGTAGGCTCAACCCGCTTTCCCCTCACTAAAAGTAGCGCAGTTCGAACTGCTGTAAGCTGCCATATGGAGCTGTTTGTTGTTTGGGCAGACACGTTGTCCCTCTGCTCTACCCCAGTTACAAGTTGTATTGTTTGCTCCCCTGCTGGGTGCATCACACGCCACATTTAAGCAGCCGCGATTAGCGCTGATGCAACAGGCATTTAGCACGCAAAACCATAACTGCCGCCCGCACTCGATGCGCCGTGTCCCACACATGAACTATTAACCTATACAACTGACACATGCCACCCACCAACATAATTACTTGAAATGTTAGAGGAATGCACACGCCAGCACATCGGTATGAAATCTATGCATACCTCAAAAGACATTCAGCCCAAATAGCACTATTGCAGTAGACATACATAGCACAGCCGGAGATCCGCAGATTGCAGCACAGATGGAAGGGTCAAATACTCACCACAGGCTACTCCTCATATGCCATAGGAGCTCTGATATGGGTCCAGCGATGAACCCAATATATACCAGAGGCAACAGAAATAGATATACATGGTCGCTTCGTGCTGTCGAAAGGCAACTAATACTGGGTTCGATATATGCCCCCAATAAGGAACAGGGAGCCTTCTGGCGCACACTATCCAAGATTTTGTCACATTGTCACGTATCCTCTGGTTGTTAGGGGGCAACTTCAACGCGGTGCTGGACACCAATTTGGATAGGTTCTCCCCACCATTGCAGCAAATCACTGCCACATCCAACGCCATGATACTAGGGGAGTGGCCGCGTCATTGTGGTCTGGTAGACATGTGGAGAACCCGGAACCCACAGACACGCCTCTATTCCTTCTTCTCACATCGAAATGGATTAAATGTCTGGATAGATTGTTTCGTGGGGAACACAGTACTTCTGGCAGACTGCACCAATATAGACTAACTTGGCCATACACATTCAGACCTTAACCCCCACACAACTGCAAGGGGACGATGCAGAACTCACCACCCAACTGTGGAGGCTCCAGCTTTTACCGTTGGAACACCCCCCTTCAGGGCCTCGGTGGGCGCAGCAATAGACACTTCGAAACTAATGTGGGAGCGGTCCCTGACACAAGTCTGTTATGGGATGCATGCAAAGCCGTAATTAGAGGGCAATGTCTAGGACTTAACTGAAGTATTCATCGCCAGTTAGACGGTGAGGCAAAGTACAGCTTAAAAAACAACTTAGCACACAATACTGGCACTCAAAGGCGCTGGATGACCAGAGACAAAAACATGCTGAGGTCCTTGAGAGGCTGCGTTGCTTAAACTATGCTGCACATGTGACACACTCATGCGGCACAGATTGTACGGGCACACTGCTAGCAGGGCTAATCAGACAAGAGTACACACAAAAACCAGTTCTGCAGCTGAGATCCATGTCAGGGCAACTACTGACTCGTCAATATGACATTCATTGTGAGTTTACCACCCACTATGCCAGGGGGTACAGATCAGTCATTCACGTAGTGCCAACAGCATTAGAATCCTTCCTATCCCCACTCATTATGCCTGCGGTGTCCGCAGAGCAGAGAGCCAAACTTGATGAACCAATTTCGCTTGTGGAGGTGCAGCAGGCAATACAGGCATTATCCACGGGTAAAGCGTCTGGCCCTGACGGGCTGACAGCCGAATACTACAAGGTGTACCAGTCAGCTTTTGCTCCGCAGCTACTCTCATTATACCACAGCTCGCAGGAAGCATCCGTATTACCGGAGACACTTCACGAGTCCTTGCTTGTCTCGCTGCCTAAACCAGACAGGAATGAGAACTGATCCACTTGTATAGTCTGTTAGCATTATTAAATACAGATTACAAGATACTAGCCAAAATACTGGCAAGCCGTCTGGCCCCAATAGTGCTGCACCTGGTGCATGCAGACCAAAACAGGTTTGTACGCTGTCCATTGTAAGCCTCTGAACCTGAGTAGCTCACTACTAGAGGGAGTGCTGGGCACACTCATGCTGCCTAGTACTTGACCTAGAGAAAGCGTTTGATACGCTAACTTAGGATTTCCTATTCACTGCGTTAAGCCTGGGTGCCAACTTCCTAGGTCGGGTGAAACTGTTATATACTCAGCCTACTGCCGTAGTCAAGACAGGCTCATATATATCTCAGCCAATCCCAATCGAGAGCGGCGTACTACAGGGTTGACTGCTCTCCCCACTTTTGTTTTTGATGGCCATTGAGCCACTGACCGAGTCTCTCGCAGGACAAAAAAAGATTGGGTCTCCCCTAGAGAGACGGCACACATGCCGTCTCTCTATAAGTGGATGACTTGACCTGTTGATATGTCTCCAGGATATTAGGAAACCATGCAAAACGATAAAGAGAGTGCTGTCAGAGTTCGCCTCCCTATCAGGACTTCAAGTAAACTGGGGGAAGTCATGCCTGTACTCCTTCGCTGAGTTAACTCCTGACCTGATGATGTTGATCAACAACACACCGGTACACTGTCAGCAGGCAGCAATCCAATACCTCAGAATTCGAATCTACAGAAAACCGAAGGACCTCTTGGAGGGAAACCTCCTACGTACTATAACTGCAGTCAGGTCACAGATTACATTTTCTCGCACCCTTCCACTGACTATAATGGGCCGAAACGCTGTCCTGAAAATTGTGGTGCTCCCAAGGCTTCTCTACCACTTTACCAACTTACCCTTATATGTCAAGCCAGCACTTTTCCGTATGTTCGAACGTGATATGCGACAGTTTATATGGCACAGCACATATAGAAGGATGGCACTGGCCAAACTGTACCTACCAACTAGCTGTGGAGGTCTGGCCCTGCCCAATATGGAGCATTACTATTTGGCAGCGCAGCTGCAGTGGGTGGCCCCGTGATCGGTGATCTCAACCTTGCAGACACTGCTACGAGGCAAACAAGCTACCCCCAACCTCAGATCATAACACTATTTCACCCTGGAAGGACAGGAGCGGCACCTTCTCAGCTGTTGCCGACAGTGGTCTATACCTGTTTCCGTCACAGCCTGAAATCACAAAAACTATCATCCTGTACGTGCCCTCCCTGCCCTTGCTTGTTACGCCCAGGCAGCACCGAGCAATCAATGTGGCAAAGCTCTGCTAGTGGAAGGAGTTGGGAATCCAAACCCTAGGAGACCTGTATCACGATAAGCAGCTGCTGCCGTTTGATATGCTTACCGAAGAATACAGCCTGTCGCACGGCCAATTTCTACTTTGCGCTGACGCAGACGCTGCTGATAGTGTGGGGTGACATAATGCAAGAGCCAATGACGCACTTGACAATTCAGTATCTGCATCTATTAGGCTCGGGTGACACCTCACCAGATGGATGGCAGAATCACTACGGACACACGCAGCACTCCTGTTGGTATCACTTAGTGCCCACTGGAACACAGACCTACAGCAGCCAAGCACCGAATGGGAATGGCAGGCTCTTCTAGAAGGACCCACGCATATTCCTCGGAAAGTCAGATTCTGTCTCATTCAATACTTCATAACACAGAGAGCCTACATGACACCACCTATGATTAATCAATACTTTAACCGTAATGACGTCCAATGCCCCAGATGTGGGCTGGTGTGAGGTGATCTTCTGCATATGGTATGGGCCTGCACTGCTTTAGCCTCTTATTGAGAAACACTCACAAAGTTCTTAGCCCAGTGTCCTGGGCTCACAGTAGAGTGGACCTGGGAGGTATGCGTTTGGGTCTCCATCAGAGGCCTAAAAAATATTAAGTAATGACCAGTTTCATAGACCTAGGGCTCATTGTAGCCAAGCGACTCATTACCAGGTGCTGGAAGTCATCTGAACCCCTAGCTATGAAGGCCTGGTTTCAATTCTTAATATGCTGGACCCAGGCAGTAAGCGTGGCGCTCCGTCGCAAAGACACTATAGGGCTGCATGCGTTGCTGTTGGCAGCAGCATGGGATGCGATACTAACAGATTTCCACAGCGCCTGGCAGGAGAATTTGGAAATGCAGGTGACCCCCTCAGGGATAGATGAGGTGCATGTGCAAACTAATGATACAGAGTGCATTAGACATCATGAAAAAGGGGGTTTCAACCCTGGAAATTTGCAAGGCCCCAAACACTGTGCACCTCATGTACGTATCCAAGTTAAAATATGATCATTTAATTAGCAATGGTTGGCATCATACAATCTTAATATGGGATCAATGTGCGGTTGTGTGGGAAGGGGTGTGTCGGGAGGGCGGCGTTACACTGCAGCTGGCATATGCTGCTCCCCTAATATGTTGACTCAATGGGGCTTTACCTTTATATTTCATTTGATAATATTAATACCCTGTTATTTTTGAGACCCCAGAATGCTTCGCATTACGCACTATGTAATGCCTATATGATAACATTTGCTTTGTAAATTCTTCTAACGATGTCAACATACATCTGATCGCCAATGGTGTCTGTTTAAATGCATGAAACTTTTAAAAATGCAATAAACAAATTTAACTTAAAAAAATAATCATTGTGTGTTCTAATCCTCCTAGCCTAAAATGACATGCATAGACCTTGGCACTGAGTAATTATTTTATCTGCAGACAGCTAACAGTGGATATAATCTGGGAGAGTCTTTTTTTCCTAGCACGCTGACCATTGGCAAAGATTATACACCTGACAGTTGGTGAACATGTATTTTTGTTTGAACCTATCTCAAAACGTTTTTTATTGACCAAATCATATCCTGACATTTACTCCATTCCATTTTCCGTTGTAGGTCACCTCTGTAAGTACAGTGCTGAATCCCGAAGACTGCATTCCACAAAAACTTGAGGTGGTGAAGAGAGCAGCTGGAGGGAAGCCACAGTCAATCAATGGAAAATCATCTACTGACTCTGACCACTATGTGGACCCACTGTCGGAGGAGAATCTCAACTTTGCTGCTGGTGAAATTTCTGCCAGCCCTGGTTATATTTCTTTTGAAAAGCCACACGTGGAAGTCAAGCCCACTACTCCTGGCACAGATGCAAGATGCAGTTTTGAAAATCTCACCTACGCGTCTCAAGATGAACAGGATCCCCTTTTTACTTTTTTTGAGCAGGAAACATCAGAAACCAATAACATGCAAATTATTCCCGGCTCATTATACCAACCACAAATCCAGCTACAGCCTTATACAGCCCTCACAGACAAAGTGTGCTGTCCTAATACACCAAGTTATCTATCAAGCATTGGAGATGTATCTATGTATGTAGGCCAGACTGAGGTGCCTTTCTGTAAGTTAAAGGAGATGCAGGGTGCATCTGTTGAGGACCAATGTTCAAGTTACAAGGCCCAGCCAGACTTTAAATTAGAGCGGGTACAGACAGTCACCGGTCAGGACAGCAGCTCAGAGGCGAGCCCGGCATCCACTCACTCAGACATGTTCTTACTTTAGAATGTAAGGTGTGGGACAAGCATGTGGGTCCTCTGAACAGCATCTAAAGTGGCTGAACAATGAAGACAATATAGTGTGCCCATTTGTGTATTGGGAAGGACAAATATGTGCCAAAGGGGAACTGGCAAATCTCAAAGAGGTTGGATCTGGTTCCAGATAATGCAACTAACTTTTTATAGTAAATAGCACGAGTTAAGCAAGAGCAATCCAGAAAGCCAAAAGCGTAACAAAAGTAATAAAGATGTGAAAAGTTTAGAGAAATGGTTAGCCAATGAAATTTGAATCTTGGTGTGGTATTAATTTCCTTGGTTACTGCAAAATAAGTCATTATGAACTATAAAGTATGCTTCCACCTCCTGCTTTATCCTCTTCACTTTTCTCTTCGAACACCCACCCCCTTTCTGGCACCCCACCTATAGCCCACAGCTTCCTTGTCCTTTGTATTATATCATCTCCTTTAGACAGTGCTGTGTTGCTTTAGAGCGGGGTATGTGCTCTCTATATGTTATACATACAAAGTATGAATGAATATTACGGATTAAAGATTCTAGCATGACTAAATTAGGAATTTTGAATCCAAATATTGAAACAGAATTGTGTGCTATTAATGGCCAAATTTCGGACATTAGACCAGATGTACGAATTCATTTTCCGGTCGCAAATGGCCTGATATGCAGAAACGTGCCATTTGCAATCAGAAAAATGCTTGTTCAAATTTACAATATGCGATTTGGCAGCTTGTTACCGAATCACAATTTGCATTTGGAAGGTTTGTTTTTGGCATCTCTTCCAAATACCGAATCGGTATGGTATATATTACTGTTTTGCAACAGAATTCCGGTCACAAAACAGTAATACTTTACCACCATTTTCATTATATTTTTTTAACAATTTTTATTGATTTTTCCCAAAAACATACTGCCAGCCTGTCAACGATTCTTAAAATAACGAATGGATGTAAAAGGAACATGCATACCTGCATACATATGTACAACACAACCACTCCCACCCCTTTCCCAAAGTGACAGTACAAGATACAACATAGAAAAGCCTGAAGACCAGTTCTTCCGTACCCTGCCTACCACGTCCCACCCTATCCCGCAAATCGGCGTATTCCTCATTTATATCATGTCTTGTGGGATGGACAGGTACCAGCACTATTCCCTTGTAGTCTGCCCATGCCTGCCACACCTTTGCTTGTTTCTCTGGACATCCCTGGGCTTTTCTTTGATCACTGTCCCTTTCAAGCCAATTCAATAGTCTAGACGACTATTCTATACCGCCAGGGATGGAGGGGCACCGCCTTCCACCTCTTCGCTCTATCCCGCTTTGCCAGAGTCAAGCCAAGAAAGAGCCAAGATATTTTGGATCGATTGCCCCCCAGCGTATCCGAGACATGAAGAAGAATGTTTTGGGTCCATTGGGATTGTCTAGCCCAGAACCTCACCCATACATGATATCACACCTTTCCAAAAGCAAATTAACTCAGGACAGCCACACACCAAATTCAGAAATGTCAAGAACATACGAGAGGTAGTAATGTGTAATGGATCTCACCTCAGATGGTATTATATAATCAGACTGGGTAGTCAAAAAATGATTTTCTCAGTTTCCTTATTCACAAAGGACAAGAAAGCAATTAATTGTGGTGCCACTCGGGATACAAATGCACCTTACTACCTTAAGTGCATATATACACAGATCCTGAGAACAGTCACTGTGAGAAACAATATAATATACAAATATCCCAGCACTCAAAAGTGAAGACCCTATTTGTACTTATATGTAACCAAAACCACATTGAATAGTGTCAATATAACACTGGCAACAAACAGAGCTGGATTCATACAAAAAATGTTCCTTTCAATTTAGAAAAACATTTTATATGACATCAAAGTTTTCAAGCAAGGCCAAAAAAGACCCATTGTCCCTAAACAAGCATAGCATTGAAGAGACTGTTCATAGAGGGTAGCCGACATGTGTTTCGTCACATCAAGTGACTTCCTCAAGCCTTTTGAAATGTAATGGTTTCTATGGCCATACATGTTCGTTACTTCAAAATTATTTGTCCGACAGAGTTCGATTGCGACAGAGATTGTCCTATTTTCTGGACGTTGTCCACCTATTTCATGGGTTAGATTCCTGGAGATCTACCTAACAGGTAGTTCCGAGAGTATGTACCAAGATTCTTTTAATGTCTCTTGTATGAGACAGCCATGTATTGAGTTCCCCACGGGCTGTGATAGGCCCCGCGTGCTCAATATAGGCATCCAACGGCGTGGGCTTGGCGGTGCGTGTCCGGTAAGAGGGACTCGTACCCGACTCTTACCGAGTATGCAGAAATGTGCCCTCCTCCGCCTCACAGCTGAGACAGGCCGGAGAGGCAACCATCCCCATCCTCCACAGTCAATGACGCGGATATTATATCCTGTATTATAGCTGGATTAGTCTGAGCCAGGCTGTGATGGCAGCATTCTTAGGCCCACCTAGTGCCTCCATCCAGTTTTATTTTCTAACATTCCCACATTAGCCTCGCATGCCTGTTGGAGAGCCGCAAAGGCATCTGGGTGAATAGAGACGAGCGTCTGGTAGATTTGTGCAATCTTATGGTCACCCAAATTGCTCATAAGGAGTTTGTCTACCAAGGGATTACATTCAGGGAGGTCTGGGAAATCTGCAATCTATGGAGTTAGTGCATGGCGGAATTGCAAATATTGATGGAAATGGCAACGTTAGAGTTGGTAATCTGTTTGCAAAGTCTGCAATGATTTGAGGACCGTCCCACACATGATTTCACATGACCATTATGTTAGTCTTTTCACACCCACCGTATCTGTCGAAGGGAACACTGACACTGCGTAATAACACGCGTTGCCGGTGAAGACCCTCACACCCACGTTTGCTGTATAAATACGAGATGACTGGAGTACCTCCATCACTCGTCCTGCACCCCATACCACAAGTCATTAATAACTAGAAGATGCGGCACTAGATAGTAAGGTTCGATGCCTTATGCAACTATGCCCCCCCAATAAGTGGATTGGATGCATTTCCCTATGGCGATGTGAAAGATGCCGCCTGCCCAAAGGAAGCTGATAAGAATAGAGTTAATGGATCTAATCCACTGTCGGGGAGTTACAAAAGGAAAATTCTGTACTTGGTATACCAGCCTGGGTAGTGATACCATTTTGAAAATAGCAAACCTACCCGTAAGGGAAAGAGGTGCAACTGACCACATGCGTATGTCTTCTTTGAGGCATGCTAGAACAGGGTCAAGGTTGTATGCCCATGCCAATGTTGTGTGAGGGGATACAAATACCCCTAAGTACTTGAGACCACCCATTGCAATCCAGAGTTCTGATGCTCAGCTATAGTCTTGAGGAGCCTTGCCCACTGGGGGCACAGAGGATTTGGAGATGTTCAGGCATAGTACCGAGGATTCCCCAAAAATGTGCATGATTTGTAGAATGCGCAGCCCTAAGGCTGCCGGGGAGGTCAAAAAGAAAAGGACTTCATGCACATATAATGCTATTCAATCCGAAGTACCATAATCCCACTCGAACCCTGCAAACCTGGGCATCCATCCTTACCCACCCCTCTAAGGGCTCAATGGCTAGAGCAAACAACAGAGGAGATAAAGGACACCCCTGCCTTGTCCCCTGCCTCATTGGAATGGGGTCTGAACTCGCCCCGGCCACCCCCACTGTTGCTGTCAGATCAATATACAGTAACCTGACATAAGATATAAATCTAGGGCCAAAACTGAGGTGACGGAGGAGCTCAAACAGGTAGACCCAACTGACGGAGTTGAAGGCCTTCTAAATGTCAGTTAGGCGTATCCCCCCAGCCGCTCTGCCAAGGCTAAAGCATTATATAGGCGCCGAATATTTTGTCAGATGGCACAACTAGGCATGAATCAAGCTTGGACTGGATGGATCAAGTCTGGGCTGACATGCAGCCGAATGTTCAGCAATGCCTTCAAAAAGATCTTCACCTCAAGATTTAAGACGGAGATAGGGTGATAAGTAGAATGCTCATCAGCAGGCCGACCAAGTTTGGGGAACTCTGCAATCGTTGCTTGAGGACAGTTGGGAGGTAGGGAGCATGGGTCAGCCAAGGCCTGGATCACCCCAACATATGTTCCTGGAGGTTTGGTAAGAAGGCCATATAAAATTCTCAAGAGAATCCATTCCCCAGACGTAACCCCGCCATGGCCAATGTGAACCACCCCCCCCCGATGAGGAGGGCTCAATCTAAGGCAGAGTTCTTCAAACTGTGGGGCGCCCCCCCCCCCAGGGGGGCGCAACACCATTCCAGGGGGGGCGCACACTCGACCCTAAAATCTTACCTTTATTGTCCGCCGCGTCGCAAGTCTTCACCCATTTCAAATGGGAATTTCTTTCATTAGAAAACTCCCGGTGACAGAGGGTTGGAGGGGGGAGCGAGGGGAAATCATGGCACGACGCGCCCATGCTTTTGTTTGCTAAGTGCTAACTGTTCGCTATCCCAGGAAGGGGTTAATAGGTAGCGCTGAAATGCTTCAGCTGCAGTGGGAGGCAGGACGTCGCCTCAGCTAAAACTGAAAGCAAAAGAAGAGACAGTCCTGTTCCTTTGCATTCGATTTCAAAGCAGAGGAGACTCCTTGCCTCCCACTGTAGCTGAAATTACTGTTCCATAGCTGCCAAGGTTTAAGATAGCTATGGTGACACTTTTATAATGTCAGTGTAATTATGAGTTACATTTCAACCACTGAGTGACCATTTTCTCACGAGCAAAATCAAGCAGTAATGAATGTATATAAACATTAGAAATGACACACATATTGGAGCAATAATTCAATTTATTCATTTGTATAAATTCTAGACCGCATTGGCTGCAGAGTTTATGTGAGTTATCAGTTCTTTAAAAACAATTTCTCTAATATCAAAATGTGCATTGTGTTGCTTGGCTCTTTATTCCATAGGATAACTCTGTTATTTAATGACAGAATCATACATTGACTTGAAAGTCATAATTGGCTAAATATATTTACGAAGAAGCTACCTGAGAGCTTCAGAATATTGAATGGCTTTTAAATTTGACATATTGTTTTTGATTGCCATGCTGCCACCGGCATTCCTATTTGATTATATTTTCCGAAATTCAAATGCTTTGTATGATCGTGGCGGTATTTAATTCACAGTTCTTCTTACCCCCATGCACAGTCCTCCTTCCTGTCACCTCACTCAGGTAAACTTGTGTGCCATCCTGCTCACTGCCACTTGGATCGCTGGTGGAAAAGGCCTAACACCACTGTATGTCGATTGGATAGTAAAGACTGTGGGCCTTGTAAAGTTATTTTCTGCCTTGTCGCCACTGTAGCAGACGCAGTGTCTCTACCATGCCGGCGGTAGCTGGGCCACCAAATCTACAGTTGTCTGCGGTTAAACAGACACATACATACATGGGTAAAAAATACATCATGGCTGCAGGTCAGCCATGCCAGCATGGTGTTCTTGTCATCACTTGTGGCTCCTGACTGTAGGCCTCCAAAGCAGAAGGTGGGGAGCCCATCCTAAACTAAAATCACCCATGCTGTGGTAGTGCTCTTCCGTGGCGTGGTACTTTTCTGCCCTACTACTAGTACTACACTAACCTAGTCACATAGCTAAAAAAAACTGTACCAGCAATCTATTCACAGCAGCAGCAGATAAGTGTTTAAAAAGAAGTAATTGATAACTACAGTTTAGTTAATAGATATGGCCCATGATATGTACGCAGCGGTCGATTATGTAGTGTACTAGACTCCATAAATTTCTGTCAGGTGGTGGGAGGGCCCAACCTCGAAAACAATTCAGCTGGGGGGGCTCATCCTACAAAAGTTTGAAGACCTCTGATCTAAGGTGTCATGATCCAAAGAGGAAATAGTTTTAAGACGAATCTGTTACAAAAACCGCCACTCACTCCCCAGACAGTGCCTTCCGCTGAGCATAAACCTCCTGAAATTATGCAGCAAAACTGCACGACACTGTCTTAGGGTCAGTAAGTAACTCACCCATGTTTTTGTCTTCTGCCACCCGCACTGCCAGCCTGCAGATCTCGCATGGGGACTTCAATCCCCATAATCCCACGGGCGGGGGAGGTGCCAACGTTTCACTTTTGTGCCAGGAGGTGCTCCAAAGTGGGCCTGGGCTCCCGCAGCTCGGGTGCCTGTGTTTTTGTCTTCTGCCACCCGCACTGCCAGCCTTCAGATCTCTCCAGGGGACTTCAATCCCCATAATCCCACATGTCGGGGTGGTGCCAACGTATCACTTTCGCGCCAGGAGGTGCTCAAAAGGGAGCCCGTATTTTCGTCTGCCGCCCGCACTGCCAGACTGCAGATCTCATCAGGGGACTTCAATCCCCATTAATCCCACATGCAGGGGAGACGCCAGCAGAAGATGTTAAATGTTCCCAGTCACACATTTGGCCTTAAGACAATCTATATTTTAGGTCAAGCATAATTTGTCTAGGGCGGCTAGTAGCCAAAGGGTGTAGTCAATCGACATAGTCTAATGGGGAAAAGTGATTAAACGTTGGAATTTCAAAGTCAAACATTGTGTTAGCGATAGAACTTGCAGGCCCATGACCTATGTGTGCATGTGGCTTAGAAAAGCACCTTAATGGCACTGCTTCAATAAGGCCACTAACGTTATTGCACCAGGAGAGTCTATCCATAAGGCATTGAACTAGTGACTTATTTTCAAAATTCGCTACAATACAACCGCCTTTTTCATTCTCCTGGCCCAACAGAGCCAGTGTTACTTGTACCTAATGTCACTCTACTGGGAGAGGCGGCCCTATCTGTGGACTCATCTGATATGGTTATGACACCTCAAGATGTTTGTGAGTCACCTGCCCACTGCATGGCGGTAGCTACTGGTAGTACAACTGTTTATGGTAGCCTTTTCTGGAACACTGCCAGCCTGTCCAATAAGTTAAAATCTGAACAATGGGTTGCTTTTTTACAAAAGTATAGCATAGTGTGCCAACAAGAAACTTGGCTGAGAGAGCCTGCACGCATTAATGGCTATGTTTCTATTCATACTCCAGCTAATGCAGCTCTTGGTGGTCATGCCAAAGGAGGATTATTAACTTTGGTATCGACGACACTATCTGGTAAAGTAGGAAAGTCCCAGCTCCATTCATCACACTTTCAGATTATCAATATTCTTTTTAGTAAAACTATGACCTTGATCCCAAGAATTAGAAGATTCATTGTGCAGACACCTACAGGAGGTAAATATGGATTTCATGGTATTATGGGGGGGGCAACTTTAATTGTAAATTATGCCCCCTATCAAAATTGTCTGTATGTAATTTAGTAGATGTGGGTAGCGATGGCAGTTGTCATTTTCAACATAACCCCTGAGGGAACATTTTTAATTCATTATTGTCGAAACTTTCTCTTTTCCTTGCACTTGATCTTACCCAATCGGAGGGTGCGGAATTAATTTCATTTGTTGGGAAAAGCCAACAATCTGTGATTTTTGCTATACATAAGGTTTGTCTAAGTGATCACTATCCATTATCACTGGAATTGGAGATTCAAGCTGATGACCACACTACAACTACCAAATCATGTCTAATCACATATGTCAAAAATAAGGGGCTATTGCGAAAATGGCCTACCATAGATCCTGATCTCGTCTTACAGCAAATTGTAACATCGAATATGAGGCAAGTCTTAGATTGCCTGAAAGACAGCATAAATCCATCATCCATGGGGTTCGCCAAGGTTGCGTTCTCACACCTTTTTTACACTGTGTATAAATGATCTAGAAAATTATATCATACAGGGGAGTGTGGACGTCCCCACGATAGGCCGCAGGTCGGTACTCACATTACAGATGATTGTGTTCTAATGTCTAGAACTGGGGTGGGGTTTAATGATTTCATGAATTACCTTGGCTTGAAGACAAATGTAGGAAAATCTCATACTATGGTGGTGGGTAAAACCCCCACCATTTTAAAATCTTGGGGCATATTACCAAGCAATAGCGATAATTATCGCTATTGCTTGGTTAGAGACAAAAATGTATCGCCGACCTGCGGCGATTTTTATCACAGATAAACCTTGGTATTACCAAGGTTTATCGCAAATGCGATAAAAATCGGCCGCAATGCATGAATATCGCTGAAAAGTCAGCGATATTCAGGCATTACCGAGCTAATGCTCGTAGCCATGTTATCCACCTCCCATTGGATAACATGGCTAAGAACTGCTCAGGGCAGGTGTTAGCTTTTGGAGATATTCGCGCTTAGCGCGAATATCTCTAAAAGCTGGTAATAGGAGATAGCGATGTTAGCGACTGTTTCCAGTCGCTAACATCTTGGTACGCCCACTTTGCATGTCATTAGTGATAAATTTGTCTGACATGCAAAGTGGGGCCCAAGATGGTCGCTATCTCCTACTAGCTGTCGCTAACTGGTGTTAGCGACAGCTAGGTAATAGGGGGATAATTTTATCTCCGCTTTCTTGGCTTTTAAAACCAAAAAAGCAGAGATAAACCCCCTTGATAATATGCCCCCTTGTTTTATAAATAAAAAAAAATTGTCTTATGTTCCCACCTTCTCCTATTTGGGAATTCTTTTCGATCAGAAAAGCATGTGTCATCAATTAGTAGAATCAAGGACTGGTTGTTTTAACCAAAACCTGGAGGCAATTTTTAGATTTACTAAAAAGTTAGGCTCCAAACCAATCAACGCTATCATTAATATTTATAAAGCCCGCTCATGTGCTGTCACTGTGTACGGTGCTGGAGTCTGGGGTTCTTGTAATGTAGGGGACCTACAAAGAGCTGAGAATATGTTTATGAAACGCTTGTTGACAGTTCCTAAAAGTACTGCTGCCACCATCTGTCACAGCCAACTTGGCTTAGTTCCTTTGTCTTTTCGTATCCAGCTAGCCCCAATACTGCTGTGACACACTATTTGGGCGAAGAAAGACCCAGCCCTAAATAGTGCTATTATTCTAGATTGCCTTAAACTGGAGTGCACGACAAAAATACCCTGGTTTAGCTATATAAAGAATCAGTTTTAGAACATGGGGTTGGTGGATTGTTTCTATAATCCAGCTAGTATGATAAGATACCAAAAGCGAAGTTAAAAAGAGATCTTTTAACGTATCTATATTCAACCACAGGAAGAATAGAAATGGCCAAAAAGAGTGTTGTAGAACATTCATTGTTAGTCTGCACTCCATTTTAGTCACGCCAAATTGTTTTATCTTATAAGATTCAGGTTTGGAATTTCACATTTTTTGGTTTCTTATCCACGTAAAGTTTATTGTGATGTTTCATGTTTTTTTTGTAAACTTTACATTACACCAAGGCGTGCTATTATTATTCCTCTTTTAAAAATTTTAAATATTAGAAAGTGTCTAGCAGCATTACATCACCTCCAGCTTTTAAATGTTGAATTTACTTCTCTAATGATCTACAGATATATTTATTTGGCTGTTCGGTTACGGGACACTGTTGGTAAATGATTTTATGAATTTACCTATACCCCGGTTTTACATTTTTAAGATGTTATTTGTGGGAATTACTATTTAGAATATTGATAATCCTGAGAATGAAATTGTGATCAACATAGAATTATTATTTGTTGTTTATATTCTATCTATCTAATGTAAATGTTTTTAATGATGTTTTCTTTTATGGCTGATATTTATCCGAATAAAGATTTTTGACTGACTGACTGACGTACCCACTGAGTCGCACTCAAGAGAGGGAGAGAGGGAGCCAGGGACTCTGGCAAAGCCTATGCAACATCCTAGAGGAATTATTGCTCCATTTATAGATGCGGCTTTGGGCCACCCTCCACGAAAGCCTAGCCTCCTCTAAGAGGACCTGTTGATATTGTTATTGCAAGAGACCTATCTGTCTATATGCCTGTTGCCCATCCGCCGGACAACCCTGTATCTCTAAATCACCATCCGGGCCTCTAGGTCCACCAAGTTCTGTCCTCGGTGTCACAAGAGCTCCAAAACAGAGATATCTGCAACTCTTTGTAAATGTGTATGTGGGATCAGGAAGTACTCTAAGGGGGAGGAGTTGTGTGCCTAGGAGAAAAAGCTGTAGCCCCTCTCACAGGGGTGGTGGAACCTTGAAACATCCACCAGGGCTAGAGCTGACATAAATGAAGGCATGGGAGTTTTATTGTGGCTAAGTGATGGGTCGCATGGATGCCGCATATTGGCTTAGGGGTCCATAACATTCGAGTGGCCCCAATAAACGTAAGACCCTCAGGAAGTTCTTCTCAGACCGTCACAATCAATTCTATTTAGGACTGATTGAGTGGGGAGGATGCACACACTTAGGCTAGTGAGAGGCTGCCCGTAGAGTGCACCTGTCACTGCTGTGTACCAACCCTGATGATCCACCCAGGTCCTGGAATGAGACTTGGTTCCTAGTTCAAATACGTGTAACCCTAGAACCTTTTATGAAGCCAGAGTGACATTCCTGCATGAACCCTAAGCGGGCAAAACAAGGGACTTTGTTACCCATGAGGTGAGTCTCCTGAATAAGAGGACATCCTTTTAGCATATTTAAAGACAGCGCCCAGTTTTACCTTATCCAGTAAGCTGTTGATATTCCAGGATACAACATGTAGATCTATTGCACCGGCCATTTTAGGGACACTCATGGCACATTAGGGGAGAAGGTTTGGCAGGCTATGAGGAAGCAGGGAGAGGCCCAAGGCAGGTGAGCAGAATAATAAGTAATAACATATACAGCAATGAAAACAACTGTACTGAACCCGAGCCAAACCCTCTCAAACCCATAATCTAAGAACCAGAAGGTATCTATCATGGAACTAGCCATGACAGGGCCCCAACGGGGGTCCCTGCCAGGCTTGCCCCAATGGATCCCTGAACCCAACAAAGTCTTACAACTCAGATTTATGTAGCACGAATCATCACCTGTGAGGGTCTCTGGGCACTTTCCTAGGCACAGGAGATTGTGTTTTGCCCAGAATCACAGGATGTTGTGCTGACACCTAAACTCAAGCCTCAATCCCCATCTCCAAAGTCGGCAGCTCTGACCGTGACACCACACCTTCTCCCCTGTTGTAGCTCGGCAGTCGTTAATCATTACAGTAACATCAGGGGGGATGTCACTGGCTCTGCACTATGTTCTGTCAAACGTTTGGCTCAGGTGGTGGGTGAAGAGGCCGCCCCTCGGGTTTCTGAAGGCTCGTCCATTCCGCCAGGACTTCCACCATCCATCCATCCATCCATGAGGAGTGAGACCTGTTGCGTTTCTTTGAAGGTGTTTTGGTAGGGTTGTTCCATTGGTCAGCCTGTGAGGAGTCAGAGTCTATACATCAAGTGTACGGTTTCAGGAGAATATGTTCCTCAGTCTACTCGAAAACCTCCTCTTGTGTCTCAAAGAAGAGGGTCTGTGAGCGGTATTTGCTTTCAACTTTGCTGGGTAGAGCAACGTATACTGGATTTTCAGCTCATGGAGCCGTTGTTTTGTAGCCGGGAAAGAGTGTTGTTGTTACACCTTCCTGGTATAATCAGGGAATATCATGATAGTGTGTGATTGGTAGGAGATCTTATCCTGAAGTCTTGCATATATGAGGATAGCGTCTGTCGTTATAATTGAGGGGCCTGATGATGAACGAGCAGGGACGGGATCTCGGCGGAGGGCGCCGGCCCAGGGCCCTATGAACATGCTCTAGAGCGAAACAAGATGACACTGCCTTTGAAGCTATGAGTGAGCAAAGCCATTGATCCAGAAAACGTTCCATCAAGGGGTCCTCACCAGGCGCGCAACACCCATTGGGCTCACGGGGCTTCAGCCCCCCCGTTGTGCCTGTCAGCCAGGGCAGAGACAGCTTTGCGGGCTGGCGAGCATCTTATTGCATCCGCACCCGAGTACTTAACAGGTCTTTAAAAGACCATTTACTTACAAATGAGGCTTTTGTTGTGTGTTGACCCCTTCTTACAGCCACTCTGTCTAAGGTGGAAGAATTAGCCCCCCCCCGAATATTTTTCAGCCCCCCCCCCCCCCCCTGAAATTTGGCTCTAGTTGCCCGCCTGGTCCTCACAGCCCTCAGGAAAGCCCACGACTCATCTGTCTCTGCGTCTTCCACTTTCAGCGCCAGGTCCTTTACCACTACAGTGAGTTTGGTCACTACCTGCTGCGGGTGTTCTCTGCCTCCGTGATCCGCACAACCACTTTCTTGAGGTCTTGACAGAGCAGATTGACGTCCACGCCAACCGCTCTGATCTTTGCGTCCAGTATGTCCCTTGTTAGTGTGATAGCCTCCACAAGGGCAGCGCTGTCTGGCATCACACCGTATTGTCCGCATGTCCCTGTGATGGGGGCCGACGCTCCGGGCTGTGTGTATTTGTCCAAAGTACTCTGTTTGGCGCCCATGGGACTTTCCCCTAGATTCATCAAAGTCCCCTTTTGCGAGTCTGTAAAAGCGATTATTAAGGAATCGCTATTACAGACTCGCAAAACGGGATTCATGTAAAAATCGCAATTTTCTTTGCGATTCCTACAGCTTCCTTATTTGCGATTAGCTAATTGCTAATCGCAAATAAGGAATAACTCCCCATTCATTCCTATGGACCTATAGGCCCATAGGAATGAATGGGAAGACATATCAATGTGCGAATCGCTATTAGCGATTCGCATTTTGAGTTGGCGATTTCAAGGCTGCAGGGGTGTCCAAAAGACACCCTGTTGCACCCCTGAAATGACATTGGACGCTGGTGTTACGCACACACATGTCCCAAGGACATGTGTGTGTAACATACAACTTAGAAAAATGCACTTAAGTGCATTTTTCTAAGTTTCCGCTATTTACCACGAGGTTTGACTTTGCGGTAAATAGCGGCCCAGAATTACGAATTCGCAATTTTTAAATGTTTCATGAATTGCATTCAAGGAATCTCAAATAGAGATTCCTTAAATGCAATTCCTCGCACAATTGCGAATTCTATAATAGTGATTTTTGCATTTGGGATGATGAATCCCAAATGCAAAAACTGCGGTCGCAAAGGGCCAGATTCTCAGAATCTGGCCCTTTGCGAGCCGATTTTCGTTTCATGAATCTGGCCGTTAGTCTTTAACCACATTGGTGGATGCAATGTGAGACGGCACTATGAAGGCTCTGGGTTATGCAAGCATTCGCTAACCCACCAATCCCCCACCGTGATCTGGTGCATGGAGTGGCATGAGCAGTCAGCCCACCAGTGATCACCTTAAGCAGCAGGCAAGTAGATGCACTTTAGGCCACACCATGCAGACTATAAACCTTGTGAATGCTTTGGGAAGGAAGCGCTGCCACAAGCAGCCGCAATAACAAATGTTGCCACCTTCGCAACAGATACCTCCGACCAGCAGCCCCCTTTTGCGCTATCTCCTGGCCGATGTGGCCTCCCAGCACCTACAGTAGATGAACGCGGTAGTACTCGGGAAGTACCGTGGATGTCAGCCTAGCCAGAACAATGTGGGCCTCATGCGAATGAAGTTGTCCCCTGGACAGCGTCCAACACCCATCCAAGGATGCAGCCTGTAATGACAATACTGGCCCTACAGCAATAACCCAACATTGTGTGCTTCCAAGCGTGCTTAGTCGCAAATCCCTTAGTGGGGCACTCCTATAGGTCATTGGCTCCAAAAAAGTTCATAAACTCTTTACTTTCTTCAATATGTGATTTATTCATTCAATGCTTCACTTAAGTTCCTGCATATTATGCAGCATATGCGTTTGTTTTGAATAAAACTTGCAAATTCATCAATTGAAATCTTTCGGTCTCCAATGCATTTCGAGCAACCCTGTGCTCTTCATCAGGGAGTTAAACTAGAAAGGTAAATAGATAATGTAATGCTTAATCCCATAATGTTGAAGCGTCACATATTAATAACACATAAATAGCAATATTTAAATCAAGATAGTCAGTGTGGTTAGTAAGCACACGTGATTCAAATGTATCCAGAAGTGTCAGTACTCACTTATGACAGCATAATTAATACCAATGTTCCAATGATTTTTGACCGAAAAACTGTTGAAAAAATAAATAAAAGAAATTCACGGGCGAAATGTTGGTATCATACCCTAATGTGGACGAAACTATAATATAAGTAAGTGTACCATATAAATGAGAATGTCAATCACGCTACCATTCCTGACTTGTTCTAGACAATACACGTTTAGACTATTAGCGTATCCAATAGTTTTCAAACCAATATGTAACATAACGGCGCATAATGCACTTTACAATATTGTTGTATTCTGTTGTCGTATTTTCAAATCTTACCGTTATATCTTCTTATAGTAGGATACAACTCATCCCGTTCTACGCTAGTTCGTGATGTCATCATTATTATGGGCGTGACAAATAACGCAAACTACTATAGTTAGAAACTAAAATAGGACTGGAGTGTGGATAGTATAGTGGCAGCCATATTGTAAATGTAAACGCTAGATAGTAATACAAGGTATCCAGCCTAAAAAGTGAATTAATGTTAATGGTGAATAATAATCAAGAATAAACAATGAATAATGGTAGTCCAAATGAAACAAAATGAGATAGTGGAGTAATATGGCATTATCAAAGACTCATGTTATATAGTCGGCATCTAGTCACAGTCAATGAGCAAAATAAACCCACACGGGGTGTATTTACAGGTAACATAAAAATTCATTCCGATCGTTCAGACCCAATGGTTTCATAGCTTCCAATAGGTAAATCCAGTAATTTTCACGCTTTAGTAAATGTGTATTATTGTCTCTACCCTCTACCTTTTCAATCACTTCCAGTACTTGAAATCTGAGTTGGGCTATATTGTGCTTGTGTTCATGAAAGTGCATAGCCACTGTGGACCTTGGGTTTTTCGTTCTTATATTCGATTTGTGTTCATTAATACGTATCCGTATTTTGCGCTCTGTTTTTCCAACGTATATTTTCCCACAAGGACATTTTAAAAGGTAGATCACATTGGAAGTTTCACAATTGGCTGAAACATGTAACTTCATTTCATGTCCTTTCATGGGATGTCGTATGGTAGTTCCTCGCATGATGTTATTACAGTTCTGACAGTTTAGGCAAGGAAGAGTGCCAGTGTGTTTACGCATCTTCGGTTTCTTGCTCTTTAAGATGTCTCCCAAATTTCTGTTTCTGGTGTATGCGAACAATGGAGGTTCTTTGAAAAGATTATTAAGTCCGGTTCCATAGTGAGAAGCTGCCAGTGTTTGTTAATTATCCTTTTGAATAAATTACTTGCTGTAGTGTATTTAGTTACCACTACCATTCTGGTAGTTTCCTTTTTGTTGCTAGGGATTAAAGAAGTTTCCCTTGTGGTTAATTGACATCTTTGAACTGCTTTATTGACAATAGTGTGTGGGTAACCTCTCTGTCGAAATCCTTTCACCATTTCTTCAACTCTGAGCGGTACTTTAGTTTCATCTGATACTATTCTCCTTATTCGCAACATTTGAGATACAAGAAGGTTATTCTTGAGACTTGGTTGATGATAACTTGTGTAGTGAAGGACATTATTTTTATCTAAAGGTTTCCTATATATATCTGTATCCAGGTGTGTACCTGCTTTTCTTAGTTTTACATCCAGAAATGTTATTTCAGTATCTGATATTTCACAAGTGAACTGTACATGTTCATTAAAGTCATTCCATGATTCCAAAGCCTCTTTAGCACTCCTTTTATCTCCTTTCCATAGTACGAAGATATCATTGATATATCGTTGGTAGAGCAAGATGTGGGGTTTCCAATTTGCATTCGAGAGAATGTTTTCTTCCTCAAATTTTTCCATAACTAAATTCGCATATGAAGGAGCCATACAATTCCCCATCGATGTACCGCTTAGTTAGAGGAACCACTCCTCCTTCCATCTAAAGTAGCTATAATACAGTGAAAAATGCACAAGTTCCATTATGAATATTTGCATTTTATGATCAATGTCACTATTTAGCAATGTATGTTCAATTGCCTCCAATCCTAGTTGGTGGGGGATTGATGTGTACAGTGATGATACATCAGCTGTACATAGTGTTATGATGTCTTCATCTGACCAGTGGATGTTTTTGATCTTCAATAGAAAGTCTGTGGTGTCTTTAGTGTATGACTACATTTTCTTAACACTAGGCTGTAGATACTTGTCAATAAATTGACCTGTATTTTCATGTATGCTACCACATGTAGCCACTATTGGTCTAAATGATGGATCCTGTATGTTTTTATGCATCTTTGGTATCATGTAGATCACCGGGCTCTTGACTTGGGATTTCAATAGGTATTGTCTAGTTTTATCTGTTATCATTCCCAGCTCCACCGCCTTGTCCACAATAGTCTTGAGTATGATGGTGTATTCTCTCGTTGGGTTGTTAACTAGCCTCATGTAGAGATTCTTATCCATAATGTGTTCTGTGATCTTCTGTTCATAGTAATTTGTATTCAGAACAACAAGGGCTCCCCCTTTAACTGCCTTCTGAAATGTCAGATCTGGATTGTTTGCTAATTTTTTCAGTGCATCCCATTCTCCTCTACTGATGTTCTTTTTTGATGTAGATTTAAACTTTATGGTCAGTAGATCTTTTTTAACTATACTCTCAAAAAGGTCCAATGTTTTGTGGCTCGTGGGAGCCATGTATGTACTCCGGGTTCTAAGGCCCTTCAATTCATCTTCTTCCATGATGTCACTGTTTTGGGAAGGTATTATATTTTCAAACTGATTTCTTAATCTTTCGCATCAATTTGAATAGATCAACTTCCAATTCTAGAAGGCTGCTGTCAGAAGTAGGGACAAATGAAATTCCTTTTTGAAGGATTGTTTGTTCTTTAGTTGTTAAGTTGTAGTCAGATAGGTTTACAATTAAGTTTCCTTCCATTATTTTTTCTTGACCTGTGTTTTTGTAGTCGTACTTCGTGTGTGGGGCGTTTCCTTCTCTTTTTCCTTTTCTTTTGTTTTTGCCCCTCCTGGATCTTCTAAATCTTCTGGGCCTTTCTCTAAAAAAGGCTCTTCTGAGGTAGTCAGTGTATCACTTTCAGTTGGATGTGTACTTTGGCTACGAGGCTGTGTTCTCATACCTTCTATATTTCTTCTTGGTTGGCGATCCGTGCTTTCACTCCCGGAAGATGATGTATACGTAGTCTGAGTATAAGGCTTGTTTCGTCGTCTTTGGGCATACACCTCTGCCTAAGTGTAGACTTCTCCCAACTTGTAGTCGAGGGTATCTCTTCTAAGAATCTCTTCTAAGAGAATTGTGAATAAGGAGAATAGTATCAGATGAAACTAAAGTACCGCTCAGAGTTGAAGAAATGGTGAAACGATTTCGACAGAGAGGTTACCCACACACTATTGTCAATAAAGCAGTTCAAAGATGTCAATTAACCACACGGGAAACTTCTTTAATCCCTAGCAACAAAAAGGAAACTATCAGAATGGTTGTGGTAACAAAATACACTAGAGCAAGTAATTTATTCAAAAGGATAATTAACAAACACTGGCAGCTTCTCACTATGGAACCGGACTTTAATAATCTTTTCAAAGAACCTCCATTGTTCGCATACACCAGAAACAGAAATTTGGGAGAAATCTTAAAGAGCAAGAAACCGAAGATAAGTAAACACACTGGCACTCTTCCTTGCCTAAACTGTCAGAACTGTAATAACATCATGCGAGGAACTACCATACGACACCCCATGAAAGGACATGAAATTAAGTTACATGTTTCAGCCACTTGTGAAACTTCCAATGTGATCTACCTTTTAAAATGTCATTGTGGGAAAATATACGTTGGAAAAACAGAGCGCAAAATACGGATACGTATTAATGAACACAAATCGAATATAAGAACGAAAAACCCAAGGTCCACAGTGGCTATGCACTTTCATGAACACAAGCACAATATAGCCCAACTCAGATTTCAAGTACTGGAAGTGATTGAAAAAGTAGAGGGTAGAGACAATAATACACATTTACTAAAGCGTGAAAATTACTGGATTTACCTATTGGAAGCTATGAAACCATTGGGTCTGAACGATCGGAATGAATTTTTATGTTACCTGTAAATACACCCTGTGTGGGTTTATTTTGCTCATTGACTGTGACTAGATGCCGACTATATAACATGAGTCTTTGATAATATCATATTACTCCACTATCTCATTTTGTTTCATTTGGACTACCATTATTCATTGTTTATTCTTGATTATTATTCACCATTAACATTAATTCACTTTTTAGGCTGGATACCTTGTATTACTATCTAGCGTTTACATTTACAATATGGCTGCCACTATACTATCCACACTCCAGTCCTATTTTAGTTTCTAACTATAGTAGTTTGCGTTATTTGTCACGCCCATAATAATGATGTCAGACGCCAGGAACTTGACATCACGAACTAGCGTAGAACGGGATGAGTTGTATCCTACTATAAGAAGATATAATGGTAAGATATGAAAATACGACAACAGAATACAACAATATTGTAAAGTGCATTATGCGCCGTTATGTTACATGTTGGTTTGAAAACTATTGGATACGCTAATAGTCTAAACGGGTATTGTCTAGAACAAGTCAGGAATGGTAGCGTGACTGACATTCTCATTTATATGGTACACTTACTTATATTATAGTTTCGTCCACATTAGGGTATGATACCAAAATTTCGACCATGAATTTCTTTTATTTATTTTTTCAACAGTTTTTCGGTCAAAAATCATTGGAACATTGGTATTAATTATGCTGTTATAAGTGAGTACTGACATTTCTGAATACATTTGAATCACGTGTGCTTACTAACCACACTGACTATCTTGATTTAAATATTGCTATTTATGTGTTATTAATATGTGACGCTTCAACATTATGGGATTAAGCATTACATTATCTATTTACCTTTCTAGTTTGACTCCCTGATGAAGAGCACAGGGTTGCTCGAAATGCATTGGAGACCGAAAGATTTCAATTGATGAATTTGCAAGTTTTATTCAAAACAAACGCATATGCTGCATAATATGCAGGAACTTAAGTGAAGCATTGAATGAATAAATCACTTATTGAAGAAAGTAAAGAGTTTATGAACTTTTTTGGAGCCAATGACCTATAGGAGTGCCCCACTAAGGGATTTGCGACTAAGCACGCTTGGAAGCACACAATGTTGGGTTATTGCTGTAGGGCCAGTATTGTCATTACAGGCTGCATCCTTGGATGGGTGTTGGACGCTGTCCAGGGGACGATTTGCGACTAAGCACGCTTGGAAGCAAACAATGTTGGATTAAATCTTGGCGTTATTGATGGTAAACGCCACCCTGGGAGCAACCTAAATTCTCTTAATTTCTTAAAAATCACATTTATACTTGATGAACATTTAGTTAAAAATAAGGTTGTGCGGTTACACACCATTTTGACCTACAGCAATAACAACATTACTCCCACAACATCACGGTGGAGGAGGAGGGTGACAGTGGGGAGGATAGTGATGAGCAGACGAAGGGGGGGCATTTCCCCCCCATAAGAGGAGCTCCCTGCAGCTCAGGCTCTAGGCTACGTTGCCCCGAGCTACTTGGGCTAGAGCTTACCTTCCAACACCAGTTTTATGGGGGGTGGAGTCACACAATCCCGCACTCACCGTCATCCAGCCTCCAGAGTACAGAGGTGAATCTGCATTGCCCACTGTGGGGCCACGTCCAAACTAGTTTGTTCTCCCTAATATGCCTGTTCGAGGCAGGCTTGCTCACCACAGCCCCAACCCCAGCCCCAGTGTGAGGATCAGGGGCACCCCCACACCCTCCCACTCCTCTGACTACCATCCACCGGGGGTGCAGGGCATTGAGGCCAGGCAACTGAGATCCGAGTCTGTGGGAGGGGGGCCCCATGTGGTTCCCCACCGCCTGCTTCTGTTCATCATCACCAGCAATTTTCATGAGCACAAGTTAAGGACACATTCATTTACGAGGAGATTAAGTGATTTTTCCAGAATCACACGATATTGAGCAGATGTCGAGACTCGAACCTGGTTCCCCAGCTCCGAAGTCTGCAACTCTGGCCATTGCACCACATCCTCTACCCACTTTCATGGTTAGTAGTTGGTTCTGCTTTAGGCGCTAATAGGAGAAATGGGCTGGTGCAAGCTGCCTCCTGACGAGAGTCCCAGCACTTATTCTGTTTTACAAATTAACCACTGTGTTACCCCCAACGTATCCGGTAGAGCCACCTCTTCAAATTCAAATGCTACAAAAAGCCCTGGCAGCGAAGGCCCCCGTTGCACCAGCCACATCGTCCTTAAGGCTGCAACCGCACTCTCTACTTCCACCCAACTCACTCTTCCTCAGCCGTGCAGCCAGCGGTCGCCGATCCCCCCCCAAAAAAAAGCCACTCTCCTGATTCAGCAACGTGGAAGGGCCCCAATGTTATGGCCTGCAGTTATGTCCCCCAAATGCCACATAGGATTCATGTTGGATTTGTGGCAATCGCTCAGAGCAAAGTTGTTTGAGAATGTTGAGAAAATATTTGTTAAGAGCAGGCAGTGGTCCCAAACATCCCATACTCCTTTACAGAAAAAAACAGCTGCCTTTAAAAAAAAAAAGATTGCTTTATTAAAAAGTACAGTCTTTGTGGTCTGCTGACTTCAGCGGCCACCATCCCTGTGATGGCTGTGATTCATAATGGGTCGCAGATTGTGACCTACCTCATTAATATTCATGAGATAGGTCAATTTGGACCCAGTAGGAATCGCTATTTGGGAATAGATGTACTTCATACACTAGCAATACCAATTTCCCAATTGCGATTGGGAGATAATCACAATTAGAAAATCGGTATTCCTAATGTTTATACATCTGGCCCTTAGTGTCATGTAAACTGCGAATTTTTGGACCACCACACATGCTGAAGGACTACTGCAGAAAGATCCTTTCTAAGCCCCTCACTTTTAGTAATGTGCCTCCGATTCAGATTATGATCACATAAATAGATCTAATCCCACAAAAGTAACCACAAAAATGGGAGCGTAGCGAGTCCCCTGAGGTGCAGCCGCCCCATTTCAGAATAAAACCCAGGTACATCTGTGAGATATAGGAGTCTGGCACAATCATCTTATTCTGCAGGTGGACCCCAACATTGTGTGATGCTACAGCACACTGACAAATATGCCTTAATTAATATATCTTATCTCAACAAAGTAAACATGTGATGTATGTTCTGACTTCAGTCCAACTATGAGAATAAGCTAACAGTGCATTTCCCAGGGCATCTAAGCCTTAAAAAGAATTCAAAGTGCACAGGTGGGCATTAGCTGAGCTATTTGATACATCAATTTGAGAAAAATAAAAAAGAGGGAAAAATAACAGTGCAGATGGAAAATTGACAACCCTGAAACTCAACACGAACTATGACTCAGTGAACACAAAAATATAAATGCAACAGACAATGATAGCACTATACAAACGAAACATTGAGGTCCTAGTTCACAATGAAAAACGTAACGTATTACAGGGCATATTTACAAAAACTTAACACTGCCGTAGGGTGAAATTTTTGATGTTACAGGACCTTTTTTCCCCGCTTTATTTACAAGTTCCTGCTAACTGCCGTTAGGGGCACTTTCCCAGCCTAAACGTGAATTTTCAAGATCACCGCTTCTGTTAGCGGGACTTTACAAAAATGAGATGCAAGGTAGGCATTCCCGTATAAAAACTGCTGCTAACCACACTTCTCGATATTTACAAAGAAATCCCTGTACGTCGATAACACCCCAAAACTGCCACTAAGTCCAGTTTTTTAACACCATAAAATAAATGGTCTTAAAACTGGCGCAAACACTTGGGTCCACATATAAGATGTTTGAGTGCTGGGCAGCACTGCAAAGAATAAAGCTGCGCTGCCCTGCGCCAAAACAAATGGTCCGGAATGCCCACTATCAATAAGATAGTGTGCATTCCTGGGCCTCATTCATGAAAAGTGTTGCACTGCGCCCTCCTTGCGAGACCATGGATGCGCCCTATTTACTGTACAGTGCCTCATGTCTCAATCATTGACAGATATGTCTGGAATCCTGAAGTATCTGTCAGCACTAAAGTCACTAATTGCTGCAGTTGTGTCGCATGCATGACGCAACTCCAGCAATGCATGGGGCCAGCCTATCCCTATGGCACTGTGTCACCCTTAAGCCTTCATTGAGGCAAGCTTAAGGTTTTGACATAGTGGCGTCCTAGAATTGTCGCAGTGAAATCTGAGAGATTTCACTGCACCACTCCTATGAGGCTTTGTTGTGTAGGAATGCCCACCCTGCATACATCATACCTGACACAGGTAAAATATGGGACAGGGCTTCACAAGGTCATGCATATGCCTAGATGTATCACTTGGGCCCATGAATAAGCGACACTGTATTTTTCCCCTACGTTGACGCACAACAGCTGCTATGCTCCAACACAGGTGGAGTTGATTGATGTTGTGGCTCCATCTCTTCTCGAGACATCTACAGGTGAGGCTGGACTAGTGGGGGGAGGTGGGTGGAGGTGGGGAATAAACCAATTGTCCTTCTTGGAGTGTTAGTTTGCCTGGTTTTCTTTTGAGGAGTGCCAGGGTGTCAGCGCAGTTGGAGAGCCATTGGTGGAGGTTGCGTGCTGCGGTGTCGGCATCTGTAAGCGTTGGTGGAGTGGTGGTGTTGAGGGAGTTGATGAAAAGTTCTTCTGTGGCCTTGATCCAGCTGCGACAGGGGGGCGAGGTTGGCGGTGGTGTACGGTAGGCGTGGTGAAGGCGTGATGTATACATTGATGGTCGGTCCAGGAGAGTAAATTGATGTGGCGGTAGTTGAAGTTCCTGCTGGCTGAGAAGACGGGGTCAAGCGTATGTCTGGCTATGTGGGTCGGTGCAGTGACTAGCTGCTTGAGTCCGATTTTGGCGAGGTTCTCCATGAGGGTGCTGGTGTTCTAGTCACTGCGGTTGTCCATGTGGGAATTGAGGTCTTCGGGTAGAATGTAGTTGGTGGATGAAGAGGCTGTGGTGCAATGAGGTCTATGATGGCATAGGTGAAGGGGGGTTCATGGACTGGGGGCCTCTAAACAAGGGTGCCTGCTGAAGGTGGTGTGGGGCTTGGTCCGGATCTGGTAGTGGAGGTGTTCCATTGTCACTGTTGGGTCATTAGAGTGCATGGTCATTCTCAGTGTGCTTTTGTAGACAATGGCAATGACTCCTCCTGGGTGGTCGGGGTCGTCCGTGCGTGTGATATTATAGCTGTCGGGGATAGCGATGGTGATGTCTGTTCCAGAGCAGAGGTTGGTCCTGGTTCCATGAAGAAGGCGATGTCTAAAGAGTTGGTGTTGCAGAGGTCCCAGAATTCTGTGGCGTGTTTGCAGAGGGGGCCACACATTGAAGAGGATGCAGTTGAACGAGTCGGTGTGCTGTTGGTCGGCTGGAGGGTGAGATGCGCTGGTGTGTTGATGTGGCAGAAGGTGCATTTGCAGTTTCGGCAGGCGAAGGGTGCAAGAGTATTCTTGGGTGAGGCTAGATGGCAGGCCACATGGCATCCAGACAAGCTTGCCTCTGGCGCGCATTTGGTGCACCAGTGGCATGGCCGCTGCGCATGGCCACACAGCGGCCGCCATTAAGTAGTCCTGTGGGGGGCTGGACAGCTGGAAGGTGAAAAACGCACAGTAAAGACAAAGCTAAACAAAACAAAGCAAAAAAAACCAAAGCCAAAGGTAGAAAGCAAAGGAGAAGAGCAGAAAGAGGGACAGGAACGGCAGAAAAGAGGGACAGGAGGGCAGTCAAGCAGCAGAGCAGTGATGCTTCACCTCTGGACCACCAACAATGAGGTGCAGGCAGGAGCCTACTCTGGTAGGAATGCCTCAAACCACTCAGCTCCGGTTCAGAGGAACCAGCAGAAGCAGAAGGGGACAGCAGCAGCAGCTACCAGATGGTGCTGCAATGGGGGAACAGCAAGTCACCTATGGGATAGTCCCACGTACACCCAAGGGCTCAGTACCAGAGGGCGACGAAAGGCAGCACCACCGGGTTGCCTCTTCTGATCTAAAAGTGGCGATCAGATTCCTTGTTCCCCATTTCCCTAGTGAGTAACGGCGAATCAAGCTGCATACCCAAGGGCCTGGGTCCGAACCGGCACGTGCCCCTTACAACCACTGCCAACAATTGGCAATCTCAGCAACTTGATCCAGTTAGTGGAGTCGCCCACCAGTCTTGTGCGGTGTCCTAAGAAATGTGCGTCCTCTGCAGCACAAGCATTGCTCAGGGCACAGTGTGTGCCTCCCACCGGTGCTAGGCCTAGGCCAGACATGACCCCTAAGCCTTCTCTGCTCCCCGTCCCACCTGCTCTTCACCCAGACATCGACACTGGTGCTCAATCCGCCGCGCTCTATCCAAATCTGTGGATAAGCCAGCAGGAGCCTCAGGCATGTGGGATTTCACAAGTATGGGTACAGCAGTCGTAGCCAAGTCTGCTGGTGAACCTCCTTAGGTGTGAAGTTGAAGCACTCCCACCAAAGCTCAGGGGCCTCACCCTCCCCAGGGTCCGGGCAGCGCCACATCCTCTGGCCTGTGGTGCAGAAGCGTGGCCCCCCATTGTCAATATCCTCCGTGCACCCCGGTGTAGTGGTGGCATGTGTTATGCGATGCAGACCTCCCTATGTTGGTGCGCAGCTCCAAGGGGCACCAGGCGGTCTTCTCACACAGGTCAGCAATGTGTCTCCATGTGACCTGCCAGACTTCACCACCAGGTAAGGGTGAGGTGATCGCCGATGCCTCAATGTCTACCGCCACAGCCCAAGGGCTTAGTCCCAACGTGGCCCGCCTCCACCGTCCGTCAAGCTGCAGCAACTCCACAGCACCTCCGCCTCCCACTCCGGGTCTCAGACGCAGGCCCAGCAAAGCCACCGACCCCGAAGACTGTACACGCTTCCAGGCTTTGGCTACCATGGTGTCGCAAGGAAAGCACTATGTAAGGTGATGCATCACTGGTTTTTCCCAGCGATGCGCCTCTTTACATAAATGGAGCCCTGAATCTGCATTTCTTCATCCCTTGGGACTCTGGCTGCTTATCCTGGCTGTTGGAGGGGGGTGAGTAGTTTACTTGTACTAAACTTGGCCCTGGCTGCTCCATTCTGCATTCCTTTGTTTTCATTTTCTGCTTATCATTGGTGGTGGACTTATAGACTATTTTTGTCTCTAGAGGCAGAAAAGTGATGTTGGGCTGATTAACGTGAGTTTTTTTTTGCCTCTAATTGGCCTCTTGTCACTTTTCTCTCACTTGCGGCAAAAATGTTATCGCCTTGATGCTGGTGTTAGTGGCAGTTTTCACTGCTGCTATCTGATACTATCGCCTTGTAGCGATATATTGTACATACGTCGGTAACAGGGCGATTGCTTTTGGCGATATGCAGCGTTATGAAAATTGCTGCTAACTAACACTAATGCTAGTTAGTGACAATTCTTGCAAATATACCCCTATGTGTCAGATTTATCACGTTATCTAATATGTGGTGAAGCTCCAAGTTCAGACTTAGGGGGAGATTTACTAAGCTTTTATGCTGTGTTTGCATCACAAAAGTAATGCAAATTGGCACACAATCTTTTTTTTCTGATTTACTTTCCAAGCGCATAAACTTGTTCAGCGCTGGAAATAACTTGAAAGTAACGCAAAGCAGCACATAGCGCTGCTTTGCATTACTTAGCACCAAGGGGGCGTACCATGAGTAGAGCATGGGCATTCCCATGCAGCCACCCAAGGTTCCGTACACCAATGCTCAAGTTACTACCTGTGTATTGATATATCTGTAAGACACATTAGTTAGTGCTAGATTCCTTACCTTAGAATATTCCCAGGCGTCAGACTGGATCCGGAAAGTATTTTTCGTAGCAGTACCCCTACGCGCCGACAAGTGGCGTCGCGCGGCTCCGCGTCCGTTGATGGCATCGTAAGTGCTGAGATGACGTCACGGAGACTACTTAGGCGCCACCTGTGCGCGCTGACGTCAGTTCTGCACACGACTTTCCACGCCAGGAGCGCAGAGCCATGCCAGAAACAGACCACTGGTGCCATGAAAACTAGGGCCCTGAAAGGGACAACCTTAACCCTAGTAATCAGTTCTCAGAACGGGGAGGATGGGTGGGGCGGTAAGGAATCTATCACGAACTAATGTATCTTACAGATATATTGTTACACAAGTAGTAACTTGTGCATCTGAAAGAGATACGTTAGTGATAGATTCCTTACCTTAGAAAAGATACCCCAGCAATACCAACCACGGTGGTGGGTCTGCGAATAGATTACACCAGAAAGTAACGGAGGACAGAACGGCTAAAGAAGCCGCCCCTCCGGACCTGACTGTCAAGGCAGTAGTGCTTTGTAAACATGTGCAGCGAGGCCCACGAGCTGCCGGACAGATGTCCTGCAAGGGGACGCCGCGCCCCAAGGCAGTAGTGGCTGCTGTTGCCCTGGTAGAATGGGCACGCAGCCCCACAGGAGGCTCCTTCTTAGCGAACGAGCAACAGGCCTTGATGCAGAGAACGACCCACCAAGAGATGGTCCATTTGTGCACCGCCCGACCTTTTTGGTGCCTATGTAGCCAACAAAGCATTGGTCATCCACCCAGAACTGTTGTGTGCCCTGCAGGTAGAATGAGAAAGCTCGTTTTGGGTCCAGATGGTGAGGCCTCTCTTCCCAAACAAACAATAGAGGAGTACCATCAGAACTTGCTCTGAAAAGCAGTCTGAGTGGGATGACTACAAAAGAGAGTCCTTCTTTTGTTTATAAAAACCCCTCACTCACCAACCTAGTTGGTGACATGCTTCATCATCGGGGTCCACCCTGATAGCCGAGTGCCATCAGGGTGTGCTTCGACACCTGGACTACAGTGGAGCTGGTATTTGTGTGAGTAGTGCAAAAAAAAAATGTTAAAAATTGTCCTGGTATAACTTATGTGAAATACAAATTAAGCTACTAAGACAATATTAAAAGAAAGTGTATGGATACAATAAGGTGAGTTATGACCAAGTGTATCACTATGTGCTAGGTCTACATGTTTCAACCCGTGTTAAGCGGATTGCCGGGTTTTCTTCAGGACCATAGGAAAATGGGTGGTCAGGGCACACTAACGTCCTGCCAGTCCTAGATTCCTTTAGCCTACAGACAAAAATCTGTCGTAGGGAAAATCTCAAGCTCAGATGGACTCGAGAAAAGTAAAAAAGACCTGTGGGAGAGAAAAGGCAAAAAGTCACGAGTATACTAGTTACAAGCCTGTAACGAAGTGCCGTGCTGACTCTCACGTATCTACTACACTTACTTACTGTGCATCCCATTCAGAGCAGCTTAGGATCGGTCGTGTTACGCACAGTTACCCACCAATATTTTACTTTTGATGGTGCTTGCGCTTTTTCTTATAAACACGTACTAAGACAGAGCCTACTGTGGGCTCATACTGGTACACTTATCAATATTAGCGTGCTCAGTGATATAAACGTCGTTATTTTACCGGTCAGAAACAGTCATCAATTAGCTGTGCGTGACTCGATTTCTCATACAGACATTAGCGTGAGATAACAACGGCGTGTAGTACATACTTTATCCTTTGGTACACATAAACACACTAGATGGACATACGTGGAACACACATAGGAGGGCCAAGGGTAAACAGGGCTTACTCCTGCTTCGTGTCTTAATGCTTCACGGGGTGGAGTGAAGGTAATCCTCTTAAAGGGACATATTCTAAAGATGGCAAAAAAGAGAGGAACACATCTCGTCAAAAGGCCGTACTGGCGGGAATGCCCGACAGCAGTTCGGCAATCGTGCCTTCTGGAATTCGCTTTACTTACAGTTTTCCAGAGGTTCGATAGCATTGTACCTATTCATCACTCCAGACCGCCCCGCTGAAGAGAAGACACCAACCGGCGTGTTAAATGGATTCAGGTCTGCTTCCGGGGTGGGCGGGGTGACGTGACTCGTACGCGTAATGACGCGTCGGGCCCTGCGCGCTTGGAGAGAAATGGAGGTAGGACAGAGAGCTCGAGTTGCGCTAGGGTTGCTACGAAACTTGAAGCTGTCTAAGTTGACTAGTCGAGGGGCCAATAGGAGTGGTGGAAAAAAATTGGACACGAAGAAAAAGTGGGGTGAACTCTGGTTGCGAGTTCAGGGATGTAATCACTAGGGAAGCGGATTAATTTGTCAGATAGGGAATGAACTATCTCAAACAACGCTAATAGGAGAAAAAGTGCAAAAACGGACATAAAGAAAACACTCGTTGCGAGTTCAAACCCCGTGATGCAATCATCAGGGAAGCTGATTGTCTTACCTGGTATGAAAAAGAGCTATCTCAAATAACTTTGGTTGGAGAGGGAGTGCAAAAAAGGGGCAATGAACTAATGGGACTCAGAATTTTACGTCTCGAGCTCATATATAGCGTTTTCGATGGGAGGAATTCAGTGACTTAACGGGTCTGGTTGGGTCAGAGTGCCAAATCACATGACACTAGCCCAAGGGATGTTATCATTAAGGCCTGTGACATGTGTGGATAGTCTATATATCCATCTCTGTTCCTTCTCATACAGGCGTTTTTGCAAATTGGTTCCAGGGGTGATCTGTTCAATCACTGTCCAGCTCATATCGTTGGGCGTGTGATTTTGTTCAAGAAAGTGATCAGTCAATTTTGTGGCGCTTTTCCTACAGCGGATAGTGCTCCGATGCTCACAAATTCGTTGCTTTATCTTTCTAGTTGTCATCCCAATGTATCATTTGTTGCAGGTACACTCAATTAGATACACGACATTGCTGCTATTGCAGTTCGTGTGGGATTGTTGCCTCCATATTTTACCAGTTTTGGTGTTGCTTGTTAAGTGACATACGCTGCAATTGCCACAGCGGAAATGTCCAGTGATCTCAGGCAGGCCCCAAATGCTTGTAATAGATTGGCTGTTGGTTGGTTTCCTTGCTATAGGTCTGGTGTTAACCAGTGTGTCTTTTAGGCTGGGTGATTTTTTATAAGAAAACATTGGTTTTTCCCAACGGAGATTCCCAGTGCTCAGAATCGACCAATGCTTGTTGATGCTCTTGGAAACCTGGTTTGAGATGGCATTAAAGGTGGTGACACAGGTGAGTGGTATTGTGTTTTCTGTGGGGGGGGGTTTCTCTAGAAGGGCCTCTCCGGGCTGGTTCCTAGCTCTCTTCTGGCACTTATTAATGATCTTTGTCGGGTACCCTCGTGCCATTAGTTTTCCTGTTAGGTCAGAGGCTTGTTTTTTGTATTCCGACAGCTTGCTGCAGTTTCGCCTCAGTCTCAAAAACTGTCCGTAGGGAAGATTTTCTATAAGTGGCCGAGGGTGAAAGCTTTCGAATTTGAAAAGATTATTCTTGGCGGTAGGCTTGTAGTGCGTTCTTGTCTCTAAATGTTCATTCTCTTTAGTAATGACTACGTCAAGGAACACTATCTCTTTTTTGTCGTAGCAGTGAGTGAACTTTAAATTCTGATCACACGTGTTGATCCAGGTTGTGAACTCCATTAGTTGGTCAATTGGTCCTTGCCAAATTGCAAGGACATCATCAATATAACGTTTCCAGAATTTTATATTGTCTTTGAATGGGTTCTGGTTGCTCAAAATGAATTTCAATTCAAAATCATATACGTAGATACCAGCCACGCTTGGAGCAAAAACACTCCCCATTGAAGTGCCCCCTGTTTGCAGGTAGAGTGACCCTTCGAATTCGAAATAGTTACGTTTCAATGCCAGTTTAGCACATTCAATGATGAACGCTCTGGGTGTGTTATATGTCCAGTCCATATTCCCCAAAGTGTTCTCCAAGACAGATAGTGTGTCATCCTGCGGTATACTTGTGTACAAGCTTTCTATATCAAAGCTGAGTAATATTGTTTCTTCATCAACACAGATTTTGTGTAGAAGACTCAGCAAGCTTTTGGTGTCTTGCAGATACGTTGATGTTGCTTGGACAATGGGTTTAAAAAAGAAATCGCAAAATCTGGACAAAGGTTCCAGGAGGGAGCCGATGCCTGAAACTATAGGACGGCCCGGTGGTGGTAGTTTCCCTTTATGCATTTTTAGCAGGGTGTAGAAATAAGGTATTTTGCATTCAGTGTCACATAGGTAGTCTGCCTCCTGTTTAGATATTTTACCCAACATTTCAGCAGTTTCAACCAATCCTTTTATTTCTGATTGGAGTTCTAGAGTAGGGTCTGTTTGCAAGATATGATAATTTTTCTTGTCGCTCAATAGGGGCTGGCACTCCTCTCGATATGCACTTGTGTCCAAGACTACTAGTCCGCCACCCTTGTCGGCAGGTTTTATAGTGATGCTGTCGCAGATGCGTAGATCTGTTATAGCGGTGTACTCAGCTCTGCTCATGTTATGAAACTGCGCGGTGTTATTCATTTTTTCCACATCATTGTAAATGGCCTGCTCAAAGGTGATAACTTCCACCGGGACGGCATGTGTGGGCGGAACGAAGGTAGATTTTGTCCTAAGTCCGCTCTCATTTTGGTTCTCAGTGCCCGTTTTGGTACCTTGTTTCTCAAAAAAGGCTTTTAGTCTTAGCTTTCTAAAGAAGTTAGCCAATTCGCAATGCAGTTGGAATTTGTCCAAGCGTGCGGTTGGGACGAAGCCTAGGCCTTTGTTTAGGACACTGATCTCTGTGTCCGACAAGGCTCTTGAGGATAGGTTGGTAACTAGGTCCTCGCATTGCTTGTCCCTGCCTTGCTCCTGGTCTGGCAGCTCACTGAGTCGTCCTCCTCCCAATGCACTTGGTTCATTTGTTTTCTCCTTCCTTTTCCCCGCCTGCCTCTGCCTAAAAAAGGGGGCGAAATTGATTTTGTTGGAAGGGTGGAGGTTGGAAGTGTGGTTGGAAGGGAGGCTGCCAGCCATACATTGGGAAATGATGAGGTTGACTGTAAGGGTCTTGGAACATTGGTGGATTAAATGGTGGCCAGCGATTCTGACCTCTATATCCACCTCTCTGTTTAGGTTTTGTGGTACCTGTGATTGAGCCATTACTACTCGAGGTAGATGAAATACTTGAGGCATCGGAATCTGATGTGGATTTTGTCGCTGGTACGAAATCCGGGTCAGAGTATGGATAAGTTTTCACAAAAGAAAAACGTTTGAGATCTTTTTGAAATTTAGTGACCTTTTGTTGCATTAGGTTTTCCCTGTATTCATTAATCTCTTTATTTATCTCATCCAGCTTTTTCTTGTATCCTGATATGCTCGTTTTTATATGAGTTTCTGTTTTTTGGATTTCGATTAGAATGGTTTCTGATAGTCTTAAGGCTGTTTTGAGAATTAGCATGATCCAGTCATGTGTACAGTGCCATGCTATTAGTGCACAATCTTTCCTAAAGGCTGCATCCTCAAGAAAAATACGGGGCGCATTTGTTACCAAGAGACCTTTGGGGGCCATGTTATTAGTCACATATTCTTTTAGGATGGTTCCATATAGTATAGTTCTAATTCTGTTTCTCTTAATTTCAGACAGTTTTTCCCAGTCCCCTGTTTGGGAGATGGTTTGTGAAATTTTCGCATCAGCGAACCCGGAGATATCTTCCATGATGGCATCAATTTCCTCAGTGGAGTAGGATAGACCTTGGTTTTCCCCCATTGTGTGCTCAGTGTGTAGGTTATGTATGCTAGGTGTAAGGGATAAAGAAGGACAACTCTCGCAGCTGTGAGCTGCCTAACTATAAATAAACAAAAAGAGAGTAAGGGAATGGATTCACAAAGGTGAATGGAGAGTATTCCTAGTCCCCTGGGTTCACATATCAAACAAACAATAGAGGAGTACCATCAGAACTTGCTCTGAAAAGCAGTCTGAGTGGGATGACTACAAAAGAGAGTCCTTCTTTTGTTTATAAAAACCCCTCACTCACCAACCTAGTTGGTGACATGCTTCATCATCGGGGTCCACCCTGATAGCCGAGTGCCATCAGGGCACACCTGGACTACAGTGGAGCTGGTATATGTGTGAGTAGTGCAAAAAAAAAATGTTAAAAATTGTCCTGGTATAACTTATGTGAAATACAAATTTATTATTAAGCTACAAAGACAATATTAAAAGAAAGTGTATGGATACAATAAGGTGAGTTATGACCAAGTGTATCACTATGTGCTAGGTCTACATGTTTCAACCCGTGTTAAGCGGATTGCCGGGTTTTCTTCAGGACCATAGGAAAATGGGTGGTCAGGGCACACTAACGTCCTGCCAGTCCTAGATTCCTTTAGCCTACAGACAAAAATCTGTCGTAGGGAAAATCTCAAGCTCAGATGGACTCGAGAAAAGTAAAAAAGACCTGTGGGAGAGAAAAGGCAAAAAGTCACGAGTATACTAGTTACAAGCCTGTAACGAAGTGCCGTGCTGACTCTCACGTATCTACTTACTTACTGTGCATCCCATTCAGAGCAGCTTAGGATCGGTCGTGTTACGCACAGTTACCCACCAATATTTTACTTTTGATGGTGCTTGCGCTTTTTCTTATAAACACGTACTAAGACAGAGCCTACTGTGGGCTCATACTGGTACACTTATCAATATTAGCGTGCTCAGTGATATAAACGTCGTTATTTTACCGGTCAGAAACAGTCATCAATTAGCTGTGCGTGACTCGATTTCTCATACAGACATTAGCGTGAGATAACAACGGCGTGTAGTACATACTTTATCCTTTGGTACACATAAACACACTAGATGGACATACGTGGAACACACATAGGAGGGCCAAGGGTAAACAGGACTTACTCCTGCTTCGTGTCTTAATGCTTCACGGGGTGGAGTGAAGGTAATCCTCTTAAAGGGACATATTCTAAAGATGGCAAAAAAGAGAGGAACACATCTCGTCAAAAGGCCGTACTGGCGGGAATGCCCGACAGCAGTTCGGCAATCGTGCCTTCTGGAATTCGCTTTACTTACAGTTTTCCAGAGGTTCGATAGCATTGTACCTATTCATCACTCCAGACCGCCCCGCTGAAGGGAAGACGCCAACCGGCGTGTTAAATGGATTCAGGTCTGCTTCCGGGGTGGGCGGGGTGACGTGACTCGTACGCGTAATGACGCGTCGGGCCCTGCGCGCTTGGAGAGAAATGGAGGTAGGACAGAGAGCTCGAGTTGCGCTAGGGTTGCTACGCAACTTGAAGCTGTCTAAGTTGACTAGTCGAGGGGCCAATAGGAGTGGTGGAAAAAAATTGGACACGAAGAAAAAGTGGGGTGAACTCTGGTTGCGAGTTCAGGGATGTAATCACTAGGGAAGCGGATTAATTTGTCAGATAGGGAATGAACTATCTCAAACAACGCTAATAGGAGAGAAAGTGCAAAAACGGACATAAAGAAAACAGGGGTTGAACACTCGTTGCGAGTTCAAACCCCGTGATGCAATCATCAGGGAAGCTGATTGTCTTACCTGGTATGAAAAAGAGCTATCTCAAATAACTTTGGTTGGAGAGGGAGTGCAAAAAAGGGGCAATGAACTAATGGGACTCAGAATTTTACGTCTCGAGCTCATATATAGCGTTTTCGATGGGAGGAATTCAGTGACTTAACGGGTCTGGTTGGGTCAGAGTGCCAAATCACATGACACTAGCCCAAGGGATGTTATCATTAAGGCCTGTGACATGTGTGGATAGTCTATATATCCATCTCTGTTCCTTCTCATACAGGCGTTTTTGCAAATTGGTTCCAGGGGTGATCTGTTCAATCACTGTCCAGCTCATATCGTTGGGAGTGTGATTTTGTTCAAGAAAGTGATCAGTCAATTTTGTGGCGCTTTTCCTACAGCGGATAGTGCTCCGATGCTCACAAATTCGTTGCTTTATCTTTCTAGTTGTCATCCCAATGTATCGTTTGTTGCAGGTACACTCAATTAGATACACGACATTGCTGCTATTGCAGTTCGTGGGATTGTTGCCTCCATATTTTACCAGTTTTGGTGTTGCTTGTTAAGTGACATACGCTGCAATTGCCACAGCGGAAATGTCCAGTGACCTCAGGCAGGCCCCAAATGCTTGTAATAGATTGGCTGTTGGTTGGTTTCCTTGCTATAGGTCTGGTGTTAACCAGTGTGTCTTTTAGACTGGGTGATTTTTTATAGGAAAACATTGGTTTTTCCCAACGGAGATTCCCAGTGCTCAGAATCGACCAATGCTTGTTGATGCTCTTGGAAACCTGGTTTGAGATGGCATTAAAGGTGGTGACACAGGTGAGTGGTATTGTGTTTTCTGTGGGGGGGGGTTTCTCTAGAAGGGCCTCTCCGGGCTGGTTCCTAGCTCTCTTCTGGCACTTATTAATGATCTTTGTCGGGTACCCTCGTGCCATTAGTTTTCCTGTTAGGTCAGAGGCTTGTTTTTTGTATTCCGACAGCTTGCTGCAGTTTCGCCTCAGTCTCAAAAACTGTCCGTAGGGAAGATTTTCTATAAGTGGCCGAGGGTGAAAGCTTTCGAATTTGAAAAGATTATTCTTGGCGGTAGGCTTGTAGTGCGTTCTTGTCTCTAAATGTTCATTCTCTTTAGTAATGACTACGTCAAGGAACACTATCTCTTTTTTGTCGTAGCAGTGAGTGAACTTTAAATTCTGATCACACGTGTTGATCCAGGTTGTGAACTCCATTAGTTGGTCAATTGGTCCTTGCCAAATTGCAAGGACATCATCAATATAACGTTTCCAGAATTTTATATTGTCTTTGAATGGGTTCTGGTTGCTCAAAATGAATTTCAATTCAAAATCATATACGTAGATACCAGCCAAGCTTGGAGCAAAAACACTCCCCATTGAAGTGCCCCCTGTTTGCAGGTAGAGTGACCCTTCGAATTCGAAATAGTTACGTTTCAATGCCAGTTTAGCACATTCAATGATGAACGCTCTGGGTGTGTTATATGTCCAGTCCATATTCCCCAAAGTGTTCTCCAAGACAGATAGTGTGTCATCCTGCGGTATACTTGTGTACAAGCTTTCTATATCAAAGCTGAGTAATATTGTTTCTTCATCAACACAGATTTTGTGTAGAAGACTCAGCAAGCTTTTGGTGTCTTGCAGATACGTTGATGTTGCTTGGACAATGGGTTTAAAAAAGAAATCGCAAAATCTGGACAAAGGTTCCAGGAGGGAGCCGATGCCTGAAACTATAGGACGGCCCGGTGGTGGTAGTTTCCCTTTATGCATTTTTGGCAGGGTGTAGAAATAAGGTATTTTGCATTCAGTGTCACATAGGTAGTCTGCCTCCTGTTTAGATATTTTACCCAACATTTCAGCAGTTTCAACCAATCCTTTTATTTCTGATTGGAGTTCTAGAGTAGGGTCTGTTTGCAAGATATGATAATTTTTCTTGTCGCTCAATAGGGGCTGGCACTCCTCTCGATATGCACTTGTGTCCAAGACTACTAGTCCGCCACCCTTGTCGGCAGGTTTTATAGTGATGCTGTCACAGGTGCGTAGATCTGTTATAGCGGTGTACTCAGCTCTGCTCATGTTATGAAACTGCGCGGTGTTATTCATTTTTTCCACATCATTGTAAATGGCCTGCTCAAAGGTGATAACTTCCACCAGGACGGCATGTGTGGGCGGAACGAAGGTAGATTTTGTCCTAAGTCCGCTCTCATTTTGGTTCTCAGTGCCCGTTTTGGTACCTTGTTTCTCAAAAAAGGCTTTTAGTCTTAGCTTTCTAAAGAAGTTAGCCAATTCGCAATGCAGTTGGAATTTGTCCAAGCGTGCGGTTGGGACGAAGCCTAGGCCTTTGTTTAGGACACTGATCTCTGTGTCCGACAAGGCTCTTGAGGATAGGTTGGTAACTAGGTCCTCGCATTGCTTGTCCCTGCCTTGCTCCTGGTCTGGCCGCTCACTGAGTCGTCCTCCTCCCAATGCACTTGGTTCATTTGTTTTCTCCTTCCTTTTCCCCGCCTGCCTCTGCCTAAAAAAGGGGGGCGAAATTGATTTTGTTGGAAGGGTGGAGGTTGGAAGTGTGGTTGGAAGGGAGGCTGCCAGCCATACATTGGGAAATGATGAGGTTGACTGTAAGGGTCTTGGAACATTGGTGGATTAAATGGTGGCCAGCGATTCTGACCTCTATATCCACCTCTCTGTTTAGGTTTTGTGGTACCTGTGATTGAGCCATTACTACTCGAGGTAGATGAAATACTTGAGGCATCGGAATCTGATGTGGATTTTGTCGCTGGTACGAAATCCGGGTCAGAGTATGGATAAGTTTTCACAAAAGAAAAACGTTTGAGATCTTTTTGAAATTTAGTGACCTTTTGTTGCATTAGGTTTTCCCTGTATTCATTAATCTCTTTATTTATCTCATCCAGCTTTTTCTTGTATCCTGATATGCTCGTTTTTATATGAGTTTCTGTTTTTTGGATTTCGATTAGAATGGTTTCTGATAGTCTTAAGGCTGTTTTGAGAATTAGCATGATCCAGTCATGTGTACAGTGCCATGCTATTAGTGCACAATCTTTCCTAAAGGCTGCATCCTCAAGAAAAATACGGGGCGCATTTGTTACCAAGAGACCTTTGGGGGCCATGTTATTAGTCACATATTCTTTTAGGATGGTTCCATATAGTATAGTTCTAATTCTGTTTCTCTTAATTTCAGACAGTTTTTCCCAGTCCCCTGTTTGGGAGATGGTTTGTGAAATTTTCGCATCAGCGAACCCGGAGATATCTTCCATGATGGCATCAATTTCCTCAGTGGAGTAGGATAGACCTTGGTTTTCCCCCATTGTGTGCTCAGTGTGTAGGTTATGTATGCTAGGTGTAAGGGATAAAGAAGGACAACTCTCGCAGCTGTGAGCTGCCTAACTATAAATAAACAAAAAGAGAGTAAGGGAATGGATTCACAAAGGTGAATGGAGAGTATTCCTAGTCCCCTGGGTTCACATATCAAACAAACAATAGAGGAGTACCATCAGAACTTGCTCTGAAAAGCAGTCTGAGTGGGATGACTACAAAAGAGAGTCCTTCTTTTGTTTATAAAAACCCCTCACTCACCAACCTAGTTGGTGACATGCTTCATCATCGGGGTCCACCCTGATAGCCGAGTGCCATCAGGGCACACCTGGACTACAGTGGAGCTGGTATATGTGTGAGTAGTGCAAAAAAAAATGTTAAAAATTGTCCTGGTATAACTTATGTGAAATACAAATTTATTATTAAGCTACAAAGACAATATTAAAAGAAAGTGTATGGATACAATAAGGTGAGTTATGACCAAGTGTATCACTATGTGCTAGGTCTACATGTTTCAACCCGTGTTAAGCGGATTGCCGGGTTTTCTTCAGGACCATAGGAAAATGGGTGGTCAGGGCACACTAACGTCCTGCCAGTCCTAGATTCCTTTAGCCTACAGACAAAAATCTGTCGTAGGGAAAATCTCAAGCTCAGATGGACTCGAGAAAAGTAAAAAAGACCTGTGGGAGAGAAAAGGCAAAAAGTCACGAGTATACTAGTTACAAGCCTGTAACGAAGTGCCGTGCTGACTCTCACGTATCTACTTACTTACTGTGCATCCCATTCAGAGCAGCTTAGGATCGGTCGTGTTACGCACAGTTACCCACCAATATTTTACTTTTGATGGTGCTTGCGCTTTTTCTTATAAACACGTACTAAGACAGAGCCTACTGTGGGCTCATACTGGTACACTTATCAATATTAGCGTGCTCAGTGATATAAACGTCGTTATTTTACCGGTCAGAAACAGTCATCAATTAGCTGTGCGTGACTCGATTTCTCATACAGACATTAGCGTGAGATAACAACGGCGTGTAGTACATACTTTATCCTTTGGTACACATAAACACACTAGATGGACATACGTGGAACACACATAGGA
Source organism: Lissotriton helveticus (assembly GCF_964261635.1). NCBI lineage: Eukaryota > Metazoa > Chordata > Amphibia > Caudata > Salamandridae > Lissotriton > Lissotriton helveticus. The sequence continues at coordinate 370,876,203 of NC_136059.1, forward strand.
GGGCCAAGGGTAAACAGGACTTACTCCTGCTTCGTGTCTTAAAACTTCACGGGGTGGAGTGAAGGTAATCCTCTTAAAGGGACATATTCTAAAGATGGCAAAAAAGAGAGGAACACATCTCGTCAAAAGGCCGTACTGGCGGGAATGCCCGACAGCAGTTCGGCAATCGTGCCTTCTGGAATTCGCTTTACTTACAGTTTTCCAGAGGTTCGATAGCATTGTACCTATTCATCACTCCAGACCGCCCCGCTGAAGGGAAGACGCTAACCGGCGTGTTAAATGGATTCAGGTCTGCTTCCGGGGTGGGCGGGGTGACGTGACTCGTACGCGTAATGACGCGTCGGGCCCTGCGCGCTTGGAGAGAAATGGAGGTAGGACAGAGAGCTCGAGTTGCGCTAGGGTTGCTACGCAACTTGAAGCTGTCTAAGTTGACTAGTCGAGGGGCCAATAGGAGTGGTGGAAAAAAATTGGACACGAAGAAAAAGTGGGGTGAACTCTGGTTGCGAGTTCAGGGATGTAATCACTAGGGAAGCTGATTAATTTGTCAGATAGGGAATGAACTATCTCAAACAACGCTAATAGGAGAGAAAGTGCAAAAACGGACATAAAGAAAACAGGGGTTGAACACTCGTTGAGAGTTCAAACCCCGTGATGCAATCATCAGGGAAGCTGATTGTCTTACCTGGTATAAAAAAGAGCTATCTCAAATAACTTTGGTTGGAGAGGGAGGGCAAAAAAGGGGCAATGAACTAATGGGACTCAGAATTTTACGTCTCGAGCTCCTATATAGCGTTTTCGATGGGAGGAATTCAATGACTTAACTGGTCTGGTTGGGTCAGAGTGCCAAATCACATGACACTAGCCCAAGGGATGTTATCATTAAGGCCTGTGACATGTGTGGATAGTCTATATATCCATCTCTGTTCCTTCTCATACAGGCGTTTTTGCAAATTGGTTCCAGGGGTGATCTGTTCAATCACTGTCCAGCTCATATCGTTGGGCGTGTGATTTTGTTCAAGAAAGTGATCAGTCAATTTTGTGGCGCTTTTCCTACAGCGGATAGTGCTCCGATGCTCACAAATTCGTTGCTTTATCTTTCTAGTTGTCATCCCAATGTATCGTTTGTTGCAGGTACACTCAATTAGATACACGACATTGCTGCTATTGCAGTTCGTGTGGGATTGTTGCCTCCATATTTTACCAGTTTTGGTGTTGCTTGTTAAGTGACATACGCTGCAATTGCCACAGCGGAAATGTCCAGTGACCTCAGGCAGGCCCCAAATGCTTGTAATAGATTGGCTGTTGGTTGGTTTCCTTGCTATAGGTCTGGTGTTAACCAGTGTGTCTTTTAGGCTGGGTGATTTTTTATAAGAAAACATTGTTTTTTCCCAACGGAGATTCCCAGTGCTCAGAATCGACCAATGCTTGTTGATGCTCTTGGAAACCTGGTTTGAGATGGCATTAAAGGTGGTGACGCGGGTGAGTGGTATTGTGTTTTCTGGGGGGGGGGTTTCTCTAGAAGGGCCTCTCCGGGCTGGTTCCTAGCTCTCTTCTGGCACTTATTAATGATCTTTGTCGGGTACCCTCGTGCCATTAGTTTTCCTGTTAGGTCAGAGGCTTGTTTTTTGTATTCCGACAGCTTGCTGCAGTTCCGCCTCAGTCTCAAAAACTGTCCGTAGGGAAGATTTTCTATAAGTGGCCGAGGGTGAAAGCTTTCGAATTTGAGAAGATTATTCTTGGCGGTAGGCTTGTAGTACCTTCTTGTCTCTAAATGTTCATTCTCTTTAGTAATGACTACGTCAAGGAACACTATCTCTTTTTTGTCGTAGCAGTGAGTGAACTTTAAATTCTGATCACACGTGTTGATCCAGGTTGTGAACTCCATTAGTTGGTCAATTGGTCCTTGCCAAATTGCAAGGACATCATCAATATAACGTTTCCAGAATTTTATATTGTCTTTGAATGGGTTCTGGTTGCTCAAAATGAATTTCAATTCAAAATCATATACGTAGATACCAGCCACGCTTGGAGCAAAAACACTCCCCATTGAAGTGCCCCCTGTTTGCAGGTAGAGTGACCCTTCGAATTCGAAATAGTTACGTTTCAATGCCAGTTTAGCACATTCAATGATGAACGCTCTGGGTGTGTTATATGTCCAGTCCATATTCCCCAAAGTGTTCTCCAAGACAGATAGTGTGTCATCCTGCGGTATACTTGTGTACAAGCTTTCTATATCAAAGCTGAGTAATATTGTTTCTTCATCAACACAGATTTTGTGTAGAAGACTCAGCAGGCTTTTGGTGTCTTGCAGATACGTTGATGTTGCTTGGACAATGGGTTTAAAAAAGAAATCGCAAAATCTGGACAAAGGTTCCAGGAGGGAGCCGATGCCTGAAACTATAGGACAGCCCGGTGGTGGTAGTTTCCCTTTATGCATTTTTGGCAGGGTGTAGAAATAAGGTATTTTGCATTCAGTGTCACATAGGTAGTCTGCCTCCTGTTTAGATATTTTTCCCAACATTTCAGCAGTTTCAACCAATCCTTTTATTTCTGATTGGAGTTCTAGAGTAGGGTCTGTTTGCAAGATCTGATAATTTTTCTTGTCGCTCAATAGGCGCTGGCACTCCTCTCGGTATGCGCTTGTGTCCAAGACTACTAGTCCGCCGCCCTTGTCGGCAGGTTTTATAGTGATGCTGTCGCAGGTGCGTAGATCTGTTATAGCGGTGTACTCAGCTCTGCTCATGTTATGAAACTGCGCGATGGTATTCATTTTTTCCACATCATTGTAAATGGCCTGCTCAAAGGAGATAACTTCCACCGGGACGGCATGTGTGGGCGGAACGAAGGTAGATTTTGTCCTAAGTCCGCTCTCATTTTGGTTCTCAGTGCCCGTTTTGGTACCTTGTTTCTCAAAAAAGGCTTTTAGTCTTAGCTTTCTAAAGAAGTTAGCCAATTCGCAATGCAGTTGGAATTTGTCCAAGCGTGCGGTTGGGACGAAGCCTAGGCTTTGGTTTAGGACACTGATCTCTGTGTCCGACAAGGCTCTTGAGGATAGGTTGGTAACTAGTTCCTCGCATTGCTTGTCCCTGCCTTGCTCCTGGTCTGGCCGCTCACTGAGTCGTCCTCCTCCCGATGCACTTGGTTATTTTTTTTCTCCTTCCTTTTCCCCTCTTGCCTCAGCCTAAAAAAGGCGGGCAAAATTGATTTTGTTGAAGGGTGGAGGTTGGAAGTGTGGTTGGAAGGGAGGCTGCCAGCCATACATTGGGAAATGATGAGGTTGACAGTAAGGGTCTTGGAACATTGGTGGATTAAATGGTGGCCAGCGATTCTGACCTCTATATCCACCTCTTTGTTTAGGTTTTGTGGTACCTGTGATTGAGCCATTACTACTCAAGTTAGATGAAATACTTGAGGCATCGGAATCTGATGTGGAATTTGTCGCTGGTACGAAATCGGGGTCAGAGTATGTATAAGTTTTCACAAAAGAAAAACGTTTGAGATCTTTTTGAAATTTAGTGACCTTTTAATGCGTTAGGTTTTCCCTGTATTCATTAATCTCTTTATTTATCTCATCCAGCTTTTTCTTGTATCCCGATATGCTCGTTTTTATATGAGTTTCTGTTTTTTTGGATTTCGATTAGAATGGTTTCTGATAGTCTTAAGGCTGTTTTGAGAATTAGCATGATCCAGTCATGTGTACAGTGCCATGCTATTAGTGCCCAATCTTTCCTAAAGGCTGCATCCTCAAGAAAAATACGGGGCGCATTTGTTACCAAGAGACCTTTGGGGGCCATGTTATTAGTCACATATTCTTTTAGGATGGTTCCATGTAGTATAGTTCTAATTCTGTTTCTCTTCATTTCAGACAGTTTTTCCCAGTCCCCTGTTTGGGAGATGGTTTGTGAAATGTTCGCATCAGCGAACCCGGAGATATCTTCCATGATGGCATCAATTTCCTCAGTGGAGTAGGATAGACCTTGGTTTTCCCCCATTGTGTGCTCAGTGTGTAGGTTATGTATGCTAGGTGTAAGGGATAAAGAAGGACAACTCCCGCAGCTGTGTGCTGCCTAACTATAAATAAACAAAAAAAGAGTAAGGGAATGGATTCACAAAGGTGAATGGAGAGTACTCCTAGTCCCCTGGGTTCACATATCAAACAAACAATAGAGGAGTACCATCAGAACTTGCTCTGAAAAGCAGTCTGAGTGGGATGACTACAAAAGAGAGTCCTTCTTTTGTTTATAAAAACCCCTCACTCACCAACCTAGTTGGTGACATGCTTCATCATCGGGGTCCACCCTGATAGCCGAGTGCCATCAGGGTGTGCTTCGACACCTGGACTACAGTGGAGCTGGTATTTGTGTGAGTAGTGCAAAAAAAATGTTAAAAATTGTCCTGATATAACTTATGTGAAATACAAATGTATTATTAAGCTACTCAGACAATATTAAAAGAAAGTGTATGGATACAATGAGGTGAGTTATGACCAAGTGTATCACTATGTGCTAGGTCTACATGTTTCAACGCGTGTTAAGCGGATTGCCGGGTTTTCTTCAGGACCATAGCAAAATGGGTGGTCAGGGCACACTAACGTCCTGCCAGTCCTAGATTCCTTTAGCCTACAGACAAAAATCTGTCGTAGGGAAAATCTCAAGCCCAGATGGACTCGAGAAAAGTAAAAAAGACCTGTGGGAGAGAAAAGGCAAAAAGTCACGAGTATACTAGTTACAAGCCTGTAACGAAGTGCCGTGCTGACTCTCACGTATCTACTTACTTACTGTGCATCCCATTCAGAGCAGCTTAGGATCGGTCGTGTTACGCACAGTTACCCACCAATATTTTACTTTTGATGGTGCTTGCGCTTTTTCTTATAAACATGTACTAAGACAGAGCCTACTGAGGGCTCATACTGGTACACTTATCAATATTAGCGTGCTCAGTGATTAAACGTCGTTATTTTACCGGTCAGAAACAGTCATCAATTAGCTGTGCATGACTCGATTTCTCATACAGACATTAGCGTGAGATAACAACGGCGTGTAGTACATACTTTATCCTTTGGTATACATAAACACACTAGACGGACATACGTACAACACACATAGGAGGGCCAAGGGTAAACAGGACTTACTCCTGCTTCGGGTCTTAATGCTTCACGGGGTGGAGTGAAGGTAATCCTCTTAAAGGGACATATTCTAAAGAGGCAAAAAAGAGAGGAACACATCTCGTCAAAAGGCCGTACTGGCGGGAATGCCCGACAGCAGTTCGGCAATCGTGTTTCCGGAATTCGCTTTACTTACAGTTTTCCAGAGGTTCGATAGCATTGTACCTATTCATCACTCCAGACCGCCCCGCTGAAGGGAAGACGCCAACCGGCATGTTAAATGGATTCAGGTCTGCTTCCGGGGTGGGCGGGGTGACGTGACTCGTACGCGTAATGACGCGTCGGGCCCTGCGTGCTTGGAGAGAAATGGAGGTAGGACAGAGAGCTCGAGTCGCGCTAGGGTTGCTACGCAACTTGAAGCTGTCTAAGTTGACTAGTCGAGGGGCCAATAGGAGTGGTGGAAAAAAATTGGACACGAAGAAAAAGTGGGGTGAACTCTGGTTGCGAGTTCAGTGATGTAATCACTAGGGAAGCTGATTAATTTGTCAGATAGGGAATGAACTATCTCAAACAACGCTAATAGGAGAGAAAGTGCAAAAACGGACATAAAGAAAACAGGGGTTTAACACTCGTTGCGAGTTCAAACCCCGTGATGCAATCATCAGGGAAGCTGATTGTCTTACCTGGTATAAAAAAGAGCTATCTCAAATAACTTTGGTTGGAGAGGGAGTGCAAAAAAGGGGCAATGAACTAATGGGACTCAGAATTTTACGTCTCGAGCTCATATATAGCGTTTTCGATGGGAGGAATTCAGTGACTTAACGGGTCTGGTTGGGTCAGAGTGCAAAATCACATGACACTAGCCCAAGGGATGTTATCATTAAGGCCTGTGACATGTGTGGATAGTCTATATATCCATCTCTGTTCCTTCTCATACAGGCGTTTTTGCAAATTGGTTCCAGGGGTGATCTGTTCAATCACTGTCCAGCTCATATCGTTGGGCGTGTGATTTTGTTCAAGAAAGTGATCAGTCAATTTTGTGGCGCTTTTCCTACAGCGGATAGTGCTCCGATGCTCACAAATTCGTTTCTTTATCTTTCTAGTTGTCATCCCAATGTATCGTTTGTTGCAGGTACACTCAATTAGATACACGACATTGCTGCTATTGCAGTTCGTGTGGGATTGCTGCCTCCATATTTTAGCAGTTTCGATGTTCAGAGTTTTGGTGTTGCTTGTTAAGTGACATACGCTGCAATTGCCACAGCGGAAATATCCAGTGACCTCAGGCAGGCCCCAAATGCATGTAATAGATTGGCTGTTGGTTGGTTTCCTTGCTATAGGTCTGGTGTTAACCAGTGTGTCTTTTAGGCTGGGTGATTTTTTTATAAGAAAACATTGGTTTTTCCCAACGGAGATTCCCAGTGCTCAGAATCGACCAATGCTTGTTGATGCTCTTGGAAACCTGGTTTGAGATGGCATTAAAGGTGGTGACACAGGTGAGTGGTATTGTGTTTTCTGTGGGGGGGGTTTTCTCTAGAAGAGCCTCTCTGGGCTGGTTCCTAGCTCTCTTCTGGCACTTATTAATGATCTTTGTCGGGTACCCTCGTGCCATAAGTTTTCCTGTTAGGTCAGAGGCTTGTTTTTTGTATTCCGACAGCTTGATGCAGTTCCGCCTCAGTCTCAAAAACTGTCTGTAGGGAACATTTTCTCTAAGTGGCCGAGGGTGAAAGCTTTCGAATTTGAGAAGATTATTCTTGGCGGTAGGCTTGTAGTGCGTTCTTGTCTCTAAATGTTCATTCTCTTTAGTAATGACTACGTCAAGGAACACTATCTCTTTTTTGTCGTAGCAGTGAGTGAACTTTAAATTCTGATCACACGTGTTGATCCAGGTTGTGAACTCCATTAGTTGGTCAATTGGTCCTTGCCAAATTGCAAGGACATCCTCAATGTAACGTTTACAGAATTTTATATTGTCTTTGAATGGGTTCTGGTTGCTCAAAATGAATTTCAATTCAAAATCATATACGTAGATACCAGCCACGCTTGGAGCAAAAACACTCCCCATTGATGTGCCCCCTGTTTGCAAGTAGAGTGACCCTTCGAATTCGAAATAGTTACGTTTCAATGCCAGTTTAGCACATTCAATGATGAACGCTCTGGGTGTGTTATATGTCCAGTCCATATTCCCCAAAGTGTTCTCCAAGACAGATAGTGTGTCATCCTGCGGTATACTTGTGTACAAGCTTTCTATATCAAAGCTGAGTAATATTGTTTCTTCATCAACACAGATTTCTTGTAGAAGACTCAGCAGGCTTTTGGTGTCTTGCAGACACGTTGATGTTGCTTGGACAATGGGTTTAAAAAAGAAATCACAAAATCTGGACAAAGGTTCCAGGAGGGAGCCAATGCCTGAAACTATAGGACGGCCCGGTGGTGGTAGTTTCCCTTTATGCATTTTTGGCAGGGTGTAGAAATAAGGTATTTTGCATTCAGTGTCACATAGTTAGTCTGCCTCCTGTTTAGATATTTTCCCCAACATTTCAGCAGTTTCAACCAATCCTTTTATTTCTGATTGGAGTTCTAGAGTAGGGTCTGTTTGCAAGATCTGATAATTTTTCTTGTCGCTCAATAGGCGCTGGCACTCCTCTCGATATGCTGTTGTGTCCAAGACTACTAGTCCGCCGCCCTTGTCGGCAGGTTTTATAGTGATGCTGTCGCAGGTGCGTAGATCTGTTATAGCGGTGTACTCAGCTCTGCTCATGTTTTGAAACTGCGCGGTGTTATTCATTTTTTCCACATCATTGTAAATGGCCTGCTCAAAGGTGATAACTTCCACCGGGACGGCATGTGTGGGCGGAACGAAGGTAGATTTTGTCCTAAGTCCGCTCTCATTTTGGTTCTCAGTGCCCGTTTTGGTACCTTGTTTCTCAAAAAAGGCTTTTAGTCTTAGCTTTCTAAAGAAGTTAGCCAATTCGCAATGCAGTTGGAATTTGTCCAAGCGTGCGGTTGGGACGAAGCCTAGGCCTTTGTTTAGGACACTGATCTCTGTGTCCGACAAGGCTCTTGAGGATAGGTTGGTAACTAGGTCCTCGCATTGCTTGTCCCTGCCTTGCTCCTGGTCTGGCTGCTCACTGAGTCGTCCTCCTCCCAATGCACTTGGTTCATTTCTTTTCTCCTTCCTTTTCCCCGCCTGCCTCTTCCTAAAAAAGGGGGGCGAAATTGATTTTGTTGGAATGTTGGAGGTTGGAAGTGTGGTTGGAAGGGAGGCTGCCAGCCATACATTGGGAAATGATGAGGTTGACTGTAAGGGTCTTGGAACATTGGTGGATTAAATGGTGGCCAGCGATTATGACCTCTATATCCACCTCTTTGTTTAGGTTTTGTGGTACCTGTGATTGAGCCATTACTACTCGAGTTAGATGAAATACTTGAGGCATCGGAATCTGATGTGGATTTTGTCGCTGGTACGAAATCGGGGTCAGAGTATGGATAAGTTTTCACAAAAGAAAAACGTTTGAGATCTTTTTGAAATTTAGTGACCTTTTGTTGCGTTAGGTTTTCCCGGTATTCATTAATCTCTTTATTTATCTCATCCAGCTTTTTCTTCCTTTCTTTCTTTGAAGGAGGCGGAAAGAAGGGCGGCAAAGTGATGGTCTGCCCGATGTGGAAGTGCGTGACAACCTTCGGCAAGAAAGAAGGGCGGGTTCTTAACCCCTTCCATGCTTGTGACGGAAGCACTCCATCACGAGCCACGGGTGGCATGTGCTCATGACCGAGTGGTTCCTTCATGACACAGCCGCTCTGCCCACGCAGCACTGATTCCACGCCTGTGGGGGCGAATTATTGAGTGGGCAGAGTTGTGATGGAACCACTCTGTCATAAGCACCTCCCGCTTGTGACGAAGTGGTTCTGTCACAAGCATGGCGGCGCCGCGCGACCCCTCCCCTCCCCAGTGCTGTGGCTGAATTACCGCCGCGGCCAAGGGGTTAAAACTACCTTGTCCGGATGAAAAGAAAAGAAAGGAGGTCTGGAAGAAAGAGTCTGGAGCTCACTCACTCTCCAAGCAGAGGTGATGGCTACCAGAAAAGCCGTCTTTAGAGTAAGAAGACGTACAGGACAGGAATGAAGGGGCTCGAAGGGAGCACACATAAGAAACGTCAAGACAAAGTTCAAGTCCCACTGAGGCATTATGAACGGCACCGGAGGAAACGTGTGCTTTGCGAAAACGATTCACAACAGGGGACTCAAAAAGAGAAGGCTGATCAGGAAGCTGCAAAAAAGCAGAGATGGCCGAAAGATAACCTTTGATAGTGCCCAGAGCAGAGCCCTGCCGGGCCAAAGAAAGAAGTAACAAAAGAACTTCAGAAAGCGGGCAGAAAGGGGATCCACAGCCTTCGCTGTGCACCACGCCACAAATTTGTTCCACCTGCAGGCTTATACCATTTTAGTGGAGGGACGCCTGGCTGCCAGTATGACATCACAAACTTCGGGAGGAAGATCAAAAGGTGTTAATTGTCGCTGCTCAATCTCCACGCATGGAGGTGAAGACTGGACAGGTTCGGGTGGAGGACCGTCCCCTGCTGCTGTGACAGAAGATCCTCCCAAAGAGGCAGCCGGATCGAGAGATCGATCGCCATGTTGAGTAGCTCAGTTTACCAGTATCTTCATGCCCAATCCGGTGCCACAAGTATGACTTGGGAGAAGTCGCGCCGAATCTTCTTCAGCACTGTGAGAAGTTGGCCTGATGTGCAGTGTTCACTATTCTAGTGATCACTATATATCAGTCCAAACAACCCTTATTGATGATTGGTTGTAAGTCAACCTTATAGACCAGCTATCCTAGTAGCATGGATACGAGCAGTCTAAGGCTAAGACTCTAGAGGGCGTGTTAAGCCAGCTGTTTTACCATCACATTACCCCTTGAACACCCAGTGAAAGGACACCACACAAGTGTTATGAAAATAAACAATGTATTTATTAGAATCACAACAACCCTGTACTCTTTATGAGGACAGGGTGCTAAGCACACAACAAAACTCTTACGAAAATACTTAAGTTAGCACGGTATACACAAATGCCCGAGGGGCACGAAAAACCATATACTTTAAAAGTGGAATGCGAAATTACTAGCAGGTAAGTACAGGACTAATAGGCTTTGGAGTCGCTAGGACTTGACTAGGGAATCGTTAGATTACTTCTAGGAGACCTAGGGGACTCGGGTGCAGAGTGTGCACTCTCACGCGGGATGCGGGACAAAGTCTATGGAAGCTAGTAAAGTTAAAGTTAGTGTTTACGGGCGAACCCGACCTGGTAGGAAGAAAACGACAGTGGATCCTGACCCTTGGATAGTGAGGCTATGCTGGGGCACCGAAATGCCGAAGTTACCTAGCCCAGGGGCTGCAGCTGCATAGGTCTCAAAAGACGTCGGGAATCCTCGTTGCCGGACCAGGAGCCTGGAAGAAAAGATGCTGGCAGGCGACCAGTGAAGATAGTTCGAGTTGATCCAAGCCTGGATCTGGAAGATGGATGACACCTGAAAGCAGAGGGGACCAAGTTTGTGACTACTAGCCAGTAGTCAGTGGGCACCAGGAGGGCACCGGATGGCAGTCACCTCGACTAGGTGAGTGGGCGACGCTGGCTCTGCAGATCTCACGGACCAGGAGGCGTTGTCGGCGACCAGGATGGAGAGGCGAGCTGTCTCACGATGGATGAAGCTGTCGGCGTCGAAGTTACCCAGGATTGGGCAACAAGCCTTGGCTAATTCAAGCCCACGCGGTGGACTCAAAATGGCGTCTGGAGTGGACCAGGAGGGTCCGGGGTGCTCCTCTTCGGGAAGGGAGCAAGGGCCAGTCTGGAGCAACCAGACCAGCAGCAGTGATGTCGTCGGGCGTCGTTCAGAAGGCCACAAGCCAGCGGGCTAGTAGCCAAACAACGCGGTGAGCAGCAAAAAGCAGAAGGGCCCCACGCAGATCGTGGAGATGCTGGGAGGCTGCACTTCGGTGCTGGAGCTGCTCAGGGTTGGGGCTTCTCGGACCCCAAAGCACTCACCAGGAAATTACTCGGCGGGCTTGCTGTGCAGAAGTCGTGCAGTCTTGCAGATGGCCGGTCCCTCGAGGTCTCGTCGCACCCACGGTTCTCAGCTGGGCTGTAGAGGTGGGTAGAGGTCAGAGGTGCCAGGGAAGCCGGTTCTCGTCGAGCTGGGCAGTCGGATTCCGGAGGAAGGACTTGCAGCAGACCGCAGTGTTCTTAAGATGGTGCCTGCGGATGCAGGGTGACTACTCCTTAGCCACAAGGGAGAAATCTTAGGAAGAAGTCTTGAGTTCCTTTCGTAGAAAGTAGTTTCAGGATTCAAAGATGATCTAATTTGGAAGGGGGCCTGCTTCTACCTTTATCTGGGAAAAGGGGGCTGGCACGCGACTAAGTCCTGCCCTAGGGGTGGGACCAGGAGGGGGGTGGTTACACCCCCTTCCTTGGCGGGCTTTTCCCCAGCACAGGGTCTGGAGTGTCCCTGGAACTGGTTCAAGCCAGCCTATGCACAGTGAGCACCGGGGTGCCACGTGCAGTCACCTTCCTCTGAAGCCCTGCCTACCTACAATACACAAAATCCTGTCTGGGACGGTGCTGGCACCGCCCCTGGCAGGAAACCCTTTGTCCTTATCTCCTGCTCTGGAAGGACTCCCAGCAGCAGGAGGGCAGACTTGTGTCTCGGTGGCAGCATCCATTTTGTGGATGCTAAGGCTCTGTCTGACTTTAACCGGGGTTAGGGGTTACATACATGTCGTGTCCCTCTAGAAGGGTGGAATGCTAACCCCGTCGCCAGAATTGGCGAGGGGTTAGTATTCCAATTCGTATGACACCTTACTCGACATGTTTTGATAAAGCGATACCAGAGTTGGCATATAACCGCGAGGATTATAATGCACTTAAGAGTATATGGTATGCGATATCATGGAAACGGCTAAGGGATGGATCCCGAAAGCCGCAGACAGGCTCAGCTCATGCCAGAGCACCATCTCACACGATTCCAAGCACTCTGCCTTCAGGATTGTTAAGGCCTGCCATAGGAGTGACTGATAGGAGATCTGTGTGTCCATTTTAGGGTTAGATATAGGTATACTATATCTAAAGCAAAGGGTGAGTACACCACCTTGCCCCAGCTGTCGTGCAGCCAGTTGTGTCAGTTTAGTTAGTCAGCCCAGGGGTGGCATAATACATGCTTCAGCCCCTGGGAGACTTCTGGGTACACCTCAGCCCTGGGTACAGGGACTTGGAGAGGGCCCAGTGCCAATTCAGTACCTGAGTACAATTTGGATAGAGAGAACAGCTAGGCAGTGGGTCTGATTAGCAGGCCCACAGCCAGGGAAAGTCGTAAACCAGTGCAGCAAAAAGCAAAAATCTGGGTGATCATAGGATTGCAGACCCTACTCTCCTACATGACCCCCCCCCAAACTTTGGGACAATAAACTAACCTTGACCAGGTGAGTCTTCTTGCTCTAAGTGGAAATACCTGGAGAGCCCATCAGCATTGCTGTGATCAGTACCAGGTCTATGCTCCACTGTAAAATCCATCCCCTGTAGGGAAATGGACCACCTAAGCAGTTTGGGGTTTTCACCCTTCATCTGATTTAGCCACAAGAGGGGCTTATGGTCTGTCTGAATGGTGAAGTGAGTGCCAAACAAGTAGGCCCTCAGCTTCTTCAGGGCCCAGACCACAGCAAAGGCCTCCCTCTCAATAGCTGACCAATTTTTCTCTCTGGGTGTCAACCTCCTACTAATGAAAGCAATAGGCTGATCATTACCATCAAAATTCAGTTGAGACAGAACAGCCCCCACACCCAACTCAGAAGCATCTGTTTGGACAATGAATGGCTTGGAGTAATCTGGACTCTTTAGGATAGGTGCTGTGCACATGGCCTGCTTTAGGTCATTGAATGCTTTCTGACAGCTTGCTGTCCACTGAACTTTCTTTGGCATCTTTTTGCTTGTCAGGTCATTAAGAGGGGTCACTATGGACCCATAATTTCTGACAAACTTCCTGTAGTACCCAGTCAGGCCCAAGAAAGCTCGAACCTGAGTCTGGGTGATTGGAGGAGCCCAGTCCTTGATGGCCTGTATCTTACTCTCCAGTGGCTGAACCTGGCCTCCACCTACAAGGTGGCCCAGGTATACAGCCTGTGTCTGCCCTATCTGGCACTTTGTGGCCTTGATAGTGAGGCCTGCCTTTTGCAGAGCCTCTAACACTTTCCTCAGGTGGACCAGGTGATCCTCCCAGGTGGAGCTAAAGACAGCAATATCGTCTAGATATGCTGCACAGAAGTCATCCAGCCCAGTGAGGACTTGATTCACCAACCTTTGGAAGGTGGCAGGTGCATTTTTCAGTCCAAAGGGCATTACCACAAACTGATAATGCCCTCCAGGGGTAGAAAATGCTGTCTTGGGTTTGGCCTCCTCAGCTAACCTGATTTGCCAATACCCAGCTGTCAAATCAAATGTACTTAAGAAGTTGGCAGAAGCCAATTTATCTATAAGTTCATCTGCTCTTGGTATTGGGTGGGCATCAGTCTTAGTGACTGCATTGAGGCCTCTGTAGTCTACGCAAAACCTCATCTCTTTCTTACCACCCTGGGTGTGAGGCTTTGGCACTAGAACTACTGGGCTAGCCCAAGGGCTATCTGAGGGCTCAATGACTCCCAGCTCCAACATTTTCTGCACTTCAGTTTTGATGCAGTCTCTAACATGATCAGGCTGTCTGTAGATTTTACTCTTTACAGGCAGACTGTCCCCAGTGTCAACATCATGGGTACACCAATCAGTTTGGCTGGGTGTCAGAGAGAACATATGTCTGAAGGATTGCAGGACTTGCCTGCAATCCTGTTGCTGATGTTCAGTGAGGCTGCCACAAAAGACAACACCATCAACTGATCCATCATCAGGATTCTGAGTGAGCAGGTCTGGGAGAGGGCCACTCTCTTCCTCCTGTCCCTCATCTGTGGCCATGAGCAAGCTCATGTCCTTCCTGTCAACATATGCCTTGAGCCTGTTAACATGGAGCACTCTGAGAGGGCTCCTGGGAGTTCCAAGGTCCACCAAGTAGGTAACCTCTCCCTTTTGCTCAATGATGGTGTGGGGCCCAGACCATTTGTCTTTCAGAGCTGCTGGGGCCACTGGCTCCAGCACCCACACCTTCTGTCCTGGCTGGTACACAGTCAGAACAGCCTTTTGGTCATGCCAAGCTTTCTGAAGTTCTTGGCTGGCCTCCAGGTTTTTAGATGCCTTCTCCATATACTCAGCCATCCTGGAGCGGAGACCAAGTACATAGTCCACTATGTTGGTTGCAGGCTTTTTGAGAGGTCTCTCCCATCCTTCCTTCACCAAACACAAGGCTCCTCTTACAGGATGCCCATACAGAAGCTCAAAAGGGCTGTAGCCAACCCCCTTCTGTGGGACCTCTCTGTAAGCAAACAAGAGGCAGGGGATCAGGACATCCCATCTTCTCCTAAGAGTTTCAGGTAGCCCATGAATCATCCCTTTGAGGGTCCTGTTGAATCTCTCAACAAGCCCATTGCATTGTGGGTGGTAGGGTGTGGTGAACTTGTAGTTCACACCACACTCCTTCCACATTGCAGTCAGATATCCTGACATGAAGTTTGTACCTCTGTCAGAAACAACCTCCTTAGGGAAGCCCACTCTGGAGAACACTCCAACTAGGGCCCTTGCCACTACAGGTGCTGTAGTGGTCCTAAGTGGAATAGCTTCAGGATACCTGGTGGCATGATCCACTACCACCAGTATAAACTTGTGCCCTGATGCTGTCTGGGGTTCCATTGGACCAACAATGTCAATCCCCACTCTTTCAAAGGGAACCCCCACCACAGGTAGTGGTATGAGGGGGGCCTTTGTTGTGCCACCTGACTTACCACTGGCTTGGCAAGTGACACAGGAGCGACAAAACTCCTTGGTATTCTCATTCATATGGGGCCAGTGAAAGTGTGAGACAAGCCTGTCCCAAGTCTTTGTCTGACCTAAATGACCTGCAAGGGGAATCTCATGGGCCAAGGTGAGAAGGAAACCTCTCAGAGACAAGGGGATGACCAGCCTCCTGGTTGCACCAGGCTTGGGGTCTCTTGACTCAGAGTACAGGAGTCCATCTTCCCAGTATACCCTGTGGGCACCTGTGGCATTCCCTGCAGCCTCAGCAGCAGCCTGCTGTCTGAGGGGTTCAAGGGAAGGGCAGTCTAACTGTGCCTTCCCCAGGTCTGCTCTGGAGGGTCCCCCTGAGCCCAGAAACTCAACTTGATCAAGTTCAAGCTCTTTAGGCTCAGTTTCCCTCAGTTCTCTCAGATCAGCCTCCTCAGAGACTTGATCCTCAACCTGGGGCAAGGGGGAAGGCAAAGCCTTACCCTTACTGCTCTTCTTCTTGGAAGGTGTCTGGTCCATAATTTCAGGATCCAGCACCTGTTCAGTGGGGCATTTTCTGGCCTGTGACCTAGTCACAGCAAGCACATGTGCTGGCAAGCCTAACATTTCCATGTGAGTCCTCTGCTCCACTTCTGACCATTGTGATGACTCCAAATCATTGCCCAACAAACAATCAACTGGGAGGTCTGAACTGACTACAACTTTCTTTTGTCCCTTCACTCCACCCCAGGAGAAAGCCACAATTGCCACACTATGACTAGTAGTGACATTGCTGGCATTGGTCACCAGGAAATCAGTACCTGGCATGATCTGTCCAGGGTCCACAAAGTTAGGTGTCACCATGGTGACACTGGCACAAGTGTCCCTATAGGCCTGAGCCATTTTGCCATTAATCAAAGGCGTCTGCCTGTATTTGCCCAAAGTATTGGGACTTATCTCAGGGGTTATATCCATATCCCCTGTACAGACAAGGACAGCCTGAGTGAGTGTGCCAACTAAGTTGTCAGACCCCTCAGTTCCCAAGGTTAACCCAACTAATGCCTTGGGAGGTATACTACCACTACTGACTGTACTAGGGGTTGCAGTTGCCTTAGGGGCTGTAGTGGCAGGAGTTTGTCCTCCTCTTTTGGTGCACTCACTAAACCAGTGAGATTTACTTTTGCAGTACTGGCACCACCTTTTTGACTGGCCTTCTTGAGTCTTCTTCTTCTGGGAAGCCTGACCCCCACCCTCTTTGGTTTGTTGGGGACCTGGTGAAGACTTCTGGTCATTTTGTTCACTCTTTGCATTACCCTTCTGGTCTGCTTTCTTCTGACCACCCTAGTTCTGGTTCTGGTTCTGCTTGATCCTTGTCCTGACCCATTTGTCTGCCTTCTTTCCCAATTCTTGGGGAGAGGTCAGATCTGAATCAACAAGGTGCTGGTGCAACAACTGGTTCTGACAATTGTTTAAAATTTGTTCTCTCATCATAAGATTATACAATCCTGTGTAATCTGTAACCTTGCTACCCAGCAACCAGCCCTCCAAAGCCTTAGTGGCACTATCCACAAAGTCAGACCAGTCCTGAGACTGAGTTTTCTGGGTGTCTCTGAACAGCAACCTGTACTGCTCAGTGGTTAAACCAAACCCATCAATCAGTGCATTTTTCAGGACCTGGTAATCATTAGCATCCTCCACTCTTGTAGTGAGGAGCTTATCTCTACCTTTACCATCAAAGGAGAGCCACAGTATAGCTGCCCACTGACTTCGGGGAATGCACTGCACAGTGCAGGCCCTCTCCAAAGCAGCCATCCATTTCTGGATATCATCCCCTTGCTTAAAGGGGGGCACTATCTTAGTCAGGTGTTTAGTATCTAAACCCTTCTCTCTATCTCTTGGGAGATTGCTGCCACCAGTGGGAGCTAGCCCACTCATCTGCTGCTCTCTAGCAAAAGCAAGCTTTTCTTTGGCCAGGGCAAGTTCTTCCCTTTCAATCCTCAGAGCAGCCTGTCTCATTCTAGCTTCATGCTCTATTCTCTGAGGGGAAGTCCCTCTCCTCTGTGGAGAGTTTCTCCTCCTCTGGGAAGAGGCATTAGAGTGCAGAGATCTATTGGAGTCCCTAGAAAGAGATCTATCTCTCCTAACTCCAAGGTTAGGCCCACTTCGGGTTAGTACTGGGGGGCCCCCAGATCCTAGCCCAAGTAAGTCTAAGTTGGCCCTGGTTAGCCTTCTGACTACCTCAAGACCTTTGTCTACCTCATCCCAGAGAGTTCCTCTTGATCCTCCTCCTCAACTGCAGTAGCAGTGTTGGGGAGGTCTGGATCCCCAGAGGTTCCCTCTAAGGCTGGCATATTCTCATGTAACTGAGAAATCTTTCTGGCATCCTATGTCTCTAAGAGACCTATCAGAGAGGGAATGGTGGGGTTAGACCCCTGCTTCAGTTTCCTGGAGGTACAGACTTGTCTCATCTCCTGAAAACTGAGAGCTGCATATCTTGAAGTGACCTGTGGAGGGTCAACACTGACCAGGGGAGTCTCAGTAGATTCTCCCTGGGTAGACATGCTTTTCTAGTGAGGTGTAAGTGGTGCACTTACCTACACTATGTGTTTGCCTACTGATCCCTTGCTAGAGTTGTAGTTTAGGGTGTGCTAGGCCCTAGGAGCTACAACAGCTGGTTCAGTAGAACTCAGAGTATTCTAAGCTAAGTTATATGTACCTTTAGTACTTATGTGATCTTTCACAAGATATTCTTAGGATATGTGTGGTAAAACAACAGCAAGCTCAAATCCCACCCGCTGCTCACCAATGTGAGAAGTTGGCCTGATGTGCAGTGTTCACTATTCTAGTGATCACTATATATCAGTCCAAACAACCCTTATTGATGATTGGTTGTAAGTCAACCTTATAGACCAGCTATCCTAGTAGCATGGATACGAGCAGTCTAAGGCTAAGACTCTAGAGGGCGTGTTAAGCCAGCTGTTTTACCATCACATTACCCCTTGAACACCCAGTGAAAGGACACCACACAAGTGTTATGAAAATAAACAATGTATTTATTAGAATCACAACAACCCTGTACTCTTTATGAGGACAGGGTGCTAAGCACACAACAAAACTCTTACGAAAATACTTAAGTTAGCACGGTATACACAAATGCCCGAGGGGCACGAAAAACCATATACTTTAAAAGTGGAATGCGAAATTACTAGCAGGTAAGTACAGGACTAATAGGCTTTGGAGTCGCTAGGACTTGACTAGGGAATCGTTAGATTACTTCTAGGAGACCTAGGGGACTCGGGTGCAGAGTGTGCACTCTCACGCGGGATGCGGGACAAAGTCTATGGAAGCTAGTAAAGTTAAAGTTAGTGTTTACGGGCGAACCCGACCTGGTAGGAAGAAAACGACAGTGGATCCTGACCCTTGGATAGTGAGGCTATGCTGGGGCACCGAAATGCCGAAGTTACCTAGCCCAGGGGCTGCAGCTGCATAGGTCTCAAAAGACGTCGGGAATCCTCGTTGCCGGACCAGGAGCCTGGAAGAAAAGATGCTGGCAGGCGACCAGTGAAGATAGTTCGAGTTGATCCAAGCCTGGATCTGGAAGATGGATGACACCTGAAAGCAGAGGGGACCAAGTTCGTGACTACTAGCCAGTAGTCAGTGGGCACCAGGAGGGCACCGGATGGCAGTCACCTCGACTAGGTGAGTGGGCGACGCTGGCTCTGCAGATCTCACGGACCAGGAGGCGTTGTCGGCGACCAGGATGGAGAGGCGAGCTATCCCACGATGGATGAAGCTGTCGGCGTCGAAGTTACCCAGGATTGGGCAACAAGCCTTGGCTAATTCAAGCCCACGCGGTGGACTCAAAATGGCGTCTGGAGTGGACCAGGAGGGTCCGGGGTGCTCCTCTTCGGGAAGGGAGCAAGGGCCAGTCTGGAGCAACCAGACCAGCAGCAGTGATGTCGTCGGGCGTCGTTCAGAAGGCCACAAGCCAGCGGGCTAGTAGCCAAACAACGCGGTGAGCAGCAAAAAGCAGAAGGGCCCCACGCAGATCGTGGAGATGCTGGGAGGCTGCACTTCGGTGCTGGAGCTGCTCAGGGTCGGGGCTTCTCGGACCCCAAAGCACTCACCAGGAAATTACTCGGCGGGCTTGCTGTGCAGAAGTCGTGCAGTCTTGCAGATGGCCGGTCCCTCGAGGTCTCGTCGCACCCACGGTTCTCAGCTGGGCTGTAGAGGTGGGTAGAGGTCAGAGGTGCCAGGGAAGCCGGTTCTCGTCGAGCTGGGCAGTCGGATTCCGGAGGAAGGACTTGCAGCAGACCGCAGTGTTCTTAAGATGGTGCCTGCGGATGCAGGGTGACTACTCCTTAGCCACAAGGGAGAAATCTTAGGAAGAAGTCTTGAGTTCCTTTCGTAGAAAGTAGTTTCAGGATTCAAAGATGATCTAATTTGGAAGGGGGCCTGCTCCTACCTTTATCTGGGAAAAGGGGGCTGGAACGCGACTAAGTCCTGCCCTAGGGGTGGGACCAGGAGGGGGGTGGTTACACCCCCTTCCTTGGCGGGCTTTTCCCCAGCACAGGGTCTGGAGTGTCCCTGGAACTGGTTCAAGCCAGCCTATGCACAGTGAGCACCGGGGTGCCACGTGCAGTCACCTTCCTCTGAAGCCCTGCCTACCTACAATACACAAAATCCTGTCTGGGACGGTGCTGGCACCGCCCCTGGCAGGAAACCCTTTGTCCTTATCTCCTGCTCTGGGAGGACTCCCAGCAGCAGGAGGGCAGACTTGTGTCTCGGTGGCAGCATCCATTTTGTGGATGCTAAGGCTCTGTCTGACTTTAACCGGGGTTAGGGGTTACATACATGTCGTGTCCCTCTAGAAGGGTGGAATGCTAACCCCGTCGCCAGAATTGGCGAGGGGTTAGTATTCCAATTCGTATGACACCTTACTCGACATGTTTTGATAAAGCGATACCAGAGTTGGCATATAACCGCGAGGATTATAATGCACTTAAGAGTATATGGTATGCGATATCATGGAAACGGCTAAGGGATGGATCCCGAAAGCCGCAGACAGGCTCAGCTCATGCCAGAGCACCATCTCACACGATTCCAAGCACTCTGCCTTCAGGATTGTTAAGGCCTGCCATAGGAGTGACTGATAGGAGATCTGTGTGTCCATTTTAGGGTTAGATATAGGTATACTACATCTAAAGCAAAGGGTGAGTACACCACCTTGCCCCAGCTGTCGTGCAGCCAGTTGTGTCAGTTTAGTTAGTCAGCCCAGGGGTGGCATAATACATGCTTCAGCCCCTGGGAGACTTCTGGGTACACCTCAGCCCTGGGTACAGGGACTTGGAGAGGGCCCAGTGCCAATTCAGTACCTGAGTACAATTTGGATAGAGAGAACAGCTAGGCTGTGGGTCTGATTAGCAGGCCCACAGCCAGGGAAAGTCGTAAACCAGTGCAGCAAAAAGCAAAAATCTGGGTGATCATAGGATTGCAGACCCTACTCTCCTACAAGCACTCTGGGCAGAAGTGGTATAGGCGGAAAGGCGTACAACAGACCTCAACTCCACACTTGACGAAAAGCGTCGCCGAGCGAGTGCCGCCTTGGAAACTCCAAAGCGCAGAACCGAGGACATTGCGCGTTCTCTTCGATGGTGAATAGATCTAACCAAGGCTTTCCCCACTGCAGAAAGAGACCTTGCACCAGGTCCGAGTTCAGATGCCATTCGTGATCCATCAGACACCGGCGGCTGAGTTCGTCCACCCTGGCATTCAGAGTACCTGCCAGGTGGTGAACCACCAGGATAATGCTGTGATGTTCCAGCCCCAACCAGAGGTGCAGAGCCTCCTGACATAGGGTCCACGACCCCACCCCACCCTGCTTGTTGCAATACCACATGGCAGAGGTGTTGTCCATGAACACCTGCACTACACTTCCCCGGACCGAGGGAAGGAATGCCTTCAGTGCCAGACGAATCGCCCTCAGCTCCAGAAGGTTGATTTGGAGCCAGGACTCCACCGGAGACCAGAGGCCTCTGATCTCCGCCTCTCCCATGTGGCCACCCCACCCTAGAAGGGACGCATCCATCACCACTGTGTGCTCCGGTTGGGGAAGGGAGCGAGATCTGCCCCGGCCCAATGCTGGTTCACGAGCCACCACTGCAACTGTCTTGCAGTGCCCTCCGAGATCTGGACGAACCCAGACAGGTCTCCCTGATGCTGTGCCCACTGGAACTTCAGGTCCCACTGCCGAGCCCACATGTGCCATCTGGCATGGTTGATCAGCATAATGCAGGAGGCCATGAGGCCCAGCAGCCTCAGGGTCATCCGGACCGAAACCCAGGACAAGGCCTGAAATATCCAAATCATAGCCTGAATGTCCCGGACTCGCTGTTCGGGAGGATAAACCCATAACTGCGCCGTATCCAGAACCGGTCCGATGAAGGGGAGTTTCTGAGAGGGAATCAGGTGAGACTTTGGCACGTTGATGGAGAATCCCAGCGAATGCAGAAGGTCGGCCTGTAGTGTAGTTCCTATCTTCCCAATAGGCTCTGCGCATTGGAATAATACCTACAGCAGTAAAGGCCTAGGCCAGACGTTAACTAGGTCTACTACTGTCGATACTAGACTTAAAGTTTTGGGTTTGCCAGCTTAGCTCAGAGTTCACTAGAAACTTTCTCGAATGTTCAAGGAGGAATTAACTTCCCTGATTAGACAAGAAGGGATTTAGTTTCTGACAACCATAGAACATGACAACTTTGCTCTCCCCTAATCAAGAGTCAATCTCGAGAGTCGTGTGAACAAAAGGCAAAATATTTTACTCAGTCAGTACGTGCATTCTTAGTCTCATCAGAATGTAGAGAAAAGGAAGAGACGGGCGTGTTCAATAAAAAGGTGTTATTTATTGATCAGTCTCTTTTCTCATACAAGAGAAATGGATCGATATTATTGCAATACTTATAGTTAAGTAAAGTGCATACATTAAAAGCAGTAGTATAAAATAATACTGTAAAAACATTGATATGGTTTCTAAGCCATAAGATGTTTTAAAATGAATAAAATATATTACATACACATATACATTTGACTAAACGTACTCAACTGGTGTTTCTAGATACGCCTACCCCGTGTACCTGACCTAAGTCTAATACGTGGGCGGGAATAGATAGTTACAGTTTAAGTTAAGTTTGTTTTTGCCAAGTGAATAACTAAAGAATTCTCTGTGAGGGGTTATTCAGTTCTGTACCTGGAAGTTAGGATGAATGAGGAATGGTATCTCTCTCTCTGGTCTCGATATTCCAGGCTGCCTGCAAGGGCTGCCCAGAAACGCCGGTGCTGGATTCTCGGCAGGAGAAAGCAGCGCGTCTCTCAGCGCGTCAGGAAGGCGGGGCTTCTGCCAGCGGGGTCTGCTCTGCTCTTCGCTTCGGCAAGTATGGCTGCTCCGTCTCGTCACCACGCGTGTGTTTGCATATGGCAAGATCGGTAATATTTATACCTTTAAGGTGCCGAGATTGACGTAAGGATGGACATAGATACATCAATAAGGATGTCATACGACTTGCTCGTTAGCACATTCTTTTACTAAAGTTCTCGGTGAAATCAAAACAATGGCCGCAGGGTTTTGCCCAGGTTGTCATAGGTTTGATTTGTTATGAGAACTCCGTATGCCTTATCAGGGGCTGGAGGAATATCGCTTGTCTAATTAGATCGCAAGTGTTATGACCTAATCAGATAACACGTTCCTGTGCCGTAGTGTGACTGCGTCAGATAACGGTATCTGCATCATGGGGGTTTTCTGCCTCATGGGCTGACTGCTAGTTAACTTGTTGGTTTGTTTAACTAGAATAGGGTCAGGAATAGGGGGATCGATTCAGAACCTATAGGAATACATGACACCCACTCCACGCTAACTATGGACATATTTACTAATCTAGGCATAGTATAACATAGTACAACATACTATAGAGTAGTGTGTATACCTTACCACCCCAAAATACATAAATGCATTTTGAAATTTTCAAATATACTGAAAAATTGCAGACATATATATATGGTATGCACTCAAGCTGTAGAAAAACGCCAAAGTAATCGCATTTGTATACATTATTGCTTATTTGGTATATGAGAATTACACATGAAATGGTTTCTTAAATACAGAAAAAAGTTTCGAGACCATTCCATCACAGAATAAAATATCTATGAACATGCCAGCGGGCAGCTAATGTCTATAAGTTATCTAAAATTTAGAAACCTTAGTTCTCTAAGAATAGTTCTTACTTTAAGCAGAAGATAGTGTCCCGAAAAATATGCAAAAATATTTGGGGCTGCTGGAAAAACTGCTGTCCGTGAACTGGAGCGAAATTGTTCATGTGACTTTATTTTTAAAGTTGAAGGCCGAATTCAGGGAACGCCGTGTGCGAGCTTGCTCAAAAGTCTCTATTTCTGTTCGGGTGAGAACATCATATCATTTAGGCTTTCGAAGAAACTGTCAACAGCTTCCTGGGAAAGTTCCACTAACTCGGAAATAGGTGTAATCATGCATTCTTGCGCATGATTGTCTCCATTGACATTCTGATTTGCATTACTGACAGAAGGTCGTACCTGTTCGATGCTGCTTTCATCTTGAACTTCACTACCCATCAATCGTAGTGGTGAAGCTTCCACGAATGCCGTCATCAGGATTGGTAGCCTTTGAGGGCAGCACAAAGCATGAACCTTGATCGGGCTCAACAATGTTTCTGCATCCATCGGCGCATCCGATTGTAGCGTCAGACAGGTGTCTAACAAGCATTCTTCTCCGCATAGCAGACACCTCAATACAGGTAAAACACATCTTTGCCACATTGGTCGAAATGATAGAAACCAAGTCATGTTCAGGTCTCTAAGCCGGGAGAGTCCCAGGATTTTTGATATCCGGTCCCGGTATCCAATGGCTAGGATTGTTTCTTCCCTTGTCGCAAGAGTTTTGTCTGTGACATGGGTTGCCATAACGAAAAATAAGGACTAAGAATAGGATTCCTGCAATTAGTCCCAGGATCAGGGGAAGTCCGCCAAAAATCGAATGGACGAAATCTGGAAAAATACCCAGTATGGCTTTCAATGGTGTTAATGCCATCGAAAATACTGTCTTAAATACCTTTGAGACCCCATTGGTATCAGAAATATTTAAGATTTCATTCAGGATTTCCGCGAAATGTACGGGGGAATTAGTTGATAATAATGTATGTATCTCTGCAGTCGTCCTTGCGACTTGTAGATCATACGTTTCTTTTGATGACGTGAGCCTGGTAGGCGTCTGAAGAAGGACTGTTTTCATTCTGCTTAAAGTATCTATTCGAATAGAAGTAATTTTCAAATCGGGCCATGCCCTTGCCTCCCTGTCTGGGAAGGAGCTGGGGAACAATGAGCGCCCACAGCACTTGACCTTCGCAGTAGTAGTTACTAGATAAGGAGTCCCGGGCATAAGACTACAACATCTACGGTCTACAATAAGAATGTAACTCCCATTATAGAGTCTTTGAAAGAATGGTTCTATTTCTGTTGCAGGTGCGCCTTGCTGGTGACATGAAAGGTTGTATGAATTCCCTTCACAGGCTCCATGCAAACTAATTCCGTTACACAGAAGTGTGCCACTTAGTGACATCGCACAATTGTTGCCACTAAGAAACACTTTCTGTCCTTTATTACTGACACATGCATGTGAATAGGGCAGGTTCCATGTTGTTCTAAGGTACCCCTTTCCCAATTTCTCGTACATGCCAGCCTGTATATATTTTTGGCAGTATTGAAACCTGAAGGTTGAGATTGGAATATTTATTATCCCATGTATTATCCATTCACTGACAGGTCGTTCTGACATTGTCATTGGTAATCTTTCTAGTTTTTCAATGCTCAAGATTGTATAATCAGCACCCTTTTGCGCCATACTGATTTGTCTATCAGTAAGGTTAAAGATTTGGAATAGTGACGTTGTGTTGATTAAACGCCAAGGCACATAGCCTGAACGCAGATTTTGTAACGTCCAGCCAAGCTGTACAATAGAACGCAATTGTGACTGACCGTGTTGTAATAACAGTAAGTCTTGCGATAATATATCGATTGCTGACGACACAATGCTGTCCAAAGAAAAAATTCTGGAGGACAGAGTCATTAACCCATTGTCCACTACAGAAAGTGATTTTTCCAAATTAATACGGTCAATTTCCCGTATTCTCTCTGCTGTTTCAATTTGAGTAACCTTCCAGGCCTCATTGTATGCTGCATATACAGAGGCTGCTATTAAACGCTTTTGACGCTGTTTGCGTGGTCCCAAAGTGAAATCACGCAAGTCAGCACCATCAGTAAGTAAAGTTAGGTGTTGCTTAATTTCTGCCAGTGTGGAAGTTTGTAGCCATTGAAGGCATAATTTGCCCACACTGTAGGTGGTTATTATCCCTGGGTGATGTCTTTGAGGATATCTAGGGTCTGGCCTGGTCATTTTGAACCCCTGTGTTTTGTTCAGGAATCTGTCTTGACAGTTATTAGTATCTGTGGGCCAGATCAACCACTGTTTCCAATCAGGATGTGTTCTGTTTTGGTTTAATATATGGTTTACGTCTATCTCTTCATCTGTATCAGAGTTATTGCTAAACATTGTTGGCTTTGGAATAGACGGTTTATTTAAATCTTTGATTTTGGCTAAGCCAAGACAGGTGGTCTGTTGAACAGTGTCATTTAAAAATATCATTTGTTCTGGGATCATGCAGGCTCTAAACAAAGCTTCTATACCCTGTACTTGCCATTCTTTTGTACCCCAAACACTTTTCAATTCAACATTTTTGTCCCAATAATCAAATCCAAAAGTATTCATTTGTTCAAAAAATGAGTCTGAATATAACAATTTTGTGTTGGTTATCATGGTTTTGGTTCCTGTCTTGTTCGACAATTTAAAATAAAATGCTTCAGCATTACTTGTGTTAAAACCTGAAAAATATGAATATTTGTCGTAAACGGTTCTTGAGCTCCCTTTTGGAGGTGTTGCACAATGTTCCCATTGATTATAATTTAAAACATTTCTAGGTTGTGCAGATCTATGTAAAAAGTGGTTACCATAGTGGTTATAGCAATACATACTGTCATAATTTGTAGAACCCTGCAAATAATCATGTTTGGTAAATTTAGCAGACATTACTAAGTCAGACATCATATTATTAATGCTTTCGAAGTCCCAATCATCAGCAAATGAGTTTGGTTTTGCAAAGTCACTCAATGAGATCTTAATTTGGTGTGGATATTTCAGGATCTCGACCGGACCATAAATTTCATAGTCAGTGTTGTCCCAGGCTACCCCACCAGGTATCGGATTGGCTGTGAAGTTGGCTGAAGAAAGTTCTCTTTTCTCGACGTGTGAAGATGTGTGTGGTTTGAGGATCAAGTTGATTTTCTGACTTGCTGTGTCCATTTTTGCATATTTTCCCTCAATGAAGCGTCCCAATGTTAGTACCATGATGAGCCAAAGTATGAGAATAAATGCACCAAAACCCACCCAAAATTCAATCCATGGGGAAATCAGATATGTTTCTTTCAGTTGTTTCAAAAGTTCCTTAGCTTTGTCTTTAAAGGTTTTTGATGATGGCTGTGTCTTTGATTCGCTGAAGCCCTCGGAGGAATCATCGAAGTTTATGAATTAGCCGGATGCAGTTCTGTCAATTGTTCCAATTGGTTCAGGATTTCTGTTTCTTGCATTTTCACTTGGTACTTCATTATAGATTGGTGTGTCTCTGCTAAATGTTTTTATTTGGGTTTTCAGAGGTCTTAATTCTATTGCATTGTTGCATAGTCCTTGTTGTTCTTCTGTAGGCATTTCGAATGTGATGAGCCTCTTCGTTAGGACCTCTGTACTGGTAGCAAACCTTGGTGTTCTGCTACTTATTGGGAGTCCACTTGGCCTACTGTTTGTTATCGGCCACATGTTGTGGTTTTACCAGGTCGATTGATACAACTCGGTTCTCCTTTTTTCCAGCAAGTGGCGGTAGTACAACTGATCTTGTCCCGTTGACAGACAAGACAGGAACTGCTTTTCTGTAAGAAGGCCCAAATTCCTTCTTTACCGCGATCTTTTCCCTGACTAGATCCCCGACTTTTGGAATCCAGACAGGTCTTGCTGGGACAGGTGGTGGTTCTTCAGTGGTTGTTGGCTGTTGTTTCAACTTTATGTTGCTCAGGTCTTTTCTTGTTTTGTTTAAGTCCTGCAAAATAGCCAAACGGTCTTTGATATCAAAGCTTTTTTCTTTCACCACTGAAGTCTGACTATCAATGTCAGAGATCATCATCCTAGTTCCAAATAATAATTCGTACGCACTGAATCCCTTCAGAGAATTTCTTGGCAAGTTATTGAGACTACGTTGGACACTTATTAGATGTTTGACCCACCCAGCTCCCGAACCTAATATCCTTTCCGCTATAGATTGCTTTATGCCTTGGTTTTTTCTTTACACCATCCCGTACCCTCAGGAAGGAAGTGAGAAGATTCCCGCTGGGCTATGCTCATTTGGTCATGTTTCCCCTCAGGCTTGAGGGCTAGAGTGGAGACAATGGTCAAACGTAGCATGCTCTTAGCGTATATGCCATTTAGACTCGCAAATCTTTGTATAACAGTCCGGACGTCAGCCGAGTGCTGGTGATCTACATTATAAGTGGAACTAGCCTGTATATGTTAATCGCAACCCTTCCTTTTTACTCCTGATTTTTTCTGGAGTAGAACGACGAGGTATTAAACTGTTTCTCTCCCACTGCGATCTCTGTTGCAGTTTGGGCAGTTTTTTACAAACATGGTGTGACGCAGGCTCATGCCTGGCCACCAGTACCGTGATTGTAATTCTTCCAGAGAATCTTTTAGTTTAAGGTGTCTGAGACCCTCGCCCATGTGTGCATCTGCGATTAACAAGTTTCTCCTGTCCATGTTTGGAATCACTCTATCCCCCACTCCAGGGATTCGAGCAAAAGGGACGGAGTTTGCATCGATTATGTATGTATAATTGAGTGGATAGTTGATCGGTAACGCTGAGCAGTCGCCTTTTGATGACGTTTTCACTGCCAGCACTGTTTCACCGTCAATGTATTTTAATGTACGCTTTTTTCGAACTACGGGAGCCGATTTAGTGGCTGCCGCTGTGGCTGTTTCGGCCAATGAATTCCCTGCAACGTGAAAGCCATCACGCTGATGACTCAGTGAGTGTGTCACGTGAGTCTTTGGTAGCTCTTTCTGTAAAAGAGCTATTTGTTCCCAGAGCAGTTTTTGCTTTATTGGTGCATCTGTGTCATCTTTGTAACCGTTTTGAATCCATGTCTGCAAATCGCTGTTATATGATTTGACGCAGTAATATGAATCTGACACTATAAGTGTCGGGAATTCGCGATCCGCATTATCTAGCGCCATTTTCAATGCTATTATTTCAGTTTGTTGTTCTGAATTAGTTTCTACTGAGTGTGTTTTTGTTAATAGAGGTTTTAGTTTACCTCCGCGCCACACTTCTTTTGTAATCTCACATGTGGGGTTGTATGCTTGTTCTCCCCAAACGGACGGTTGAGCATGTCCGTCTGTATAGATTACACAGGCGTAATGTCGTAAAGGCAGAATGTCGATTGGCAGAGGATATGTTTCTTCATATTCTAGATTTTTTAATTCTTCTAGTTCTGGATCAAAGTAGTAGTACAGTTTGTCCGTTGTGATTGAATTCACCCATTGTATCCATTTCGGATTCAATGCTGTTGTTGGTAAATTACACGGTGTTGTTAGTGCCTCAAAGGCTGATTCAGCTGTTCTGACTGTGATATGTCTACCGTCAGCTTGATCTTTT
Source organism: Lissotriton helveticus (assembly GCF_964261635.1). NCBI lineage: Eukaryota > Metazoa > Chordata > Amphibia > Caudata > Salamandridae > Lissotriton > Lissotriton helveticus. The sequence continues at coordinate 370,905,042 of NC_136059.1, forward strand.
TCTCTAGCTATTGCGGTTTGAACTGCATGAACAATTTTTTCTTTGTTGCTGAAACTTTGTTCAGCTTCTGTGTACAAGTGTGATTTGAATGCAATTGGTACCTTTTCCCCCTCATTAGAGGTCAGGTATGTGAATCCGTATCTCCCTGGGATGACTCGAATCACAAGATTGCGTGTGTTATCACGTGTTTCTAATTTTGTTTTAATTAGCATGTCTGTTTGTAAGGATCTCAAAATTTCTGTGTGTATTTGAGTCCAATTGGATCTTTTAAAATCTGGTTTAATTAGATCATAAAGGGGTTTGACCCTTTCTGCGTAATTTGCAATGTATGTTCTTCCGAAATTTAGGAAGCCTAGAATCGACTGTAAGTTTTTTAGTGTTCTAGGTGCTTGGAGTACGGCACATTTCTCTAGGAAATTGTCAGCCAGGCTTTTGCCTTCGCTTGATAATTCATATCCTAAGAACAGGACTGTCAGATGGGCAATTCTGGATTTTTTAAAGTTGAATTTGTAACCCTCTGCAGCGAACCCAAGTATTATGGTGTTCACTCTTTTCAAGTGAGTCTCCAAGTCATCATCTGTTAAGTAAATGTCATCGACATAAGATAATGCTTCATCATCATATAGTTGAAGTAATTCTGTTACTCTCGCTGAGAATACCCCCGGGCTGTTCTTGTACCCCTGGGCTAACCGACAGAATTGTTTTTGAGTGCCATTTACTGAGAATGCAGTTAAATATCTGGTTTACGTCTATCTCTTCATCTGTATCAGAGTTATTGCTAAACATTGTTGGCTTTGGAATAGACGGTTTATTTAAATCTTTGATTTTGGCTAAGCCAAGACAGGTGGTCTGTTGAACAGTGTCATTTAAAAATATCATTTGTTCTGGGATCATGCAGGCTCTAAACAAAGCTTCTATACCCTGTACTTGCCATTCTTTTGTACCCCAAACACTTTTCAATTCAACATTTTTGTCCCAATAATCAAATCCAAAAGTATTCATTTGTTCAAAAAATGAGTCTGAATATAACAATTTTGTGTTGGTTATCATGGTTTTGGTTCCTGTCTTGTTCGACAATTTAAAATAAAATGCTTCAGCATTACTTGTGTTAAAACCTGAAAAAATATGAATATTTGTCGTAAACGGTTCTTGAGCTCCCTTTTGGAGGTGTTGCACAATGTTCCCATTGATTATAATTTAAAACATTTCTAGGTTGTGCAGATCTATGTAAAAAGTGGTTACCATAGTGGTTATAGCAATACATACTGTCATAATTTGTAGAACCCTGCAAATAATCATGTTTGGTAAATTTAGCAGACATTACTAAGTCAGACATCATATTATTATGCTTTCGAAGTCCCAATCATCAGCAAATGAGTTTGGTTTTGCAAAGTCACTCAATGAGATCTTAATTTGGTGTGGATATTTCAGGATCTCGACCGGACCATAAATTTCATAGTCAGTGTTGTCCCAGGCTACCCCACCAGGTATCGGATTGGCTGTGAAGTTGGCTGAAGAAAGTTCTCTTTTCTCGACGTGTGAAGATGTGTGTGGTTTGAGGATCAAGTTGATTTTCTGACTTGCTGTGTCCATTTTTGCATATTTTCCCTCAATGAAGCGTCCCAATGTTAGTACCATGATGAGCCAAAGTATGAGAATAAATGCACCAAAACCCACCCAAAATTCAATCCATGGGGAAATCAGATATGTTTCTTTCAGTTGTTTCAAAAGTTCCTTAGCTTTGTCTTTAAAGGTTTTTGATGATGGCTGTGTCTTTGATTCGCTGAAGCCCTCGGAGGAATCATCGAAGTTTATGAATTAGCCGGATGCAGTTCTGTCAATTGTTCCAATTGGTTCAGGATTTCTGTTTCTTGCATTTTCACTTGGTACTTCATTATAGATTGGTGTGTCTCTGCTAAATGTTTTTATTTGGGTTTTCAGAGGTCTTAGTTCTATTGCATTGTTGCATAGTCCTTGTTGTTCTTCTGTAGGCGTTTCGAATGTGATGAGCCTCTTCGTTAGGACCTCTGTACTGGTAGCAAACCTTGGTGTTCTGCTACTTATTGGGAGTCCACTTGGCCTACTGTTTGTTATCGGCCACATGTTGTGGTTTTACCAGGTCGATTGATACAACTCGGTTCTCCTTTTTTCCAGCAAGTGGCGGTAGTACAACTGATCTTGTCCCGTTGACAGACAAGACAGGAACTGCTTTTCTGTAAGAAGGCCCAAATTCCTTCTTTACCGCGATCTTTTCCCTGACTAGATCCCCGACTTTTGGAATCCAGACAGGTCTTGCTGGGACAGGTGGTGGTTCTTCAGTGGTTGTTGGCTGTTGTTTCAACTTTATGTTGCTCAGGTCTTTTCTTGTTTTGTTTAAGTCCTGCAAAATAGCCAAACGGTCTTTGATATCAAAGCTTTTTTCTTTCACCACTGAAGTCTGACTATCAATGTCAGAGATCATCATCCTAGTTCCAAATAATAATTCGTACGCACTGAATCCCTTCAGAGAATTTCTTGGCAAGTTATTGAGACTAGGTTGGACACTTATTAGATGTTTGACCCACCCAGCTCCCGAACCTAATATCCTTTCCGCTATAGATTGCTTTATGCCTTGGTTTTTTCTTTACACCATCCCGTACCCTCAGGAAGGAAGTGAGAAGATTCCCGCTGGGCTATGCTCATTTGGTCATGTTTCCCCTCAGGCTTGAGGGCTAGAGTGGAGACAATGGTCAAACGTAGCATGCTCTTAGCGTATATGCCATTTAGACTCGCAAATCTTTGTATAACAGTCCGGACGTCAGCCGAGTGCTGGTGATCTACATTATAAGTGGAACTAGCCTGTATATGTTAATCGCAACCCTTCCTTTTTACTCCTGATTTTTTCTGGAGTAGAACGACGAGGTATTAAACTGTTTCTCTCCCACTGCGATCTCTGTTGCAGTTTGGGCAGTTTTTTACAAACATGGTGTGACGCAGGCTCATGCCTGGCCACCAGTACCGTGATTGTAATTCTTCCAGAGAATCTTTTAGTTTAAGGTGTCTGAGACCCTCGCCCATGTGTGCGTCTGCGATTAACAAGTTTCTCCTGTCCATGTTTGGAATCACTCTATCCCCCACTCCAGGGATTCGAGCAAAAGGGACGGAGTTTGCATCGATTATGTATGTATAATTGAGTGGATAGTTGATCGGTAACGCTGAGCAGTCGCCTTTTGATGACGTTTTCACTGCCAGCACTGTTTCACCGTCAATGTATTTTAATGTACGCTTTTTTCGAACTACGGGAGCCGATTTAGTGGGTGCCGCTGTGGCTGTTTCGGCCAATGAATTCCCTGCAACGTGAACGCCATCACGCTGATGACTCAGTGAGTGTGTCACGTGAGTCTTTGGTAGCTCTTTCTGTAAAAGAGCTATTTGTTCCCAGAGCAGTTTTTGCTTTATTGGTGCATCTGTGTCATCTTTGTAACCGTTTTGAATCCATGTCTGCAAATCGCTGTTATATGATTTGACGCAGTAATATGAATCTGACACTATAAGTGTCGGGAATTCGCGATCCGCATTATCTAGCGCCATTTTCAATGCTATTATTTCAGTTTGTTGTTCTGAATTAGTTTCTACTGAGTGTGTTTTTGTTAATAGAGGTTTTAGTTTACCTCCGCTCCACACTTCTTTTGTAATCTCACATGTGGGGTTGTATGCTTGTTCTCCCCAAACGGACGGTTGAGCATGTCCATCTGTATAGATTACACAGGCGTAATGTCGTAAAGGCAGAATGTCGATTGGCAGAGGATATGTTTCTTCATATTCTAGATTTTTTAATTCTTCTAGTTCTCGATCAAAGTAGTAGTACACTTTGTCCGTTGTGATTGAATTCACCCATTGTATCCATTTCGGATTCAATGCTGTTGTTGGTAAATTACACGGTGTTGTTAGTGCCTCAAAGGCTGATTCAGCTGTTCTGACTGTGATATGTCTACCGTCAGCTTGATCTTTTTCTCTAGCTATTGCGGTTTGAACTGCATGAACAATTTTTTCTTTGTTGCTGAAACTTTGTTCAGCTTCTGTGTACAAGTGTGATTTGAATGCAATTGGTACCTTTTCCCCCTCATTAGAGGTCAGGTATGTGAATCCGCATCTCCCTGGGATGACTCGAATCACAAGATTGCGTGTGTTATCACGTGTTTCTAATTTTGTTTTAATTAGCATGTCTGTTTGTAAGGATCTCAAAATTTCTGTGTGTATTTGAGTCCAATTGGATCTTTTAAAATCTGGTTTAATTAGATCATAAAGGGGTTTGACCCTTTCTGCGTAATTTGCAATGTATGTTCTTCCGAAATTTAGGAAGCCTAGAATCGACTGTAAGTTTTTTAGTGTTCTAGGTGCTTGGAGTACGGCACATTTCTCTAGGAAATTGTCAGCCAGGCTTTTGCCTTCGCTTGATAATTCATATCCTAAGAACAGGACTGTCAGATGGGCAATTCTGGATTTTTTAAAGTTGAATTTGTAACCCTCTGCAGCGAACCCAAGTATTATGGTGTTCACTCTTTTCAAGTGAGTCTCCAAGTCATCATCTGTTAAGTAAATGTCATCGACATAAGATAATGCTTCATCATCATATAGTTGAAGTAATTCTGTTACTCTCGCTGAGAATACCCCCGGGCTGTTCTTGTACCCCTGGGCTAACCGACAGAATTGTTTTTGAGTGCCATTTACTGAGAATGCAGTTAAATATCTGCTCTCTGGTGCCATGTTTTGACAAAAGAATCCATTAGAGATGTCTAAGGTTGTTTTGTATTTTTTGCGCACTATGTTATTCATTAGTGCAGCACTGTGTGAGTTTTGCACTGCAAAAGTTTTGCAACATGTGTTAAGGTGTCGGTAATCCAAAACTAGACGATATGAATTGTCTGGTTTGGAGACCGGAAACAAAGGGTTGTTCATTTGTGAGGTGCAAGTTTCAATCACCCCCTGGTATTCTAGCTGATCTAGTATTTCATTTACCTGTTTTTTAGCTTCTTGCTTAATTGGGTACTGCCTTTGTGCAGTAGGTTGTGATTTTAACTGGATTTTGTGAGGAGGAGAATCCTCATCCCATCCCACGTGATTTTTATATAAAGCAGGAGCTAGAGCCACTGCCCACTTTCTAGCAAGTGTGTATTTTTTATGAATTGGAATTTGATTTGAGAAGGCAGGCATAATTACTTCTTCGCCATGAGGGCACTCCCTGACAAACTCTGGTGGCCAGTCTTTTTCAGCTAGAAGGATGTCATAACCCTTGGAGAGGTTATCCCAAAATAGTCCCCTTATTTTCCTAGTCTTATCTCCCTCTATACGTAATGTTATCTCGTATATCTTGTGAGGTTTGCTAACCCTGGTGTCTGCAGTTTCCACTTGAAGATATTCATTCGTGTCCACTGTCTCCAGATGATTCATAAGGACTTTGCGAGCTATGCTCACTTCTGCTGCGCTGTCTAGCATTGTCTGAGCCCACTCTCCGTTTTTCAGTTGTGTCCTCAGTATTCTCGGCATTGTTAACTACCTTGATACTGGCTACCTTCTTTTTTGGAAATTGTAATTTCTTTTTTAGCTGAGCAGGTTCCTTGTCTTTGGACTTGGTGTGCTCTTCTCTTTGTTCTGATCGTCCTCTTCTTTCCGATTTCTGCGAGGAAGTCTGAAAAGATTGAGAGGGACGCGTATCAATGTCTTGATATCTATCAGGCTTTTTTATATTATCCCTATTTCTAAGGTTATATCTTTTCCCAGAGGGGTCACTCTGAGGTGACCTGTGTCTTTGTTTCGGAGATTTTTCTCTTCGCCTTGGAGACCTTCCTCTGGACTGGAATTTCTTTTCTTTGGGATTGGATTGTTTGTTTCCATCCCAGTTCTTTTTTGGTGAATTATTATTAAAAAATATTTTTTCTGGACTTTCAGTCAGTTGTGGTTTTACTGGTATTCCACCTAAACTATCTCTGCCTAGTTCCTCATAGGATTTTTCTATGATTCTGGCAATTTCAGCTGGTTGGTCTGCTATATCTGTCTCTTTTAACCTCTGGCGGATCGCCACGTTTGCTGCTTCACCTTTTATGTTGGCTAATAATATAGCCGAGACCTGCTTGAAGTCTTTCAGTAATTTCATACCAAGAGTTAAAGCAGGTTCTGGACCATATTCGTCTTGAATTTGTTTTAGCACATCTGGTATCACCGAAATGGATGGAACACCGTGCGATTTTGTGTAGATAGAAGCAAAGACTGTACCCCAAGTGTCACAGTCCTCTATGTGTGGTGCGATTCCCATTGGGAGACAGATAGTCAGAATCCTGTGTTTTTCTAGCGGGGTGGTGTCAGGAAACACCGCCTCAATTTGGGTAATTTTCTGTGCCAACCAGAATGGTATTTGTTCCCGTTTAGCCGGTACTTTACCTAGGCAGGATTGGATGTTCTGTGGTGTAATTTTATTTGTGTTCCCCTGATGAGGGGTCAGCTGTGGAAGTTTAATCGCTGGCTGAATTGTTGAAGTCCGCATCACATACTGAACTAATTGTCTATGAATTTTTATTAATTGTTTTAGCTGTGTTAACAGGTTAGCTGCAGACATCCCGTCGATGTCTGGATGTGGTGTGTATCCGGCTAGGACCGGCCACGTTGCTCCTGGTCTACCTAAAGGACCGAGCCTGGTGATGTGATTATTATGTTTTAGGGCGCCATCAAATAAGAGCAAATGCTCTTGGAATTTGAGTGGTACTTCCACCTCCTCGAAAGGAGTGTACTCATTAGGAGGTTCCTCTATTTTGTAATAGTGGAAGTACTTTGTTACAGCATTTGCTGCTGGAAAATGTATCCATGAATAGTATACCTCTGTCTGCCGATATTCGTGTGCCTTAATTACGAATATGACTGTGCCACCTCTAGGTGTCAGTCCATTTTCTATAAGTTTAAGGGTTATAGATCTCCTTCTGATGACTGGGATGAGTATTATATCCCCGTCTACATCTAGTGCTGCAGCATCAGCCGCTGCGAGTTCAGCTGCTAATCTAACTGCCTCTCTTTCTTCTTCATTTTCTGACATTTTACTGTCCTGAAGGTTATTTTGTTTGTTTGCAGATCAGGTTTCTTATGGAAACAAAGATTAGATGCACAATATGTTGGAACTGTTTATCCTTCAACGTTGACTATACCAAGAACCATACATAGGAGTTCCCTCCTGCGAGGTCTGGCGGATATAACCTTTCACCCACTCCAGACGTCTTTGGAGTATTTGGGAAAAGGGGTCTGAGTGAGAAAGCACGACTGAGTTACTCTAAATGTCTTACGTTAGTTTTATCGCCCTTTCCAAACGCGTTGGGCGCCATGTAGTGTAGTTCCTATCTTCCCAATAGGCTCTGCGCATTGGAATAATACCTACAGCAGTAAAGGCCTAGGCCAGACGTTAACTAGGTCTACTACTGTCGATACTAGACTTAAAGTTTTGGGTTTGCCAGCTTAGCTCAGAGTTCACTAGAAACTTTCTCGAATGTTCAAGGAGGAATTAACTTCCCTGATTAGACAAGAAGGGATTTAGTTTCTGACAACCATAGAACATGACAACTTTGCTCTCCCCTAATCAAGAGTCAATCTCGAGAGTCGTGTGAACAAAAGGCAAATTATTTTACTCAGTCAGTACGTGCATTCTTAGTCTCATCAGAATGTAGAGAAAAGGAAGAGACGGGCGTGTTCAATAAAAAGGTGTTATTTATTGATCAGTCTCTTTTCTCATACAAGAGAAATGGATCGATATTATTGCAATACTTATAGTTAAGTAAAGTGCATACATTAAAAGCAGTAGTATAAAATAATACTGTAAAAACATTGATATGGTTTCTAAGCCATAAGATGTTTTAAAATGAATAAAATATATTACATACACATATACATTTGACTAAACGTACTCAACTGGTGTTTCTAGATACGCCTACCCCGTGTACCTGACCTAAGTCTAATAAGTGGGCGGGAATAGATAGTTACAGTTTAAGTTAAGTTTGTTTTTGCCAAGTGAATAACTAAAGAATTCTCTGTGAGGGGTTATTCAGTTCTGTACCTGGAAGTTAGGATGAATGAGGAATGGTATCTCTCTCTCTGGTCTCGATATTCCAGGCTGCCTGCGAGGGCTGCCCAGAAACGCCGGTGCTGGATTCTCGGCAGGAAAAAAGCAGCGCGTCTCTCAGCGCGTCAGGAAGGCGGGGCTGCTGCCAGCGGGGTCTGCTCTGCTCTTCGCTTTGGCAAGTATGGCTGCTCCGTCTCGTCACCACGCGTGTGTTTGCATATGGCAAGATCGGTAATATTTATACCTTTAAGGTGCCGAGATTGACGTAAGGATGGACATAGATACGTCAATAAGGATGTCATACGACTTGCTCGTTAGCACATTCTTTTACTAAAGTTCTCGGTGAAATCAAAACAATGGCCGCAGGGTTTTGCCCAGGTTGTCATAGGTTTGATTTGTTATGAGAACTCCGTATGCCTTATCAGGGGCTGGAGGAATATCGCTTGTCTAATTAGATCGCAAGTGTTATGACCTAATCAGATAACACGTTCCTGTGCCGTAGTGTGACTGCGTCAGATAACGGTATCTGCATCATGGGGGTTTTCTGCCTCATGGGCTGACTGCTAGTTAACTTGTTGGTTTGTTTAACTAGAATAGGGTCAGGAATAGGGGGATCGATTCAGAACCTATAGGAATACATGACAGGCCATAGACTGAAGGTGGTTGAAGACTGCCCGGGGCGAGCCCGCCTTGAGCACCTAGTCATCCAGTTAAGGAAAGACGGACACCCCTGACCTGAGCAGGTGAGCGCGAACCACAGCCATCACTTTCGTGAACACCCGAGGGGCACTGGTAAGGCCCAAGGGGAGCACAGGAAACTAAAAAATGCTCCTAGCCCACCATGAACCACAGGTAACACTGGTGTGCCAGCAGGATGGGGATATGAAAATAAGCGTCCTGCAAGTATAACGCTACCTTCCAGTCCCCAGGGTCAAGGGCAGTCAAGATCTGAGCTAGAGTCAACATCTTGAACTTCTCCTTCCGGAGGAAGCGATTGACAACCCAGAGGTCCAAGATGGGGGGCAGACCCCCCTTTTCCTTCTTGGGGACCAGGAAGTAGTGGGAGTATCATCCACAACCTACTTCTGGCATGGGAACGCGCTTGATGGCCCCTTGGTCAAGAGGGCCACATCTTTCTGTTGGAGAAGCACAAAGTGATCCCCCGACATGCAGCAGACCTGAGGTGGTATGGCCAGGGGGCAGACTCTTAGGGGAGGGAATAACCCCTCTGAACTAGCTGCAGCACCCACTGGTCAGAAGTAACCAAACGCCAGGAGGTAAGGTGATGGCGAGTCCTGCCGCCCACCGGCGTGGGGTGCACCTCAAACGTTGGACTAGGAAGGTATGGAGGCAGATGCAGCGGGAGCCGAAGTGGACTGACCGGCACGCTGGCCCCCTGGACCTCCACGGCGGCCGCCGTGCCCACGGCCATGCTGAGCGGTGGTCTGCGCAGGCTTCTGAATGAACGAGCGGGAAGGGGCGCTCTGGCCCTGGCCACATAAGGAACGAAAATTGGATGTGGCTGGGCGGGTAACAGAAAACCCAAGGACTTCGCCGTAGCCTGAGAGTCCTTGAAGTCCTCCAGCACACTGTCAGCTTTATCGGCAAAAAGGGGAGTGCTATCAAACGGCATGGGCATGAGCGAACTCTGGACATCCACCGACAACGCAGTGGACCGCATCCAAGCATGGTGATGCAGGGCCACTGTCGTGGAGATCGCTCTCCCTAAGGAGTCGGCGGTGTCCAATCCACACCGTATGGCGAATTTCGCTGCGCCCTTCCCCTCTGCCACCACCTGCGCAAGCTCCACCTGAACTTCCCCCGGACACTGAGGCAGGAGCTGCGACACCGTGGCCCACGCAGCATGGGAGTAGCGGCCCAAAAGACAAGCAGTATTGACCGACCGCAGCCCCAGACTGGCAGAGGAAAATAACCTCGTGCCAAACTGGTCCATCTTTTTTGAGTCCTTATCAGGCGGGCGGTAGGAAGCTTACTCTGAGAAGTGGATGCCTGAATGACCAAACTCTCCGGCATAGGATGAGTGGTCAGGAAAGCAGGGTCACCTGGTGCTGGGCGATACCGCCGGGCGACATTCTTGTCCACCTGGGCCCCCGTCGCTGGCCACGACCAAGTGCCCAGCAGGTCGTCAGTCAGGGAGTTATTAAAGGGCAACAGAGGTTCTGACAAAGGGGGCGCCGACTGGAGCACCTTCGTTAGAAGGTTAGTCTTCAAGGCCAACATTGGAAGGACGAGGTGGAGGACCTCAGCCGCCCGACAGAGCACCGTCGTGTAGGAAGCGCCCTCCTCCACCGTAGGCGGAGGGGATACGAATCCCAGGTCCGACGAGAGACCGAGGCCGCCGGCCTCATCCAAGTCATCCGCCCAATCCTGTTCCGAGTCACACTGGCGAGCCAGAGGGTCCTCGGACCCCTCCCAGTCATCCTCCACCTCCGCCACAGAGTTCGGCAACAGGGCAGGAGCAGGTGAGGGAGGAAAAGGCACCAGGGCCGGCGTCGGACAGGGCTGAACCAGCGCCGAGTCCCAATGTGGGTCCCAGGCCGGGACCAAAGTGTCCTGGAACCAGGACAAGGGCGGGATAAACAGCACCCACTGCAGCACCACAGGCAGAGCCGAGGGCAGAGCTGGGGCCGGAGCCAGCAGCTTGGGACCTTGTAGCACCGAGGCCGGAACCAGCGGCACTGGAGCCTAACAAGATCCGGACACGTGCTGGCTGGAGCCCGAGGCCTTAACAGGCCGTCCAAGGAAGCGAGAAACTCTTGCACCTGCGTGGGAGTCGCCGACAGACCCAGGTAAGGCGGGGTAGGCTGCGGAACTACCGGGCTCCAGAGGAGCCACCAGGGCAGAACCCCTGTCTCCCTCGTCCGCATCTGAGGACCTGAGGGGGGAAGGCGAAGAGTGACAACGCTTCTTTGACTTCTTTTGTGTGGTCGCTTACCCGAATCAGAGAGCAAATACTTGGAATCCGAACGATGAAGACGGTCCCGCGAGCGGTCCCTAGAACGACCCCGAAGACGGTGCTGGGACGAATGCCGGACATACAGCAACTTCCGGCGCCGCTCCCTCAAGGCCTTCGGGCCATAGTCAGACAGGCCTCACAGGACCGGGAGTCGTGATCGCCATCCAGGCAGTAGAGACAAACGTCGCGGGGGTCCGCACCGACATATTCTGGCGGCAGACCCCACATAACGCAAACTCAGGCCTCCCTACATGCACCAAACGAGGCTAAACAAGTTCACAGGAGACAAAATGTCTAAAAAAAGAGTAGTCAAAAAGTGACTAGGGTACGTGCTCCAACCGGATCTGCGCTTACTAGCGCGGAAAAAGAAAGAACTGATGTCAGCGCACACAGGTGGTACCTGAGTAGTCTCCGTGACATCATCTCGGCACTTTCGATGCCAGCGACGGACGCGGAGCCGCATGACGCCACCTGTTGGCGCGCATGGGTACTGCTACAAAAAAGGCTTTCCGGATCGAGTCTGACGCCTGGGGATATTCTAAGGTAAGGAATCTATCACTAACAAGTCTCTTTCAGATACCAATTTACTAAATAAAGTAGACTGGGTTTAGCGTCAGAAAACTGAGGCCTTTTGAAATAGGCGCACACAAGGAGAAATGCTTTTATTTCTCCTTCCTTTTCCAACTTTGTTCATGTGCTGCACTGTACAGCACACATACAAAGAGGGAAAATGGTTTAAGACAGTCTATGCATAGATAACTGACACAACATCGACCCCTATAATATCGACCTATACAATTATCGAGTCACTAATATCGCACACAAAAGAACAAGTTACGCTTTTTCTGGGGGATACAGTATCTGCCTGTGCCAGCAGCATTCTGAAATTTTTCATAGCTCTCCACGCCGACGAGGACGACGTCACAATAGCATGGCTCCGCTTGTGGCTCCGCTGACGTCACCGGAGCCATAAGAGAGGCTTGTCGGCGTGATGACGTCAGTTCTGCCTTTTTTTTCTGTGCCTTCGAGGCACACGGGCGGACCGACACAAATATATACAGTATACACAGTACACAGTATTCAAAACAACACACATATTGTGACATCAATGCAGTAAAGCAAAAAGAATAATACACTTCCTTTGAAAGTAACAGACAGAAAATATCACCATTGCAGGTATACAAGGGTGGACAACGGGGAGGCGGGTGGGTCAGTGAGGAATCCACAGGCAGATACTGTATCCACCAGAAAAAGCGTTACCGAAGGTAAGTAACTTGTTCTTTTGATGGATACATCTGCCAGTGGATTCCTCACCTTGTGAATAGAGTCCCACAGCAGTCCCCACTCCCGGAGGAGGGTGTCCACCCTTCTGTACCAAAAAGTCCTGTAGGACAGAACGCACAAAGTGACCGTCCCTCCTCACCTCAGAATTTAAGCAGTAATGCTTTGCGAAAGTGTGGAGGGAGGCCCAAGTTGCCGCTCTACAAATGTCCTCCACAGAACACCCCTAGATAAGGCAGATGTAGAAGACTTTGCTCTAGAAGAGTGAGCTCTTATACCCTCTGGAGGATCCTTACCGGTCAAAGAGTAACAGATCTTGATGCACAAGATAATCCATCTGGAAAGTGTGGGCTTGTGTACCGCTCTGCCTTTCCTCCAGCCAATGAAACCCACGAAGAGCTGGTCATCCACACAGTCCTATTGAGGTAAATACTCACCGCCCTTTTAGGGTTCAAGCGGTGAAGCCGCTCCTCCTTGTTGGAAGGGTGAGGGGGAGGATAGAAGGTAGGAAGGGTAATGGCCTGCCCCAGATAGAAGCTAGTTACGACCTTAGGCAGAAAAGCAGCCCTGGTCCGGAGTACCATTCTATCTGCATGAATGGTCAAGAACGGGGGTTTCAAACTCAGAGATTGAAGCTCACTTACCCTCCTTGCCGAGGTAATGGCAACAAGAAATACAGTTTTAAAAGACAATAGTCTCAAGGAACACTTGTGCAAGGGCTCAAAGGGTGGACCCATCAAGTAGGTTAAGACAAGATTTAAGTCCCATTGAGGCACAATAAAGGGATTGGGCGGAAACTTGTTAGTAAGGCCCTTAATCAGACCCTCCAGGATTTCGCGATTTCGCGGTTTGCCGCGAAATCGGCACTTTTGTAAAAATGCAGCGATTTTTACAAAAGTGCCCGCGAAATCGGCACTTTTGTAGAAATCGCAGCATTTTTACAAAAGATAATGCATGCCGCTATATCCTGGGGGGTCTGATTGTATTCCCATTAAAAAGAGGACTTCTTTTAGAACTCTTTGTTTGACAAATAAAATATTAATTACCCAGCAGTCTCACCTCAAACTTCTCTCCTTACCATCCCTGCTCGAAAGTTGCACTCTGCTTTTCGCAGACTGTTAATTGCTCACAAAATTAAGTTAGCTGCTTGGGGCAGCATGTATTTCAGAGTCCAAGTCAGCGCCCATTAAAAGACACTTCCTTAACCCCACAGAGGCAAATAAAACCTGTCGAAGTTTCGAGTGAAGCTAAAAACACGGCCCTTCAAATACGGTGTTTGGTAGACCTTTTGTATTCCTAATTTCCAGCTAGCTCTATAAGCGAACACATAGGTAGGTCGTTTTGTAGGAGAGGGTCGGCCTCAAAGCAGCACAGGAATGCTAGACAGGTAGGTGTTTGACCTCAGTACATATAGCTTTGAATCTCGGTTTCTGATTTTGACCACAAGGTGGCGCAACTGGAACAGACGAAGTAGATGGCGGGTAACTAATGAAGATATCACAGAAACCACTTGATCTTGGTAAAAATATATGATAAGTAGGTAAAGAACTTACAATACAGCTATCATTCTGCAGTGTACGATTGTCTGTAATCTACTTTTAGGGCACAAAGAACACATCTGGAGACGAGAGCTGTACCGTGTAGAATGGGCGTGGAGGTGCGATGCAGTGCAGGGATGTGTGGTGGACAGAGTTATCTATGACAGAGTTTGAGGATACAGACGGTGATAGGGAGGGTCAGCTGTCAGAAAGACAGAGCAGCGAGGGGCGCCGCTGTGGGCGCTCATTCCCTCAGATTAATTTTTCTCGGCTGGAGACAATTAACAATTCGCTGTTGGAGGGGGCGGTGCACCTTGCCCTTGACCCTGTGTGCATCAGACACATGCCTGAGCGGAGGGAGAGGCAGGGTGTCGCAGCCCGGGAGGGGAGGAGGGTGTGTCTGATCTCCTATTTTTTGGTGTCTTGAGAGTTGTCTGAAGTGATTTCGTGTCAGCCCGAGGAGAGGGGTGATCATACGGAAGGACAGGGATACTGACATCTGATCCTGTTGCTCAGAACGTCAACATCCTGCAGCTCGCAGCTTCCGCCTGCTCAAAGCCCTCTGAGCGCCGGCACACACAGCTCTCGGAATCCCACAGCTGACAGAACATGCAGTCCACAGCACGCTACAGCTCACCGAATGCAAACACCCACAGCACCTCACAGTTGTGCCCTGTAGACTAGAGGAGCATGCCATCCACAGCTTTAAGCATAGGCTTCGTAAAGCTCAGTGCGTAATACAGCTACAGTGGCTGTCAACAGGTCAACGTTGATGTTTAACCAAAACGTTATCTTCCAGTGGTGTGAGCAGAGCTCTCTAGTTTACAAGCCCATAGGTGAGTGAGTCATAAATACCAAGCTTTTTCTTTGGGTTTTGGAACTTGTAGTTCGTTTATCCTATTATAACTACAGAGCTAAAAATCCCAACATGCAAAGTGAAAATCTGGACTAGTTGATAATTCAACCTTTTGAGCCCTGATGGAACTTGTGGTCCCAGGGTGCACCACCACTGAATTGGGCACAGCTGCTGCATTGGGGAGGCGCTGACACCGCGATATAAAGCACCGCCTTGCCGCACGCAACGGGGGACGCCTGTAATGCTGTTTTGCTGCCCTGGGCTGCTGACGGGCAGTCTTTTGCTTTTCGAGGGAAACAAAGTGTCTACATTGTAAATAAACCAAATATACATAGCTTCATGTTGTTAAAAAACTAAAAAAACTAAGATATCTGTGTTTGTTGTAGGAAAAATGGCCAAATAAAATGCCGCAAAATTGCTGCTAAATTTCCATATTTGTACCGCTAAATTTCCATTTTTGTGCCGCTAAATTTGCTAATCCATGCCGCTATGTCCTGGGGTCTGCTTAATGAACCTTAACACAATGGGCGACTTGAACAAAGAAGGTTGATCCGGCAAGCAAATCAACCCCAACAAAGCTGATAAATAGCCCTTCACAGTAGCCACAGCAAATCCCTGCTGGGCTAGAGAGAGAGCAAACTGAAGGATGTTGGATAAGCAAGCCCTCAAAGGCTCTATAGACTACTCCCCACACCAAATTTGGACCACCTATAGGAATAGATAGACTTGGTGGAGTGTCGCCTGGCCAATAAAATAACATCCACTACGTCAGGCAGGAGAGAGAAAGAATTCAGGTTGCCCCATTCAATCTCCAGGCATGAAGGAGTAAGCTCTGGAGGTGGTGGTGCAGAACCTGTCCCTGCGACTGCGAGAGGATGTCTGCCCTGAGAGGGAGCGGAGGGTGCGACGAGAGGTGGAGTAGATCTGTGTACCACACCGTTCTTGGCCAATCCGGGGTGATCAATATGACTTGGGCCCGGTCTTGGCGAATCTTCCTCAGAACCCGAGGAATCAAGGGTATGAGAGGAAACGCATAGAGGAGTTGTGAGCCCCAACTCAACTGAAACGTGTCCCCCAAAACTTCCTGCATTGGATACTGGAGACTTCAGAATGAAGTGCAGTGAGCGTTCTGGTGAGTGGCAAACAGGACTACCTGAGGAGTTCCCAACGTCTGAAAGATGTGACTAACCACCTCCGGATGAAGCCTCCACTCGTGGTCTGCAGAGAACTGCTGACTGAGACTGTCTGCATGCATTGTTCAGAACTCCGACCACATGATTTGCCAACAGACAAATCTGGTGGTCCTGAACAGAGACGAAGAGCCTCTCTGCAGAGACAATGCAACCCCACTCCTCCCTGCTTGTTGACATACCACATCGCGGTATTGTTGTCTGTCAGGACTTGAACCGACTGACCGCGAAGGAAAGGGAGGAAGGCCTTGAGCCCTAAACGTATCGCCCGCAACTCTAGAAGGTTGATGTAAAGCAACCTTTGCTCTGGAGACCAAGACCCCTGATCTCCAGGTCCCCCAGATGAGCACCCCACCCTAGAGTGGATGCATCCGTTATCACTGTGGCCACCAATGGAGGAAGATGGAAGGGCTTTCTTTGAGACAGATGGCCCTCCACACCCCACCAAGACAGATCCATTGCAGTGTCTCTGGAGATCTTGATCCACTCCCTGAGATCCCCCTTGTGCTGAAACCACTGCCTGCGGAGGCACCACTGGAGCGCCCTCATATGCCAGCCTGCATGGTTGACCAGCAGAATGCAGGAAGCAAACAGACCAAGCAGATAAAGGACCTTCAGGACTGGAATGACCGCTCCAATGTAGAATAAAGGGATAATTTCCTGAATGTCAAGAATCCTTTGTGGAGGTGGGAATGCTCGACACACAGTAGTGTCCAGTACCGCCCCTATGAACAGGGTGCGCTGAGAGGACACCAGGTGAGACTTGGGCACGTTTATTGAGAATCCCAATCTGTACAACAGCTGAGTTGTCACCTGCAGATGATGAAGCACCTTCTCTGGCGACTCCGCTTTGAGCAGCCAGTCATCCAGATAGGGGAAAACCGGAATCCCCAATCTCCTGAGATGGACCGCCACCACTGCCATCACCTTGGTGAAGACTCGAGGTGCAGTAGTAAGTCCAAACGGGAGAACCGCAAACTAATAGTGTTTCGATCCCAACGTAAAACAGAGATACTTCCTGTGCAATTTCAGGATTGGGATATGAAAATACGCATCCTGCATTTCGAGGGACACCATCCAGTCCTCCTGTTGCAGTGCTTGAAGAACCTGTGCAAGGGTGAGCATCTTGAACTTCTCCTGCTTCAGAAAAATGTTCAAGATCCTGATATCCAGGATTGGACAAAGCCTGCCATCCTTCTTGGGTATCAGTAAATATCGGGAGTAGCATCCCTGACCCCTTTCCCGCTCTGGAACCACCTCTATCACACCTTTTTTTAATAATGTTAGGACTTCCTCCTGCAGGAGAAGAAGGTGGTCCTCCGAGCATGCTCCTTGGCAAGGAGGGTAATTTGGAGAGAATTCCCGAAAGGGAAGAGCATACCCATTTTCCACAAGATTTAGAACACAAAGGTCCGCAGTGACTGATTCCCAATTTTGCAGAAAATGGGTAAGCCGTCCCTCCACAGGACCCACATGATCCAGAATGGTGGATCTAGGGCTTCTGTGCTGTGGCAAGAGGGGGGAGGTAGAGGAGGAGAAGGGCTGACGACCTCTAGGACGACTGCTGTTCCTGCCTCTATACGATTTATACAGAGTATGTTGCTGCTGCTGCTGCTGAGGCTGCCTGTAGGTTTAAAAGGACGACCTTCCAAAACCTCTGCATCTTCTATAACGGGAACCTCTAGGCTGCGCCTGCAGGCCCAGAGAGTTAGCAGTGGCTTTGCTGTCTTTGAACCTCTCTAAGGCTGCATCTGCTTTTTTACTAAACAGCCCAGAACCATCAAAAGGGAGGTCAAGAAGTGTTGCCTGCACGTCCGGAGAGAACTCCGATGACTTGAGCCAATCACCTCTCCTCGTGGAAACCGAAGATCCCATAATCCTAGCAACAGAGTCCGCAGTGTCCAGACCACTCTGTATAACCTGGCGTGCAGCAGCTTGAGTGTCTGCCAAGACTTCGTTAAAATTCCGTCTGTCTTCTTCAGACACTTTAGGAGCAAGCTGTTTTGCAGAGGCCATGAGAGCATATATATAACGTCCCAAAAGACAGGTGGCATTTGTGTACTTCAAAGCCATACTTGCTGAAGAAAAGACCTTTTTAGCCGATTGATCAAGCCTCTTAGAATCTCTGTCCCCAGGGACTTGAGGAAAAGCCCCAGATGATTTCTAAAAACAAGCAGCTTGAACCACCAGGCTCTCAGGAGATGGATGAGATGTAAGGAAGCCCGGGTCTCCTGGAGCCGCCCTGTACCTTCTAGCGACAGATTTTGATACTGCCGGAGCTGAAAAGGGCTTACACCAAACTTCCATAAGTGGCTCAGTGATAGCATAATTAAAAGGCAATAATGGCTCTATCACAGTGGAGGGAGAATGTAGAACCTCAGTCAAAATATTAGACTTGAACTCAGTTGTTGGAAGCTGTAGATCTAAAAGCTCCGCCGCCTTCCTAATAACTGTGTGGTAAGGAGCTACATCCTTAGAAGGAACATCTGAAGGAGGAGAAAGCTCCCACTCTTGGAACATATCTAAGCCACATTCCTCCTTCAACCCCTCAAATAAGTCTTCTGACTCCTACAGCTCACCTTCCTCCATTTCTTCCTCTGCTCGATAATGTTGCTCTTTTAAAACTCTCTGAGCCTCTTGCCTCGACTTCATCCTCAGAACCGACGTCGGCAGCGCCAGACACAACTCCGACAGATCCGGAGCCGGCGTCAAACACGGATTCGGAGGCCCAGTCTGAGTCCTGCGAGGTCAAGCTGACGGCGCCGGAGATGAAGGATACGGCGTCGATGTCCTCGGCGCCGGGAAATGCCAGGACAGAGCCGCTGGAAGAAACGGCATAAAGGGAGTCTGAGCATAAGCCTCAGGAACTCCCAGGTTAAAGTCCATAGGACCCAAGGGACCCGAAGGCGCTCCAGAGGGGTACATAGCTATAGCTCTAGCAAATACTCCATACATTGCATTTAAGTAATGTGATGGATCTTGACCCGGGCCAGGGAAAGGTGGGTAAGCCCCCGGTACAGACTCAGGCTGAGGCAATACTGGACTTGGGCCAACCAGTGCTGACAGTGGAGCCAATGGAGTCGAAGACTCATAAGGTACTGGAGCCTCTTCCACCGGAGCCGGAGACTGAGCCGGCGTCGGAGAGTGTGCTGGCAAAGCCTAATGAGCATGAGTACTCTGATTCGAGCCTGAAGGGGATGGAGAAACAAAGTCCTCACGATGTCGAGGAGCTGGCGAAGTCGACTTAGGAGCCGCATCATTGCCTGGACGGCGTCAAGAGCCATGCCTTTTCTTCTTCTTGTGCTTCTTTGACTTAGAAATATGTCCCGACGTCGACTTTGATCTCGACCTGGACCTGGACCTGGACCTTGATCTTGATCTTCTTCGACCTCTCTTCTCCTTTCTCATCTTCGCCATGAAGAGTTTAGCTTATCTCTCCTTCAAGGCTTTAGGGTTCATCTTGCGACAACAAGAGCAACCCTCGACATCATGGTCCGACGACAGGCAGCAGACACAGTCCTGGGGGTCCGTGATGGAAATATGTCCCCACATTCTCTACAGGGCTTGAAACCCGACTTCCTCGAAGACATACTCAAAAAAGAAAACAAGGTAAGCAAGCCGGAACACAATGTAACAAGAACAACACACGGAGAGTCCCAGAAAACCGTTAGCGTCGATGGCGCGGAAAAAAGGGAACTGACACCATCACGCCAATGAGGCTCTCTTATGGCTCCGGTGACGTCAGCGGAGCCACGAGCGGAGCCATGCTATTGTGACGTCGTCCTCGTCGGCATGGAGAGCTACAAAAAATTTACGAATGCTGCTGGCGCAGGGGATATTCACAAGGTGAGGAATCGACTGGCAGATGTATCCATCATAAATATTGAATACCAATACACACAATTGAAATAACACAAATATTGAAAAAATAATCGTCAAAATATTTATCGACTGCAAAAATATCAACTACAAAAAAATAGTACACAAAAATATCGAAAAAATAAAAACAATGCAACAAAAGGATCGATATACATAATATCGACAACACAAACATCACTAAAATACATATTTGCTCAACATAAAATTAATATTTAAACATTAAAAGAAAATATTTTCAACACATAATTCAAATATTAAAACACACATAAAAAAATAATTACACAAATACAAAAAATAAAATACAAACCAATAAACTTCAAAAATTAAATGCAAATACAGACACACATACTACAACATAAAAAAATCCCCACTATCAAACATAAACAAACATATAACATATTTAAAAATAATATATCATTTATTAACACATATTTTAATCATATTACTATAGAAAATAAAATGACACATTAAATAACTATAAATAAAATTAAACAAATTAAAATATAACTACCAGAAAATTCAAACAGACGCTATCCCAACCAATAAATGTAACCTACAACTACAAAAACCAATAGAAAACTAACTAGTTAAATGAACCCTATAAAAACAATCAATTAATTACGCCAAAAATTACAGTGAAACGGACAAACATTGCAGAAGGACGAAACTATACCAAACAGACAAAACAACAAAAAAGATCTACATATACAACTAAACATAAAAGCTCTCGTAAAAGGTAAGACCAAACTTTTAAAATAAATAACATTAATTAAAAAATAATTAAACATACAAATCTACTATACTAAACTATTATTTATTTTTCTTTATATTTTCGTAACTAATCTTGACCGAAAGTGTACCAAGAAATTTCCAAAACACCATTTCTTCCCAAAAGAAAGAACAAAATCAACATTAACAAAATACATAAAACAAAGTAAGTAAAAGTTTAAAACTTACCTTATTAGACCTAAAAACAATACTGACAAACAAAATATAACTAACAAACAAGTTTCTTACCTTCGGTAACGATACATATGTTAGTTATAGATTCCTTACTTTAGAATTACCCCCAGGCGTCAGACTGGATCTGGAAAGTTTTTCATCAGCAGTACCCCTGCGCGTTGGAAGGTGGCGTTGGTCGATTCCACATCCGTCGTTGGAGTTGTGGTTGCCAGGATGACATCAAGGAAGCTACATAGATGCCATTCACACCAGAAAGCCCTGGAGAACAGAACGGCCAAAGATGCCGTCTCTCCGGCTTGGCTGTCCAGGAGGTAGTAGCTCGTAAACGTGTGCAGTGAGGCCCACGTAGCTGCCTGACTGATGTCATTTCGGGGGACTCCTCATCCCAAAGCAGTAGTAGGTGCCCTCACCCTGGTGGAATGGGAGTGCAGCTCCACTGTAGGCTCCATCTTAACCAAAGAATAGAATGCTTTGATGCACAGAACGACCCACCTGGAACTTTCTTAGCGCCCTCGTAACAAACGAAGAGCTGGTCATCTTCCCGAAATTGTTTGGTGCGATCCAAGTGGAAGGAAAGTGCATGTTTTGGATCCAGACGGTGTAGCCTCTCTTTCTCTTTCGAAGGATGCGGAGGCGGAAAGAAGGTGGGCAAAGTGATGGTTTGGCCAATGTGGAAAGAAGTAAGCACTTTGTGAAGAAATAAAGGTCCTGTTCTTTTGGATGACTTTGTCCGGATGGACAGCCAGAAAGGGAGGCTTGGAAGACAGAGCTTGGAGCTCACTCACCCTGCGCGCAGAGGTGATGGCCACCAGAAAAGCAGTTTTT
This sequence comes from Lissotriton helveticus, assembly GCF_964261635.1. Classification (NCBI taxonomy): domain Eukaryota; kingdom Metazoa; phylum Chordata; class Amphibia; order Caudata; family Salamandridae; genus Lissotriton; species Lissotriton helveticus. The sequence continues at coordinate 370,926,628 of NC_136059.1, forward strand.
AAAGTGAAGAATCTGAGAGGGCAGTTACGCAGTGGCTCAAAGGGATTGCACATAAGATATGTCAGAACCAAGTTCAAGTCCCACTGGGGCATTACGAAGGGAACAGAGGCAGAGGGCCTCTTGACATAGGGTCCACGACCCCACCCGCCCTGTTTTTTGCAGTACCATATGGTGGTGGTGATGTCTTTAAACACCTGCACTACTCTTCCCAGGACAGAGGGAAGGAGTGCTTTGAGCGCAAGACCAATCACCCGAAGCTCCAGAAGGTTGATGTATAGCCCAGACTCCACCGGAGGCCAGATGCTCTGATCTCCGCTTCTCCCATAGGGATGCATCTGTCACCACTGTGTGTTCTGGTTGGGGAAGGGAAAGGGATCTGCTGTCGACCCAATCCTGGTTTGTTAGCAACCACTGCAATTTTCATCCAGTGCCCTCCGAGATCTGGACACAATCAGACAGATTCCCCTGATGCTGCGAACACTGGAACTTCAGGTCCCACTCTGGAGGCTTCATACATCACCTGGCATGATCGACCAGCAGGATACAGGAAGCTGTGAGGCCCAGCAGCTTCAGGATCATCCTGACCAAAACATGGGATAGAGGCTGAAAGATCGGAATCATAGCCCGAATATCCTGGACTCGCTGTTTGGAAGGATAAACCCGAAACTGCGTCGCGTCGTGTCCAGAACCGCTCCGATGAAGAGGAGCTTCTGAGAGGGGGCCAGGTGTGACACTTCAGCACGTTGATGGAGAACCCTAGTGAATGCTGGAGGTCAGCCATAGTCTGGAGGTGGGAGATGACAGCCTGGGGTGACCCGCCTTCAACTGCCAGTCGTCGAGATAGGGGAAGACTGGAACCCTTGATCTGCGCATATGAGCTGCGACTACCGCCATCACTTCCATGAACACCCGAGGGGCACTGGTAAGGCCAAAGGCGAGCAAGGTAAACTGAAAGTGCTCTTGGGCTACCGTGAACCGCAGGTAACGCCGGTGGGCCAGCATGACGGGGATGTGAAAGTAAGCGTCCTGCAAATCCAACGCTACCATCCAGTATCCAGGGATGGGGGCAGATAAGATCTGAGCGAGCATCAACATCTTGAACTTCTACTTCCGGAGGATGCGGTGACGCTTCTGATATCCAAGATAGGACGCCGGCCTTTGTCCTTCTTGGGCACCAGAAAGTAGTGGGAATAGCAACCTACTTCTGGGACAGGAACGCGCTCGATGGCACCCTTGGCCAAGAATGGCAAAACTTCCTGGTGGAGAAGGGCCAGGTGATCCTCCAACATGCGATGGTACTGCGGTGGAATGGAGGGAGGGGTAGTCTTAAACACCTGTGGCTCCCACGCCCTGGCCGTGCTGGGGCTGAACAGCCTGTGCTGGCCTGCGGCTCTGGGTGGGATGTAGTGGGGCACCCCTTCCATAGCCACGAAAGGGGCGAAAGGCAGGCTGGTGGAGAGGTCCAAGGACCTGTTAAAGCGCTCTAGCACGCTGTCTGCCTTGTCGCGGAAAAGGCAATGGCCATCAAAGGGCATGTCCATGAGGGTTGATTGGACATTCCCGGAAAAACCTGTCAAGAGCAACAAGGTGTAGCATTGAAGGGCTACTGACATGGAAATCATCCTGCCAAGTGTGTCGGCGGTATCCAGCCCACAGCGGATGGTAAACTTTGCTGCGTCTCTCTCCTCGGCAACTGCACAGGGCGTTTAGCCAGGGCCTCCTCCGGGCACTGAGGCAGCACCTGTGCCACCTTATCCCACACAAAGTGGGAATACCGGCCCAACAGGCATGCAGTGTTTACCGACCGCAGTCCCAAGATGGAGGAAAAAAACATCTTCTTCCCAATGTAGTGTAGTTCCTATTTCCCTAATAGGCTCTGTGCATTGGAATAATATACACTATAGGTTTGGCATAGGACTGAGGTCAGTATGCCCTTATCAAGTATATTAAAATTAATTACTTTGTGTGCCAGCTAACTCAGAGGCCACTAGAAACTCCTTGTAAACAAGAAGGGAGTAGTTTCTGGAAACCGCATAAACATGACAACTTTGTTTCCCTTTAGAATCGGAACACTCTCAGAATCGTGGAAACAATAGATAACAGTTTCACTCAGCTAATTGTGCATGCTTAGTTTCTTCAGAGTTACACAGAAAGAATAGATGGGCGTTTCAATAAAAAGGATTTATTTCTCGTGTAAGGAATATGAGCTGTTTCAATCAATAGACAGTATGCGAGATATATTATGTACAGCGTAAGCAGTAGAAAGAAATAATACTGCGCTAGCATTATCTTTTAGCTATGACACATATATTCAAATACACAAATAACATATGCTAAAAACGTGAGTACTCATAAGATGCGTTCTCTGACTAGTTCTACCCCAGTGTACCTACCTGTAGGACAAGGTAAGAAGTAGGTGCTGTATTCTATAGTATGGTACGCTATTGTTTAGTTATGCTAAGTTTGTATGCCAAGAGTCCCTCTAGGTTCTAGTCAGCGCCACACCTTGAGAATGAGAGAGGTTGGAATCTCTTTCTGGGTCTAGAACTCTAACACCCCGCAAAGGGAGTCAGAACACTGGAAGCTGGATTCTCTGCGAGCAGGGATGACAGCGTCTTGTCATTGCGTCAGGCCGGGACACAGGCTCCTCGAAAGTCGGGGTCTCCTCCTTACTTGCCGTACTTGCCATAGCAAGGGAAGGTATATTTATACCTGGTAGGTGGCTAGGGATGTTAGCATTGACGTAAAGGCGGGAAGAAAGATGTCAGGATTGAACCCTTAGGGAATAGCGGTTCATCTATACTAATATAATAAAGAGAGAGCCCAAACCTTTGAGACGGGTAATCTCAGGAACCACAGCACCAATAACAACACCCAATAAAGCGTTGGAAAGGGCAGTTTCAGCAGAAGGACATAGGCTATGCAGACGCCCACCATATACATTTAAAAGGTAAAAGAACCGTGACAGCAAAGTAGTCCCTTGTGGGCGTGTCTGCGTTGTGCTGTGGGCGTGTGCTGGGGGCGTGACAAATACTGGGGGCGTGTGGTACGTTCCGCCCTTCATGCCATGTCTCATATTGTGTGCTAATCCCACCCTGCTCCCTTTCAATACCCCTGCACCCCATAATCATAACCCACCCTTACTCCTTAAAATACCCCAACACCCTTAAACACTAACCCATCTTAACCCTATAAATATATCCTGTACCCCAAAACCCAAACCTATCCCTAAACCCTAAAAATACCCCTGTACCCCAAAACCCAAACCTAGCCCTGAACCCTATAAATAACCCTGTACCTCAAAACCCAAACCTACCCCTGAACCCTAAAAATACCCCTGTACCCCAAAACCCAAACCTAGCCCTGAACCCTAAAAATACCACTGTACCCCCAAACCACCACTGAACCCTAAAATACCCCTGTACCCCATAACCCAAACCTAGCCCTGAACCCTTAAAATACCCCTGTACCCAAAACCCAAACCTACCCCTGAACCCTAAAAATACCCCTGTACCCCAAAACCCAAACCTACCCCTGAACCCTAAAATACCCCTGTACCCCAAAACCCAAACCAGCCCTGAACCCTTAAAATAGCCCTGTACCCCAAAACCCAAACCTACCCCAGAACCCTAAAAATACCCTATACCCCAAAACCCAAACCTAGCCCTGAACCCTAAACCCTAAAAATACCCCTGTACCCCAAAACCCATACCTATCCCTAAACCCTAAAACTACCCCTGTACCCCATAACCCAAAACTACATCTGAACCCTTAAAAATACCCAAACACCCCAAAACATATACCTCAGTACCCCAAAACATATACCCCTATACCCATACTTACCTTATCCAAACATTAAAAAAAACATGCTTTTACCATTCATGCATTTACAACTAATTTCGTTGTAAATGTATGCATGGTAAAAGCATATAAAATGTAATGCCATGCGTTATAATGGCATTGCGGAGTCATGGTACTTTCGTAATGAAAGTATGCAGAGTGATGGTATGTGGAAAGAAAGTTTGTGAATAATCGGTGTTTATCCTCCCCCGGTAAGTACATTGGTGGCACGGCCGCCCACATATCCAGCAACATACTCATATTTTTTCACCACCCATTTGAAAAATGCACAGGACTCTCTCATTGATGGCCAGCACCGACATACACTTTTAGACACAACTCCCGCCACAAGTTCTAGAATTGCGAACTTTAGAGCTGGGGAGCTACGTTCGAACCTCAGCATCAGCTCAACATCCTGTGATTCCAGGCAAATCGCTTTGTGTCCCCGTGCCTACTACAAATGAATGTGTTCTTCTGTAATGTAAATTGTGCTCATGCCATGTTGTCAAGTTAGCGCTATATAATATTGCAAGGAAAAATAAAGTAGGGAAACTCGAGTTCACACTACTGAACGCGCACTCTTAAGTGCATCAGCAGTGCACTGTGAATCGAAGCGTTTCACAGGCCTGTCACAGATAAGAAACGCTATTAGAACGAAATCCTACAAAAAAATATACTACTGGCCAGCAGCAATTCATACCCAGACAACGTCGGGACGGGCTGCTAGTGCATAATAAATGATTTCTTGGAGAAATCAACAATCCTGGGCTAGGGAAACTCCCAACAGCTTAAGGGTCTGGTTTCTAAGAACTGTTGTGACGTTGGGGTGGACGGGTGTAGGTGACCATGCTTGTACTTGGATAGCATTGTTAGTGCCTAAATAAGGAATCGGATCTTATGCCTACATAAGGGCAATGCGAATTGTGCCTATATAAGGACATGTATCGGGAAAACCTATATATGGACACCTAAAGTGGAATACAACACCCACTCCATTTTCAAATGAACGATTGCACTGAATGCTGAACATAATATGCTAAACATTTAACTGAGTACCACATGTTGCAAAAAAATTTATAAAAGCATACTAAAAGAAGTTTGAACAACTTTTGCTAAACATGTAATGCAAAGGTACTGTACATTTTAAAGCAGTTTTGCATTCTAAGCATATATCGGAAATAAATGCAATATGCAATATGAATGAATAGAAATATATACATATGACGAAATGGTTGACAATTATTCAAGAACCAAAGCCATTTCATAACATGGTACTAAATGAAATAGTTGTAAATAAGGTGACAATGTGTCCCTGGAAGTATTCAAAGAAGTCCGTTCTATATGAATAGCTCTACTGTAAGCAGATTGCATTGCCATGAATTATCACATTTAGAAAAAAAAGAGTCAATTTTAGGAACTGTTCCAAGTTTTGAAAAAATGGAGGCCAAATTCATAGCTTCCCTGGTACACTGTGAGCCCGAATCAAAGTCAGTGTAAGGGTCTGGTGAAAACATGAAATCATCTACTCCTGTAGACAAAAGATCGTCTACCAATGTCGGTGACAGTTGGAATGCCTCATTTAGAAGATTAACCGCACAGAGATGTGAAGCATCGCCTTCAGCATGGGATGCCGCAGCAATGTTGGTGTCTGTTGTTACCAGTGTGCCTTGTGATCCATCTCGTACCTCAGCAGCAGCAGGAAGCGTCTGTGAGATCTCAACGAATGCCGTCATCAGGATTGGTAGCCTCCGGGGACAACACAGAGCATGGGCCGTTATCGGGTCGAGCAGAGTATCGATATGCGTTGGCATGACTGATGGGAAAGACAGATGTCTAGCATGCATTCTTCACCACAAAGCAGGTAGGGTAGAACAGGTGGGATGCAATCTTGTCAGATTGGTCGAAATGACAGAAACCATGTTGTATTAAGTTCCCGTAGACAAGGTATGCTCAAAAGTTGCACTATGCGCTCACAGCACTTCTGTTCTAGGAGACCTTTCTCCAAGTTGCTGGGAGTGTTGCAGGTAGATAGGCTTGCCATAGCGTAGTAGTAGGAATAAAAATAGGATTCCTGCAATGAGTGCTATAATTAAAGGCAGACTACCAAACACCGAATGCACGAAGTTTGAAATGATTCCGAGGACCGCCTTAAAAGGTATTAACAGCCCTGAACATATGGTCTTAAATACATGTACAATTCTGCTCGTATCAGACATGTTTAAGATACGTCCCATCATTTCTACGAAATGTATAGGGCAGTTTGTACTTATTAAAGCCTGTATCTCAGTCAAAATCCTTGCAATTTGAAGATCATAGGTTTCTTTGGCCGAGGTGGAAGGCACGGTTTGTTTTAAAAGCATGGCTTTCATTCTGCTTAAAGTATCAAAACGTATAAAAGAAACATTCAATGAAGGCCACAGAGGCGACTCCCTGACGGTGTCTATTTAGGGGAACAATACTTGCATACAGCAAGTAACCCTGGAGCTAACCGTTACCAGATATGGGATTCCTGGCAGCATGCCACAGCAAGTCTGATCATTCAACATGAGGTAACTCCCATTCGAAAGTTGGCCAAACGTTGGATTAATCACAGCAGCTGGTGTACACTGCAGGTGCCAGGACAGGTTTGCCACAGAACCGTTACAAGCCCTGTGTAAACTAATATCCCAACAAATGAGTGACCTGCTCAGTGCATTTTCACAGTGTGTACCGCTTAGAAACCCTTCATGACCCCCACTCCAACATCTGTATTCGTAATGTAAATCCCAGGATGTCTTAATGTATTCTTTACCCAACCTTTCATATTTGCCTGCTTGCATTTGTTTGAGGCAATACTGAAAATGAAAAGTAGTGACAGGCAGTTATTTTGCCATGTATTAGCCATTCTGTAGCTGCTTTTTCTGCTACCGTAAATGGTAATTTTTCAGTTTTTCAATGCTCAGCACTGTATACTTTGCTCCCCTTTGTGCCAGTTCGATCTGTTTATCAGTGCGATTGTATTCTGTAAACAGAGACGTGTTGATGAAACGCCAAGGCACATAGCCTGCATGCAATGATTGCAGCTTCCAGCCTAATAACATAATAGAAAGTAACTGAGATTGGCCTTGTTGTAAAATGGCTAAATCTTGTTCCAGTATGTCAATAGCAGAGGAAACAATGTTGCCCAGTGAATATATCCTGGATGACAAAGTTGTTAAACCATTGTCGACCACAGTGAGAGATTTCTCTAAGTTAATACGATCAAGTTCACGTATTCCTTCTGCAGCCTCTACCTGTGAAACCTTCCATACTTCATTTTAAGCAGCATAGATGCCGGCATATATGAAATGTTTTTGACGCGGTTTTCTTGGTCCTAGCAAGAAGTCCCTATGGTCTGCGCCTTCTTTAACCCCTTTGCTGCGGTGGTAATTTCCCCACGGTGGAGGGGGGCAGGGGGGTGAGCAGGGCACCGCAAAGCTCTCAGCGAGCTGGGCTCGTCACAACCCCGCCCACTGATTAATTATCCCACGCAGGCGGGGAATTAATCGCACGTGGGCGTCGCGCTGCTGTTATGACGAGCTCAGCTCATCATGAGCACTGCTCCACTGTGACTAGTGATGAGCTGGGCTCGTCAATAGCGTTGAATCGGTTAAGTAAAGATAAGTGTTGTTTCATATCCTCAAGTGTATTTTTGTGTAACCATTCGAGACACTATTTTCCTACACTGTATGTTGTTACTACCCCTAGATGCTGTTGTTAAACATAACGTGGGTCTGGCCTATTGATAGTAAAGCCCTGTATTCTATTCAGGAATCTTTCTTGACAGATGTTTGTGTCTGTTGGCCAGAGCAACCAGTCTTCCCAATCAGGATCTTATCTATTGTTTTGTAGCATTGTGTCTACTGTGACCGCTCCCTCTGTAGTGCTATTACTCTCAGGTGTTGGTACAGAAGGTGTGTTCATGTCTTTGATCTTGGCTAATCCAGGGCAAGATGTTTGTTGCACAGTGTCATTCAAAAACATTATATGCTGTGGGATGATACAGGCTCTAAACAAAGCTTCTATCCCTGGCACTTGCCATTCTTTTGAACCCTAGACAGTTTTTGTGTTGATTGTGTCTTTCCAAAAGTCATCCCCTTGCCTAGACAGTTGGGCAATAAAGGCAGCAGAATAAATCTGTTTTGTATTAGTTAACATATTTTTCTGTCCTGTTTTGTTTAAATTCTTATAGTAAAAGTTCTCTGGATCAGATGTATTGTACCCTGAAAAATATGGAAACTTATTTGCAAATGTTTTTGAACTACCATTTGGTGGTGTAGGACAATGTTCCCATTGGTTAAACATAAACACATTTCTAGGTGTTGCAGATTTATTCAAAAAATGTTGACCATATTGGTTATAACAAAAAGCTGTTTGTAGTCTGATGAACCCTCTAAGTTTTCATTGTTAGAGAACGCAGCGACCTTTCTAGATCAGATATCATGTCAATAACAGTCTCAATGTCCTAATCATCTGAATAGGTACTAGAGGTAATAAAGTCACTTAATGAAATCTATATAAATAAAAATGTAAATGTTAGTTTGTTCAAAATCGCAAATCTCCAAAAGTTCTTCACCGATTGCTTTGAAATTTTGACACAACTTTGGATTCGAATACGGGCGTGTTTTTATATACACAACTTTGGATTCCAATACACGTGTGTTGAATACGCGCGTGTTTTTAATCGAAAGCCTGAACAGACACATAAAAATGTCAATTTTTGTTTGATCAAAATCTTAAATCTACTAAAGTTCTTCACCGATTGATTTGAAATTTTGACACAACGTTGGATTCGATAAAGTGTGTGTTTATATATACATAACGTGGGATTCGAATACGCGCGTGTCCAATGTGCGCGTGTTTTTAATAGAAAGGCCGAACAGACCCTATCGATTTGGTTGCTGCGCAACAACTACAAGGGACGCACAGAGACAACAGTCTACATATAGTAGGATGGACAGTTGGTGTCAGGATAGCAGACCGGGAAGTGGGTGGAGGGAGGGGGGAGGAGTTGGTTCACTTTGCAACATTAAGAAAGGACGCATAGAGACAATAGTCTACATATATTAGGATGGACAGTTGGTTATAGGACGACAGACCGGGAAGTGGGTGGAGGGAGGGGGGAGGAGTTGGTTCACTTTGCAACATTAGCGCGTGTTTATATATACACAACGTTGGATTCGAATACGAGTGTGTCCAACACGCGGGTGTTTTTAATCGAAAGGCCGAACAGACCCTATCGATTTGGTTGCTGCGCAACAACTACAAGGGACGCATAGAGACAATAGTCTACATATATTAGGATGGACAGTTGGTGTCAGGATGGCAGACCAGGAAGTGGGTGGAGGGAGGGGGAGGAGTTGGTCCACTTTGTAACATTAAGAAAGGACGCATAGAGACAATAGTCAACATGTATTGGTATGGACAGTTGGTGTCAGGATGGCAGACCGGGAAGTGGGTGGAGGGAGCGGGAAGGAGTTGGTTCACTTTGCAACATTAGTGCGTGTTTATATATACACATTGGATTCGAATATGCGCGTGTACAATACGCACGTGTTTTAAATCGAAAGGGCTAACGGGTCTATTGATTTGCTTGCTGCACAACAACTACAAGGGACGCATACAGACAATAGTCACAAAAACATATTGTGTACTCACAACCATTGAGAAATTAAGCATATTAGAAACGTGCGCTTACTCTTTTCTTTCTCTTCCATTTAACCAGACTGAGCCACAGCAACGCGTGGCAGGGTACAGCTAGTTTTAAATAAATGTGGAATCTTCAAAAGTTCAGGCCGAATATATCATAATCAGTTTTGGCCCAAACTACACCGTCTTGTATGGGAACGGCTGTGATGTTCACTGCTGACAAGTCTCTTGCTTCAGGATGGGATGATTTGTGCGGTTTTAAAAGTAAGTTCACATTTTTACTTTCACTGTCCAATAGAATGTATCTGCCATTCACAAGCATGCTAATAGTCATTACTAAAGCTAACCAAATCAGAAAGAAAAATATTCCAGAAATAATCCATAGTTCAATCCATGGTGAAACCAGATCAGTCTTTTTCAGAAAATGAAAAAAATCTTGTGCTCGTTCTTTGAAAGTTTTTTGGGCTGGCGTAGTTTCAGGCTCACTAGGGTCCATAGAAAACATATCAAAGTTAATGAAGTAGCCAGAAGCGGTTTGGTCAATTGTTGGAATTGCATCAGGATTTGTTGAAATTGCTGGAACCAGTTGATCACATGTTACATTGGTGTAGACAGGTATATCTGGACGAACTGTTACTTGAGTTTCAAGAGGGATGAATTCCATAGCATTGTTGCTTAGTCCTTCATCTGTTGCTGTTGAATTCTCGATGGTGAAGAGTCTTTGTCTGAACCTCTTGGATAGAAGCGAGAAGAGTGCGTTTGCTACTAGGTCGGAGTCCACAAGGCCTACTATTTAGTACTGGCCACATAGTGTGGTTTGATGAGGTCGATTGACACAAATCTTTTCTCCTTTTTTCCAGCAAGGGGCGGAAGAAGCACTGTTCTTGTTCCGTGGATGGCTAGGACAGGTACTGGTTATCTGTAAGAAAGCCCAAATTCCTTCTTCGCCCCAATTTTCTCTCTGACTAGATCTTCAAGTTTTGGGATCCAGACAGGCCTTGCTGGGATGGCTGGTTTTTCCCCAGTGGTGGTTGGCTTCAGGAACACGTTGCTTTGTTTCGATCTTAGTTCATTTAGATCCTCTAAAACAGCCAAATGATCTTTGATATCAAAGGGTTTATTTTCCACCACTGTGCCTTTACATTCGAGATCAGGAACCCACATTCTTGTCCCAAATAGGACCTCATATGGAGTGACCCCCCTACAGAACTTCTTGGCAAATTATTTAATGAGCGTTGGACCCTATATAGATGTTCGACCCACCCATTACCCGAACCTAATACTCTAATACTAATACTAATAGCTGTTATAGACTGCTTTATGTCTTGGTGTTTCCTTTCCACAACAGAATTTCCCTCAGGATGAAACAGAGAGGAGTATCGCAATGCTACGCCCAGACTGGCCATGGCTTCTTTGTAAGCCTGAGAGCTAAACGCAGGGCCCTGGTCAGAATGTAGTGTGCAAATTGTGTATGTGCCGATAAAGACTCACAAATCTTTTATAACCGTTCGAGCGTCAAGCAAGCGCTGAGGTGACATCCATTGGAACCTTGAGCACGAATCCACTGTAGGCGAGTAGGATCTGCTTATTATGGTTACCCCCCACTTTTTGCTGGTGTTTCACTGTTTTTCGACTTTAGTCTGGCTGGGGCCCTGCTAACCAGGACCCCAGCCTAGCTGCTTCCTCTACAAATTGATTGCATGTACAATAGGTACACTCCAGATTGGTTACTGGGTTACCCTTGTGAGTTCCTAGTATATGGTACCTTAGGTACTAAGGACATAGGTACCACAGAGGCCTACCAGAGGTTGAAGCATGTATTATGCCCCGCCTGGGAAGCCTTCCAAAATGGCACCATAGGACTGCTACTGCAGCCTGGGTAAGGTGGTGCATGCACCCCTTACTGGGATATAGGTTACCTATATCCTCCTTAAATCACTGACACATATAAGCCTATCAGTCACTCCTATGGCAGGCCTTATCAATCCTGAAGGCACAGTGCTTGGTTTTGTGTGAGAGGGTGACCATGCACGAGCAGAGCCCCTCTGCAGCTTTCAGAGCCTATTCTCTGAGGCTGTTCTGTGATGCAGCCAAACCATATACTCTTAAGTGCATTATAACCTCGCGGTTAATACTACCTTTGGAATGGCTGTATGGAAACATGTTGTGTTTGGTGTCAAACACTTTGGAATCCTACCCCCGCCAATCTTGGCGGCGGGGGTAGAATTCCACCCTTGTAGAGAGAGAGACATGTACACACTGACCTAACTGGTAATAGTTTAAAAGAACCCTAGCATCACAAAATGGTTGCTGCAGCCACAGACACAAGTCTGACCTCCTGCTGCTGGATGAAACTCCGGCAGGGGAGGCCTGGACAGTAGGTTTCCTGTCACAGGGAGGTGTAACCACCTCCAATACAGGCTTTAGAGTATTGGGGCTGGGTGGGGGCACTCAGAGAGTGCTTTTCAGACAGTGCTGGGGGCACATTTGGAGTCCCTGTGCATACCCCAGTTCAAACCGGTTGCAGGGGTGCTCAGCCCCTGCTCTGGCGCGAAACTGGACAAAGGAAATGGGTGTAGCCACCCCTGTTTCCAAACCCTCCCATAGGTGGGTCCCCAGAGTCTGTCCAACCCCCTTTCTCAGTATAAGTAAGGGAACCCTGGCAACAGGACTTTAAATTACACCTGGAGGAAACTCTGATACTGAATCCTGGACCTTCGACGCTCTACTCAAGACTAGAGGACGGAAGAATCACCCTTGGGGTCAAGAAGTGACTCCCCTGTTCAAACAGGCACCAACGAAGCATCTTGCCAGTCTGCATTCTCAAAGCTCCCGCCGGACTCCAAAGTATTTGCGACTCAGGACACAGACTTCCAGACTTCTCAGAGGCCGACACGAGATCCCAGCAAAGCTGAGACCTGCAGCCCTCATGAGTGACCGAACTCCTGGACACCGTGCACATTTGCTAGTGCATCGACTTCCCGAGCTTTCCCAAAGTTGTACATTGGGCTACTCGTAGTCCAAGCCCCAAGCACCCTCTGCACCAAAGATTGTGGGCCTACACTCCACGAGTGTTCCGTGAGCCCGCTTCAAGCATTTCTGCTCGAGCCCCTTCACGATCCCTGGTCCGTCAACTGGTGGGTCCCCTTGAAGGTAACTCTACTTTTCCGTGGGCTTCCCTGGTTGCTCCAGGCGTGCCCCGACTCCCCACAAAAGGGTGAGTCCCTCAGACCTTGCTGGTCTGCACCGAAACCAATCTCTGCTTTCTGCGTGAGTTGCTGTTGCCAAGGCTCGTTGGGTCCAATCCGGGCACCGACACCACAGCACTCAACTTCCTTCATGGGACAGCTCGAATCCCTAGTCAACACCTCCTGGTTCTCGTGGCTGAAGAGTCCAGCTTCACCTTCTTCACCTGCAAGCACCCGACATCAGTGGGCATCCGCTCATCGCCTTCCTGGTCACTGGCTAGTGACCCAGACTCTGTCCCCTCTGCTTTCAGGTTCTTCTCGTCTTCGATCCAGGCTTGGATCACTCCGAACACTTTCCACTTGGTCGCCAGCAGCACTTTTGCAGCAGTTCGCCATTGAAATCAACGACGAAACCTGACATCAAAAGACACCTGTGCACCCGGCTTCCCTGGGTGAGGTAACTCGAGTACTCCGGTGCTCACGTGGGTGTTGACTCTAGAACCTCCTAGTTCTAAAGGGGTTTGCTCCAAGTCCTCTTCTAAGTGTCCTTTTTCCTTAAAATTCCAACCACGACTTTCCCCATAGAAGTCAATGGTGATTCGCGGCTTTGTTTAGACACTGCACGCGTCCCGCATGGGTCCCCTGTGTCACTACCTAGGGTGGTTCCTGGTGTCCTCAGCGGTTCTGAAGGCTCTAGGCCTTGTATCTATACAAGTCGTGGTTCTTATACCACTTTCTTAATATATGGTTTGGTACTCCCCTAGGGCTCAACGTATATTGTACTAATATACTGTGTGCTATTAAGTTTATCGAATGTACTTTTGCCACTATAGAGACTAGTGGGATGTGTTTAGAATACATACATATATTTTATAAATATACCTGGTGTTGTTCTCCTTTGATTTGATCATTCACGAGATTATAGACTGGTAAAACAAGCTGATTTACATTCCTCCAAGACTTAGACTGAATACTGCTCTCCACAGCTACCACTAGGATAGCTTTCTATAAAGGTTGTCTTTAACCTACCATCAATAAGGGTCATTTGGACTGGTGCAAGGTGCCCAGTAGAATAGTTGACAGCATATGCCAGGCCAACTTCTTACATCCACTGATATCCACATGATATATTTATAGCTACCATCCCTTTGCAAGGGACCGCAGTGATCCAGGTAAACACAAGCTAATGTTTGCCTGAAATTAACAGGGGCGTCTGCGCAGGACGTTTCACTGTGGAGACGTTCATCTGTTGGCATTATTCACATTCCAAAACATAGTTTTCTGTCTGTTTCCTAATGCCAGGCCACCAATGTCTTTGTTTAAGTACAGATACTGTTGCAGAAACACCTGCATGGGCAGAGGCTATCCCTTCATGTGCTGCTAGGATCGGTCCTAATCTACGTTCCTTGTTTGGAATGACCTTATCCCCACTCCAGGGATTCGAGCAAAAGGAACGTTGTTCGTATCAATTACATAAGAGTACTTGAGTGGACATTTTGTCGGTAACATTGCACCACTGCCTTTGCTTGAAGCATTGACAGCCAACAATATATCACTGTCTATTCTCGTTTTTGAACGAGTGATTGCAGCTACAGAAGCCGTCTGTACAGCCCTCTTTGAAGCTTAATCAGCCAATAATTTCCCTGAAACGTGAACGCCATCACGTTGATGACGAGCGTGTGTATCACATGAGTATTTTGTAGTCCATTTCGCAACTGAACTACTTGTTGCCAAAGCATTTTATGCTTTATTGTGCTACCTTTTGCATCTTTGAATCCGTTTTGAAGCCAATCATGTAAATATTCATTATATGACTGAATACAGTAAAAGGAATTGCACACTATAAGTGTGGGGAATTCGCGATCTGTACTTTCAAGTGCCAGTTTGAATTCTTGTAGTTCAGCTCGCTGAGCTGTACAATCTCCTAGAGATTGAGTTTTAGTGACCATAGGTCGGAAGATACCATCACGCATGTGACCTTTAACGATTGCTTGCGGGTTGATTGCGGGTTGTGCTGATCCGTCAGTATAAATTATAAATTCGTACTGATCGAGTGGCAGAATTTCAGTGGGCAGAGGACATTCATGATCATATTGCAGGAACGCTTGCGTTTTTAAATCAGGATCAAAAACATATTCAACATCTGTTGCAGCAAGAGAATTAACCTATTGTATCAATCTAGGATGTAAAGCTTTTGCATTTGGAATGCTCGCTTTTGTAACCGCCTCCAAGGCTGATACTGGAGTCACGACAATAATGCATTTCCCCACAGCTAGAGCTCTTTCTTTTGCTACAGCGGTTTGAACTGCTGTCAGGATTTTTTCTGTTAAAGTGAAGCACTTTTCTGCTTGTGTATACAAATGAGATTTGTATGCAATTGGTACTTTTTCACCCTCATTAAATGTTAAATAGGTGAATCCGCATTGACCCGAAATTATTCAGATCACTAAATTGCGTTTATTTATCCATGTTTGTAAGTGATTTGTTGCTAACATGTTAGCTTGGAGTGAACGCAGGATTTCTGTGGGTTCGTGTGCCCAATTTTTGATTGAAAAATCAGTTTGATTAATTCGGAGAGAGATTTAATCCTTTCTGCGTAATTTAGAATGTAAGTTCTTCCAAAATTTAGGAAACCTAGAATCGACTAAATTTTTCAAAGCTTTTGGAGGTTGGAGCAGCGCACATTTTTTTAAAAAGTTAGCTGCAAGGCTTTTGCCTTCACTTGAAAGCTCATATCCTAGGAAAAGGACATTGAGATGGGCAATTCTGGATTTTTTAAAGTTGAATTTAAAGCCCTCAGAGGTGAAGCCCAGTATAATGGTACTCACCCTGTTCAAGTGTCTATCTAGGTCATCGTCTGTCAGATAGCTGTCATTGACATATGACAATGCCTCATCATCATAAATTTGTAGCAACTCTGTTACTCTTGCTGAGAATAACCCTGGGCTGTTCTTGAACCCTTGTAGGAGTCGACAAAATTGACACTCGGTTCCCATTATTGAGAAAGCTTTTAAGTACCTGCTTTCGCATTTTGCACTGCAAATGTTTTGGAACAAGTGTTCAAGTGTCTGTAGTCCAAAACTAGATGATATTGCCTGTATCCGGTTTGGATAAAGGAAACAAAGGATTGTTCATTGAGGAGGTGCATGTTTCAATCTCCCCTTGGTATTCAAGTTGAGCTAAGTTCTCCCACACCTGTTTTTTAGCTTCTTTCTTTATTGGGTACTGCCTTTGTGTAGTTGGTTGATTTTTTAACTGTATTTTGTGGTGAGGTGAGTCCTCATCCCATCCTACATGATTTTGTATAATGCTGGAGCCTGGGCAACTGCCCATTTCCTGGCATAAGTATATTTTAGGTGAATTGGAATATGGTTGGAGAAGGCTGGCATAATGATGTCCTCACCATGTGGGCATTCCCCCCTGACAAATTCTGGTGACCAGCCCATTTTTGCTAGAAGTATATCATAACCCCTTGAAAGTTTCTCCCAAAAGAGTGCTTTCACTTTTCTTGGTATGTCTCCCTCCATCCGGAGTGTTATTTCATATAACTTTTGTGGAGTACTAACCCTGGTGTCTACAGTCTCTACTGTGATGTACTCATTCAAGTCCATTACCTCCAGAAGTTCCTTCAGGTTCTGGCGAGCTATTGTTACTTCGCCTGCACTGTCCAGCATTGTCTGAGCCCATTCTCCATTCTTGAGTTGTGTTCTCAGTATTCTCTGCATGTCTGATCTTCAGACCTGCTACCTTCTTTTTGGTGAATTGAGGTTTTGATTTATTTTTCTGAACGTGTTTATCATCTTTGGACTTCACACGTTCTTCTCTGTGGTCTGACCGTTCTCTTCTTCCTGATGTCTCTGACGATGTCTGAAAGGTACGAGAGGAACGTGTATCAGTATCCTGATGCCTGTCAGGTTTTCTTAAGTTATCCCTATTCCTGAGGTATACCTCCTTTCAGAGGGCTCCTTTTGAGGAGACCTACCTCGGGATTGAGAACGTTTCTATTTTGAATTTTGTTTATTAGTTTCACACTTCTTTTTAGAAGATGTAGGATTTTGTTTAATAGAGTCCTTTTCAGGACCTTCAGACAGTTGTGGCTTAACTGTGTAATTTTATTAACTCGTCTGGTTGAGTAAGTAATTCATCGTCTGACATGTCTTAGATGTCAGGATGAGGTGTGTAGCCGGCTAAAATCGGCCATATCGCTCCTGGTCTACCTAGTGGACCGAACCTGGTAATGTTTTTGTGATGTTTTAGGGCGCCTTTAAACCAGAGATCATGCTCCTGGTATGTGAGTGGAATTTCAATATCCTCGAAAGGAATATATTCCTCAGGTGGATCATCTTCTTTAAAAAAGTGAAACACTTTTGTTTTGGATTTGACTCTGGGAATACAATCCATGAATAGAAAACCTCTGTCTGAAATGAATTGTGTGCCTCTATCACAAAACCTGCTCTACCACCTCTTGGGTTTAGGCCGTATTGTATACGTTTTAGAGTGATGGCTCTCCTTACGTAGGGAGGGATGTTTTTAACACCCCCATCGGTTTCATTTAAACCTGTAAAATTAAAAGCTGTTACGACTGGGTCAGCCGCAGCTACACCGTTCTCGGTGTTAGTATCCCCATTAAGGGACATTGTTTTTGAAAAACGTAGAACAAGTTTCAAGGAAACAAAGATAAGGTGCACAATATTTTGGAACACTGTATCCTTCAACGTTGAACAACCCAAACCGCTAACATATAGGATTTTTGTCCAATTCAGTTTTGGCGGATACTTAACCCTACACATTCCAGACGTCTTATGGAGTATGTGAGTAGGGGTCTCAGAGAAAAGCACGACTGAGTTACTAAGTATCCAGCGTTAAATTACTGCCTTACCAAACTGTTGGGCGCCATGTAGTGTAGTTCCTATATTCCCTAATAGGATCTGTGCATTGGAATAATATACACTATAGGTTTGGCATAGGACTGAAATCAGTGTGCCCCTATCGAGTATATTAAACTTAATTACGTTGTGTGCCAGTTAACTCAGAGGCCACTAGAAACTCCTTGTAAACAAGAAGGGAGTCGTTTCTGGCAACCACATAAACATGACAACTTTGTTTCCCTTTAGAATCGGAACACTCTCAAAATGGTGGAAACAATAGATAACAGTTTGACTCAGCTAATCATGCATGCTTAGTTTCTTCAGAGTTACACAGAAGGAAATGACGGGCATTTCAATAAAAATGATTTATTGAACAGTCTTATTTCTCATGTAAGAGATATGAGCTTTTAAAATCATAAGACAGTAAGCGAGATATATTATGTACAGTATAAGCAGTAGAAAGAAATAATACTGCGCTAGCATTATCTTTCAGCTATGACATATATATTCATATACACATATAACATATGCTAAAAATGTGAGTACTCATAAGATGTGTTCTCTAACTAGTTCTATCCCAGTGTACCTAAGTGTAGGACAAGGTAAGAAGTTGGTGCTGTATTCTATAGTATGGTATGCTATTATTTAGTTATGCTAAGTTTGTATGCCAAGAGTCCCTCTAGGTTCTAGTCAGCTCCATACCTTGAGAATGAGAGAGGTTGGAATCTCTTTCCGGGGCCCGAACTCCCCAAGAAGGGAGTCAGAACACTGGAAGCTGGATTCTCTGTGAGCAGGGATGACAGAGTCTTGTCAGTGTGCCAGGCCGGGACACGGGCTCCTCAAAAGTCGAGGTCTCCTCCTTACTTGCCATACTTGCCATAGCAAGGAAAGGTATATTTATACCTGGTAGGTGGCTAGGAATGTTAGCATTGACGTAAAGTGGGGCAGAGGAAGACGTCAGGAATGAACGCTTAGGGAATAGCGGTTAATGCATAATAAATGAGTTCTTTGTGAAATCAATAATCCTGGGCTAGAGAAACTCCCAACAGCTTAAGGGTCTGGTTTCTAAGAACTCGTTGTGACGTTGGGGTGGATGGATGTAGGTGACCATGCCTGTATTTGGATAGTATGGCTAGTGCCTAAATAATGACTGGGATCTTATCCCTATATAAGGGCAATGCGAAGTGTACCTATATAAGGACATGTATCGGGAAAACCTATATACGGACACCTAAAGCAGAATACAACACCAAGTTGGTCCAGCTCTTTGGATTCCCTATCAGGTGGAGCTGTAGGGAATGTCAACGTCAAAAATCGTAATTCCCGGGGGCGTGGCTTAGCGGGCGATCATGGCGGACGTGGCTTGCTAGAGCTCCCGCCGGCCCGATACTTATCCTGTGATTTCTCCTGGCCCCCGGACCCGAATTGTGCACCACGTCTGGGGCTGCGGTGGCGGACGGCGCAGGGAGTCATCCGGTGCTGCCAAGGACGCGCTGTGACCTCTCTCGGCGGTAGGGCAGCCTGGAGCAGTGGGCGGCCTAGTGCCGGTTGAGCAAGCCGGGGCCTCAATTTTGGCGCATCTGGACTGGAGGTCTCGATCCGGGGCCTGCGGCGCTCTCCTTTGGCCACGACCCTGGGCTGTTGGTTGCCGGCGACCTGCTGTGGGACCCCCCCTGCCTCTTCTCGCCACATCAGCGGTGGGGGCTGGTGCCCGGGGGGGCCCCGGAAGACCTGCGGCCTGCCTGGCCTTGGTGGAGCCGGGACCTCGAGTTTGGTGGTCCCCACCTGGAGTCGCCGGCCCAGATCCTTCGGCCAAGTGGGAGTCCCCGGGGACTGGGGTGTCAGTCGGGCGTCTGGCCCGGATACTTGCCCTTCCAAGCCCCTGTGGTCGCCGGGGCGGCGGCCGGAAGACTCGTGGACTGGGCTAGAGTGGCCCATATTTGCGCCGTGCCAGTGGGCGCGGGGACGACCTACTACGCCCTGGTGAGACGCCGTTTTTCCTGGGGGCCTGCCCGATCTGTGGCCCAGTGGCGTGAGGATCCTGTGTGGCCTGGTGTGCCCTAGACGCCCCGGCCGAGGCCTGGTTGGTGGACTACCGTGCGGTGCGGCCTCGCTACAGGTGCGTGATACTGGTCTGCCATCTCTGCGGCAGCCATGACTCGGGGCTCGGCCGCCACTAAGACTGGACCCATTGATAAGTTCACCGGCCCTGGTGGAGGACCTGGTGCGGCTGGCGGGGGCCAAAATGCTGGACCAGACAACGCGGCGTTGCTGACCGCCATTACACAGTCCCGCGACATGCTGGATGCGAAGATTGGCGCGGTGGGGGCCGACGTGATGCTGCTGCGGCAAGATCTTCGTAATGCGGTCGCCCGCATTACTGAAACCGAGACCAGGGTCACAGCAGTGGAGGGAGATGTTGGGGCCCTTCAGAAGAAGATTGCCGACATGGAACAGATCCAGCGGGGCCTGGCGCTCCGTGTGGAGGATGCCGAAGGGCGGGCAAGGCGGAACAACCTGCGCTTTGTTGGCTTTCCGGAGGACTGCGAGAATGGGCCCATGGACGTTTTTCTGTCCCGGTGGCTGGAGAGCTGGCTACCCCCGGACTCCCTGTCGCGATGCTTCGTGGTGGAGCGTGCTCACCGCGTCCTGACCCAGAAGCCGCCGGTCGGGGAGCGAACTCGCCCGATCATCGCCAGGCTCCTCAATTTCCACGACAGGGACGTCATCCTCCGGGAGGCTCGGCTTAAGGACACCCTGCTCTATGATAATCATAAAATTATGATATTCCCGGACTATACCAAACTGGTCCACCGGCAGAGACACTCCTTCCTGGAAGCCAAGGCCAAGCTGCGTGGCTTGAAAATCCAATACTCACTGCTCTACCCGGCCCGCCTCCGTGTGATCTTCAACTCCAAGACCCTCTTCTTCGATACACCGGAGGCCGTCTTCAACTGGACCGATGAGACGGTCAGAGTTCGACCTCATGTCCAACCAGGACTCCACTCCGGGTCGTCGCGTGGCTCGTCTCAGGACCGGGGCAACACGTCAGGCAGAGGGAAACGTCACCGCAAGTCCCGCTCCCGGCGGAGGTCCCTGTCCCGGGACCCTCTTTTGGGGGACACACAGCCCGATACGGATCAATCTGAACACGGCTCTTGATCACCGTTCACAGGGACTATCTGCTGGATGCTTTTCATATGTTAAACTGTATGCTGCGGATGCTGAGCTGTGGTCGGTGGGACAGACATTGGCCGGTGCAGTATTGACTTCCTTTTTGGCGAATACCGGGGCCATCCTGGTCTGGTACTTTTCTATGGTGCTTTGTTTATGACTCGACTGTATGTTTTTTTGGGGTTCGGGGCCTGTACTATGGGCTGCCTCCTCCTGTTGGGACTGGGGGGTAGTTCAGGGAGTGTGTCTGGTTAGTTTGGGGGGGGAACTAGTTGGGATCCCTTGGTATGGCTGGCTTTGGGCGCTATGTTTTGGGCCTGAAGTACCGTTTACCGCGACAGATGCTTCATTGTTTATTGAGGTATGGGGGTGGGGGTGGGGGGTTTCGGGGTGTTTGGTTGCTTGTGGGTTGGGCTGGGGTTAGTGGGGTAGTGGGGTTTAGGGCAGTGTTCTGGGGGGTGCACGTGTTTCTTATGATGTTGGCAAACGGGGTGTTGTGGGCCGGGGTCGGGTACTGGGGTGGATGGGTACTGGCTCATCGTGACAATGGCTGAAGCTCCACGGCTTGTGTCTCCTGGCGCTTCCATGCGGGTACTGAGCTGGAACGTCCGGGGGCTCCTAGACAAGATCAAGCGGGGGGCTGTGCTTCGCTGGGCGAAAAGGGACTTGGCAGATGTGCTCTTTCTTCAGGAAACACACATGATGGGTACCAAGGCACTGAGTCTGCAGAGGTTTGGCTTCCACCAGGTGTTTCATGCTGGCTTCACTCGGGGGTCGAGGGGCGTGGCCATTCTTGTTCACAGACGGCTGGCTTACACTCATGAGCGTCAATGGCTCGATCCTCAGGGCCGGTTTGTGTTTGTGCAGGGTAGGGTTGGAGTGGAGCCTGTGGTGTTCGGTTGTGTGTATGCCCCTCCCCCGTTGCAGTGGGCCCTTGCGGAGCGACTGTTTGCCTTATGGGCCGAACTTCCCCGTTCCCTGGCTGTTATTGGAGGCGATTGGAATGATGTAGTGGACATGACCTTAGACAGACAGAGGGGACGAGGGGCCGAGGTTGTAGCCTCCCCTACTCGGCTGAGTGCCATGATTGATGGTCTTGGATGGGTGGATGTGTGGAGACATTTGCATGCGGGGAGGCGGGAATACACGTATGTCTCTGCTGTGCATGGCTCTCTTTCGCGCCTCGATTGTGTGTTTGTACCGGGGGCCTTCCTTGACAGGGTGCAGGGGGCGGCGATCCGGCCTCGCGGGCTCTCGGACCACTCCCCTGTGGCGGTGCAAATAGATCTCTGTAAGGCGCGCCAGCCGTTTCGGTGGCGGATGTCTACGTGGCACCTGCAGCGACCGGATTACTCCCAGCATCTGCGCGGTGCGATCGCCCACTACTGGCAGGACAATCTTACGGTAGGGATGGATGCCATCACAGTGTGGGAGGCCATGAAGCCCGCCTTGAGGGGGGTGGATATAGCCTGGTGCGCGACGGCTCGTCGGACTCGCCAACACAGTATTACTGCTGCCGCGGTGCGGGTGGAGGCGCTGGAGGCGCGGCACAGGACGGCGGCAGATGATGTGACACTGCGGCTGCTTTTACAGGCGCAACAGTCTTACTCCTCGGTCTTATTAGATGAGGCACGCCAGGCGTGGCTGGCTACGCGTAGTAGGGTGTACCAGTGGGGCGACAAGTCTTGCACAATGCTCCATAGGCTTTGTCAGCAGACTCTGCAGCCGATCACCTTGCCGGGGCTTGTTGACGATACTGGAGTGGCGATTACAGACCCCGTGATCCTTGCGGCGAGCTTTGCGCGCCATTATGAACATCAGTATGCCCCTCGGGAGAGCCTTTCCTCCGATGGCATTGAGGAATACCTCGCAGCGGTCCCTCCGCGGGCGGTCTCCGATGATGTTCGTGACGCTCTGGAGATCCCTCTGACGGCGGAGGAATTAGGCGACGCACTGGGTCAATTAAACGCGGGTAAGGCACCGGGGCCGAGCGGGTTCCCCAGCGAATTCTATCGGACATTCCACCTACAGCTTGGGCCACATTACAGGCGGGCGTTGGAACTGGCGCGGGAGCGTGGCACCCTCCCCCCAGACTGGCGGCATGCCGAGATTGTGGTCTTTCAAAAACCGGGCAGGCCCCCCGAGCGCCATGAGTCGTACCGTCCCATCTCCCTTATTAATTTTGAAGCCAAGCTCCTGGCCAAGGCGCTTGCGAATCGCCTCCTCCCGCACATCTCAACCCTTGTCCACCCGGATCAGGCGGGCTTTATGCCACGCCGGGCGACGCGGCACAACATTCGGCGGGCCCAGGCCGCGCTGGACGCGATCGGACCCACCTGGGAACAAGCGGCGCTGTTGTTGGCAGACATTGATAGCGCCTTTGACTCGGTCAGCTGGACCTATCTCTTTGCTCTCCTACCACTACTGAACTTGGGACCGGTTTTTATTTCCTATGTAAAACTGCTCTATACGGATGTCACCGCTTCGGTACGTGTCTCTGGGGCGGTCTCTGCGCGGTTCCCTGTGGCCAGGGGCACCCGACAGGGATGTCCCCTCTCCCCGTACCTCTTCGCGCTGGCTATGGAACCTATGGCCGCCCGGGTGCGCCAGGACGCGCTCTATCGGGGCTTTGTATGGGGGGCGGACCACACGGACCGCGTTGCCTTATATGCAGACGATGTGCTTTTCTTTATGACTGACTTGCATCGTACGGGCCCTCGCGTTCTTGAGATCATGCATGAGTTTGGTCTGGCGTCGGGGCTATTTCTTAACCCGCATAAGTCGACCTTGTGGGTGCTGGGGAGTGACACGGTGCACTGCCCATGGGCTGCGTCCCTCCGGGTGGTGGTCGAGGGCATGAAGTACTTGGGCGTCTTCCTCTCGGCCTCGGCCGCGGTGGCATGGGATCGGAACATTCGGCCGGTGTGGGATAGGGTCCAGATGGACGTTAAGGCCTGGACCCGTATGCCCCTTAACATCTATGGGCGGTCGGCAATTTTTAAGATGGTTGCCCTGCCTCGGCTCCTCTACCAACTGCAGAATCATCCCTATAGAATCGACCCACAATGGTTCCGGAGTGTCAACTCGGTGTTGGGTAGGTTCTTGTGGGCCGGGGGCGCCTCTCGGGTGGCGCTACGTACCTGCTTTCTCTCTACATACAGTGGCGGCTTGGCGTCCACGGACCTCCTGTCTTATTACCAAGCCTCCCACCTCCTCGTGCTCAATGAGTGGTGGTATGGGGACCGTAGTGATCCGGCTTATGCTCTAGAGCACTCGTTGATGGGCGGTGCCACGCTCCACACATTGCTGTACTCGGCCAGGCGGAGGAGGATATTGCCGAGGGTCACTCAGGTGGTCTTCGCGGTCTGGCGGCAAGCTTTGCATCGTATGGGGTGGTGGGGCAAACTGACGGCCGAGACGCCGTTGTGGCATAATGGCCTGCTCCCGGCACTGGCTTCCCTTTCCGGGTTTGGCGGCTGGGACGCGATCGGGATTTCGTCCCTTGGTCACGTTCTCTCCGGTACTACGCTTAAGTCCTTTCAGGACCTTAGCTCTGAATTCAATATGCCTAAGTCCCAATTCTTCCGGTACCTCCAGTTCCGTCATGCCCTTGGCCCGAGTCTGGTGGGCTTGGAGCAACTCCCTGATTTCAGTCCCATCGAGGCTAAACTATTTATGGGTGACCTAGGCGACAAAAAGGTTTCTCAGATATATCGCTCCTTGGTTACACACTGTTCCCCTTCCCTCTCGTCGTTGAAGGCCTCCTGGGAGATTGATATTGGCCCCTTGGATGATGATGACTGGCGCGAGGCGCTTGAATCCCCCCGGGGAGCTGCTATAGCTGTCCGTCTCAGATTTATTCAGTTTAAGTACCTTCACAGGGCCTACTATACTAGAGAACGGCTGTGGCGGGCGGGCCTTATAGCCGCCCCGGAGTGTCTGGGGTGTGGTGCTGAGAGAGGGACGCTTCTCCATACTGTGTGGTCCTGCGGGAGGCTGACCAGATTCTGGGCGGGAGTTTGGGACTGTCTTTCGGAGGTGCTGGGGTGGGACCTGCCCCGTACCCCTAGGCTGGGTCTCCTTCATATCCTGGAAAATGTTGGGGGCAATGCTTACAAACGTCACCTGCTGCTTTTGGGACTAGTGGTGGCCAAGCGAGATCTGGCCCAGGCCTGGAAAAGCGTTCGTGCCCCCCCGCTTGGTGCATGGAAAGCGGGACTGGACTTCCTTATGGGCCTGGAATTACCTGTTTTTGAGGCCAGAGGGTGTCCCCGGAAGCACTACAAAATTTGGAAAAGATGGGCGGACTACAGGGGTCTGCACCTCGACCCCCCCGCTGATCTTGATGATGTGTTGGCTCTGAATGTGGACCCCATACCTTAGACTGTTGGCTGACTCCACCTTTGTTTTGCATCTTATGTTGCTACGCTGTGAACACGTGCACTGGGTTAGGGAGGGTTAAGGGGTGGGTAGTAGGGGGGGGTGTGGTAGGGCGGTTGGGTTTGGGTGGTCTGGGAGGGGACTGGGGTATGTCTTTATAACTCTGGGTTCACTGCTATGCCTTTTTCAATGTCTGTCGTTGACAGTCTCCTCCTGACTGTGGAGGGCTGTATCGATTTATGCATGAACTCTTAATAAATACGGTTTTGAAAAAAAAATCGTAATTCCCTTGGAATTTATATACTCCATAGTCACACTCACTTATTCACACTTCACACTGTAACCATACTCAGTGCCACGAAAGGGGCAATCCCATAGTTTTCAATGCAAGCACACCACAATCTTGAAAAGACCCCAAACATTTGCACCTTTGGAAGTGGATGCTTGGACCACCAAGCTTTCAGGGTTGGGGTATTGAGAGAGGCAAGTAGGGTCACCAGGGGCCAGGCGGCGGCGTCTGGAATCCATCCTGTCCACAGAAGCCCCTGTGTTGGGCCTGGACCAAGTGCCCAAAAAGGATGTCCGTGAGGGCTTCATTAAACGGCAGCAGGGGCTGCCACCGTAGATAGCTCGAGGTGGAGAGCCCCGGCCACCCTACACAACACCACTGCATATGAAGCTCCCTCCTCCGTAGCCACGGTAGGAGGAGACAACATGCCTAGGTCTGGGGATGTATCCAGACCACTGGCATCCCCAGGTCCTCTCTCCAGTCCGGCTCACACTCTAGCTGGGCAGTTAAAGGGTCACCAGACCCCTCCCAGTTTTCCTCACCCTCCTCTGGCTGCCAATCTGGTTGAAAACGGCCAGGGTGGAACACAGGGACAAAAGTACTCATCGGCACTGGATCTGGCGTAGGCTGACGCCGGTCCGGCTCCGTATCCACATCGGGGCGAAAGCCGTGGTCGATGCCAGCTGGGGTTCAGCCAGCGTTGGCTGCGGACCTGGTGCCGCTGGAATCGGCGCTGGTGGAGGTGTAACTAGGTCAACTGCCAACGATCCACATCCAGGCCTGGACCCAAGGGTGCCCAGGCCAAACCTGGCAGTGTCGAAGGCCTAGGTCCCCCAGTAGAGTCCACAGGGCCTGAAGGTGCACCAGCGGAGTTGGGCTGCCCAAACATGGCACGCATTGTTTCGTAAAATTGACGAAGCTGGGCAGGGGTCACTCCTGGTCCCGGGAAGGGAGGGAAGGCCGGAGCCGCGGGAGTGGCACCATCCACACCCTTAGTTGCGTAGGCCAATGGATGAGGAAAAGTCGAAGAGCTACAATGCTTCTTCTACTTCTTCTTGTTCTGTGACTTACCTGACCCGAGTGTGAAGAATTAGAAGAGGAGTGGTGATGACTCCGCGATCAGTCCTGCGACCTCCCACGCGACTGGGACCATGAGCGGCGCGGAGCAGACTGCCGGGCCTGGAGGAGCTTTTGGGACCGCTCCCGCAAAGACTTTGGGGCCATGGTTTGGCAGTCGGATCATGACCTGGGGTCATGGTCGCGCTCCAGGCAGTAGGGGCACATGCGGTGCGGATCAGTCACCGTCATCAGTCGGGTACAGGAACTGCATGCCTTGAAGCCGGGCATCCCTCGTGCACCATGAGTTGGTTGAGACTCAAAAACGAAGTTGACAAAAGTTGCAAAAAAGTCATTAAGAAAGTGACTGGGGGTACTGCTCTCTCCGGATTTGAGCTTGCTGGTGCGGAAATGAATAAACTGACGTCAGCGCGCAAGGGTGGTGTCTATGTGGCTTCCATGACGTCATCCAGGGTACCACGAAGCTAACAACAGACGCGGAGTCGACCGACGCCACCTTCCAACGCGCAGGAGTATAGCTGACAAACTTTCAGGATCCAGTCTGGAATCTATAACTAACTGTTTCTTTCAGCTAAACACTTTTATTGTATTCCCTACTACAGGCTACAACAGAAAAACATCATCAAAGAAATACATTACATCAACAAAAAATAGCAAGTATTTTTCAGAAAAAAAAACCTAAATAAAAATAGGCACTTACTAAACGAAACTAACAAACCAAATGTAACCCTTCAATAAAACTATTTTTTTTTTCATTCAACCTACAGAAAAAAAAGAAAGTTAATCACCCACAAACTTTGAAAAAGTATCAATAAAGAAAAAAAGCAAGATATATGTAAATATAATTAAAAATGTAATATGTATATCTAAATGTTTACTTTTCACTAAGTAACAATTAATATATATATCTATATATACATACATATATATACATATATTCGTTACATTGTCTGCCTACACCATTTAAAACAGACTCCAGCACCCTCTGGGTTGCTTCAATGAGCATTTATTCAGACTGCAAACAGGTAGGTGACGCATTTCAACAGCCTCCTCTGTGTTTTTCAAACATATATACATATGAGAGTGTGTGCCCTGCGGGTGGGTGATGGTTCCAGGTCAGCCGCTTTTCCATCAAAGATCTGAGCGCCAGGTGAGAATAAGCAGTCACCGCCCACTTGGGGGAGTACTTACTACGTGACTGCCTAGTGTGAAATTCGGAGTGCTGAGTTTCACGATGCTCCCTGACGTTTACCAGCAGGCGTCACCCAATCGTAATGAGGCCAGCTGGGTTTGAAAAGGTGGACACGGAAAGCACTTCCCAATCACTAGGGCATCTGATGAAGTCAAACGACGAAACGCATCATGCCTGGGATGCTTAAATAAAGCGCGTTTTCTGACCTGCAGAACTGGTGTGGCTTGTTCTTTTCCTTGGAGGGGAACGTGGTTTGGAGATGTTTTTGTGCGGCCACAGCACAAATTGAGCCCCCCACCCAACGAAGCTGTTCGGCGGCAGTAGTGGCAAACTTTCTATTTGGTGTTACCTCACAGACTGGGGACGCTGCCGAACCACCGCATTGCACTTCTGTGACCTGCCCACTGTTTGGATCGTGATCACACAAGGGAGCGTCGCACACAGAGGTGTCGCTCCGAGGCTGCAGAGTGTGCCCTGCGGGTGGGTGATGGTTCCAGGTCAGCCGCTTTTCCATCAAAGATCTGAGCGCCAGGTGAGAATAGGCAGTCACCGCCCACTTGGGGGAGTACTTACTAAGTGACTGCCTAGTGTGAAATTCGGAGTGCTGAGTTTCACGATGCTCCCTGACGTTTACCAGCAGGCGTCACCCAATCGTAATGAGGCCAGCTGGGTTTGAAAAGGTGGACACGGAAAGCACTTCCCAATCACTAGGGCATCTGATGAAGTCAAACGACGAAACGCGTCATGCCTGGGATGCTTAAATAAAGCGCATTTTCTGACCTGCAGAACTGGTGTGGCTTGTTCTTTTCCTTGGAGGGGAACGTGGTTTGGAGATGTTTTTGTGCGGCCACAGCACAAATTGAGCCCCCCACCCAACGAAGCTGTTCGGCGGCAGTAGTGGCAAACTTTCTATTTGGTGTTACCTCACAGACTGGGGACGCTGCCGAACCACCGCATTTGCACTTCTGTGACCTGCCCACTGTTTGGATCGTGATCACACAAGGGAGCGTCGCACACAGAGGTGTCGCTCCGAGGCTGCAGAGTGTGCCCTGCGGGTGGGTGATGGTTCCAGGTCAGCCGTTTTTCCATCAAAGATCTGAGCGCCAGGTGAGAATAGGCAGTCACCGCCCACTTGGGGGAGTACTTACTACGTGACTGCCTAGTGTGAAATTCGGAGTGCTGAGTTTCATGATGCTCCCTGACGTTTACCAGCAGGCGTCACCCAATCGTAATGAGGCCAGCTGGGTTTGAAAAGGTGGACACGGAAAGCACTTCCCAATCACTAGGGCATCTGATGAAGTCAAACGACGAAACGCGTCATGCCTGGGATGCTTAAATAAAGCGCGTTTTCTGACCTGCAGAACTGGTGTGGCTTGTTCTTTTCCTTGGAGGGGAACGTGGTTTGGAGATGTTTTTGTGCGGCCACAGCACAAATTGAGCCCCCCACCCAACGAAGCTGTTCGGCGGCAGTAGTGGCAAACTTTCTATTTGGTGTTACCTCACAGACTGGGGACGCTGCCGAACCACCGCATTGCACTTCTGTGACCTGCCCACTGTTTGGATCGTGATCACACAAGGGAGCGTCGCACACAGAGGTGTCGCTCCGAGGCTGCAGAGTGTGCCCTGCGGGTGGGTGATGG
Organism: Lissotriton helveticus; assembly: GCF_964261635.1. Lineage (NCBI taxonomy): Eukaryota > Metazoa > Chordata > Amphibia > Caudata > Salamandridae > Lissotriton > Lissotriton helveticus. The sequence goes on from NC_136059.1 coordinate 370,955,943, forward strand.
TTCCAGGTCAGCCGCTTTTCCATCAAAGATCTGAGCGCCAGGTGAGAATAGGCAGTCACCGCCCACTTGTGGGAGTACTTACTACGTGACTGCCTAGTGTGAAATTCGGAGTGCTGAGTTTCACGATGCTCCCTGACGTTTACCAGCAGGCGTCACCCAATCGTAATGAGGCCAGCTGGGTTTGAAAAGGTGGACACGGAAAGCACTTCCCAATCACTAGGGCATCTGATGAAGTCAAACGACGAAACGCGTCATGCCTGGGATGCTTAAATAAAGCGCGTTTTCCGACCTGCAGAACTGGTGTGGCTTGTTCTTTTCCTTGGAGGGGAACGTGGTTTGGAGATGTTTTTGTGCGGCCACAGCACAAATTGAGCCCCCACCCAACGAAGCTGTTCGGCAGCAGTAGTGGCAAACTTTCTATTTGGTGTTACCTCACAGACTGGGGACGCTGCCGAACCACCGCATTGCACTTCTGTGACCTGCCCACTGTTTGGATCGTGATCACACAAGGGAGCGTCGCACACAGAGGTGTCGCTCCGAGGCTGCAGAGTGTGCCCTGCGGGTGGGTGATGGTTCCAGGTCAGCCGCTTTTCCATCAAAGATCTGAGCGCCAGGTGAGAATAGGCAGTCACCGCCCACTTGGGGGAGTACTTACTACGTGACTGCCTAGTGTGAAATTCGGAGTGCTGAGTTTCACGATGCTCCCTGACGTTTACCAGCAGGCGTCACCCAATCGTAATGAGGCCAGCTGGGTTTGAAAAGGTGGACACGGAAAGCACTTCCCAATCACTAGGGCATCTGATGAAGTCAAACAACGAAACGCGTCATGCCTGGGATGCTTAAATAAAGCTCGTTTTCTGACCTGCAGAACTGGTGTGGCTTGTTCTTTTCCTTGGAGGGGAACGTGGTTTGGAGATGTTTTTGTGCGGCCACAGCACAAATTGAGCCCCCCACCCAACGAAGCTGTTCGGCAGCAGTAGTGGCAAACTTTCTATTTGGTGTTACCTCACAGACTGGGGACGCTGCCGAACCACCGCATTGCACTTCTGTGACCTGCCCACTGTTTGGATCGTGATCACACAAGGGAGCGTCGCACACAGAGGTGTGGCTCCGAGGCTGCAGAGTGTGCCCTGCGGGTGGGTGATGGTTCCAGGTCAGCCGCTTTTCCATCAAAGATCTGAGCGCCAGGTGAGAATAGGCAGTCACCGCCCACTTGGGGGAGTACTTACTACGTGACTGCCTAGTGTGAAATTCGGAGTGCTGAGTTTCACGATGCTCCCTGACGTTTACCAGCAGGCGTCACCCAATCGTAATGAGGCCAGCTGGGTTTGAAAAGGTGGACACGGAAAGCACTTCCCAATCACTAGGGCATCTGATGAAGTCAAACGACGAAACGCGTCATGCCTGGGATGCTTAAATAAAGCGCATTTTCTGACCTGCAGAACTGGTGTGGCTTGTTCTTTTCCTTGGAGGGGAACGTGGTTTGGAGATGTTTTTGTGCGGCCACAGCACAAATTGAGCCCCCCACCCAACGAAGCTGTTCGGCGGCAGTAGTGGCAAACTTTCTATTTGGTGTTACCTCACAGACTGGGGACGCTGCCGAACCACCGCATTTGCACTTCTGTGACCTGCCCACTGTTTGGATCGTGATCACACAAGGGAGCGTCGCACACAGAGGTGTCGCTCCGAGGCTGCAGAGTGTGCCCTGCGGGTGGGTGATGGTTCCAGGTCAGCCGTTTTTCCATCAAAGATCTGAGCGCCAGGTGAGAATAGGCAGTCACCGCCCACTTGGGGGAGTACTTACTACGTGACTGCCTAGTGTGAAATTCGGAGTGCTGAGTTTCACGATGCTCCCTGACGTTTACCAGCAGGCGTCACCCAATCGTAATGAGGCCAGCTGGGTTTGAAAAGGTGGACACGGAAAGCACTTCCCAATCACTAGGGCATCTGATGAAGTCAAACGACGAAACGCGTCATGCCTGGGATGCTTAAATAAAGCGCGTTTTCCGACCTGCAGAACTGGTGTGGCTTGTTCTTTTCCTTGGAGGGGAACGTGGTTTGGAGATGTTTTTGTGCGGCCACAGCACAAATTGAGCCCCCACCCAACGAAGCTGTTCGGCAGCAGTAGTGGCAAACTTTCTATTTGGTGTTACCTCACAGACTGGGGACGCTGCCGAACCACCGCATTGCACTTCTGTGACCTGCCCACTGTTTGGATCGTGATCACACAAGGGAGCGTCGCACACAGAGGTGTCGCTCCGAGGCTGCAGAGTGTGCCCTGCGGGTGGGTGATGGTTCCAGGTCAGCCGCTTTTCCATCAAAGATCTGAGCGCCAGGTGAGAATAGGCAGTCACCGCCCACTTGGGGGAGTACTTACTACGTGACTGCCTAGTGTGAAATTCGGAGTGCTGAGTTTCACGATGCTCCCTGACGTTTACCAGCAGGCGTCACCCAATCGTAATGAGGCCAGCTGGGTTTGAAAAGGTGGACACGGAAAGCACTTCCCAATCACTAGGGCATCTGATGAAGTCAAACAACGAAACGCGTCATGCCTGGGATGCTTAAATAAAGCTCGTTTTCTGACCTGCAGAACTGGTGTGGCTTGTTCTTTTCCTTGGAGGGGAACGTGGTTTGGAGATGTTTTTGTGCGGCCACAGCACAAATTGAGCCCCCCACCCAACGAAGCTGTTCGGCAGCAGTAGTGGCAAACTTTCTATTTGGTGTTACCTCACAGACTGGGGACGCTGCCGAACCACCGCATTGCACTTCTGTGACCTGCCCACTGTTTGGATCGTGATCACACAAGGGAGCGTCGCACACAGAGGTGTGGCTCCGAGGCTGCAGAGTGTGCCCTGCGGGTGGGTGATGGTTCCAGGTCAGCCGCTTTTCCATCAAAGATCTGAGCGCCAGGTGAGAATAGGCAGTCACCGCCCACTTGGGGGAGTACTTACTACGTGACTGCCTAGTGTGAAATTCGGAGTGCTGAGTTTCACGATGCTCCCTGACGTTTACCAGCAGGCGTCACCCAATCGTAATGAGGCCAGCTGGGTTTGAAAAGGTGGACACGGAAAGCACTTCCCAATCACTAGGGCATCTGATGAAGTCAAACGACGAAACGCGTCATGCCTGGGATGCTTAAATAAAGCGCATTTTCTGACCTGCAGAACTGGTGTGGCTTGTTCTTTTCCTTGGAGGGGAACGTGGTTTGGAGATGTTTTTGTGCGGCCACAGCACAAATTGAGCCCCCCACCCAACGAAGCTGTTCGGCGGCAGTAGTGGCAAACTTTCTATTTGGTGTTACCTCACAGACTGGGGACGCTGCCGAACCACCGCATTTGCACTTCTGTGACCTGCCCACTGTTTGGATCGTGATCACACAAGGGAGCGTCGCACACAGAGGTGTCGCTCCGAGGCTGCAGAGTGTGCCCTGCGGGTGGGTGATGGTTCCAGGTCAGCCGTTTTTCCATCAAAGATCTGAGCGCCAGGTGAGAATAGGCAGTCACCGCCCACTTGGGGGAGTACTTACTACGTGACTGCCTAGTGTGAAATTCGGAGTGCTGAGTTTCACGATGCTCCCTGACGTTTACCAGCAGGCGTCACCCAATCGTAATGAGGCCAGCTGGGTTTGAAAAGGTGGACACGGAAAGCACTTCCCAATCACTAGGGCATCTGATGAAGTCAAACGACGAAACGTGTCATGCCTGGGATGCTTAAATAAAGCGCGTTTTCTGACCTGCAGAACTGGTGTGGCTTGTTCTTTTCCTTGGAGGGGAACGTGGTTTGGAGATGTTTTTGTGCGGCCACAGCACAAATTGAGCCCCCCACCCAACGAAGCTGTTCGGCGGCAGTAGTGGCAAACTTTCTATTTGGTGTTACCTCACAGACTGGGGACGCTGCCGAACCACCGCATTGCACTTCTGTGACCTGCCCACTGTTTGGATCGTGATCACACAAGGGAGCGTCGCACACAGAGGTGTCGCTCCGAGGCTGCAGAGTGTGCCCTGCGGGTGGGTGATGGTTCCAGGTCAGCCGCTTTTCCATCAAAGATCTGAGCGCCAGGTGAGAATAGGCAGTCACCGCCCACTTGTGGGAGTACTTACTACGTGACTGCCTAGTGTGAAATTCGGAGTGCTGAGTTTCACGATGCTCCCTGACGTTTACCAGCAGGCGTCACCCAATCGTAATGAGGCCAGCTGGGTTTGAAAAGGTGGACACGGAAAGCACTTCCCAATCACTAGGGCATCTGATGAAGTCAAACGACGAAACGCGTCATGCCTGGGATGCTTAAATAAAGCGCGTTTTCTGACCTGCAGAACTGGTGTGGCTTGTTCTTTTCCTTGGAGGGGAACGTGGTTTGGAGATGTTTTTGTGCGGCCACAGCACAAATTGAGCCCCCACCCAACGAAGCTGTTCGGCAGCAGTAGTGGCAAACTTTCTATTTGGTGTTACCTCACAGACTGGGGACGCTGCCGAACCACCGCATTGCACTTCTGTGACCTGCCCACTGTTTGGATCGTGATCACACAAGGGAGCGTCGCACACAGAGGTGTCGCTCCGAGGCTGCAGAGTGTGCCCTGCGGGTGGGTGATGGTTCCAGGTCAGCCGCTTTTCCATCAAAGATCTGAGCGCCAGGTGAGAATAGGCAGTCACCGCCCACTTGGGGGAGTACTTACTACGTGACTGCCTAGTGTGAAATTCGGAGTGCTGAGTTTCACGATGCTCCCTGACGTTTACCAGCAGGCGTCACCCAATCGTAATGAGGCCAGCTGGGTTTGAAAAGGTGGACACGGAAAGCACTTCCCAATCACTAGGGCATCTGATGAAGTCAAACAACGAAACGCGTCATGCCTGGGATGCTTAAATAAAGCTCGTTTTCTGACCTGCAGAACTGGTGTGGCTTGTTCTTTTCCTTGGAGGGGAACGTGGTTTGGAGATGTTTTTGTGCGGCCACAGCACAAATTGAGCCCCCCACCCAACGAAGCTGTTCGGCAGCAGTAGTGGCAAACTTTCTATTTGGTGTTACCTCACAGACTGGGGACGCTGCCGAACCACCGCATTGCACTTCTGTGACCTGCCCACTGTTTGGATCGTGATCACACAAGGGAGCGTCGCACACAGAGGTGTGGCTCCGAGGCTGCAGAGTGTGCCCTGCGGGTGGGTGATGGTTCCAGGTCAGCCGCTTTTCCATCAAAGATCTGAGCGCCAGGTGAGAATAGGCAGTCACCGCCCACTTGGGGGAGTACTTACTACGTGACTGCCTAGTGTGAAATTCGGAGTGCTGAGTTTCACGATGCTCCCTGACGTTTACCAGCAGGCGTCACCCAATCGTAATGAGGCCAGCTGGGTTTGAAAAGGTGGACACGGAAAGCACTTCCCAATCACTAGGGCATCTGATGAAGTCAAACGACGAAACGCGTCATGCCTGGGATGCTTAAATAAAGCGCATTTTCTGACCTGCAGAACTGGTGTGGCTTGTTCTTTTCCTTGGAGGGGAACGTGGTTTGGAGATGTTTTTGTGCGGCCACAGCACAAATTGAGCCCCCCACCCAACGAAGCTGTTCGGCGGCAGTAGTGGCAAACTTTCTATTTGGTGTTACCTCACAGACTGGGGACGCTGCCGAACCACCGCATTTGCACTTCTGTGACCTGCCCACTGTTTGGATCGTGATCACACAAGGGAGCGTCGCACACAGAGGTGTCGCTCCGAGGCTGCAGAGTGTGCCCTGCGGGTGGGTGATGGTTCCAGGTCAGCCGTTTTTCCATCAAAGATCTGAGCGCCAGGTGAGAATAGGCAGTCACCGCCCACTTGGGGGAGTACTTACTACGTGACTGCCTAGTGTGAAATTCGGAGTGCTGAGTTTCACGATGCTCCCTGACGTTTACCAGCAGGCGTCACCCAATCGTAATGAGGCCAGCTGGGTTTGAAAAGGTGGACACGGAAAGCACTTCCCAATCACTAGGGCATCTGATGAAGTCAAACGACGAAACGCGTCATGCCTGGGATGCTTAAATAAAGCGCGTTTTCTGACCTGCAGAACTGGTGTGGCTTGTTCTTTTCCTTGGAGGGGAACGTGGTTTGGAGATGTTTTTGTGCGGCCACAGCACAAATTGAGCCCCCCACCCAACGAAGCTGTTCGGCGGCAGTAGTGGCAAACTTTCTATTTGGTGTTACCTCACAGACTGGGGACGCTGCCGAACCACCGCATTGCACTTCTGTGACCTGCCCACTGTTTGGATCGTGATCACACAAGGGAGCGTCGCACACAGAGGTGTCGCTCCGAGGCTGCAGAGTGTGCCCTGCGGGTGGGTGATGGTTCCAGGTCAGCCGCTTTTCCATCAAAGATCTGAGCGCCAGGTGAGAATAGGCAGTCACCGCCCACTTGTGGGAGTACTTACTACGTGACTGCCTAGTGTGAAATTCGGAGTGCTGAGTTTCACGATGCTCCCTGACGTTTACCAGCAGGCGTCACCCAATCGTAATGAGGCCAGCTGGGTTTGAAAAGGTGGACACGGAAAGCACTTCCCAATCACTAGGGCATCTGATGAAGTCAAACGACGAAACGCGTCATGCCCGGGATGCTTAAATAAAGCGCGTTTTCTGACCTGCAGAACTGGTGTGGCTTGTTCTTTTCCTTGGAGGGGAACGTGGTTTGGAGATGTTTTTGTGCGGCCACAGCACAAATTGAGCCCCCACCCAACGAAGCTGTTCGGCAGCAGTAGTGGCAAACTTTCTATTTGGTGTTACCTCACAGACTGGGGACGCTGCCGAACCACCGCATTGCACTTCTGTGACCTGCCCACTGTTTGGATCGTGATCACACAAGGGAGCGTCGCACACAGAGGTGTCGCTCCGAGGCTGCAGAGTGTGCCCTGCGGGTGGGTGATGGTTCCAGGTCAGCCGCTTTTCCATCAAAGATCTGAGCGCCAGGTGAGAATAGGCAGTCACCGCCCACTTGGGGGAGTACTTACTACGTGACTGCCTAGTGTGAAATTCGGAGTGCTGAGTTTCACGATGCTCCCTGACGTTTACCAGCAGGCGTCACCCAATCGTAATGAGGCCAGCTGGGTTTGAAAAGGTGGACACGGAAAGCACTTCCCAATCACTAGGGCATCTGATGAAGTCAAACAACGAAACGCGTCATGCCTGGGATGCTTAAATAAAGCTCGTTTTCTGACCTGCAGAACTGGTGTGGCTTGTTCTTTTCCTTGGAGGGGAACGTGGTTTGGAGATGTTTTTGTGCGGCCACAGCACAAATTGAGCCCCCCACCCAACGAAGCTGTTCGGCAGCAGTAGTGGCAAACTTTCTATTTGGTGTTACCTCACAGACTGGGGACGCTGCCGAACCACCGCATTGCACTTCTGTGACCTGCCCACTGTTTGGATCGTGATCACACAAGGGAGCGTCGCACACAGAGGTGTGGCTCCGAGGCTGCAGAGTGTGCCCTGCGGGTGGGTGATGGTTCCAGGTCAGCCGCTTTTCCATCAAAGATCTGAGCGCTAGGTGAGAATAGGCAGTCACCGCCCACTTGGGGGAGTACTTACAACGTGACTGCCTAGTGTGAAATTCGGAGTGCTGAGTTTCACGATGCTCCCTGACGTTTACCAGCAGGCGTCACCCAATCGTAATGAGGCCAGCTGGGTTTGAAAAGGTGGACACGGAAAGCACTTCCCAATCACTAGGGCATCTGATGAAGTCAAACGACGAAACGCGTCATGCCTGGGATGCTTAAATAAAGCGCGTTTTCTGACCTGCAGAACTGGTGTGGCTTGTTCTTTTCCTTGGAGGGGAACGTGGTTTGGAGATATTTTTGTGCGTCCACAGCACAAATTGAGCCCCCCACCCAACTAAGCTGTTCGGCGGCAGTAGTGGCAAACTTTCTATTTGGTGTTACCTCACAGACTGGGGACGCTGCCGAACCACCGCATTGCACTTCTGTGACCTGCCCACTGTTTGGATCGTGATCACACAAGGGAGCGTCGCACACAGAGGTGTCGCTCCGAGGCTGCAGAGTGTGCCCTGCGGGTGGGTGATGGTTCCAGGTCAGCCGCTTTTCCATCAAAGATCTGAGCGCCAGGTGAGAATAGGCAGTCACCGCCCACTTGGGGGAGTACTTACTACGTGACTGCCTAGTGTGAAATTCGGAGTGCTGAGTTTCACGATGCTCCCTGACGTTTACCAGCAGGCGTCACCCAATCGTAATGAGGCCAGCTGGGTTTGAAAAGGTGGACACGGAAAGCACTTCCCAATCACTAGGGCATCTGATGAAGTCAAACAACGAAACGCGTCATGCCTGGGATGCTTAAATAAAGCTCGTTTTCTGACCTGCAGAACTGGTGTGGCTTGTTCTTTTCCTTGGAGGGGAACGTGGTTTGGAGATGTTTTTGTGCGGCCACAGCACAAATTGAGCCCCCCACCCAACGAAGCTGTTCGGCAGCAGTAGTGGCAAACTTTCTATTTGGTGTTACCTCACAGACTGGGGACGCTGCCGAACCACCGCATTGCACCTCTGTGACCTGCCCACTGTTTGGATCGTGATCACACAAGGGAGCGTCGCACACAGAGGTGTCGCTCCGAGGCTGCAGAGTGTGCCCTGCGGGTGGGTGATGGTTCCAGGTCAGCCGCTTTTCCATCAAAGATCTGAGCGCCAGGTGATAATAGGCAGTCACCGCCCACTTGGGGGAGTACTTACTACGTGACTGCCTAGTGTGAAATCTTAAGTGCTGAGTTTCACGATGCTCCCTGACGTTTACCAGCAGGCGTCACCCAATCGTAATGAGGCCAGCTGGGTTTGAAAAGGTGGACACGGAAAGCACTTCCCAATCACTAGGGCATCTGATGAAGTCAAACGACGAAACGCGTCATGCCTGGGATGCTTAAATAAAGCGCGTTTTCTGACCTGCAGAACTGGTGTGGCTTGTTCTTTTCCTTGGAGGGGAACGTGGTTTGGAGATGTTTTTGTGCGGCCACAGCACAAATTGAGCCCCCCACCCAATGAAGCTGTTCGGCGGCAGTAGTGGCAAACTTTCTATTTGGTGTTACCTCACAGACTGGGGACGCTGCCGAACCACCGCATTGCACTTCTGTGACCTGCCCACTGTTTGGATCGTGATCACACAAGGGAGCATCCCACACAGAGGTGTCGCTCCGAGGCTGCATAGTGTGCCCTGCGGGTGGGTGATGGTTCCAGGTCAGCCGCTTTTCCATCAAAGATCTGAGCGCCAGGTGAGAATAGGCAGTCACCGCCCACTTGGGGGAGTACTTACTACGTGACTGCCTAGTGTGAAATTCGGAGTGCTGAGTTTCACGATGCTCCCTGACGTTTACCAGCAGGCGTCACCCAATCGTAATGAGGCCAGCTGGGTTTGAAAAGGTGGACACGGAAAGCACTTCCCAATCACTAGGGCATCTGATGAAGTCAAACGACGAAACGCGTCATGCCTGGGATGCTTAAATAAAGCGCGTTTTCTGACCTGCAGAACTGGTGTGGCTTGTTCTTTTCCTTGGAGGGGAACGTGGTTTGGAGATGTTTTTGTGCGGCCACAGCACAAATTGAGCCCCCCACCCAAGGAAGCTGTTCGGCGGCAGTAGTGGCAAACTTTCTATTTGGTGTTACCTCACAGACTGGGGACGCTGCCGAACCACCGCATTGCACTTCTGTGACCTGCCCACTGTTTGGATGGTGATCACACAAGGGAGCGTCGCACACAGAGGTGTCGCTCCGAGGCTGCAGAGTGTGCCCTGCGGGTGGGTGATGGTTCCAGGTCAGCCGCTTTTCCATCAAAGATCTGAGCGCCAGGTGAGAATAGGCAGTCACCGCCCACTTGGGGGAGTACTTACTACGTGACTGCCTAGTGTGAAATTCGGAGTGCTGAGTTTCACGATGCTCCCTGACGTTTACCAGCAGGCGTCACCCAATCGTAATGAGGCCAGCTGGGTTTGAAAAGGTGGACACGGAAAGCACTTCCCAATCACTAGGGCATCTGATGAAGTCAAACGACGAAACGCGTCATGCCTGGGATGCTTAAATAAAGCGCGTTTTCTGACCTGCAGAACTGGTGTGGCTTGTTCTTTTCCTTGGAGGGGAACGTGGTTTGGAGATGTTTTTGTGCGGCCACAGCACAAATTGAGCCCCCCACCCAACGAAGCTGTTCGGCGGCAGTAGTGGCAAACTTTCTATTTGGTGTTACCTCACAGACTGGGGACGCTGCCGAACCACCGCATTGCACTTCTGTGACCTGCCCACTGTTTGGATCGTGATCACACAAGGGAGCGTCGCACACAGAGGTGTCGCTCCGAGGCTGCAGAGTGTGCCCTGCGGGTGGGTGATGGTTCCAGGTCAGCCGCTTTTCCATCAAAGATCTGAGCGCCAGGTGAGAATAGGCAGTCACCGCCCACTTGGGGGAGTACTTACTACGTGACTGCCTAGTGTGAAATTCGGAGTGCTGAGTTTCACGATGCTCCCTGACGTTTACCAGCAGGCGTCACCCAATCGTAATGAGGCCAGCTGGGTTTGAAAAGGTGGACACGGAAAGCACTTCCCAATCACTAGGGCATCTGATGAAGTCAAACAACGAAACGCGTCATGCCTGGGATGCTTAAATAAAGCGCGTTTTCTGACCTGCAGAACTGGTGTGGCTTGTTCTTTTCCTTGGAGGGGAACGTGGTTTGGAGATGTTTTTGTGCGGCCACAGCACAAATTGAGCCCCCCACCCAACGAAGCTGTTCGGCGGCAGTAGTGGCAAACTTTCTATTTGGTGTTACCTCACAGACTGGGGACGCTGCCGAACCACCGCATTGCACTTCTGTGACCTGCCCACTGTTTGGATCGTGATCACACAAGGGAGCGTCGCACACAGAGGTGTCGCTCCGAGGCTGCAGAGTGTGCCCTGCGGGTGGGTGATGGTTCCAGGTCAGCCGCTTTTCCATCAAAGATCTGAGCGCCAGGTGAGAATAGGCAGTCACCGCCCACTTGGGGGAGTACTTACTACGTGACTGCCTAGTGTGAAATTCGGAGTGCTGAGTTTCACGATGCTCCCTGACGTTTACCAGCAGGCGTCACCCAATCGTAATGAGGCCAGCTGGGTTTGAAAAGGTGGACACGGAAAGCACTTCCCAATCACTAGGGCATCTGATGAAGTCAAACGACGAAACGCGTCATGCCTGGGATGCTTAAATAAAGCGCGTTTTCTGACCTGCAGAACTGGTGTGGCTTGTTCTTTTCCTTGGAGGGGAACGTGGTTTGGAGATGTTTTTGTGCGGCCACAGCACAAATTGAGCCCCCCACCCAACGAAGCTGTTCGGCGGCAGTAGTGGCAAACTTTCTATTTGGTGTTACCTCACAGACTGGGGACGCTGCCGAACCACCGCATTGCACTTCTGTGACCTGCCCACTGTTTGGATCGTGATCACACAAGGGAGCGTCGCACACAGAGGTGTCGCTCCGAGGCTGCAGAGTGTGCCCTGCGGGTGGGTGATGGTTCCAGGTCAGCCGCTTTTCCATCAAAGATCTGAGCGCCAGGTGAGAATAGGCAGTCACCGCCCACTTGGGGGAGTACTTACTACGTGACTGCCTAGTGTGAAATTCGGAGTGCTGAGTTTCACGATGCTCCCTGACGTTTACCAGCAGGCGTCACCCAATCGTAATGAGGCCAGCTGGGTTTGAAAAGGTGGACACGGAAAGCACTTCCCAATCACTAGGGCATCTGATGAAGTCAAACGACGAAACGCGTCATGCCTGGGATGCTTAAATAAAGCGCGTTTTCTGACCTGCAGAACTGGTGTGGCTTGTTCTTTTCCTTGGAGGGGAACGTGGTTTGGAGATGTTTTTGTGCGGCCACAGCACAAATTGAGCCCCCCACCCAACGAAGCTGTTCGGCGGCAGTAGTGGCAAACTTTCTATTTGGTGTTACCTCACAGACTGGGGACGCTGCCGAACCACCGCATTGCACTTCTGTGACCTGCCCACTGTTTGGATCGTGATCACACAAGGGAGCGTCGCACACAGAGGTGTCGCTCCGAGGCTGCAAAGTGTGCCCTGCGGGTGGGTGATGGTTCCAGGTCAGCCGCTTTTCCATCAAAGATCTGAGCGCCAGGTGAGAATAGGCAGTCACCGCCCACTTGGGGGAGTACTTACTACGTGACTGCCTAGTGTGAAATTCGGAGTGCTGAGTTTCACGATGCTCCCTGACGTTTACCAGCAGGCGTCACCCAATCGTAATGAGGCCAGCTGGGTTTGAAAAGGTGGACACGGAAAGCACTTCCCAATCACTAGGGCATCTGATGAAGTCAAACGACGAAACGCGTCATGCCTGGGATGCTTAAATAAAGCGCGTTTTCTGACCTGCAGAACTGGTGTGGCTTGTTCTTTTCCTTGGAGGGGAACGTGGTTTGGAGATGTTTTTGTGCGGCCACAGCACAAATTGAGCCCCCCACCCAACGAAGCTGTTCGGCGGCAGTAGTGGCAAACTTTCTATTTGTTGTTACCTCACAGACTGGGGACGCTGCCGAACCACCGCATTGCACTTCTGTGACCTGCCCACTGTTTGGATCGTGATCACACAAGGGAGCGTCGCACACAGAGGTGTCGCTCCGAGGCTGCAGAGTGTGCCCTGCGGGTGGGTGATGGTTCCAGGTCAGCCGCTTTTCCATCAAAGATCTGAGCGCCAGGTGAGAATAGGCAGTCACCGCCCACTTGGGGGAGTACTTACTACGTGACTGCCTAGTGTGAAATTCGGAGTGCTGAGTTTCACGATGCTCCCTGACGTTTACCAGCAGGCGTCACCCAATCGTAATGAGGCCAGCTGGGTTTGAAAAGGTGGACACGGAAAGCACTTCCCAATCACTAGGGCATCTGATGAAGTCAAACGACGAAACGCGTCATGCCTGGGATGCTTAAATAAAGCGAGTTTTCTGACCTGCAGAACTGGTGTGGCTTGTTCTTTTCCTTGGAGGGGAACGTGGTTTGGAGATGTTTTTGTGCGGCCACAGCACAAATTGAGCCCCCCACCCAACGAAGCTGTTCGGCGGCAGTAGTGGCAAACTTTCTATTTGGTGTTACCTCACAGACTGGGGACGCTGCCGAACCACCGCATTGCACTTCTGTGACCTGCCCACTGTTTGGATCGTGATCACACAAGGGAGCGTCGCACACAGAGGTGTCGCTCCGAGGATGCAGAGTGTGCCCTGCGGGTGGGTGATGGTTCCAGGTCAGCCGCTTTTCCATCAAAGATCTGAGCGCCAGGTGAGAATAGGCAGTCACCGCCCACTTGGGGGAGTACTTACTACGTGACTGCCTAGTGTGAAATTCGGAGTGCTGAGTTTCACGATGCTCCCTGACGTTTACCAGCAGGCGTCACCCAATCGTAATGAGGCCAGCTGGGTTTGAAAAGGTGGACACGGAAAGCACTTCCCAATCACTAGGGCATCTGATGAAGTCAAACGACGAAACGCGTCATGCCTGGGATGCTTACATAAAGCGCGTTTTCTGACCTGCAGAACTGGTGTGGCTTATTCTTTTCCTTGGAGGGGAACGTGGTTTGGAGATGTTTTTGTGCGGCCACAGCACAAATTGAGCCCCCCACCCAACGAAGCTGTTCGGCGGCAGTAGTGGCAAACTTTCTATTTGGTGTTACCTCACAGACTGCGGACGCTGCCGAACCACCGCATTGCACTTCTGTGACCTGCCCACTGTTTGGATCGTGATCACACAAGGGAGCGTCGCACACAGAGGTGTCGCTCCGAGGCTGCAGAGTGTGCCCTGCGGGTGGGTGATGGTTCCAGGTCAGCCGCTTTTCCATCAAAGATCTGAGCGCCAGGTGAGAATAGGCAGTCACCGCCCACTTGGGGGAGTACTTACTACGTGACTGCCTAGTGTGAAATTCGGAGTGCTGAGTTTCACGATGCTCCCTGACGTTTACCAGCAGGCATCACCCAATCGTAATGAGGCCAGCTGGGTTTGAAAAGGTGGACACGGAAAGCACTTCCCAATCACTAGGGCATCTGATGAAGTCAAACGACGAAACGCGTCATGCCTAGGTTTGCTTAAATAAAGCGCGTTTTCTGACCTGCAGAACTGGTGTGGCTTGTTCTTTTCCTTGGAGGGGAACGTGGTTTGGAGATGTTTTTGTGCGGCCACAGCACAAATTGAGCCCCCCACCCAATGAAGCTGTTCGGCGGCAGTAGTGGCAAACTTTCTATTTGGTGTTACCTCACAGACTGGGGACGCTGCCGAACCACCGCATTGCACTTCTGTGACCTGCCCACTGTTTGGATCGTGATCACACAAGGGAGCGTCGCACACAGAGGTGTCGCTCCGAGGCTGCAGAGTGTGCCCTGCGGGTGGGTGATGGTTCCATGTCAGCCGCTTTTCCATCAAAGATCTGAGCGCCAGGTGAGAATAGGCAGTCACCGCCCACTTGGGGGAGTACTTACTACGTGACTGCCTAGTGTGAAATTCGGAGTGCTGAGTTTCACGATGCTCCCTGACGTTTACCAGCAGGCGTCACCCAATCGTAATGAGGCCAGCTGGGTTTGAAAAGGTGGACACGGAAAGCACTTCCCAATCACTAGGGCATCTGATGAAGTCAAACGACGAAACGCGTCATGCCTGGGATGCTTAAATAAAGCGCGTTTTCTGACCTGCAGAACTGGTGTGGCTTGTTCTTTTCCTTGGAGGGGAACGTGGTTTGGAGATGTTTTTGTGCGGCCACAGCACAAATTGAGCCCCCCACCCAATGAAGCTGTTCGGCGGCAGTAGTGGCAAACTTTCTATTTGGTGTTACCTCACAGACTGGGGACGCTGCCGAACCACCGCTTTGCACTTCTGTGACCTGCCCACTGTTTGGATCGTGATCACACAAGGGAGCATCCCACACAGAGGTGTCGCTCCGAGGCTGCATAGTGTGCCCTGCGGGTGGGTGATGGTTCCAGGTCAGCCGCTTTTCCATCAAAGATCTGAGCGCCAGGTGAGAATAGGCAGTCACCGCCCACTTGGGGGAGTACTTACTACGTGACTGCCTAGTGTGAAATTCGGAGTGCTGAGTTTCACGATGCTCCCTGACGTTTACCAGCAGGCGTCACCCAATCGTAATGAGGCCAGCTGGGTTTGAAAAGGTGGACACGGAAAGCACTTCCCAATCACTAGGGCATCTGATGAAGTCAAACGACGAAACGCGTCATGCCTGGGATGCTTAAATAAAGCGCGTTTTCTGACCTGCAGAACTGGTGTGGCTTGTTCTTTTCCTTGGAGGGGAACGTGGTTTGGAGATGTTTTTGTGCGGCCACAGCACAAATTGAGCCCCCCACCCAAGGAAGCTGTTCGGCGGCAGTAGTGGCAAACTTTCTATTTGGTGTTACCTCACAGACTGGGGACGCTGCCGAACCACCGCATTGCACTTCTGTGACCTGCCCACTGTTTGGATCGTGATCACACAAGGGAGCGTCGCACACAGAGGTGTCGCTCCGAGGCTGCAGAGTGTGCCCTGCGGGTGGGTGATGGTTCCAGGTCAGCCGCTTTTCCATCAAAGATCTGAGCGCCAGGTGAGAATAGGCAGTCACCGCCCACTTGGGGGAGTACTTACTACGTGACTGCCTAGTGTGAAATTCGGAGTGCTGAGTTTCACGATGCTCCCTGACGTTTACCAGCAGGCGTCACCCAATCGTAATGAGGCCAGCTGGGTTTGAAAAGGTGGACACGGAAAGCACTTCCCAATCACTAGGGCATCTGATGAAGTCAAACGACGAAACGCGTCATGCCTGGGATGCTTAAATAAAGCGCGTTTTCTGACCTGCAGAACTGGTGTGGCTTGTTCTTTTCCTTGGAGGGGAACGTGGTTTGGAGATGTTTTTGTGCGGCCACAGCACAAATTGAGCCCCCCACCCAACGAAGCTGTTCGGCGGCAGTAGTGGCAAACTTTCTATTTGGTGTTACCTCACAGACTGGGGACGCTGCCGAACCACCGCATTGCACTTCTGTGACCTGCCCACTGTTTGGATTGTGATCACACAAGGGAGCGTCGCACACAGAGGTGTCGCTCCGAGGCTGCAGAGTGTGCCCTGCGGGTGGGTGATGGTTCCAGGTCAGCCGCTTTTCCATCAAAGATCTGAGCGCCAGGTGAGAATAGGCAGTCACCGCCCACTTGGGGGAGTACTTACTACGTGACTGCCTAGTGTGAAATTCGGAGTGCTGAGTTTCACGATGCTCCCTGACGTTTACCAGCAGGCGTCACCCAGTCGTAATGAGGCCAGCTGGGTTTGAAAAGGTGGACACGGAAAGCACTTCCCAATCACTAGGGCATCTGATGAAGTCAAACGACGAAACGCGTCATGCCTGGGATGCTTAAATAAAGCGCGTTTTCTGACCTGCAGAACTGGTGTGGCTTGTTCTTTTCCTTGGAGGGGAACGTGGTTTGGAGATGTTTTTGTGCGGCCACAGCACAAATTGAGCCCCCCACCCAACGAAGCTGTTCGGCGGCAGTAGTGGCAAACTTTCTATTTGGTGTTACCTCACAGACTGGGGACGCTGCCGAACCACCGCATTGCACTTCTGTGACCTGCCCACTGTTTGGATCGTGATCACACAAGGGAGCGTCGCACACAGAGGTGTCGCTCCGAGGCTGCAGAGTGTGCCCTGCGGGTGGGTGATGGTTCCAGGTCAGCCGCTTTTCCATCAAAGATCTGAGCGCCAGGTGAGAATAGGCAGTCACCGCCCACTTGGGGGAGTACTTACTACATGACTGCCTAGTGTGAAATTCGGAGTGCTGAGTTTCACGATGCTCCCTGACGTTTACCAGCAGGCGTCACCCAATCGTAATGAGGCCAGCTGGGTTTGAAAAGGTGGACACGGAAAGCACTTCCAATCACTAGGGCATCTGATGAAGTCAAACGACGAAACGCGTCATGCCTGGGATGCTTAAATAAAGCGCGTTTTCTGACCTGCAGAACTGGTGTGGCTTGTTCTTTTCCTTGGAGGGGAACGTGGTTTGGAGATGTTTTTGTGCGGCCACAGCACAAATTGAGCCCCCCACCCAACGAAGCTGTTCGGCGGCAGTAGTGGCAAACTTTCTATTTGGTGTTACCTCACAGACTGGGGACGCTGCCGAACCACCGCATTGCACTTCTGTGACCTGGCCACTGTTTGGATCGTGATCACACAAGGGAGCGTCGCACACAGAGGTGTCGCTCCGAGGCTGCAGAGTGTGCCCTGCGGGTGGGTGATGGTTCCAGGTCAGCCGCTTTTCCATCAAAGATCTGAGCGCCAGGTGAGAATAGGCAGTCACCGCCCACTTGGGGGAGTACTTACTACGTGACTGCCTAGTGTGAAATTCGGAGTGCTGAGTTTCACGATGCTCCCTGACTTTTACCAGCAGGCGTCACCCAATCGTAATGAGGCCAGCTGGGTTTGAAAAGGTGGACACGGAAAGCACTTCCCAATCACTAGGGCATCTGATGAAGTCAAACGACGAAACGCGTCATGCCTGGGATGCTTAAATAAAGCGAGTTTTCTGACCTGCAGAACTGGTGTGGCTTGTTCTTTTCCTTGGAGGGGAACGTGGTTTGGAGATGTTTTTGTGCGGCCACAGCACAAATTGAGCCCCCCACCCAACGAAGCTGTTCGGCGGCAGTAGTGGCAAACTTTCTATTTGGTGTTACCTCACAGACTGGGGACGCTGCCGAACCACCGCATTGCACTTCTGTGACCTGCCCACTGTTTGGATCGTGATCACACAAGGGAGCGTCGCACACAGAGGTGTCGCTCCGAGGCTGCAGAGTGTGCCCTGCGGGTGGGTGATGGTTCCAGGTCAGCCGCTTTTCCATCAAAGATCTGAGCGCCAGGTGAGAATAGGCAGTCACCGCCCACTTGGGGGAGTACTTACTACGTGACTGCCTAGTGTGAAATTCGGAGTGCTGAGTTTCACGATGCTCCCTGACGTTTACCAGCAGGCGTCACCCAATCGTAATGAGGCCAGCTGGGTTTGAAAAGGTGGACACGGAAAGCACTTTCCAATCACTAGGGCATCTGATGAAGTCAAACGACGAAACGCGTCATGCCTGGGATGCTTAAATAAAGCGCGTTTTCTGACCTGCAGAACTGGTGTGGCTTGTTCTTTTCCTTGGAGGGGAACGTGGTTTGGAGATGTTTTTGTGCGGCCACAGCACAAATTGAGCCCCCCACCCAACGAAGCTGTTCGGCGGCAGTAGTGGCAAACTTTCTATTTGGTGTTACCTCACAGACTGGGGACGCTGCCGAAC
Source organism: Lissotriton helveticus (assembly GCF_964261635.1). Lineage (NCBI taxonomy): Eukaryota > Metazoa > Chordata > Amphibia > Caudata > Salamandridae > Lissotriton > Lissotriton helveticus. The sequence continues at coordinate 370,974,194 of NC_136059.1, forward strand.
CACCGCATTGCACTTCTGTGACCTGCCCACTGTTTGGATCGTGATCACACAAGGGAGCATCGCACACAGAGGTGTCGCTCCGAGGCTGCATAGTGTGCCCTGCGGGTGGGTGATGGTTCCAGGTCAGCCGCTTTTCCATCAAAGATCTGAGCGCCAGGTGAGAATAGGCAGTCACCGCCCACTTGGGGGAGTACTTACTACGTGACTGCCTAGTGTGAAATTCGGAGTGCTGAGTTTCACGATGCTCCCTGACGTTTACCAGCAGGCATCACCCAATCGTAATGAGGCCAGCTGGGTTTGAAAAGGTGGACACGGAAAGCACTTCCCAATCACTAGGGCATCTGATGAAGTCAAACGACGAAACGCGTCATGCCTAGGTTTGCTTAAATAAAGCGCGTTTTCTGACCTGCAGAACTGGTGTGGCTTGTTCTTTTCCTTGGAGGGGAACGTGGTTTGGAGATGTTTTTGTGCGGCCACAGCACAAATTGAGCCCCCCACCCAACGAAGCTGTTCGGCGGCAGTAGTGGCAAACTTTCTATTTGGTGTTACCTCACAGACTGGGGACGCTGCCGAACCACCGCATTGCACTTCTGTGACCTGCCCACTGTTTGGATCGTGATCACACAAGGGAGCGTCGCACACAGAGGTGTCGCTCCGAGGCTGCAGAGTGTGCCCTGCGGGTGGGTGATGGTTCCAGGTCAGCCGCTTTTCCATCAAAGATCTGAGCGCCAGGTGAGAATAGGCAGTCACCGCCCACTTGGGGGAGTACTTACTACATGACTGCCTAGTGTGAAATTCGGAGTGCTGAGTTTCACGATGCTCCCTGACGTTTACCAGCAGGCGTCACCCAATCGTAATGAGGCCAGCTGGGTTTGAAAAGGTGGACACGGAAAGCACTTCCAATCACTAGGGCATCTGATGAAGTCAAACGACGAAACGCGTCATGCCTGGGATGCTTAAATAAAGCGCGTTTTCTGACCTGCAGAACTGGTGTGGCTTGTTCTTTTCCTTGGAGGGGAACGTGGTTTGGAGATGTTTTTGTGCGGCCACAGCACAAATTGAGCCCCCCACCCAACGAAGCTGTTCGGCGGCAGTAGTGGCAAACTTTCTATTTGGTGTTACCTCACAGACTGGGGACGCTGCCGAACCACCGCATTGCACTTCTGTGACCTGCCCACTGTTTGGATCGTGATCACACAAGGGAGCGTCGCACACAGAGGTGTCGCTCCGAGGCTGCAGAGTGTGCCCTGCGGGTGGGTGATGGTTCCATGTCAGCCGCTTTTCCATCAAAGATCTGAGCGCCAGGTGAGAATAGGCAGTCACCGCCCACTTGGGGGAGTACTTACTACGTGACTGCCTAGTGTGAAATTCGGAGTGCTGAGTTTCACGATGCTCCCTGATGTTTACCAGCAGGCGTCACCCAATCGTAATGAGGCCAGCTGGGTTTGAAAAGGTGGACACGGAAAGCACTTCCCAATCACTAGGGCATCTGATGAAGTCAAACGACGAAACGCGTCATGCCTGGGATGCTTAAATAAAGCGCGTTTTCTGACCTGCAGAACTGGTGTGGCTTGTTCTTTTCCTTGGAGGGGAACGTGGTTTGGAGATGTTTTTGTGCGGCCACAGCACAAATTGAGCCCCCCACCCAATGAAGCTGTTCGGCGGCAGTAGTGGCAAACTTTCTATTTGGTGTTACCTCACAGACTGGGGACGCTGCCGAACCACCGCATTGCACTTCTGTGACCTGCCCACTGTTTGGATCGTGATCACACAAGGGAGCATCCCACACAGAGGTGTCGCTCCGAGGCTGCATAGTGTGCCCTGCGGGTGGGTGATGGTTCCAGGTCAGCCGCTTTTCCATCAAAGATCTGAGCGCCAGGTGAGAATAGGCAGTCACCGCCCACTTGGGGGAGTACTTACTACGTGACTGCCTAGTGTGAAATTCGGAGTGCTGAGTTTCACGATGCTCCCTGACGTTTACCAGCAGGCGTCACCCAATCGTAATGAGGCCAGCTGGGTTTGAAAAGGTGGACACGGAAAGCACTTCCCAATCACTAGGGCATCTGATGAAGTCAAACGACGAAACGCGTCATGCCTGGGATGCTTAAATAAAGCGCGTTTTCTGACCTGCAGAACTGGTGTGGCTTGTTCTTTTCCTTGGAGGGGAACGTGGTTTGGAGATGTTTTTGTGCGGCCACAGCACAAATTGAGCCCCCCACCCAAGGAAGCTGTTCGGCGGCATTAGTGGCAAACTTTCTATTTGGTGTTACCTCACAGACTGGGGACGCTGCCGAACCACCGCATTGCACTTCTGTGACCTGCCCACTGTTTGGATCGTGATCACACAAGGGAGCGTCGCACACAGAGGTGTCGCGCCGAGGCTGCAGAGTGTGCCCTGCGGGTGGGTGATGGTTCCAGGTCAGCCGCTTTTCCATCAAAGATCTGAGCGCCAGGTGAGAATAGGCAGTCACCGCCCACTTGGGGGAGTACTTACTACGTGACTGCCTAGTGTGAAATTCGGAGTGCTGAGTTTCACGATGCTCCCTGACGTTTACCAGCAGGCGTCACCCAATCGTAATGAGGCCAGCTGGGTTTGAAAAGGTGGACACGGAAAGCACTTCCCAATCACTAGGGCATCTGATGAAGTCAAACGACGAAACGCGTCATGCCTGGGATGCTTAAATAAAGCGCGTTTTCTGACCTGCAGAACTGGTGTGGCTTGTTCTTTTCCTTGGAGGGGAACGTGGTTTGGAGATGTTTTTGTGCGGCCACAGCACAAATTGAGCCCCCCACCCAACGAAGCTGTTCGGCGGCAGTAGTGGCAAACTTTCTATTTGGTGTTACCTCACAGACTGGGGACGCTGCCGAACCACCGCATTGCACTTCTGTGACCTGCCCACTGTTTGGATCGTGATCACACAAGGGAGCGTCGCACACAGAGGTGTCGCTCCGAGGCTGCAGAGTGTGCCCTGCGGGTGGGTGATGGTTCCAGGTCAGCCGCTTTTCCATCAAAGATCTGAGCGCCAGGTGAGAATAGGCAGTCACCGCCCACTTGGGGGAGTACTTACTACGTGACTGCCTAGTGTGAAATTCGGAGTGCTGAGTTTCACGATGCTCCCTGACGTTTACCAGCAGGCGTCACCCAATCGTAATGAGGCCAGCTGGGTTTGAAAAGGTGGACACGGAAAGCACTTCCAATCACTAGGGCATCTGATGAAGTCAAACGACGAAACGCGTCATGCCTGGGATGCTTAAATAAAGCGCGTTTTCTGACCTGCAGAACTGGTGTGGCTTGTTCTTTTCCTTGGAGGGGAACGTGGTTTGGAGATGTTTTTGTGCGGCCACAGCACAAATTGAGCCCCCCACCCAACGAAGCTGTTCGGCGGCAGTAGTGGCAAACTTTCTATTTGGTGTTACCTCACAGACTGGGGACGCTGCCGAACCACCGCATTGCACTTCTGTGACCTGCCCACTGTTTGGATCGTGATCACACAAGGGAGCGTCGCACACAGAGGTGTCGCTCCGAGGCTGCAGAGTGTGCCCTGCGGGTGGGTGATGGTTCCAGGTCAGCCGCTTTTCCATCAAAGATCTGAGCGCCAGGTGAGAATAGGCAGTCACCGCCCACTTGGGGGAGTACTTACTACGTGACTGCCTAGTGTGAAATTCGGAGTGCTGAGTTTCACGATGCTCCCTGACGTTTACCAGCAGGCGTCACCCAATCGTAATGAGGCCAGCTGGGTTTGAAAAGGTGGACACGGAAAGCACTTCCCAATCACTAGGGCATCTGATGAAGTCAAACGACGAAACGCGTCATGCCTGGGATGCTTAAATAAAGCGTGTTTTCTGACCTGCAGAACTGGTGTGGCTTGTTCTTTTCCTTGGAGGGGAACGTGGTTTGGAGATGTTTTTGTGCGGCCACAGCACAAATTGAGCCCCCCACCCAACGAAGCTGTTCGGCGGCAGTAGTGGCAAACTTTCTATTTGGTGTTACCTCACAGACTGGGGACGCTGCCGAACCACCGCATTGCACTTCTGTGACCTGCCCACTGTTTGGATCGTGATCACACAAGGGAGCGTCGCACACAGAGGTGTCGCTCCGAGGCTGCAGAGTGTGCCCTGCGGGTGGGTGATGGTTCCAGGTCAGCCGCTTTTCCATCAAAGATCTGAGCGCCAGGTGAGAATAGGCAGTCACCGCCCACTTGGGGGAGTACTTACTACGTGACTGCCTAGTGTGAAATTCGGAGTGCTGAGTTTCACGATGCTCCCTGACGTTTACCAGCAGGCATCACCCAATCGTAATGAGGCCAGCTGGGTTTGAAAAGGTGGACACGGAAAGCACTTCCCAATCACTAGGGCATCTGATGAAGTCAAACGACGAAACGCGTCATGCCTAGGTTTGCTTAAATAAAGCGCGTTTTCTGACCTGCAGAACTGGTGTGGCTTGTTCTTTTCCTTGGAGGGGAACGTGGTTTGGAGATGTTTTTGTGCGGCCACAGCACAAATTGAGCCCCCCACCCAACGAAGCTGTTCGGCGGCAGTAGTGGCAAACTTTCTATTTGGTGTTACCTCACAGACTGGGGACGCTGCCGAACCACCGCATTGCACTTCTGTGACCTGCCCACTGTTTGGATCGTGATCACACAAGGGAGCGTCGCACACAGAGGTGTCGCTCCGAGGCTGCAGAGTGTGCCCTGCGGGTGGGTGATGGTTCCAGGTCAGCCGCTTTTCCATCAAAGATCTGAGCGCCAGGTGAGAATAGGCAGTCACCGCCCACTTGGGGGAGTACTTACTACATGACTGCCTAGTGTGAAATTCGGAGTGCTGAGTTTCACGATGCTCCCTGACGTTTACCAGCAGGCGTCACCCAATCGTAATGAGGCCAGCTGGGTTTGAAAAGGTGGACACGGAAAGCACTTCCAATCACTAGGGCATCTGATGAAGTCAAACGACGAAACGCGTCATGCCTGGGATGCTTAAATAAAGCGCGTTTTCTGACCTGCAGAACTGGTGTGGCTTGTTCTTTTCCTTGGAGGGGAACGTGGTTTGGAGATGTTTTTGTGCGGCCACAGCACAAATTGAGCCCCCCACCCAACGAAGCTGTTCGGCGGCAGTAGTGGCAAACTTTCTATTTGGTGTTACCTCACAGACTGGGGACGCTGCCGAACCACCGCATTGCACTTCTGTGACCTGCCCACTGTTTGGATCGTGATCACACAAGGGAGCGTCGCACACAGAGGTGTCGCTCCGAGGCTGCAGAGTGTGCCCTGCGGGTGGGTGATGGTTCCATGTCAGCCGCTTTTCCATCAAAGATCTGAGCGCCAGGTGAGAATAGGCAGTCACCGCCCACTTGGGGGAGTACTTACTACGTGACTGCCTAGTGTGAAATTCGGAGTGCTGAGTTTCACGATGCTCCCTGACGTTTACCAGCAGGCGTCACCCAATCGTAATGAGGCCAGCTGGGTTTGAAAAGGTGGACACGGAAAGCACTTCCCAATCACTAGGGCATCTGATGAAGTCAAACGACGAAACGCGTCATGCCTGGGATGCTTAAATAAAGCGCGTTTTCTGACCTGCAGAACTGGTGTGGCTTGTTCTTTTCCTTGGAGGGGAACGTGGTTTGGAGATGTTTTTGTGCGGCCACAGCACAAATTGAGCCCCCCACCCAATGAAGCTGTTCGGCGGCAGTAGTGGCAAACTTTCTATTTGGTGTTACCTCACAGACTGGGGACGCTGCCGAACCACCGCATTGCACTTCTGTGACCTGCCCACTGTTTGGATCGTGATCACACAAGGGAGCATCCCACACAGAGGTGTCGCTCCGAGGCTGCATAGTGTGCCCTGCGGGTGGGTGATGGTTCCAGGTCAGCCGCTTTTCCATCAAAGATCTGAGCGCCAGGTGAGAATAGGCAGTCACCGCCCACTTGGGGGAGTACTTACTACGTGACTGCCTAGTGTGAAATTCGGAGTGCTGAGTTTCACGATGCTCCCTGACGTTTACCAGCAGGCGTCACCCAATCGTAATGAGGCCAGCTGGGTTTGAAAAGGTGGACACGGAAAGCACTTCCCAATCACTAGGGCATCTGATGAAGTCAAACGACGAAACGCGTCATGCCTGGGATGCTTAAATAAAGCGCGTTTTCTGACCTGCAGAACTGGTGTGGCTTGTTCTTTTCCTTGGAGGGGAACGTGGTTTGGAGATGTTTTTGTGCGGCCACAGCACAAATTGAGCCCCCCACCCAAGGAAGCTGTTCGGCGGCAGTAGTGGCAAACTTTCTATTTGGTGTTACCTCACAGACTGGGGACGCTGCCGAACCACCGCATTGCACTTCTGTGACCTGCCCACTGTTTGTATCGTGATCACACAAGGGAGCGTCGCACACAGAGGTGTCGCGCCGAGGCTGCAGAGTGTGCCCTGCGGGTGGGTGATGGTTCCAGGTCAGCCGCTTTTCCATCAAAGATCTGAGCGCCAGGTGAGAATAGGCAGTCACCGCCCACTTGGGGGAGTACTTACTACGTGACTGCCTAGTGTGAAATTCGGAGTGCTGAGTTTCACGATGCTCCCTGACGTTTACCAGCAGGCGTCACCCAATCGTAATGAGGCCAGCTGGGTTTGAAAAGGTGGACACGGAAAGCACTTCCCAATCACTAGGGCATCTGATGAAGTCAAACGACGAAACGCGTCATGCCTGGGATGCTTAAATAAAGCGCGTTTTCTGACCTGCAGAACTGGTGTGGCTTGTTCTTTTCCTTGGAGGGGAACGTGGTTTGGAGATGTTTTTGTGCGGCCACAGCACAAATTGAGCCCCCCACCCAACGAAGCTGTTCGGCGGCAGTAGTGGCAAACTTTCTATTTGGTGTTACCTCACAGACTGGGGACGCTGCCGAACCACCGCATTGCACTTCTGTGACCTGCCCACTGTTTGGATCGTGATCACACAAGGGAGCGTCGCACACAGAGGTGTCGCTCCGAGGCTGCAGAGTGTGCCCTGCGGGTGGGTGATGGTTCCAGGTCAGCCGCTTTTCCATCAAAGATCTGAGCGCCAGGTGAGAATAGGCAGTCACCGCCCACTTGGGGGAGTACTTACTACGTGACTGCCTAGTGTGAAATTCGGAGTGCTGAGTTTCACGATGCTCCCTGACGTTTACCAGCAGGTGTCACCCAATCGTAATGAGGCCAGCTGGGTTTGAAAAGGTGGACACGGAAAGCACTTCCCAATCACTAGGGCATCTGATGAAGTCAAACGACGAAACGCGTCATGCCTGGGATGCTTAAATAAAGCGCGTTTTCTGACCTGCAGAACTGGTGTGGCTTGTTCTTTTCCTTGGAGGGGAACGTGGTTTGGAGATGTTTTTGTGCGGCCACAGCACAAATTGAGCCCCCCACCCAACGAAGCTGTTCGGCGGCAGTAGTGGCAAACTTTCTATTTGGTGTTACCTCACAGACTGGGGACGCTGCCGAACCACCGCATTGCACTTCTGTGACCTGCCCACTGTTTGGATCGTGATCACACAAGGGAGCGTCGCACACAGAGGTGTCGCTCCGAGGCTGCAGAGTGTGCCCTGCGGGTGGGTGATGGTTCCAGGTCAGCCGCTTTTCCATCAAAGATCTGAGCGCCAGGTGAGAATAGGCAGTCACCGCCCACTTGGGGGAGTACTTACTACGTGACTGCCTAGTGTGAAATTCGGAGTGATGAGTTTCACGATGCTCCCTGACGTTTACCAGCAGGCGTCACCCAATCGTAATGAGGCCAGCTGGGTTTGAAAAGGTGGACACGGAAAGCACTTCCAATCACTAGGGCATCTGATGAAGTCAAACGACGAAACGCGTCATGCCTGGGATGCTTAAATAAAGCGCGTTTTCTGACCTGCAGAACTGGTGTGGCTTGTTCTTTTCCTTGGAGGGGAACGTGGTTTGGAGATGTTTTTGTGCGGCCACAGCACAAATTGAGCCCCCCACCCAACGAAGCTGTTCGGCGGCAGTAGTGGCAAACTTTCTATTTGGTGTTACCTCACAGACTGGGGACGCTGCCGAACCACCGCATTGCACTTCTGTGACCTGCCCACTGTTTGGATCGTGATCACACAAGGGAGCGTCGCACACAGAGGTGTCGCTCCGAGGCTGCAGAGTGTGCCCTGCGGGTGGGTGATGGTTCCAGGTCAGCCGCTTTTCCATCAAAGATCTGAGCGCCAGGTGAGAATAGGCAGTCACCGCCCACTTGGGGGAGTACTTACTACGTGACTGCCTAGTGTGAAATTCGGAGTGCTGAGTTTCACGATGCTCCCTGACGTTTACCAGCAGGCGTCACCCAATCGTAATGAGGCCAGCTGGGTTTGAAAAGGTGGACACGGAAAGCACTTCCCAATCACTAGGGCATCTGATGAAGTCAAACGACGAAACGCGTCATGCCTGGGATGCTTAAATAAAGCGTGTTTTCTGACCTGCAGAACTGGTGTGGCTTGTTCTTTTCCTTGGAGGGGAACGTGGTTTGGAGATGTTTTTGTGCGGCCACAGCACAAATTGAGCCCCCCACCCAACGAAGCTGTTCGGCGGCAGTAGTGGCAAACTTTCTATTTGGTGTTACCTCACAGACTGGGGACGCTGCCGAACCACCGCATTGCACTTCTGTGACCTGCCCACTGTTTGGATCGTGATCACACAAGGGAGCGTCGCACACAGAGGTGTCGCTCCGAGGCTGCAGAGTGTGCCCTGCGGGTGGGTGATGGTTCCAGGTCAGCCGCTTTTCCATCAAAGATCTGAGCGCCAGGTGAGAATAGGCAGTCACCGCCCACTTGGGGGAGTACTTACTACGTGACTGCCTAGTGTGAAATTCGGAGTGCTGAGTTTCACGATGCTCCCTGACGTTTACCAGCAGGCGTCACCCAATCGTAATGAGGCCAGCTGGGTTTGAAAAGGTGGACACGGAAAGCACTTCCCAATCACTAGGGCATCTGATGAAGTCAAACGACGAAACGCGTCATGCCTGGGATGCTTAAATAAAGCGCGATTTCTGACCTGCAGAACTGGTGTGGCTTGTTCTTTTCCTTGGAGGGGAACGTGGTTTGGAGATGTTTTTGTGCGGCCACAGCACAAATTGAGCCCCCCACCCAACGAAGCTGTTCGGCGGCAGTAGTGGCAAACTTTCTATTTGGTGTTACCTCACAGACTGGGGACGCTGCCGAACCACCGCATTGCACTTCTGTGACCTGCCCACTGTTTGGATCGTGATCACACAAGGGAGCGTCGCACACAGAGGTGTCGCTCCGAGGCTGCAGAGTGTGCCCTGCGGGTGGGTGATGGTTCCAGGTCAGCCGCTTTTCCATCAAAGATCTGAGCGCCAGGTGAGAATAGGCAGTCACCGCCCACTTGGGGGAGTACTTACTACGTGACTGCCTAGTGTGAAATTCGGAGTGCTGAGTTTCACGATGCTCCCTGACGTTTACCAGCAGGCGTCACCCAATCGTAATGAGGCCAGCTGGGTTTGAAAAGGTGGACACGGAAAGCACTTCCCAATCACTAGGGCATCTGATGAAGTCAAACGACGAAACGCGTCATGCCTGGGATGCTTAAATAAAGCGCGTTTTCTGACCTGCAGAACTGGTGTGGCTTGTTCTTTTCCTTGGAGGGGAACGTGGTTTGGAGATGTTTTTGTGCGGCCACAGCACAAATTGAGCCCCCCCACCCAACGAAGCTGTTCGGCGGCAGTAGTGGCAAACTTTCTATTTGGTGTTACCTCACAGACTGGGGACGCTGCCGAACCACCGCATTGCACTTCTGTGACCTGCCCACTGTTTGGATCGTGATCACACAAGGGAGCGTCGCACACAGAGGTGTCGCTCCGAGGCTGCAGAGTGTGCCCTGCGGGTGGGTGATGGTTCCAGGTCAGCCGCTTTTCCATCAAAGATCTGAGCGCCAGGTGAGAATAGGCAGTCACCGCCCACTTGGGGGAGTACTTACTACGTGACTGCCTAGTGTGAAATTCGGAGTGCTGAGTTTCACGATGCTCCCTGACGTTTACCAGCAGGCGTCACCCAATCGTAATGAGGCCAGCTGGGTTTGAAAAGGTGGACACGGAAAGCACTGTCCAATCACTAGGGCATCTGATGAAGTCAAACGACGAAACGCGTCATGCCTGGGATGCTTAAATAAAGCGCGTTTTCTGACCTGCAGAACTGGTGTGGCTTGTTCTTTTCCTTGGAGGGGAACGTGGTTTGGAGATGTTTTTGTGCGGCCACAGCACAAATTGAGCCCCCCACCCAACGAAGCTGTTCGGCGGCAGTAGTGGCAAACTTTCTATTTGGTGTTACCTCACAGACTGGGGACGCTGCCGAACCACCGCATTGCACTTCTGTGACCTGCCCACTGTTTGGATCGTGATCACACAAGGGAGCATCGCACACAGAGGTGTCGCTCCGAGGCTGCATAGTGTGCCCTGCGGGTGGGTGATGGTTCCAGGTCAGCCGCTTTTCCATCAAAGATCTGAGCGCCAGGTGAGAATAGGCAGTCACCGCCCACTTGGGGGAGTACTTACTACGTGACTGCCTAGTGTGAAATTCGGAGTGCTGAGTTTCACGATGCTCCCTGACGTTTACCAGCAGGCATCACCCAATCGTAATGAGGCCAGCTGGGCTTGAAAAGGTGGACACGGAAAGCACTTCCCAATCACTAGGGCATCTGATGAAGTCAAACGACGAAACGCGTCATGCCTAGGTTTGCTTAAATAAAGCGCGTTTTCTGACCTGCAGAACTGGTGTGGCTTGTTCTTTTCCTTGGAGGGGAACGTGGTTTGGAGATGTTTTTGTGCGGCCACAGCACAAATTGAGCCCCCCACCCAATGAAGCTGTTCGGCAGCAGTAGTGGCAAACTTTCTATTTGGTGTTACCTCACAGACTGGGGACGCTGCCGAACCACCGCATTGCACTTCTGTGACCTGCCCACTGTTTGGATCGTGATCACACAAGGGAGCGTCGCACACAGAGGTGTCGCTCCGAGGCTGCAGAGTGTGCCCTGCGGGTGGGTGATGGTTCCATGTCAGCCGCTTTTCCATCAAAGATCTGAGCGCCAGGTGAGAATAGGCAGTCACCGCCCACTTGGGGGAGTACTTACTACGTGACTGCCTAGTGTGAAATTCGGAGTGCTGAGTTTCACGATGCTCCCTGACGTTTACCAGCAGGCGTCACCCAATCGTAATGAGGCCAGCTGGGTTTGAAAAGGTGGACACGGAAAGCACTTCCCAATCACTAGGGCATCTGATGAAGTCAAACGACGAAACGCGTCATGCCTGGGATGCTTAAATAAAGCGCGTTTTCTGACCTGCAGAACTGGTGTGGCTTGTTCTTTTCCTTGGAGGGGAACGTGGTTTGGAGATGTTTTTGTGCGGCCACAGCACAAATTGAGCCCCCCACCCAACGAAGCTGTTCGGCGGCAGTAGTGGCAAACTTTCTATTTGGTGTTACCTCACAGACTGGGGACGCTGCCGAACCACCGCATTGCACTTCTGTGACCTGCCCACTGTTTGGATCGTGATCACACAAGGGAGCGTCGCACACAGAGGTGTCGCTCCGAGGCTGCAGAGTGTGCCCTGCGGGTGGGTGATGGTTCCAGGTCAGCCGCTTTTCCATCAAAGATCTGAGCGCCAGGTGAGAATAGGCAGTCACCGCCCACTTGGGGGAGTACTTACTACGTGACTGCCTAGTGTGAAATTCGGAGTGCTGAGTTTCACGATGCTCCCTGACGTTTACCAGCAGGCGTCACCCAATCGTAATGAGGCCAGCTGGGTTTGAAAAGGTGGACACGGAAAGCACTTCCCAATCACTAGGGCATCTGATGAAGTCAAACGACGAAACGCGTCATGCCTGGGATGCTTAAATAAAGCGCGTTTTCTGACCTGCAGAACTGGTGTGGCTTGTTCTTTTCCTTGGAGGGGAACGTGGTTTGGAGATGTTTTTGTGCGGCCACAGCACAAATTGAGCCCCCCACCCAACGAAGCTGTTCGGCGGCAGTAGTGGCAAACTTTCTATTTGGTGTTACCTCACAGACTGGGGACGCTGCCGAACCACCGCATTGCACTTCTGTGACCTGCCCACTGTTTGGATCGTGATCACACAAGGGAGCGTCGCACACAGAGGTGTCGCTCCGAGGCTGCAGAGTGTGCCCTGCGGGTGGGTGATGGTTCCAGGTCAGCCGCTTTTCCATCAAAGATCTGAGCGCCAGGTGAGAATAGGCAGTCACCGCCCACTTGGGGGAGTACTTACTACGTGACTGCCTAGTGTGAAATTCGGAGTGCTGAGTTTCACGATGCTCCCTGACGTTTACCAGCAGGCGTCACCCAATCGTAATGAGGCCAGCTGGGTTTGAAAAGGTGGACACGGAAAGCACTTCCCAATCACTAGGGCATCTGATGAAGTCAAACGACGAAACGCGTCATGCCTGGGATGCTTAAATAAAGCGCGTTTTCTGACCTACAGAACTGGTGTGGCTTGTTCTTTTCCTTGGAGGGGAACGTGGTTTGGAGATGTTTTTGTGCGGCCACAGCACAAATTGAGCCCCCCACCCAACGAAGCTGTTCGGCGGCAGTAGTGGCAAACTTTCTATTTGGTGTTACCTCACAGACTGGGGACGCTGCCGAACCACCGCATTGCACTTCTGTGACCTGCCCACTGTTTGGATCGTGATCACACAAGGGAGCGTCGCACACAGAGGTGTCGCTCCGAGGCTGCAGAGTGTGCCCTGCGGGTGGGTGATGGTTCCAGGTCAGCCGCTTTTCCATCAAAGATCTGAGCGCCAGGTGAGAATAGGCAGTCACCGCCCACTTGGGGGAGTACTTACTACGTGACTGCCTAGTGTGAAATTCGGAGTGCTGAGTTTCACGATGCTCCCTGACGTTTACCAGCAGGCGTCACCCAATCGTAATGAGGCCAGCTGGGTTTGAAAAGGTGGACACGGAAAGCACTTCCCAATCACTAGGGCATCTGATGAAGTCAAACGACGAAACGCGTCATGCCTGGGATGCTTAAATAAAGCGCGTTTTCTGACCTGCAGAACTGGTGTGGCTTGTTCTTTTCCTTGGAGGGGAACGTGGTTTGGAGATGTTTTTGTGCGGCCACAGCACAAATTGAGCCCCCCACCCAACGAAGCTGTTCGGCGGCAGTAGTGGCAAACTTTCTATTTGGTGTTACCTCACAGACTGGGGACGCTGCCGAACCACCGCATTGCACTTCTGTGACCTGCCCACTGTTTGGATCGTGATCACACAAGGGAGCGTCGCACACAGAGGTGTCGCTCCGAGGCTGCAGAGTGTGCCCTGCGGGTGGGTGATGGTTCCAGGTCAGCCGCTTTTCCATCAAAGATCTGAGCGCCAGGTGAGAATAGGCAGTCACCGCCCACTTGGGGGAGTACTTACTACGTGACTGCCTAGTGTGAAATTCGGAGTGCTGAGTTTCACGATGCTCCCTGACGTTTACCAGCAGGCGTCACCCAATCGTAATGAGGCCAGCTGGGTTTGAAAAGGTGGACACGGAAAGCACTTCCCAATCACTAGGGCATCTGATGAAGTCAAACGACGAAACGCGTCATGCCTGGGATGCTTAAATAAAGCGCGTTTTCTGACCTACAGAACTGGTGTGGCTTGTTCTTTTCCTTGGAGGGGAACGTGGTTTGGAGATGTTTTTGTGCGGCCACAGCACAAATTGAGCCCCCCACCCAACGAAGCTGTTCGGCGGCAGTAGTGGCAAACTTTCTATTTGGTGTTACCTCACAGACTGGGGACGCTGCCGAACCACCGCATTGCACTTCTGTGACCTGCCCACTGTTTGGATCGTGATCACACAAGGGAGCGTCGCACACAGAGGTGTCGCTCCGAGGCTGCAGAGTGTGCCCTGCGGGTGGGTGATGGTTCCAGGTCAGCCGCTTTTCCATCAAAGATCTGAGCGCCAGGTGAGAATAGGCAGTCACCGCCCACTTGGGGGAGTACTTACTACGTGACTGCCTAGTGTGAAATTCGGAGTGCTGAGTTTCACGATGCTCCCTGACGTTTACCAGCAGGCGTCACCCAATCGTAATGAGGCCAGCTGGGTTTGAAAAGGTGGACACGGAAAGCACTTCCCAATCACTAGGGCATCTGATGAAGTCAAACGACGAAACGCGTCATGCCTGGGATGCTTAAATAAAGCGCGTTTTCTGACCTGCAGAACTGGTGTGGCTTGTTCTTTTCCTTGGAGGGGAACGTGGTTTGGAGATGTTTTTGTGCGGCCACAGCACAAATTGAGCCCCCCACCCAACGAAGCTGTTCGGCGGCAGTAGTGGCAAACTTTCTATTTGGTGTTACCTCACAGACTGGGGACGCTGCCGAACCACCGCATTGCACTTCTGTGACCTGCCCACTGTTTGGATCGTGATCACACAAGGGAGCGTCGCACACAGAGGTGTCGCTCCGAGGCTGCAGAGTGTGCCCTGCGGGTGGGTGATGGTTCCAGGTCAGCCGCTTTTCCATCAAAGATCTGAGCGCCAGGTGAGAATAGGCAGTCACCGCCCACTTGGGGGAGTACTTACTACGTGACTGCCTAGTGTGAAATTCGGAGTGCTGAGTTTCACGATGCTCCCTGACGTTTACCAGCAGGCGTCACCCAATCGTAATGAGGCCAGCTGGGTTTGAAAAGGTGGACACGGAAAGCACTTCCCAATCACTAGGGCATCTGATGAAGTCAATTGACGAAACGCGTCATGCCTGGGATGCTTAAATAAAGCGCGTTTTCTGACCTGCAGAACTGGTGTGGCTTGTTCTTTTCCTTGGAGGGGAACGTGGTTTGGAGATGTTTTTGTGCGGCCACAACACAAATTGAGCCCCCCACCCAACGAAGCTGTTCGGCGGCAGTAGTGGCAAACTTTCTATTTGGTGTTACCTCACAGACTGGGGACGCTGCCGAACCACCGCATTGCACTTCTGTGACCTGCCCACTGTTTGGATCGTGATCACACAAGGGAGCATCGCACACAGAGGTGTCGCTCCAAGGCTGCATAGTGTGCCCTGCGGGTGGGTGATGGTTCCAGGTCAGCCGCTTTTCCATCAAAGATCTGAGCGCCAGGTGAGAATAGGCAGTCACCGCCCACTTGGGGGAGTACTTACTACGTGACTGCCTAGTGTGAAATTCGGAGTGCTGAGTTTCACGATGCTCCCTGACGTTTACCAGCAGGCGTCTCCCAATCGTAATGAGGCCAGCTGGGTTTGAAAAGGTGGACACGGAAAGCACTTCCCAATCACTAGGGCATCTGATGAAGTCAAACGACGAAACGCGTCATGCCTAGGTTTGCTTAAATAAAGCGCGTTTTCTGACCTGCAGAACTGGTGTGGCTTGTTCTTTTCCTTGGAGGGGAACGTGGTTTGGAGATGTTTTTGTGCGGCCACAGCACAAATTGAGCCCCCCACCCAATGAAGCTGTTCGGCGGCAGTAGTGGCAAACTTTCTATTTGGTGTTACCTCACAGACTGGGGACGCTGCCGAACCACCGCATTGCACTTCTGTGACCTGCCCACTGTTTGGATCGTGATCACACAAGGGAGCGTCGCACACAGAGGTGTCGCTCCGAGGCTGCAGAGTGTGCCCTGCGGGTGGGTGATGGTTCCATGTCAGCCGCTTTTCCATCAAAGATCTGAGCGCCAGGTGAGAATAGGCAGTCACCGCCCACTTGGGGGAGTACTTACTACGTGACTGCCTAGTGTGAAATTCGGAGTGCTGAGTTTCACGATGCTCCCTGATGTTTACCAGCAGGCGTCACCCAATCGTAATGAGGCCAGCTGGGTTTGAAAAGGTGGACGCGGAAAGCACTTCCCAATCACTAGGGCATCTGATGAAGTCAAACGACTAAACGCGTCATGCCTGGGATGCTTAAATAAAGCGCGGTTTCTGACCTGCAGAACTGGTGTGGCTTGTTCTTTTCCTTGGAGGGGAACGTGGTTTGGAGATGTTTTTGTGCGGCCACAGCACAAATTGAGCCCCCCACCCAACGAAGCTGTTCGGCGGCAGTAGTGGCAAACTTTCTATTTGGTGTTACCTCACAGACTGGGGACGCTGCCGAACCACCGCATTGCACTTCTGTGACCTGCCCACTGTTTGGATCGTGATCACACAAGGGAGCGTCGCACACAGAGGTGTCGCTCCGAGGCTGCAGAGTGTGCCCTGCGGGTGGGTGATGGTTCCAGGTCAGCCGTTTTTCCATCAAAGATCTGAGCGCCAGGTGAGAATAGGCAGTCACCGCCCACTTGGGGGAGTACTTACTACGTGACTGCCTAGTGTGAAATTCGGAGTGCTGAGTTTCACGATGCTCCCTGACGTTTACCAGCAGGCGTCACCCAATCGTAATGAGGCCAGCTGGGTTTGAAAAGGTGGACACGGAAAGCACTTCCCAATCACTAGGGCATCTGATGAAGTCAAACGACGAAACGCGTCATGCCTGGGATGCTTAAATAAAGCGCGGTTTTCTGACCTGCAGAACTGGTGTGGCTTGTTCTTTTCCTTGAAGGGGAACGTGGTTTGGAGATGTTTTTGTGCGGCCACAGCACAAATTGAGCCCCCCACCCAACGAAGCTGTTCGGCGGCAGTAGTGGCAAACTTTCTATTTGGTGTTACCTCACAGACTGGGGACGCTGCCGAACCACCGCATTGCACTTCTGTGACCTGCCCACTGTTTGGATCGTGATCACACAAGGGAGCGTCGCACACAGAGGTGTCGCTCCGAGGCTGCAGAGTGTGCCCTGCGGGTGGGTGATGGTTCCAGGTCAGCCGCTTTTCCATCAAAGATCTGAGCGCCAGGTGAGAATAGGCAGTCACCGCCCACTTGGGGGAGTACTTACTACGTGACTGCCTAGTGTGAAATTCGGAGTGCTGAGTTTCACGATGCTCCCTGACGTTTACCAGCAGGCGTCACCCAATCGTAATGAGGCCAGCTGGGTTTGAAAAGGTGGACACGGAAAGCACTTCCCAATCACTAGGGCATCTGATGAAGTCAAACGACGAAACGCGTCATGCCTGGGATGCTTAAATAAAGCGCGTTTTCTGACCTGCAGAACTGGTGTGGCTTGTTCTTTTCCTTGGAGGGGAACGTGGTTTGGAGATGTTTTTGTGCGGCCACAGCACAAATTGAGCCCCCCACCCAACGAAGCTGTTCGGCGGCAGTAGTGGCAAACTTTCTATTTGGTGTTACCTCACAGACTGGGGACGCTGCCGAACCACCGCATTGCACTTCTGTGACCTGCCCACTGTTTGGATCGTGATCACACAAGGGAGCGTCGCACACAGAGGTGTCGCTCCGAGGCTGCAGAGTGTGCCCTGCGGGTGGGTGATGGTTCCAGGTCAGCCGCTTTTCCATCAAAGATCTGAGCGCCAGGTGAGAATAGGCAGTCACCGCCCACTTGGGGGAGTACTTACTACGTGACTGCCTAGTGTGAAATTCGGAGTGCTGAGTTTCACGATGCTCCCTGACGTTTACCAGCAGGCGTCACCCAATCGTAATGAGGCCAGCTGGGTTTGAAAAGGTGGACACGGAAAGCACTTCCCAATCACTAGGGCATCTGATGAAGTCAAACGACGAAACGCGTCATGCCTGGGATGCTTAAATAAAGCGCGTTTTCTGACCTGCAGAACTGGTGTGGCTTGTTCTTTTCCTTGGAGGGGAACGTGGTTTGGAGATGTTTTTGTGCGGCCACAGCACAAATTGAGCCCCCCACCCAACGAAGCTGTTCGGCGGCAGTAGTGGCAAACTTTCTATTTAGTGTTACCTCACAGACTGGGGACGCTGCCGAACCACCGCATTGCACTTCTGTGACCTGCCCACTGTTTGGATCGTGATCACACAAGGGAGCGTCGCACACAGAGGTGTCGCTCCGAGGCTGCAGAGTGTGCCCTGCGGGTGGGTGATGGTTCCAGGTCAGCCGCTTTTCCATCAAAGATCTGAGCGCCAGGTGAGGATAGGCAGTCACCGCCCACTTGGGGGAGTACTTACTACGTGACTGCCTAGTGTGAAATTCGGAGTGCTGAGTTTCACGATGCTCCCTGACGTTTACCAGCAGGTGTCACCCAATCGTAATGAGGCCAGCTGGGTTTGAAAAGGTGGACACGGAAAGCACTTCCCAATCACTAGGGCATCTGATGAAGTCAAACGACGAAACGCGCCATGCCTGGGATGCTTAAATAAAGCGCGTTTTCTGACCTGCAGAACTGGTGTGGCTTGTTCTTTTCCTTGGAGGGGAACGTGGTTTGGAGATGTTTTTGTGCGGCCACAGCACAAATTGAGCCCCCCACCCAACGAAGCTGTTCGGCGGCAGTAGTGGCAAACTTTCTATTTGGTGTTACCTCACAGACTGGGGACGCTGCCGAACCACCGCATTGCACTTCTGTGACCTGCCCACTGTTTGGATCGTGATCACACAAGGGAGCGTCGCACACAGAGGTGTCGCTCCGAGGCTGCAGAGTGTGCCCTGCGGGTGGGTGATGGTTCCAGGTCAGCCGCTTTTCCATCAAAGATCTCTGAGCGCCAGGTGAGAATAGGCAGTCACCGCCCACTTGGGGGAGTACTTACTACGTGACTGCCAATTTTGAAATTCGGAGTGCTGAGTTTCACGATGCTCCCTGACGTTTACCAGCAGGCGTCACCCAATCGTAATGAGGCCAGCTGGGTTTGAAAAGGTGGACACGGAAAGCACTACCCAATCACTAGGGCATCTGATGAAGTCAATCGACGAAACGCGTCATGCCTGGGATGCTTAAATAAAGCGCGTTTTCTGACCTGCAGAACTGGTGTGGCTTGTTCTTTTCCTTGGAGGGGAACGTGGTTTGGATATATATATATATATATATATATATACACATATATATATATATATATATACATATATATATATATATATATATATGTATATATATATATATATATACTAAATACTACTCCAATTCTTGCTATGGGAGAGCAACGACAATAGAAACATCTGTAATTAATCTTAGAGATAACAACCACCCCCCCCAAAGCCACAGAAATAGAGGTTAGAGATGTTCTAGAAAACATCAAAGAAGCAAGCAGCAGCCCACAACAAACTAGCACAGAATCTTAAAACATGTGCTAACCATTGTTCCAGAACGCGTAAAAGGCCAATTACCTTTAATCCCAACCCTAAAACGCCTCATAGCCAGACCTAAAAGTTCAACCACTCAAACACCACCGCCCCAAAAACTTTCACAGAAATTCTACCAGAATACACAGTAACACACAAAGATGAAAAAAGTCATTCTTGATGACAACAATACGCATGAAAAAAGAATGATCATCTTTGCTACCAACATCCAGAAATTAAAATAATGTGAAACATTAATGGGACATTTAAAATCTGTCCGGAACCATTTTATCAACTTTATAATATCCATGGAGAATATCCAGAAACTAACATCCGTTTCATATACACCCCACTTCTTAACAAACAAAACACAACCTATAAAGAACTACTAACAATAATTAAATAACAAACAGAAAACGTCTTCCTACAAAAAATATTAATAGATTTCAAGCAAGCAATGATTCTGGCAAATTTGAAAATATATCCTTATTCAGCAATACAAGGATGCTATTAACATTTCAACCAAAAGATACGGAAACATCTACAAAACTAGACACTAAGCATAGAATATGCAACAAACAGCAACTTTGCTTACGAAATAAAAAAAAACTAGTACCCCTGGCCTATGTACCAACAACAGAAGTACCAAACCACTATAATTTACTGATCGAAAGTCCATTATACCAAGCCAACAGAGCCAAACTAACAACCTTGCTTGACAACTTAAAAGACACCTGGGTAGGAAGACTGCATAGATCAGGGCATCGAAGACAACCCAAATTCCACATCCCCTGGTGGAATGACCATGAAAGCACCTTAGCACAAAAAGCTAAAACAAATAACGCAGTGGAAGGATGGCATAATGCCGTCCAAGCCACAATAGGAAAAGTACAACCAACTCTCCACAAACTAATAGAAGCCATCAAAAAAGAATAAAGTTACCAAGAATTAAGGGTGGAACAATCCCTAACTAAAATAGGTCCTCAACGTAGTAAACAAACAGAAACAATGTATAAACACCTACAGTACAAAACTATGCTCTACCTAAACACCAAAAGATTAGACTATCTAGGTACAATAACCAAATCTATACTTTAAAAATAACAAGATTGCAAACACCATACATTATAAAAAAGTAACAAAATCATCAAACAACATATTTCTACTCATTTTTAAATGAATCATTATAACTATGGGTGTCATTACGGTGGCAGTAAACCAGCCACCGACAGGCTGTCTGTGGCAGATTCACCGCCATTGTGAGGCCATTTACGGCCCGCCATATTATGATGGCGATTATATACAATAGAGGCAACCCTGACAAAACTGACCCAGGGGCAAATATGGGAATCCTAAAAGCAGTTCTAGGTGGCAATACATACATAAAAGACCAAACCATACATTAAATTACAAAAACATGTGTCATTTTAACGAATCAAGAAAAAGAGAAACAACGTTTCGGCCATTGAAGATATTGACGGTCATCATCAGGACAGAAAAACTATTAGAGCGTCAAGCACAATTAGGTAAGACATCTAAAACAAGCATTTGCAATGCAATAGGTCTCGCATTAGGAAAGTTTGAGCTATTGGTATTGTAAATGACATTTTTTTTATTTATGTGTTGGTTTTGAAAATAGCAAAATTAATAGATTTGTCATTTACAATGCCAATAGTTTTAACTTTCGCAAATGTGACACCTATAGCATTTGTAATGCAATATGTGTTGTATTTACGTGACTTAGATGTATTGATTTTACAAATAACAATGGCTTTTAATTTTTTTAAATGATTAATACTTAAATAAAAGTTATTGTATTTTATAATGACAATAGTCTAAACTTTTGTAAATAACTTTTGTGAAGATTATGTTCAGTGTATTTTATTGTGACGAAAATCCAAGAAGAGAAGTGAAATATTAACATCTTTTTGTGACATTTGTCATAAAGCTTGAAACATTGAGAGAACATATTCGAACCAGTTGTTGTTGAATGGTTGCACAGATTGATGCTGTAGTGATGCTGAGTGATGTTGGGGTGGCGACGAGTAATGCTGTGGCGTTCAGTGATGCTGTGGTAGCCCCTGAATGATGCTTTGGTGCCCCTGAATGATGCTGTGGTGGTGCTGAGTGATGCTGTGGTGATGTGATAGATAGAGTGAGGGCAATAGATAGAGTGAGGGCGATAGATAGATAGAGGGAGGACGATAGATAGAGGGAGGGCTATAGATAGATAGAGGGAGGGTGATAGATAGAGTGAGGACGATAGATAGATAGAGTGAGGGCGATAGATAGATAGAAGGAGGGCGATAGATAGAGGGAGGGTGATAGATAGATAGAGGGAGGGCGATAGATAGATAGATAGATAGATAGATAGATAGATAGATAGATAGATAGATAGATAGATAGATAGATAGATAGATAGATAGATAGCGATAGATAGATAGAGTGTGGGCGATAGATAAAAACTCAAGTGATTGTATTTATATAGTGCTTCCTACCCCTGGCGAGGCAAGACACAGGCTGGCACTGGATGCAAAACTGAGGGGCATATTATCAAGAACAGGCGATACAATTATTGCAGTTTTATTGGCAGGAAACTGCTGGTAAAGCGGCGATAATGGGCTTGATAATATGTCCTTGTGAATTCCTATAGCAGCCAGGTTCTGTTGTTAACCTGGGATGCTATGGGAATTCACAAGGGCATATTATCAAGCCCATTATCGCCGCTTTACCTGCAGTTTCCTGCCGATAAAGCGGCGATAATTTCATCGCCTGTTCTTGATAATATGCCCCCCAATGTGTCATAGCACCAGCAAAACAGTATGGATATCCGAGAGGTGGGATAACCAGATTACTTCAAGTCACAGGGGCACCATTGGGCAGATTTTCAAAGAGGTTGTTTGTAATCTTCCGACAATGTGCACTGAGTCACAGGCTGTCCGGCTCACATATATGCATGGGCCAAGAATCGAGTGATGTTGCAGTTACTGATTTTAACCTGGCGAGATAGTCACCGAAGGAAAGGATGCTGCGCTACTCCTGTGCGCCCCTACTGGCCTCATGAGGCGTATTACTGGGCCTAGTTCCGGAGGTCACGTATGTCGAAGGGCAAAGATGACAGACAGTCAAGAGAGGGGCGGTCAGTGCAGTGCATGGTTCAAGTGGGTGTCATGTAAGGCGCTCAATAATTAAAAGGATACACTGCAGAAGAGAGAAATGTTGGCATTTCTAAATAAGTGCATAATACTGGAGGGTTGAATGCCACAAGCAATAACATAAAACTCCATTGGCAGCTAGGGTAGTAGGTGAATGGAGCAGCCTCTCATCAGGAAGGGTGGGGGGAGGTTTCAACGAAAAGGCCTACAGACCTGCACGAGCAATAAGTAAAGGAGTAAGAGGGGTCCTCGGAGATTACTGGCCTGATTCACAGACATCCTGCCATAAGTGTGATCTAATTACTACTGCCGTATCCCTGAATTACAGGAGTAAGCTGTGAGTGCTCCTGGCTTACTCCATGACTGCAGGAGTAAGCCAGGAGTACTGCAAGAGTAAGTAACGGCAAAATCTAGGAATCAGGCCTCCCCTCTATGCTCTAGGGATAAAGGTTATCCATTGAAATAGGCGCATCTGATGAGTGTTGAATTCCCTTTCGTCATCACACGCCTTCTCTTACGTCACCGCTCGCCTGCAGTTTTGCTGCACTGTAGATGTTGCATTGAGGAAGCAGAGGGAGACCGTTTGCTGAGGCGTAGATGAGAAATAATAGATCTGAACCACCCGAGAACATAATATGAATCTAGAGGGGCGACCCTGATCGGGCGTGTCAGACTCCACGCCGTGAGGGCTGTCGTAGGTAGATCTTTTGAGGTGGCCGCGGCCAAGCTTTGGAATCTACTCCCGTGGGAGATAAGGTAAACTAAGGAGCTTCTCTCCTTTAGGAAAAAGGTCAAAACCTGGCTGTTTCCTAAACAACCCTAACTTGTGCACCCCCACTCTGCTCCTCCAACTACGTCCCGCCCCCTTTTTGAGCCTCCAGCGCCAGGATGCCTGCAAGGTGACAGTGCGCTTTATAAGTCACATAAAAGAAAAAAAATAGAAAAAGTAGGAACCCTTGAGCAGGTTCTTAGCAAGAACTCAGTGCATTTGGGAGATTGGCCGGAATCTGTATCACTAACTAACATTTTGTAGCGCGGAGAGGCCGTCACCCCAGCAGCCCAGGAACTCTACATCCCCATGTGGGGATTCATTATGTGACCCCCCTCTTGTCTCCACAGCCTAACAATTGGAGGTATTCAATGGAGCAATGCTGCTCCCGGGACGAGGAGGACGAAGACGGCGGTCTCTTTAACTGGCACACACTAGGCGAGGGGGAGGAGCCTACACCGGCGTCAAGTACGGCAGCTGACGGCACACAGGTGTGCTTGTTCACCGGAGGAGTTGGAGGCAAGCGTGGAGTGGAGTCGAGTGGGGAGTCGGAGAGAGCAGTGAGAGAAGCAGATGAGGGAGGAAGAACCGGTTCACCATCTACGGCAGAGAGGAGAAGAGACCGGTTGGCGGCGCGGGAGCCAGGAGGCCATCGGCTACACGAGCCGCCCAGCCGCACGCCAGGAGGTATGTGGCTCTCAGAGGTACGGAGCCATATAGCGGGCTGGGTGGAGAGAAGGGGTAGGTCAGTCGTGTGACCTTATACCCTGCTGAATTCCCCGGTATCCCCTTCCGACACCCCCCCCCTGTCCCTCTCACCAATCTGTGTGGTGTTCCCTCACTCCCTATCCCTTGCAGCGGCCACGACATCCGACTTAGGACTGATACCTGTCCTTTCTTCCTTTTCTTCCATACGGCTCGCCTACCACCATCACGGAGTCGGAAGAGTCTCGTTCCCGTAGGAGCCTCCGACGTAGCAAAAGGGAAGAAGAAAGCACCAGACTGAAGAGGAGAATGATAAGAAGCCGATCACCCCAGAGGCCCCCTTGGAGAAAAACGTGTTCTCAAATAAAGCCTGGTGTCACGAAAACCCACCTCTTGCCCTTTCCTCCTCAACCCGCTACACATTTCCAAGGAGCGTTTACATCATATTGACTTGACGGAAAATGCTCTATGCCCACGCGAGGCTTAACCCCTCTGGATAGAACTATATAAAAAATTAAACATTTGCCTTTCCACATACGTGCATGAAGCCTCGCGTCGACGCATCACCACGTTTGTGGATGTTCATTCTAGCGCAGCGCATCAGAAGCCACGCTGCATGTGGAACTGTAAGTATTTAAGCTGCTTTGCATACGCTTTCCTTCTTTCCTGCTCCAGGGAGAACCTTTTTCCGAGAGCTGCCTGGACGGAAAGTCTGAAATCTTATGAATGGTGACTTGGAAAAAAGAAAAGGCTTGCGGATACTATGCAGCGTTTGTGGGCATCTGCGTAAGCCCTGTGCGCCCTGGTGAAATCCTCCAGTACATCTGTGGTGCCAAACAGGGAGCACGGGGAAGAGTGAGCTTTAGCAGCAAACAAACAAAATCAATAACTCCTCCACGGTGTAGTGTCCTTACTGGCACAGAGACACGGACACAGGGTATAGTGGGTAGCGTATTTATTGCACGTCCTTCCTCCGGGTTTATCGGCTAACTGCCGTCCCCAGTCCCCGGCTCCTCCCTATCCGCCTGCCCTCGTTCTCCCTCAGGCAGGTCCTAGTGCCCCGTGTGTGTATGTCCATCATTACATCTCCCCCCTCAGTGAATAAAACAAAATACAGCAATGTATCAACACCCTTTGCTTTCACGTCGCTGAAGGTCGCCGCTTAAAGTTCTTCAATGAGGCGAGACGTTTTTCTAATGGTCCGTCTGGGGCGCAACTGAGGATCAGGTGTATCTCGCTCGTGCTCATCGGGAGTCCCCATTAATACCTGGCTGCTGCTGAGAGGTGTCTCATGTTGATTGTTCTCGACTAGCGATTCAGTCAATAGTTCCTTTACGCTAGGGCTGCACTTCTTGAAGTGTGTCACATTCCTGGTGATTCGTCTTCTGTCTGTTTCCGCGGTGATCATAGTTTCTTTCTGTTTCACGACTTTCAACGGAGTCTTGTGGTATTTGCAGTTAGTCTTTCTGTGCTGCTCTTGCCCTGGCCAACACCCAGTCTCCTTCCCGGATTTCAGCGTGAGAGGCGTGTCGACGTTCATCCGCGTATCCCTTCCTTTTTTCCTTCTTCAGCTTATCCAGGGCCGCCATTTCCTCATGATCAGAATCCGGATACGATTCACTCACCGGGACATTCATCATGGGCAGTCTGGTGCGCACTGACCGGCCTAGCATGAGGGTGGCCGGGCATTTGTCCGTGGTGGAGTGGGGTGTGTTTCGGTAGGCACGCAGTACTTCGTTGAGCGCCGTCTGAATGCTCTTTCGAGTGAGCTCCGCCTGCTGAATGGCTTTCTTTTTTTTTTTTCTTTTTTCTTTTTTTTTAAAACCTTTATTACGCAGTATTGGCAAACAAATACGGGCCTACAACCATCCGGCCGGCCTCGAAATCTTGTGGGTCAAAGTAGCAATCTATATGGTGACTCGGTAACATATCGGAACAAAGTAGAACCATCCTGAATTACACTGGAGACATGTGTATTACCGAGAAATAGAAGAAGTGAAGGTTCATTTTAAAATTTTATAAAGTATAACGAAAAAAGTAGGAGCTGAGAAGGATCGAAGTCCATACAATCCGTCTAAAACATAAGCGGGCGACTGCCACTAAAAGAGATCCAGCAAGCAGGAAATCTAAATCAAAATGGCGGCATACAGAGAACACAAAAGGGTAAACAATCCCACAGCACGATACGTGCCAGTCGCTACCCACCCCGTATCGATCCAACCCACAGCCCAAGAAAAAAGGGGAAAAATAAAGAATATAAAAGGAAAGAAATAGAAGGCCCATAGAAACTGAAACGGACAAAAGAAGACCCCTCCCCCCCACCCTACACGCATGCAGAGGCTACGGCCACCCCCCCCAGCAGCGTGTCTGTCGCCCAGAAAGAATACCCGAAATACAGAAATAGAAGAAGAAAGAAAGAAAAAGGAATCAGAGAAGATCAGAGGAGGAACAAACATTTGTAAACAAAATAGCCAACATATGTAATCTCGGCCGCCCCCCCCCGGGACCCCGAAACCGATGCATAACCAACGTCTAACTCCCCAGTCCGTCCATCACTATCCAATCAGAACAAGCAACAGGAAGCAAAAAAGGAAAAACATCATCAACCTTGTCCCTTCCGATCGAGCGCGACGACGAGGTACAATCGTAGAGCAGCCATCTTGGACGGAAAAAGCAGACGAAATGACAACCACAATACAGGGCACTGTCCACCAAGGTCTGTCCACCTCAATGTCCTGTGGTCAACGGCTGCAAAAAAAGGGGAACCACACAGCAGCAATCTTCGAACGTCGACCGGCCAAAGCAATAGTAGCAAATCCAGGATAGGGCAGAAAGACACGCCAGTAGAACACAAAGGAGTTGCCCGGCATGGCGTCCAAAGACGATTCCCCAGCCATTGCACATGTCCAGAAACCACACACTGCACCATAACCATTACAGGCAATACCGCGGCGGTATCAAGATCTTGGACCTCTGACGCCTCCATGTAGATCAGGGTAGGCAGTTCACGGTAGCCGAGCACAGGGTGTGGCGAAGTGCTCAGTTCACGAAAACCAACACAGCCAGTCGAGGGCACTGCGGGCAGAATGGCATCTAGTCGGTCCCCCAGGTCCCGGGCATTGTCAGATAGGGCAGCTCGCAAAGTACCCAAAGCGCTCAGAATATCACCAATCGCCAAAGATGCCGCAGGAGAAGAGGATGCTGCTGCTACCTGCACATGGGGCTCACAAACATATGCCAGACCCCGAAACTGTTCGTCGACATCCATTGTTAGCAGCCGGACATCATACCGCCGAGCACAGCCACGTCAGGGGTCCAGGGGCCACTCACTCCGTTATGACACCGCACTCAGTTGCAATGCAGCGCCGGTCGCCGTAAATACCCTTAGTAGCAGCCTGGGGTCGTCAGTCGCGAGCGCCGAGCGCTCGGTCCAAAATGGCACCCACCACAGCGCTGGAAGGCGAAGAGGCACTCAAAGCCGTCTACAGGCTGGAGAAAGGACACTGTGTATCACTGGCCGCGGCAACATTGTTGCGAGCGTGGAGGTGAACTGGCCAGGATAGCACGTTGCGGCGAGAAAAGCAGTACTGCAGCCGCTCTCCGCCGGCCGACCCCGCACCGTCGTCAGTGGCCGCTGTTGTCGTAATCAGAGCCGGCCATCTCCGAGGAACAAAGACCCGGTCACCGCCATTCCGCTCAGAAAGGAAACAAGGACGCTCTGTCGCATCTGCCGCAGGGAGCACGCCGGGGAGCGCACCGTTGGAGTCAGGATCACTTCCCGGTTCCGAAACATCAACGCGGTCACAGGATAACTTGCAGGATCAGTAGCTATTCGGAGGGAAAACGAGAGGGTCGGCGGAGCCGAGGGTTTAGGCGGCCATCATGGTTGCAGGCTAGGCTCCTCCCAACAGTGGGGTTTTGGGTTTGCGGGGGCCCTGAATGGCTTTCTTGACCGTGGCCATGAATCGTTCAACTATTCCATTCGCTTGTGGCCAGAGTGGTGTGATTTTCCGGTGTTTAAAGTTTAGGTGTTGAGCAAACTCGACGAAGTCATGGCTGTTGAAAGGGGGCCCATTATCAGATTTTACCACTTGAGGAATGCCCCCAGGCGGCGAAGACTTCATCTAGAATTGGTATGGCGCTGGAGGCTTTGGTAGATGTGCACAGTTGTGCAATGGGGAATCTGGAGTATTTGTCCATGATGACCAGGACATATTGTCCTGACTTGAACGGCCCAAAGAAATCAATGGCAATGTGTTGCCAGACGCCATCCGGCAGTGGAGACATATGCAGCGGTGCGGGGGGGTCTGGACGGCTCACTAGCTGACACTGTGGGCAGTCCTTCAGCATTAGATCCAGTGTTGGAAACCAGACCCACTCTCAGAGGGCTCTTTTCATGGCTACTATGCCCCTGTGTCCTTCATGTGCTAGATTGATGACTCCTTGTCTTAGCTGCCTTGGAATCACAATCCGAGTGTCTTTTAGGATGAGACCATTGGTGGCTATTGAGAGTTCATCATGGACGTGTTGTAGTGTGTTTTATCTAGGTACCTGAATCAATATCCTATTCTTTGCCCTTGTCCGGTTATAAATCAATAATATCCCTGCAACGGCAAAGAAACCCTTTTCATAATTCAGTCATAGCGCATGTTGTCACATTAAGCAAGCCTATTCCTCCAGCCCCCTAGAAAGCACACCGAGTTCTTAAACAAATCCAAGCCTCCAGCAACCTGGGAAATCCCTGCTGCTTTGTTTTGATTTCGTCCGAAGAACTCCTGTAAAGCACTGTAAGAACGACCAGTTCTTAGTGACATCTTTATTGACGTCTTATGTCCAGCCTTACGTCAAACCCGGCACCTTTCAGGTATAAATATACCAACGTTGCCTTAAGCAAAGACACGGTGGTGAGGAGTCTGGAGCAGCTACTACTTGCCCGAGAGCCCAGCTGATGTGAGAGCCCACGGACGCTGCCCCTCCCTTTTGACGCGCTGAGAAAGACGCTGTCTTTTCTCTTGCCGAGAAATCCAGCCTCCGGCGTTTCCAGCCTACCCTTGCGGGGGACTGGGATACCGAGTCCTGAGAGAGAGATACCAGCCCTCCTGCCTTCTAATACCCAGGTACTGAACTGACTAAACCCTTACAGAGAATTCTTGAGTCAGATTCTTGGCAAAACAAACTTAACTTAAAACTGCTACTTACTTACTCCTTCCCACGTATTAGGCTTAGGTCAGGTACACCGGGGTAGGCGTAGTTAGAAGCACCAGTTGAGTACGATTAGTCAATGTATATATGTATGTATCTATTTTATCCATTTTAAAGTATCATATGGCTAAGAAACCATATCAATGCTTTTACAGTATTATTTCATAATCCTGCTTTTACTGTATGCACTTTACTTAACTATAAGTATTGCAATTGTAGCAATTCATTTCTCTTGTATGAGGAAAGAGACTGCTCAATAAATAACACCTTTTATTGAAAACGCCTGTCTCTCGTTTTCTCTGCAATCTGGTGAAATTAAGTACGCACCTTTGACTGAGTGAAATAGCTGTCTTTTGTTTTCACACGACTCTAGAGATATACTCTTAATCAGGGAGAGCAAAGTTGTCATGTTTTATGGTTGTCAGAAACTAAATCCCTTCTTGTCTATCCAGGGAGGTTAAACTCCTCCTCGCTTATTCGAGAAAGTTTCTAGTGAACTCTGAGCTAGCTGGCAAACACTTAAGTCTAATATAGTCAGTAGAGACCTAGTTAACCTCAGTCCTACGTCTAAACTACTGAATATATTATTCCAATTCGCAGAGCCTATTGGGACTATAGGAACTACACTACATGGCGCCCAACGTTTGGTAAGGCGATAAATCTAACGCAAGACGTTAGAGTAACTCAGTCGTGCTTTTTCACACAGACCCTTTCTCCCGTAAATACTCCAAAGACGTCTGGAGTGGGTCAAATGTTAAAATCCGACGGAACTTAGTAGGAAGAGATTTCTATGTATAGTTTTTGGTTTATTCAACATTGAAGGATACAGTGTTCCAAAATATTGTGCACCTAATCTTTGTTTCCTTGAAAACTTGATCTGCAAACAAAAAAACCTTCCTGTCAGTAAAATGTCAGACGGTGAAGGAGATAGGGAGACAGCTAGAATAGCAGCTCAACTCCTAGCGGAAGACACAAGTCTCCTACAGCAAGACCCGGAGGCAATACTCATCCCGGTCAGCATAAGAAAAACTATAACTCTTAAACTAATAGAAAATGGACTAACATCGAGAGGTGGTACAGTCATATTCGTAATTGAGGCACATGAATATCGGCAGACAGAGGTATTCTATTCATGGATAAACTTTCCAGCAGCAAACGCTGTCACACATGAGTTCCACTATTACAAAATAGAGGAACCACCGGATGAGTACACTCCTTTCGAGGAGGTGGAAATCCCATTAAAATACCAAGAGCACCTGCTCTGGTTTAAAGGCGCCCTAAAACATAATAATCACATCACCAGGCTCGGTCCACTAGGAAGACCAGGAGCAACGTGGCCGGTTCTAGCCAGCTACACACCACATCCCGACATTGAAAAAATGTCAATACCAGAACTTTTGGTACAGTTAAAACAACTGATTAAAATACATAGACAACTAGTCCAATATGTAATGCGGACTTCAACAGTCCAACCAGCTATTAACATTCCACAGCTGACCCCTCATCAGGGGAACACAAACAAAATTACACCACAGAACATACAGTCATGTCTGGGTAAAGTACCCGTAAAACGGGAACAAATTCCATTCTGGTTAGCACAAAAAACCACTCAAATAGAGGCAGTATTTCCGGATACTACCCCTACTGAGAAACACAGAATTCTGACTATCTGCCTTCCAATGGGGATCGCACCACATGTGGAGGACTGTGACACTTGGGGCACAGTCTTTGCTTCCATTTACACAAAAACACATGGTGTTCCGTCCATGGCGGTAATACCCGATGTGCTAAGACAGATTCAAAATGAATACGGTCCAGAACCTGCTTTAACTCTGGGTATGAAATTACTGAAAGACTTCAAGCAGGTCTCAGCTTTATTATTATCTAACATAAAAGGAGAAGCAGCATCTGTGGCGATCCGCCAGAAATTGAAAGAAACAGATATAGCAGAACAACCATTTGAACTTGCCAGAATCATAGAAAAATCCTATGAAGAGCTAGGAAGAGATAGTTTGGGTGGGAAACCAGTAAAACTCCAACTAACTGAAAATCCTGAAAAGATATTTATTAAAAATAATCTGAACACTCCAAAAAAGAACTGGGATGGAAATAAACAATCCACTCCCAAAGAAAAAAGATTCCAGTCCAGAGGAAAGTCTCCTCGGCGGAGAGAAAGATCTCCGGACCAAGGAAACAAGTCTCCCCAGAGGGAGCCCTCTGAGAAAAGATACAACCTTAGAAATAGGGATAATTTGAAGAAACCTGATAGATATCAAGATATTGATACACGTCCCTCTCGATCTTTTCAGACTTCCTCGCAGAAATCGGAAAGAAGAGGACGGTCAGAACACAGGGAAGAGCACGTCAAGTCCAAAGACAAGGAACCTGCTCATCAAAGTAAAAAACTACAATTTCCAAAAAAGAATGTAGCCAGCATTAAAATAATCAAACATGCCGAGGATCCTGAGGACTCAGCTGAAAAACGGAGAGTGGGCTCAGACAATGCTAGACAGCGCAGCAGAAGTGAGCATAGCTCGCAAGATCCTGATGAATCATCTGGAGACAGTGGACACGAATGAATACATTTTAAGTGGAAACTGCAGACACCAGAGTTAGCAAACCTCATAAAATATACGAAATAACATTACGTATAGAGGGAGATAAGACTAGGAAAATAAGGGGTCTATTTTGGGATAACCTCTCCAAAGGCTATGACATCCTTTTAGCTGAAAAAGACTGGCCACCGGAGTTTGTCAGGGAGTGCCCTCATGGCGAAGAAATGATTATGCCTGCCTTCTCAAATCACATTCCAATTCATAAAAAATATACACTTGCAAGAAAGTGGGCAGTAGCCCAAGCTCCTGCATTATATAAAAACGATGTTGGATGGGATGAGGACTCTCCTCCTCACAAAATCCAGTTAAAAAATCAACCAACTGCACAGAGGCAGTACCCAATTAAGCAAGAAGCTAAAAAACAGGTCAGGGAAATCTTAGATCAACTTGAATACCAGGGGGTGATTGAAACATGCACCTCACAAATGAACAATCCTTTGTTTCCTGTCTCCAAGCCAGACGATTCATATCGTCTAGTTTTGGACTACAGACACCTTAACTCATGTTGCAAAACTTTTGCAGTACAAAACTCACATAGTGCAGCACTAATGAATAACATCGTGCGCAAACAGTACAAAACAACATTAGACATCTCTAATGGATTCTTTTGTCAAAACATAGCACCTGAAAGCAGGTATTTGACCGCTTTCTCAATAATGAGCTCGCAGAAAAAATTCTGTCGACTCCCCCAGGGGTTCAAGAACAGCCCAGGATTATTCTCAGCGAGAGTAACAGAGTTACTACAAATGTATGATGATGAGGCATTATCTTACGTCGATGACATCTATCTAACAGATGACGACTTGGATACTCACTTGAAAAGAGTGAACACCATAATACTTGGGTTCGCAGCAGAGGGTTACAAATTCAACTTTAAAAAGTCACGAATTGCCCAACTAACTGTCCTGTTTTTAGGATATGAATTATCAAGTGAAGGCAAGAGCCTGGCAGACAATTTCTTAGAGAAATGTGCTGTAATCCAAGCACCAAGAACGCTGAAAAACTTACAATCAATTCTAGGCTTCCTGAATTTCGGAAGAACTTACATTCTAAATTATGCAGAGAGGGTTAAACCTCTCTATGAACTAATAAAACCAGATTTTAAAACAATCAATTGGACTCAAAAACATACAGAAATTTTGAGATCATTGCAAACAGACATGTTAGCTAAAACAAAATTGCAAACACGCGATAACACTCGCAACCTTGTAATCCGAGTCATACCAGGAAGATGCGGATTCACATACCTGACCTCTAATGAGGGAGAAACGGTACCAATAGCATACAAATCACATTTGTACACAGAAGCTGAAAAAACATTCAGCATTAGGGAAAAAATTGTTCATGCGGTTCAAACGGCTGTAGCAAAAGAAAGAGACCACGCTGATGGCAGACAGATTAGAACAGCAGAATCAGCCTTTGAGGCATTAACAAGCCCATGTAATTTACCTACTGTGGCATTAAATCCAAAATGGATACAATGGGAAAATTCTCTTGCTACAGCAAAGTGAAATACTATTTTGACCCAGAAATGAAAACATTAAAAAATCTAGAATATGAAAGAGAATATCCTCTGCCAACCGACATTCGGCACATACAACAGTACGCCTGTGTAATATATACAGACGGACATGCACAACCCTCAGTTTGGGGAAAACAAGCCTATAACGCCACATGCGAAATCGTTAAATACGTATGGCGCGGAGGTAAATTGAGACCTCTGGTAACAAAATCACACTCTGTAGAAAATAATTCAGATAAACAAACTGAAGTAATAGCGTTAAAAATGGCGTTAGATAATGCGGATCGCGAATTCCCGACACTAATAGTGTGCGATTCATATTACTGCGTCAAATCATACAATAACGACTTGCAGAAATGGGTTCAAAACGGTTACAAAGATGACACAGGTGTCACAATAAAGCAAAAATCGCTTTGGGAACAAGTAGTTCTTTTACAGAAAGAACTACCAAAGACTCACGTGATACATTCATTGAGTCATGAACGTGATGGCGTTCACGTTTCAGGGAATTCATTGGCTAAGACAGCCACAGCGGAAGCAACTAAGTCGGCTTCCGTAGCTACAAAAAAGCGTTCAGGAAAATACGTAGACTGGGAAACGATGCTGGCGGTAAAAACGTCATCAAAAGGCGACTGTTCAGCGCTACCTGTCAACTATCCACTCAATTATACATACGTAATCGATGCAAACTCCGTTCCTTTTGCTCAAATCCCTGGAGTGGGGGATAGAGTGATTCCAAACACGAACAGGAGAGGCTTCTTAATACAAGAAGCACATATGGGATTAGGTCTAAGGCATCAGATGATCAAGGAATCTCTGACAGAATTAAAATCAGAATACTGGTGGCCGGGAATGAGCCTACAACATCACAAATTCGCAATAAACTGCCCAGACTGCAACAGAGATCGCAGTGGCGAACCGGCCGGTGTATTACCATGGCCCTTCGCTTAGAGAGAACAATGCCATCTATATGCAAAAACCCAGAAATAATGTGTCCCATTAATATCATTTCAGACTAGTTTCACTTAAAATGTAGACCCCAGCTCTCGGCTGACGTCTTAACTGTTATAAAAAGATTTGCGAGTCTATAGCGGCATAGACGCAATTGGCATGCTACACTCTGATCAAGGTCCTGCTTTTAGCTCTCGAGCTTATGAGGAGGACGTGACCAGCATGGCATTGCATTGCGGGAATCTTATCACTTCCTTCCTGAGGGAAATGGGATGGTGGAAAGAAAAAACCGAGACATAAAGCAATCTATAACGGCAAAGGTATTAGGTTCGGGTGTTGGGTGGGTCAAACATTTAATAAATGTCCAACGTAGTCTTAATAATCTGCCAAGAAATTCTCTAAAAGGTTTCAGTCCGTACAAACTATTATTCGGGACTAGAATGCATATCCAGGACCTCGATAGTCAAACTTCAGTGGTAGAAAGAAAATGCTTTGATATCAAAGATCGTTTGGCTATTTTACAGGACTTAAATGAAACAAGAAAAGACCTGAGCAACATAAAGTTGAAACAACAGCCAACAGCCACTGAAGAGAAACCACCTGTCCCAGCAAGGCCTGTCTGGATTCCAAAGATTGGGGATCTGGTCAGAGAGAAAATCGCGGTGAAGAAGGAATTTGGGCCTTCTTACAGAAAAGCAGTACCTGTCTTAGCTATCAACGGAACAAGATCAGTTATACTACCGCCCCTTGCTGGTAAAAAGGAGAACCGAGTTGTATCCATCGACCTGGTTAAACCACAATCATGTGGCCAATAATAAGTAGTAGGCCAAGTGGACTCCCAAGAAGTAGCAGAACACCAAAGTCTGCTACAAATCAAGAGGTTCAAATTGAGAGACTAATCACATTTGATAAACCTACAGTGAATCAACAAGGACTATGCAACAAAGCCATGGAACTTATGCCTCTTGAAACACAAATTACAACAATTCGTCAAGAAACACCCGTCTACAACGATGTAGCCACAGACTATACTAATAAAACAAAGAAAAATCCAGAAGCAATTCCAATAATTGACAGAACTGCGTCAGGCTACTTCATCAACTTCGATGATTTTTCCGAGGATCCGAGCGAACCTGAGGAACAGCCAACGACAACAACAACTTTTAAAGACAAGACTAAAAAACTCTTTCATCAACTAAAAGAGACCTATTTTGGGTGGTGCTAGGTGTACTTTTCCTCCTGCTTTGGCTCATCATGGTGCTATGCTTGGGACACTTCATTGAGGGAAAATATGTTACAATGGACACAGCAAGCCAGAACATCAACCTGGTCCTAAAGCCACACAAGTCTTCACACATCGAGAAAAGAGAACTTTCCTCAGTAAACTTCACAGCCAATCCATTACCCGGTGGGGTAGCATGGGACAAAACAGATTACGATATATATGGCCCAGTCGAACTCTTGAAGTATCCTCATCAATTTAAGGTTTCATTAAGTGACTTTGTAAAACCGAGTACATTCTCTGATGATTGGGACTTTGAAAGTATTAATGATATGATGTCAGACTTAGTTATGTCAGCAAAATTTACAGAACATGATTATTTACAGGGTTCATCGAATTATGATCAGATGTACTGCTACAACCACTATGGTAACCATTATTTGCATAAATCTGCTCAACCTAGAAATGTTTTAAATTATAATCAATGGGAACATTGTGCAACTCCACCAAAAGGTAGTTCAAAAACATTCTATGAGAAATTCCCGTACTTCTCAGGGTTTAACACAAGTGAAGCAGAAACATTTTATTTCAACCTGTTAAATAAGACAGGAATGAAAAGCATACTGACAAATACAAAACTAATCTATTCGGAATCATTTTATGAAAAAATGAATACATTTGGTTTTGATTTTTGGAACAATAACATTGAAACAAAAACGATCTGGGGTACTAAAGATTGGCAAGTCCAAGGTATAGAATCATTATTCAGAGCCTGCATGATCCCAGAACAAATTATATTTTTGAATGACACAATTCAACAAACAACCTGTCTTGGCCTAGCCAAAATTAAAGACTTAAACAAACTGTCTATTCCAAAGCCAACACCTGACAGTAATAGCACTACAGATGTTGAAATAGACGTATCCCATATTTTTAACCAAAACAGAACACATCCTGATTGGAAGAAATGGTTGATCTGGCCCACAGACACAAATAACTGTCAAGATAGATTCCTGAACAAAATACAGGGGTTCAAATTGACCAGGCCAGACCCTAGATACTCCCAGCGACAACATCCAGGGATTGTAACAACATACAGTGTAGGAAAACTCTGCCTTGAATGGCTACATACATCCACACTGGCAGAAATTAAGCAACACTTTACTTTACTTAAAGAAGGTGCTGACTTGCGTGATTTCATTTTGGGACCACGCAAACAGCGTCAAAAACGTTTCATAGCGGCCTCTATATATGCAGCTTATAACGAAGTTTGGAAAGAAACTCAAATTAAAACAGCAGAGAAAACACGGGAAATTGACCGTATTAATTTGGAAAAATCACTTTCTGTTGTGGACAATGGGTTAATGACTGTCTTCCAGAATATATTCACTGGACAGTATTGTATCATCTGCAATCGATATAATAGAGCAGGACATGCTAATGTTACAACATGGTCAGTCCCAATTGCGTTCTATTGTACAGCTTGGCTGGACGTTACAAAATCTGCGTTCAGGCTACGTGCCTTGGCGTTTAATCAACACAATGTCACTATTCTCTATCTTTAACCTTACTGATATACAAATCAGCTTGGCACAAAAGGGAACAGAATATACATTTCTGAGCATTGAAAAACTTGAGAGATTACCATTGACAATGTCAGAACGACCTGTCATTGAATTGATAATACACGGGATAATAACTATTCCGATAACAACTTTCCAATTTCGATACTGCCAACAGTATATACAGGCAGGCCAGTATGAAAGGTTGGGTAAAGGATACATCAAGTCATCATGGAAATTACCTTACACTCACACATGTTATAGTGAAAAGGGACAGAATGTATTTCTTAGTGGTGATAATTGTGAAAAGTCACTAAGTGGTACACTTCTGTGTCAGGGTATAAATCTACATGGGGCCTGTGAGGGGACTTCAAATAACCTTTCATGTCACCAGCTTGGCACACCTGCAACTCGAATAGAGCCATTCTTTAGACGGCTTTCAAACGGGAGCTACATTCTAATAGTGGACCACAGATGTTGTGGCCTGGTGCCAGGAAAAACTTATCTCGTAAGCGTAACGTCCAGGGTCACTTGCTGTGAGCAAGTATTGTATCCCAACGACACTCCAGACAGGGAGGGAAAAATTTGGCCCAGTTTGAAAATCTCTTCTATTCGAATTGATACTTTAAGCAGAATGAAGTCTGTTCTTCTACAGACGCCAGTGCACTTGACGTCATCAAAAGAAACGTATGATCTCCAAGTTGCAAGGACAACGGCAGAGATACATAACCTTTTATCAACAAATTGCCCCCTACACTTCGCAGAAATGCTAAATGAAATCTTAAACATGTCTGATACGAATGGTATCGCGAGTGTATTTAAGACAATTTTTTCGGGACTGTTGACACCTTTCAAAGCAGTCCTGGGCATCTTTCCTAATTTTGTCCATTCACTCTTTGGCGGCCTTCCACTCCTGTTGGGACTCGTAGCAGGCATTTTATTTTTGATTCTCCTGCTTCGTTATGGCAAGCCACGTCCCAGACAAAACTCCAGCAACAATGGAAGAAACGATCCTAGCAATACGCTATCGGGACCGCATAACTAAAGTCCTTGGATTAGCCCGGCTAAGAGATCTGAATATGATTTCTTTCATTCAGACCCATCTGGCAGAACTGTATCTTACCTGTGTTAAGATGTATGCTGTGCGGAGAAGAATGCGTGTTAGATGTCTGTCTTACACTACAAATCAGAAGTACCATTGGATACAGATACCTTGCTAAGCCCAGTAAAGGCTCACGCATCGTGTTGTCCCCAGCGGTTACCCATCCTGATGACGGCATTCGTTGAGACTTCACCACTGCGATTGAAGGGTAGTGAAGTGCAAGATGAGAGCAGCATCAACCAGGTACGACCTTCTGTGAGCACTGCTGATCCTGTCATCGATGATAACAATCATTCTCACGACTGCACAGTTGCGGCATTTTCCAACTTGGTCGAACTTTCACCTGAAGCGGTAAACTGCTTTTTTGAAAGTCTGTCTGAAATGATGTTCTCCCCCGAACAGAAAGAATAGAACTTTTAAGCAAACGAGCACTCAGCGTTCCCTGAACTCTGAATTTGGCCATCAGCTTTGAAAAACAAAAGCTTCTGAAAATATTTGGAACTATTTTGACTTCTTCCCCTGAAAAACGAAATTATTTTTTTTCCCGATTCCAAAATATTTACCTTTTTTTGGCACTCATCCTCTGCTTAAAGTAGAACTATTCTTAGAGAACAGAGCTTCTATTTTTAGGAACTCTAGAGACAATATATTACCTCAGCCTCTAGCATATTTTACAAATAACTGTATTTATATGTGATGAAATGGTCTCGCACTTTTCTTTTCTGTATCAAGAGCCATTTTCATGTGTAATTTTCGCAAATCATTCATGCTGATATATATGTGCATCCTTTTTACTGAATGATTACACTGCTTGAAAGCGTACAGTACCTATACTCATTTTTCGTGTATTTCGCATATACCATTTCAGATGCAAAATAATGTATTTTGGGGTGGATCGGTATACACATGCACCGTTAGATATGTTTACTATTGCTTAGTTTAGTAATTATGGACATGAATTCGTGGGGTGGGTGTAGTGTGTTTTATCTAGGTACCTGAATCAATATCCTATTCTTTGCCCTTGTCCGGTCCGGTTATAAATCAATAATATCCCTGCAACGGCATAGAAACCCTTTTCATAATTCAGTCATAGCGCATGCTGTCACATTAAGCAAGCCTATTCCTCCAGCCCCCTAGAAAGCACACCGAGTTCTTAAACAAATCCAAGCCTCCAGCAACCTGGGAAATCCCCGCTGCTTTGTTTTGATTTCGTCCGAAGAACTCCTGTAAAGCACTGTAAGAACGACCAGTTCTTAGTGACATCTTTATTGACGTCTTATGTCCAGCCTTACGTCAAACCCGGCACCTTTCAGGTATAAATATACCAACGTTGCCTTAAGCAAAGACACGGTCTGGAGCAGCTACTACTTGCCCGAGAGCCCAACTGATGCGAGAGCCGACGGACGCTGCCCCTCCCTTTTGACGCGCTGAGAAAGACGCTGTCTTTTCTCTTGCCGAGAAATCCAGCCTCCGGCGTTTCCAGCCTACCCTTGCGGGTGACTGGGATACCGAGTCCTGAGAGAGAGATACCAGCCCTCCTGCCTTCTAATACCCAGGTACTGAACTGACTAAACCCTTACAGAGAATTCTTGAGCCAGATTCTTGGCAAAACAAACTTAACTTAAAACTGCTACTTACTTACTCCTTCCCACGTATTAGGCTTAGGTCAGGTACACCGGGGTAGGCGTAGTTAGAAGCGCCAGTTGAGTACGATTAGTCAATGTATATATGTATGTATCTATTTCATCCATTTTAAAGTATCATATGGCTAAGAAACCATATCAATGCTTTTACAGTATTATTTCATAATCCTGCTTTTACTGTATGTACTTTACTTAACTATAAGTATTGCAATTGTAGCAATTCATTTCTCTTGTATGAGGAAAGAGACTGCTCAATAAATAACACCTTTATCAATCTGGTGAAACTAAGTACGCACCTTTGACTGAGTGAAATAGCTGTCTTTTGTTTTCACACGACTCTAGAGATATACTCTTAATCAGGGAGAGCAAAGTTGTCATGTTTTATGGTTGTCAGAAACTAAATCCCTTCTTGTCTATCCACGGAGGTTAAACTCCTCCTCGCTTATTCGAGAAAGTTTCTAGTGAACTCTGAGCTAGCTGGCAAACACTTAAGTCTAATATAGTCAGTAGAGACCTAGTTAACCTCAGTCCTATGTCTAAACTACCGAATATATTATTCCAATGCGCAGAGCCTATTGGGACTATAGGAACTACACTACAGTGTTTGAACGCGGACATCTCTTGGTCACCTTGTCCCTTATTTTCTGACTGTCGCCAGCTATTGGTCTGTATGTGGCATTTTACTTCCTGCAGGGTGACGTCTAGCTGGGTGGCCTAACAGATTGCTTCCAGCGGAACAGCAGGGGGTCTGGCCTGATCTACCACGAAATGGATGTACTCGTCCGCAATCGACCGTTTGCATTTGCTGGTCCGGGTGGGGTGTCTGGACATGTAGTCGGCAGGGTTTGCAGCTTTCCCTGGCTTGTGTACAATGGTGTACGTGTATTCTTGTAACTATTCGTGGCGGCATTTTGGCTCGAGGATTTCCGAAAATTGTGATCAGAGCTTGAAGGTCCGTGACCAAGGTAAAATGCTTTCCGGAGATAAAAATGTGGAAATGTTCACAGGCCCAGACGACAGCTAGGCTTTCAGAGACACGGACACAGGGTATAGGGGGTAGCGTATTTATTGCACGTCCTTCTTCCTCCTGGTTCATCAGCTAACTGCCGTCCCCTGTCCCCGGCTCCTCCCTATCCGCCCGCCCTCGTTCTCCCTTGGGCAGGTCCTAGTGCCCCGTGTGTGTATGTCCATCATTACACACGGGAACCAAAAATAAGCAGGACATCAGGACACAGGAGGAAGCAGCAGAGAACCCCAGGTCCTCCTCTGCCGAACTCGCTGCTGCTAATTTACAAACAAAAGGCGGGTGAGCGCACACGAGTACACATGGGAGATCTCGCCCAGGAGGCGTCAGTACCCTGCTTACTTATTCATGCAGCCGGGGCCAGGAGCTGGGCCTGTTTGATCTGGTCACCTGGTAGCGTTCTGAGCACACACGCAGCGAGTAACCAGGGCATCACATTTCGTTATTCACAATATTATCATTGTAGAGTATTATTCTAAAGTAAATTGCACTTTCGTCAATTTGATTTAAAAAAAGCATAATTGATATATTTTTGTTTTAGTATCGTCTTTATTAACATGTTAATTTGAATAGTGTATTTTTCTTAATACGTTTTATTTAATTGAGGGTAGCGTGACTTTTTGAATTCTTTGATGGAGTTCACTTTTAGGTCGCAAATAAATCCTTCATATCTAAAGACACCATATTTTACGTGCTGAAACATTCTGTGCTGCCTGACACTGCAGTGCCGGGGGACTGATAGCACCTGCTCTTCGGTACATTATAGAAGCTGTTTACGTCTGCGTGGAATGTGTACGCGTCATCATACCACTGAAATGCATAACATGTTATGAAGAACGGGCTCCTCCCCATCCAATCCAAGGAGAGAGCTACAACGGACAAGCCTCCACAAAGTCATTGGACGAGGCCATTGACCAATGGGATGCCCGGACTGTCATCTTCCACCCACTCGCTTAGTGATAGTATAAAGTGTCATGTTGTCAGAGTGGGAAGAACACCAGGGTCCAGGACTTCTATAATATATTAATCCCAGCATACCATTTTTTGTGGCTGCCTCCAATGTGCCCGGTCACTTTAGTATTGCAGTTGAATTTACAAGGCGCTTTTGAAACATTTCTCCTACATTTAAAATAAACGATGTTATAGGGACACGGTAGTTGCTCTAGATTCATGTGTATTAGGCGTGAAGTGTAAACTAAAATATATATTAAACAAGTGAATATCAATTGAAAAATTAAGAAGCATTTTCCGTGCGGCCGTGAAAGGCACACTGCCGCGCGGCAGCGAAAGTGATCGCGATCGCGATCAAGGGCTCAGCAACAGCGCGCGCTTGTGTGGCAAAAGTGACAGCAACCGAGGCAGCTGTCCACGTCACGCGCGCGCTTGTGAGCGTGATAGTGAGCTGATCGCCACAAAAGAAGCATTTCCCAGAGCAACTATGAAAGTCGCAGCCAGACCAGCGCATACGCTGGATCAGGCCGAGACCTAAACAAAATTAAATACGTACATATGCATTATAACAATATATGTATATTACAATTTACATAGGTGCAGATGAGAATCCGTTTCAGATAAGTAAAAGAAAAGAAAGAAAGAAAGAAAGTAAAGGAAGAACTAGTCGAGGAATATATGTGGCCACATTTAATGAAGGACACATCTTTATGTATTGTGTTGTTTCAGTTTTGTTCTGAACTCCCTATTTATGTATAATCCCTTCCCGTAGCCATTTGTTTGATTACACATTGTATTGTTGATTATTTTATTGTTTGTGTACCGTGTTGACCGCCAATATTCTATATATTTTAGTATTTATAATAAATTGTCTACTAATTCATATTTGCTTTTGTCGTACATAGTTTTTTTTTTCTTTTTCTTTCTTTGCTCTTTTTCTTGATTCATTAAAATGACACATGTTTTTGTAGTTTAATGTATAGTTTGTTCTTTTATGTATGTATTGTCACCTTGAACCACTGTTAGGATTCCCATATTATGATGGCGGGCAGTACCGTGGCAGTCCTAAACTCTGACTGCCATGCATCTGGCGGGCTCCTTGATCCCGCCGGTGCGTCAGAGGGGCTTGTAGTCCCTACAATGGTGGCGGTGCCTACCAGGCCCTACGCCATAGGGATTACGATATTCCTTTCCGCCCGCCTGTTCATGACGGTTAACCCGCCATGAACAAGTTGGTGGAAAGGGACCTTGGGGGACAGTAGCGGACACCCCTTCCGCCCAGGCACTTTCTTTTGGGGGTTGGGGGCCACTTATGGTGCCCCCCCTACATTTCCATGCACGATGTGGCAGGCATCGCATGGCACATAGTGCAGGGAAATGTAAATAGTGCCTTTTTTACATTGCGGTAGGTGCTGCAGCCAGCAGCACCTGCCATGGTGTTGAGTATGGCAAGTGCGACCGCC
Source organism: Lissotriton helveticus (assembly GCF_964261635.1). Taxonomy (NCBI): domain Eukaryota; kingdom Metazoa; phylum Chordata; class Amphibia; order Caudata; family Salamandridae; genus Lissotriton; species Lissotriton helveticus. Next base: position 371,017,179 of record NC_136059.1, read on the forward strand.
AGGGTTGAGGGTCGCATCGTAATACCACCTGTGGGACCACCGCTTTGTAGGTGGGGTCCCACTGCCCGACACGATGGCAGACAGACTGAAGTCCGTCAGCCATCGTAATGACCCCTATGTCAGTTAATAAATAAAGATGTATATCAAAATATATGACATAATGTAATTATTAAAATAAAAAACAAAGCAAACAAATGTTAACAAAAAATATTTCCCATCCATAATAATTAAAAATAACTTACAGTTTTGTAGCAGTAGCTGGTCCTCAGAAATGTATAAATCCATACAATTTAAAGTGAAATACCAATCCATAAAAAGGAACACCCAAAAGAAAATGTCATAATTACAGCTGTAGAAAAAAGGGTCCAACAATGCAATCCTCTAAAAAAACTAAACTCGAAAAATTGTTTAAAAAAAATGCTCCAACAAACCTAAAGAATAAAAGGAAATGCAAAAAAGTTATTAGTTTCAATGAAACTAAATACATTTTTCTTTTTGTAAAAAAAATGCATCTTTACCTCCATTGTAAATCGAAACCAGAAACCTTCACAAATAAAAAAACAACATCCTCCCAAATAAATACATACAAACTCACATACATTGATTACAACATTTAATATAACATAACACAATTAAATATCACATACGTAGCACTGTATAACACTGTTATGTTATGTTAAAGGTGATTTGTAGCGCGCACTACCCCAAACGGTTTCTTGGCGCTGAGGGAGGACGGTAGCAGTTATATTATGTTATGTTAAAAGGGTGCTTCTATAGCGCACGGCTACTCCGAGGAGTGTCCCGGCGCTGTTAGAGCCTCACAAGTCGAGGAAAAGAGCAGAAGAAAAACCAGGCAGTGTAGGTCCAGAGAAAAGACCAGAGATGAAAGAGGTTTATTGCTGAAACAACCAGGTTTTCAAGTCCTTCCTGAATGTCAGGAGATGGGAACAGGACCTGAGCGCAAGAGGAAGATCGTTCCACAGTTGGGGCGCCAGATGTTTAAAGGCGCGGCCGCCGATGCGAGCTCGATGAATCCTGGGGGTGACTGCCCTAGCTTGAGACGACGAGCGAAGGGATCTCGATGGAAGATAAAACGTGATCCACTTTCGAAGGTAGCAGGCGCCAAGACCATGCAGGGCTTTAAAGGCGATGGTCAGGGCCTTGAAAGCGATCCCCTTCTTAATAGGCAGCCAGTGGAGGGTTATGAGGAGCTCCGTCGCTCTGGCCCTTCTGTTAAGGCCAAAGATGGCTCGGGCTGCCGAATTCTGTACTATCTGCAAACGCGATATAAGATAGTCCGGGAGGCCAAGGTACAGAATGTTGGCGTAGTTCAGGCGAGAGCCAATCAGGGCCTGCACAGTGGTCCTTCTGTGTTCGATGGATAGGAGGGGCAGAAACTTTCTCAGCATCTTTAAGATTGCGAAGCATCTACCGGCCAGGCCCGACACTTGTCCCTTAAGAGAGAGGCAGTTGTCGACCTGGATACCCAGATTCATCGCCGACCCTGAGTCACTGTCAGGTGGAAACATAGCGGCCGGCCACCACTCCTTCCACCTGGGATCGGCCGGGCAGCCGAAGAAGAGGACCTCCGACTTTTCGGAATTGCACTTGAGGCAGTGTCGGTTGAACCAGTCAAACACCGCCCCGAGGCAGTCCCGTATGGAAGTCCCGTCAAAGTCGTGGTCCTTATCACAGGTGAACAGGAGCTGTGTATCGTCAGCGTACGATACGATCTGGGCCCCAAAACCCTCCGCGAGTGCCGCCAAAGGGGTCATGTAAATGTTGAAGAGCGAAGGGCTCAAGATTGAGCCCTGCGGAACTCCGACCTCCAGAGGTGGCATCGCGGCGGAAAAAGGTGGGGCCCAGATAGTTTGTTGACGGTTAGAGAGGAAAGAACGGAACCAGTTGAACACCGTCCCCCTCAAACCCACCTCCCAGAGTCTTGCAAGGAGGAGGTTGTGGGGGACGGTGTCAAAGGCCGCAGAGAGATCGATCATCACCAACATGACTTTCCCTCCCTTATCCAAGGTGGACTTAATCACTTCGGTGACCTCGAGCAGAGCAGTTTCAGTGCTCAGGTTAGAGCGAAAGCCTGACTGGGATGTGTGGAGAATATCATTGGCCTCAAGAAAGTGGGACAAAGCAGTGTGGACATGCTTTTCAACCACTTTCGCGAGGGCAGGCAGATGGTCGGTAAATGGCGTGCAAGTCCGGATTCAGATTGGATTTCTTTAATAGTGGTAGGATCAGTGCATATTACCAAGGCTGCGGGACTTCCCCTGTGCTCAGTGAGAGGTTGAGGATCGGGTTGATGAGAGGGTTGAGGGTGGGGGCTAGTTGGGCGAGGAGTTTGGCAGGGCAAGGGTCCCGGGGAGAACCTGATTTCAGCTTAATTAGAAGGTCCAGTGACGTCTGCAAAGACATATCCGGGAAGTTACAGAGGGAAGGTTCTGACGTAGGAGATGGCGGAACCAGAGAAACGGGAGAGGAAGTATGAATCATGTTGGGGACCTCAAAGGATAGCTGGATATTTTTGATTTTGTTAGCAAAGAAGGCAGCCAGCTTAGAAATCAAGGATTCGGAGTGCATGATTTTGGGGTTCGTCCAGGAGGGGGAAATAAAGTCCTTGACAATCCTAAAAATTTCTTTATAGGAGTTTGTGGCCTCCTCAATACGGCTGGCCAGATATAATTTTTTATTGGCAATGATGTCGCGATGGTAGTCTCTAATCTGAGATCTGTATGAATCCTTGCAGCTGGCGTCGTAGTGTTGGCGCCACTTCCTTTCGGCTATTTTGCACTGCCGGCGTTTGTCTGCCAGGGCCGAGGAGAACCAGGGGGCAGAGGATTTTACCAAAGATGTCTTGCGGGTGTAGGAGGGGCAAGGTCAGAGAAGCGTTGGGTCAGCCAGCTCTGTAGGAGGTCGAGGTCCGTATCCAGCGAGCCAGATAGCCTGCAAGGATGGATCTCAAGCTCCTTCAGTATCATTGCTGGTGAGACTCGGTGAAAGGCTCTAGAGGACAGCACCTTGTCCCTATGTCCACAATCAGAGTTCTTTATAAAGGAAGGGATTTTAAATTCTGCCAGGTAATGGTCAGACCAGAGGACCGGGGCAAGGGCCGTGACGGCTACTGGGACAGTTGAAAAGACTTGATCTAATATATGACCTTTAAAATGGGTGGGGGACTGGAGATAGGGGACCAATCCTAAGGATAAAGTGATGTCATTGAGCTTAATACTATGAGGATTATCTGATTTATCTAAATGAAAATTAAAGTCGCCAAGGAGCCAGCAATGGTTCGATCTCAGGCATAGAGAGGAAATCATAGAGTGGAGATCTTCAAAGAAGGTGCCTAAAGGGCCAGGAGGCCTATAAACCAGCAGTCCTATACAGAACTGCTGGGGGGATAGAGATAGGAAGAAGGCCAGTGTTTCGCTCCCATGGATTTTGTCAGAAGGAAGGATAGTACAGGCGATATGTTTATTAATGATGAGAGCTACTCCACCCCCCTTCCCGCTGGCTCTATCTGCCCTATAAATCACGTGGCTCAGGGGGATGGCGGTGGCTATATCCGGACCGGAGCCCTCTCCCAGCCAGGTCTCTGTCAAAAACAGGCAGTCAGCTTTCGAATCTGTAAGGAGATTGGAAATATCAAGCGCGTGCTTGGCTAGAGATCTAGTATTCAGCAGCAGGCAGCTGGTGCTGACGGAAGGGGGGGTGAGGGAGGCAATCCGACCTAGGTCCGGTAACCAGCCACAACCCGGGCATCTGATATTGGAGCGTGGAGGTTTGGGAAACACTTTAGTGCAGGAAGAGGGTGGGGAGTAAAGGGAGATAAGGGCGTCTTTGGAGTAGGTTAGCATCTTACTTGCAGGACGCTTGTTCTGGCCAGCGTCCGGACGCCCGGATGCCTCCGGGACGCTGACGGGCGCAGACGGGCTTTCCTTCGGCGCTCCTTAGGCGCCTCCGCAGCGCGCGTCCGCTGCGCGGAGGGAAGTGAACTTAGTTTTAAGGCGGAGCTGGCCGTCCGTGGCAGGACTGCGCCACTAGACTGCCGCCCGACTGTCTGCCTACCCCCAATATGGCCGCCACCAAAACGCGCGTCTGCGGGTCCCGAGGAAAACCCCTAGCAGCCAGCTGAGCCGTCAGGAGGCTGGGGAGACCGCAGGCAGGGCAGCGCGGCGCCAACAGAGAAGGTGGCAGAGGTAGGGGGAAAGCGGAACAATTTTAAAATAAACTCAGGTCACCCGGCTTTCCGCCTCAGGTGCCTGCCCAGTTGCAAAATAGAGAGTGGGTTTTCAGTTGTACGCCTAGGTGAAGAGCCAGTTCTTAAGTAATTTCCTGAACTTGGTGTAGGAATCGGCGGTGCGCAGATTTGGGGGGAGGGTGTTCAAGAACCGGGCGGCTAAAGTTGTGTATCTAAGACCTCCATTGTTTTTTCTTTTTAAAGTATAGGGACCAGCAAGTTTATGTTTACAGAGCGTAGGTCGCAAGAGGGGATGTACTGCTGTATATTGGAGGTGATGAAGATGGGTCCGAGTCCTGAAAGGGCTTTGTAGATGGTACAGTCCTACTTAGACAGCGTTGGAGTAAAGGAAGCCAATGAAGTCTTTTCAACAATGGACTCACATGCCGGTGAATGCCGGTGTTTAGGCTGACCGAAGATGAGCCTAGCGGCCTGATTCTGGACGAGTTGCAGCTGATGTAACTGGTAGGCCGGTATGCCAGTATACAGGGAGTTTGCGTAGTCAATACGCCAAATGACCAGGGCAAGAACCACCTGGGTCAGAGCAGCGGTGGAAAGGAATCTGCTGATTTTCCAAATTCTGCGGAGATGGAAGAAAACCCGGAGAGACCACTGAGCTACTCTGAGCCTTCATGGTTAAATCATGGCTGATAACTATTCCCAGACTTTATACCGAGCTGGCTGGGCGGGAGGGGCTCCCTAGTGGCGATAGTCAAAAGTTGGAATTCCAGGGGTTAGCCCGTCCGCCAGTAAGGATCAGCTCCGTTTTGTCTGGGTTTAACTTAAATTGATTAGTATTCATCCAATCCCTGATGAAATTCATAGTAGATTGGAAGCTGGACACAGATAATGCAGAAATGTCAATGTTAAATACCAGCTGAAGGTCGTCAGCGTAATTAAAGACTACGACCTCTCTTTTACGCAGGTCCAAGACCAAGGGGAGAACATACAGATTGAAAAGTAAGGGTGAGAGGGAAGAAACCTGCGGGACCCAAAAAGTAAATTTTCTTTGCTCCGCCATAAAGCTGGCCAGGCATACTGATTGGGAGCGATTGCTAAAAAAGAAAGTAGTCCATTTCAAAGACAAACCCTGAATCCCAGCATGACCGACACGGTCGATCAGAAGATGGTGATCGACCGCGTTGAAGGCAGCCGATAGATCGAGAAGCACCAGGGCCTGGGTAGTACCCTGGTCGGCCCCCTTCTCAGTTCACCTATAACTGCCAAGATAACGGACTCGGTGGAGTGTTCAGGTCTAAAGCCTGCCTGGTGATAGTCAATATAGTGAGTCTTTTCTCAAACGAACTAAAACAAGTGGCGACATGAGCTTCTAAGACCTTACTCAGATAGGGTAGCAGGGAGATGGGGCGGTAACTACCGGGTGTTAGTGGGTCAAGGCTGGGTTTCAAAAGGATTGGGACAACTTCCGCCATCTTCAATAGATTGGGGACAGCCCCTTGGGCAAGGGAGTTGTTGAGAAGCAGTAGAGGAGAATCAGGACAGCGAAAAAATTCCCGAAGGATATAGGGAGCACAGCTATCCGTCGGAAAGCCAGATCCAACTTTGTTGAGTAGGTCAAGGAAGGCATCTCTAGTAATGAGTGGAATGTGATCTAAAAGCACCGAATTCATGCAAAAGTGGTGGGAAGCCAGGGGTGTAGTAGATCTGGGGATGCTGGCTTTGATGGTATCAATTTTCTCAATAAAGAAGGTATTAAGCGAGTCACATAAATATTGCGACGGAACAGGTTTAGCAATGACTCGGTCTAGTTTGGAAAGTTCGTCCACTATAGAGAAGATGTCCTTTGCTTTATTGGTAGAGCTTAATATTATAGCAGAAGAGTATTCTGCCTTAGTTTGAAGGATAGTTGTTTTGTAGTCTCTTAATAGAGACACAAAAACAGCCTTTTGATTATGACTATAGTCATGTTGCCATTTGCGTTCTGCTTTCCTCAAGGCTAGTTTCTTTGCTTTCAGACCTGCCAAAAACCAGCGTTGGTCATCATGAGGCCTCCTTGTTTTGACGTTCCTCAGTGGTACTAATCCGCTTGGACATGGGGAAACTCCTCCGGGACAACAGGGGCTGAGACAGTTAGCAGGGAGCAGAGTTCATCGATATACATTCAACGCCTATTTCTGGCCATGGAATTGCCAGGCAGAGGGGCGTTGTATAGACGTACGTTAGGGATAAAGAAGGTAATAAGGTAGTGGTAAGAACATGTAGATAGGAAATGTCAAGGTTACAGTCCAAACCTGGTCTAAGGTATGCCATTTGGCGTGGGTGGCTATCTTTATGTGTTGGGTGCAGTTAATTCCTACTAAAAGTTCAGCAAGTTCGATGGAACAGGGGCTTTCTCGTGAGTTGTTAGGCCAGAAGTTGAAGTCACCAACGAGCAAAATTCGAGCGTTGTTGACCACCACCTCGGCAATCATATCACCCAAAAGCTGAGGAAATGTGGGCATATGGTGTGGAGGGTCTATAATGGGGTCTATAAAATAGAGCACAGATGAACAGAGAATGATGGGACTTAAATGTTAGCAGGAGACTGTCAACTGAGGGAATACCTAGAGTGATTAGTGTGTAAATGTATGTTTCTGGTGGACTATTGCTGCAAACCCTCCTCCTGCTTTACCCGCAGGTCTATCTGCCTGAGGGTGTAGTAATTGCCAGGGAGTGCCGCAAGGATATCGGGTGTTAAGTTTTAACGGGGTGTACCCTAAAACTTCCTGACCTGGGCCAATAGTTAGGTACATATGAAAAGGGTCAGTGTTCATTTCTTTTAAATACAATTAATGTCCACGATATATATTACGTGTCACAAATATTGATCAGTCCAATGTTCAATGCACATTTTATTTAGCACAACAATAAATAAATGGAGATCAATCAATAAGCCCCTCAGTTTTTTAAAACAAGGTTATACATAACTTTTATCAATCAAAGTTACGAAATAGTATCTACATAAATATCGACGCACTCTCAGTGAAGAAAAGGAGAAAGGTAGTTGAGTGGGATAGGTGTGATGGGATAAGTGTGGGGACTGGGTAAAGGTGTTGTGACCATAACACAATCACATTTAAAACTCAATATGCCCTTTACAGTCTGAATTAGATCCACAGTTCCATGTCTCTCTTATCACATAGGATAGGGTTTACTTCATTTGATTTGCTCCTATGTTTAGAGAAGTAGTGTACAACAGTCTACGTTTCGACCCCGCATAGTATAAGGGTTAGTTGAAACCTCATTCTGGGGTCTTCATCAGGACATTCGCAAAACGAGAGCGCCTATAAATAATGAAATTAAAAAATTGAATGTATCGATGTCTTATAATAAATCAATAGTATACAAGGACTGCCAAATAGCTAAATACATACTTTACGTATTGGTCATCAAGTGACCTTAATCGTTGGACCTCCTTAGGTTCCTATTAAGAGTGATTCTTCCTGTAATTAATTAAAAGGACTGCAATTACGAAAAGGTACATAGCAAGAATGTCCTATCTTATATGATTGAATAAGGGGGGACACTTACTAGGGTGAGACAATCATCCAATTGAAAATATTGTTCGGTCCGTTGTGTTGCAGCTACAAGGGTGTTCAGATCATCACAGCTGCCCGGTAATTCTGTGAGGATGGAAATTAATACTAGTAGGTGATCTATATCCAAATCCTCGTTAGGAATTAATTCCTGGCTATTCCCCCAGTGTCCCCCTGCATTACATGTCGCACATTAAGGATCGATAAAACATCGTGCGTAGCCTATTCGGAACTGACAGATGGTATCAATTATGGGAACCGGCATGACATTAGGTCTAATATGCAATCCGGATCTGTGTTGGTAATGACTGTTGTTGTTTAAACTATGGAAGGGCCCCTGGACAAGGATGGCTTCAACAAGGGGTCCTAATCTTGAGTCATGACGATAGAGTTAAGTTTAATCCAATTCAATCGTATATGGCCGTGTGCCATATACATACTCGCACAGTAACCTTATCCTATGTGATAAGAGAGACATTGAACTGTGGATCTAATTCAGACTGCAAAGGGCATATTGAGTTTTAATTGTGATTGTGTTATGGTCACAACACCTTTACCCAGTCCCCACACTTATCCCATCACACCTATCCCACTCAACTACCTTTCTCCTTTTCTTCACTGAGAGTGCGTCGATATTTATATAAATACTATTTCGTAACTTTGATTGATAAAGGTTATGTATAACCTTGTTTTAAAATGCTAAGTCTCCATTTATTTATTGTTGTGCTAAATAAAATGTGCATTGAACATTGGACTGATCAATATTTGTGACACGTAATATATATCGTGGGCAAGGATATCGGGGGCAGAATTCGCTGTCGGCTATGTTTCCGAGAGGAGGAGGATGTCTGGTTTATCAGCGTCCAAAAAACAGAAAATCTCAAGTTGGTGTTTCACCATAGAGCGTGTGTCAAGATAATACACTGAAAGTCCCTCCGACGCCTGATGTATGAACATAGTTAGTGGTGGCTGGCCTTGGTCATTGAAAATCGGCTCTTGGCCAGAGGCTTTAGATGGGCTTTCAAAGAGGGGGTTCCCATGGGACAAAAGTCTGAGTGTGTCTAGTTTAGCCTTGGTGTGAGGGCAGATGGGCCATGTCCCTTGCATTGATTTAAGGTCTGGTGCAGAGTAGGTTAAAAAAACGGGCATAATGTGTGGTTCCTGGTCCCATTCGGGCACGGATGGGTGCAGACGGGCTTGCCTTTGGCGCGCCGGCTGCGCGTGAGGAATGGCATCAAATGAATAGGAGATCGAGACTCGGCCCCCTCCAGTCTCCAACCCGGAAGAGGGGAAATTGAACTGGAGCAGTACCGATACTCCCTCCACTCAAACGGGACAAGGACCCGAGGTGGACCGGGGAGTAGCGCAGCACGGAGCACAAGTTTCAGAACACCAATAACACCAATTTTTAAAAAGGTACAAGTCTTTTAATTGTACTTTGTTCAAAACTCGCTCTGTCAAGAAGCGCTATGAGGACAGAAGTAAAAGCGGTGCACTCAGCTGCAACCTGCATGCATCCGTCTAATAAGTCAAACACATCAAACACTAAACTACCAAAACAACACCATACTACACAAAAAACAGACATTTAACACCATAACCACTCTACACTACCACTAGCTTCCCCCGCCCTACAATTACCTTGAAAGTAAATTTTAAAAAACTTACCTTAAGTGACTAAATGCAGCTCCCAACCACGAGATTCCATCATCCAAAATGACCTAAAAACAAACAGACAGAAAGAAAAGTGAGAAAATAGAAAAAAATTGTTGCGTAGTAAAAATGAAAGAAGACTATGGGGCTCATTATGATGGCGGAAGGACTACCACCGCCGAGCCGGCGGTGCTTCCGCCATCACATGGTGATTTACCCACCGCCAAATTAGGATGGTGGTGGGTACCGCGGGGACGGAAAGTCCGTCCGCCGCTTTTCCACCAGAGGCAATCGCACTGATTGCCTGGCGGACAGAGCAGGGTCACTAATATGGTGGCGATGCCTAGCAGGCACCGTCCGCCATATTAGAATGTGGTTTTTAGGAGGCCTTTCCATGCCGCCATGGAAAGGCTGGCGGGCATTATGGGTGCGTTGTGGGCCCCCCTTGTGGGGGGGTGTCGCTGCACTGGGGGGTACCCCTGGTACTCCCTGCATTTCCATGCACCAAGTGGCAGGCACCACAATGGTGCCTGCCTCGTGGTGCAGGGAAATGCAGGGCATGAACCTTTATCATTGCGGACGGTGCTGCAGCCGACAGCACTGCCCGCAATGATAAAGCCCAGGATGCACCCACCAGTATGGCGGGCGCATCCTAATAGGAGTGGTGGGACCGCCACATGTCTAGCAGGCAGTTCCAAACACCGCTATGGTGGCGGGCAGACCAAGTCCGCCAGCCATCATAATGAGCCCCTATCTCCCCATTGACAAGAATGGATAATTAGACTAAATAATAACAAAAATGTATATATGTACTTTTTTTTAATATATATATATATTCACAGAAAAAACCATAGGTTATAGACCATATATAGTTAGGAATTAGCATTTACAAAACCTTGAAAATTCACTGAAAAAACCATAGGTTATAGACCATATATAGTTAGGAAATAGCATTTAGAAAACCTTATTTTACTCACACAAAACCATTGAAATTCCATATATAGTTAGTTGCACTAACTATATATCGCGCACCTGCAATCCACTGCTGATGATGTCACATATTACATCATTCATGACATGGTCAGTGACATCACTGATGACATCACTGATGACATCTCAAATGACATCACTGATGACATCACTGATGACATCTCATTTGACATTACTGATCACATCACTGATGACATCATTCATGTGATGATACAATGAACCTCTTCAGACTCTAATATAACCTTAGATACACTCAGTGTAAACAGACACTCACAGACTGTCACTCATCCATGGAGTTACTCACACACCTAGTCAGTCTTGCAAAGAATCAATCACACCTCGATTTCCTCAACTATATAGTTATACACACCTTACTTATTGGAACATATAATAACACATATTTACTCTGTTATACAATCCCTGATACAAGTTCACAATAATCCATACAGCCACTCACACATTCACTGGCTCTTATGCACAGTTATTTATATATGTCAACTATCACATGTACTGTGTTTTACATATGTACTTACTTTGACATGTAGCACTGAGATATCCATTCACTCACCAATACACTCATGCACACAGTCAACCGCCCATACAGATGTTTCCACATGCACTTTTGAACCCATACATCTAGTGAATCAACTGCTCACACATCTATGCACAGAGTCATACACCTCCCAGACACCCACACACACACTCAGTCTCCCATACAAATACTTGGGCAACTAATCAATAACCCATATAGTTAGTCATATAGCTAATGATCAACACATGCATCAGATTACAAAATAACAGACACAATGATGCACAATTTAAAACAGTTTAGTCACTAACCCATGCACTCAGTGAGACACATTTAATCACTCACTTATACAGTCAGTCATGCACCTACTAAATCCTTCATCCAGACACTTATACATCCACTCATTCTTCAATATGTAAGACATATTTTAACTTTACAGAAGCATACAGTCACTGGATGTTGTCATCAGTGATGTCATCAGTGATGTCATTTGAGATGTCATCAGTGATGTCATCAGTGATGTCACTGACCATGTCATGAATGATGTAATATGTGACATCATCAGCAGTGGATTGCAGGTGCGCGATATATAGTTAGTGCAACTAACTATATATGGAATTTCAATGGTTTTGTGTGAGTAAAATAAGGTTTTCTAAATGCTATTTCCTAACTATATATGGTCTATAACCTATGGTTTTTTCAGTGAATTTTCAAGGTTTTGTAAATGCTAATTCCTAACTATATATGGTCTATAACCTATGGTTTTTTCTGTGAATTTCATTGGTTTTTTAACAGCTAATATCTGTAGCTGTAAAATGTATTCTTCTTTAAATCCAAAAATATATTTTATATGTTTATGAATAATTTTTTTTTAAAATATTTTTTTTTCTTCGTTCCCGCTTCGCGAATCGGGAAGCTTCCCGTTAGCTGACCTTGATGCCGCGAAATAGACCGCGAGCCGGTAAACGTTTCTTTACCGCAAGTGCCGCGTTAGAAAACAACATCGTGACGCCTCCCGTCCGCATGACGTTCCACGTTGTCGCTTGATACGTCATATGACGTGCTACGTTAGCGAACTGGTACGCGAAGCGAGTGCCAAAGCGCAGGTTTCTGGAAGCAAACAGGGAGGCCCTGCAAAGCGCTTAACGTAAACACAGCAAGTCATGTGACTTGGTAATAACACTTTTCATTGGTTCATTTCACTTTTGGTTTCCTAATGATGTAAGACTAGGTCATATAATCTAAAATGAACACTTTTGATTGGTTGAGAACTCTTGTTTTTCCCAAATGATGAAAATCCCTCCTTCTTTCCTCACTCTGACTTTCATCATTGTGAGAGAAAGACCCTTTGTGATCACTGAGCAATGGCTTCTTTAGTAGCTTCAGCTGGTGCTTCCCCACCACCTCCACCACATCCAAGGAAGAGTGGACCACCTGCTCAAGTTGTAATTCAACAAGAAGAAGAAGAAGAGGAACAGGAGGACGAGCACGAAGAGAGGCAGTTTTTGCCTGAGCAGCCCAAGACGTCTCACCGGAAAGAAAACTTCATTTGGCAATTTTTTTAAATTCCCAAAGGTCAGAAAAAAGTAAATGCAAGATACGTAACTTGCCTTATATGTCAAGATAGACTGTCCAGAGGGACCGACAAAAAATACAGTTTCGGAAACTACACAATGCATCGCCATATGACTAGGTGGCATCCTAACAACTACAGTGCTGCACAGTTTTGGAACGACCTAGATAATCTCCCTATTATGGCCAGAAGATCTGTTGTACCGGAAGTAACGGGACCAGAGGGCAGGGAGATGGTGCCAAATATACAAATGAGATTTGGTGAAGTAAAACACACCTGCGTATTTTGCGATGGATTCATTTCCTACGGAGAAAGAAGCATCACTCTGATCAACAGAGCTATTGACTATCATATGCAAGTTTGTCCGAAACGCCCAAAATAATAAATACTTCTTTTTTTTGTTTTGTTGCTCCTGTTGAGCCCTTTACAATGAATCGTTTTCATTGCCCCCTCCAAGAAAACCCCAAAAAAATATAAAACTGTTCCGAAAAATTCAAAAACAGTAAAAAAATGTTCAGAAAAATAAAAAAAAAAGTTCTTTTCAGAACTACCTCCCCGTTATTAAAAAATTGGTACAATATTTGGAACTGTGCCAACCTCTATTTCTCTTAGTTCGCTTCCTAGTTCGCTCGCTGGTACGCGAACTGGAAGCGAACCAAAAACAGTAAGTATAAGGGAAGGAAACACACACTTATGTTAAAAGAAAGACAGCTATAGGGGAGTAAACTAGAGATACTATTACCCATAATCCACTACTGATGATGTCACATATTACATCATTCATGACATGCTCAGTGACATCATCAGCAGAGGATTGCGGGTTTTTTGGCAACATGCCTTATCCACGGTTTAATAACGCTGCCTTTTGCTTTATATAAGTTTTCAAATTGTATGAAATATATACCAATAGGTCTTTATGAACCTTTAGGTAGTGCTTTTGTTCATGAGGTCTGGTCGCTTCCATACACATACAGATGTTTCAAAGATGATCAAGAAGTTTATCTGAATGGAGAGGAATGCACTGAGACGCCAGATCATTCACTAATGTGTAGGCACATACAGTTACACGATTCATGCAACAAACACCGACCAAATATGGCTTGCGTGTTGCAAGGCACGCCAGTTCCTGCTATCATCCCCACGTTCAAGTTGTTGGAAAATGGTAGTTATTTGATGCTCAATAATGAAGATTGTTCTGAGTTAATTAAAAGTATTCCTTTTATCGTAACAGTAAGTGAACGGGTTATTTGCTGCAGAAATGTTCTATTTCCTCCCACACATGAACATAGGGAGTTTTCAATCTGGCCACAAATACCAACCTTGGGACACGTTTCAACGGCATGACAAGAATAAGAGCTCTTTTGTCTCAGAGAGAGGTGGCCTTGAGTTCGGCCCGTGAAACTTTCGTACTTCACATAGCGAACACCCGTACACAGGTTTGCCTTTCAATTTCAGCAACATGTTTCCGACTATCTTTAACGCATCCTCCACAAAATCCCTGGCACACTTTTTTAAAGTTGTTACCAGTGGTCTCGTGACTTCATTTGAGAAAATCTTTGGAGTCATCCCTGCTCCCTTTCATTCCATTTTCTCCACTCTGGTTCGTGGATTGCATTTTTACTTGCATTACCAGCGGACGCTCTTGTGCTTTTTTACATTTTTAAATATGGATGTCCCTCCTATGCAACCTCCGACCCTGCAGCTGCTGACACTGTTCCGCAATCGCATGCTAGAATATTATGGCACAATGCCGTTGGCGATATTAAGCACGGCATATGGATTATCTTTTCGGTTCTCCTACTTCACCTGTGTCCAGCCTGTATTTCACTGCCTGACCTGTGATTTCGATTGGGCCATTGATTTGTGTCTCTGCGGACCGGTTTCTCCTGACGTCGACTTTAATCAGCTGATGACTCCTATCATTACTCACAAGTTGATTTGTCCTGGCGAAAGGATTATGGCTGTGGCATTGATGCATGGACTACTTGGTCCCTGGAATTTACTGGCGGCAGCACAGTCTTTCTTGGAACACAGCTTTCTTGAAAACCCACCGAGCTGTCCTCTGATGGTGATAGAGGATCCGGTGCTGGGAGAGCACGTATGTTCTTTTCCGCTTTTAAATTGGATGGCTGAACTGTTTTCGGATGAAGACGGTGACTTCCTATTGGAGGCTGTTGCAGCTTATTTTGCATACACAGTTATGTCATAGACCTTTTTCATGTTTGATATGCTGAGTACTAGCATTTCATTGACAATTCATTGACTTATTTGTCAAGTTTTTATTATTTACCTTGCCTATTGGCTTAAGACTCGATAAAGTACTTGGCTGTTTTATTTTTCTTTAGCATTGAATTTTCCTAGTTTTTAATGCTTTACCTTGCGGACCGTCCACATATAAACTTGCAATCTGCTCTCATGAGATGGCACTTCTATTATCTTATTCAGTTCGTTTCCGGATCATGAGGAGGTGTCATCTAGGTCCTGGATATCTTTACACCGTGTTAAGTTAGCATGGGCTCATTACCGGTTTAAACGCCATTTTTCCTTTTTTGCAACTTCTGCACACGACACTTAGTTGTTGCTTTAGCTTTCCACCTAGTAGTTCATCGTGGTTTACATGAGAATAATATGTTATTGGTCTACTATCTGCTTTACTTGTTAAACTATATCTGTACAGCGAGTGCTAAAGTTTCAAGAACAACACGATACAGAATTGTTATGAGGTCTGATCTCCACGACTTCATACTCATAACATAAGTGCAACTTCTGCCAATTCTGGGCATGAGGCGGGTTTTATATTGCTTTGCCGAACACACATACACAACAGTTGATGCGGTTCACATGAAGAGAGAGCTGGTGTATGCTGATGTGATTCCTTCAAATCTAAGACACTAAAGTATGGACACGCCCTAAACCAACACAAAGAGACCTTCTTAGCAAATAATATAATATGTGTATTAGGGAGGGTGAGATATAAGCAGCCGCGGGCCGTGGAGGGAGTTACGATGGGGCAGGGAGGCGGGGAGGGGGAGAAGCAGGGTGGAGCCCTCTCTACCTTGCCCCTTCCCCTCCCCGCCTCCCTGCCCCACCGTAACTCCCTCCACGGCCCGCGGCTGCTTATAAGTGTTGCTAACTCTTATTCATTTACAGCATGTTAACATACTGTCACCATTCGCTTTTTATGTACTAGTAACTATGCTGGTAATTTTGCTACTGATAATATGTGTACTTGTATTCTCCACCCTGCTTCTCCCCCTCCCCGCCTCCCTGCCTCACCGTAACTCCCTCCACGGCCCGCGGCTGCTTATAAGTGTTGCTAACTCTTATTCATTTACAGCATGTTAACATACTATCACCATTCACTTTTTATGTACTAGTAACTATGCTGGTAATTTTGCTACTGATAATATGTGTACTTTTATTATCTAAGGTACTACGCCTGAGAAGACGGCATTAGTAAATAAACATTTCAAATACACATGTGTTCTTCTTAACTCCATGTTCTGGTTTCTAAGAAATATATAACGACCGACTGTTCATGAGTTCCACGTATCCTGAGGTACTATAAGTTCATATTCTGGATTGTCTAAACATTGAGAGTTTGTTATATCCAATGTGACACTGTACCTAGCTTGCTAAATAGTTTTTGATTACTAACGTGAGTTTTGGGACACCCTAATTCGCCGAGGTTCCAATCCTCTGTCCACAGTTCTGTGTGAGAACAGAAACCCTGCGACAGGGGCACCCCCGACCCTTGCTGGAGCTTCATCACACTTGCGATACAACTCCAGCAATGCGCCACCTTTACGGCACAGATACATCACGCATCTGTGCTGTTTTTGCCCCATGATGCGCCGCATTGTAAATGCAGCACACCATAGGTGACGGAACAGCGGCACAGAATGACTAACACATCCCTGGTGATGCGCCAGTCATCATAAATCTATCCCTATGCTTCTTATCTTGTTAGAGATGAACCGCCATATGTATCATCAAAGTTATTTGCATTTCCTAAATAGCGAACTTTAAGGAATAAATAGCGATTCTTTACCATTCCTAGTTTGCGATGAGCTATTTGCTAATTAGCCGAATGTAGCCCAATGAAACCCAATGTAGCCCAATGTAGCCCAAAGATGGCCGCCAGACACACAAAAAAACAAATGTAGCCCAAATATCAGCCAGATGTAGCCCAACTATAGCCCAGTGACAGAATGACCAATCAGCTTCGCAAACCTCCGTTACGCGAAGCGGAGCGCTGTTACAGATATATATCTTTTTTTGAACGTTAATTTCTCAAAATCCACTGGAGCACATATATTGAGACCTAGCAAAGGCACATCGGGCTACCAGTCCCTAATATTTTGCCAAGTTTCGTGCAAATCCATTCAGCCGTTCAATTATTATTTTTATTATTTTTTTTTGCCCCGCGGGGCCCTTTTAAAACCTCCACATCAAACCTAGGGGGTCAGCGAGGATCTACTATGCCCCCTTATAGTTATTTCCCCCTTTGTTTTGACCTCCTCTTGTCTCTCGATCCTACCGAGAGACAAGATGGCGGCCGCTACGGACTGTTTGGAATGTTGACAGATGCCGGAGAACCAATCAGCTTCGCTTCACAAAGCTCCGTTGCGCGAAAAGTCCGCGAACCAGAGCGCTAACCGGTCCGCTGTTACAGATATATATCTTTTTTTAAACGTTAATTTCTCAAAATCCACTGGAGCACATATATTGAGACCTACAAAAGGCACATCGGGCTACCAGTCCCTACAATTTTGCCAAGTTTCGTGCAAATCCATTCAGCCGTTCGGGCTAAAAGTGAGGCCAACCGCCCTATGGAAAACTCAATGTTAAAAACACGTTTTGGGACCCCCCTTTTTTCTCGGCCCCCACTGGACGAACCCCCCCAAATTTTCAAGGGCTGCTCAGAAACAAAATGTGCCATTTTCCTGAAAATTTCAGCCAATTCCGTCCACAAACGCCAAAGTTATTAGACATAGAATTTTCAAAAAACCCATAGAGAAAAAATCCTAACTATATATACCTACTGGCGACCGCCAGTAGGTAATATATATATATATATATATATATATATATATATTTTAATTTAATAAAAAATATCATATATAACATTTACTATATATTAAAAATATTTATGTTTTGTGATATATTTAATGTTCAAACTATACACTTACCAAAACAATATTGTTAATATACAAACAATATGACAATGTTTATCAACTAAAATATGTCATAAAAAATTCTTTTGAAACATAAACGTAAATTATTTAATTTATTAAATATTATTTAAGAAAAAAATATATTTAATATACTAAATATGAACCCATTTTTTTTAAACTATAACATTGTAAAATATATATCAAATAATTTTATTACAAAAATTAAATTATCTAAAATCCATTGAAAACATATGTTAAAAGGAATGTAGTAAAATGTTTTTTGTCTTTCAAATAAATTTCGGAAATAAAATTCTAAAACCTAAAAATTATATAATGAAAATATTAGATTTATAAATGTATTAAAAAAGATTTGTAATATTATAAATATGTATTCAAAATATATGCTAAAATGTTTTATACTTTATAATGTATTATGATTTACATTAAAATTGTTAAAACCTTTTTATTACTTACAAAAAAGAGAAAATAAAACTGAACCAAAACAATTTTGAATGAGACCTTCTAAATTAAATACACTTTATTTTGAATAAAAATAATAACATAATAGAATCACATATGTCTCATTTTTTATATATAATGTATTTACAAACTCTGGGAAAGTGCTGGATAATAAAACTGGAACAATTACTATTCCAACTCCAAACTAACTAAAAGCAAGGAAAGTGCTAGATAATAAAACTGAAAAACTACTATTCCAACTCCAAACTAACCAAACTCGGGGAAAATGCTGGATAATAAAACTGAAAAAAATACTATTCCAACAACAAACTAAATAAACTCAGAGAAAGTGCTGGATATTAAAACGCAAAAAATTACTATTCCAACTCCAAACTAACCAAACTCAGGGAAAGTGCTAGATAATAAAACTGAAAAAATTACTATTCCAACTCCAAACTAACTAAACTCAAGGAAAGTGCTGGTTGATAAAACATAAAAATGTACTATTCCAACTCCAAACTAACTAAACTCAGGTAAAGTGCTGGATAATAAACCATTAAAAATTACTATGCCAACTCCAAACTAAGTAAATTCGGGTAAAGTGCTAGATGAAAAAACTGAAAAAATGACTGATCCAACTTCAATTTAACTAAACTCAAGAAAAGTGCTGGATAATAAACCATTACAAATTACTATTCCAACTCCAAACTAACTAAACTCAGGGAAAGAGCTTGATAATAAAACTGAAAAGAATACTATTCCAACACCAAACTAACTAAATTCAGGGAAAATGCTGAATAATAAAACTGAAAAAATTACTATTCCAACTCCAAACTAATTAAACTCAAGGAAATTGCTGGATAATAAAACTGAAAAAAAATACGATTCCAACACTCAACTAAATAAACTCGGAGAAAGTGCTGGATAATAAAACACAAAAAATTACTATTCCAACTCCAAACTAACTAAACTCGGGGAATGTGCTCGATAATAAACGATTGAAAATGACTATTCCAACTCCAAACTAAACTCATGTAAAGTGCTGGATAATAAACCATTACAAATTACTATTCCAACTCCAAACTAACTAAACTCAGGGATAGTGCTTGATAATAAAACTGAAAAAAATACTATTTGAACTCCAAACTAACTAAAGTCAGGGAAAATGCTGGGTAATAAAATATAGAGATAAACTATTTCAACTCCCAATTAACTACATTCAGAGAAAGTACCCAAAATGTCAATATGTAAACAAATAAAATGTACATAAAACATTCGAATTAAAAAAATAACATAATCGAATACCAATTTTATACATACAAATAAAATAAAAACAATAAAAATGCAATTTTTTTATCTAAAATAACATTTCTTTACAAATTAAATACTTTGAATTAAAAAAAAGTATCTAGAAATATCATCACACAATGAAACAAAATACAATGAAATTTACAATAAAACTATTTAAAAAATATATATATATTTACATAATGTATTAACACATTTTAAATAATAAATTACAAAAATAAATAGTAAATATATTACTTCAGACAAATATATTTTAAATTACGTCCCACCCTTATCCCCTACTTGGGTGTGTAGGTGTTACTGAAGCAGATCATGCAGTTTTCGTTTTGGGGAGGGATATACTAGAGGCAGAAATGCCATGGTTGAAAAAATTATTTGAATTGAAAGAGGGAAGGAATTATAAAGTTCATTCCTTGTCCTGTCCCGGCTGGACTATGCGAACACTCTCTATCTGGGTGCCCCTGTTGCAACCCTTTCCAAACTACAAACCATCCAAACCATCTTACTGGGCATCCCTAAACATCACTTAGCCAAACCTGCCTTGAAATCAGACCATTGGCTGCCAGTCCAGGAGACAGTCAAGTTCAAGTCCTTGTGTATTGTCCATAAATCTTTAATCAGAACAGGCCTCCCCATTCTTCTTAGTATTATCCAGCCTTACGAGCCCAATAGAAGCCTTCGCTCCAAAACCATGAACCTGGCCATTATCCCTAGGATTAGGAGGGCCAGAAGTGTAGGCTGGCAATTCTCTTTGAATGCGGTCAGACTATCAAATTCCCAGCCCTCCCACATACGAGCAGAACCCAACCACCCTTCGTTTCGCAGATCCCTAAAAACATTGCTTTTTCCCCAAATATGAAGAATCAAAAGTTAGGAAAGTAGTTGCATTGATAATTTTTTAATGCATTCTCTAGTGCTATTCCTTATAACAGTCGTGGGGCGTGAGGAAGAATTGCAGCTTGCCGCTTGCTGCTGCCAGGAAGGGAGGGACTCCAACCCACAGTGACACCCAAGCCAGGAGGCGCTCACCTGCCGTGTCACTCCTGTTGCACTGGAGGCGCCTAAAGCCACCACAAGGCCCCCGCAGCGCGGGACGCGAGGAAGGATTGCTGCTTGCTGCTGCCAGGAAGGAGGGACTGCAACATCAGGTGACACTCGAGCCAGGAGGCGCTCACCTGCCCCGTCCATCCCGCTGCACCGTAGGTGCCAAAAACCACCACAAGGCCCCCCGCAGCACAGTACGTGAGGAAGGATTGCCGCTTGCTGTTGCCAGGAAGGGGGAACTCCAACCCCCAGTGCCGCCCGCGCCAGGAGGCGCTCACCTGCTGTGTCACTTCCGCTGTGCCGGAGGCGCCTAAAACCACCACAGGCCCCCGCCTGTGACTGTCCGAGACTGGGCTGGCCCCCCCTCTGAGAAGCGTCTCCCAACGAGCTGTGGGGAGGTGAGTGCTAAAATCATCACGATATGGAGAAACGTACGACCACAATATGCCCTTGTTTCACCACCTCGATAGACAGCATGCTAGAAAGAGCAGTTCACATTGTATCGACGGAGATAGAGTTAACTGAGAGGCGACTGTCTCTGGGACTGGCAGCACCTCGAACCACTCCCTCAGCAGCGGAAGGGCACGAGGATTGTATTGGCCCTCCTCTTTCACCAAATATAACTTATAACACCACTGGTCATTCACCAACGCTGGGAGGTAGTTGGAATATGGACAGCATCCAGGGCAACAAGGATAACAAAGTTTCTAGTTTTGGCTCACATTAAGGACATAGTTTCAAATAAGGATGCTTGCCCGAACCCAGCAATCACAGGGGCAAAAAGGAAAAGAAAATCAGGCAAACCAGTTAGCGCTAAGAGGAAACAGCCACCTCACTGAAAATAACAGTGTACAGCCCTGAGTTCATGGATTAAGAGTACGGTGACTTCCGCGACCCCAGTAAATGCGGAGCTTACTAGCATCATATCAGATGCCACCATCGATTTAACCTCATCTGAACCATCAAACCCTTCCACCCATATGCATACTGAGTACACAGCAGCTCCCACAACTCGTATTAGACCTGGTGACATCTTAATTGACACCATAGCGGATATGATATATGAGCGTATTAGAGAACTTGTGGACAAGAACTTCACTGCACTTTGGAAACGTTTAGATCGCTTGGAATCATTGACAATTAAATCAATTACACACATTAGCATACTTAAACCTATAACCAAGCCAGGGGGTGACCAGAGCTCAAAGTCCCCTAGCGTAGTGAACCCGAACCCACATCAAACCAAGAATCCTTCGCCCCCCCCCCCCACCTTAAAAGTAGTTGTGCAACATGCAGTAATCCTAAGGAATTTGTCCAGTCGAAATCCATCTCCAACAAGAATATTTCAACTAGTGTAGGATGTACTAATAGCGCAAACCTTAACGCACACTCAGCTAACCATGTTCCCACCACTAACTTCACAAATTTAGCCCCCCTGGGGCATAACACCCAGAGTGCTACTCCTACTATTAAAACCCATGATATCGGGTTGCCACTTGAGATCAGCATAGATGTTCTTAACCTACCACCTGCAGCATGTCCCTATGTCTTAGTCCTAGTGGGTGTCCCCCCCTAAGAAAAAATCAGACCGAGACATGGAGCCAACTGCGGAACAAAAGCGCTGATTCGCTTGCTAAACATAAAGGGTTTAGGGTGGCAAACATTAGTGACATTATAATGGTGCGAAGGGTAGGGTGTATTGGATCCTCACGAAAGAAAATAGAGGGAGACTGTGTTGTCATTAATTTTAGATGACCGCTGCTAGTAAAATGGATCTTGATGACACAGGAGTCCAACAACAGCTTCCCAACTCTCATTCAGTCACTCCCCCTAGGTTTTTTCTATAAGCCACCCTCGGTGTTAACACTGTTGCCATACCTCCACACACAATGCTTAATAGGTTCTCTGCCCTGTCTGGTTTAGACAGCCTGGATTGACTGTCGCCTAATCCAACACCAGCCAAGTCCGATCCCACCACATCCCCGCCCAATTCCTAGGACATCGTTGTCCCTGAACAGCACGATCAAAACCTGTAGGTGCTGAACTGGAATGTTGCAGGTGTGGCCTCAAAGCTAAGTTCCACAGACTGGGTCAACATAGACCAAAAATACGATGTTCTTATGTTCCAGAAAACCTGGTCTACAAGGGAGGGTGTTGCCTATTCCTAGAGTAGGCCGCCCTTCGGGCGGGCTTTCTATTTGGGTAAAAATCTCATCAGGTAGTAGTGCCAAGTCTCTCACCACAACCAACGACAATTTTCAAGCCTTAATTTACACATGGGGGCTTCAATCTGTTTTATTAACTTTTATAATAATGACTTTGTAACTTTACCAAATATGAATTTATCAATCTGTTTGATTTTATTGTAAACTTACAGAATCAAAATGTGTATCATAATTTGGCTGGAATTTGTCTTGGAGGTGACTTTAACGCCAGGATCCGTAGGGACAATGGCATCGTCTCGTCACTCTCGGCGCATGATTTTTCTTATAAAAGCGGGAGGGAACTGTTAAACCATTTGTCTAATTGTAATCTCCTAAATGTGATGGGAATTGCAGCTGTATGCCAAGATAAAAATTGCCCAATACCGACCTCACGGATGTGCTTCAACAATTGACTATGTTTTTATATCTGCTTCACTAGTAGACTTTTTATTGAAGGCAGAGGTCTTATCCACCTCACAGGGTGATCCTAATCCAATTCTAACAAAAGTAAGATTCGCTCCTAGACCTAGTCTTGCCAAAGAACCTGGGGCAACAAATTTAGTGGCCTCGACTGACAAACTAAGGGGTCGATTACGATGGCGGACGGAAGGCCGACCGCCGCCCTGGAGTAAGCAGAAAATGCCTTTTTACAGCCCACCAGCCACGGCCAGTCCGTCCGCCATATTAGGATGGGAAGCACTGTCAAATGTCCGTACGCCGCGGAAGAGCACGCACCGCCGCGGAACTACACCCGACCCCGCGGCGGACGTAACCAATCCAGAGACACCGCTGTACGGAATGACGCCTCCGACCGTCCACTAAATTACGATGGTGGAAAACACACATCAAATCGCTGCGGAAAAACAACCTGCATGAACACGGCGGATTCACCACAACGGAGATACAACACATTGCAGAGATACCCACCACAAGCAGATCGCCGTCATGGACCCAGCGCTACACGCATTTCCGATACTCTTCGTGCTCCACCACCAGCAAGTCATGGACCGTCTCCGACGATGACGCAGTTACGCCAACACACCAATTGCTGTCGGAAGGGGAGTACCTTCCGGGGCTGTGACGTTGGGAGGGGGAGGGGCATGTTGGGTTAACAGCATTTACGATAGCACCAATATATCAACAATTCAAGTAGACAACCAGGAATGACAACAACAAACCACTACACATGATTGACTTGCTTTATTAAACATAATAGGGGTACAATCCTAGAGTAGACAAGAGCATGGGCAGTGGGTAGAACAGAGTAGGTACATCTGAAGCAGCACATGAGAGGGCACAATGCAGTATCAGAACAGCAACAGGGCAGTGTCCATAACATAGCAGGTACATCAGAGGCAGCACGTGAGAGGGGCTAAGTGCATCAACAGTCCATTGCAGAGAACAGAGCAGGTACATCAGAGGCAGCACATGAGAGGGGCTAAGTGCATCAACAGTCCATGGCAAGGCACAGGTACATCAGAGGCAGCACATGAGAGCGGCTAAGAGCATCAGCAGTCCATGGCAGAGAACAGAGCAGGTACATCAGAGGCAGCACATGAGAGGGGCTAAGTACATCAACAGTCCATGGGAGAGAACAGAGCAGGTACATCAGAGGCAGCACATGAGAGGGGCTAAGTGCATCAGCAGTCCATGGCAGAGAATAGAGCAGGTACATCAGAGGCAGCACATGAGAGGGGCTAAGTGCATCAACAGTCCATGGCAGAGAACAGAGCAGGTACATCAGAGGCAGCACATGAGAGGGCACAATGCAGTATCAGAACAGCAACAGGGCAGTGTCCATAACAGAGCAGGTACATCAGAGGCAGCACGTGAGAGGGGCTAAGTGCATCAACAGTCCATGGCAAGGCACAGGTACATCAGAGGCAGCACATGAGAGGGGCTAAGTGCATCAGCAGTCCATGGCAAGGCACAGGTACATCAGAGGCAGCACATGAGAGGGCACAATGCAGTATCAGAACAGCAACAGGGCAGTGTCCATAACAGAGCAGGTACATCTGAGGCAGCACGTGAGAGGGGCTAAGTGCATCAACAGTCCATGGCAGAGAACAGAGGAGGTACATCAGAGCCAGCACATGAGAGGGGCTAAGTGCATCAACAGTCCATGGCAGAGAACAGAGCAGGTACATCAGAGGCAGCACATGAGAGGGGCTAAGTGCATCAACAGTCCATGGCAGAGAACAGAGCAGGTACATCAGAGGCAGCACGTGAGAGGGGCTAAGTGCATCAACAGTCCATTGCAAGGCACAGGTACATCAGAGGCAGCACATGAGAGGGGCTAAGTGCATCAGCAATCCATGGAAAGGCACAGGTACATCAGAGGCAGCACATGAGAGGGCACAATGCAGTATCAGAACAGCAACAGGGCAGTGTCCATACCAGAGCAGGTACATCTGAGGCAGCACGTGAGAGGGGCTAAGTGCATCAACAGTCATGGCAGAGAACAGAGCAGGTACATCAGAGGCAGCACATGAGAGGGGCTAAGTGCATCAACAGTACATGGCAAGGCACAGGTACATCAGAGGCAGCACATGAGAGGGGCTAAGTGCATCAACAGTCCATGGCAGAGAACAGAGCAGGTACATCAGAGGCAGCACATGAGAGGGGCTAAGTACATCAACAGTCCATGGGAGAGAACAGAGCAGGTACATCAGAGGCAGCACATGAGAGGGGCTAAGTGCATCAGCAGTCCATGGCAGAGAATAGAGCAGGTACATCAGAGGCAACACATGAGAGGGGCTAAGTGCATCAACAGTCCATGGCAAGGCACAGGTACATCAGAGGCAGCACATGAGAGGGGCTAAGTGCATCAACAGTCCATGGCAAGGCACAGGTACATCAGAGGCAGCACATGAGAGGGGCTAAGTGCATCAGCAGTCCATGGCAAGGCACAGGTACATCAGAGGCAGCACATGAGAGGGCACAATGCAGTATCAGAACAGCAACAGGGCAGTGTCCATAACAGAGCAGGTACATCTGAGGCAGCACGTGAGAGGGGCTAAGTGCATCAACAGTCCATGGCAGAGAACAGAGGAGGTACATCAGAGCTAGCACATGAGAGGGGCTAAGTGCATCAACAGTCCATGGCAGAGAACAGAGCAGGTACATCAGAGGCAGCACATGAGAGGGGCTAAGTGCATCAACAGTCCATGGCAGAGAACAGAGCAGGTACATCAGAGGCAGCACATGAGAGGGGCTAAGTGCATCAACAGTCCATGGCAAGGCACAGGTACATCAGAGGCAGCACATGAGAGGGGCTAAGTGCATCAGTAGTCCATGGCAAGGCACAGGTACATCAGAGGCAGCACATGAGAGGGCACAATGCAGTATCAGAACAGCAACAGGGCAGTGTCCATAACAGAGCAGGTACATCAGAGGCAGCACATGAGAGGGGCTAAGTGCATCAACAGTCCATGGCAGAGAACAGAGCAGGTACATCAGAGGCAGCACATGAGAGGGGCTAAGTGCATCAGCAGTCCATGGCAAGGCACAGGTACATAAGAGGCAGCACATGAGAGGGCACAATGCAGTATCAGAAGAGCAACAGGGCAGTATCCATAACAGAGCAGGTACATCAGAGGCAGCACGTGAGAGGGGCTAAGTGCATCAACAGTCCATGGCAAGGCACAGGTACATCAGAGGCAGCACATGAGAGGGGCTAAGTGCATCAGCAGTCCATGCCAAGGCACAGGTACATCAGAGGCAGCACATAACAGAGCAGGTATATCTGAGGCAGCACGTGAGAGGGGCTAAGTGCATCAACAGTCCATGGCAGAGAACAGAGCAGGTACATCTGAGGCAGCACGTGAGAGTGTAGTGTAGTTCCTATTATCCCAATAGGCTCTGCGCATTGGAATAATACCTTCAATAGTATAGGCCTAGACCAGACGTTAACTAGGTCTTCTATTGTCGATATTAGACTTAAAGTTTTGGGTTTGCCAGCTAGCTCAGAGTTCACTAGAAACTTTCTCGAATAGGCAAGGAGGAGTTGAACCTCCCTGGATAGACAAGAAGGGATTTAGTTTCTGACAACCATAGAACATGACAACTTTGCTCTCCCCTAATCAAGAGTGTATCTCTAGAGTCGTGTGAAAACAAAAGACAACTTATTTTACTCAGTCAGTACGTGCATTCTTAGTTTCACCAGATTGTAGAGAAAAGGAAGAGACGGGCGTGTTCAATAAAAGATGGTATTTATTGATCAGTCTCTTTTCTCGTACAAGAGAAATGGATCGATATTATTGCAATACTTATGGTTAAGTAAAGTGCATACAATAAAAGCAGAAGTATAAAATAATACTGTAAAAACATTTATATGGTTTCTAAGCCATAAGGTGGTTTAAAATGGATAAAATAGATATATATACATATACATTTGACTAATCGTACTCAACTGGTGTTTCTAACTACGCCTACCCCGGTGTACCTGACCTAAGCCTAATACGTGGGCGGGAATAGAAAGTAGCAGTTTAAGTTAAGTTTGTTTTGCCAAGTGACTGACTCAAGAATTCTCTGCAAGGGGTTATTCAGTTCTGTACCTGGAATTTAGGATGAATGAGGGATGGTATCTCTCGTCTCTGGTCTCGATATTCCAGGCTGCCTGCGAGGGCTACCCGGAAGCGCCGGAGCTGGATTTCTCGGCAGGAGAAAGCAGCGCCTTGTTCTCAGCGCGTCAGGAAGGCGGGGCTGCGCCAGCGGGGTCTGCTCTGCTCTGGGCTTCGGCAAGTCTGGCTGTCCGATTTCGTCACCACCGCGTGTGTTTGCTTAAGGCAATACCGGTAATATTTATACCTGTAAGGTGCCGAGATTGACCTAAGGATGGACATAGATACGTCAATAAGGATGTCATACGACTTGGTCGTTAGCACATTCTTTTGCTGAAGTTCTCGATGAAATCAAAACAATGGCCGCAGGGTTTTTCCCAGGTTGTCATAGGTTTGATTTGTTTTGAGAACTCCGTATGTCTTATCAGGGGCTGGAGGAATATCGCTTGTCTAATTAGATGGCCAGCGTTATGACCTAATCAGATAACACGTTCCTGTGCCGTAGTGTGGCTTAATCAGATAACGGTTTCTGCATCATGGGATGGCTGCTAGTTAACTTGTTAACCAGAACAGGGTCAGGAATAGGGGGATCGATACAGAACCTATAGGAATACATCACAAGAGGGGCTAAGTGCATCAACAGTCCATGGCAAGGCACAGGTGCATCAGAGGCAGCACATGAGAGGGCACAATGCAGTATCATAACAGCTACAAGGCAGTGGCCATAACAGAGCAGGTAATCAGAGGCAACACAAGTACGTGGTTCAAGCGCCCCGTCCCAAGGACATACATAATGCAAGGGTGGTTACAATGGACAATCTAGACACCAAGTCAATTGACATGTGAGTGATGGGAGCTACACCTCACAGCACAGAATCTGGTGGACTGCTTGACCTAGTCGCCTCGGACACACTGCCAGCACCAAAAACAGGAGTGTGAGACACAGCCACAGCTCGAGTGACAGACACATGAGCCATAGACCCAGACACACTGCCAGCACCAGAAACAGGAGTGTGAGACACAGCCACAGCTCGAGTGACAGACACATGAGCCATAGACCCAGACACACTGCCAGCATCAGAAACAGGTGTGTGAGACACAGCCACAGCTCGAGTGACAGACACATGAGCCATAGACCCAGACTCACTGCCAGCACCAGAAACAGGAGTGTGAGACACAGCCACAGCTCGAGTGACAGACACATGAGCCATAGAGCCAGACACACTGCCAGCACCAGAAACAGGAGTGTGAGACACAGCCATAGCTCTAGTGACAGACACATGAGCCATAGACCCAGACACACTGCCAGCACCAGAAACAGGAGTGTGAGACACAGCCACAGATGTAGTGACTGACACATGAGCCATAGGTCCAGACTCACTGCCAGCACCAGAAACAGGAGTGTGAGACACAGCCACAGCTCGAGTGACAGACACATGAGCCATAGACCCAGACACACTGCCAGCACCAGAAACAGGAGTGTGAGACACAGCCACAGCTCGAGTGACAGACACATGAGCCATAGACCCAGACACACTGCCAGCATCAGAAACAGGTGTGTGAGACACAGCCACAGCTCGAGTGACAGACACATGAGCCATAGACCCAGACTCACTGCCAGCACCAGAAACAGGAGTGTGAGACACAGCCACAGCTCGAGTGACAGACACATGAGCCATAGAGCCAGACACACTGCCAGCACCAGAAACAGGAGTGTGAGACACAGCCATAGCTCTAGTGACAGACACATGAGCCATAGACCCAGACACACTGCCAGCACCAGAAACAGGAGTGTGAGACACAGCCACAGATGTAGTGACTGACACATGAGCCATAGACCCAGACACACTGCCAGGACATGTCCCTGTACAGTGACCAACAAATACCATGCCAGCATCTGAGATATGAGAGTGGCGGACACACACAGTGCCAGTACCTGAAACTGGAGAGGGCACAACTGACACAGTGCTACTACATGATGCATGACAGCGAACAACAGACACAGTGCCACTATCTGACACATGAGAGTGAACTGCAGCTGACCCACTAGGACCACTGAAATGATGAGCCACAGGGCTGTATGGGCCAGGAGGCAGGGTGGCTCTGGGAGCTGGGGACAGCTGTACTGGAGCGACATTGGGGTGGTCAGGTGTCACTGGTGTGTGTCTCCGTTCTTTTGGGATATGTAGGGCCACCCTGGACATGACAGGACTGGTAAGTGGTGTGGCCTCACCAGACACATGACCCATCAAAGGAGGATCATGTGCTGGTGGGGGTGTGCTCTCAGGGGACGTACTGGACCCTGCTTGACGTTTGCTGTGGCCCTGCCTTCTGCCCTCTGCATCATGTGTAATGGGTGATGCAACAACAGTGTACTCCTTCCTCTGCTTTTGTGGGGTGTGGATGGGAGTAGAGGTATGGGGGGACTCCACCTCTGACACATGTGTTTTACGTTCCTTCAACAACATCAGCCTCAGGGCAGCCAGGGGTGATGTATGCCTGTCCTTGATGGAGCTCGTGTCCATGGGAGAACCCTTGGCCCTGGGATGTGCCTTGGCCGTAGGAGGTGTCCTGTCTCTGGAATGTCCCTGATCCCTGGGCGGTGCCCTGTCCCTGTGAGCAGGCTTGTCCTTTGTAGTGTCCCTGCCCTTGGGAGGTGCCCTGTCCTTTGTAGTGTCCTTGTCCTTGGTAGTGTCCCTGGCCTCGGGAGGTGCCCTTTCCTTTGAAGTGTCCTTGTCCTTGGTAGTGTCCCTGCCCTTGGGAGGTGCCCTGTCCTTTGTAGTGTCCTTGTCCTTGGTAGTGTCCCTGGCCTTGGGAGGTGCCCTTTCCTTTGTAGTGTCCTTGTCAGTGTCCCTGCCCTTGGGAGGTGCCCTTTCCTTTGTAGTGTCCTTGTCCTTGGTAGTGTCCCTGGCCTTGGGAGGTGCCGTTTCCTTTGTAGTGTCCTTGTCCTTGGTAGTGTCCCTGCCCTTGGGAGGTGCCCTGTCCTTTGTAGTGTCCTTGTCCTTGGTAGTGTCCCTGGCCTTGGGAGGTGCCCTTTCCTTTGTAGTGTCCTTGTCAGTGTCCCTGCCCTTGGGAGGTGCCCTTTCCTTTGTAGTGTCCTTGTCCTTGGTAGTGTCCCTGACCTTGGGAGGAGCCCTTTCCTTTGTAGTGTCCTTGTCCTTGGTAGTGTGCCTGGCCTTGGGAGGTGCCCTTACCTTTGTAGTGTCCTTGTCCTTGGGAGTGTCCCTGGCCTTGGGAGTACCTTTTGAGGGGGATGCCTGTGTTACATGTGAATCCCTGTCCCCCAACACCCCTTTAGGATCCTGTGTGTCAACTCCAGGGTAGCTGATGTCGTGTTCGGTGAAAGATTTCCTTGTCCTAGGGGATGGTGTCTGTGCCCTCCGTGCCCTGCCTTGCTCCCTATGGCTGCTTCTAGTGCAATACCCCGAAAATGTGGCCTGGTCTGAAATGTCACTCTCCCCTGACACATCAAGTTGTGTGGATGGGGGAACGGAAGCAGCACCCTGTCCATGCGACTGTAGAATGGCTGCAGACACAGTGTTTGCTAATGACTGAACTGTTCTGTGGAGACCAGCAACATCGCCATGCATCCCCTCCATGAATGCTACCACCTGCCCCAACTTCCTATCGTGGTCTTGGAATGCATTGATCATTTTTGTCGGCCCTACACACAGCTGTCGCAGCAGATCAACAGCCTCAGCACAAAGTGCACTTTGTGTCACAGGGGCAGGGGCAGCGGTGCCTGCACCGAAGGCAACTCTGCTCCCCCTACTCTGGCGAGCACGAGCAGTACATGTTGCAGTTGGTGGCAGTGTGGGCCCTGTGTGCTGTGTACCGACTGAAGGTGTTGATTGCCCACTCCCTGTGTCTGCCAACAGTGCTGACTCACCAACACTGTCTGAAGATGAGGCCAATGGTGTCTCCACATGGGAGTCCTCAGGGACGGTTCTGTCCCCCTCTCCGGGGCTGCCCTCTTCAGTGTCAGTCTGCGTGTGTGTGATCTCGGATCCGGATGCATTGCCACCACTCATCTCAGTCGCCTGTGGGTCAGTGCCCTCGGCAAAATCTGAAAGAGAGAGAGAAGATGTTTACCTAAATGCCACACTCACGTACTGAAGGTTACAAAATCACAACTTTCCTTACAGTCGACTAACATATAGCACCCATCCTGCACACGAACCACACCTACCAGACATCCTCATTTCAAAGAACCGGGGGTGCCTGTGAAACATGTACAACAAACAAACAGAGCAAGTGCATGCAGACCACCACACATGTCATGCCATGGGACCACAGACCTCAACGGCATGTCCCGGAAACCTCCACTACAAAGCAACTGGTATGTCCACCTGGTGGACATGGATGCTAACGCTCACTCCGCTAATGGCACCAACATGCAAATGCAGCAGAACATACGCACCACGGATGTCACTACTGTGTCTGAGCACCAATACATGCATGCACTCACAAGTCACAGACACATACAGTCAGCTTACCGCTAGTCTGCTGTTGATCCCCTCTCAGCCGGGCGGACAGGTCAGGATGCGTCACAGCAATGATACGGTGCATTAGAGGGGTCATGGTGCGTCGTGCAAGCCGGGTTGATCTTGGAATCATCCCCAGTGTCATCTCCGCAACATTCTTGCTCGTCCCCAGCGCTTGTGGCAGTGTGTGTGTCGTCTATTGCACACCCCCACTGCCCGTACATCACGTGCTATGTTCCTCCACACGGCCTTGCGAAGGTGCAGCTTGACCTACCATGTTAGGAGACAAGAGGGGAACGTCAGTGGACAGTTTGACATTCACAAACATCGTAGAAACACATATCTCACAGCAGCCATGCACAGTACAACACATGTGAAGGTCCCACAGCACACCGCCAAGCTTGCAGAAGCCAGGAGTCAGTGACCACCTCATGCCCACCAACATGTTCCCCACTGCACTTACCACCTGTCCGGGGGCACCGTAGAGCCGTTCATAGTGGCGGAGCACACCGTCCACAAGGACATCCAGCTCCGCTGCAGTGAAGGGTTGAGACCGGATCTCTCGCACACTCTGCATGGCAAGGTCCAGGACTGTGGCACTACAGCAGCAGTTGTTGGATAGCTCAGCAGCAGCAGGTCGAAGTGATGGTCGCAGGCGGCAGTTGTTGGATAGCTCAGCAGCAGCAGGTTGAAGTGATGGTCGCAGGCAGCAGTGGCTGGAAGCAGTGAATGTGTGCTGCAGAAATTCACACATTTATAGGGCCCTGAGCACATATCAGTGGCACACGTCTGCAGCAATTGGATTTCCCTGGATGCCTCATTCAAAATGAGCCAATGACTGGCTCTGGTGTGGCGGTGCACGGCTTCCGCTATTTTTGAATGCGCGTACGCGCCACACGTTACCTGTTTCCATTGGCTACATGTGCACGGACCGTCACGGTCACACACCGGCAACCGCATGTGCGCGCTACCGCGATGGTGCATCATTTGAAAATAATCACTCACTGGCATCGCCATGGCGGAGAACGCATTCCGCGGGGGCGGTGCAGGCTAACGCATACATTTGAATATGCAATTCGAAATGGCAGTTGGTACCCCCCTTACAGTCACATTGCAGCACCCACCGCAGACCGCCGGCCCTGGCCGGTCACCCACCGCCGGCCCTGGCCGGTCAGCCACTGCCGGGTGCTGGCGGTGGGTGAGCGGCCTGTGCATTGAGGTCACCATGGCATGGATGGCCCTGGCCGGTCACCCACCGCCGGGTACTGGCCGGTCACCCACCGCCGGCCCTGGCTGGTCACCCACCGCCAGCCCTGGCTGGTCACCCACTGCCGGCCCTGGCCGGTCTACCACCGCCGGCCCTGGCGGTCACCCACTGCAGGTGCTGGCTGGTCACCCACCGCCGGCCCTGGCCGGTCATCCACCGCCAGCCCTGGCCGGTCACCCACCTCTGGCCCAGGACAGTCTCCCACCACCGGCCCTGGCCGGTCACCCACTGCCGGGTGCTGGCCGGTCACCCACCGCCGGGCGCTGTCTGGTCACCCACCGCCGGGTGCTGGGTGGTCACCCACCACCTGCCCTGGCCGGTCACCCACCACCAGCCCTGGCCAGTCACCCACCGCCGGGTGCTGGCGGTGGGTGACCGGCCAGGGCCAGCGGTGGGTGACCGGCCAGGGCCATCCATGCCATGGTGACCTCAATGCACAGGCCGCTCACCCACCGCCAGCGGCTGGGGCCAGGCACGGGCCAGGGCTGGCAGTGGGTGACCGGCCAGGGCCGGCGGTGGGTGACCGGCCAGGGCCGGCGGTGGGTGACCGGCCAGCACCCGGTGGTGGGTGACCGGCCAGGGCCATCCATGCCATGGTGACCTCAATGCACAGGCCGCTCACCCACCGCCAGCACCCGGCGGTGGGTGACCGTCCAGGGCCGGCGGTGGGTGACCGGCCAGGGCAAGCGGTGGGTGACCGGCCAGGGCTGGCAGTGGGTGACCGGCCAGCACCCGGCGGTGGGAGACCGGCCAGGGCCATCCAGGGCCATCCATGCCATGGTGACCTCAATGCACAGGCCGCTCACCCACCGCCAGCACCCGGCGGTGGGTGACCGGCCAGGGCCGGCGGTGGGTGACCGGCCAGGGCCGGCGGTCTGTGGTGGGTGCTGCATTGTGACTGTAAGGGGGGTACCAACTGCCATTTCGAATTGCGTATTCAAATGTATGTGTTAGCCAGCAGAGCGCCCCCGCGGAATGCGTGCTCTACCATAGCGACGCCAGTGAGTGCTGATTTTCAAAAGATGTACCGTCGCGGTAGTGCGCACATGGGTTTGGCGGGGTGTCCTTGACCATGCAGCATATGTCATGCACAATTGCAGTATCAACGATCATCTTCTGTGTTGGGGGAAGGCGTACCCGGATGGCGTGTGTACACACACTGCATGTCTCTGCACACGTCATTTTCATAGTTGTACATGTGTGTTAGGACATGTCTGGAATGCAGCAAGAATCATTATATCAAGTCAATGGCCCGTGTCCATGTGTGTCATTCATGTCCACTTGTTGAATGTGTGGTCATACTATTGACCTTGCCAGTGGTTAAGAAAGGCCAGTGATGTGAACCCAAGTTGCGTCAGATGTGCATGGCGATGTGTTGACGTCTTGATTTGGCGGACACACGTTTCCATTTGCACACATCTACACAGTACATCAAGGGTGTGTACCCACATTCAGAAGCTGTTGTGAGTGTTTGTGTGTGCAAGTACCAATGATGGGGGTATACATGCATTCTGTGTATGCGTATGTGTGTCGCCTGTTGTGTGCCCATGCATGTCTTGAGAGGATGCCCAGCATTGTAGGTGGGGTCATGGGTGCATGAAGACAAGGAGGGTGTGTTCCATGTTCGTGTTGTGTGTGCACATCCATGTGTGTCTGTGGGGACGCTTGTCCACATTTGGGCCCTCAGTCATGTGTTGTTGGCAGTTATTTCAACATGTGTGCACGTTACATTGAACGTTTGCACACAGGATGTTGTTTGTGTGTAGGTAGCTGTAGTGCCTTATATATCGGTCACGTCACACATATAATCAGTGTCTGCAACATGTTATATTTGTATTGTGTTGTTCAGGATGTGATAGTGTGGCTCAGCTGTGCGGTGTTGGTCAATTGACATCTGCTCCCATCTACTCCCACACAGGAGGGCTCCAAATGTGAATCGACTCTACACTGTGCTGGAGGACATGGTTAACGAGGAGGTGATCTGCAAATTCCGCCATGACCGACGTAGATTGCAGGAGCTTGTAGCCCAATTGGCACCTCATCTGCAGCCACGCAGGACATATCCAGGAGCTATTACACCCACAACAAAGATGATGGCGGCACTTCACTTCTTCGCAACAGGCACTTTCCAGTACACAGTT
Organism: Lissotriton helveticus; assembly: GCF_964261635.1. NCBI lineage: Eukaryota > Metazoa > Chordata > Amphibia > Caudata > Salamandridae > Lissotriton > Lissotriton helveticus. The sequence goes on from NC_136059.1 coordinate 371,052,352, forward strand.
GGTCATGCCGGGGGGATATCACAATCCATGTTCAGCATGGTACTGCGGGATGTTCTGAATGCCATGATGCATTACAAGGATGATTTTTTTTTTTTATTGGCATTTGTAAAACATACAGTAAATATGGACAGTAAACATTCAGACCATAGCACAACAGTATCCATCTCCCAGAATCATCGCATTACAGCATACTACTAATCAGTAGAACTTGACATTGTTTTCCGTACATGCTTCGTCCTAGGTATCCACAGTCTTTAAATAGTCAATTAAATAGGTCCAATACTCCTTTGGACGTGAGCCTGCAGGCAGTTCTTCTTCATAAGTCAGGAGCGTGTCTTTACAATAAGTTAGGTCCTGCAACCATTGTTTGGTAGATGGGGCTCTTCTGCTATTCCAGTGAAGAGAAATTCTCTGTTTAGCCATGAGTAATGCAACCACACAATATTTACGTTTAGCAGCACGGACATCAGGAACCAATCCTAGTAAACATGCACGCACTGTACATACAATGGGGACACCTACCATAACACTTAAGATTTCCACCACTCTTATCCAGTAGTGTGCTACAACAGGACAGCGCCAAGCTAAATGCATAAAATCCGCGTGACACCTAATACATTGGGAATCTGTACGCAAAACATACTTCTGCAGACGTGCAGGTGTATAATAGGTTTGATGTAAGTATTTATAATGCAATATGCGGAGGTTCCCATTAGGTGATAGTAATCCCGTGATAGTGCAGGCCGTGGTCCATTCCTCAGGTGTTAGCGGAGTATCTAAACTAGCATTCCATTTTTCTAACATGTACAGCGTGTCTCCTGCTATGTCTGTTTGCAATTGGGCATACAATCTAGAGACTATGTGCTTCATCGTAGGGGTGGTAAGCACGAACTGCAGAGAGGTTAATTGCTGGGGTTCCATCGGGTAGGAAGTATACAATTTTTTCATCGCTCCCTGGAGCCTATGGTACGTGAATCTAAAAAGAAGCGATTGGTTACTCACATAGGTCACATCATCCAATGTTTTAAAGTGCCCATCCTCATACAGATCCCCCATTGTGCTAATCCCGACCTGTTCCAGAAGGCCCATGCCCACTTTTTCTTGAGTGACCGACTAGTCAGGGTGATGTTGCAAGGGTAGTGCTGGCGCATACAGTGGCAACTTGTGCGCCTTTTGTCCCATTATATACCATGCCTTGTTAGTGGTATCTATAGTGTTGATGTCCCTATTATGTAGGGGGGTTTGCGGTGGGTAGTGATAGCTTTCAATGGTATAGGGGAAGCGTCACTCTCCTCTATTGCAACGTGTGTGAGAAACGGAATTTCATGATACCAGTTATGTGCATACTGTGCTTGTGCACACAAATAGTACAATAGGAAATCAGGTACTTTGAACCCTCCCTGCGCATAAGGTAGTGTCAGTGCCCTCAGTTGTATCTGCGCCTGTTTCCCTGCCAATATCAAATTCAATACCATGGTGGAAATCCAGCGGAAGACCTCCATGGGTGGTGTTATCGGAACATTATTGAATATATACAGCAGTTTCGGCAGAATTACCATTTTTACTATGGCTACACAATCGGCCAACGATAGTGGTAGGTGGTTACATCTATTGAATTTGTCTTCAATGGTGCTTATCGCTCTACCATAATTAGTATGGACAACCACCTCAGGGTACCTATGAAACCATACTCCTAAATATTTAACTGGCTCAGCTTGCCATTCTAGTGGGTAGTCGGTATGGTGCGGGGTTGTGGTATCAGTCAGTGGCACTATGATAGATTTAGACCAATTAATTGTAAGGCCTGAGTGTAGCCGAAATTTTATATATTCTCGCAGGAGGGGATTTAAATATTGCTCAGGGTAACGTACATAGAGCAACATGTCATCAGCATAAAGTGATATGTGAAGTGGTCTCTGTATAAATTGCAATGCCGAATAATGGTGATTTTGCCGTACCTTGCAAGCTAGGGGTTCCAATACAAGCGCAAATAGTAATGGGGATAAAGGGCACCCCTGCCTCGTGCCTCTAGTGATGCTAATTGTTTCTGAAACATATTTGTTAACCTTTATGCGCGCTGTTGGGGCAGTGTATAGCATTGTGATCCATTGTAAAAACATGGGAGGGAATCCCATTCTACGAAGGACAGTGTGTAAATAAGGCCATTTAATAGAATCAAATGCTTTAGTTGCATCCAATAATACAGCTACAGCTTTAGTGTGGGGCCGCAGATAATGAGAGAGTGCAAACAGCGTCCTGGTGTTGTGAGCAGTTGAGCGAGTTGGGATAAATCCAGACTGGTCCGGTAGAACTAGACGTGTCATTAATGGCTGCAACCGTGTTGCTAATAACTTTGCAATAATTTTTGTGTTCACATTCATAAGGGATAGGGGCCTATAAGATTCACAATTTGTCGGTATTTGTCTGGTTTCAATAGGGCAATTATCTAGGCCTCACGTAATGTAGGCGGTAGCATTTGTTTTTCATGCGCCTCACCATACATTGCTACTATATGTGGGGCTAGTTGATCTGCAAATGCCTTATAGAACTCACATGTAAAGCCGTCAGGCCCCGGCGCCTTGCCATTTGGGAGTGTTTTTATAATTGTAATGACTTCCTCAACAGTTACAGGTGACGAAAGATATTCACGTTGTGCATCCGATAGCCACGCTATCACCACATCCTCAAGGTAAGTCATAATTTCGTCCGATGTGATAGCTACTTGAGAGGTGTATAGTTTCTCATAATGGGTCTTGAATTCCTGCAATATACCCTGAGCATCATAGATAAGTACATCATTGCTATCACGTATGGCCTGCACCATCTGTGGAGTATGCCCTGTACAAATTTTAGCTGCAAGACTTTTTCCAGGCCTACCCGCTTCCCTGTATGCTCTCGCCACATGACGTTTCGTGAGATATTTGAGTTCATCTTCAGCGTAGCCTTGATGCTCCACTAAAACGTCCTTGATTTCACCCAGCAGTTTGGCATCCTGTGTGTGTGCATAGTCCCTCTCAAGGGTCCTCAGCCTAGTTTCTCGCGTGGTAAGCTGGTGTCGGATGTCTTTGAGTATGCCCGCTGTCGTACTGACGCAGATCACCCTAATTGTCGCTTTAAAAGCCTCCTATAGTAAGCCTGCATCATCCGTTGTAGGCGCATTTAATTCAAAATATTCCGTTATGGCTCTATGTATAGTGTCCGTATATACTGTATCTAACAGCACCACTGCATTGAATCTCCAGCTAAAGGGCGGTGGCACATAGTGAGGTATTATGAGGGAAAGCAGTACAGGGCTGTGGTCCGACAGAGTGCGTGGCATGTGCATGATTCTCTCAGTCCACAGCACCAGATCGTCAGTGCCCAGCCAGTAGTCTATTCTCGACCAACTATTGTGCATTGCAGTAATGTGTGTGGGTTCCGTATGCGCGGGGTATCGTGCACGGCAGTTATCAGTGAGGGACATGTCTACAATTATATCTTTCAGGACTGCTAAAGCCTGCTTATGTGACTCTGTCGATCCTGCAGATCTATCCAGGCCGTCCTGTAGTGCAATGTTGAAGTCCCCACCCCATAACAAAGGAACGTCACGCACCCCTTGCAGTTGTGCCCACACTCCACGATAGTACTCCTGATTGTCTATGTTTGGGCCATACGTATTGACGATTGAGAGTTTCTGCCCCCGTAGAATCCCCGTTATCAACACAAATCGCCCCTCATCATCCAGCATAGTGTCTGTGATCGTAAAATTTATTCCCTTCCTTATCAGTATGAGTACACCTCTAGAGTACGTTGAGTATCCCGAGCCATGTACCGACTCTGCCCATCTGCGACCAATATTCATGTGTGCGTTGCGCGCTATGTGTGTCTCTTGAAGAAGAGCTATGTCAATCCGTAGCCTATCAAGATAGCTGAATACTCTACGAATTTTTTGTGGATTATTTAAGCCCCTTACATTCCAGGTTAATAGGTTTAATCTATTAGACTGTAGTACCTTTATCAGTTGACATTTGAACATCTTAGGTAACATCAGGGATATTAGGATCGAAAGCATACGTATCATATAACACAATGACATTTGCAGTACCTCTTATGGGTATGTTGGATGTATACTGGAAGTCTGCGATACGTCTCATATGCATAGGCCTGAAAATTCAAACTCCCCATTGTCCGTCCCACCCCCCACCCACTTCAGCATCCCAATTATGCCAAAGACATGCCCAAACAACAAACCTCCATAGAACTAAACTTTGGTTGGGGAACACCCGCATAGGGGTTCCGCCCGGTGCACTAATCTCCATCCAACAAGGTGGATGTGGCCAGGCGTCAAAAATTTAAGAATAAAGGAAAAGAAAACAGACTATGTAATGCAATGTATAACATACAGATAGGGTGGTGTAGACTTTTACAGCTGTACCGCCTCCAAGGCACTTAGATGGTGGGGCAGGTTAAGCTGTACCGATATCACAGCCATTACATTCTGTCCCCCGCACTGTGGCTGTGGCAAAACTCTCACATTCATAGTGGATTGATTAGTCAGTATCAATAGTGCCACCAGTCTCACAGCAGATTGACAGTATGTTTGAATTCCCAGAGGAGTAACAATGTGTGGTATTTATAGTACAGGAGCCATGGCATAGTGCAGGCAGTCAACACCCGCCATTCTTGTCACAGTAGCACGCAACTGTACAGCACTGGCTATGACATGAGACACCTGCCAGTTAACAACTCCGTCCTTACAAATCTTCAGCATTCTGGGTTCATAATCTCCACAGCACAGTTCAAACAGTCTGCCATAGACACAATTGAATGACCCAGATGATCTACCATGTCTCAAACATGTTCTTGCTTGTACCTACGCACCGCAAGTTCCAATATAGCAAGTGTTCGCTGCCTGCCCCAGCAGACTGTACCAGTGGAGGCATACACTCATGTCATCCCAGTCGCAATTAACCAAATCGCTGTACATACCAACATGTCACCTACTATCAATCCGTGTCTTCATTACGGTCATTACGATGTTGTTCCTTGCGTTTACGGCGTTGTTGTTTGAGGAAGCCCAGTGCCGCCTTCGGTGTTGGTAAGATAGTGGCGCGCCCATCCTGAGTTACTCGTAATCGTGCTGGGTAAAGCATGGCATAGTCGATGCCCATTTCTCGCAACTGTTGTTTGACCGGATGGTATTCCTTGCGCGCCAATTGAACCGACATGGTAAAGTCAGGATAGAATTCCAAAGTATTACCTTGATAGTTTATATCTCGTTTGTCTCTTGCCAGACGGAGAACAGTGTCTCGATCCCTGTAATTAAGTATGCGGGTGACTATTGGTCTTGGAGTCGCTCCAGGCTTTGGTTTCGGAGCCAATGATCTGTGCGCCCTTTCGACTATGAGGACCGAGGAAAATGATTCCGGGCCAAAGATAGACTTAAGCATGTCCTCCACATACGTTTTCATTTTTCCAGTATTGGTTGACTCTAGTATACCCATAATACGGACATTATTTCGTCTAGATCTGGCTTCCAGGTCCTCAGCCTTATTTTTAATCACTTCCAGTATCTTTTCGATATCAGAGCATTTCTTGGTCGTGGTGTGCGATTCATCCTCCACCGCCGCTATTCTGGTCCCAGCCTCCACAAGGCGCTCGCCATGTTTATCAAGTTTGGCCACCATGTTATCCACACGCTGCGTGATAGTGTCCAATTTTCCGTTAATATCTTGTAGACTTTGTTGTATGGTCTACAGAACAGCCGCCATGTCACTTGGGTTTCCCGACGCTCCTTCTTCCCCGCTTTCCAGCGTTGTGGGCGCGCTTTTTGACTGCCGCCGTGCCTCAAACGTGAGTCTAGTTGGCTGTTTCTCCGGCTTGCCCATTGTCCCGTTGTGACTGCACAAAGTGCACAAATGGCAAATGAGGTATTAGCAGAGACACCACAGTCTTTTAGGATCGCACCAGTATTGTCGGCTCCGAACACACACAGCGTGTTTAGGGCAGGAAACACTTGACAGATAGAACTTGCCACCAGACCTTATGTGACAAACTCTTGCACACTTCTGCAACCGCCGTCAGTCCAGCAACACCGCCACAGAGTTCCAGCACCCCTGCGTTGAGATATCTAATAATACGCCATCACTCCCTTCCACTCAACATGGCACTACAAAGCCATCAGAGAACTAACGAACGTCTCCCTAGACACCCTGCGGCAGACTTGTGAGGACGATGCGGGTAGAGCGTTCCACGACGCGGAATGGAAGTGCGCCCTAGAATACACCAAAAAAGTGTCCAGAAACGCGAGATTTAAAAACATACAATTCAACATCCTCCACCGTGCCTATCTTATGCCAGATAAGCTACAACGCTACTACCCGGACACCCAATTCCAATGCCCACGGTGTAACCTACCGGCAGCACCGTTCAAACATATATTCTGGGATTGTCCCACCCTGAGCCAATTCTGGACCAGGATACATCGGACCCTCTGCACGCTAGTCAACCTACCACAAATAGAGTCCTGGGAGGTCAGTGCGTTGGGAATATATAGCAGGAAGAAATCTGAGAAGCTGCAATGGAGGCTCGCCTCCCTTGTAGTCCTGTTTGCAAAAAGAGCGATTGCCATGCACTGGAGAGCTCCCTCCGGCCCTACAGAACAAGCCTGGATAGGGGCGGTATGCAAATGGGGAGCAGCGGAAGGGGAGCTCCTACGAGAGGAGGAAGTACGGAAAAACCCCATCTCCCTGGAATGGGCCCAGCTGCTCTTCCAATTCAAACAAGAAACAACCCCGGAGGTCATACCAGACCTGCCCCCCTGCACTCCCAGACCTCCCCGAGGCCCCCCTCGCAGGTACCAAGCCCTTGAACCCCCTGCCCGGATGGCACAAGGGATGGGCTATATGCCTCCCCCATGACTAAGGTATTTCACCCCCGCTGACCGACACCCCCTTCCCTTCGGGCGCCCCCCCCTGAGCACCACAATTGCTGACCCGGACCACTGAGTCACACACATCTAACACTACACGATGCACTAGGAGACATTTTCCCCGCACCCTCATGACCTACCCATTGTTTCAAACCGGCGGTTCTGAGGCCGGTACCAGTTTCCCTCTCTCTTCTCCTTACCTGGATTGATCGTGAGATTACAGGCCAGAGACAACTTATGCGGGAACGATACCCACCTATGCCTCTACGGACACGCATTTCAGGGAATACGAACCTGTAGGCCCTTGTACACTACACCAGTAACTCCCCTCACTGTGTTCTTGTTCCCATTGAAGATATAGCTCAGTCACATGAGGCTACAGCTACCTGACGCATAATAATCACTATATGTACATCTATGCTTGGTTTTTGATACCCTCTGCTTCTGTTCAAATGTGTAACGCTCTTGTGCCTTACCCCCCTTGGGGGACGTATTATGAGAAAATGTAATAAAAAAATGTTAACAAAAAAAATCACTCCCTTCCACTCGACAACTCTCGGCGCCATCTTGTCGCAGCAATATCCAGCCCAGATCTATAGTAGTTAGCGATATCCCCGGCGAGCCGTCAACATCCAAATGTTAGTGCCGCAGGCAAAAACCACGTTAGTAAAGTTGTATAACCAAGGAGATGCAGCGCTGTCGTAACGGGGGATTAACTGATGCGCTTCCAGGCAGTGAGCGCCGCCATGTCGCAGTGTGGGTACTCCAGCGGTTCTCAGATAGCATCTGACTCAGTGCCCCCAACACTCGCCACTGAGACACTCCCAATTTGTACGAGGCAGCAGGGACCCCGGAGGATGATCACATATTACAAATGTTCGGGGCATACAAGGCAGAGAGGCTGCAAATATACAGAGCTTGCAACAAGGCACTGATCATCCGCCGCCATTTTAACTCCCGGTCATGTCGTCCCGGTTATACAGCAGTCGTCGCATACCAACACATGTCGCTCGCCTCATATGTTCGTTATTAAGGGCAATGCCGTCAATAGGGCAGGTTCTCACAATCTCATCAGTCCCGCACAGCACTTACTCTGGAGCCGCCCGCTCCACGGTGCGTACCGATGTCGAGTAGGTGGGCGCCGCCATCTTGGGAGCCATGCACAGCGTAGAAAGTCACAGTGGGAGCTCTCGCCGCCGAGGGAATTATACCACTTTGCAGCGCTGAAACCTCATTTTATCACGCGCACATTGGAAAGCCACCGCATTCCGATAGTCAAATCCTCCCTTCAAGCGCTGTTTTGAGTCTGCTAAACAGCGTATTTTGCCGCGTTATGGACCTGGCCGGCGGAGCTGTCTCAAGAGCCAGCCATTCCGCAGTGCGCCCTCTAGCGCCCCCCATTACAAGGATGATTACATCCATTTCCCACGTGCGGCAGAGCTGGCTGCAGTGAAAGGTGACTTCTATGCCCTGGCCCAGATACCACACGTAGTGGGTTCCATTGATGGCACACATATTGGTCTCATTCCACCCCAGGCACGTGAACCTGTATATCGCAATCGGAAGCACTACCATTCGATCAACGTAAAAGTGGTGTGCCTGGCTGACAACATCATCTCCCATGTGTGTGCCAGATTTCCCGGGTCCGCACATGACTCACACATCCTGCGGAGCAGCATTGTCCCACAACTGATGGCTAATCTGCGTCCAGAACATGCGTGGCTTGTAGGTGAGTGTGCTGTGAGGACAATTGTAATGTATGTGTGTCATGGTGTTCCCACCAACCCTGGTAATGATATATGTGTCTGTCATCCCCACACCTAGGCGACTCTGCGTACCCAAACCGGCCGTGGCTGTTGAGCCCCCTACGGAATCCTACTACCCCTGGTGAAATGCGTTATAATGATGCACATGGGAGGACACGTCGAGTGGTGGAACGTACTTTTGGACTGCTGAAGTCTAGGTTTCGCTGCCTGGATGAAACCGGAGGGGCCCTGCCATACTCACCAGGCAAAGTATGCCAAATCGTGATTGCCTGCTGCATGCTCCACAACCTGGCCTTGAGCAATAACATTGAACTGATCATGGACCCTGAAGACCAACAGGTTGCTCCGCCTCCCATCCCACCCATGTCCACTGATGAGGATAGTGGGGAGGAAGAAGGTGTGGACCAGAGGTGTCAGCTCATTGATCGCTACTTTCCTTGAATGTGAGTAACTACCTCTTGTGCTGCTGGACAATGCGTGATGTATGTTTGCTGGTGATGTGTGGATGTGGTGTGTGAATGCTGCCTGTTCTGGTATGTTCTGTTCGGAAATGGGTGTGGGAGATGTTGTACATGCAAAGCTCCCTGATGTGTGTCCTGTGATCCACTTAATTGCTGAGGAGTGTGGTTTGTGGGATGTTGCAGTACAGTGTGTTATGATGGGTGTGAATCACTTTCCTGACCTGTGCTTGTTGTTCTCTCATTGTCCCTAGGTCACTCCCACAGAGGCATGATTCTCAAGAACATTGATCCCTGCACCTGGTAATGACAACTTATAAGACAAACATGTGATTAAAACATGGAGGTCGCACATCATTGAGTGTTTACGTGGTGTTTATTAACAGGTTGTGGATTGATGTTAGTGCATATTTACAAGTAGGTGTTGGGGGGAAGTGAGAGTGGAAGGTCATGGCAGATGAAAACACCGTGGGGACACCACATTATGTGATGTCCACCTAGTCCAACAGACGTGTGCCCTTGTTTGGCATTGTGGGGCAAGACAGTTCGCAGGGTGAATGGCTCAAGGAGGGGTGAAGTCAGTGGCGGCCCCTCTTAGAGCGGGTGGATGGTGCATTGCCACTGCTCTCAGCTGGATCCAGCCTCGGACGGCCCTACCGTCTTGGAGCCGGAGCGGAGACAGCTGTGGGGGCAGGCTGGTCAGGGGCCACCTCCCTGTCAGTGGCCTCAGGTGATGGTGGCGGTGGTGTTGGTGACCTGTCCCGCTGGGCACTTGGGTGAGGGGGAGGTGGTGTGGCGCGGGATAACCACTCCCTCCAAAGAGAAGTTTGCTGGGCCATGAGGTCCACAATTTGGCCAATGTGAGTGTCCATGGACCGCAACAGCTGGGTGCTCTCTAGCGAGTCTTGGTGGGCCCGATCCGCCTGTGCCTGCGACCGCTCATAGGAGGCATGGACTCTGGCAATGGCATCCAGGGTCTCGGTCCCAGGATGGTGTGGGTCTCGTTCCCGACCTCGCCTAGTACCTGCACTCCTGGTTGTGAGCTGTGGCCTCACCTGTGTCCTCTCTCGTCCACTCTCCCTGCTAGCCTGAGATGTCGATGGCCCATCATCGGGCGATGGGTCAGGCAGGGTGGCACAGGCAGGAGTGGTGGTGGTGGTGGTGGTAGCTGCACAGCTCACAATGGCAGGTGTTGGTGTTGTGACACAGGCCAAGGTGGTGGAGGCAGGGATGTCCTGGGAGCCTGATGGCCCTGGAAGTGTGCTTGGGCCAGCATCGTCCTCTGCACCCGAGCTGTCAATGGGATCGTCACCAGAGAGTCCGGGCTGTGAGGGGGGCAACTGGTGCTGGCGGTTGCTGCTTTCGCCGGTCAAGTTGCGATCACCTGAGGGACAAGAATTTCAGAATTCATGCTGTGGACATGGCAGGTTTTTGGTAGCAACATTACAAATCACTATGGAATCAGAACATGGTTGTTGTTGTCATCATGTTGTTGTTGTTGACAGTACAGGGCAATATGGTGGCGTGGAGGTGGGGAGACAATACTTGGATATGTGTGGTCCGGTCCTGCTATTGGATGGTGCCCCTGTGAAGATATCTATCTACCTGTAAGTTTGAAGGAGGAGATGCACTAGTCAGCAAATGGTGTGCAGACTCCATCTTGCTCTGGGATGAGACATGGGGGCCTGTTGGGAGTTGTAGTGCTGGTCTCTCACACACCCCACCCACCACCACCCTCCTTGTAGACATGGGGGCCTGTTGGGAGTTGTAGTGCTGGTCTCTCACACACCCCACCCACCACCACCCTCCTTGTAGACATGGAGGCCTGTTGGGAGTTGTAGTGCTGGTCTCTCACACACCCCACCCACCACCACCGTCCTTGTAGACATGGGGGCCTGTTGGGAGTTGTAGTGCTGGTCTCTCACACACCCCACCCACCACCACCCTCCTTGTAGACATGGGGGCCTGTTGGGAGTTGTAGTGCTGGTCTCTCACACACCCCACCCACCACCACCCTCCTTTTAGACATGGGGGCTGTTGGGAGTTGTAGTGCGGGTCTCTCACACACCCCACCCACCACCACCCTCCTTGTGGACATGGGGGCCTGTTGGGAGTTGTAGTGCTGGTCTCTCACACACCCCACCCACCACCACCCTCCTTGTAGACATGGGGGCCTGTTGGGAGTTGTAGTGCTGGTCTCTCACACACCCCACCCACCACCACTGTCCTTGTAGACATGGGGGCCTGTTGGGAGTTGTAGTGCTGGTCTCTCACACACCCCACCCACCACCACCCTCCTTGTAGACATGGGGGCCTGTTGGGAGTTGTAGTGCTGGTCTCTCACACACCCCATCCACCCCCACCCTCCTTGCTCCTTGTAGACATGGGGGCCTGTTGGGAGTTGTAGTGCTGGTCTCTCACACACCCCACCCACCACCACCACCCTCCTTTTAGACATGGGGGCCTGTTGGGAGTTGTAGTGCTGGTCTCTCACACACCCCACCCACCCCCACCCTCCTTGTAGACATGGGGGCCTGTTGGGAGCTATAGTGCTGGTCTCTCACACACCACCACCCTCCTTGTAGACATGGGGGCCTGTTGGGAGTTTTAGTGCTGGTCTCTCACACACCCCACCCACCACCACCCTCCTTGAAGACATGGGGGCCTGTTGGGAGTTGTAGTGCTGGTCTCTCATCCACCCACCCACCACCACCCTCCTTGTAGACATGGGGGCCTGTTGGGAGTTGTAGTGCTGGTCTCTCATCGACCCACCCACCCACACCCTCCTTGTAGGCCAAGGGGCCTGTTAGGAGTTATAGTGCTGGTCTCTCACACACCCCACCCACCACCACCCTCCTTGTAGACATGGGGGCCTGTTGGGAGTTGTAGTGCTGGTGTCTCACACACCCCACCCACCACCACCCTCCTTGTAGACATTGGGGCCTGTTGGGAGTTGTAGTGCTGGTCTATCACACACCCCACCCACCACCACCCTCCTTGTAGACATGGGGGCCTGTTGGGAGTTGTAGTGCTGGTCTCTCATCCACCCACCCACCACCACCCTCCTTGTAGACATGGGGGCCTGTTTGGAGTTGTAGTGCTGGTCTCTCACACACCCCACCCACCACCACCCTCCTTGCAGACATGGGGGCCTGTTGGGATTTGTAGTGCTGGTCTCTCACACACCCCACCCACCACCACCGTCCTTGTAGACATGGGGGCCTGGTGGGAGTTGTAGTGCTGGTCTCTCACACACCCCACCCACCACCACCCTCCTTGTAGACATGGGGGCCTGTTGGGAGTTGTAGTGCTGGTCTCTCACACACCCCATCCACCCCCACCCTCCTTGCTCCTTGTAGACATGGGGGCCTGTTGGGAGCTGTAGTGCTGGTCTCTCACACACCCCACCCACCACCACCCTCCTTTTAGACATGGGGGCCTGTTGGGAGTTGTAGTGCTGGTCTCTCACACACCCCACCCACCCCCACCCTCCTTGTAGACATGGGGGCCTGTTGGGAGCTATAGTGCTGGTCTCTCACACACCACCACCCTCCTTGTAGACATGGGGGCCTGCTGGGAGTTTTAGTGCTGGTCTCTCACACACCCCACCCACCACCACCCTCCTTGAAGACATGGGGGCCTGTTGGGAGTTGTAGTGCTGGTCTCTCACACCCCCCACCCACCCCCCTCCTTGTAGACATGGGGGCCTTTTGGGAGTTGTAGTGCTGGTCTCTCATCCACCCACCCACCACCACCCTCCTTGTAGACATGGGGGCCTGTTGGAAGTTGTAGTGCTAGTCTCTCATCCACCCACCCACCACCACCCTCTTGTAGACATGGGGGCCTGTTGGGAGTTGTAGTGCTGGTCTCTCATCGACCCACCCACCCACACCCTCCTTGTAGACATGGGGGCCTGTTAGGAGTTATAGTGCTGGTCTCTCACACACCCCACCCACCACTACCCTCCTTGTAGACATGGGGGCCTGTTGGGAGTTGTAGTGCTGGTCTCTCACACACCCCACCCACCACCACCCTCCTTGTAGACATTGGGGCCTGTTGGGAGTTGTAGTGCTGGTCTCTCACACACCCCATCCACCCCCACCCTCCTTGCTCCTTGTAGACATGGGGGCCTGTTGGGAGCTGTAGTGCTGGTCTCTCACACACCCCACCCACCACCACCCTCCTTGTAGACATGGGGGCCTGTTGGGAGTTGTGGTGTTGGCTGCTTTGACAACATGCAAGCCTGGGAACGTAGGAGGCTACATTTGTGGTTGTTCATGGTGGGTGCATTTGAGGCCAGGAATTCACATTTGGGTGACTGTGTGGTCCACATGCATGGATTGGAGCCTGGGAGATGTGTCTTGGCAGTTGTGCAAGGCAGACCATGAGAGTGTGATAGTGGTCATTGGTTTGTACTTACCAGCCTCAAGTCCCTCTTCGATTCCTTCCAGGCTCTCAGGGTGCAGTATGCCCAGCACCTTCTCCTCCCATTCTGCAAATGGTATGGGCTCCGGGGGAGTGCCGCCGCCAGTGTGGTGTGCCCGCAGGTGGTTCTTGGCCCTGATGCCTTTCACCCTTGCCTTGAGGTCGTGCCACCGCCTCTGGATCTCGTGTTTGGTGCGTGGCACGGTCCCTGACGCATTCACTCTGGTCACTATCCTGTCCCACATGTTGTTTTTGGTTGCGAAGGTGGTCTCCTGGACTAGGGTACCGAACAGATGTGGTTCGACACAGATGATTTCATCCACCATGACCTTCAACTCACTGTCTGTGAACTTGGGGTTTTTCTTGGGTGCCATGGTGTGTGATGTGCAAGGTGTTGGTGGGGTGGGGTGGGGTGGGGTGTGCAGGTGTGTGGTGTGTAGGGATGGTGTTGTGGGGGTTTGTGTGGTGGGTGTGTTTGTGTGCAGGTTGTATGTGTGTTTGTGTGTGTCTGCTGGTATTCTGCCTCTTGCTTTCAGCTATGCTGTGATGCAAAGGATTGTGGTGAGGGGGGGTTCTTTTCATACTCTGTGTGGTGGTTGTGTCCCAATGGTTGTTGCCAGTCAGGTGTTCTGTGGGTGTGGTGACTTGGGTGCATTTTTCGGTGCTTTGGGAGGGGGGGGGTCATTGGGGCGTGTAGTTGTTGGGGGTGGGTGTTTCAGGTGGGTGGATGTCCTGTTTAGTGTGATTTCTATTTACTTCCATCAGCCATTTTGTAATCGGTTTGACGGCAGGGATGTTGTTCGTTTGGTCCTTCCACAGTCATGCTCTGTTTGTCGATGCATTGTTTCCGCTGCGGTCGAGGGAGGTGGTGAGTTCCGTTGGAATGGCAGCGTTATCCTAATCGTGCGGCCGGACCCTCCGCAGGTATAGCGGCGGTTGGGCCTGTTTCCGCGGTCATGTTCGTCCGCGGCGGAGGGTGTTTCTTTGGTACCGTACGCTTACGGCGGTCTTTGGTGTGATCCGTCCGCCGCAGACGGTGTTTGATGTGATCCGTCTGCCGCAGACGGTGTTTCTTGACATAAATATCCTAATCGCAACCACGGATTATCCGCTGTGCGGTCGGGAATGTTTTTGCCGCAACCATGGCAGACGGGACACATTTCCGTCCACCATACTTTTAGGCCCCTATGAGTGGTTTGGAAAGGTATTGATAATAAAAACCTGTTTTCCAACATGATAAAGGCCCATCCATTGCTCATTGATGCCTGTTTGTCATTTAGTGACCCTAACCCAGAGATCATTAGTGCTTTCAGGTGTCTGTGTGCTGGCATCAAACAAATGATCTCTAGGCCTGTATCAAATACCAGCCAGAACCCAAGATGGTTCAACAGTGCTTGCTCGCGAGCAGATAGAGAACTCCGTGCTGCTCTGATAGCAACACCAAGGGATGCAACTCTTGCCAAACCTTGAGGGCCCTTTATAAATAAGTGGCTAGACAACGGAAAGATGAGCTCCTAAAAGATCATTGAGATCATCTTACCTGTACTGCCACACTCAATGATGGAAATGGTTTCTGGGCAGCAGTTAAAGATATGAGATCTGTGGGCCTCACCCTGACCTCTTTAAACTTCAATATAACTAGCGAGGCCTGGGAAGATCACTTTTCCAAGATCTACACCGCCCCACCCGAGAAAGAGGATATTTTAAATGAACTTGTTGCCAACCGGTTTTTTATATCCGTGTTAGAAGTTGAGGAAGCCATTCACCAAAGTATGGGTAATAAGGCTCCTGGGCCTGATAGTCTCTCCATCGAGCTCATTAAGCATTAAACTGAATTCTGGGCACCTCTTTTACTTAATGTTTTTAATAACTTAACAAGCACTTTTATCCCAAGCACCTGGTCCACCAGCATCATCGTACCTATTTTTAAAATAGGAGACCGATCCAACCCCAGTTGCTACAGACCGATCTCCCTGATCGATAACACACTGAAGATTCTTGGGAGGATCCTGTTTAAAAAAATAAGGTCATGGGCAGAAAGGGAACACATTTTAAACAAGTGTCAGCTAGGTTTTAGAGGCAAATTGGGAACAGTGGAACAATGCCTTAATTTAAATTTGATTGTTGGCAAATACACGATAGCCCGCAAGTCGCCCATTTACCAGGCCTTTATGGACCTCACCTCAGCCTTCGACTTTGTTAACAGGTCACGTCTGTGGATGGTCCTTTTAAAATATAGGTTAGATGAGGCCCTAGTTAATTCTTTTCCATACTTGCACAGGGATCTGAAGGCACGGGTAAGGATCAGCAATGACGGGGAGTTGTCAAAGGATATCACCATCGGCAGAGGGATCAGGCAGGGGTGCGTACTGGCCCCCCTCCTATTTATTCTTTACATAAATGAACTACACAATGTACTGTCAACTTAATACTGACATACCGTGAATTAATGGTAACATACTCCCCGCCCTAATATAAACGGATGACGTGGTCATAATGGACCGCACCCCGAATGCACTACGTACTTTAGTTAGGGGTTTTGTAGTTTTTATGGCTGATTTAGACCTCTGTACAATTTTTAAAAAATCCTATATAATGACCTGCGGCCAAAACAAGCATAGTTTTAAGTCAATTACCTCAGGCCCTAATCAATTATCACGCACTTGCACTTGGGGTTAGTATTTTCTGATAATGGTTCATGGGCAGCTCATGCTGCCCACAGCAGAAGTCAATTCTTCAAAGCCATCAATTTAATTTTGAGCCTCCCACAACCAAAGCAAGCTGAGGCAGTACTACCTATAATCAAAATCTATAAAACACATTGTATTCCCCGTGCCACATACGGCACAGAAATTTGAGGCTTTACAAACTGTGGTGGAATACAGAGAGAGGAAAATAGATTTTGCCAAAAACTTCTTGGGGCCCAAATCTCCTCCTCAAACTTGTATTACATAGAAGATTATATTCGGTCATGTCCTGCCATATTTTGGTAAAAAGTTTGGCAAAACCCGGCAGCAACTTTGACGAGGGATATAATAGTAGATTGTCTTAAATCCGACAAGGGAGGGAGCATACCTTGGCGTGCAGCCGTTAGAAAAAGTTTAAGCAGCGTGATCATAGAACACATTTTCCTCAATCCAACAGATCAAGAGGGAATAAAGAAAAAATTCTGATGGACGCATTATATGAATCATATAATAGTGCAAGACATGCCACAGAGTTCCCAAAATCAACTGCTGCCAGGTATATGTCGTTAGTGGACGCTAATAGCCCTAGAACCTATATGCCATCCAAGTATCTCCTGAAGAACATAGGTCGTTGAGAGAGAAGTTTGCTTTTTCGCCTCACGGCCGGCACTTTAAAATACTCACTTTGTTTTCCTCTGCGTTTTAACATCAACCTCCAACAAATGCCTTGCCCATGTGGTATTTGTAGTAACCAAACAATGTTACACTTTTTATTCTTCTGCAACTTTTATCAAATATACACTAAAAAATATTCGATCCCGTATTTTAAAACAATTGCCAACATTGATTATAGAATAGCCTACTCGGAAATTCTCATGCTTGAGAGGGATGATTTGAATTTCCAAGGAAGTTCTTTTTTAAGAGCGGCAGTACCTTCATGAGTACTTTGTAACATACCTAAGGGTTTTCGAACATATAACACCATTTTGCCGTCTGATCTGACGAATACCTCTCGGTATGAAACATTAGAGGATAGTGTCATCCTTGGACTGGAATCCGCTTATAAAGTTTATATTTAATTGCACCCCATATCTCCCCACATTATAGTGCTAAAATCGTATTCATCTGATTGCACGTTATCATAACGATATGCTGCTATTTGCTAAGTGGTACATTTGATTGCACTTTACGTAACAATATGCTATTTGTTAGTCGCACATTTGACTGTACAATGTTGCCAAATGTTAGAGTTACATATTTTTATATTTTATTGTTATCCATGACACAGCAGTATTGCACAAAGCGCCCTTTTATATATGCATATATTTGTAACTCTTATAATATTACCTGAAAGTCCCTTTTTTATCCATCGTTTTTATATTGTGGTTTAAGTAATCGGTATTGCTGCTGGTATCCTTTTTGGTTTTTTTTCTTCAAAACTCCTTTTATTGACAGATCGTATATAAAACAGCACTCCGTACCCCGGAGGAGCTGTAACAAATACATCATAGCATTATCAACGATCCAGAAAACAATTTAATACAGAACCCCTGCCCCCCAACCCCCCTCTGTTCCTCCCCACCCCTATGGTCCTTGTCCTTCCCCCACCCCTCCTACACAGCGTCACATAGGTCGTTGAGAGAGAAGTTTGCTTTTTCGCCTCACGGCCGGCACTTTAAAATACTCACTTTGTTTTCCTCTGCGTTTTAACATCAACCTCCAACAAATGCCTTGCCCATGTGGTATTTGTAGTAACCAAACAATGTTACACTTTTTATTCTTCTGCAACTTTTATCAAATATACACTAAAAAATATTCGATCCCGTATTTTAAAACAATTGCCAACATTGATTATAGAATAGCCTACTCGGAAATTCTCATGCTTGAGAGGGATGATTTGAATTTCCAAGGAAGTTCTTTTTTAAGAGCGGCAGTACCTTCATGAGCACTTTGTAACATACCTAAGGGTTTTCGAACATATAACACCATTTTGCCGTCTGATCTGACGAATACCTCTCGGTATGAAACATTAAAGGATAGTGTCATCCTTGGACTGGAATCCGCTTATAAAGTTTATATTTAATTGCACCCCATATCTCCCCACATTATAGTGCTAAAATCGTATTCATCTGATTGCACGTTATCATAACGATATGCTGCTATTTGCTAAGTGGTACATTTGATTGCACTTTACGTAACAATATGCTATTTGTTAGTCGCACATTTGACTGTACAATGTTGCCAAATGTTAGAGTTACATATTTTTATATTTTATTGTTATCCATGACACAGCAGTATTGCACAAAGCGCCCTTTTATATATGCATATATTTGTAACTCTTATAATATTACCTGAAAGTCCCTTTTTTATCCATCGTTTTTATATTGTGGTTTAAGTAATCGGTATTGCTGCTGGTATCCTTTTTTTTTTTTTTCTTCAAAACTCCTTTTATTGACAGATCGTATATAAAACAGCACTCCGTACCCCGGAGGAGCTGTAACAAATACATCATAGCATTATCAACGATCCAGAAAACAATTTAATACAGAACCCCTGCCCCCCAACCCCCCTCTGTTCCTCCCCACCCCTATGGTCCTTGTCCTTCCCCCACCCCTCCTACACAGCGTCTCTTCGTTCCTCAAGAAAGTCTGTAGTCTATATAGAACATAGTGTGTATGATATCGCCTCCATGACACCATCATAGCAACCCGCATCCCCTTCCAGCGGTGCCGGGGGTTCCAACCAAAGACCCCTGTAATCCGCCCACTTTTTCCATATTTTGTGATGTTTCATAGGGCAGCCCCTGGCTTCAAATATCGGTCGCTCTAACCCCATACAGAAGTCCAGGCCTTTTTTCCATGTAACCACCTTGGGAGCCCTGGGATCTTTCCAAGCCTGAGCTACATCCCTCTTAGCTACTGTAAGACCCAGTAAAAGTAAATGTCTCTTGTAGATGTTCCCACCCACTCCCTCAAGCACATGGAGTTATCCCAATTTGGGGGTACGGGGGAGGTCCCAGCCCACACCTCCGACAGACAGTCCCACACCCCAGTCCAGAATCCAGCTAAGCATACACAGCTCCACACAGTATGTATGAAGGTACCCTCTTCATGTCCACATCTTAGGCACATTGGAGACTCAATCAGACCCGACCGCCACAATCGCTCCCTGGTGTAATAGGCCCTGTGTAAGTACTTGAATTGTATAAAGCGCAGGCGCATGGCAATGGCCGCTCCTCTGGGAGCCTCAAGGGCTTCCCTCCAATCCTCCTCCTCCAACGCCCCCACATCCCCCACCCAGTGGTCCCGTAAAGTTTGTAAGTTGGAAGAGCAGTGTGTAACTAGCATTTGGTAAATGAAGGATATTTTCTTTTCCTCTAGGTCCCCCATGAATATCTTTGCCTCTATCGGGCTGAATTCAGGCACGGAGTCTAGTCCCTCCAGCGTGGGCGTGATGGCATGTCTAAACTGTAGGTACTTAAAGAACTGTGTTTGGGGCATACAGTATTCAGTACTAAGCTCTTGAAAGGATTTGAGTATCGTGCCCTTCAGGACCTGCCCCAAGGTGGAGATTCCTATCGAATCCCAGCCGCGGAATCCCTGCCGCGATCCCAGTGCCGGCAGTTGTCCATTGTGCCAGAGCGGGGTCTCCTCTGTTAATCTCCCCCACCATCCCATACGACGCAGCAACTGTCGCCAAATCTGAAATACCACCTGGGTTGCCCTGGGCAGCCCCTTCCTCAGCTTTGCGGAGTATAAAATAGTGTGTAACGTATCTGGGTCCATCAGATACCTCTCAAGGGCGTACGCTGGGTCCCCTCTGTCTCCGTACCACCATTCATTTAGGACCAGTAAATGGGATGCTTGATAATAGGATAACATATCGGAGGTCGCCAGGCCTCCGCAGTATGTGGACAAAAAGCAGGTACGCAGGGCCACTCGCGCCGCCCCCCCTGCCCACAGGAACTGGCCCAGAGCCGAGTTGACCTGCCTGAACCATTGCGACGGGATCGTGTAGGGGTGATTTTGCAGCTGGTAGAGAAGGCACGGGAGGGCAACCATTTTGAAGATAGCTGATCTGCCATAAAGGTTGAGGGGCATACGGGACCAAGACTTCATCTCATTCTGGACCTTGTCCCAGACCGGCATTATGTTTCGTTCCCAAGCCACCACCGGCAAGACCGTCAAAAATACTCCCAGGTATTTGAGGATGCCACCTGCAGCATCGATGCCCATGCTCCAATCCCCGTGCGATCGCCTAGCACCCAAAGAGTGGATTTCCGCGGGTTCAGGTACAGTCCCGAAACTTCACCAAAGATTTTCATTATTTCCAGGACTCCAGGTCCCGACCGATTCACATTTGTGAGGAAGAACAGGACATCGTCCGCATATAGTGCGATTCTGTCTGACGGCCCTGCCTCCCATTCGAATCCCCGCAGCTGCGCGTCCATCCGAACCCATGCGGCCAGAGCGAACAGGTATGGCGAGAGGGGGCATCCCTGCCGGGTGCCACGTCCTATCGGAAAGACCTCTGATGTCGCTCCCGCCACCTTCACCGAGGCCGTCAAACCGGTATACAGTAACTTTAGATATGACATGAAGTGCGGCCCTAGATTAAGACGCAGGAGGAGCGCATACAGATAAACCCAGCTTCAGGGAATCAAAGGCCCTGTCGATGTCGGACAGTAGCAGCGCCGCCTGGGCCCCAGTTCTCTCCATTGCCTCTACCGCCACATGTGCACGTCTGATGTTGTGTCTCGTCGCCCTACGAGGCATAAATCCGGCCTGATCTGGGTGGATCAGTTCCGTGATATAGGGGAGGAGTCGATTTGCCAGTGCCTTGGGCAGTATCTTGGCCTCGATATAAAGGAGAGAAATTGGCCGATAGGACTCATGTCTGTCCGGGGGTCTTCCAGGTTTACAGAACACCACAATTTCTGCGTGTCGCCAGTCCGCTGGCAAGAGACCAGGTTCCCTCGCCGCCTCCAAAGCCGCCTTGTAGTGGGACCCCAACTGGAGATGGTACTTCTTAAAGAACTCGGCCAGAAACCCATTGAGCCCAGGGGCATTACCGGTGTTGAGCTCCCCCAGGGCCGTGCCTAGCTCCTCGGCCGACAACGGAGTCTCAAGGCGATCTCGCACCTCCTACGGGAGCGCGCTGGGTGGGAGGTCGGTAATGAACTTGGCAACGTCTAGCTCCGGGAGACATTCCCGTGGAGCATACTGGGCCGCGAAATATTGGGCAAAGCTATCCGCTAGCTTCTTCGGGGCTAGGATTGACACCCCAGCGTCATCTCTAAGACCCGGCAGCGCCTGCGCTTGAAACGTATTTTGACAGAGCCTATGCAGCATCGCACTCGATTTGTCCCCCCATTGATAGATTCTGCTCCGTGTCGCCAGCCATACTTGCCGAGCCTCGTCCAGTAGCAGGGACGCATATGACTGCTGGGCCAGGAGTAACTGTCCCACCTCCCCCCGTCTCGCGCAGTCGCGCACCGAGTTTCTAACCGCTCCACCTCTGCTGCAGCTCTCACCAGCACCTCCTTTCGTTTTCGTCACGCCTCCGCGCACCAAGCAATATCCACCCCACGGAGCGTGGGTTTCAAGGCCTCCCACGTCGTTCTCACGTCAGTCACGTGCCTATATTCTCCTCCCAATAATGGGCTATAGCCTTCCCCATATGACGCTGGTAAGCCTCCTGTTGCAGATTCCAAGTTGAGAGGCGCCACCGAAATGGCTGTCGCTCCTTATCTAATGTGACGTCAACTGTAACGGGAGAGTGGTCTGACAGTCCGCGTGGCAAGATGGTCGCCGAGTCGACCCTTCCTATTACGGCACGAGGGACAAAGATGTAATCAAGTCTAGAAAAGGATTTATGTACAGGAGAGACATATGTGTATTCCCGAACTTGTGTGTGCAAATAACGCCACGTCTCTACCCATCCCATGCCCTGCACCAAGTTTCCCAGTTTGGTGGGTGTGTCTGCATGTTGCTCACTGCCAGGTCTGCAGCGGTCTAAGCGGCATTGCATTACATCATTCCAATCGCCTCCTATCACTGCCAGACTATCTGGAATTTCGGCCCATATGGTGAACAATTTCTCAATCAATGTCCACTGCAGTGGAGGCGGGGCATATACTCTCCCAAGTACAAGCGACTCCGTGCCTATCGTCCGTTTAATGAACACATTTCGGCGTGGAGTGGATATAGGACAATCTGCGGTGCACCAGAATCGCCACACCTCTGGACCCCCCCTCACAAACCCGGCGTGGTAGACCTGGTCATAGCCATAGCATGTCAGGCTCAGCGCCTTATTACCCAACAGATGCGTCTCCTGTAGCAGGAGAAGGTCCGCTCTTTCTCTCTTCCCCTGTCGTAGTACTGCACCTCTTTTTATCTTGTTTAACATCCCCGCACATTCCAACTCATCACTCTCATTGAGGCTTTAGTCAGCCTCGTCCCGGGGCCCTCAGCCACCATCCAGCCTCAAGCATAACAGTGGAGTCAACAATGGGCATCGTAGGCATAAACACATTCTAAGCAACAAACGAGACAGCTGTGTGCAGTGTAACGTGCAGTGTAGTTCTCCCCCCCAACCTCCCACAACCCCCACCCTGCCCCCCTTCCCCCACCTCCCTCCAAACCCCAACTCCCTCTCAACCCCTCAACTCCCCCCCTCCCTATACCTCAAAACCACTGAAGTACCTGTCGCGGGACAGGATAGCGCCAGCCCCCAACGGGAGGCTGGAGACCATCTATCCCAATGGATCCCCATGAACTACCCACTTAACCCCCTCTAACCCCTCCGAAGATTGAACTCCTCTAAACTCGGGGGTGCGTCCGCCTCATAATCTGCATCCCCCAGCACCCTTTTATCCACATATCATGTCTGCTGAACAATCATCAGTTACTTCTCTCCAGCAGCGATTTCCATGGCAGCCACCAGGGTCAGCCTGAAAATCCCTGGCCGCTGAAGCCGCCCTCACCAATCTGTAAAACAGTACTTCAACCCGCACTCCACAAGCCCTCACGGATCCGGCTTCTGATTGTCCGAGGTTTCGGTCACCTCCGCTTCAGCCTCCTTGGAGAGAGAATGTCTCTTAGATCGGGCTCTCCAGTTTCTTCTACTGCGCGAACGTCTTGGGGTCCGTGACTGCGCCGTCGTGGAGGATGAGTCTGAGTCTCGGGCCGGCGGGGTGTGCACTCTAATGCGAACTGTCTCATCCGTCCAGGTGAAGACTTCCTCTGGCGTGTTAAAAAACTGTGTGCGGGACTGGAACACCACCCGCAGGCGGGCCGGGTATAGCAAAGCATATTGGATCTTGAGGTCCCTCAGGCGCGCCTTGGCTGCCGTAAAGGATTGTCGTTGTTGCTGTACCAGTTTGGTATAGTCCGGGAATATCAAGATCCTCTGATTATCATACATGAGTGGCTCCTTCACTCGTGCTTGACGCAGGATAGGGTCTCTGTCGTGATAGTTGAGGAGCCTAGCTATCACCGGCCGGGGGCGAGCGCCAGCGGGCGGCTTCTTGGTAAGTGCCCTGTGTGCCCGTTCTATAATGAAGCAGCGTGCTAGGGATTCCGGCGGGAGCCATCCCTCCAACCACCGAGTCAGGAAGGTCTCCATATCTCCTTTTTCGCAGTCTTCGGGAAAGCCAACGAACCGTAGGTTGTTGCGTCTAGCCCGCCCTTCCGCGTCTTCCACCCGGAGCACCAGTCCTTTCTGAATCCCCTCCATACTGGCCACCTTCTTCTTTAAGGTAGCCACATCATCTTCCACGCCCGTGAGTCTGGTCTCGGCCTCAGAGATGCGGGCAACGGCATTCCGCAGGTCCTGGCGTAGGAGAGTGACATCCGCCCCCACCGCACCAATCTTTGCATCTAACATGTCTATGGACTGTGTAATGGCCGCCATGAGGGCTGCATTGTCTGGCCCCGGCGCCGGGTGATCCCCCGAGGCCACGGCTCCTCCACTCGGTCACGTGAATTTGTCAATTGTCCACTGCTTCGAGGTTCCACCTCCACTCCCGCCTCTGGTCATGTTCGATAATCACCGTGGGTGCTGCTCCCGTTCTTATTAATTGTCCCCTCACCTTTGTCCACACTCCAATGCCTTGAGGGCTCTGGCCAGCCCTCAGCACCCCACCTCACTTCTTACTGCCACTGGGCGCCAAGTCACTTATCCGCCGGTGTTCCCCGCAGTGCACCCCAGCTCCTCTCCCAACGTCTCTGAAAGGCCGGTCTCCCGCACTGGACTCTCGCCTGGGATCACAGAATGGCCCTAGTTATCCACGCCGGCACCTCCTCCGCTCCCTTCGGTCGTGCGGCTCTGAAGCTGGCCTCCCAATAGGCAATTCTAGGCCCACTGGCCTCACCACTGCTGCAGTCCGTCTGCGAAAGCCCCTGCCAGCAGCCCAATGTCCGATGAGGGCCTTCTTCCTCGACGGGCAGGGGGCCCACCCAGGCCTACGCTGCAGTCCGACTGGACTCGGCAACCTCCGCGTGTGAATGTGGGGTCCCCCACCCCGGTCTGCAGCTCGTTCCGTGCAGATCCGCACACCCCCCCAAAGATCAGGGGGGAAGAGGGGAGGGCCGACCCACGGCAATCAGCGCCTACCGCAGGAAGGGGTTATGCCGCCACTGTCCCGGGCTCCCACCGCGGTCCGAAGCGACTGCCGAGGTCTCGTCGGCCGTCCCGCCACTCCCTTGGGCCGCCGCACACTGACCCGCAGCGCAGCTCACCTTCCGTCTGGTCCCTCCATGCCCCAGCCGCGCCGCCGGATGATCACCTCGGGGATCGCCAAAATGTATGTCCCGGCTGCCCCGTGTCTCCCGGGCTTCCACTCCGTCTTGTCTCGGGGGTAGCCCTTCACTCGCCGCAGCCAGTCTCGCCTTATGAGATGGAGGGATAGACAGCACAGCCTGCGCCATGACCGCTGGCACCAATTTGTCTACCGCTGGTATCCTTTTTGACATGTGCTTTTGTGGATATTCATATCCGAATAAAGATTATTTGAATTGAATTGAATATAACAGTCCTAATTTAAGTATTTTTTGAGAAGAGAAGGATAGCATTGACCTTGATACCCAACAAAAAGAAGAAAGAAGGGAAAGCTCTCAAGATACTTCCTCCCTACAGAACTACTTCAAGAAACATAAGAATACCCCTAAGAAAATGAACGGAACCTGAGCAAGAGATTTCAGTCAAATTACCACTTAATAAGGTCTGTGTTTGCCTCAGACTTGGACACATGATTGATGCAAAAGATGTCTTCCATAAAAGATGCTGAGACCTCAACCTCCCTTAGGTGGCATGCTTCATCATGAGGCCTGATCCTCGCTCCTGTCATTTCATGATGACATGAGCTGGCTCAGCCTTAAAGAATAAGGGAATTCCTATAGATTTGTGACTACACTAGCACTAGGATTCCCGGAATTGGGGGAATGAAGGGAACCTGAAGTGAAAGTTAAAACTATATACGGTCCTTCTATATTTTTACTTAGATTTCTGATTGGTAGGGATGAAGCATTAAAACTAAACTGGAGATTAATGTAAGCCATATGGTAAGTCTACATATTTCAGCCCCTGTTTAGTGCCCATTGGAGTCCAGAGCTGTCGTCAGGATTGGGGCCCCTTTAGAACATAGCCCACTCATACTGTGAATAGGGCCTCTGCAGGGCAATGTAAAAGTTGGTGAGAAAGACAATGTACAAAATTAAATAAATAAAACATCAGTCTTCAAAGTTTCCTTGGTGTCTGGAAAAAGGCCCGGTGACTGCCGTCTCGCTATTCTGGATATGGACACCAATGAAACATTGAAGACGGCTGCACCCGCCCGTCTCTCCACTAACTACGATCCCATGAGGGAAATACGTATCCGTCTTCTCTACGTTTCTCTCATTCGACTAACGCCACGACTGGCATCCTGAATACCAGAGACCCGCTCGGATCGGTTTGGAATTATAACCGGTCCCACGATCCCGCATTTTTTATGTCCTTTCAGCCCTGAAGAGTCATGGGTTATTACCCATGGTGATGAAACACGTGTCGACTGGTTTTTCCTTTGATGTTATACTTGGAAGAAGACCAACAATATAATTTAAAAAAAACTTTATCTACTTGGTGTTGAGCGGTAATTACTCTTGTTTGAATATACTAATGTCATTAACATAGAATTTGAAATACTATCTCATACTTGTGCACAGGACTTGGTTTGAGCCCTGTAAAATTGTCTCAGGCCTGCGATTGCAGTGTCTGGGAGTGCAGTTTTAACCTGCTATGTCAACCTGACAAAGGCACCCACTTTCGCTTCGGACCGCGGTGGGAGCCGGGGACAGTGGCGGCATAACCCCTTCCTGCGGTAGGCGCTGATTGCCGTGGGTCGGCCCTCCCCTCTTCCCCCCTGATCTTTGGGGGGGTGTGCGGATCTGCACGGAACGAGCTGCAGACCGGGGTGGGGGACCCCACATTCACACGCGGATTAATGTAAGCCATATGGTAAGTCTACATATTTCAGCCCCTGTTTAGTGCCCATTGGAGTCCAGAGCTGTCGTCAGGATTGGGGCCCCTTTAGAACATAGCCCACTCATACTGTGAATAGGGCCTCTGCAGGGCAATGTAAAAGTTGGTGAGAAAGACAATGTACAAAATTAAATAAATAAAACATCAGTCTTCAAAGTTTCCTTGGTGTCTGGAAAAAGGCCCGGTGACTGCCGTCTCGCTATTCCGGATATGGACACCAATGAAACATTGAAGACGGCTGCACCCGCCCGTCTCTCCACTAACTACGATCCCATGAGGGAAATACGTATCCGTCTTCTCTACGTTTCTCTCATTCGACTAACGCCACGACTGGCATCCTGAATACCAGAGACCCGCTCGGATCGGTTTGGAATTATAACCGGTCCCACGATCCCGCATTTTTTATGTCCTTTCAGCCCTGAAGAGTCATGGGTTATTACCCATGGTGATGAAACACGTGTCGACTGGTTTTTCCTTTGATGTTATACTTGGAAGAAGACCGACAATATAATTTAAAAAAAACTTTATCTACTTGGTGTTGAGCGGTAATTACTCTTGTTTGAATATACTAATGTCATTAACATAGAATTTGAAATACTATCTCATACTTGTGCACAGGACTTGGTTTGAGCCCTGTAAAATTGTCTCAGGCCTGCGATTGCAGTGTCTGGGAGTGCAGTTTTAACCTGCTATGTCAACCTGACAAAGGCACCCACTTTCGCTTCGGACCGCGGTGGGAGCCGGGGACAGTGGCGGCATAACCCCTTCCTGCGGTAGGCGCTGATTGCCGTGGGTCGGCCCTCCCCTCTTCCCCCCTGATCTTTGGGGGGGTGTGCGGATCTGCACGGAACGAGCTGCAGACCGGGGTGGGGGACCCCACATTCACACGCGGATTAATGTAAGCCATATGGTAAGTCTACATATTTCAGCCCCTGTTTAGTGCCCATTGGAGTCCAGAGCTGTCGTCAGGATTGGGGCCCCTTTAGAACATAGCCCACTCATACTGTGAATAGGGCCTCTGCAGGGCAATGTAAAAGTTGGTGAGAAAGACAATGTACAAAATTAAATAAATAAAACATCAGTCTTCAAAGTTTCCTTGGTGTCTGGAAAAAGGCCCGGTGACTGCCGTCTCGCTATTCCGGATATGGACACCAATGAAACATTGAAGACGGCTGCACCCGCCCGTCTCTCCACTAACTACGATCCCATGAGGGAAATACGTATCCGTCTTCTCTACGTTTCTCTCATTCGACTAACGCCACGACTGGCATCCTGAATACCAGAGACCCGCTCGGATCGGTTTGGAATTATAACCGGTCCCACGATCCCGCATTTTTTATGTCCTTTCAGCCCTGAAGAGTCATGGGTTATTACCCATGGTGATGAAACACGTGTCGACTGGTTTTTCCTTTGATGTTATACTTGGAAGAAGACCGACAATATAATTTAAAAAAAACTTTATCTACTTGGTGTTGAGCGGTAATTACTCTTGTTTGAATATACTAATGTCATTAACATAGAATTTGAAATACTATCTCATACTTGTGCACAGGACTTGGTTTGAGCCCTGTAAAATTGTCTCAGGCCTGCGATTGCAGTGTCTGGGAGTGCAGTTTTAACCTGCTATGTCAACCTGACAAAGGCACCCACTTTCCAGGCCCTAGCCTTCCCTTTTCCTACATGTAACGCACCCTTAAAGTAGGCCCAAGGTACACCCACAGGCAGGGTGCAGTGTATGTGAAAGGTAGGACATGTACTGGAGTGTTTCACATGTCCTGAGAGTGAAGTACTGCCAATTTATTTTTCACTAATGCAAGCACTAGCTCTCCCACAGGCTATCATTTGAGCTACCTTGTAACATTTTACAAGTGTAACTTTCAATTGGGAAAAGCTAGAGATTTGGAGTTTGGGCTCTCGGAGCTCAAAATTGAAAAAACAAATCTTTTAGTAAAGATGTTTTTTAAATGGTGTGCTTGAAAATGCCACTTTTAGATAATGTATATACAACGCAACAGGAGTATAACCCATAGACCAAAGTGGGATCAGGGTGGAAGGATACAAGAAACAAACAATATCCCACAAGGTATTACTATTTAGGAGGTTAAATGTGTATGCTGACAGCATTACCCGCAATGAAGAAGGAGACTCAATCTAATTTCTTGGAAGTGCATATAGCATCATGTATTCAAAAATAAATAATAAACAAGGTATACAGTTATAGCAGCACTGTATAGACATAAATAAGGAGGCAATCCAAATTGCACTTGGCGCTCAGTGTGAGTGGCTGACACAAGGTGGCGACGCAAGTGACAATGGTGCACAGCAGAGAAAGGCGCATGTGAAGTGAGTGAGATAATATACAGTGTAAATAAGGAACAATGGCTAGAAACATAAGTAGCTTGAATAACGTTTTACAGTTAAACGTTCTGGTGAGCCATTGTAGGGGCTGCGCCCATGATTGCGTTGTGTGTTGTCGACGAACGTTCCGATCCTCTTTAATGGGGATCGTCTTCAGGACGGGGTTGCTGCGATTTGCCAATGCTGTATTCTTCAAGCGGCCCGAATGGAAGAAAGGTTGCGCGGGTCCGTGAAGTGTGGTGGGAAAACTTGTTGGCGGAGTTGTAACCAACCAAGAGCGAGGAAGCGGCGTAGGTCTGTGGAGACCAGTGCGATCTTCGTGGCAAGGTCCAGCGATGTGGCCTGTAGTGGACTACGTAGGCCAGTCGAGGCAGAAGTCCTCGAGGTGCGGTCAAGAATTGGCCGGCAGTGGCTGAATAGATCGGTCGGTCCGGCAGAAATTAATCCATATGTTGAAACTGCGGCTGTGGTATGGAGCGCGACCCCCTTCACTCCAAGGGAGATTACTGCGGGTGTCCTTGTTGTCCACAGGTCTTTTGAAGATCCTGGAAGAAGCACCGAAACAGACGACGAAGACTCGCAGAACAGCGAGACCGAGAGAAGCAGGAATCTTCATTGAGGCAGTCTGAGTTCCAGGCAAAGTCCAGCGAAGTCCAAGTGTCCAGATGTTGCAAGAGTGACGTGGTTTCAGGCTTGAGTCTTGTCCCACGACTAATTAAGGAACCACCCACATGTAAGCCTTTAAGTACCCCAAGGATAGGGTTGGAATGACTCAGGGGTCCCTCTGAAAGGAGGGGTTGGACAGAGGGAAGGATACTCCTATGTCCTTTGTCCAATTTCGTGCGGAAGCCAAGAGCTCCCTAAACTGGCTCAAACTGAAGTATGCAAGGAGGGCACCAAATGTGCCCTTCACCTTCAAAACCGTTTGGTGGTGCTGGGAAGCGCATCCACCCCCGCCCAATACACTAAGTCCTGTCTGGGAGGTGGTCACACCTTCCTGTGACAGGAAACCTGTTGGTCTACCTTCCCCTGCTTGAGCTTGGCTCTGCAACTGGACGGCAGAACTGTGTATGTGGTCGGCAGCAGCACTAGCTTGCTGGCAGACCCTGAAAGGCTGTTGTACCCCAAATTAGCCCCCAGTACATGGAATCATACTTCCAATATTGGAATCAGTTTTGGGGTATGATTCCAACACAGTTGATACCAAACATAACTGGGCTCGGTGCAGCCCTTAGACATCTCGTAATGACTGAGCCCAGTATATGAAATAAAATGGCTAATTGCACTTACAAACAGAAACAACTTTGTAGGGGTGTCCTGCTCATGGAGGTGCACCCTCAAACGTATAACCAAGCACCCTGCCCTCAGGACTGAAGAGCCTGCCACAGGGAATACTTATAAGTTTTAAGTGTAGTGACCCCAGATATAAGGAAGCTTATATGCAAGCACCAACTCATACAGGCTGCAATGGCAGGCCAGTAGTCACAGTGTAAGTGGGTTCCCATGGGTGGCACAATACATTCAGCAGCCCATTGGAGACCCCTGGTGTACCTATGCCCAGGGTACCTCAGTACCCTATGCTAGGGACTTACAAGGGTACACCAGTAGACAATTGGGGATGTTTAAAAGTACTTACCACAATCAATTTATGGAGAAAGCACAGTGACAGGGGCCCTGATTAGCAGGATCCCAGTCAACAACATACTGACACCAAGCAAAAAGTGGGGGTAACCATGAAAGTAGATTGTACTTGCCTAAACAAATGTGTTAGTAATTGTGTAATAAACAGACTTATTTTTATATAAACACTGTGTGGTTCTTTTTCATTTAACTTACAGAATTGATTATAGTTTGTTAAACAAGCTGCTCCTTCAAGATAAGCCTGAAAGCTGCTCTCCACAGCTACCATTTTGAAAGCTTTCTATTGTTATCAAAGACCACTACCATCACCTAAAGGGTTGCGTAGATTGTTGCAAGGTGCATCACTTGAATAAGTGTACACCATATACCAAGCCAGCCTCCTATAGATACAATGTGGTGTACAAAGTGAAATGTACAAGTGCAAACATTACTCTCTGTATGCTGTCTCACCCTCATATTTGTCTCACCAGGTGACAGTGCATATGCCCTGTGGCCATTGATCCTCACGACCTACCTGAATCTCAACAACCCACATGAGAGATGGTACAACATTGCACACAGGTGCACCAGAAGTGTGATAGTACGCACCTTTGGCATTTTGAAATCACGCTTCCGGTGCCTTCATAAAAGCAGAGGGGCCTTGCAGTATGAGCCAGTAAAGACTTACAAAAGTGTTGCAATGTGCAATTCTTCACAACATTGACTGCCTATGGAGGTGTCTGATTCAGACTCAGAGGACAATGAACCAGGCCCACCTGCCCGATACCCACCTGACCAAAGCACAGCAGCAGAGGGGAGACGACGTAGGGACCACATAGCCAAACATATTTTTCACAGTAAGATGCATCCATTTACATAACACCCTCCACAAATGACAAGACTAGTAGTAGATTTCACAAATTGGGAAACCCTTTAATATCAGGGTATCCAGAAATGAACTGCATGACATGTTCTTCAAGGGCAGCATAATCAAAATGTGTTTGACAAAGGGTGGTTACTCCACCACTAACAATGATCCATGGGGGGGCAATAGCATGGTACACATGCAATGTGCAGTCACCTCCTGCCTCTTCTGGCTGCTTGGTGGGTTTTACCCTGTGGGGATGTGGCTGTCCACTTCTACTCCTTTGCAGCATGTGTGAGTCTGCATTGGAGACACTGTTGCAGCTGGACACTTCTCTGGCAGGAGCATCTCTCATTATCCCAGTAACAAGACTGGAGGTCTGTATGGCCTCAACAGCAGCGGTCATATGCTGCAGACCTCTGGCCACATTTCCACTGTACAGGCCCATTTCTACAAGCAGGGCTAGTGTGTGTCTTGAATGGAGCGTGGTTGCCTGGGCCAGTCTGCTAATCTCCCAGGTCAATACACCCATCCTGCTTTCCCTGCTCCTTTCATTGTGCCTCTGCTGGCTTCTCTCCTCCACCAGCTCAGTGCAGAGTTGTCTAATCACCCCAGTGAGTGCATCAAACTTGGGTACACAACCAGGCCTGGTTGTCTGTCAATTTGAGTGATAGGTTTGTGAATCCCTATGCCAGCTTACTGTTAATCACCCAAAACTGTCTCTGTTGCAGCAGCTGAATTTGCAGCATTGCCTGCTCGATGCCGCTGGACTCTGCCTGGTCGCTTGTGCCTGCCTAGAAGTGGGCATAAGGCCTTCCCGTTGCCGCCTCTGCAAGCGCTGCGTTGGACGCAGCTGCTGTACCCTGGTAACAGTAGTTGTTGCTGGTGGAGTTGCCAGCTTGGATGTGTTAGCCTGGATGTCAGCTGTGCCGTCTGAGAGTCTGCCTGGAAATCCAGCTCTTCCTTCAGCAGGTCATGGTCCTGCTCTTGCAGTGCTTCCACTTGTGTGTCCTGGACTCCCACAAGTGTATCTATATGGTACATGTAAAACAAAATTAATGCACGTGTGATACACTATCTCAGTGATCTAACCGGGTTATTCAGCTCATATCAGGGAGTGCACCCTCAAACGTATAACCAAGCACCCTGCCCTCAGGACTGAAGAGCCTGCCACAGGGAATACTTATAAGTTTTAAGTGTAGTGACCCCAGATATAAGGAAGCTTATATGCAAGCACCAACTCATACAGGCTGCAATGGCAGGCCAGTAGTCACAGTGTAAGTGGGTTCCCATGGGTGGCACAATACATTCAGCAGCCCATTGGAGACCCCTGGTGTACCTATGCCCAGGGTACCTCAGTACCCTATGCTAGGGACTTACAAGGGTACACCAGTAGACAATTGGGGATGTTTAAAAGTACTTACCACAATCAATTTATGGAGAAAGCACAGTGACAGGGGCCCTGATTAGCAGGATCCCAGTCAACAACATACTGACACCAAGCAAAAAGTGGGGGTAACCATGAAAGTAGATTGTACTTGCCTAAACAAATGTGTTAGTAATTGTGTAATAAACAGACTTATTTTTATATAAACACTGTGTGGTTCTTTTTCATTTAACTTACAGAATTGATTATAGTTTGTTAAACAAGCTGCTCCTTCAAGATAAGCCTGAAAGCTGCTCTCCACAGCTACCATTTTGAAAGCTTTCTATTGTTATCAAAGACCACTACCATCACCTAAAGGGTTGCGTAGATTGTTGCAAGGTGCATCACTTGAATAAGTGTACACCATATACCAAGCCAGCCTCCTATAGATACAATGTGGTGTACAAAGTGAAATGTACAAGTGCAAACATTACTCTCTGTATGCTGTCTCACCCTCATATTTGTCTCACCAGGTGACAGTGCATATGCCCTGTGGCCATTGATCCTCACGACCTACCTGAATCTCAACAACCCACATGAGAGATGGTACAACATTGCACACAGGTGCACCAGAAGTGTGATAGTACGCACCTTTGGCATTTTGAAATCACGCTTCCGGTGCCTTCATAAAAGCAGAGGGGCCTTGCAGTATGAGCCAGTAAAGACTTACAAAAGTGTTGCAATGTGCAATTCTTCACAACATTGACTGCCTATGGAGGTGTCTGATTCAGACTCAGAGGACAATGAACCAGGCCCACCTGCCCGATACCCACCTGACCAAAGCACAGCAGCAGAGGGGAGACGACGTAGGGACCACATAGCCAAACATATTTTTCACAGTAAGATGCATCCATTTACATAACACCCTCCACAAATGACAAGACTAGTAGTAGATTTCACAAATTGGGAAACCCTTTAATATCAGGGTATCCAGAAATGAACTGCATGACATGTTCTTCAAGGGCAGCATAATCAAAATGTGTTTGACAAAGGGTGGTTACTCCACCACTAACAATGATCCATGGGGGGCAATAGCATGGTACACATGCAATGTGCAGTCACCTCCTGCCTCTTCTGGCTGCTTGGTGGGTTTTACCCTGTGGGGATGTGGCTGTCCACTTCTACTCCTTTGCAGCATGTGTGAGTCTGCATTGGAGACACTGTTGCAGCTGGACACTTCTCTGGCAGGAGCATCTCTCATTATCCCAGTAACAAGACTGGAGGTCTGTATGGCCTCAACAGCAGCGGTCATATGCTGCAGACCTCTGGCCACATTTCCACTGTACAGGCCCATTTCTACAAGCAGGGCTAGTGTGTGTCTTGAATGGAGCGTGGTTGCCTGGGCCAGTCTGCTAATCTCCCAGGTCAATACACCCATCCTGCTTTCCCTGCTCCTTTCATTGTGCCTCTGCTGGCTTCTCTCCTCCACCAGCTCAGTGCAGAGTTGTCTAATCACCCCAGTGAGTGCATCAAACTTGGGTACACAACCAGGCCTGGTTGTCTGTCAATTTGAGTGATAGGTTTGTGAATCCCTATGCCAGCTTACTGTTAATCACCCAAAACTGTCTCTGTTGCAGCAGCTGAATTTGCAGCATTGCCTGCTCGATGCCGCTGGACTCTGCCTGGTCGCTTGTGCCTGCCTAGAAGTGGGCATAAGGCCTTCCCGTTGCCGCCTCTGCAAGCGCTGCGTTGGACGCAGCTGCTGTACCCTGGTAACAGTAGTTGTTGCTGGTGGAGTTGCCAGCTTGGATGTGTTAGCCTGGATGTCAGCTGTGCCGTCTGAGAGTCTGCCTAGAAATCCAGCTCTTCCTTCAGCAGGTCATGGTCCTGCTCTTGCAGTGCTTCCACTTGTGTGTCCTGGACTCCCACAAGTGTATCTATATGGTACATGTAAAACAAAATTAATGCACGTGTGATACACTATCTCAGTGATCTAACCGGGTTATTCAGCTCATATCAGGGAGTTACCCTACTTTTTATGTACCTGGCTACATATCCAATGATAAAACAGCTGTGACTCTTGATGCATGAAATGGAGTGTCTAGGGGGATCTGTGTTGCATGCCTGTGGACTGCAGTGTTCTGGCAGGTATGTTAGAATAATAGGTATATTGCACTTATCAGAGGGGGTGCAGAGGTGTGGATGGTCCCTGAGGCACATGCTGCCACTCTATCCCATCCAGGATCCTGTTGTGGCTCCACAGATAGGGGGGGTGTAGGAAAGTGACCCTTTTTGCAAGGTTACCCCCCACTTTTTGTCTGACACATGCTGTCCTTTGACTTGGTGTGCCCTGGGTTCCAGCCAATTAGCTTTGCAGGGCCTGTGTTATTTCCCAAAGCTGTACCTTTGTACCTACATTTGGCACATCGATGGCCACAGGTAAGCACCTGGTAAAAGGTACCATGGATACCAAGGGCACTGTGACCAGGGAAGGCCTCTAAGGGCTGAAGCACCTAGTGTGCCACACTTAGAGGCCCTGTACCTAATACCCACACTCTGCCACTGCAGGCTGTGTGTTTTGGTGCAGAGCAAAGTGAAGAATCAACATGGCTCACATCCCTGTATGTCATGCCTGCAACCCACTGCCTGCGGGCCTAGGTAAGTCACTTCTCTAGCAAGGTGCACTAGCCCTCAGGTGAGGATACAGTGGCATGAGCCCTGTACCCCTTCACTGTCTAAGTCCATTTTTACACACTGTAAGTGTAGTAAAGCTATAAAGAGTATATGGTCCGAAAGTTGGTCATTACAAGCTCCACAGCTCCATAATGAATTTACTAAAACCTGGAAAATTTGGTAGCAATCATCTCAGCACATGAAACCCACACTGATGCAAGTGTGGGGTTTAATATAAAATGCACACATATTGAGATCTTAGAGATTCCCCCTGAAAGACGATCAGGCCTGGCGTGGTTCCTGTTTAGCTGTCCGCCATTTACCACCACCAGACAGGTTTCTGGAGCCCTGGGTAGGGAGCCTCTGCTCTCTGAGTCAAGAAACAAAGCCCATCCTGGGCAGAAGGGTCATGCCTCCTCCCCCAGGATGGGCTAGGTCCACGAAAGGGGAAGCTTCAAAGGCCTGTCCTTTTGTAAGCTGTCCCTGCCTTTTGCTGCCCCCAGCAACTGTCTCCAACCGGTTCTGACTCCGACTTTGGGTATGAGAATCAGCAGGAAAATTGAGCTCGGAGAGGTGTGCCCACCTTTGCCAACCCCACCCCTCATGTGGGGGAGGCGAGGTGAAGAACACATCACAGGACCCCCTCCTTCTTGGAGATGAGGGGACCCAACTAATTAGGAAGAGGCTCAAGGCCCGCTTCCACTGGAGGGGTGTACCTACCACAAGGAACGGACCTATTGGTCCCAACCTGCACATTCCTTTAACACCCCTGCATTTTGTATTTAGGGACGAGCCTGAACCTTGCCTCCTCAAATTTGAGGAAGAAAGAAGAACGACCGAAGAGATGTACTGACCCAGGAAGAAGAGGACAGCTACTGCTTTGGCCCCAGACCTACCAGCCTGTCCTGACTTCAACCTGACTACAGCGAGAACCCCAGCGAGTCCAGTAGCCAGCAACCCCCAGAGCCCGGAGTACCTGCCCTGCACTCATCTAACAGACTATCTCGAATGAGCGTCGGATTTGCTCAAGCCAAGACTCACCCACAGAATCGGGATCCAGGCGCCTCTGCGATTCTGCACCTGATGCCAACAGCCTGAATTCGAGTGGCCCAACACGACGAGGAGGTCTTCCCAATGATCCTGGCCTTGGATCTAGTAATCCCAACCTCCCTCAAGCCTCAAGATGACATCTGCACCCTCAACCTGAAGGTTCCCCCCAACCACAACTAGAGCTGGTAAGAAGACCCGACACCAAAACACACTCCGGCACCGGACGCCCCATGGCGATGGGTGGACCAACCGACGGTGTTCAGGCATCCACCAAGATCCAAACTTACCTCTCCCGCCAGTGGTCGCCTCCAGGAAGCCTCCCAGCTGGAGCCTGCAGCATTCTTGCCGAACCGAAGATCCCCATTGACATCCAGTGGGTTCCAAACATCACCTTGGCACTCTGCACCCAGCTGCCGCAGTGCCGCTGGTGGTGCAATTCGAGTGTCTATCTAAAACTTAATGAACCTTGGCCCTAACCCCCAAAGCTCCCACTAGT
Organism: Lissotriton helveticus; assembly: GCF_964261635.1. Lineage (NCBI taxonomy): Eukaryota > Metazoa > Chordata > Amphibia > Caudata > Salamandridae > Lissotriton > Lissotriton helveticus. Next base: position 371,089,547 of record NC_136059.1, read on the forward strand.
AGAACAAGTTACTTACCTTCGGTAACAATGTATCTGTTAGAGACATATATTAGTTATAGATTCCTTACCTTAGAATTACCCCCAGGTAGTCAGACTGGAACCTGACAATTATTCTCAGCAGTACCCCCTGTGTGTCAGTAGGTGGCGTAAGTCGACTCCGCGTCCCTCGTTGGCATCGTGATCGCCGGAATGACGTTGCAGTGTTTACTTAGCCACTCCTGCATGCTGACATCAGTTCCAATCCACTGGAGCTTCCTTTTTTGCTAGGCAATAGCAGATTTTAATGCATAGCACAACCCACCGAGAGACGGTGCGTTTTTGGACAGCACAGCCTTTCTTGGCAACCATATAGCCAATAAAGAGTTGATCGTCCATCCAGAAATCTTTTGTGTGGTCCAGGTAGAAAGACAGCGTACGCTTTGGGTCCAGATGTTGGAGTCTCTTCTCCTCCTTGGAATGGTGCGAAGGTGGGCAAAGTGATGTTTTGCCCTATATGGGAAGAGAGAACCACTTTTGGAAGAAAAGAGGGCCTCGTGCAGAGGATTACTTTGTCTGGATCAACAGCACAAAAAGGAGCTTTTGAGGACAGAGCTTGAAGCTCAGTCACTCTGCAAACAGAGGTGATGGTGACAAGGAAGGCAGTCTGTGGAAAATGACTAAATTAGGTATACATAAGCGGCGTTCATTTATGTTCACCACAGCCACTGTTGAAAGTAAAGTGAAAATCGTGAAACAGTGGCCACGCCATCTTGTCCCTTTTTTAGGCCCCTTCATGCACGTGAGTGGCAGCCATTTTGTGTGCCATAGCCTCTCTGCCCACTGCCAATAGCCTGCGCGTCTCTCCCCCTCACTCCCCGGCCTCGCAAGCATCCCCCCCGCGCCCCGACAGCCCCCGGTCTCTCCTGCTTGGGCCATAAACGCACCTCCAGCGCGACCCTGTCTCCGAGCCACATCCCGTGCTGAACCCCCTCACTCTTTCATCTCATTCATAGAACAGGCCCTTTGATAACTTCTTCCTCCCTGCCCGATTGTCCGGCCTGATCCCAGGCCATCACCTAGCCCAACAGATGCAGTTTATTGCCCCCTACAGTAGGACCTCGCCTCACATCAAAGGAGCGGGGATTAATCAATGCCTTCACACCCCTAGATCCGACCGATCGCCCGCATTTCTGTTCCCAGCGGAATGTCCAGCTGCGCGATAGCCATCATGCTGAGATTTGGGTGGGGACCCCTACTGTAGATATGTGTGAGAACGGGCCTGAACCGGGGATTCCAAAGATGCCTTTTTCGTACTTCAAAGCAATACCACGGATGTCATAAATGTAATAAAGCCATAAACTTGTGTATAAGAGGCCAGGCCTCAGACATGCGGTTAGAGCACCTCGAGAAGATACCCTGTTGTCTGATTTGACGTGTTCTGCTCCGTCGGAATAAACTCCTGTTTCCTGCCTTCCAGTCTCCAGCGCCTGCCTCTTTGTTTGGTAATATTGAATGGTATGAGAGGCGGCTAACGCCGGGCAAATACTGAAGGGTTCTTGGTCGAATTCGGCTCTGCCTTATTACAATTGGCGCCCAATGTGGGGCCCATCAGTGACACGTGGATCCAGTGGGAGAGGTCCCAACGACAGAGTGAAGGACTGCAACGATCAGGAAGTGCACCTGCCCGATAGACCCTCGTCTGGCAGCCGATCATCCGAACTTCACCGGTTCCGAGCAGACCTCTCTCGAGTGATCTACGGTCCTGACTGGGAACCATCAGGAGTGCCACAGCAATTACGGAGAATAGGGGACGATCAGGCGCTGGAAGCGGAAGACGAGAAACTGTCCATGCGGTCCGGGTAAGGTCGTGTAACACGACGAATTGCGAATTGATTGTTTGATTGTCTTGGAAAATACTAGTATTACGCATTTGATTGTTTGGTTCTGAGAGATTCTCTGTCTACAAACGGGGAAGGATAGGAGTATTCTCCCTTTGCAGATAATGAAGGGTAGGTAGCGCAGGCTTTTGCCCCCGTTGTAACCCGTCGCGGCTACTTCCCTCTCCATTGATTGATTGTTTGTTCGAGCATTAACTGTTCGAAATTGGTTCTTTGAAAGGATCTTCTCTGCCTACAAACGGGGAGGAACAGGAATTTCTCTCTCTCTTTGCAGATAGTGAAGGGTAGGTAGCGCAGGCTTTTGCCCCCGTTGTAACCCATCGCGCCTATTTTATTCCTCATTTGATTGATTGATTGTTTGTCCGAACATTGACTGTTTGGAATTAGTTCTCTCTTTGGGTATTCCCTATTTGCGAATACTGTAGAAGAGAAATATTCTGCCTAGTCTTCGCAAAGTAGTGAAGGATAGGTAGTGCAGACTTTTGTCCCCATTGTAACCCGTCATGCCTATCTTCTCCCCATTGTTCAGTAGTTGGTTCAGCCCGGACCGTTTATTAGAGGTAGATCATCCGGCTCCACCGCAGGGCACCCCTATAAAAAGGACATGTATATAAAATACGGATTAGCCGCTGTATCTTTCCAACAAACTATGACATAAAAATCGCTAGGAAAAACAAAAGGGATCGAGCAAAGTCAGTAGGCCACTGATGGGATCTTTTTGACCCCGCTAAAATAGAAACACTAGGAACAGCCCTTCATGAGAAATATGAAACTAGTGGGAGGAGCCGAGCTCGACACCGTGATGGCCGCAAGGTAGCTCGGCTCCGCCGACCCCGCTGCCCAAACGTGTATTTCCTGCTGCCCAATAACGACAACCTTATCTGATGATACCTACCATCCGTCCTGGGGGCTCCGGAGTGCAGCAGATCCGCAGCTACGCTCGTCCGGAAAATGAGGCCTCCGGCACGTGGAGACCGGAGCCTCGCCTGCAGTCATCAGCCGGCGAGGTGACATCGGTGGCGGCCCGGGGTGAAGGATGGAGTCCGACCAAAAGGGACCGTTGTGCGAATAAGCCGGAGGCAACACAACGCGCCGAGGCCCGTCCCCGGATCGTCCAGAGGTGGTGTCCAGCAAGTTGTGTGCGGGGATGCCTTGCTGATGGCTCCCCCCTTTGTTGCCTGGTCCAGCCATTTTGTATACCTGCGCCAGGAGATGGCGTGGGGTGCCCGCGGAGAGGCGGCGCGGACGACCCCCTCCCCCTCCAGGTGGAGGTTCCTCTCCTGCACCAAGATTGCCATTCGCGTTCCACTTGCGGATCCCCCGCGGCTGGCTGACCGGGGGAGGGCCGCTCCGGTGGCCGTGGTGAAGGGAAGCAGCTGTGGGACTGTCAAGATGGCGGCCGGCTCCCCGGATTTGGGCCTAGTCCACTAAGATGGCTCTGGGCTACCATGGGACTCGGATGCTTGCCTGCTCGGGCATGAACCCCACTCTTGAAGATGTTCTCTCAGCTCTAGAGATTCTACGGAAGTCGTTGGCCCCCGACCCCCGCGGGCTTCCGGTGGGGGTGACCGCCGCCTTACCCTCATCTGGTGCCGTGAGGGAGGATGATTCAGTGCATCGACGGAGGGATACGCCTGCTGTCCCGCTCTCCGGAGTGGCCACGACGTTGTCACGAGATGGCGGTGCTCTCATGCTAACGCCAACTTTGTCCTAAATTACTAAGAGATACTGTAGACTACCAACTCGATCAGTTCCGGTGGGACCTCAGCGTGGCCCGGTAGGGAAGATTCTGCCTTCCTCACCTTTATGTCACGGTTCATGCCGCCTGACCTTTCCGTTGGCGTTAACGGAATTTTTTTTGAACTGCCGAAAGGGGTTCTGGTCTGACCGCTAGTTATTGGAGGCATTTTGGACTATACTCTGGACCTGCCCGGCTTCGACCAAAATGGCGCCAGTATAGGCGGGACTTGCAACTCCTTATGACGCTCTAGTTGCTTAGCTTTGATGTTATGGGATATGTATGCGGTCTTTGTGCACACGGCGGGCGGGGAAGGGTACTGACTGGGCATGCAGACAACCCTATTGATGTGGGTTTTTATCCATTATTGATTATTGTATTATTATAGCTTCGAAGTAATGTTACTCATGATATTCGCCCATGGTGTGCGTATGGACGATTTTATTGTAACTGATCCTGTTATACTTCCAATTATAAAATTAACCTTCACTGATCCTGCAACCGTTAGTCACGTTTAGTTTTTAATTAAATGGCTCGCCCGTTACGTACTTCTATACTACAGTGTAATTTCTCCTTACCTCATGCGTTTCCTGTCTGCTCCGTTACCGGCCTATATGGCTGGAGGCCCGTATTTGAATGCTGACATCTTCACAAATAAAGGTTTGTTTTTTTTAATATATGGAAGTAGCATCGTAACAGTCACTTAGATTGGTAGGTTTTCGAATAAAGGCTACTATCCTCAAATAAATAAAGGGCAAGTAAAATGAAGCAATTTTGATTATGAAAAATTAAAAAGGACATAGTACACAGAAATAATGCGAAAAGAATAGTCAAGATCTGTCGTATTTTACATTCCTGCAGCATAAGCAATAGGTAAAGATCCTGATATTTAGATATATCTATGAATAGGACAGTAGACCAGACCTCTTTTACCTCACAGCCCCCTTGTGGATCGAAAGCGTGCCTTTTTCAAACTAGGAATCTTTAATTACACTACAGTTGTAAATTCCCCGAAGAAGTACATTGACCCGAAGTATTGTTAGTGATGAACCCCAAGCGCATTCTGGTCCTCGGAATCCTAAACATCATAATCCTTGTTTTTCCCACCCCATGTATCAGAGGAGTTTTTAAACGCTCCTAAAACTCACCAGAGGAATGCCCTCTAGTCTAACGTTAGGCAAAACGCATACTATTGAAGGCACGAAAGCCCTCAGTGAAACTTGCCACCCCCCAATAGTTTCCATGCTCTGCGAATAGGAACGACCCTATACCACTGTAGACCATTTCTTTCCTTCGAATGAAAACATGACTCCGTCACCCCCCTCACCTTATACTGAATACCCCTGGCTTTTGACCCTTTCCTACATGCGGTCTGTACTACCACCCTCGGGCGATCTATGTAATAAACAGCCTATCATCGGTTGTCTTTGCCGCACTACCAGTTCCTCTGGGCTTCAATGCCGAGATGCAAGGTACTGCATTCCAAAGAGATAAGTCAGGTACGTGGTAGGTAAAACATTTTTGTGTTTATGCACGCTGATGTGCTCTGAACGCTGCCCCCCCTCCCCCTCTTTTCTTTTTCTGCAGGTTAATATCGGAGTTTCAGCTGAAGTATGGAGAAGACCTAAAACGCACCGTGTTCCACCAAAAAGAAAAAAAATAGGCTAGCTCTGTGAGATGGTACATTGTATACAGAAGCTATCTCTGGGAGCGTGAAAAATTTGTATGGTATGAATGTGCGCATGGGCCCTGATTTGTGCCGTATGAATGCTTATGTGTGGCACACGTCTGGGTTGACGAAAGAATGCTTTTTGTATGACTGAGGTGTTGATCGAACGGTTAATGGGATAGGAAAATTAAGCCCGAACATGGTACCTGCATGTGAAAGACGAATAAGAGTATAGCACATTCCTTAATTAGAGACGACTCTCTCTGGAGCTAGTAAATGGGAGAGTGGCCTACACCAGAAACTTGAAGGGTTATTGCAGTACAACGAACCCGACCCCAACCGATATCCCAAATGTATACCCAAAATAATGCGCACCAGTGAGGCAATTTATGCGCTGACTAAATAATAGAAGTTAAGAGTACCCCGGGTCGGGGCTCATCCAAAATCCCCCTCAGCCCAGAAATTAGGGATATTGTCATGTTTTAGATTTACCCCTTCTTCTTCCATCCTCATAGAAAAATCGGAATTGTACCATTATCATCATCATTTGCTAGATGTTGGAAGACCCCACCGTGAGTATAAGCACGACTGGACTAATGTCCGGCCAATTAAAAAGGAGTAAGTATTTTTTTTAAACGAGGTTACCAACAAAAATTGTCTACTATTAGGAAAGAAGGAGAATAAAAAGAGCTCGACCCCCAAATGAATTAAAGGGAATACTGAGAATACGCAACACGCATGACAAAGTCTTTTGCCCAAAATAGCTCTGTGTCTTGTCTTAGGTTTTCGTACTTAATGTATGTACTGTCGCGCCCTATCTGGTATTTGTGTCTACGTAAAACTAGGAATTTATGTTTTCCCTCAGCTTGTGTTTTTACACGTAAAACTGACCCGTACTGTTCTATGTGTGCTCACTGAATAGCCTATTATTATACACGTTTTTCCTCTCTCTCTCTCTCTTTATGTTGTACGTGTACAAATAGCCTATTTGGTTCGCACGACGCTCTCTCCCTCTGAGGGCTCCCTTGCTCCCTTTTGAATAAATGACGACACTGTACCTCGCCGGTACATGTATAATTGGCTTTGAACACGACAGTGTTTGAACAAATTGACAGAAACAAAACTATCGTATCTTGCCATATTACTACCTCTCCTTTCTGTAAAACGATGGAACTTAATTGGCTGAGAAAGAAAGGACAGGTAAGACGACTGATGTTCCCTAATCTGGCCCTTAAAAGGGAGCTATATGTCAGTGGCTTTTTTTAGTGCTTTAGTAACACCACCTTCATCATTCAGATTACCACCGCCCATTGCACAAAAGTAGAGTGTCCGAAACGTCCCCGTTTTTCCAGAATGGTCCCAGTTCTGTACCAGCCGTCCCAGAAAACCTTAAAGAGTGTAGCTGATGACCTTGTTTTTAAAGATAAATCACGTTCGCGAATGTAACAGGAATGAATGAATGAATGAATGAAGTGGGATTTATACATGCGCGACTTAGCCCCATGGGCGTCAAGGTGACTAACTCAAAACTAGCTGAGAACACCAGGTGGATAGAGCTTACTGATACGCATTAATAAAGCACCAGGTTTTTAGAGCTTTCCTAAAGAGATCCAGTGAGGGTTGTGATTTGATCTCAAGGGGAAGTGAGTTCCATAGTTGGGGTGCCAAGATGGAAAAGGCCTTACTTCCCCATCTAACCTTCCTGGAGCGTGGAACTACTAGTTGGTTAAGCTCTGAGGAGCGTAGACATCTCCTCGGAACATATCGAGTAAGCAGAGAACCAAGCGCATCAGCTGGGCCAGCCATGAGGGCACGGTATGTAAGACAGAGGAGTTTAAAAGATACTCTCGAGATGATGGGGAGCCAATGAAGGCTCTTCCTTGCCATGGTCGCTGAGGACAGCCAGGGCAGGGCCAAAACAAATCGTGCCGCCGCATTCTGTACGACCTGTAAGCGTTGCAGAAAGCCCTTGTTGGCCCCGGCATACAGTGAGTTACAGTAATCAAGCCTTGAGCCAATAAGAGCGATCACAACCTGCTTGCGTGCCTGAGGGGAAAGGTAGTGAAGGATTCTTTTCAGAGTCCTAATAACACCCCAGCAGGTGGCCACAGTCTTATTGACCTGGAATTCCATGGATAGCCGAGTGTCGAAAATGACACCCAGATTCCTGGCAGATTGTGTGGGAGTGGGGCAGTTGCCTAAAGATGGAGGCCACCATTCTCCTGACCACATGTCCTGGTCTCTGCCAAAGACCAGGACCTCTGTTTTGTCACCGTTCAACCTTAGAGAAATGAGGATCATCCACTCTGCAACAAGTTGCATGCAGGACCTAAAGTTGGAAGCGGTGACACTCACAGAGTGGGTCAGGGACACCATAATCTGCGTGTCATCAGCGTACGACACTACCTCCATCCAATAAACACCAAACAGACATGATGATGGAAAATAGTAAAAATGCCTGCAAAACTGCACCACAGCAATGATTCATGAGTTAATAGCATACCCCGATGTAAGGATTAATAAACATCCACCCTATCGTGACCGATAAACGTTTCCCCAACTACTTGGGGTTGGGAGAGAAATTGAAGTGTGTGAACGTCTTCCCCTGCCAGTTCTCTAAGACTTGTTTTTGTACTTATTTAAAGATAACATGCAGTCGTCGGAGGAGAGGGGCCGGACGTGACGCACAGCCTGGCTGCAGATCGGGGAACATCTATGACCTCGACCAAGGCGGAGCCACAGAGCAAAGAGATGCGGGACGAGGCACCATTCTCAACATGGAAAATGAAAGAAAGAAGGGCTGTCCAGAAGCCCCTGCATGTTGACCAGCTTGTGCCGAAAGTCCCAGCCCATTGAGCCCGAATGATGGGCCCACTTGCTTGAGATTTCTGCCCTCCTTGGTCCATTTCAGATCTGATCCCACTCCACCCTCTCTTCCCTCGGCCTCCCAAAGCACGCCCCCATTCCCCCCCCCTTTTTTTCCATATGGAGTTTTTTTAACTTGACTTCAAGAAGAAACACAGCACAAAGATAGAATAGGGTTTGTCACGAAAGAAGAACGGAATGCGGGTACCCCGCCTAAAGTGCCTATGGTAGATTAGTTAGGAACAAGACAATCAGGACTGTGGTCAGAGAGCAAAGAATGGCCACACCCTGCAACGCGAAATCTGGATTAGAGCTGGACGCATAGCTCCACCGCCGGTGCTCAACAGTGCCAACGAAAAAAAAAAAAAAAAAAGGAAGAACAATGAGAGCCTACCAGTGATGGCTCGCTGTAATAAGACACTGGAAAGAAGAACCCTTTTTGAACATTACCACCCCTTGACTGTCACTTGTATTAAGTCGAATTCCTCTCCCAACCACATTGTATTGATTATCACCCAATTGAGCTTTCGAAACCTTACATCGTTCACTATCAACTGTGCATGGATAACTAAGAAAGCGTTAACTCTGTATCATGACGATTATAGAACACCAGTCATACACATGAACATGCTGTCTAGTTTTGATCCCCACGGAGTCCAGACCTCAAGTAATGTACTTAATAGCCCTTATTCTGCCAGAACATTTTTGTATGACATCATGTTTGTATTCGAACGAATTCCCTACATCATCTAAGTAATGTCCCCATCTCCAGGTCTAATGTACGACACAGCTAATGTAATTTTGTATGCACTGCCTCCTCGCCTATCACCTTGACTACATATGGTTATGTACGATTCTGTTAGCATTGATAGCAGAATTATTTCCATCTGCCCGTAATGCATATGGGCTACCAAAGCGGATTGTATAACTAATGTCAGCTTGTACATCCTCACCTGTGACATGACCAGAAATGAACTAACTTATGATAAAAACTGGGGACTGTGGAAAATGACTAAATTAGGTATACATGAGCGGCGTTCATTTATGTTCACCACAGCCACTGTTGAAAGTAAAGTGAAAATCGTGAAACAGTGGCCACGGCATCTTGTCCCTTTTTTAGGCCCCTTCATGCACGTGAGTGGCAGCCATTTTATGTGCCATAGCCTCTCTGCCCACTGCCAATAGCCTGCGCGTCTCTCCCCCTCACTCCCCGGCCTCGCAAGCATCCCCCCCGTGCCCCGACAGCCCCCGGTCTCTCCTGCTTGGGCCATAAACACACCTCCAGCGCGACCCTGTCTCCGAGCCACATCCCATGCTGAACCCCCTCACTCTTTCATCTCATTCATAGAACAGGCTCTTTGATAACTTCTTCCTCCCTGCCCGGTTGCCCGGCCTGATCCCAGGCCATCACCTAGCCCAACAGATGCAGTTTATTGCCCCCTACAGTAGGACCTCGCCTCACATCAAAGGAGCGGAGATTAATCAATGCCTTCACACCCCTAGATCCGACCGATCGCCCGCATTCATGTTCCCAGCGGAATGTCCAGCTGCGCGATAGCCATCATGCTGAGATTTGGGTGGGGACCCCTACTGTAGATATGTGTGAGAACGGGCCTGAACCGGGGATTCCAAAGATGCCTTTTTCGTACTTCAAAGCAATACCACGGATGTCATAAATGTAATAAAGCCATAAACTTGTGTATAAGAGGCCAGGCCTCAGAGATGCGGTTAGAGCACCTCGAGAAGATACCCTGTTGTCTGATTTGACGTGTTCTGCTCCGTTGGAATAAACTCCTGTTTCCTGCCTTCCAGTCTCCAGTGCCTGCCTCTTTGTTTGGTAATATTGAATGGTATGAGAGGCGGCTAACGCCGGGCAAATACTGAAGGGTTCTTGGTCGAATCGGCTCTGCCTTTTTACAAGTCTGCAGAGAAAGGAGTCTAATAGGGCAGTTATGTAGAGGCTCAAAGTGACTAAGGTATGTCAAGACAAGATTCAAGTCCCACTGAACGGAGAAGGAGGAAAGAGACGAGTAATGACCTTTAGAAATCTATTTACAATAGGAGACTTGAAAAGAGAAGGCTGATCAGGAAGGCTAAGAAAGGCAGATATGTCTGAACGGTAGCCTTTAAGAGTGCACAGGGCAGAACCCTGCTGGGCTAAAGAAAGAATGAACAAGAGTACCTCTGAAAGAGGGGCAGAAAGGGGATCCACAGCCCTTGCTGTGCACCATAATACAAACTTGTTCCATTTACAGGCATACACAGACTTCGATGAGGGACACCTGGCTGCCAAAATGACATTACAAACTTCGGGTGGAAGATCAAAAGCTGTCAACTGACCCCGCTCAATCTCCACGCAAGGAGGTGGAGGCTGGACAGGTTCAGGTGGAGGACCGTCCCCTGCTGCTGCGACAGGAGATCTCCCGAAGAGGCAGTCTGATCGTAGCATCGATGGCCATGATAAAGAGCTTGGGGTACCAGACACTTTGTGCTTTTTCCGGTGCCACAAGAATGACGTGGGCCTCATCGCGCTTGAACTTCTTCAGCACTCTGGGCAGAAGTGGTATAGGAGGAAAGGCATACAGGAGGCCGCAGTTCCACTCGTGACAAAAAGCATTGACGAGCGAGTGCCACCTTGGAAATTCCAATGCGAAGAACTGCTGACACTACGCGTTCTCTTTGGTGGCAAACAGATCTTACCAAGGCTCCACCCACTGCTGAAAGAGACCTTGCATTACCTCCATCATGCACCGATGTCTGAGCTCATCACCATGGCGTTCGGAGAACCTGCCAGGTTTTGAACCACCAGGGATATGCCCTATTGTTCCAGCCTGTCCAAAGGCAAAGAGCCTTTTGACATAGGGTCCATGACCCCACACTGCCCTGTTTGTTGCAGTACCACATGGCAGTGCTGTTGTCTGTGAAGAGCAAGTTACTTACCTTCGTTAACAATGCATCTGTAAGACATATATGAGTCATAGATTCCTTACCTAAGAACTACCCCCATGATTTAGACTGGATAGAGGAGAATCCTGTCCACAAGAGCCCCTGTGCTGGGCTTGGACCAAGTGCCCAGAAGGACGTCCGTGAGGGTTTCATTGAAAGGCAGAAGGGGTTCAGAAGAAGCCACCGCCTGTTGAAGCACCTCTGTCAGGAGGTTAGTCCTGACTGCCACTGTAGGAAGCTCCAGGCCGAAGACCTCAGCTGTCCTATGCAACAGCAGCGCATATGACACACCTTCCTCCGTAGCCATGGTAGAGGGAGAAAGCATGCCAAGGTCTGGGAAGGTATCCAGACCACTGGCATCAACCAAGTCCTCTCGCCAGTCAGGCTCATCAAGTTGGTCAGCTAAAGAGTCTACAGACCCCTACCAGTCCTCCTAACCCTCCTCTGGTCGCCACTCAGGCCTAAAAGGAACACCAGGGATAAACAGTGGCACAAACGTGCCCTCCGGCGGCAGGTCCAAGTCGGGGTGAGGCTGGGGTTGGAACCGGTCAGGGGCATGACCGGCGCCGGGGGCATCACCGTCAGGATCGGTGCCAGAGAAGGTATCGTGAGGTCGACCGGTGTCGATCCGGATACAGGCCTGGATCCTCGAGGCCCTCTGCTGCGGGGTCCGAAGGCGCACTGGTAGTCGGGCTGCCCAAAGATAGAAGTGAAGCGCTTTATAGAAAGCTCAAAGCTGGGCAGGGGATGCTTCAGCACCTGGAAAAGGAGGGAAGCTCGGAGCCACCCCTGGAACAGGCTCTGAAGACGGAGCTGGAGAGCGACGACGCTCCAAGTCCCTCGTCGCGTTGGCCGACAGACGGCGAGAAGGTGAAGAGCGATGCTGCTTCTTCACCTTCTTCTTGTGCTTTGACTTACCCGAAGACCTTGAAGAGGTGGATGATGAATGATGGTGGTGGCTCAGCGACTGGTCCACAGACCTTCCTCTCAACCGGGACCTCAAGCCAACTGCTGGGCCTCCAACAACTTCCGAGACCGCTCCCGCAAAACTTTGGATTCATGGCCCGGCAGCGGGTGCACAACTTTGGGTCATAGTCGCGTTCCAAGCACCAAAGGCACATGAGGTGGGGCTCTGTAGCACACATCAGGAGGTTACAGGCCTCGCACGACTTAAACCCGGTCCGTCAATGGGACATCCCTTGTACACCAGGAGTCTGAAGACTAAAAAAAGAATTCGACCAAAGTCGAGAAAAAACGTAGTCAAAAAATTACTAAAGGGGTGCCTCTCTCTGGATCTGAACAAGGCTGGAGCAGAAAAAGAAAGAACTGACGTCAGAGCGCAGGAGTGGCGTCTAAGATATTGCGACATCATTACGGCATCCACAACGCCAACTATGGATGCAGAGTCGACCGACGCCACCTATCGATGCGCAGGAGTACTGGCGAGAAAATAAATAAATACTCCGGATTCAGTCTAATGCCTGTGGGTAATTCTAAGGTAAGGAATCTATAGCTAACAATATCGTTCAGATAGTCATTTACTCACTTGTGAAACCAATAACCATTTTTCCCCTGTAGGAATCAATGTTACAAGTTTTTGTTCCTAAAATGGTATCTGTTGAGTTTAACTTTTGTATGAAAATAAATTAATTGTTCTTTAAAACAAGAAAGGTTTTACTTACCCTGTATTGTGAGATCCCCATTGTGGTATCTAGGCATACTACCCGAGTAGTTGATGTAATCTAAAGGTATCCCAATAGTAATTACTGTGTTATTTAAACAGTTTTTAAACCCAATGCAAACCTCTAACAATTGAAAATTCAACCACAACTGCATTTCCTTGTAAAGTCTTGCATTTGAGAGTATATTTCATTTAGCTGTGCCAAGTCCTGCTTGGTTCTAAAAATAAAACATACGTTTTTATTCTTACTTAATTGTTCTGGAATCTGTTCCTGAGTGTGCGCCATCAGCCTTGATTGAGTGAATAAAATAAATGCTTGATACACCCTCTGGATAAGCCTAACTGATTGCCCACACTACTACAAATAGAGCTGTGAGTACTTACCTAATTTAGCCTCTGCTATACTTCTGGGGACTCCCTGGTCTCTGTGCACACTATACCTTTGGTTTATTACATACAGAGCCAACTTCCTACAGGGGGGCATTATATGGTAGACCCTTGGGATCATGTCAAGACCCAATGGACTGTCCCACCCGTGCTGCAATTCTTTCCTTTGCACGAGAAAGCTGGCTATACCATACTTTTTTTTAATCAATAGACCTAATCTGCAACTCCCAGGGTATTTATCTGGTGCTGCATTTCCCTCCCAATCTTGTGCTTTTCAGACTAAGGAAATCTCTGGGAGACCCGCACAAACAGCTGTTTAGTGTTGCAGCAACAATCAGTGGGAATTTCCATTTCTCTTTCTGAAAATGTTATTTTCCTCTTGCACTCCTCACTCTGCTAGCTGGCCATTTCAGGGCTTACTTGAATCATGGATGCAGTCTAGGTGTGTGCTTTTAGCTCCATAGTGTGCTCCTACTACGATGCGGAACTCACGATGGACACCAGTTCCTGGTTTGGAGTCCTTCTTCTGTTCCAGGAAGTAATTATGCACTTTTAAAGCTGCGGTCGCTAACTGTGCCCCCAATCGCAGATTTTGACATGGCATGTACCGACTTGCTAAATGCGAGGTCGGTAATTGCGATGTGACTCGATTGAAAGTGGCAAATTGAGGGTCAAATTGCGAGTTGCTATTTCTCACAGTTGTACATCTTGCCCTTGACTCTACCATATGTAAAGGCTTCAAGAAAGAGGTGTACATCTCAAGGGAACAATAGCCAATGCAAAGGCAAGGAACGCACAACATGGCGGAGATGGTATAACCACCATCAAGAAGAGTGAGAACCTAAAGTGCAGCCATGTAAGAAATATAAGATCCCGATGCAAGCATAATTAGAAAGAGTGAAATTAGGACTCTTGACTGTCGTGGAAACAACTCAAAGCTGAGTGAGCCTGGGCACCAAAAAGATGGGTGCCATCGAAAGGCATATCAACCAAAGCAGCTTGGACAGCCTCTGTAAAGCCTCAGTAGAGCAACCAAGCACAACAATGTATTGTTATGTTATGTTATGTTATGTTATGTTATATTGTGTCTTTTATAGCGCTCGGCTACTCAAAAGGGTGTCCCGGCGCTTTATTGACAACCTAAGAAGACAAACACAACACAACCGAGAAAAAAAAGGCAGGGTCAACAGAACATGGAAAAGACTAGGAAGCAAAAAGCCAGGTTTTCAGGCCCTTCCTGAAAGCCAGCAGATTTGAGGTGCTGCGTAAGGTCAGGGGCAGAGTGTTCCAGAGCTGAGGGGCCCGGAGCATGAATGAGCGACCTCCCATGCGGGCCCTCCTCACACGTGGAACGACGGCAAGAAATTTCGACTCTGACCTCAAAGAACGAGCAGGACGATACGAGGCAAGCCTCTTCTGAAGATATTTAGCCCCCGTGGCGTAAAAAGCCTTGTGGGCAAGGGTTAGGGCTTTAAAAACTATCCGCTGTCGGATAGGCAGCCAATGAAGCGACTGCAACAGGCCGGAAACTTTAACTCGCCTATGCAGGCCAAAAATGGCCCGTGCTGCAGCGTTCTGGACCACCTGCATCCGTTGCAGGAGATATTCGGGCAGGCCAAGATATAGGACGTTGTAATAATCCAGTCTTGACCCTATCAGGGCCTGTACCGTAATCCTCCTATGATCCTCAGAGAGCAACGGAAAAAACTTACGGAGCATGCGGAGAAGCCCAAAGCAGGTGCCAGTGAGGGTAAGGATCTGAGATCTAAAAGTCAGACCATTGTCGATTTTAACCCCCAGATTCTTAGCTACCTGCGACGAACGCCCCGGGGGAGACATGTCGGCCGGCCACCATACCCGCCAGTCCGGATCGGATTGACAACCGAAGAAGAGCACCTCCGATTTATCTGAGTTGCACTTGAGGCTGTTCAGTTGCCACAAAGGATGCCATGGCCCGACCAACTGTTTAAGTGGTCCATGCCACATCTAATGATCATTTTAGCTGCCTGCTGGCCATCCTGAACCAACTGATCAAGATTGGATCAGAGATCATCTGGAAGTAACAGCAACATAGATCGTAATGAATCCCACGATGTGTGGGGGAAAAAAACAAGAACACAAGACATATTAATGACCCTCAAAGTAGAACTAGTAGAACAGAAAATATACTTGCCACACGTATCATGTCTCCTAGAATCTCTGTCCGATGTAATATTAGGTAAAGAATCCATATTCTGTGAGGCTATAGCAGTCTGTAAAAACCAAACTATAGGAAGTAGGATGCCTGAGGAGACCAGCTTGATCTCAAAGAGCTGTTGGGGCCTGCAAGATATAGAACGGTCTACAGGGACCTACATAACAGGTTTAGCCCAAGTGCCCAACAACATTTCGTACAGGGTCTCATTATAAGCGAGATCGACTTCACCCTTGTCTGACCTTGACAGAGGATGCTGATTAGAGGATCAGTAGACTTTTCCACAGAAGGAAGAGTTAACTCCAAAACCGTAGCTACTCTCCTTAACATTTCCGCAAAAGAGGAGCTCGCCTCAGTAGCAAGGCTAGAAGATGAAATAAGTCCAGAAGCTAGAGAAAACTAACCCATTAGCTCCCCCTAGTGCAGACAGCCAATTCTCCTCCACTCCACAGAAGGCAGACCAGTCTCAGATAAAGGCTCAAAAGTCCTAACTCCTTTGTATAATCTAAAAGATGACCCTCACTAGTACCAACATGAGAAGGCAGCGGAAACATAACAAGCACCATAGATGGCTCCATCGACTCCGTACTCGACGTTGACCGAGGCCGAGAAGCCACCGCCTCCACATCAAAAGGAGTAGGATGAAGGGGAGGAGGATTGACTTAGATCGGTGCTGCTGTTGCCATAGTTGGCTGATCGAGGATAAATGGCAAAGGTGAAAACCCCAGAGGGCTGTGCACCAGCACTGAAGCATGTCGGCCAGTGCTGACTTCATGACTCTGAGGGCCCAAATGACACAATTGGGTGAACCTGCTGGCGTAGTTCCTCTCACCGTCATGGGGCCCAACGGCGCTCCAGGGAAAGGTGAAGACCCAAAGGTAAGATGAAGCGAGTTATAACACTCTTTCATCTGGGTCAACGCCCCGGCTCCCAGAAAGATAAGGAGGCTTGGGGTGGAGTATTGTATGGCCTCCTCAACCAACAAATGGGAGGAGTCACGAGACGCAGAGTCTCTATGTGGCGAAGTCGGGATGCCATAACTTTAACTGGCTGCGCTTACCTTGGGACGGAGATGTGAAGTGATGCCCCCGGGACAGTCCTGCGAACAGACCTTGGAACAAGAAGTAGATCATCGATGAGACATCTCCGTGGATCTTGTTTGCTGCGCTGCCAAGAGCTGCATTCGGTGTTACTTGAGGATCTTTGGCTTCAACTTCCGACAGGAGCTGCAATCTTCAGCGTTGTGGTGTTCTTCCAAACACCACATGCAAACGGAATGAGGGTCCGTAGGCAACGTCTGTCGTGCACAAAACCCACAAGGCTTAAAGCCTGATGACATGAGAAAAAAACGCGCACTGTTCCACATGACAAAAAACTGTCGTAGTAGGACAGAAACCAGCCTGAGTAGCCGCTTCTCCTGATCCACATTACAGAGCGGAAAATAAGAAACTGACGTCTGTGTGGCGGAGGGGACTTATATGACTCTTCTGACATCACAACCAGAGTCGATATCATTATGGAGTCGTACCACGTCATCCCTTCGCACTCGGAGGGACTGTTGGAAAAGGTTGTGGATCCAGACTGGAGCCTGGAGGGAATTCAAAAGTTAAGGAATCTATAGCTAGATGTCTCTATCAGATATATTTGTTTAAACACAAACAACTTTACATCTTCAACCTCGGAAAACAAAGGATCGGTCAGGAACACACCACCCTACTCAACACCTCTGTCACCACCGCAACATTTCCTGATGCCTGGAAACACGCAGAAGTAAGTCCACTGATCAAAAAACACTCAGCAAACTCAAAAACTATCAACCAATCTCCTTGCTATGATTCCCAGTGAAGGTATTGGAAAAGATCATCAACAATCAACTCGTGAAACACTTGGAGCAGAACCGGACCAGCTACTTAACGCCTCCCACCTACCACAGCACCAAAGCCACCCTGATCACAGCCACCTACGACATCCGAGCCGTCCTCAACTGAGCAGCAGCTTTGATACTTCTTGATCTCGTGGCAGCCTTTGACACAGTATACCACCTCACGCTGATCGAAAGACTCCACCACATTGGCATCTAGGGGGACGTGCTCAGATGGATCACCACCTTCTCTTCACCGGAAAAAGCCAGTGGATCGCACCTCTCAACTTTTACCTATGAACCCAAGGAGATCACTGGTGCTGTCCCCCAGGCCTCATCCCTCAGCCCCATGCTCTTCAAATCATATATGACCCTGCTGGCCAACATTGTCAGATCCCATGGTTTCAACATAATTTCCTATGCAGACGACACCCAACTCATCCTCTCATTCACCGATGACCCCACCACCAGAAACAACTTCCACAGATGCATGACACCCGTCGCCGACTGGATGAAGAACAACTGCCTGCAGCTAAACATAGACAAAACATAATCACTGATCTTTGGCAACAGCAGCAATACCTGGAGTGACTCCTGGTGGCCATCAGACCTACGACCTGCACCCACTCCCTCCGACCACTCCAGAAACCTCGAAATCATCAACTAGCTCACTGTAGGAGGCTGGCTTAGTATATGGCACACACTTATTAGAGTGATGCACTTTGCAATAATCCAGACACCCTTTATGGTGATTTTAGTGGTCTTAGACAACCAGAGAAAGCTCTCTAAGTGGTAGCTGTTGAGTGCAACCTTCAGTTTTAGTCCAGAAGGAGTGTTAAGCAGCTTGTTTTACCAGTACTAATTATATAGTGTAGGTTACATGAAAAAGAACCACCCAGTGTTGTTATAAAAATAGTAATTAATTATACACACTCACTAATACATTGGTATATCTCCTACCCGAAGATATAAACACAATACACACAATATTTCCTAAGGAGAACAGGTAGGTAGCACTAATTAACAGTGGTCTCCGGGGAAGACCAAATCATGTACTAATAAAGTGGAATGCGAACTGCGACCAAAGTCGAGACTTGACCAAGCAGACTTAGAAGAGCTAGTGACCCAAGGTAAGTACCCTGGAACCCACAGAGGCCCTGTGCAGAGTGGAAACACAGCAGCATACTCAATGCAAGTCAATGGGGAAGTTGTGGTTGCAGTTTTCAAGAAGAAGGACCCTTCCCAGAGGACTCTGAAGAATCCCCATAGAAGATGGAAGGTTGGAGAGTCACCCCACCCGTTGATACCCCAGGAACCAGCATGCCTACACCAAGGAAACCGGGTGCATAGGTGCAAAGTTATGTCGGAAACCACGTAGACCACATGGAGGACAGTGAAGATGCCGCTGGATTCTTGAAAAAAAGTAACGAAAAGCAGAGGGGACAGAGTCTATGCCACCCAAGATTGACCAGGAGGCACGGAAGACCAATGACCACAGATGGCAGTAGATGCAGGAGAGGTGACGGTTACCTTGTGGCCGCAGCTGTGAGGACCAGGTGATTCTGTGGAAGAGCCACTCATGAGCTGTCCCCTATCAGAAGTCGAGAACCAGGGGTCGGTGTCCAGCGGGAGCACCAACAAGCCTTGGCAGCAGGAACAGACATGGAAAACAAAGAAGGTGCAGTGTCGGGACCAGCAAGGTCCAAGAGACTCCTCAAGAGCAGGAGAGTCAGAGCAAGCCTTGAGCAAGCAGGGGAGCCCACTGGAGCCAAAGAAGACCTTCAAGAGGACCCCCAGGCCGAAGGCAAAGGAGTCACAAGAGGCCCTAAAGCAGCTCACCAAAGATGCAGGTTCAAGGTGCAGGAGATGTGGTGAGGACGAAGATGTTGGCTAAAAGAGACACTGGATGGTGCAGCTTCTTGGAGCTTGAAGATATCTGGAGAAGAGAGTCAACAAGGCTTGGAAACGGCAAGTGGACGCGGTGCATAGGGGTGCTGCTCTAGTGGTTCTGACGAGGGATACTGGCCTCAAACTCAGTGAGAAGACAGTGCAGGCTTTAAGGGAGTTGTATACCACCACCTATGCTGTCGGGTCATTCGAAGTCCGGAGGATGTCAGGAGCAGCTTAGTTGTGGTGCCTGCAGATGCAGAGCAGTGACTCCTTCACTCCGAGGAGTTTCCTTCGGGTGTATTCAATGCCCAAAAGCCTGGAGAAAAACCTGGATGAAGCACAGGCACAGATGCCGCAGAAGACTGGCAGAATGACGAGACCAGGAGCAGCAGGAGTCTTCCCAGATTACAGTCTTGGTACCCAAAGCGAAGTCCAATGAACTCCAAAGTGCCCAGACGGTAGAAGTAGAAAAGGTTTTGGATTTGAATCTTATCCCACAATGAATCTGAAGCCCTTAAATACCCAAAGGAAAGGGTTGGGATGATTCAGGAGTCATTCCCAGAGGATAGGCAGGTCAGAGGGGAGGATACTCCCATGTCCTTTGTCCAGTTTCGTACGAGAGGGGAAGCCAATGGCTCCCTGAAGTGGGTTCTACTGGAGCATGCTTGGAGGGCAACATATGTGCCCTTCAAAGCAGTCTGGTGCCACTGGCAAGCACCCCCACCTGAGCCCAATACACTAAGTCCTGTCTGGGAGGTAGTCACATCTCCCTGTGACAGGAAGCCTATTGTTCTAACTTCCCCTGATCGAGCCTGGCTCCGCAGCAGGAGGGCAGAATTGTGT
This sequence comes from Lissotriton helveticus, assembly GCF_964261635.1. Classification (NCBI taxonomy): domain Eukaryota; kingdom Metazoa; phylum Chordata; class Amphibia; order Caudata; family Salamandridae; genus Lissotriton; species Lissotriton helveticus. The sequence continues at coordinate 371,109,498 of NC_136059.1, forward strand.
CTGTGGTCGGCAGCAGCACTAGCTTGCTGTTAGATCTTGAAAGGCTAGTACCGAGCCCCCCAGCACATGGGATCCTACATCCAACACTGCAATCAGTGATACCAAACATGACCAGATTCAGTGCAGCCTATATATAGATATCTCATAGTTGACAATGTCCACTATATGTATAAATGGCTGACCACACTTACAAAGCCTGGAGAATCAACTCCTAGGTTTGTAGGGCGTGTCCTGCTCATGATGGGCATCCTCACACTTATAACTAAGCACCTTGCCTTCAAGATTGAAAGGCCTACCTTAGGGGTGATATAGGTTTTAAGTGCAGTGACCTCAGATATAAAGAAAGCTATATCTGTTGTGAGTGGTGCTAGCACCAGCTCACACAGGCTGCAATGACAGGCATGTAGTCAAAGTTTTGGTGGTCTCTCATGGGTGGCATAATACATGCTGAAGCCCATGGAAGACCCCTGGTGTGCCTGTGTCCTGGTACCTTAGTACCCTATACTAGGGACTTAGAAGGGTACACCAGTACCAATTAGGAAGGTACCAAAGTACTTACCATGTCAATTTAGGGGAGAAAGCACCGTGACTGGGGTCCTGATTAGCAGGATCCTAGTCAGACTAGGTCAAAAACACACTGACACGAAGAAAAAATGGGGGTAACCATGAAAGCAGATGCTACTTTCATACAATATCTCCGAGTAGGAGATATACCAATGTGATAGTCATATTGTGTTGTACTAAATGAACAAGTTACTTACCTTCGGTAACGCTTTTTCTGGTGGATACAGTATCTGCCTGTGGATTCCTCACCTTGTGAATATCCCCCTGCGTCAGCAACATTCGGAAAATTATTTTGTAGCACGCCGGCGTGGACGGCGTCATAGGAGCACAGCATCGCGTGCGACTCCGACTGACGTCACTGACTCCTTATTAGGCCTACGTCGGCGTGATGACATCATTTCCGCCCTTTTTTCTGTGCCTTCGAGGCACTCGGACGGACCAATGACAGTAGATATATACATATACAGTGTACACAGTACATAATATCCAAAATAACACACATAGTGTGTAGACAATGTATGAAAAACAAAATATATGTATATATAAATACATCTAAATACATTTAAATAATGTCATGAACTCAGGTATAGTAGAGTGGACAACGGGGAGGTGGGTGGGCATGTGAGGAATCCACAGGCAGATACTGTACACACCAGAAAAAGCGTTCGCAAAAGTGTGGAGGGAAGCCCAAGTCGCTGCTCTACAAATGTCCTCTACAGGTACACACCTAGACAAAGCAGATGTAGAAGACTTTGCTCTAGTGGAATGAGCTCTTATACCCTCTGGAGGGTACTTACCCGCCAGGGAGTAGCAGATCTTGATGCATAGTATAATCCATCTTGAAAGTGTGCGCTTGTGCACAGCTCTTCCTTTTCTGCAGCCAGCAAATCCAACAAAGAGCTGGTCATCCACTCGACAGTTTCTTGTCCTATCAAGATACAAGCTCGCCGCTCTCTTAGGGTCCAGGCGGTGAAGTCTCTCCTCCTCCTTGGAAGGGTGAGGGGGAGGATAGAAGGTAGGTAGGGTAATGGACTGTCCTAGATGGAAAGGAGTTACCACCTTAGGCGAAAAGCAGTCCTGGTCCTAAGAACCATTCGTTCAGCATGAATGGTCAAGAACAAGGGCTTTGAACTAAGAGCTTGAAGCTCACTTACCCTCCTCTCCGAGGTAATTGCAACCAGGAAGACCGTCTTAAAAGATAAAAGTCTCATGGGACACTTGTGCAAAGGTTCAAAAGGAGAACCCATCAGAAATGTAAGCACAAGATTCAAATCCCATTTAGGCACAATAAAGGGAGTAGGAGAAAATGTATTTGTAAGAACCTTTAAAAACCTTAGAACCATAGGATCTTTAAATAAAGATGGCTGATCCGGCAGGCAGAGAAATTCCGACAAAGCCGAAAGATAACCTTTTACTGTAGGTACAGCAAACCCTTGCTTAGCCAGGAACAGAGCAAATTCAAGTATATCAGATAAACGAGCCCTCAAAGGGTCAACGGACTTCTACCCACACCAAGTCACAAATTTAGACAATCTGTATGAATAGATTGACTTGGTGGAGTCACGCCTGGCCGATAGAATGACATCCACCACCTCATGTGGGAGAGAAAAGGAATTCAGGTTGCCCTGTTCAATCTCCAGGCATGAAGGTGTAAGGTCTGGAGGTGGGGGTGTAGAACCTGCGCCTCCATCTGAGAGAGGAGATCAGCCCCGAGAGGGAGACGGAGCGGCGGGCATGAGGAGAGGTGGAGTTGATCTGTGTACCACACCCTTCTTGGCCAATCCGGGGCAATCAAAATAACTTGTGCCCGGTCTTGGCGAATCTTCCTCAGAACCCAAGGAATCAAGGGTATGGGAGGAAACGCGTAAATGAGCTGTGAGCTCCAACTCAACTGAAACGCATCCCCCAAAGCTCCCTGCATCGGAAACTGGAGACTGCAGAATGACGGGCAGTGAGAATTCTCGTAAGTGGCGAACAGGTCCACCCGAGGAGTTTCCCACGTCCAAAAGAAGTGACGAACTACCTCTGGATGAAGCCTCCACTCGTGGTCGGCCGAGAACTGCCGACTGAGACTGTCTGCACGCACGTACAGAACTCTGGCCAGATGATTTGCCATCAGACAAATCTGATGGTCCTGAACCCAGGACCAGAGACGCAGAGCCTCTCTGCAGAGACACTGCGACCCTACTCCTCCCTGCTTGTTGACATACCACATCGCGGTGGTGTTGTCCGTCAGGACCTGAACCGACCGACTGCGAAGGGAAGGGAGGAAGGCCTTGAGTCCCAGACGTATCGCCCGCAATTCCAGAAGGTTGATGTGAAGCAACCTTTCCTCTGGAGACCAAAGACCCTTGATCTCCAGATCCCCCAGATGAGCACCCCACCCTAGAGTGGATGCATCCGTTATTACTGTGGCCACCGATGGAGGTAGCTGGAAGGGCTTTCCTTGAGACAGATTGTCCTCCACACTCCACCAAGACAGATCCACTGCAGTTTCTCTGGAGATCCTGATCGACTCCCTGAGATCTCCGTTGTGTTGATACCACTGCCTGCGGAGGCACCACTGAAGCGCCCTCATATGCCAGCGTGCATGGTTGACCAGCAGAATGCAGGAAGCCATCAGACCGAGCAGACGAAGGACCTTCAAGACTGGAACGACCGCTCCATTGTGAAATAAAGGAATCATTTCCTGTATGTCGCGAATCCGTTGTGGAGGAGGGAATGCCCGACATACAGTTGTATCCAGTACCGCACCAATGAACAGGTTGCACTGGGAGGGCATCAGGTGAGATTTGGGAACATTTATCGAAAAACCCAACCTGTACAACAACTGAGTTGTGACTTGCAGATGATGGAGCACTTTCTCTGGAGATTCCGCCTTGATCAGCCTATCGTCCAGATAAGGGAATACTGGAATCCCTGATCTTCTGAGGTGTGCTGCCACCACAGCCATCACCTTGGTGAAGACTCGAGGCGCAGTAGTAAGACCAAACGGAAGGACCACAAACTGGTAATGCTGCGATCCCACCGTAAAACGGGGATACTTCCTGTGCGACTTCAGGATTGGGATGTGAAAGTATGCATCCTGCAAGTCGACCGACACCATCCAGTCTTCTTCCAGCAGCGCTTGAAGTACCTGCGCAAGGGTGAGCATCTTGAACTTCTCCTGCTTCAGGTAAAGGTTCAAGATCCTGAGATCCAGGATTGGACAAAGTCTGCCATCCTTCTTGGGGATCAGGAAATACCGGGAGTAGCATCCCTGACCCCTTTCTTGCTCCAGAACCACCTCTATCGCACCCTTTCTCAACAATGCCAGGACTTTCTCCTGCAGAAGTTGCAGGTGGTCCTCCGAGCAAAAACCTTGGCAAGGAGGGTAATTTGGAGGGAATTCCCGAAAGGGAAGTTCATACCCATTCTCTACGAGATTGAGAACCCAAAGGTCCGACGTGACCGATTCCCAATCCCGTAGAAAATAGGTAAGCCGACCCTCTACAATCCGGAATGGAGGATCTAGGGCTGCTTGGCTGTAGTAGGAGGGGGGTGGGAAGAGGAAGAGGAAGAGGAGGAGGAGAACTGTTGTCCTCGAGAACGACCCCTTTGTTTTCCTCTGTAAGATTTATACAACGGATTTTGTTGCTGCTGCTGTTGCTGAGATGGCTTGTAGGGACGAAAAGAAGATCTTCCAAGGCCCCTATATCTTTTGCCCACAGATCCTCTAGTTTGCGAACCTAAAGATCTGGCTGTAGCTCTGCTGTCCTTGAACCTCTCCAATGCAGCATCAGCTTTCTTCCCGAAAAGGCCTGAGCCATCAAAGGGCAAATCCATTAAAGCAGCCGGAACATCCGCAGAGAACTCGGAAGTCTTCAGCCAGGCAGCTCTTCTGGTGGCAATCGAAGACCCCATGACTCTAGCCACTGAATTCGCTGTGTCCATACCACTTTGTATGACCTGCCGAGCAGCAGCCTGAGTGTCAGAAATCACCTCATTAAAATTCTTTCTGTCCTCCTCAGGAAGCTTAGGAGACAGCAGTTTAACAGTATCCATCAAAGCATGGATATATCGACCCAGCAAACAAGTGGCATTTGTAGATTTTAGGTCCATACTGGCTAACGAAACCATTTTTTTTGCATTTTGGTCCTGCTTTTTGGAATCCTTATCGCCAGGTACCTGGGGAAAAGCACATGCAGATCTTTTAGAGCAGGCATCTTGTACTACTAAACTCTCTGGTAATGGATAAGTAGATAAAAATTCAGGGTCGCCAGGAGCCACTCTATAACGCCTTGCAACGGCCTTAGAAACTGCAGGAGCTGTAAGTGGTCTATTCCATACCTCCAAATGGGATCAGTCAGAGCCTCAGTAAAAGGAGGTAAAGGCTCAACCAGAGATGAAGGTGAATGGAGGACTTCAGTCAGAATGTTCGACTTATACTCAACAGATGGCAAAGTCAAATTTAACAGATCTGCATCCTTTTTAATTACCACATGGTAGGGAGCCACATCTTTTGAAGGAGCCTCAGATACTGTGGCCAACTCCCAATCGGGAGACAGCTCTAGACCACTTGCATCCTGTAGATCGTCAAAATAATCCTCCTGATCTTGAAGCTCACCTTCTTCCATTTCAGCTTCCCCATAACTCATCTCCTCCAAAAGGCGCTGTGCTTTGCACCTCGACCACTCTATTCATACCGACGTCGTCGGATCCGGTATCGACTCTGAAGGAGCCGGCGTCGAATGTGGAGCTGGAGCCGGCGTCAAACGAGGAGCTGGAGCCGGCGTCGAACATGGAGCTGGAGCCGGTGTCGAACTTCGATTTGGATCTCGAAGTCGTTCCGGAGCCGGTGAAGCCGTAAGCAGCATCGAGGACTTCGGCGGCGCCGAGAGATGCCAAGGTGGAGCCGGAGCTGGCATAAACGGCAAGAACGGCGCCGGAGCATAGGCTTGGAGAACCCCCAAATTGTAGGCCAACGGACCCATGGGACCAGCCGGTGCTCAAGAGGGGTACATGGCTCTCGCATAAACACCATACATGGTGTTTAAAAAATGCGAAGGGTCCTGTCCTGGACCCGGAAAAGGAGGGTACGAACCCACCGGCTGCACCTGAGGAGGCTGCACCGGAATTGACTCCTCTTGTTCCTCATGTCCCGAAGACTGAGATGGATCCGGAGACGGATTCAACACCGGAGCCGGTGAATGTTCCCGTGACTCCAAAGGCGAGGCCTCACCTCCATGACTTCGAACTGGAGAGGGTGATACCATGTCCTTACGATGCCTTCTAGAAGACGACTTCGTTTTCGAATCCGACTCCTTACCGGAATGGTGCCTTGAACTATGCTTCCTTCTCTTATGCTTCTTCTTAGCCAATCTGGAAGCATGTCCCGAAGTCCTTCAATTTGGCAACAAGAAGTTTTGCCTCACGTTCTCGAAGAGCCTTCGGGTTCATCTTCAAACAGGATCGACAACCCTGGACGTTGTGATCCGAACCCAGGCACCATAGACAGTCACCATGCGGATCTGTAATGTACATCATCTTTCCGCCGTAGGAATCATACGGCTTAAACCCAGTCTTCTTCGACTACATCACTACAGAAGACAGCAACATCGAAGAGATACAAAGAAACTCACAATAGTAACAAAGTTACTATCAACGCAACAGAAGATCCCTCAAAACCGTTAGCGTTAACGACATGGAAAAAAGGGAACTGATGTCATCACACCGACGTAGGCCTAATAAGGACCCCGCACCTACGCGCCTGAGTGGTACTAAACCTGGCAGATATTTGGCAGCCACCGGCAACACCAGAACACGGCCTATCCCTGCTGACGAGGGGTGATACCCCGAAACACGTGTCCAGGGATGGCGAAGATAGCAGAGAATCGAAAGAAGATGCATCGCGGAACACGTAACTACATTGACCATAGTCCTTAGGGGCGATACCGCTGGTGTGTGAGTAGTGTGCGACCCCACCCCCAATTGTAAGGCCTAATAAAGAGTCAGTGACGTCAGTCGGAGTCGCGCGCGATGCCGTATTCCTATGACGTCGTCCACGCCGGCATGCTACAAAAGAATTTTCCGAACGTTGCTGACGCAGAGGGATATTCACAAGGTGAGGAATCCACTGGCAGATGAAGCCATCAGAAAGACTTATTTTTGCTAATCACTGTGTGGTTTCTTTTCATCTTACACTCTGATTAAACTGGTAAAGCAAGGTGCCGAACACTCCCTCAAGATAAGCCAGAAGGCTGCTCTCCACAACTACCATTTTGAGAGCTTTCTATGGCTATCAAAGACCACTAAAATCACCATAAGGGTTGCCTGGTTTAGTGCAAGGTGCACCACTTGAATAGATGTGCACTGTATACTAAGCCATCCTCCTACACTGGCCATCATAAGATGCATCATTCTGCCCACTTAACATAAGTTGTTTGAGACCTTGTAGTATCCACTTTGGTAGCACTGTTCAGGAATTAGTACAGCTGAGGGGTCAGTGTGTAATCCTGTGTGCATCAATTGGATGATGTGAAAAAGAACCATCAAGTATGATATCACCAGGGAGGTAACGACAACACAAGGCGCAACATACAAATTAAAAGTACAAAATTGTGCTTTATTATTAAGTATATGTACTCAGGATAAAACCATTGGGGTTCAAATATATAATCAATTTATACACTTGATCTATTCTAATTAAAAAACAACACTAATTGACAAACAAAATAAAAATATCAATGACACAATTAATAAATTCATAAGACAGTGGCAAACAATAACAATCTTCGACGCGCGTTTCGGCGTTTGAACAAGAACGCCTTCTTCAGGAGCCACAATTAAAATCTGAAAAACATATATAAGGAGGATTAAAATCACCATTGGGGGAGAAGCATTTGCCTCTCTACATAGTTTTAATACATAAACATATTACCATTGGGAGAGAAGTACTAGCCTCTCTACATACTTTTCATACATAAACATATAACAATATTGTGAACCGCCTTGCATATCAGTGAAGTTCCCTGCTTAGTAGCCAAACTGTAGCGCTACATAAGTTACAACAATTATATTATAATATTTGAGCAGTAGTGTAGTTGCATCCTACCCAGGTCCTACAAGATACTCAGACCTGGACTCATTACTGTTACCTTCTCAACATTTACCAAAATTCCGGAGAATCTTATTTCAGACCGAGTTATATCGTGACACTATTTTTTTATAAATATAAAAAACAGCAAACTGGTAATTATAGAAAGGACAGTCTAATTTATCATTCCTTTTGGTATCTATTCCTTGAGATTATACTGACTCAAAGTACCGCTGCATATTGTTGATGCCTCCCATTATTTGGTTCATATGAACTGGTAGCTATATTTTAGATTAATCGGGAATATTTTCTTGTATTACACTTGATTCTAGCTACATTGTCCTTACCAGGAGATCGCGAGTTTTGACTTGTTTCCAAGTGATGGCTGGAACATAGGGGGACACTCTGTTTCTAAACGGGAGGGCAGTTGATGGACCCCAGTCCGTATCGATATATCCTACCAATCCAGCTAAAGTACTAAACAACAACAAAGTGGATAAATATTTTCTGTCTCTCGTATTAAATAGGATTTATTTTTACACATGTTATACAGGTCTTACCTAGTATTAGTTAGCAAAATGTATTGCGGTCGCCCTGAATGGAGGCATCCAATCTTTAAAAGTGCTGAGAATCACAAAAGATAAAAGAGGAAAACCGAACTCATTACCTCACCACAGATGGACATAAAGCAACAACTACTGTGTCATTGTATGATGGGTACAGAATCTTACCTACAGAGTGTAACCCAAGGGGGTTGCTATTTTCAAAGCAGACGGCTCTTCATCGGTATAGCGCTCGTTACTTTGGGTAATTTCTTTTTTTAAAATAATAAAAACTGTGGGTATAAGATAGCAGCAAACCCACCGTCAGTATTCTCATTATAAATTTAAGATTCCACAACAGTGTCAACAAATTGCACGACACCATTTTCAAAACTGATAACTGCCCGACACCATTTTCAAAACTGATAACTGCCCGTGAATACACCCTTCATGTCCCCCAGCTGCAGGGACGCTATCAGTGGGCGTGGAGTCTGCGGGAATCAATACTACCGCAGCAACCTAGGGCTTCTCTATTTTAAGGTTGGAGAGCGCTCTTTACTCTACTATTCGCATCAACCGACCGAAAAAATAAAATCACGGGTATGGGGCATCTGCTGGGAAAGCGATAAATGAGATTCACCGGATCGGTATACAAGCTGACTGCCTTAAACACACACTTAATTTTGATAAAGAAAAGGCGCCAGGACTTACCAGCAGATGGTAAGAGGGGTTGATGGTATTAAAAGTCACAAGAGACCACAGTCGGTTGATCTGTTCCCTTGACGATATCTTTTGGACAAGAGGGAAAAATACAGAACTCAAATTACGGCAAAAAACACTGAAGTGTCTTTTCTTCCTAAGAAATACAATAAATCAGCCGTTCGCTTACCGAGAATAAGTAGGAATATAACGTTCACATCAACCCGCGGGCGTTCCCAACGATGGATTCCTGGCGTCCCGCGGCCGTTGGAAAAGATAATCGGTTCGCGGACACACCTACCTATGCTTAAATAGGCATGATGTAATTGTCCCTCGATGTGGTTGGTTGGCCGAAAAAGCACTCCTACATCACGAGTGCTCTCGGTTGCAGGAGTATAGAAGGTGGACTATGCGAGCCATATATCCGGGTCACTTAGCTAGATGTAGAAAAAGGACTAAATAGTACACGTGCCCTGGAAACGGTATGATGTGTGCTATGAGTACTCTCGGTTAAGGGAACATGGAAGTAGGACTCCGTGAATCCTATAGCCAAATCGCTCAACTGGATACAAAGAAGGGACTACATAGCGTGGATGCACTGCAACTCGCATAATATGCGCTACTATGTTGCAATCTATGTATACAAAACCACGTTTTAAAGGATATAGATTATTGGGCATAACACAAACTAATAGTTAACAATAACCTTACCATTATTGTCAGGAGATCGCCGATATCACAACAAACATGGGAAACTATCGTTACAGTGAAACATATTTCAATATGGTCCATCTAATAATCAAAATTTATGGGATGCTCAAAAAATGTGCATCTCAAGTGGAATGCAAGGGAAGACTATATACAATTAAGAAAAAAATAAAAATAAAAAATAGAGGTTTCAGTTATAACGGACTCCAACGGATGGAAGTAAATTTTGCAACTATTTTGCCAATGATGTCATACCTGCCCCTAGGGGCAGATGGCATTCTCCCACGGGATTTCATTATTTAATCCTTTTTTGTGTGTGTCCAAAACGAAAATCCAAAAAACTTCACGTTTTTTCCTAATAGCGCACCCTCCTTTACTGTCTGGAGTTTTAATTTTTTCTAGGATGCGCCAATGTACGTCCTCTGGTTTATGATTTAAATCCAGAAAATGTTTCACTAGTGGTGCGTTCAGTTTCTGCGTTTTGATTGCTGATCTATGTTCAGTGAGACGTGTTTGGATGGATCTACACGTCTCACCTACATATCCCATACCACATGGGCAGCAGATGAAATAGACCACATTCGTGGTTTTGCAATTCCACAGATCGTAGGCCTTAGAGGTGTAACCATTATGGGTGAATGATTCACCACCCAAAATGGTCTTACAGCATTTACAAGAGGAGCAAGGGACTGTACCCCGTACTGGTAAATTGGTCAATAATGATCTTTGGGTTTGCTCGCCATTCTGTCTAGAATTAAATTTTGAATGGACTATTTTATCTTTTAAGTTCCTATTTCTCCTATGTGCAAATAGGGGTTTGATTAAGGCAGAAGTGGAAGAAGGGTTGCAGTTCAAGATGTGCCAATTGGCATTGATAATTTGCCTAAAAAAATTACTATCTTGACTAATGGTGCATTATCTGACGGAGACATCAGTGTCAAGGACCATGAATTTTTAAACACACACAAGTTTAAAACTGCTTGTATTTATGGTCTACCTAAGATTCATAAGAATCCGAAAGATCCCCCATATAGACCCATTGTGTCTACTTTGGGGACTCCAACAGAACCTCTATCGAAATTTGTAGATCATTTTCTTCGTCCCCATATTCCAGAAATCAAATCGTATGTTAAGGATACTTGCCACATGATTAACTTAGTTGAAAATCTAGATATCATTCAAGGAAGGGATATACTTGTACCCTTGATATAGAATCCCTGTATAGCAACATTCCTATTGATGAAGCAATTAAAGCTACAGATTGGTTCATAGACAAACATAATATCACATGCCCAAAAAACTTTCTAATAGACTGTTTATTCATTGTCCTGACAGACAATTTTTTTGAATTTGGTGAAAATGTTTTCCGCCAATTGAGAGGTGTCAGTATGGGTGCGTCGGTTGCCCCATCGATAGCAAATATATACATGTCCAGATTCGAAGAACGCTTCATAGACAATGAGGTAGCACCATTCTTTGAGTCAATTTCCCATTGGTCCAGATATATCGATGACATCTTTTTTATCTGGACCAATGGGAAAGAGACGCTCCTTGAGTTCTTGGAGTGGATCAACTTAACAGACGACAATCTTAAATTCACTGCTCAATATAATGAGAACCAAGTTGAGTTTTTAGACCTTCTCATTCGTGTAAATGTGAACAAATTGGAGGTGGATCTGTTCGTGAAGAAAACAGCACGAAACACTTTATTGCACTTCAGCAGTTTTCATCCGAAATGTCAAAGAGAGAGCATCCCCTTTTCGCAATTCTTGAGGGTGCGCAGGAATTGCACAAATTTACAAGATTATGACAAACAAGCAGCAATTATGCGAAAAAAATTCTGTGAGCGTGGATATCCGCATAGATTAATACGGAATTCATATAAACGTGCAAGATTTTTCGATCGCGATGCATTACTCATCCCTAAAGATAAGCAAGCTAATGATCGCATTGTGTGTGTCACTACCCATTCAACTATGAACGAACGGATTAGGCAAATTATCAATGCCAATTGGCACATCTTGAACTGCAACCCTTCTTCCACTTCTGCCTTAATCAAACCCCTATTTGCACATAGGAGAAATAGGAACTTAAAAGATAAAATAGTCCATTCAAAATTTAATTCTAGACAGAATGGCGAGCAAACCCAAAGATCATTATTGACCAATTTACCAGTACGGGGTACAGTCCCTTGCTCCTCTTGTAAATGCTGTAAGACCATTTTGGGTGGTGAATCATTCACCCATAATGGTTACACCTCTAAGGCCTACGATCTGTGGAATTGCAAAACCACGAATGTGGTCTATTTCATCTGCTGCCCATGTGGTATGGGATATGTAGGTGAGACGTGTAGATCCATCCAAACACGTCTCACTGAACATAGATCAGCAATCAAAACGCAGAAACTGAACGCACCACTAGTGAAACATTTTCTGGATTTAAATCATAAACCAGAGGACGTACATTGGCGCATCCTAGAAAAAATTAAAACTCCAGACAGTAAAGGAGGGTGCGCTATTAGGAAAAAACGTGAAGTTTTTTGGATTTTCGTTTTGGACACACACAAAAAAGGATTAAATAATGAAATCCCGTGGGAGAATGCCATCTGCCCCTAGGGGCAGGTATGACATCATTGGCAAAATAGTTGCAAAATTTACTTCCATCCGTTGGAGTCCGTTATAACTGAAACCTCTATTTTTTATTTTTATTTTTTTCTTAATTGTATATAGTCTTCTTTTGCATTCCACTTGAGATGCACATTTTTTGAGCATCCCATAAATTTTGATTATTAGATGGACCATATTGAAATATGTTTCACTGTAACGATAGTTTCCCATGTTTGTTGTGATATCGGCGATCTCCTGACAATAATGGTAAGGTTATTGTTAACTATTAGTTTGTGTTATGCCCAATAATCTATATCCTTTAAAACGTGGTTTTGTATACATAGATTGCAACATAGTAGCGCATATTATGCGAGTTGCAGTGCATCCACGCTATGTAGTCCCTTCTTTGTATCCAGTTGAGCGATTTGGCTATAGGATTCACGGAGTCCTACTTCCATGTTCCCTTAACCGAGAGTACTCATAGCACACATCATACCGTTTCCAGGGCACGTGTACTATTTAGTCCTTTTTCTACATCTAGCTAAGTGACCCGGATATATGGCTCGCATAGTCCACCTTCTATACTCCTGCAACCGAGAGCACTCGTGATGTAGGAGTGCTTTTTCGGCCAACCAACCACATCGAGGGACAATTACATCATGCCTATTTAAGCATAGGTAGGTGTGTCCGCGAACCGATTATCTTTTCCAACGGCCGCGGGACGCCAGGAATCCATCGTTGGGAACGCCCGCGGGTTGATGTGAACGTTATATTCCTACTTATTCTCGGTAAGCGAACGGCTGATTTATTGTATTTCTTAGGAAGAAAAGACACTTCAGTGTTTTTTGCCGTAATTTGAGTTCTGTATTTTTCCCTCTTGTCCAAAAGATATCGTCAAGGGAACAGATCAACCGACTGTGGTCTCTTGTGACTTTTAATACCATCAACCCCTCTTACCATCTGCTGGTAAGTCCTGGCGCCTTTTCTTTATCAAAATTAAGTGTGTGTTTAAGGCAGTCAGCTTGTATACCGATCCGGTGAATCTCATTTATCGCTTTCCCAGCAGATGCCCCATACCCGTGATTTTATTTTTTCGGTCGGTTGATGCGAATAGTAGAGTAAAGAGCGCTCTCCAACCTTAAAATAGAGAAGCCCTAGGTTGCTGCGGTAGTATTGATTCCCGCAGACTCCACGCCCACTGATAGCGTCCCTGCAGCTGGGGGACATGAAGGGTGTATTCACGGGCAGTTATCAGTTTTGAAAATGGTGTCGGGCAGTTATCAGTTTTGAAAATGGTGTCGTGCAATTTGTTGACACTGTTGTGGAATCTTAAATTTATAATGAGAATACTGACGGTGGGTTTGCTGCTATCTTATACCCACAGTTTTTATTATTTTAAAAAAAGAAATTACCCAAAGTAACGAGCGCTATACCGATGAAGAGCCGTCTGCTTTGAAAATAGCAACCCCCTTGGGTTACACTCTGTAGGTAAGATTCTGTACCCATCATACAATGACACAGTAGTTGTTGCTTTATGTCCATCTGTGGTGAGGTAATGAGTTCGGTTTTCCTCTTTTATCTTTTGTGATTCTCAGCACTTTTAAAGATTGGATGCCTCCATTCAGGGCGACCGCAATACATTTTGCTAACTAATACTAGGTAAGACCTGTATAACATGTGTAAAAATAAATCCTATTTAATACGAGAGACAGAAAATATTTATCCACTTTGTTGTTGTTTAGTACTTTAGCTGGATTGGTAGGATATATCGATACGGACTGGGGTCCATCAACTGCCCTCCCGTTTAGAAACAGAGTGTCCCCCTATGTTCCAGCCATCACTTGGAAACAAGTCAAAACTCGCGATCTCCTGGTAAGGACAATGTAGCTAGAATCAAGTGTAATACAAGAAAATATTCCCGATTAATCTAAAATATAGCTACCAGTTCATATGAACCAAATAATGGGAGGCATCAACAATATGCAGCGGTACTTTGAGTCAGTATAATCTCAAGGAATAGATACCAAAAGGAATGATAAATTAGACTGTCCTTTCTATAATTACCAGTTTGCTGTTTTTTATATTTATAAAAAAATAGTGTCACGATATAACTCGGTCTGAAATAAGATTCTCCGGAATTTTGGTAAATGTTGAGAAGGTAACAGTAATGAGTCCAGGTCTGAGTATCTTGTAGGACCTGGGTAGGATGCAACTACACTACTGCTCAAATATTATAATATAATTGTTGTAACTTATGTAGCGCTACAGTTTGGCTACTAAGCAGGGAACTTCACTGATATGCAAGGCGGTTCACAATATTGTTATATGTTTATGTATGAAAAGTATGTAGAGAGGCTAGTACTTCTCTCCCAATGGTAATATGTTTATGTATTAAAACTATGTAGAGAGGCAAATGCTTCTCCCCCAATGGTGATTTTAATCCTCCTTATATATGTTTTTCAGATTTTAATTGTGGCTCCTGAAGAAGGCGTTCTTGTTCAAACGCCGAAACGCGCGTCGAAGATTGTTATTGTTTGCCACTGTCTTATGAATTTATTAATTGTGTCATTGATATTTTTATTTTGTTTGTCAATTAGTGTTGTTTTTTAATTAGAATAGATCAAGTGTATAAATTGATTATATATTTGAACCCTAATGGTTTTATCCTGAGTACATATACTTAATAATAAAGCACAATTTTGTACTTTTAATTTGTATGTTGCGCCTTGTGTTGTCGTTACCTCCCTGGTGATATCATACTTGATGGTTCTTTTTCACATTGTTTATTTTCCCTGTATAACATATTCAGTTGTATCAACAGGGGGTCCTTGTTATTTTGCATCAATTGGATGTCCTTGTTTTTCCACAGTAATAAGGACAGTTTTGCTTTTTTACTGTCAGGGCATTGCAAATACATGTTCTGTCTTTGAGGTATGTTACACCCTGCCTTAGAGCTTGGTATGCTTGCCAAAAGGGTGACTGACACATATTGCAGGGGAAAGCTTGCCTTTGCCATTTCTTTAAATGGCAAGGTTTGGCTAGCAAGTTAAAACTGCTCTTCAAGTCTGCAGTGGCAGACTGGGAGACTCGTTTAACCTATGTCACACCCAGGGTGGCACAACCAATGCTGCAATCCCTGGGGTGACCCTTTAACTTACAGGCCCTGGGTACCCGTATGCTACGGGCATGTGGGTAAAGTTTCTTATGCCAATTGGATATAAGCCAACACAATATACACGTTTAGGGTCAGGGCACTGGCACTGCTGTCTGGTTAGCAGGTCTCCGTGTGCTCTCAGAGTCTAAAAAAAAGCACCATCAGTCCAAAAACTTGGGGGGACCAAACAAAAAGAGGCATTTCCTTACAACAATATTTATTGTTACAAGTGATATTTTAGTACATTTAAGGGAGGTATGTATAAATAGCCATCCCCTTTTATAGTGAGTCTTATTTAAAGTAGTAATTGTATAGCTTTTTATGTCACTGAAGCAGATGAACTGCACGTCTATTTAGCCTTCTTGTTTTGGCCCCCTTTGAGTTTTAAGCAAACTCCTTTCAAACTCTGATGATACGACAATTAAGAAGTTCCGTTTCAGAACAGTCTTCCTAAAAACAGCAACGTACTCAGGGGCCCAAAGCCAATATAAGATACAGTAGACCCACCTTTCCCAATGTGTTTTTTTTCCCTGAAGCTAACATGACTGACCATGTAGCAGATCTAGCTAATCAACAGGTCCTTCAGAATACATACTCAACCTTCTTTTGCTACTAAAGCTAAAGCACAAGTTACTTACGTTCGGTAACGATATATCTGTAAGAAACAGTAGTTAGTGTTAGATTCCTTACTTTGGAATATCCACAGGTGTCAGACTGGATCTGGAAAGTTTTGCGTAGCAGTACCCCTGCGCGTCGGTAGGCGTCGTCTGCGGCTCCGCGTCCGTCGTCAGTGTCGTGGTTGCCAGGATGACGTCGGAGTACTTAGTCACCGCCCTCGCGCGCGGACGTCAGTTCTTGTACATACCTTTCCGCGCCAGGAACACAGAGCCATGCCAGAGACCGACACTAGTGCCATAAAACTAGGGCCCTCAAAGGGAAACACCTTAACCCTAGATATCAGACCGCAGAACGGGGAGGATGGGTGGGGCGGTAAGGAATCTAACACTAACTACTGTTCCTTACAGGTGTATCGTTACCGAAGTTAAGTAACTTGTGCATCTGAAAGAAACAGGTTAGTGTTAGATTCCTTACCTTAGAATAGATACCCCAGCAATACCAACCCCGGTGGTGGGTCTGCGGACCAAGATCACACCAGAAAGTCCTGGAGAACGGAACGTCTGAAAAAGCCATCTCTCCGGACTTGGCTGTCCAGGCAGTAGTGTCTAGCATACGTGTGCAGTGAGGCCCACGTAGCTACCTGACAGATGTCCTGCAAGGGGACTCCCCGACCCAGGGCAGTAGTAGCCGCCATGGCCCGAGTGGAATGGGCCCTCAGCCCAACAGGGGGCTCCTTCTTAGCCAAGGAGTAACAGACCTTGATGCACAACACGACCCACCGAGAGATGGTCCGTTTGTGCACCGCCCGTTCCTTCTTCGCGCCCACGTAACCAACAAAGAGCTGGTCGTCCACCCGGAACTGGCGTGTGCGATCAAGGTAGAAGGAAAGCGCACGTTTTGGGTCCAGACGGTGGAGCCTCTCTTCCTCCTTAGAAGGATGCGGAGGCGGAAAGAAGGTGGGCATGGTGATGGACTGCCCGATGTGAAAGGCTGTAACCATCTTGGGCAGTAAAGAAGGAAGTGTTTTCAACACAACATTTTCCGGATGGACAGAAAGGAAAGGAGGCTTAGAAGAAAGAGCCCGGAGATCACTCACTCTCCTGGCAGAGGTGATGGCTACCTGGAATGCAGTTTTAAGAGTACGAAGACGAAGAGGGCAATTGTGAAGTGGCTCGAAAGGAGCGCACATCAGAAATGTAAGAACAAGGTTCAAGTCCCACTGAGACATCACAAAAGGAACAGGAGGGAACATGTGCGTGATGCCCTTCAAGAATCAATTAACAATAGGGGACTTGAAAAGAGAAGGCTGATCAGGAAGCCTCAAGAAGGCAGAAATGGCAGAGAGGTAGCCCTTAAGAGTGCCCAGAGTAGAGCCCTGCTGGGCAAGAGAAAGAAGGAAGAAGAGAACCTCTGAAAGGGTGGGAGAGAGAGGATCCACAGCCTTTGCTGTGCACCATGCCACAAATTTGTTCCACCTGCAGGCGTATACCGATTTTGTGGAGGGACGCCTGGCTGCCAGAATCACATCACATACTTCAGTAGGCAAGTCAAATGGCCTCAACGGCCGCCGCTTAATCTCCACGCATGGAGGTGGAGGCTGGACAGGTTCGGGTGGAGGACCGTCCCCTGTTGCTGTGACAGAAGGTCCTCCTGAAGAGGCAGACGAATTGGAGGATCGACTGACATGCTGAGTAGCTCGGGATACCAGCACTCTGGGCAGAAGTGGTATATGCGGAAAGGCGTACAACAGACCGCAGCTCCACTCGCAACGAAAAGCGTCTCCGAGCGAGTGCCGCCTTGGAAATTCCAACGCACAGAACTGATGATATTGCGCGTTCTCTTCTGTGGCAAATAGATCTAACCAAGACTCTCCCCACTGCCGAAAGAGGCCTTGCGCCACGTTCGAGTTCAGACGCCATTCGTGAACCATCATGCACCGTCGGCTGAGTTTGTCCACCCTGGCGTTCAGGGACCTACCAGGTGTTCAACGACCAGGGTGACGCCCTGGGGTTCCAGCCATGTCCAGAGGCGCAGAGCCTCCTGACAAAGGGTCCATGACCCCACCCCGCCCTGTTTGTTGCAGTAGCACATAGCGGTGGTGTTGTCCGTGAACACCTGCACTACACTTCCCCGGACAGAGGGAAGGAATGCTGTCAGTGCAAGCCGGATCGCCCGCAGCTCCAGAAGGTTGATGATGAGCCGGGACTCTGCCGGAGACCAGAGGCCTCTGATCTCCCTCTCTCCCATCTCAGGAGGGACGCATCTGTCACCACTACGTGCTCCGGTTGGGGAAGGGAGGGAGATCTACTGCTGACCCAATCGCAGTTCGTGAGCCACCACTGTAACTGTTTTGCAGTGCCCTCCGAGATTCGGATGTGGTCGGACAGGTTGCCCTTATGCTGTGCCCACTGAAACTTCAGGTCCCACTGCAGAGCCTGCATCCGCCACCGGGCGTGATGCACCAGAAGGATGCAGGAGGCCATCAGCCCCAGGAGCCGCAGCGTCAAGCTGACTGAGACTCGGGATAAAGGCTGAAAGACCGGAATCAGAGCCTGAATATCTCGAACCCGCTGTTCGGGAGGATAAACCCGAAACTGCGCCGAGTCTAGAACCGCTCCGATGAAGGGGAGCTTCTGAGAGGGACACAGGTGTGACTTCGGCACATTGATGGAGAACCCCAGCGAGTGCAGGAGGTCGGCCGTAGTCTGGAGGTGGGAGACGACTGTTTGGGGTGAGCCCGCCTTCAACAACCAATCGTCGAGACAGGGGAAGACTGAAACCCCTAACCTGCGCAGATGAGCTGCGACCACCGCCATTACTTTCGTGAACACCCTTGGGGTGCTGGTAAGGCCGAAGGGGAGCACGGTAAACTGAAAGTGCTCGTGGCCTACCGTGAACCGCAGGTATCTCCAGTGGGCCGGAAGGACGGGGATGTGGAAATACGAGTCCTGCAAGTCCAACGCTACCATCCAGTCTTCTGGGTCCAGGGCAGCTAGGACCTGAGCCAAAGTCAGCATCTTGAACTTCTCCTTCCGGAGGAAGCCGTTGACGCTCCTTAGATCCAAGATAGGGCGTAGGCCCCCTTTGGCCTTCTTGGGTACCAGAAAGTAGTGGGAATAGCCACCTGGTCCTACTTCTGGCTCAGAAACGCGCTCGACGGCCCCATTGGCCAAGAGGGCCGTAACTTCCTCCTGCAGAAGTCGCAAGTGATCCCCCGACATACGGTGGTACTGCAATGGCATGGCTGGAGAGGTCGCCTCGAAGGGGAGGGAGTAGCCCCTTCGGACGATTTGCAGCACCCACCTGTCCAATGTGATGGAGCGCCAGTGGAGGAGGTGATGGCGAATCCTGCCCCCCACTGGCGTCGAATGGGCCTGAAAACTCAGTCTAGGAGGATTTTGAGGCAGATGCTGCGGGTGTGGACTGGCCTTGCCTGTGTCCACTGGCACCGCCACAGCGGTTACCGCGACCGCGTTGAGGTTGGTTCTGCGGCCTGTGGCTAGCGTGACGTGAGGGGGCACCCCTTCCTTGGCCAAAAGGGAAAGGGACAAAAGGTGGAAGTCTGCTGGCGCTGGCTGATGCCCAAGGACTTGGCCGTAGCCCTGGAGTCCTTAAAACGTTCCAGCGTGCTGTCCGCCTTGTCGTCAAAAAGGCGACGGCCATCAAAGGGCATGTCCACAAAGGATTCTTGGACTTCGCCCGAAAAGTTGGCGGACCTCAGCCAGGCGTGTCGGCGAACATAGCCTTCTGACTCCTAGATACTGTTTGTATGAGTGTCGGCGAACCGCCACCATCATTGCAATCTCCCTGCCTAGCGAGTCTGTGGTATCCAGTCCATACCGAATGGAATATCGTGCTGCGTCCCTTTCCTCCGCGAGGGCCTGGGTTAGCTTTGCCTTGACCTCCGCCGGGCACTGTGGCAGCACTTCCGCAAGGGTATCCCACAAAGAGTGAGAGTAACGGCCCAAAAGGCAGGCGGTGTTGACAGACCGCAACCCCAAACTTAGTGAAGAGAACAGCTTCTTACCGAGTTGGTCATACCTTTGGGATTCCCGATCCGGAGGGGCGGTCGGGAAGGCAGTCTGGGAAGTTGAGGCCTGGATCACCAGGCTCTCAGGGGTGGGGTGAACGGACAGGAAACTGGGGTCGCCCGGAGCTGGGCGGTGGCGCCGGGACATGTTCCGATCCACAGGGAGCCTGTGGAGGGCTCGGACCAGGTGCCCAACAGAACGTCAGTGAGGGCCTCGTTGAACGGCAGGAAAGGCTCCGAGGAGCTTGCCTGCGGTTTGTGTACCTCAGTGAGGAGGTTAGTCCTCACGGCCGTGACAGGGAGCTCAAGAGCCAAGGCCTTGGCTGCACGAGTGAACGCCATGCTGTATGCAGCCCCCTCCTCCGTAGCCACGGTAGGAGGGGATACAAAACCAGTGCTGGGCGAAGTGTCCAGACCACAGGCTTCCCCAAGTTTGTCCGTCCAGTCCTGACAAAACTGGCACTGCAGTGCCAGAGGGTCCTCAGACCCCTCCCAATCCCCCTCGTCCTACATCTCCTGAAAGTCAGAAAGAAAGGATGGAGCCAGATCGTCGGTGAAAGGCTCACCTAGCGGCGCCGGACCGGGGTGGGGCCGAGGACGGCGCCGGGGGCGACACCCTTGGTGACGACACCGGTGGAGGGGTCGTAAGGGCGTCGACATGGACCCATGCCTGGGTCCTGAGGAGTCCTGCGGCGTCTGGACCGAACTCGCCGACGGCGCCGGGGCCGAAGCACCCGACGGAGGGAAGCGCGACCTCATGGCCATGAGGAAGGTGGGTGTGGAGCTGGACGGTGCGCTTGCAGCTCCGGCGGAGCCGCATGGCCAATGTCGCCTGAACCCCAGGTCGCGTCGAGCGAGCATCGGGGGGAGTCAGAAGAGCGATGTCTCTTCTTTTATTTCTTGTGCCTCGACTTACCTGAGGACTTTGAACCCGACGAGTGGTGTCGACTTGCCGAGCTGTGATGACTGTGGCCCCGCGACCAGTCCCTCGACCTCCTCCTGGACCGGGACCTCGAGCAGCACGGGGCCGACTGCCGGATCTCGAGTCACTTACGGGACCGCTCCCGCCTAGCTTTCGATGTCAGGGCCCGGCAGTCGGAGCACAACTTGTCATCATGGTCGGCCCCGAGGCAATAAAGGCACCGACAGTGGGGGTCGGTAACCGACATCAGTCAGTTACAGTCGTCACAGGGCTTGAACCCGGGCATTCCTCCCGGCATCGGAGTTAATAAACGACTTGAGAAGATCCAAAACAGAACGTAGAAAGTTAGTCAAAAAGTGACTAAGGAGTACTCCTCTTCCCGGATCTACGCTTGCTGGCGCGAAAAAAAGAAGAACTGACGTCAGCGTGCCAGGGCGGCGTCTAAGTACTCCGACGACGTCATCCCGGTGACCACGACGCCGACGAGGGACGCGGATCCGCAGACGACGCCTACCGACGTGCAGGGGTACTGCTACGCAAAACTTTCCGGATCCAGTCTGACGCCTGGGGATATTCTAAGGTTAGGAATCTGTAGGAGGGTAGGGTCTGCTTCCTATGGTCACCCCCACTTTTTGCTTTTGCTTTACTGGTTTTTGACTTAGATGTGGCTGTGGGCCTGCTAATCAGACGCACAGCCCAGATGCACTCTCTCTAAATTCACACCATGTACTCTAGGTGTGAGAAGTTAGCCTGATATATGATGCTCACTAGTTCTAGTGATCACCTTGTATCAGTCCAAACAACCGTTATGGTGATTGGTTGTAAGTCAACCTTATAGACCAGCTATCCTAATGGTAGCATGGACAAAGCAGTCTTGGGCTAAACTCTTTTGGCATGTGAAGCTAGCTGTTTTACCACATGTGAGAAGTTGGCCTGATATATGATGTTCACTAGTTCTAGTGACCACCTTGTATCAGTCCAAACAACCCTTATGGTGATTGGTTGTAACTCTTTTGGCATGTGAAGCCAGCTGTTTTACCACAACATAACCCCTTGAATACCAGATGAAAGGACACCACACAGGTTATGAAAATAAACAGTATATTCATTAATAACAACACCTCTGAACTCTTTATGAGGTCAGAGGGCTAAGCACATGACAATCTCTTACGAAAAATACGACAAGTTGCACAAAATTACAATGGTGCCCTAGGGGCACGACAAACCATATACTAAGTAAGTGGAATGTGATAGTCGATAAAAGGAATGGAGCTGTCTAGAGGCTGTAGGATCGATGGGACCACGCTACACTAACTTCAGGTAAGTAATAAGAGGCCCACGGAACGCGTGTGCAGAGTGTGAACTCACACGCGAGATGCGTAACAACGTCTATGGACAGTACAGTTCAAGTTAAAAGTGAGTACGGACAATCCTGACTAGGTAGGACTAAAACGACTGTGGAACTGGACACTAGAACAGTTAAACTACCCTTGAGCACCGAAATGCTCTTGTTACCTCACCCACGGACTGCGGGTGCACAGGTGTCAAAGTGCGTCGGGTTCTCGCGTTTAAGTCTATGGAGCCTGAAAGAAAAGATGCTGCAGGTGACCAGGAGGAAGATGTCCGTTGCGATCCAAGGGTGGATCGGTGAAGAAGGAGACCTGAAAGCAGAGGGGACAATGTTCACAGTCACTAGCCAGTGACTGGAGTGGAATCAGGAAGGAACCAGATGTCGACGTCGCGATCAGGTGCAGAGTGGACGCTTGACTCTGTAGCCACGTGGACCAGGAGGTGTCTTCGACGACCAGGATGGAGGCACAAGCTGTCCAACGAGGCTCTCGCTGTCGGCGGTGTTGGATCCGGAATCGGCGTCAACAGGCCTTCGCAAAGGCAACCCACACGGTGAGTGGAGAAAGCATCTGGTGCGGACTAGGAGAGTCCGGGGTGCCCCTCTTTTGGAAGGGAGCAAGGGCCAGTCTGGAGCAACCAGACCAGCAGTGAAGATGCAAAGGTTCGTCGTCTAGGAGGCCACTAGCCAGCCGGCAAGTGACCAGACAACGTGTCGAGCAGCAAACAAGCAGAAGGGCCCCACGCAGATCTCGTGGATGCTGGAGGGCTGATCTTGGGTGCAGGGGCTGCTCGGGGTTGGGGCTTCTCAGTCCCCAAAGCACTTGGTCGAGTTTACCTCGGGAGTCGTGCTGTAAGCGAAGTGCAGGTTCATTCAAGATGGCCGGTCCCACGTGTCTCGTCGCGCCCACGGGTCTCAGCTTTGCTGCAGATGTAGGTAGAGGTCGGAGAGGTCTGGGAATCCGGGTCTCGTCGGGCTCTGAAGTCTGGATCCTCGAGGGAAGATGACAAAGTGAAGCCTCTGGACGCTTGATGGTGCCTGCAGTTGCAGGGTGGACACTCCTTGCCCACAAGGGAGATTCTTCAGTCTTCTGTGGAGCAGAACGTCGAAGGCCAGAGTTTCTTCTTGTTGAATAGTTCAGGATAATCTAATTTGGAATGGGACCAGCTCCTACCTTTATTCTCCTAAAGGGGGCTGCACTACTGACTAGGTCCCTCCCCTGGATGGGACCATTAAGGGGGGTGGTTACACCCCCTATCCTTTGTCCGGTTTCCCGCCAGAGCTGGGGCAGGGATGCCCCAGCAACTGGTTTGAACCGGTGTATGCACAGGGCACCTTGTGTGCCCCAGGCATGTCTCATTCCTTTCAGGCCTATCCTACCCAATACACAAAACTCTGTCTGGGGTGGTGCTAGCACCTCCCAAGGCAGGAAACCCTTTGTCCAAGCCGCCCTCGCTGGAAGGACTCCCAGCAGCAGGAGGTCAGACTTGTGTCTGTGGTGGCAGCATCCATTTTGTGATGCTGAGGCTCGAGTTAACTTTAACCGGGGTTCACAGTTACATACATGTCGTGTCCCTCTAGAAGGGTGGAATGCTACCCCCGTCGCCAGAATTGGCGAGGGGGTAGTATTCCAAATCGTATGACACCTTACTCGACATGTTTTGATAATGTTATACCAGAGTTAGCATTTAACCGCGAGGTTGATAATGCACTTAAGAGTATATGGTATAGCGTTATCATGGAACAGCTATTAGGACTTGGTTCCGCAAGCTGCAAACGGGCTCAGCCCATGCCAGAGCACCATTTCACATAATTCCAAGCACTCTGCCTTCAGGACTGTTAAGGCCTGCCATAGGAGTGACTGATAGGAGGATATGTGTCCATTTTAGGGTTAGATATAGGTATACTATATCTACAGCAAAGGGTGATTACACCACCTTGCCCCAGCTGTTGTGCAGCCAGTTGTGTCTGTTTTAGATGGCCAGCCAGGGGTGGCATAATACATGCTTCAGACCCTGGTAGGCCCTGGGTACACCTATGCCCTGGATACCTAAGGTATACTGTACAGGGACTGATAAGGTGGCCCAGTGCCAATTGGTAAATGCACCTAAGGCACATGGTTGTCAATTTAGAGAGAGAACAGCTAGGCTGTGGGTCTGATTAGCAGGCCCACAGCCAGGGAAAGTCGTAAACCAGTGAAGCAAAAAGCAAAAATCTGGGGTGACCATAGGATTGCAGACCCCACTCTCATACATAACCCCCCTCCCCCCAAACTTAGGGACATTAAACTAACCTTGACCAGGTGAGTCTTCCTGTTCTAGGTGGAAATACCTGGAGAGACCATCTGCATTGCCATGGTCAGTCCCTGGTCTGTGCTCTACTGTAAAGTCCATCCCCTGTAGGGAAATGGACCACCTAAGAAGTTTGGGGTTTTCACCCTTCATCTGATTTAGCCATAAGAGGGGCTTATGGTCGGTCTGAATCTTGAAGTGAGTTCCAAACAAGTATGGCCTCAACTTCTTCAGGGCCCAAACCACAGCAAAGGCCTCCCTCTCAATAGCTGACCAACGTTTCTCTCTAGGGGTCAGCCTTCTGCTTATAAAAGCAATGGGCTGGTCATGACATCAATATTCAGTTGAGAAAGAAGAGCTCCCACACCCAACTCAAATGCATCTGTTTGGACAATTAAGGTTTTGGAGTAGTCAGGACTCTTGAGAATAGGTGCAGTACACATGGCCTGCTTTAGGTCATCAAATGCCCTCTGACAGCTAACTGTCCACTGAACTTTCTTTGGCATTTTCTTGCTTGTCAGGTCATTAAGTGGTGTCACAATGGACCCATAATTCTTGACAAACTTCCTATAGGAACCAGACAGGCCCAAGAAAGCTCTGACCTGTGTCTGGGTGGTTGGAGGAGCCCAGTCCTTTATGGCCTGTATCTTGCTCTCCAATGATTGAACCTGGCCTCCACCCACAAGGTGGCCCAGGTACACAACCTGACTCTGCCCTATCTGGCACTTAGTAGCCTTGATAGTGAGGCCTGCCTTTTGCAGGGCCTCCAAAACATTCCTCAGGTGGATCAGGTGATCCTCCCAGGTGGAGCTAAAGACAGCAATATCATCTAGATATGCTGCACAGAAGTCATCCAACCCAGTGAGAACTTGGTTCACCAACCTTTGAAAAGTGGCAGGTGCATTTTTCAAACCAAAGGGCATCACCCCAAATTGGTAATGACCTCCTGGGGTAGAAAATGCTGTTTTGGCCTTGGCATCCTCAGCTAACCTGATCTGCCAATAACCAGCTGTTAGGTCAAATGTACTTAAGAAAGTTGCAGAAGCCAACTTGTCTATCAGTTCATCTGCCCTAGGTATTGGATGGGCATCTGTCTTAGTGACAGCATTGAGACCCCTGTAGTCTACACAAAACCTCATCTCTCTCTTACCATCCTGGGTGTGAGGTTTAGGCACTAGAACTACAGGACTAGCCCAAGGGCTCTCTGAGGGTTCAATGACTCCCAATTCCAACATCTTTTGGACTTCTTTCTTTATGCAGTCCCTGACGTGGTCAGGTCGCCTGTAGATTTTACTCTTGACAGGCAGACTGTCACCAGTGTCCACCTCATGGGTGCACCAGTTTGTCTGACTGGGGGTCAGTGAGAACATTTGTCTAAAGGATTGAAGAACCTGTTTACAATCCTCTTGTTGATGTTCAGAGAGGCTGTCAGAAAAGACTACACCATCATCAGGGTTCTGAGTGAGCAGGTCTGGGAGAGGGTCACTCTCTTCCTCCTGTCCCTCATCTGTGGCCATGAGCAAGCCCATGTCTTCCCTGTTGACAAAGGCCTTGAGCCTGTTTACACGAAGCACCCTGTGGGGGCTCCTGGGAGTTCCCATGTCCACCAAGTAGGTGACTTCTCCCTTTTGCTCAATGATGGTATGGGGTCCAGACCATTTGTCTTGGAGAGCTGCTGGGGCCACTGGCTCCAACACCCAGGGATGTATGACGTTACAACGCATACTTTTACCACGCCTACCATTACCACGCATTTTTTACAACGCAGGATCCATTACAACGCATACCATTACCACGCATGTATTTACAACGCATATACCTTTACAACGCATACAATTACAACGTAAGTATTGGTAAGTATATAATATTTTTTAATATTTAATTTAATTAAAATTAATATAATGTAATTTAATTTAATTTAATTAATCAATTTAATTGAATGTAATTTTAATTTAATTATATTTAATTTTTACACTGTACCCTTTTACCCAAAAACCCAAAACTGACCCTGAACCCAAAAAATACCCCTTTTACCCAAAAACCCAAAACTGACCCTGAACCCTAAAAATACCCCTTTACCCAAAAACCCAAAACTGACC
Organism: Lissotriton helveticus; assembly: GCF_964261635.1. Lineage (NCBI taxonomy): Eukaryota > Metazoa > Chordata > Amphibia > Caudata > Salamandridae > Lissotriton > Lissotriton helveticus. The sequence goes on from NC_136059.1 coordinate 371,136,154, forward strand.
CTGAACCCTAAAAATACCCCTTTACCCAAAAACCCAAAACTGACCCTGAACCCTAAAAATACCCCTTTACCCAAAAACCCAAAACTGACCCTGAACCCTAAAAATACCCCTTTACCCAAAAACTAAAAACTGACCCTGAACCCTAAAAATACCCCTTTACCCAAAAACTGAAAACTGACCCTGAACCCTAAAAATACCCCTTTACCCAAAAACTGACCCTAAAAATACCCCTTTACCCAAAAACTGAAAACTGACCCTGAACCCTAAAAATACCCCTTTACCCAAAAACTGAAAACTGACCCTGAACCCTAAAAATACCCCTTTACCCAAAAACTGAAAACTGACCCTAACCCCTAAAAATACCCCTTTACCCAAAAACTGAAAACTGACCCTGAACCCTAAAAATACCCCTTTACCCAAAAACCCAAAACTGACCCTGAACCCTAAAAATACCCCTTTACCAAAAAACCAAAATAATATTTTTAATAAAAATATACTTACCAATACTTACGTTGTAATGGTATGCGTTGTAAAAGTACCTGCGTTGTAAATACATGCGTGGTAATGGTATGCGTTGTAATGGATCCTGCGTTGTAAAAAATGCGTGGTAATGGTAGGTCGTGGTAAAAGTTGCGTTGTAAAGGTTGTATACCAACACCCACATCTTCTGTCCTGCATGATACACAGTTAGGACAGCCTTTTGGTCATGCCAAGCTTTTTGAAGTTCTTGGCTGGCCTCAAGGTTTTTAGATGCCTTCTCCATGTACTCTGCCATCCTGGAGCAGAGACCAAGTACATAGTCCACTATGTCAAGTTTAGGCTTGTTGAGAGGTAACTCCCATCCCTCCTTCACCAGACATAGGGGTCCTCTTACAGGATGCCCAAACAGAAGCTCAAAAGGGCTGTAACCAACCCCCTTCTGTGGGACCTCTCTGTAAGCAAACAGGAGGCAGGGTAAAAGGATGTCCCATCTTCGCCTAAGCTTTTCAGGTAACCCTTTTATCATCCCTTTTAGGGTCTTGTTGAATCTCTCAACAAGCCCATTGCACTGTGGGTGATAGGGTGGGGTGAATTTATAATTGACACCACATTCCTTGCACATTGCAGTCAAGTATCCTGACATGAAGTTTGCACCTCTGTCAGAGACAACCTCCTTAGGAAACCCCACTCTGGAGAAAACTCCAAGTAGGGCCCTGGCCACAACAGGAGCTCTAGTGGTCCTAAGGGGAATAGCTTCTGGATACCTGGTGGCATGATCCACTACGACCAGTATAAATCTGTGCCCAGACGCTGTTGGGGGGTCCATTGGTCCAATAATGTCAATCCCCACCCTTTCAAAGGGAACCCCCACCACAGGTAGTGGTATAAGGGGGGGCTTTGTTGTGTCACCTGATTTGTCACTGGCTTGGCAGGTGACACATGAGCGACAAAACTCTTTAGTGTCTTCAGACATATGAGGCCAGGGAAAGTGTGGGGCAAGCCTGTCCCAAGTCTTGTTCTCATGGGCTAAGGTGAGAAGGAAACCTCTCAGAGACAAGGGGATGACCAGCCTCCTGGTAGCACCAGGCTTGGGGTCTCTTGCCTCAGAGTATAGGAGTCCATCTTCCCAATATACCTTATGGGCACCTGTAGCATTCCCTGCAGCCTCAGCAGCAGCCTGCTGTCTGAGGGGTTCAAGAGAGGAGCAGTCTAATTGGGCCTGCCTCAAGTCTGCCCTGGAAGGTCCCCCTGTCCCAAGAAACTCAACCTGATCAGGTTCAAGCTCTTCTAGGACAGTTCCTTCTGGTGTCTCTGGGTCAGCCTCCTGAGAGGGCTGATCCTCAACCTGAGGCAGGGGGAAGGCTCTGCCTTAACCCTACCATTCCTTCTCTTGGGTAGTGTCTGGTCCATTCTTCCAGGATCCAGCACTTGTTCAGCTGGGCATTTCTTGGCCTTTGACCTAGTCACAGCAAGGACATGTGAGGAGAGACCTAGCATTTCTACATGAGTCCTGTACTACACATCTGACCACAGTGAGGATTCCAAATCATTGCCCAAAAGACAATCTACTGGGAGGTCTGAACTAACTACAACCCTTTTGAGGCCAGTTACCCCTCCCCAGGAGAAATTAACAACTGCCATACTGTGATTGGTAGTGACATTGCTAGCATTGGTCACTAGGTAATCTGAACCTAGCATGATCTGGTCAGGGTCCACAAATGTTGGTGTCACCATGGTGACACTGGCACATGTGTCCCTGTAGGCCTGAGCCATTTTTCCATTAATTAAAGGCGTTTGTCTGTATTTGCCCAGAGTACTAGGACTTACAGTAGGGGTCATATCCATGTCCCCAGTACAAACAAGAACTGCCTGAGTAGGAATTCTAACTAAGTCAGAACCCACCTCAGTTCCCACGGTTAACCCAACTATAGCCTTGGGAGGTACACTACCACTACTAACTGTACTAGGGGGTGCAGGTGTCTTAGGGACAGTAGTGGTAGGAGTTTGGCCTTTCTTGGTGCACTCACTAAACCAGTGAGTTTTACTTTTACAGTATTGGCACCATGGTTTCTTAGGACCATCATTCTTCTTCTTTTGGGAAGTTTGGGACCCACCCTCCTTAGGTTGTTGGGGCCCTGTTGAAGACTTCTGGTCATTTTGCTTATTCTCATTACCCTTCTGGTCTGCTTTCTTCTGGCCACCACCCTGGTTCTGGTTCTGCTGCTTGACCCTTGTCCTGACCCATCTGTCTGCCTTCTTTCCCAATTCTTGGGGAGAGGTCAGATCTGAGTCAATCAAGTGCTGATGCAACAACTGGTTCTGACAATTATTTAAGATTTGCTCTCTCATAATTAGATTATACAATCCTGTGTAATCAGTAACTTTACTTCCCAGTAACCAGCCCTCCAGAGCCTTAGTGGCACAATCAACAAAGTCAGTCCAATCTTGAGCCTGAGTTTTCTGGGTGTCTCTGAACATTAACCTGTACTGTTCAGTGGTTAAACCAAACCCATCAATCAGAGCAGTTTTCAATACTTGGTAATCATTAGCATCCTCATCTCTAACAGTGAGGAGCTTGTCTCTACCTTTACCTTCAAAGGAGAGCCACAATATAGCTGGCCACTGACTCTGGGGTACCTGCTGTACTTTGCAGGCTCTCTCCAAAGCAGTTATCCACTTGTGGATATCATCTCCTGTCTTATAGGAGGGCACTATTTTACTCAGGTTTCTAGTATCAAAACCCCTTTATCTATCCCTAGGGATATTGCTGCCACCAGTGGGGACTACCCCACTCAACTGTTGCTCTCTAGCAAAGGCAAGCTTCTCCTTGGCAAGGGCAAGTTCTTCCCTCTGGATCCTCAGATTAGATTCCCTCATCTTTGCTTCATGCTCTCTCCTCTGAGGGGAAGTCTATTGGAGTCCCTAGAATGAGACCTATCTCTTCTAACTCCAAAGTTAGGCCTGCTCAGGGTCAGTACTGGGGGTCCCCCAGATCCTTCCCTATGCATGTCTAAGTTAGCCCTGGTTAGTCTTCTGACTACCACAGGACCTTTGTCTGCCTCATCCCCAGAGGTGTCCCCTTCTTCCTCCTCCTCCTCTACATTCTCTGTTTCAGGGAGGTCTGGATCACCAAGAGTACCTTCTAAGGCTGGCATGCTCCCATCTGTGTTAGAAGCCTTTCTAACATCATATGTCTCTAAGAGACCTAACAGAAAAGGAGTGGTAGGGTTAGAACCCTGTTTCAATTTCCTGGAGGTACACAACTGTCTCATCTCCTGGAAACTGAGAGCTGCATATCTGGAAAGGACCTGTGGAGGGTCACTAACCACTAGGGGAGTCTCTGAAGACTCTCCATGGGTAGACATGCTTTCTAGTGAGGTGTAAGTGATGCACCTACCTACACTATGGGTTTTCCTACTGATCCCTTGCTAAGAGTTGTAGTCAGGGTGTGCTAGGCACTTTCTACTACAACAGCTGGTTCAGTAGAACTCAGAGTATTTCTAAGCTTGTTATATGTACCTAGAGCACCTTATGTGATCTTTCAAATGATATTTCAAGATTATACGTGGTAAAAACAACAGTAAGCTCAAATCCCAACCGCTGCACACCAATGTGAGAAGTTTGCCTGATATATGATGTTCACTAGTTCTAGTGACCACCTTGTATCAGTCCAAACAACCCTTATGGTGATTGGTTGTAAGTCAACCTTATAGACCAGCTATCCTAATGGTAGCATGGACAAAGCAGTCTTAGGCTAAACTCTTTTGGCATGTGAAGCCAGCTGTTTTACCACAATATAACCCCTTGAATACCAGATGAAAGGACACCACACAGGTTGTTATGAAAATAAACAGTATATTTATTAATAACAACACCTCTGAACTCTTTATGAGGTCAGAGGGCTAAGCACATGACAATCTCTTACGAAAAATACGACAAGTTGCACAAAATTACAATGGTGCCCTAGGGGCACGACAAACCATATACTAAGTAAGTGGAATGTGAGAGTCGATAAAAGGAATGGAGCTGTCTAGAGGCTGTAGGATCGATGGGACCACGCTACACTAACTTCAGGTAAGTAATAAGAGGCCCACGGAACGCGTGTGCAGAGTGTGAACTCACACGCGAGATGCGTAACAACGTCTATGGACAGTACAGTTCAAGTTAAAGGTGAGTACGGACAACCCTGACTAGGTAGGACTAAAACGACTGTGGAACTGGACACTAGAACAGTTAAACTACCCTTGAGCACCGAAATGCTCTTGTTACCTTGTGGTAAATAAATAATTAATTACCGGTACTATTTTTCATATAATCAATAAAACAGGTAGCTCAATAAATAAGAGTCAGGATTCGAGGTATCTTGAGTCGACAGGCTTTAATCAGGCATAAGGACAGGAACAGGACAGCCTGCAATAGTACGGGATGGCAGCTGCCAGGGAAGGGACAAGGGAAGTCAGGATGGCTAATTGGCAACTTTTAATATGGGTGCACAGTATATATACTTAAACAAATACATTACATTCAATACAGTAGGCGTAGCAGTAGGCGTGACTCGTAGCAGTCGCGAAAGATAAGGGCAAAATGATGTAACAGGAAGGCGTGTACAGGGCGTATACATAGACATGTGATGTAAACGTAACAGAAGTGTCATAAACGGGGCGGAAACATGGAGGGGGCTACCTGAGCAGCTGGGACCTCTAACCTAGTGGTGCGCGCAAATGGGCAATGACGTGTTACCAGGGAGAACTGGGGGCTATGACTTCTGCGCTAGAAGAGGAGACTAAAGTCTGGAGTGTCAGAGCGACATGTACCTAAGGCATATCTGGTATCTGGTGTTTGGAGTACATATTGATAGAATCCAAAAGTTATCAGGGCAAAGGCTACTAGACACTAAGACTGGTGCATGCATAATTCTACATGTATTGCGTGTACGAGGAATATTCTATGAATATTAATACAGTATTTCTTTTACATGGAGACATAAAGGCTAGACCATGACAAACTATTGATGCGATGCAGTAGCTTAGGAATGCAGAGAAGGAGGGCCGGACTGATAACTAGAATCATAACATACTCTTGGCAGACTGGCAGGCAGAGCCAGGCCGAGCCGGGCACTGTGAGGCAGAAAGTAAGCGAAGGGTCAGGGATGCAGGTGGGGGCTGTATCGCTCCTCCGAGTGGGTTCAGGAGACAGGAGCTGAATCTGGTGTCCGGGCCCTTTTGAGGCCTAGAAACGGGGACAATTCAATGAGTTAACGTGCACACTGTAAAATGTAGCAACGTAGGTTTACATAAGCCTAATATTCGTTGCTTTCATGAGAACTGGAAACTGGCATACTAGAGATGGACACAACTGTAATTGCGTCTTTAATCGATCAGAGGGGAATACATGCATATCGATCATGCACATATAGCATAATATGGGGAACACGTAGGCACATACAACATGGCAAAATTTACTTTTCCACATTCCCTCCTTGTGCCCTACGTTTCCATCAGGAAACATCAATATTCATGATACTATCTATCATTCCATATAGCATCATTTGCTCGTCTCGAATTGTCTTGGAACGGGACTTAGGACTAGGAATACAAGAGGTAGCGCACATGCCGCAAATCGCAGGGCCACATTGTATACAGAGGCAGCAACTGAATATGATCATTACTGCAATACCCAGGAATGACAGTACTTTCCATCCCCAGGCAGATATAATACTCCAGAGCCAACCGGACCATGTCCAGGTGCCTGGATTCTGGTGCAACTGATGGGCAATTTTATGAAGTCTGGTTATAGCTGAATAAACAGACGGCGCGTTATTAGGAATGAAAATGCAGCAACTAGATCCGATGACTCTACATGCTCCTCCTCTATCGGCCAGTATGACGTCAAGAACGAGACGATTTTGGAGCACGACAAATCTCATAGCAGATTGCTCTTCAGTTAAGTTACCTAGAGCAGAAGTAGTCTCATTCACTACTGCTTCAAGGGTTCTGGTTAACCTACGTATTAACTTACTATTCTGGATAGGTCCTATAAAGAAGAAGAAACCTTTATTGAAGTCTTGATACTGTTCTAGAGTAGTTTCAGTTTGATCGACAATTGGGGACTCGATCTCCCTTCTATGTCTGGTGTGCACTAGATGTGTGTTTCTGTGATAATCGGATGGGGCTAGAAAAACTGGTGGCAGTAGGAAGGCAATGTAACATGTTCCATCCCAATCGAGGGGCAGACGAACATATGCGGTCTGACCACAAACAAAATAAGAATGACGTGAGGCTTTGAAAATAGATTTCCCACTGTCACTATACTCGACAGTAGTAGTACAATCACTATGTCCTACATGTGCGGAACCATTCTTTCTGACACATAATTCGCCTTTGACTGGTAGTACTGAAATAGCAGGCAAATCTGGAGTAGTATCGGACTGAACATTCAGGACCATGAAATTCGAAGAATAATTACCTAAATCATATACTTCATTTTCTAGATCTAACCCTGTTCTATGGGAGAGACCCTGCTTGTCTGGAAAACATGTTCTATTCAGAAGGGACATATCATTGGAGGATGATGTTAACGTGGACCATGCTCCACACGAACCATTATGTGAAAACGGATAAGGAAAGAGTGGCAGAACTCCCTTCGGTGTCTGGAAAGGGGGGAGTCGACCACATACCCAACAATTAGTGGCATTGCTGGTCTGGTGTGAATAATGTAACATTCGGATGAATGTGTTATTACGCATAACGAGACGATAGGATAGCTCGTGAGGAGGCAGATCACTAAATGTGTGCTCTACTGTAGCATTAGAAAACATATGTACATGTGAAACTGGAAAACATAAATGTAATGCATAACTTATGCAGGTAACCATAAGACTCAAAAATAACAAGAAACTTAGAACAATAATACATATTTTAGAGTTTCGACTAACTCTCTCACTGTGGGGGTCTATCTCATACATGTCAGGGACCTGTCTAACCGTTTCACCCGAGAGGGACTTAGACAATTAAACTGGCTGACTTATTTTACTAGACCGGAGCTTCTGTTTATACTCCTGTTGCGGAGTTTTCTCTAACAGGGGAACTTTGAGTTCAGAGTCAAGTTCAGAGTCTGTTTTTAGGCAGTCTTTCGGAATAAGGCAGTCCTTGTTGTTAGTAAGATCATCCGAGGCTCCTTCCAGCGGGGCTCCAGCGGACTTGAGCGATCAAAATTTCGGACGAATACGAAGTCACCGGGAACGACTTCATGCGGTTTCACCTCGGTGTTGTCTGGAAATGCGGCGGCAACCTGTGAACGACAAGAGTGTAGGGCAGACATCAAGGAAGCTAGGTAATCTGTCAGCATATTACTGGAAACATCTGTAATACTGCGGGGTCTAGGTGTACCCCACATGTTTGGGGGGCGGCCGAATACGACCTCATACGGGGACAGACCTGATCTGGAATGTGCAACCATCCTCATATAGAATAAAGCAACTGGCAGAGCTACTAGCCAGTCTACACCTTTCTCTTTACATACTTTTGCAATGCGTATTTTCAGAGTCTGATTATGTCTCTCTACGAGACCGGCTGCTTCAGGATGGCGTACACAATGTAACTTCCACTGGTACCCTAACAGAAGGGAAACATGTTTCATAAGCTTGGATGAGAATGGCTGGCCGTTATCTGAATACACGACCCTAGGGAGTCCATAGCGGGGAAAGAACTCACGAACCAACTGCCTGGCAGTGGTCGCGGCTGTGTAATCTGGAACTGGATATGCTTCTGTCCATCTGGACAAAGCACATACAACTACGAGAACATACTTGAAACCTCGACATCGCTCCATCTGAATATAATCCATCTGGAGGACTTCAAAAGGGTGGTCAGGAGGTTGGAATCCACCTTGTTCCACCGGGACACTTTTACCTGGGTTGAACTGACAACATATCATACAGGTACGGACTTTCTGCTTGGCTGCAGCTCGTAAATGTTTGTTGAACCAAAGGTTCTGAATACTGTCTAACATAGCTTTTTCTCCTAGATGTGCTGGACTATGTGCGGTATTAATAATGACTTGAACCATAGAGTCGGGGAGAAACCATGTGGCCTTTCCCTTCGTCAACCATCCTTGATCTGTCTAGACCCCTCCTTGTTCGGACCATTTCTTGATTTCTTCGGGAGTAGCATGTAACTGTATGTCTATGACATCTTGTGTAGGGTCCTTAATTGTCATACAAGTAGTCTGATCTTGAGTGAGTGTCTGTGTCGTGTTAACTGGAACGTCTGGAGTCTGAGCTGTAAGCTTGGCTGTTCGATCTGCTAGATCGTTACCTTGGGAAATGATGTCAGTGACTTTCGTATGTGCCTTGCACTTCATGATAGCGATAGCTGTCGGTAAATGTATTGCATCTAACAGAGCTTGAATGAGGAGACCATGCTGAATCTTGGTTCCATGAGAAGTCATGAAACCTCGTTCTTGCCAGAGCACTCCAAAGTCGTGTACGACTCCGAATGCATAACGTGAATCTGTATATATGTTTACTTTCAGGTTCTTGGCACGTATGCAGGCTTGGGTCAGAGCTACCAGCTCTGCTGCTTGAGCAGACAGGGTGTCAATACGATGTGTTTCTATAACTTCGGTTTCAGTAGTCACTGCATACGCGGCTACTAGTTCTCCTGTATTTGCTCTCATACATGAACCATCCACATAAAGTGTCAGGTCAGGATCAGGTAATGCAATATCTGTCAAGTCTTGTCTTGGCTTTGTCATAGTGTTAACAACTTCCACACAGTCATGTGTGGCAGGATTTGAAGTAACTGATGGTAACAGTGTAGCAGGATTTAGAATGTTGCAGCGTCTGATTTCTATGTGTGGCTGGAACAGTGTCAGTTCATAACCTGTTAAACGTGCAATTGTCAAGTGCTGAGTCTGTGTTCGGTTTAAAAGAACTTCCACGGAGTGTGGAACTTATACTGTCAGGGAGTGTCCTAACACTATGGAATCACTTTGTCTGATAGCTAGAGCTGTGGCTGCAACTGACTTGAGGCACGCAGGCAGAGCCTGGGCTACTGGATCTAATGTGCTAGAAAAATAAGCACAGGGCTTGTATTGTCCTGCTTGATCTTGTGTGAGAACTGATAATGCAGTACCATCTCGTTCTGTGACAAAAAGTGTAAAAGGCTTACTGTAGTTCGGTGTCGCTAGAACAGGTGCTTGACATAAGGCTTTCTTTAATTCATTGAATACAAGTGTATGTTCCTGGGTCCAAGGGAGGACAGTCGATACGGCTGCCTCCTGTGTCGTTAACTGTATCAGTGGCTTGGCTAGAAATGCATACTGAGGAATCCATTGTCTGCAGTAAGAAGTAAGGCCGATAAAAGCTCGTACCTCCTTCTGTGTCTTGGGCTGTGGAAGACTCGCTATTAACTGGATACGGTCAGGTGTCAACTGCCTACCCCACTTGGACAGCAAGTGTCCCAAGTATACCACTTGCTGGACACAGAATTGTAATTTGGAAGGGGACACCTTGTGCCCCTGCTCGGCCAGAAAATACAGAACTGTAAGTGACGCACGCTCGCAGTCACGTTCAGAACGGGCTGTGATCAGTAGATCATCGACATACTGGAGCAGGGCAGTGTCAGTTGGCATGCGGATATTGTCTAGTTGTCTCTTAAGTGCTTGACTGTAAATACTAGGACTTTCTGTAAAACCTTGAGGAGCTCGTGTGAATTTATAGCTCCTTCCATTTAAACAAAAACCGAAAAGGTACTGGCTGTCTGGATGAATGGGAACACTGAAAAATGCATTCTTGAGATCGATAACTGTGAAAAATGTAGCTTCAGAATCAATGGCTGTCAATAGGGAAGAAATATCTGGGACTACTGGATACTGAGGAATGATACATTTATTAAGCTCTCGAAGGTCAATCACTAATCGATATACTGGGGGTGCATTTGGATCAGTACGTTTCAAGACTGGAATGATAGGAGAATTACATACATTGGAGTCAGTTTCTACAACCACTCCTTGAGCAATAAGTTCATCAATAATTTTGGATAAGGCTGCTACAGCCTCAGGTGGCAATCTGTACTGTCTGATTCGTGGTAAAACTATACCTTGCTTGAGAGTCACTCGATGGGGTGTGATATGCATACAACCTACATCAGTTGGACCTTGCGCCCATAAATGCTGTGGTACATTCAATAATCTTGGATCAAAATCACGTAATACATAGTGACCTTTAAAATCTCTCAAAAACAAACGGACCCCTTCTGGGGAACAGCAAATAACTGCTCCTAATTCTTTTAATGTCTTGATGCCTAACAAATTTTCTGGACATGATTTCGTGAGTAACAAATCAGTGGTTCGGGACAAGGGACCAACTTCTAGAGTAATTGGTTTCGAAATTTCATTAACAATTGGCTTTCCTGAAAATCCAAGGGAAACATTTTTAGAGCCTGAGAGCGGAGCCCCTGGAACCTCGTCATGACTGATAATAGTCCTACTTGCCCCTGTATCAATCAAAAACTTTCTGTCTTTCCCTAATACTTGACTGTGTACATAGGGACCCTCTTGATCTACAGGTATCTCGATGAGAGGCAAGCCTACCTCCCTCTCTAGGCTGTTTCATGAATACGGCTGATAATCTGGATACTCTGTCTGAGCATACTGGTACATCTGCTGTGTAACATGCTGTGTTGCAGCTATAGGCTGCGGTGCTGGAACTGTCAGTTGTGCATTCTGTGGTGGCTGAGAAGTCTGTGAAACTTGTTCTTGTCTAGGCGGACGTGGTCTTTCTTTAGTCTTACCAGTAGCTATGTTGTGTTTCAGAACTGCACACTCGTTTATAAAATGACCTGGCTGTTTACAATAATTGCATGTCCCTTTAACGGGAGCTGTAGGATGACTGGCTTGATTCGGACCCCTCTTCTGACTGTCTTGTGGAACAGATTGTGCAACTAATACTTTCATTTTTGTGTCTTTCATACGTCTCCTTTCGTGTTCTTGCTCTTCCCTGATTCTGTTCTGGTGATACTGGAGCATTTGTAACATTTGTGACGGAGTATTAGCTTGCCAACTACTTTCGACTTTCAATACTCGATTTTTAACTTGTGGACTTGAATTCTCGACTAGTTTGGTAACAAAAAGATGAGGGTACGATTCACTACTTGTTTTTAGACCACTGTTAATAATAAAACATTTTTCAAATCTAGAATAAAAATCACTAGTGTCTTCATCCTGTTTCTGTTTACAGGCTGAGATTGCATCCCAATCTTCCTTTTTCGTGGCTAGTAACCTTGGCAAAACCTGTATCAATAACTCGGGTAATTCTTTAACTTTACCCCCAAGACCGGTACCTGGTACTCGTGATTTATCTTCAGCTTCTAAAGCTGTCCAATCTATCTTTTTCTCTCCCACCTCCCATTCTTTTTCCTTGAGTTTTTCATATACCCCTGCGGGCAACAGGACTTTTAACATTTTAATGATATCAGGATACGTATATTCTCCCATACGGAGCATGTCTTTTAATTCTCGATGGAACCCTGCTGGATCTTTGTCGTGACAGGGAATTAACTTTTTCATCTCTAAGAGTTCCATCTTTGTGATAGGGTTGTAGACAAATACTCGTTCTAGTTCACCACCCGCTGTCCTAACTGGGTGTACTTCTCGTAACGGATGCTGTCTATCTATGCAAAATGATTTACTTTCTGGAGGTGAGACATGAACAAAATGCGGATTCAAAAACGTTCGATATTTGTGGCGCTGTTCTAGAATGATACTAATTAAATCGGTACCTAGACCTCTCCATTTATACTGGAGTAACTCGTTCAGAACATCATGTAACGGACCTGGATCAGAATGCTGTCCCTCATACAGTGTAATGAGGTGCTGGATCATATACGTACCCACCAGTCGCTGCTCGGCTGGGGGCAGTTTCAGAAACATTTGTGCCACTATTTCGTCTGGAAAAGTGGTAGAATCAGTAGTCCATCGGACTGCTGATCGGGCTAGTTCTTGTTCATGCATGGTACTAAGTTCACTATAACCGATTCGCGATTTCAGAATATGATCGGTAGCTTGGAATACTTGCTCAAGAGAACCTTGTTCTGGTGCTGGAGGAGGGAAAACTTTCTTGTGATCTAGGCATGAATGTCGGTCGGGAAGTCTAGTTCTACCTACATACGCTATTCTGGAGGGATTCTCGTCGTCTACCTCTTCATTATCAGAGTTGTCTTCTTTCTCGGTTACTTGTGCTGCTTCTCGTTTCTCGTGTATCTTTATTATTTCCCTACGGATCTTCTTGTACATACTCTCTATACAGTTCTGTGTCTTGTGTCTTCCCTCGGCTATATGGTCACTCCACCTGGTCAGGACTTTCATTTCTTCCGGATCTTTATCCGGATAATCTTGGTCCCTTATTAAACAATTAATTAGAAACTTTAAAAGCATGAGTTGAATCTCGACTTTCCTTTGAACCATGGCATCGCCAATACTTCCTGGATCTACTCCTGTACGGATGAAACAATATATTCTGTCTAGATAACCTTTCATATTCGGTAGGGTGTCCAAATATTCGGTCACCCGTCTTACACGCAATGAATACAGGACCATATCATCATCGCCTGGGACCGGATCCTAACGGCATTCGGTAAGTGCTCGCTTGATATCTGCGACTGACTGAAGTTTGGGCGAACGCTGTAACGCTCGTGCATGTAGCTCGAGTAGTGTTACGCGTCTGTGTTGAGGCGGGGTTCCAGGAGGACTTCCCCCCGTGGCCCCTAGACTAGAATCGTCGACGGGTATTGTACGTGCTGGTAGAGTGACTGATGTAGCGGGTACATGTACTGTAGGCTGGACCGGGGGTACCGTAACAGGTGCTGTAACGGGTGCCCCGTTGGCTGGAGGAACAGGAATTACATTATTTACGGGAGCTGGCGGAACAGGATTTGCATACGCTGGGACTGTGTCGTCCAAATAGGACGAGAGAAAAATATCAGCTGCGGTCGGTTTGTGACGTAGCTTAATCGGAACCAAGGGCGGCGGAAAATTACATGGTGCTTCCGGGGTTGCTCTCGGCAAGCCCTCGGCCAGAAGAGGATACATACCCTTAATAAGGGCATTTCTCTGTCTGTCTGACTGTTCGGCTTTAACTCGTTCTCCTACTTCGATTAATTCCCTTTCTTGGGCTCTTTCCGAGGATTCTCTACTTAATTCTGTTTTTCTGATTTCTTTTTCCGTTCTTCTATGAGATTCTTTGCGCCATAACTCGATGGCATCTTTCTGGGACTGTCTGGATTTCTTTTTCCATAATGCTTCTTCTACTCGCATGATGCACTCGGCATCCCACGTACCTGATGTGGGCCATCTATATTTCTCTTCTAATTCCTTGGTGTACTCCACCCATAAGTCTAGATATAATATGGCACTTAAGCCATGCTTATGATACATAAAATGACCTGGACTGTCCCTAGGCGGGACAGGAACTGCTTCCTCTAATAACCCTTTTCTGGTTTTTAACTGACGTAACTTGGAGAATAGAGGCATTGTCTAGGCTGGAATCTGGACACAATACAATACACGATAAACACAATAATGACTGGAAAAACAAATCACTCATACCACGACATTGAAAACACATGGAATAACATTTAAAATAACAGTTCGGACAGAATATTACCTGATATACTGAGAACAGAACACATGAATTTCTCGAGAACGGAACTTACTAGAATGACTAGATGCACTGCTAAAACAGTACGAAACTTACCGGTCCCATAAAGAGACACGTCAGGACCCGCGTCCACCTAGGTGAACACTTCGTGTTGGATCTGTGTACCCAAACCCACGGACCAGAGACAAATTAATTGACCCTGTCTAGATACTACCCCAGCAACGGTACTCACCGGGCAGCAAGAACGGAAGGCCTCGGACTGGACTGGACTGCTACGACGACGGACTACGAACTTCGGACTTCAGTTACAGGTGGGCCTCCGGATACCTCGGACCTTGGACTCTCGGCTTGGGCTCTGGTCGGGACTCGCCGCGTTCCTCACCGCCTCGTCTGGATGCTGGACCGCAACCTCCGTCTCCTCCGTGGGCCTGAGGGATACTTGAAGCAGAAATATCTGCACGTGCACGGTATGGTTCCGTCACGGCTGCAGAGGATCAGGGGGCCTGCGTGGCTTCACCGGCGCGTGGGGAAAGGGCAAGTCCCTGTTCGGGCGCCATTATGTGGTAAATAAATAATTAATTACCGGTACTATTTTTCATATAATCAATAAAACAGGTAGCTCAATAAATAAGAGTCAGGATTCGAGGTATCTTGAGTCGACAGGCTTTAATCAGGCATAAGGACAGGAACAGGACAGCCTGCAATAGTACGGGATGGCAGCTGCCAGGGAAGGGACAAGGGAAGTCAGGATGGCTAATTGGCAACTTTTAATATGGGTGCACAGTATATATACTTAAACAAATACATTACATTCAATACAGTAGGCGTAGCAGTAGGCGTGACTCGTAGCAGTCGCGAAAGATAAGGGCAAAATGATGTAACAGGAAGGCGTGTACAGGGCGTATACATAGACATGTGATGTAAACGTAACAGAAGTGTCATAAACGGGGCGGAAACATGGAGGGGGCTACCTGAGCAGCTGGGACCTCTAACCTAGTGGTGCGCGCAAATGGGCAATGACGTGTTACCAGGGAGAACTGGGGGCTATGACTTCTGCGCTAGAAGAGGAGACTAAAGTCTGGAGTGTCAGAGCGACATGTACCTAAGGCATATCTGGTATCTGGTGTTTGGAGTACATATTGATAGAATCCAAAAGTTATCAGGGCAAAGGCTACTAGACACTAAGACTGGTGCATGCATAATTCTACATGTATTGCGTGTACGAGGAATATTCTATGAATATTAATACAGTATTTCTTTTACATGGAGACATAAAGGCTAGACCATGACAGAAACTATTGATGCGATGCAGTAGCTTAGGAATGCAGAGAAGGAGGGCCGGACTGATAACTAGAATCATAACATACTCTTGGCAGACTGGCAGGCAGAGCCAGGCCGAGCCGGGCACTGTGAGGCAGAAAGTAAGCGAAGGGTCAGGGATGCAGGTGGGGGCTGTATCGCTCCTCCGAGTGGGTTCAGGAGACAGGAGCTGAATCTGGTGTCTGGGCCCTTTTGAGGCCTAGAAACGGGGACAATTCAATGAGTTAACGTGCACACTGTAAAATGTAGCAACGTAGGTTTACATAAGCCTAATATTCGTTGCTTTCATGAGAACTGGAAACTGGCATACTAGAGATGGACACAACTGTAATTGCGTCTTTAATCGATCAGAGGGGAATACATGTATATCGATCATGCACATATAGCATAATATGGGGAACACGTAGGCACATACAACATGGCAAAATTTACTTTTCCACAACCTCACCCACGGACTGCGGGTGCACAGGTGTCAAAGTGCGTCGAGTTCTCGCGTTTAAGTCTATGGAGCCTGAAAGAAAAGATGCTGCAGGTGACCAGGAGGAAGATGTCCGGTGCGATCCAAGGGTGGATCGGTGAAGAAGGAGACCTGAAAGCAGAGGGGACAATGTTCACAGTCACTAGCCAGTGACTGGAGTGGAACCAGGAAGGAACCAGATGTCGACGTCGCGATCAGGTGCAGAGTGGACGCTTGACTCTGTAGCCACGTGGACCAGGAGGTGTCTTCGACGACCAGGATGGAGGCACAAGCTGTCCAACGAGGCTCTCGCTGTCGGCGGTGTTGGATCCGGAATCGGCGTCAACAGGCCTTGGCAAAGGCAACCCACACGGTGAGTGGAGAAAGCATCTGGTGCGGACTAGGAGAGTCCGGGGTGCCCCTCTTTTGGAAGGGAGCAAGGGCCAGTCTGGAGCAACCAGACCAGCAGTAAAGATGCAAAGGTTCATCGTCTAGGAGGCCACTAGCCAGTCGGCAAGTGACCAGACAACGTGTCGAGCAGCAAACAAGCAGAAGGGCCCCACGCAGATCTCGTGGATGCTGGAGGGCTGATCTTCGGTGCAGGGGCTGCTCGGGGTTGGGGCTTCTCAGTCCCCAAAGCACTTGGTCGAGTTTACCTCGGGAGTCGTGCTGTAAGCGAAGTGCAGGTTCGTTCAAGATGGCCGGTCCCACGTGTCTCGTCGCACCCACGGGTCTCAGCTTTGCTGCAGATGTAGGTAGAGGTCAGAGAGGTCTGGGAATCCGGGTCTCGTCGGGCTCTGAAGTCTGGATCCTCGAGGGAAGATGACAAAGTGAAGCCGCTGGACGCTTGATGGTGCCTGCAGTTGCAGGGTGGACACTCCTTGCCCACAAGGGAGATTCTTCAGTCTTCTGTGGAGCAGAACGTCGAAGGCCAGAGTTTCTTCTTGTTGAATAGTTCAGGATAATCTAATTTGGAATGGGACCAGCTCCTACCTTTATTCTCCTAAAGGGGGCTGCACTACTGACTAGGTCCCTCCCCTGGGTGGGACCAGGAAGGGGGGTGGTTACACCCCCTATCCTTTGTCCGGTTTCCCGCCAGAGCTGGGGCAGGGATGCCCCAGCAACTGGTTTGAACCGGTGTATGCACAGGGCACCTTGTGTGCCCCAGGCATGTCTCATTCCTTTCAGGCCTATCCTACCCAATACACAAAACCCTGTCTGGGGTGGTGCTAGCACCTCCCAAGGCAGGAAACCCTTTGTCCAAGCCGCCCTCGCTGGAAGGACTCCCAGCAGCAGGAGGTCAGACTTGTGTCTGTGGTGGCAGCATCCATTTTGTGATGCTGAGGCTCGAGTTAACTTTAACCGGGGTTCACAGTTACATACATGTCGTGTCTCTCTAGAAGTGTGGAATGCTACCCCCGTCGCCAGAATTGGCGAGGGGGTAGTATTCCAAATCGTATGACACCTTACTCGACATGTTTTGATAATGTTATACCAGAGTTAGCATTTAACCGCGAGGTTGATAATGCACTTAAGAGTATATGGTATAGCGTTATCATGGAACAGCTATTAGGACTTGGTTCTGCAAGCTGCAAACGGGCTCAGCCCATGCCAGAGCACCATCTCACATAATTCCAAGCACTCTGCCTTCAGGACTGTTAAGGCCTGCCATAGGAGTGACTGATAGGAGGATATGTGTCCATTTTAGGGTTAGATATAGGTATACTATATCTACAGCAAAGGGTGATTACACCACCTTGCCCCAGCTGTTGTGCAGCCAGTTGTGTCTGTTTTAGATGGCCAGCCAGGGGTGGCATAATACATGCTTCAGACCCTGGTAGGCCCTGGGTACACCTATGCCCTGGATACCTAAGGTATACTGTACAGGGACTGATAAGGTGGCCCAGTGCCAATTGGTAAATGCACCTAAGGCACATGGTTGTCAATTTAGAGAGAGAACAGCTAGGCTGTGGGTCTGATTAGCAGGCCCACAGCCAGGGAAAGTCGTAAACCAGTGAAGCAAAAAGCAAAAATCTGGGGTGACCATAGGATTGCAGACCCCACTCTCCTACATAACCCCCCCCCCAAACTTAGGGACATTAAACTAACCTTGACCAGGTGAGTCTTCCTGTTCTAGGTGGAAATACCTGGAGAGACCATCTGCATTGCCATGGTCAGTCCCTGGTCTGTGCTATACTGTAAAGTCCATCCCCTGTAGGGAAATGGACCACCTAAGAAGTTTGGGGTTTTCACCCTTCATCTGATTTAGCCATAAGAGGGGCTTATGGTCGGTCTGAATCTTGAAGTGAGTTCCAAACAAGTATGGCCTCAACTTCTTCAGGGCCCAAACCACAGCAAAGGCCTCCCTCTCAATAGCTGACCAACGTTTCTCTCTAGGGGTCAGCCTTCTGCTTATAAAAGCAATGGGCTGGTCATGACCATCAATATTCAGTTGAGAAAGAACAGCTCCCACACCCAACTCAAATGCATCTGTTTGGACAATTAAGGTTTTGGAGTAGTCAGGACTCTTGAGAATAGGTGCAGTACACATGGCCTGCTTTAGGTCATCAAATGCCCTCTGACAGCTAACTGTCCACTGAACTTTCTTTGGCATTTTCTTGCTTGTCAGGTCATTAAGTGGTGTCACAATGGACCCATAATTCTTGACAAACTTCCTATAGTAACCAGACAGGCCCAAGAAAGCTCTGACCTGTGTCTGGGTGGTTGGAGGAGCCCAGTCCTTTATGGCCTGTATCTTGCTCTCCAATGATTGAACCTGGCCTCCACCCACAAGGTGGCCCAGGTACACAACCTGACTCTGCCCTATCTGGCACTTAGTAGCCTTGATAGTGAGGCCTGCCTTTTGCAGGGCCTCCAAAACGTTCCTCAGGTGGATCAGGTGATCCTCCCAGGTGGAGCTAAAGACAGCAATATCATCTAGATATGCTGCACAGAAGTCATCCAACCCAGTGAGAACTTGGTTCACCAACCTTTGAAAAGTGGCAGGTGCATTTTTCAAACCAAAGGGCATCACCCCAAATTGGTAATGACCTCCTGGGGTAGAAAATGCTGTTTTGGCCTTGGCATCCTCAGCTAACCTGATCTGCCAATAACCAGCTGTTAGGTCAAATGTACTTAAGAAAGTTGCAGAAGCCAACTTGTCTATCAGTTCATCTGCCCTAGGTATTGGATGGGCATCTGTCTTAGTGACAGCAGTGAGACCCCTGTAGTCTACACAAAACCTCATCTCTCTCTTACCATCCTGGGTGTGAGGTTTAGGCACTAGAACTACAGGACTAGCCCAAGGGCTCTCTGAGGGTTCAATGACTCCCAATTCCAACATCTTTTGGACTTCTTTCTTTATGCAGTCCCTGACGTGGTCAGGTCGCCTGTAGATTTTACTCTTGACAGGCAGACTGTCACCAGTGTCCACCTCATGGGTGCACCAGTTTGTCTGACTGGGGGTCAGTGAGAACATTTGTCTAAAGGATTCAAGAACCTGTTTACAATCCTCTTGTTGATGTTCAGAGAGGCTGTCAGAAAAGACTACACCATCATCAGGGTTCTGAGTGAGCAGGTCTGGGAGAGGGTCACTCTCTTCCTCCTGTCCCTCATCTGTGGCCATGAGCAAGCCCATGTCCTCCCTGTTGACAAATGCCTTGAGCCTGTTTACACGAAGCACCCTGTGGGGGCTCCTGGGAGTTCCCATGTCCACCAAGTAGGTGACTTCTCCCTTTTGCTCAATGATGGTATGGGGTCCAGACCATTTGTCTTGGAGAGCTGCTGGGGCCACTGGCTCCAACACCCACACCTTCTGTCCTGCATGATACACAGTTAGGACAGCCTTTTGGTCATGCCAAGCTTTTTGAAGTTCTTGGCTGGCCTCAAGGTTTTTAGATGCCTTCTCCATGTACACTGCCATCCTGGAGCAGAGACCAAGTACATAGTCCACTATGTCAAGTTTAGGCTTGTTGAGAGGTAACTCCCATCCCTCCTTCACCAGACATAGGGGTCCTCTTACAGGATGCCCAAACAGAAGCTCAAAAGGGCTGTAACCAACCCCCTTCTGTGGGACCTCTCTGTAAGCAAACAGGAGGCAGGGTAAAAGGATGTCCCATCTTCGCCTAAGCTTTTCAGGTAACCCTTTTATCATCCCTTTTAGGGTCTTGTTGAATCTCTCAACAAGCCCATTGCACTGTGGGTGATAGGGTGGGGTGAATTTATAATTGACACCACATTCCTTGCACATTGCAGTCAAGTATCCTGACATGAAGTTTGCACCTCTGTCAGAGACAACCTCCTTAGGAAACCCCACTCTGGAGAAAACTCCAAGTAGGGCCCTGGCCACAACAGGAGCTGTAGTGGTCCTAAGGGGAATAGCTTCTGGATACCTGGTGGCATGATCCACTACGACCAGTATAAATCTGTGCCCAGATGCTGTTGGGGGGTCCATTGGTCCAATAATGTCAATCCCCACCCTTTCAAAGGGAACCCCCACCACAGGTAGTGGTATAAGGGGGGCTTTGTTGTGTCACCTGATTTGTCACTGGCTTGGCAGGTGACACATGAGCGACAAAACTCTTTAGTGTCTTCAGACATATGAGGCCAGGGAAAGTGTGGGGCAAGCCTGTCCCAAGTCTTGTTCTGGCCTAAGTGACCTGCAAGGGGAATCTCATGGGCTAAGGTGAGAAGGAAACCTTTCAGAGACAAGGGGATGACCAGCCTCCTGGTAGCACCAGGCTTGGGGTCTCTTGCCTCAGAGTATAGGAATCCATCTTCCCAATATACCTTATGGGCACCTGTAGCATTCCCTGCAGCCTCAGCAGCAGCCTGCTGTCTGAGGGGTTCAAGAGAGGAGCAGTCTAATTGGGCCTGCCTCAAGTCTGCCCTGGAAGGTCCCCCTGTCCCAAGAAACTCAACCTGATCAGGTTCAAGCTCTTCTAGGACAGTTCCTTCTGGTGTCTCTGGGTCAGCCTCCTGAGAGGGCTGATCCTCAACCTGAGGCAGGGGGAAGGCTCTGCCTTAACCCTACCATTCCTTCTCTTGGGTAGTGTCTGGTCCATTCTTCCAGGATCCAGCACTTGTTCAGCTGGGCATTTCTTGGCCTTTGACCTAGTCACAGCAAGGACATGTGAGGAGAGACCTAGCATTTCTACATGAGTCCTGTACTACACATCTGACCACAGTGAGGATTCCAAATCATTGCCCAAAAGACAATCTACTGGGAGGTCTGAACTAACTACAACCCTTTTGAGGACAGTTACCCCTCTCCAGGAGAAATTAACAACTGCCATACTGTGATTGGTAGTGACATTGCTAGCATTGGTCACTAGGTAATCTGAACCTAGCATGATCTGGTCAGGGTCCACAAATGTTGGTGTCACCATGGTGACACTGGCACATGTGTCCCTGTAGGCCTGAGCCATTTTTCCATTAATTAAAGGCGTTTGTCTCTATTTGCCCAGAGTACTAGGACTTACAGTAGGGGTCATATCCATGTCCCCAGTACAAACAAGAACTGCCTGAGTAGGAATTCTAACTAAGTCAGAACCCACCTCAGTTCCCACGGTTAACCCAACTATAGCCTTGGGAGGTACACTACCACTACTAACTGTACTAGGGGGTGCAGGTGTCTTAGGGACAGTAGTGGTAGGAGTTTGGCCTTTCTTGGTGCACTCACTAAACCAGTGAGTTTTACTTTTACAGTATTGGCACCATGGTTTCTTAGGACCATCATTCTTCTTCTTTTGGGAAGTTTGGGACCCACCCTCCTTAGGTTGTTGGGGCCCTGTTGAAGACTTCTGGTCATTTTGCTTATTCTCATTACCCTTCTGGTCTGCTTTCTTCCGGCCACCACCCTGGTTCTGGTTCTGCTGCTTGACCCTTGTCCTGACCCATCTGTCTGCCTTCTTTCCCAATTCTTGGGGAGAGGTCAGATCTGAGTCAATCAAGTGCTGATGCAACAACTGGTTCTGACAATTATTTAAGATTTGCTCTCTCATAATTAGATTATACAATCCTGTGTAATCAGTAACTTTACCTCCCAGTAACCAGCCCTCCAGAGCCTTAGTGGCACAATCAACAAAGTCAGTCCAATCTTGAGCCTGAGTTTTCTGGGTGTCTCTGAACATTAACCTGTACTGTTCAGTGGTTAAACCAAACCCATCAATCAGAGCAGTTTTCAATACTTGGTAATCATTAGCATCCTCATCTCTAACAGTGAGGAGCTTGTCTCTACCTTTACCTTCAAAGGAGAGCCACAATATAGCTGCCCACTGACTCTGGGGTACCTGCTGTACTTTGCAGGCTCTCTCCAAAGCAGTTATCCACTTGTGGATATCATCTCCTGTCTTATAGGAGGGCACTATTTTACTCAGGTTTCTAGTATCAAAACCCCTTTATCTATCCCTAGGGATATTGCTGCCACCAGTGGGGACTACCCCACTCAACTGTTGCTCTCTAGCAAAGGCAAGCTTCTCCTTGGCAAGGGCAAGTTCTTCCCTCTGGATCCTCAGATTAGATTCCCTCATCTTTGCTTCATGCTCTCTCCTCTGAGGGGAAGTCTATTGGAGTCCCTAGAATGAGACCTATCTCTTCTAACTCCAAAGTTAGGCCTGCTCAGGGTCAGTACTGGGGGTCCCCCAGATCCTTCCCTATGCATGTCTAAGTTAGCCCTGGTTAGTCTGCTGACTACCACAGAACCTTTGTCTGCCTCATCCCCAGAGGTGTCCCCTTCTTCCTCCTCCTCCTCTACATTCTCTGTTTCAGGGAGGTCTGGATTACCAAGAGTACCTTCTAAGGCTGGCATGCTCCCATCTGTGTTAGAAGCCTTTCTAACATCATATGTCTCTAAGAGACCTAACAGAAAAGGAGTGGTAGGGTTAGAACCCTGTTTCAATTTCCTGGAGGTACACAATTGTCTCATCTCCTGGAAACTGAGAGCTGCATATCTGGAAAGGACCTGTGGAGGGTCACTAACCACTAGGGGAGTCTCTGAAGACTCTCCATGGGTAGACATGCTTTCTAGTGAGGTGTAAGTGATGCACCTACCTACACTATGGGTTTTCCTACTGATCCCTTGCTAAGAGTTGTAGTCAGGGTGTGCTGGGCCCTTTCTACTACAACAGCTGGTTCAGTAGAACTCAGAGTATTTCTAAGCTTGTTATATGTACCTAGAGCACCTTATGTGATCTTTCAAATGATATTTCAAGATTATACGTGGTAAAAACAACAGCAAGCTCAAATCCCAACCGCTGCACACCAATGTGAGAAGTTTGCCTGATATATGATGTTCACTAGTTCTAGTGACCACCTTGTATCAGTCCAAACAACCCTTATGGTGATTGGTTGTAAGTCAACCTTATAGACCAGCTATCCTAATGGTAGCATGGACAAAGCAGTCTTAGGCTAAACTCTTTTGGCATGTGAAGCCAGCTGTTTTACCACAATATAACCCCTTGAATACCAGATGAAAGGACACCACACAGGTTGTTATGAAAATAAACAGTATATTTATTAATAACAACACCTCTGAACTCTTTATGAGGTCAGAGGGCTAAGCACATGACAATCTCTTACGAAAAATACGACAAGTTGCACAAAATTACAATGGTGCCCTAGGGGCACAACAAACCATATACTAAGTAAGTGGAATGTGAGAGTCGATAAAAGGAATGGAGCTGTCCAGAGGCTGTAGGATCGATGGGACCACGCTACACTAACTTCAGGTAAGTAATAGGAGGCCCACGGAAGGCGTGTGCAGAGTGTGAACTCACACGCGAGATGCGTAACAACGTCTATGGACAGTACAGTTCAAGTTAAAGGTGAGTACGGACAATCCTGACTAGGTAGGACTAAAACGACTGTGGAACTGGACACTAGGACAGTTAAACTACCCGTGAGCACCGAAATGCTCTTATTACCTCACCCACGGACTGCTGGTGCACAGGTGTCAAAGTGCGTCAGGTTCTCGCGTTGAAGTCTATGGAGCCTGAAAGAAAAGATGCTGCAGGCGACCAGGAGGAAGATGTCCGGTGCGATCCAAGGCTGGATCGGTGAAGAAGGAGACCTGAAAGCAGAGGGGACAATGTTCACAGTCACTAGCCAGTGACTGGAGTGGAACCAGGAAGGAACCAGATGTCGACGTCACGATTAGGTGAAGAGTGGACGCTTGACTCTGCAGCAACGTGGACCAGGAGGTGTCTTCGACGACCAGGATGGATGCACGAGCTGTCCAACGCAGGCTCTCGCTGTCGGCGGTGTTGGATCCGGAATCGGCGTCAACAGGCCTTGGCAAAGGCAACCCACGTGGTGAGTGGAGAAAGCGTCTGGTGCCGACTAGGAGAGTCCGGGGTGCCCCTCTTTTGGAAGGGAGCAAGGGACAGTCTGGAGCGACCAGACCAGCAGTGAAGATGCAAAGGTTCGTCGTCTAGGAGGCCACTAGCCAGCCGGCAAGTGACCAGACAACGCGTCGAGCAGCAAACAAGCAGAAGGGCCCCACGCAGATCTCGTGGATGCTGGAGGGCTGATCTTCGGTGCAAGGGCTGCTCGGGGCTGGGGCTTCTCAGTCCCCAAAGCACTTGGTCGAGTTTACCTCGGGAGTCGTGCTGTAAGCGAAGTGCAGGTTCGTTCAAGATGGCCGGTCCCACGTGTCTCGTTACACCCCCTATCCTTTGTCCGGTTTCCCGCCAGAGCTGGGGCAGGGATGCCCCAGCAACTGGTTGGAACCGGTGTATGCACAGGGCACCTTGTGTGCCCCAGGCATGTCTCATTCCTTTCAGGCCTATCCTACCCAATACACAAAACCCTGTCTGGGGTGGTGCTAGCACCTCCCAATGCAGGAAACCCTTTGTCCAAGCCGCCCTCGCTGGAAGGACTCCCAGCAGCAGGAGGTCAGACTTGTATCTGTGGTGGCAGCATCCATTTTGTGATGCTGAGGCTCGAGTTAACTTTAACCGGGGTTCACAGTTACATACATGTCGTGTCCCTCTAGAAGGGTGGAATGCTACCCCCGTCGCCAGAATTGGCGAGGGGATAGTATTCCAAATCGTATGACACCTTACTCGACATGTTTTGATAATGTTATACCAGAGTTAGCATTTAACCGCGAGGTTGATAATGCACTTAAGAGTATATTGTATAGCGTTATCATGGAACAGCTATTAAGACTTGGTTCCGCAAGCTGCAAACGGGCTCAGCTCATGCCAGAGCACCATCTCACATAATTCCAAGCACTCTGCCTTCAGGACTGTTAAGGCCTGCCATAGGAGTGACTGATAGGAGGATATGTGTCCATTGTAGGGTTAGATATAGGTATACTATATCTACAGCAAAGGGTGATTACACCACCTTGCCCCAGCTGTTGTGCAGCCAGTTGTGTCAGTTTTAGATGGCCAGCCAGGGGTGGCATAATACATGCTTCAGCCCCTGGTAGGCCCTGGGTACACCTATGCCCTGGATACCTAAGGTATACTGTACAGGGACTGATAAGGTGGCCCAGTACCAATTGGTAAATGCACCTAAGGCCCATGGTTGTCAATTTAGAGAGAGAACAGCTAGGCTGTGGGTCTGATTAGCAGGCCCACAGCCAGGGAAAGTCGTAAACCAGTGAAGCAAAAAGCAAAAATCTGGGGTGACCATAGGATTGCAGACCCCACTCTCCTACACCACATATAACCCCTTGAATACCAGATGAAAGGACACCACACAGGTTGTTATGAAAATAAACAATATATTTATTACTAACAAACATCTCTGAGCTCTTTATGAGATCAGAGGGCTAAGCACATAACAATACTCTTTAAGAAAAATACAGTAAGTCGCACAAATTACAATGGTGCCCTAGGGGCACGACAAACCATATACTAAGTAAATGGTATAAGGAAATCGATAGAGGAAATGAAGATGCCCAGAGGCTGTAGGATCGCTGGGACTACACTACCCTAACCTTAGGTAAGTAGCAGGAGGCCCACGGGACGCGTGTGCAGAGATGCGGAACAAAGTCAATGGGCAGAACAAATTACGAGAAGGTAAGTAAAAGACAGTTCCAACTAGTTACGACTAAAACGACAGGATACCTGGACACTAGGAGAGTCAATCTACCTATGAGCACCGAAATGCTCTCGTTACCTCATCCACGGGCTGCGGGTGCATAGGTGTGAAAGTGTGTCGGGTTTCCGCGTTGAAGTCAATGGAGCCTTGAAGAAAGATGCTGCAGGCGATCAGGAGGAAGATGTCCAGTGCGATCCAAGGGTGGATCGAGGAAGAAGAGGACCTGAAAGCAGAGGGGACAGTGTTCAAAGTCACTAGCCAGTGACCGGTGTGGAACCAGGAAGGAACCAGATGCTGTTGTCGTGATCAGGTGAAGAGTGGACGCTTGACTCTGCAGCCATGTGGACCAGGAGGTGCCTTTGACAACCAGGATGGAGGCACGAGCTGTCCCACGCAGACTCTCGCTGACGGCGGTGTCTGATCCGGATTCGGAGTCAACAGGCCTTGGCAAAGGCAACCCATGCGGTGAGTGGAAATGGCGTCTGGTGCGGACCAGGAGGGTCCGGGGTGCTCCTCTTTTGGAAGGGAGCAAGGGCCAGTCTGGAGCAACCAGACCAGCGGTGTAGATTTTGTGGATCGTCGTCTAGGAGGCCACTAGCCAACCGGCAAGTGACCAGACAACGCGTCGAGCAGCAATCAAGCAAAAGGGCCCCACGCAGATCTCGTGGATGCTGGAGGGCTGGTCTTCGGTGCAGGAGCTGCTCGGGGCTGGGGCTTCTCAATCCCCAAACTCGAGAATGCCTCTGAAGTCATGCTGGAAGCGAAGTGCAGTTTCTCCAAGATGGCCGGTCCCACGTGTCTCGTCGCACCCACGGGTCTCAGCTGTGCTGCAGATGTGGGTAGAGGTCGGAGAGGTCTGGAAGTCCGGGTCTCGTCGGGCTCTGAAGTCTGGTTCCAGCAGGAAGGACGACAAAGTGAACCGCTAGGAAGCTTGATGGTGCCTGCAGTTGCAGGGTGGACACTCCTTGCCCACAAGGGAGATTCTTCAGTCTTCTGGGGAGCAGAACGTCGAAGGCCAGAGTTTCTTCTTGTAAAAGTTGTTCAGGATAATCTAACTTGGAATGGGACCAGCTCCTACCTTTATCCTGCTAAAGGGGGCTGTACTAGTGACTTGGTCCCTCCCATGGGTGGTACCAGGAAGGGGGATGGTTACACCCCCTATCCTTTTTCCGGTTTCGCGCCAGAGCTGGGGCTGGAGTGCCCCAGGCATGTCTCATTCCTTTCAGCCCTCCCTACCTCAATACACAAAATCCTGTCTGGGGTGGTGCTAGCACCTCCCAAGGCAGGAAACCCTTTGTCCAGGCCTCCCTCGCTGGAAGAACTCCCAGCAGCAGGAGGTCAGACTTGTGATGCTGAGGCTCTGTTTAACTTTAACCGGGGTTCACAGTTCCATACATGTCGTGTCCCTCTAAAAGGGTGGAATGCTACCCCAGTCGCCAGAACTGGTGAGGGGGTAGTATTCCAATTCGTATGACACCTTACTCGACATGTTTTGATAATGCTATACCAAAGTTAGCAATAACCGCGAGGATTATAATGCACTTAAGAGTATATGGTCTAGCGTTATCATGGAACAGCTATAAGGACTTGGTTCCGCAAGCTGCAGACAGGCTCAGCTCATGCTAGAGCACCATCTCACATAATTCCAAGCACTCTGCCGTCAGGATTGATAAGGCCTGCCATAGGAGTGACTGATAGGAGTATATGTGTCCATTTTGGGGTTAGATATAGGTATACTATATCTACAGCAAAGGGTGATTACACCACCTTGCCCCAGCTGTGTTAGCAGCCAGTTGTGTCAGTTTGGATGGCCAGCCAGGGGTGGCATAATACATGCTTCAGCCCCTGGTAGGCCCTGGGTACACCTATGCCCTGGGTACCTAAGGTACACTGTACAGGGGCTGATAAGGTGACCCAGCATCCAATTAGGTATGTACCTAAGGTACATGGACTCCATTTTACAGAGAGAGCAATTAGCCTGGGACCCTGATTAGCAGGATCCCAGTCCAACCAAGTCGAAAACCAGAAAAACACTAGGCAAACAAATCTGGGGTAACCATAGTCAGGTATCCACCGGTTGCTGGGACACTCCAGTCCCAGCTCTGGCGCGAAACTGGACAAAGGAAAGGGGGTGTAACCACCCCCCTTCCTGGTCCCACCCATAGGAGGAACCTAGACAGTAATCCAACCCCCTTTAGTTGTATAAAGGTAGGAGCTGACCCAGGAGACATTAGATTAATCCTGAAATCGACTTGAAATGAAACTCTGGACCCTTTGACATTCACCTGAGCTGAAGACGGAAGAATCTACCTTGTGGCCAAGGAGTGACCACCCTGGGCAACCAGGCACCATTCAGCAACTCGACGGCTTGCTTTGTCCCAGTTCCCGCTGGAACCCGAGCACAGAGCCCGACAAGACCTCGACTCCAGCACAGCTGAGCCCCGTGGAAGGCGTCGGAACCCGTGGAACCAGGCATCTTGGAAAGCCTGCAACTTGCTAACAGTACTGCTCCTGAGGCATCCTCGAAGCTGTGCCCTGGGGACTGAGACACCCCAACACCGAGCTCCACCTGCACCGAAGACCAGCCCTCCACACTCCACGAGATCTGCGTGGGGCCCTTCTGCTTGTGTTCTGCTCGATGCGTTGTCCTGGTTGCTAGCCAGTTGGCTAGTAGCCCTGTGACGACGATCCTTTGAAAATCCATCGCTGGTCTGGTTGCTCCAGACTGGCACTTGCTTCCCTGAAAAGGTGAAGTACCTCAGACCCTCCTGGTCTGCACCAGAAGCTCTTTGTGTATCCTGCGTGGGTTGCCTTTGCTTAAGCTTGTTGGCTCCGATCTTGAAGTCGACCCATCCATCTGCGAGAACCTTCGTGGGACAGCTCTTCTCCAGCACCTGGTCGTCCTCGACGCCTCCTGGTCCGCGTGGCTGCAACGACAAGCTTCACGACAACACCTGATTGCTCCTTGACGACATCTGGTTCCTTCCTGGTTCCACCCGGTCACTGGCTAGTGACCTAGACTCTGTCCCCTCTGCTTTCAGGTCTTCTTCAACTCCGATCCACCCTTGGATCCACCCGGACATCTTCCTCCTGGTCGCCTGCAGCATCTTCTTCCAAGGCTCCATAGGAAACAACGAGAAAACCCAACACACTTTGACACCTATGCACCCGCAGCCCGTGGGTGAGGTAACGCGAGTACTTCGGTGCTCCTCTAGGGATTGACTATCCTAGTGTCCAGTTTTGTTAGTTGTACATTCCTAGTTAGACCGGAAGTGTCCTAAATCTTCAATTACTTACCTTTTACGTTCCTATTGACTTTCTATTGACTCTCGGGTGAGTGTACAGACACTGCACGCGCCGCCTGTGGGCCTCCTACTCCTAACCTAAGGGTCAGATAGTGTAGCCCCAGCGATTCCCTAGGCCCTAGGCCTTCTCCTTTCCCAAGTCGTGGTTCTTATACCACTTACTTAGTATATGGTTTTACGCGCCCCTAGAACCTAACTGTAAATTGTGCTATTGAAAGCATTTCTAAGAGTAACTTGTTATGTGCTTTTGCCTCTGACCTCATAAAGAGTTCAGAGGAGTGTGTTAGTAAATAAATACATATATATTTTATATATATCCTGTGTGGTGTCCTTTCATTTGATATTCAAGGGGTTACATATGGTAAAACAGCTGGCTTTACACGCCCTCAAGAGTCTTTTAGCCTAAGACTGTTCTGTCCACGCTTCCTCTAGGATAGCTGGTCTATAAGGTTAACTTTACAACCATCACCATAAGGGTTGTTTGGACCGGTGCAAGTGAACATCATATACCAGGCCAACTTCTCACAGAATCTAACACTAACCTGTTTCTTTCAGATTCCATGGATGATGACAAGAAATTGTGTGAGCTCCAGGGATTAGTGTTTATGGAACATGAGGAGAAATGGCAACAAATTATCAAGCAGTTGAAACAAAGGAGATTCCTACTCATTCCTGCACTCTGATGAAAGGCTAGTATTTTTAGAACCAGATTTGCTCTTAAGACTATGGACCATCTCTCTATTCCTCCGGTTTCTCCTGCTACAATAGTACCTCCAATAAAATCACTCTTTAATAGTACTCCCAATAATTAGTCACAAAATTGTAACCAATTTAATACATCCTACCAATTTAATACATCCTAATTTTTACCCAACTATGCATCTGAAGAACAAGTTACTTACCTTCGGCAGCAATATATCTGTAAGTAACATATGTTAGTTATAGATTCCTTACCTTAGAATATCCCCCAGGTGTCAGACTGGATCCGGTAACTTTCTCGTCAGCAGTGCCCCTGCGTGTTGGTAGGTGGCATTGGACGGCTCTGCGTCCGTTGTCGGCGTCGTGGTCGCTGGGATGATGTTGCGGAGTTACTAAGATGCCGCATTAGAGCGCTGATATCAGTTCTGTGCACGACTTTCCGCGCCAGGAACGTAGAGCCATGCAAGACACTGACCACAAATCTAGGGCCCTGCAAGGATGTCCTTAACCCTAGAAATCAGTTCGCAGAACGGGGAGGATGGGCGGTAAGGAATCTCTAACTAACCTATGTTTCTTACAAATATATTTGGTTACCGAAGGTAAGTAACTTGTTCATCTGAAAGAAACAGTTAGTTGTAGATTCCTTACCCTAGAATAGATACCCCAGCAATACCAGCCTCGGAGGTGGGTCTGCAAACCAAGATCACACCAGAAAGTCCTGGAGAAAAAAACGTCCAAAGAAGCCATCTCTCCGGACCTGGCTGTCCAGGCAGTAGTGTCACGTAAACGTGTGCAACAATGCCCACGTAGCTGCCTGACAGATGTCATCCAGAGGGACTCCTCGTCCCAAACCAGAGGTGGCTGCCGTCGCCCTGGTGGAATGGGCGCGTTGCCCCACTGGAGGCTTCTTTTTAGCAAGAGAATAACAGGCTTTAATACACAAAACAACCCATCTAGAAATGGTCTGCTTAAGTATGGCCCGACCTTTCTTGGCGTCAACGAGGCCAACAAAGAGCTGGTCATCCACCCGGAGCGGTTTGGTGCGATCCAGATAGAAGGAAAGCGCACATTTTGGGTCCAGACAGTGGAGCCTCTCTTCCTCTTCCTCTTTCCAAGGATGCAGAGGCGGTAAGAAGGTGGGCAAAGTGAAGTTTTGCCGATGTGGAAGGAGGTGACCACCTTGGGAAGAAAGGATGGACGAGTTCTTAGAACAACCGTGTCCGGATGTACAGCAAGCAAAGGAGGCTGGGATGAGAGAGCCTGGAGCTCACTCACTCTTATAGCAGATTTGATGGCTACCAGGAATGCAGTTTTAAGAGTTAAGAGTCGAAGAGGACAGTTGTGAAGTGGCTCAAAGGGAGCGCACATCATATAGGTCAAGACCAAATTCAGGTCCCACTGAGGCATCATGAAGGGAACAGGAGGAAAGTGATGAGTTATGCCTTTGAAGTACAAGATACTTACCTTCGGTAACGGTGTATCTGGTAGAGATGATTCTAGCCGCAGATTCCTTAATGTAGAATTATCCCCAGGCGTGAGACTGAATACGGAAAACTTTCTTTGCCATAGCATCTCTGCGCGCCGGGGGGCGGTACCCTGTGACTCCGTCCTGACATTGTCCGCGGGCGTGATGTCAGCAAGGTCACATAAGCCCCACCCCGGTGCGCCAACGCCAGTTTTCTTAGGAGAACTTTTCCGCGCCAAAACGCAGAGCCATCATAACCAAAAACTGTGAGAATATGGGAACAGTGTGCGAAAAAATTTGATAAACAGAAAGGAAAGAAACGAATGGTGAGAAACAGCATCATCCGGGAGAGTGCCAAACACAGTGGCACCAAAAGTCAGAGCAGGAAAGTGCAGAGCACAGCTACCACGAAGCAACCCTGCAAGCAACTACAACATCCTGCCAGGGGGCAGAAAGCAGGTGAAAAACATCACAAAAGATGAAAGAGGCCCTCAGCCCCAGACTTTAACAGTGAGGGACAACAAGGCCAGAACAGAAGAGAAAAGACAATGTGCCCCAAGACTACACCAAGAACGAGAGGCACATTCTCTATAAAGAAGAAGGGGTCGAGGCACAACCAAGAGACCCCAACTCAGAGGACTGCAGAGGAGTCAGAAGTGCAAGCAATGGAAAACGGGGCATGAGTAGGCCCCACACTGGAAGCCCAGGGTGCAGGGACGCAGAAGTACCCATAGGCCATCCAACCAATCACCAGAAAGGAAGGAGGGAATCAAACAAACAGAATGAGCATCCCACTAGGGAAGAAGGGAAAGAGGGCACTCGCAGAAGACAAAAACCACCCGGAGGCAGGCGAGTGCAGAAGACTGAGCTGAAAGTCCTCACAGAACGGGGAGGAAGGGCTGGTCGTGAAGGGATCTGTGGCTAGAATCCTCTCTACCAGATACACCGTTACCGAAGGTAAGTAACTTGTACATCTGATGGAGAATATAAGCCGCAGATTCCTTAACGTAGAATAGATACCCTAGCCATACCCAGAAGGGAGGCGGGCCCAGACAAGAGCAAAGAAACCGCACCAGTGGCATATAGTAATGCCAGGAAAGGCGAGGAACCAGCAAGGGTAGTCCACACCCTCCCAGCGTAGGACAGAGCTATGCAATAGCTACAGGTACCCCAAATAGTGTAAGACACATCCCAAAGAACACATGGGAACCATTCTTAGGGAAAAAATCCTGCATGAGAGAACAAGTACATAAGGACCTGCGGTTAGAACCACAGACGGCTTATCAATCAGCCCAAAAAGAACACACAATTGCCAAAAGGGCTGAACCAGCAGCGAACAGGAGAGAGATAGAGGCCAACGTAGGGACCCCAAAGGCACGTCAAACCACACAGAACAGACAGACGGGCCACTCAAAACACCAGAATCCAGGAAGAAGGTGGTATGACGCCTCCCACCAAGCCCTGGAGGATCAACAAGCCAAGCTTAAGGAGGGGGAGAAGGACGGAGCCCCGCAAGAAGACGTTGAATGGCGGAGTCCGCATGGGTGTTAAACAAAAGAACCCCATCAAAGGGCAGGTCAACCAGACGCTCCCTAACATTCACAGGAAAAATAACATACCGCAACCAAGCATGGTGACGGAGAGCCACAGAACTGGCGATAGCACGGCCGAGAACATCAGCAACATCCAAGATAGCTCGTAGAATAAACACGGCCAACTCCCAACCATCCAACATATGGTGCCGTAGATCAGCACGGGCACCATCGTGGGAGACATGAGACAGAAGGGACTCCACAGAATCCCACAAGCTGGAGGTAGCCCTGGCCAACACACAAAGAGTGTTGAGTGCTCGCAAAGCAGCACTAGAGGAAGCGAAGATATTATGCCCCCATAAATCCAACCACCGGGCCTCACGTGACGGAGTAACCAACACCACAGGCAAGGATGAAAAAGCAGTCCGCAGAAGAGGGCCCTGAGTAGAAGAGTGGAATGAAAGGCAAACCGGGTCGTGCGGAGCAGGACGGTGGCGGTGTAGGAGCGGCTGAGGCACCGGATCACCCGTAGCAGGACGCCCCAGAGCCCCCAGATGAGAGTTATGGAGCAAAGCTTTGAATGGAAGAAGCAGTTCCCGTCCACCAGAGCCCTGGTGGAGAACTTCCAACAGATGATCCATAGGGAATGGGGTGACGGGGTCACCCATTTGCAAAATGCCAGCGGCCGTGGAAATATCCCAAACAAAGGCAACACTGACCTTTGTAGGGCGCCGCGGGGGAGAAAGCATTTCCTCCGTGGGCGACAGCTGTAAACTAAGCCGTCCGTCCCCAAGTCCAGCTGGAGGAATAAACCGCTAGCCCATGGATAGTGGGAGATCCACGGACGAGTGGGGAACCTGAGGGGCCCCCGGGGAAGGCGGAGAAGCCGGTGGATCAACCAAGTGCGAGCTGCGGAAGAGAGGGTCCGAGGGTTGAGGCCGCGGGGACGGTGAGAAGCCCTCCCTAGAAGACGCCGTTGAAAAAGCACCGACACGGCGTCCAATCTCCTGAGAAGAAGAGAACAGGAGCTGACAAATCTCCGGGGAGGAAGGAACCTCCGGAGATGAGTCGAGGACCCGATGCAGGCAAGGCACCGTGGAGTCCGATGCCAGCGCGACGCCGATTGGCGCCGGAGTGGACAGAGTGGACCTCCACCACCTCGTGCTCCCTAGGAGAATGCGGCAGGGTCGGAGCTGGATCGGCTAAGGAACGGCCCTGAAAAGGCGCCAGCTCAACCTCACTCGAGGCAGCCGCCTGCGTAGAGGAACGAGAAGGACTCAGGAATGCACCCAGGGCCCGGGATCCACCCGCGGCACCGCCAGGGTCGGGGAGGAGAGCCTTCAGCGTCGAAAAGGTGCCAGCTAGGCCTCTGGCGAGGCAGCAGTCTTCTCAGAGGACCGAGAGGGACTCGGGATGAGCTCTGAGTCCCAGCAATCTCCTGCGACGCAACAGGGAGCCCCGTAGGGATTTGCAGCGATGCAGGGATGCCGTGGGTCAAAGAGGGGAGCCCCGCAGGACCGCACCTCGACGACACCACTCTCCTACAACGTGAAGTCGAATCCGTCGGCACCGGGGTCGAAGCCGCCGGCGACTCCGCTGAAGACCCCACGCGAGGCAAGGGATCCGCGGATGTCTCAGGAGGTGGAGGAGGGGCTAAAAAAGCCTGCAGAGCCACAGCGTAGGCTGTCATTTGGGCCCTAGTCGCCAGGAAATGGCGGGTAGGGTGGCGACAGGAGAGGGCGCACGTCCAGAGGGGGACCCACGCCCTCTGCCTAACAAGGACAAGGTTTTGGAGACAAACTGCAGGACCTACCAGCTGGCAAGCAACGCCCTTGAGGCCGTAGCGAAGGGCGATGCCGCAGTCGGAATCGGCGGCTCCTGGCTTCCGAGGCAGGGGACAGACGCTGGGACGACACCGACTTGGACAAGCGGGCCAAAAGCAGTTTCATCTGGCTCTCCCGTCAGGACTTCGGTTTAAGGTGCTGACAAGCGTCGCAGTCCGTAGAGTCATGGTGCTCGCCCATACACCACATAGGGTGAGGGTCCGTCGCCGACATCTGACAAGCACAAGAAGTACACGTCTGGAAGCCCGAAGGCATTCGCACACTGTTGCTCAATGCAAAGCGTGAAAAGAAGGCCTGAAAACAGGCCAGGACATGATCCGTGTTGCACGCGGAAAATTGAAAAAACTGATGTCAGCGCGCCGGGGTGGGGCTTATGCGACCTTGCTGACGTCACGCCCGAGGACGACGTCAGGGCGGAGTCACGGGGTACCACTGACCGGCGCGAAGAGATGCTATGGCAAAGAAAGTTTTCCGGATCCAGTCTCACGCCTGGGGAAAATTCTACGTTAAGGAATCTGCGGCTAGTAGTCTCTATCAGATTAAACGATTTACAACCGGGGACTTGAAGATAGAAGGCTGATCAGGGAGCCCTAGAATGGCAGAGTTGGCCGAAAGATAGCCCTTGATAGCGCCCAGAGCAGAGCCCTGCCGGGCCAAAGAAAGGACGAACAAGACAACCTCAGAAAGAGGGGCAGAAAGGGGATCCACAGACTTTGCTGTGCACGATGCCACAAATTTGTTCCATCTGCAGGGTTATACCGTCTTAGTGGAGGGACGCCTGGCTGCCAAGATTATAACACAGACCTCGGTAGGCAAGTCAAATGACGTCAACTGCCGTCGCTCAATCTCCATGCAAGTAGGTGGAGACTGGAGAGGTTCGGGTGGAGGACGGTCCCCTGCTGCTGCGACAGAAGATCCTCCCGAAGAGGCAGTCAGATCAGAGGATCGAGGGCCATGTTGAGCAGCTCAGGATACGAGACTCTTAGTGCCCAATCTGGAGCCACAAAAATGACGGGCCTGGTCGCGCTTGATCTTCTTCAGGACTCTGAGCAGAAGTGGTATAGGCGGAAAGGCGTATGCAAATCTGTAACTCCACTCGCGACGAAAAGCGTCGCCTAGCGGGGGGCGCTAGAGGGCGCACTGCGGGATGGCTGGCTGAATAGACAGCTCCGCCGGACGGACATTACATGGCATATTTTCTTCCGTTTCTAGCAACCGACTGTAACGTCGCTGCAGGGGATCTGTGAGCGGAATATGCGGTGCACCAAATGCGAGAAGTTTGTCGATTGTGCTGCTGCCATGAGCGGAGGAAATTGCAATAGAAGGGTGCCCTGAGCAATTACACGGATCGGGTAAGATGGCGCCTGCATCGCAAGAATACTGTGCTTTGTGCTGGCTCCCTGGCTGTAGCCCCACAGCGTAGCGACAGGAGCCGGAGTAAGGATCCCGTTCCCCCTCTGGGTTCGCTAATTGAGCAAGAGATCACGTAGCTGGCGGGTTTATTAGCAGTTACCGATCCCCCCTTCTCACACGGGTAACGTCTCAAGATGGCGGCCCGCTGTGCATCCAACGGCCCCAGGCATTACTTCCAGCACTTGCTACTAGACTGTACACTTACGGACAAGTAAACTACACAATAATGTGGCCCTAATGTGTGCTCTTTACCCGCGCTGCTGCCCGAAAGCCTAGAGGGGATGCTGTGCGCTATACCGGGCTGAGGGCGGATAGCGGCGCAAAACCGTGAACTAAGATGGCAGCGCCCAGGGAACTTCATGCGGACTGAGGCGCCTGCTGCAGGTCCGTGCTGTTTACGGCCACTGAGGAATCGTGGTAGACCGCCGGGGAGGGTAGCGTGACCATTGGAACACCAAGAGCTCACTCGCATTGAAATTCGGTCAAGTCTACTGCCGCTACGACTCCCCCCCCCCCCCTATGGTGCAGCTTGCAGGAGGAATACACATGTGCTGATATACAAAGCGGGTAATGACTGCCCGTGGTAATCTACATGAGTGAGCCGACCTCATGGTGATCGGTACTACCGAATGGCGACCTTTACTGACAACATGATGACCGCAACTGTTCATATATTGTACTGTTTGGAGTATGATTTGTCTTGATTTTAAAGTGGATTATTTCCAGTTTTGTTTT
Organism: Lissotriton helveticus; assembly: GCF_964261635.1. Classification (NCBI taxonomy): domain Eukaryota; kingdom Metazoa; phylum Chordata; class Amphibia; order Caudata; family Salamandridae; genus Lissotriton; species Lissotriton helveticus. The sequence continues at coordinate 371,173,111 of NC_136059.1, forward strand.
GTACATAATATGTAATCATCAAAACTACTTGGTTTAAAATACTGATTATTCTGTTACCTATCAACCCTTCCCCATCACTGTATCCTCACAACATCACCCACCTCCCTTCTTCCCTCCTTCCGGGGCCTTGCTCCACCTTTCACCTAATACTTGATTATTGATGCTATTGATTATGCTGTACCCATTGTGATTAAAACAATGTGGTTAAATTTAATGTCTACTTGATTGTTATCTTTATCCAGTTTTACTTTGTGTTCTCAATCTCATTGGGACCCCTTCCTTATATTACTAAGCAACCCAGGTCCCAGTGACTTCTTTTGGGTAGACCCCCCTTACTATACACAACATGATGACCGCGGCGGGGACTGGCAAGCAGGCACTATAGCTGCAGGAAAAGACTGTGGCTATAACCAAACGACACTGATACCGAGAGCAGCACTGTTTCCTACGCTGGCAGCACAGTCAACGCTCTGAACACAGACATAACGGCGATTGTGGCCCAGTTCGCACCAAGAAGCAGCGTGCCTGCTCCACCGGAGATTGCTCAGCGACTTACACTGTGCGCCGCCATCACGTGCTGTGATCAATATAAGTGCAAAAAAATCATCATGAACAACTGTTAAAATCGTTGATCACCGGTACTATTAAGTGCGCCATTTCAATACTCGCCCTGTGGGCTGTGAGTGCGGCCCCAGATGAAACTGCTCATGTGTTAATTCGTGTGGGAACTGTCTCATATCCCCGCCAACTCTTTACTCGGACGTCTAGGGCGGTGACACCGCTCACGACCATTCGGACAAGGAGACATCCAGCTGCCATCAGTCGACGCCACCTCAGCTCGAGGTTTAAGGTCCATCTCACAGCAAAGCCATCTCCGGCGCCACTTCTTCACGACCTGGTTCTACACTGCGGTGCAATTGCTGAGCCGTGCTGGAAGGTCCACACCTAACATCTACCTTATTGCCTCAAATACCTGGCGCAAACACACAGACTAAAAATGGGGAAGCCAGACAGGCAACAACCTAAACTCACCTTTGAACAACGCAGGCCGACTAGAGGCCCAACGTCACATTCGGACACGGAAACTGATGCGGAGCAGGCTTCGCCCTAAGGCATGGAATCCATGCTGAAAGCCATCCAGACAAGCCTTCAGGACATCCATGGCAAGTTGGACCATCTCACCACCCGCCTGGATACTATGGCAACCAAGGTGGACTGACATGGTGAGAGGTTGGACGATGCTGAAACTCGGATCTCTGCGGTGGAAGACGAAGCACACGCGAGCACTTCCAAATGCACCGGCTTCGAGAAGATATTGAAGGTGATCAAATCCAAGGCGGAGGATTTGGAAGCCAGGTCACGCCGCAACAACGTTCGAATAGCAGGCGTGCCGGAATCGACAAATATTGGCAACATGGAAGCTTATGTGGAAGAAATGTGTCTCGCTCTGTTTGGTAAGGAGAAAATGTCCCCAGTCTTCATTGTGGAGAGGGCTCATCGATCACTGGCACCACGTCCGCCGCCAGGCGCCCCACCCAGACCGATAGTAGCTCGCATCTTAAGTTATCGAGACTGCGATGTTATTTTGAGAATGGCAAGGGAGCAGAAAGATATCCACTACCAGAATAACCGGCTCGAATTCTACCCGGACTACACACAGGCTGTACAACAGGCCCGCAAAGAATTTAATGGCGTAAAGGCGAAGCTACGCGACCTGCAAATTGAATATGCCATGCTCTACCCGGCGCGCTCGAAGGTCTCCTGGGATGGAAAATCGACCCTGCTTCTCTCACCTAAGGCAGCAAATGACTTCATGAAGAAGAATATTAATAACCGCAAAGAGAGTAAGCGTCAGACCCAATCTCAAGATGAAGACTGAGCGGTCACAGCGGTGATGCTACGCCCTCATGACACTTGGTGGAGAGGAGCGACTGAACAGTAGGTGCTGCACTTCTTCCTTCACTGTGTACCGGGGGCTATGATGCAGGGGCGGCGCTGAAGTTGGTAAATCTAACATGTACAGTCTTATTAGTTGGCAACGGACATGGCGGCCCTGCCTCTGTGACCTCTGGGCTTTACTGATGGTGTGGTACACATGGCACTACCTTTGCACTGCGGGACTGTGCACACCTCTCCCCGGACACTGAGGGCGGTTTCGACCACAAGTGAGGGTTGGGAGTTACGCGGCTACCGCATGCCCCGAGAGGGAGGCCTGTGAGAGCAGTATGATGGCACTGCTGAGTGCACGATTCTGTCTTGTGTGTGGACGCCATGGAAAACAGTGTATGCATTTGCACTACATGTACTCATATGGGAGATGTGTGTTCATTGAAGGTTGGCGAACACTGTGAAGATGCGGAAGAGACACTTGGTTGTAATGTGATGATGTCAGTCCGCTGGGGAGCACAGTGTCAACTATTTGGGCACTTTACAAGTGTTGATTCACACCTTCATGCCCTGAATGGCATACCTTGTCATTATATTGCTGTGGGGGACGGGGAGATGTGCTACACATGACTACTATACATTACTCTTATCGTGCATCTAAATAGTAGCCCCAACATGCACCTACCTCCTATGGCTATGTTTTTAACTGATGGTGCTAACTATAGGCCGTCCCCCAATACACCTGCTTACTTTGATGCTACTTGCACCTCCTCCCCGGTTTAGAACAGACGATACGCTAAAGAGCGAGACATGCCATGGGGTGCAGGAAGGACTACCTCGCTTGACGGTTACTATGGATCTGGTGGCCTATATACATTGCACAGATAATTCCTCATACTGTAATATATGATGTACTAATTTGGTTGCTAATAGATAGTTTTGTTCGTCCACATCCGCTAGTTCAGATGGAGATGTGCAGTCCAGGCGGACCCCCCTTTGGGTGATCCCCACGAATGTTCTATGCAATTGGGATGTTTACTTAGGGTATGGCATCAGCAGGATTGGGCTGCTGTTGTTGGTGGGGGGTGAGACGAGAGGGTTGCTGTTTTAGTTCATGGATCAGACTGCTTAGGAAGCACTGCCTACACCCGGCCGGGATATGCCTACTGCTTGCTCTATTGTGCCTTAATGCATTATCTGTTGTCCCTCGCAAGAGGGTATTGTCTAGCTCAGACAGGGAACGCTCACAGATTACACAGACGGACCCAATGGCTACTTCTACATTGACTACACCATCGTTAAACTTCCTCACCTGGAATATCAGGGGCTATACCAATCCGAGAAAGATACGTCAGATTTTCGCATGCCTGGATAGATGGCACATTGATATTGTTATGTTCCAGGAAACACACGAAGCTCCACACTCACATGCACAGGTGGGACGGAGATGGGCGGAATTGATACACTGCTCCAAATACTCGTCTTACTCTAGAGGGGTCTCCATACTAGTGAAGAAAGGCACAAATTTCAAAATTGACTCGACGGCACTAGACGTGAATGGCCGCTACATAATACTGAGAGGTAGACTACGGGGTAGACCACTGACTCTGGTTAACACATACGGTCCCAACACAGATGCCCCTGACTTCTTTCATGAACTAGGGCTGCAGCTGACCTCTGAGGCTGATCAAATATTGCTTTGGGAGGGTGATCTAAATGTCGCCTTAGATGATAGTGTGGACAGATCAGGCAACACGACAGAACACCACACGCAAGCAAGAGCCAAATTGCAAGATGTCATGATAGATCTAGATATAAAAGACCTATGGAGAGCGCGTCATCCGGGGGTTAAAGAAGCGACACACACGTCAGCAGCACATAGCAGCTGGTCGCGTATTGATTACTGGTTGGGCTCGGATGTATTGTTACTGTGGACCCAGGCAATCAAACACATGCCCAAAACTCTTTCGGATCACAACCCCATTAAACTATCCTTACAATTTCCCAATTATACGGCACCGCCGTACAGTTGGAGGTTCAATGCCGCAGCGCTAACTGACTCCCTCTATGCGGATACCATAGAAAAGGCAATTAAGGAGTATTTTAAACTGAATAAATATTCGACAGATGACGCTGGCCTCTTATGGGAAGCGTTTAAGGCCACGATACGTGGTGTTTGCATCAGCATGACTGCGGGGATATTGCGTGACATTAGAGCGCAGCTGACACGTTGCGAGGCCAAACTAAGCACGCTAGAACGTCAATATGAACGAACACCACAACCATCGATACTTAGTGAAATCAGAAGCACACTAACGGAACATCCGACTTTCGCAGCCGATGAGATTAAATACTTAAGTAAGAGACACATAGCCAGGGCATACGGGGAGGGAGGTCGTCCTGGGCGAGTACTGGCATCTAAGATTTGTGCTGACCGTAAAACACACACTGTAACACAGATTACTGGGGACGACGAAGTTACACATACGGACCAGATAGGAATACTGCAGAGCTTTGTCCACAACTATAGAGACTTGTATACACCACGACCGATAGCCACACAACGTGACACACTATGTTATCTAGAAGACGTTGCCATAGCTTGGCTGTCCGACTCCCAAAGACAATATTTGTCTCTGCCGATAACTGTAGAGGAGGTAACGGAAGTGATCCAGTCATTGCCAAACGGAAAAGCACCAGGCCCTGACGGATTCACTTGTGAATTCTACAAAACGTATAAAGATATACTGGCGCCTCGTTTAGTTGCGATGTTTGGTGCTGCCCATGAAGACCAGATACTCCCAGCTACACTGCGCGAAGCAATGATAATTGCACTTCTTAAACCTGACAAAGACCCTGACAGATGCAATTCTTATCGCCCCTTGTCTCTGCTAAATGTGGACTCAAAAATACTAGCTAAAACCCTCGCTACGTGATTACAGCCACTAATGGTAAATCTGGTCCTACAGGATCAATCAGGGTTTATACCCTCTAGAAACACCGCACACAATACCAGGACGCTCTTTGCGGTCTCCCACTATCTGAACCCAACCACGAAAGGTGTAGCGGTTATGCTGGACGCCGCAAAGGCGTTCAATTCCATTGAATGGTCCTATCTAATCACGATACTTCACAGAATGGGATTCCCCCTAATTTTCATTCAATGGATCCGGTTATTATACACCCAGCCCACGGCCAGGGTTAAGATCAATGGCTATGTATCGGAGGCCTTTGATATAGGAAGAGCGACAAGGCAGGGCTGCCCCTTGTCCCCTCTCGTATTTGCCCTGGCCCTGGAACCTCTAGCCTGTATAGTGCGGCAGCAGCACCATCACCTAGTGCTCCAAGTCCCAGGTCGACCCCTACATATCTCCCTATATGCGGACGATATGTTGCTATATGTCCGTGACCCTGCACAAAACTTGGACTCCCTTTTACGCGCATACAATAAATTTGGGGGATATTCGGGATTACGGATAAACTGGGACAAATCCTCTATATTCCCCCTGACTGACACTACCCTACCGCACCCGGTTGAATACCCATTAGAGTGGCAGACGGACCCAATACGTTACCTGGGTATATGGTTCCATAGGGACCCGGAATTAGTCATACGGACGAACTATGGCAGGGCAATAGACACACTAGAAGGAAAAGTCAAGAGATGGATTCAGCTCCCATTATCACTGGCTGACAGAATAGCGGTCGTAAAGATGGTAGTGCTCCCTAAACTTCTTTACCTCTTCAATAATATCCCAATCCAACCGCCAAGAGAAGTTTTCAAGCGATTGACCACATTGGTGTTGCAGCTGATATGGGCGGGTAAGCAAGCGCGTATCACCTTGGCTATGTTGACGCTACCTTATGACAAAGGCGGGTGGGGAGTGCCTGACTTCTTGCTATATTACTTATGTACCCAGGCCGAATACGCTACACACTGGTACCACAAAACCCCATATTTGACACATGTAGCTGTTGAGAAGGGTGACGCGGAGCCGGTCCCACTAGACGCCATCATCACACACAATAGACCCCCACTCCATAGCAATGACATCAATACGATTGACACCACAAACGCTGCATGAAAACGATCGGGTCAACTAATGCACAAACTACCCCTATATGCTCCTGCGTTACCGCTACACCATCATCCGAATCTGTCGGTCACGGCTGAAGCTGTCGGCATGGGTCTCCTAAAACAGGTGGGGATAGTCTCCATGGGTGACTTATACAAAGAAGGGGTATTCATCACGGAACAAGACCTGGCCTATATACAAAACCCAACACTATTGTTTCGCTTTACATTCCACAGGCTAAAGGGGTCGATCAAACAGCATTACCCAACCTTTCCTAATGAACCGTTAACTTTGGATACATTGCAATTCCTTCTAACGAATCCCAACAACACACACTTGGTTTCACGGCTCTACAAAAGGGCGCAGGCTGAAATAGGCTGTAGGGCGACCAGGGCTCAGGATAGATGGAACGCAGTACTGGAGACTCCCCTCACAGAAAAAGATTGGGAGACAGCTTGCACACTAACCAAAATGCTTACGCCTAATGGCAATTTGCGTATAATACATTTTAAATACCTGCACCAAGCATATTACACACCACTCCAACTGCATAGATATGGTCTACGTGACGAAGCACGTTGAAAGCGCTGTGGTTACGGCCAAGCAGACTTTATTAATTTAGCATGGCATTGTGCGGGAATACAGACCTACTGGACCGAGGTTGTGGCTAAATTGTCCGAAATGGTGGGAGTTACTATTGTTTGTACAATTCGCTGTTGCCTACTGGGGTTACTGGGAAGTGTGAAAGCAGCGAAACGTAGGTTCTGCGCAGTGGCCTTGCTGTTGGCTAAGCGAAGAATCTCCATGTGTTGGGAGAGCGCTGGGGTACCATTGGTCAAGCAGTGGCTGAAAGACATGGCGCACTGCCAGGACACGCTCCGGACTTATGAAGAATCACTGCCGCCTAGATCCAGACCTAAGGACTATTGGGTGTACCTTACCACCTACTTGACTGCACATGTCGATGATTGAGTGGTTTTGATCGTCTGTTACTTAAACTGACCTCCCGCTATAGTTGAAATGCGAAGGCACCACATGTTTCTTAACACTTTAATGTCGGTTGGGTGAGGAGTGCAGTAGTGGAATGATCCAGTTATGGTTTAAAAATGTTCTACAGTAGATAAAACAAAATCTGAGACCAAATGTTACTGTTAACGCGGCCGGCCCACGGTGGTTGTAGGCGACTTGCTGTGTATTTTACATAATTGACTTGCAATTTCGTTCTGTGACATTTCTTTAACGAATTGACGCGCTGCCAGCCCACATAGGGTTGTAGGCACCAAGCTGTGTAACATTGACGTACTGTATCAATAAAGGTCTTGGAATAAAAAATAAAAAAAAGCGTCGCCTAGCGAGTGCGGCCTTGGAAATTCCAACGAGCAGTACTGCTGACGTGCATTCTCTTCGGTGGCGAATAGATCTAACCAAGGCTCTCCCCACTGCTGAAAGAGACCTTGCACCACCTCCGAGTGAAGACGCCATTCGTGATCCATCATGCACCAGCGGCTAAGCTCGTCCGCCCTGGCGTTCAGAGAACCAGACAGGTGTTGAACCATCAGGGCTATGCCCTGATGTTCCAGCCATGTCCAGAGGTGCAGGGCCACCTGACATAGGGTCCATGACCCCACCCTGTTTGTTGCAGTACCACATGGCGGTGGTGTTGTCCGTAATTACCTGCACTACGTGCGCCAGTGGGGGAGGTGATGGCTGATCCTGAAGCCCACTGGCGTTTGGGGACCTTGGAAGGACGGACTAGGAGGGTTTGGAGGTGGATGCAGAGGGGGCTGTGGTGGACTGGCCCACTCGCTGTCCCCCAGAACCACCCCGGTAGTTACCACGTCCCCAGCCACGCTGGGGCTGAACAGCCTGTGCGGCCTGTGGCTCTGGGCGGGACGTAGTAGGGCACACCTTCTGTAGCCACGAGAGGTGCGAAAGGCAGACTGCGCAGGGCGGGTGGTGGAGAGGCCCAAGGACCTGGCTGTAGCTCGAAAGTCCTTAAACGCTCTAGCCCGTTGTCTGCCTTATCACAGAAAAGGCGACGGCCATCGAAGGGCATGTCCATAAGTGTGGAATGGATATCCCCCTGGAAAAACCAGTTGAACGCAGCAAGGCGTAGCGCCGAAGGACTACTGATCGTTCTGCCTAGTGCGTCAGCGTTATCCAGCCCAGAGCGGATGGTAAACTTTGCTGCGTCTCTCCCATCGGCGACAAAACAGGAGAGAACGGCCCGGGTCTCCTTCAGGCACTGAGGCAGAACCTGCGGCACCGTATCCCACACAGAGTGAGAATAACGGCCCAACAGACATGCAATGTTTACCGACCGCAGTACCAAGCTGGAAGAAGAAAACATCTTCCTCTCAAGTTGGTCCAGCTTCTTGGATTCCCTAGCAGGTGCAGCTGTGGGGAAGATGCCCTTGGACGTAGAGGCTTGGACCACCAAGCTTTCAGGGGTAGGGTGTTGGGAGAGGAAAGTGGGGTCGTCCGGGCCCGGGTGATGGCGTCAGGCAACCATCCTATCCAAAGGAGCCCCTGTGTTGGGCCTGGACCAGGTGCCCAAAAGGATGTATGCAAGGGCTTCATTGAATGGCAGCAGGGGCTTCGAAAAGCGGGCTGCCGGCTGAAGCACCTCTGTCAGGAGGTTAGTCCTGACTGCCACTGTTGGAAGCTCGAGGTAGAGAGCCTTGGCCATCCTAAAAACACCACTGCGTATGACGCTCAGTCCTCCGTAGCTCGGGTAGGAGGAGACAACATGCCTAGGTCTGGGGAGGTATCCAGACCACTGGCATCCCCCAGTTCCTCTCTCCAGTCCGGCTCACACTCTAGCTGGGCAGTTAAAGGGTCATCAGACCCCTCCTCTTGCTGCCAATCCGTCTGAAACTGGCCAGGGGGGAACACAGGCACAAAAGAACCCATCTGTGGTGGATCCGGCGTAGGCCGTGGCCGGTCCGGCTCCACGTCGGGATGGAAGCCGGGGTCCAGCCGGCGTTGGCAGCAGATGTGGTGCCGGTGGAAGCGGCGCCAGTGGAGGTGTCACTAGGTCGACCGGCACCGATCAAGACCTGGAACCAAGGGGGCCCTGCAGGGCCGGAGCCGCCGTTGTTGAAGGCCTAGGGCCCCCAACCGAGTCCGCGGGGCATGAAGGGGCCCCAGAGGTATTGGGCTGCCCACAGATGGCATGCATCACTTCGTAAAATTGATGAAGCTGGGCAGAGGTCGCTCCCGGTCTCGAAAAAGAATTTGACAAAAGTCGCAAAAACTCAGTCAAAAAATGACTGGGGGTACAGCTCTCTCCGGATCTGCACATGCTGGCGCGGAAAAAGAAAGAATTGACGTCAGCGCGCGAGGGCAGTGTTTAAGTAACCTCCGTAATGTCATCCCGGCGACCACGACGCCAACGACAGGCACAGAATTGACCGACCCCACCTACCGACGCACAGGGGTAGTGTTGACGAAAAACTTTCCAGATCCAGTCTGACGTCTGGGGGATATTCTACGGTAAGGAATCTATAACTAACTGTTTCATTCAGATAAGTATGTATCTGAAAAGCTTCATGCACCTCATGGTGAGCTTTGTTCTATAATAAAAGTAATAGAGACATCTGTAGGTTATTCAGGATATATCTTACATGCTATTTCTTCTAATCTAGAAAATCTAGCTACCCCTGAACCAATTGTGTTAGAAACATTAAATCAGTTGAAACTCCGACAGAAAATATACTGCTGCATAATGACTTGCATCCAACTGTTACTTTAGAAACGTCCATAAAAAGTGGGAAAACATGAGATAGAGGAGGTGAGGAACCATGGCACACAGAATCAGTGTGTAATATTTTTCCCAGTCAGTTGAGCCATTAGTGAGCCCTGTAAAAACACAAAAAGTAATTCTGTTTGCAAGACAGTGGTAAGAACATAAAACAAGGCACAAGGGCTTCAAACTCATTTAAATCATATTCTTTTGGTAAACCATCAGAGGGGCATAGGTAATTTCTCTGGCTCGTACCTACAAAATGTCCGCCTAATTAAAACTCAGGCTGGTCTCAAGGAAAGGTCATTACACTTTTTGTACAACCAAAGATGGTAATTAAATGAGATCGATCAATTAATCAATCAGCATGGCTAATCACCCGATTGGATAACCAAGTGCTTGCAGGTCCAGGAGGCTTATTCAAACAGCCATGTCTTGAGGGCCATGAGGAATTCCAGAAGTGATGTGATGGTCCCGAGGTGTATAGGGAGACTGCGCCAAGTCTTTGCTGCAATGTGGGAGACGTAGAGTCCTCCACTTTTGTTTTGTAGATGTGGGAAGTATGGGCAAGTGAAAGGGAGGAGGAGTGTAGTCTTCTCGACAGCTGATGGAAGCTCAGGCGGTGGTAAATGCATGAGGGTCCCTGGTTATGCAGAGCCTTGTGTGCGTGGGTCAGCAGCTTGATTTGGCATCTCTTCTGTTCGGGGAGCCAGTGGAGTTGCCTCAGGTGGGGTGGGGTGTGATGTGGGTTCGTTAGGGAAGGCCTAGGATGAGTTTGGATGCAGACTTCTGTATGGCCTGAAGGCAGTGTGCAACGATTCCTACGTAGCAGGCATTGCCGTGGTACAGTTGACTGGCGATGTGGGCATGTGTCACGATACGCCTCATGTGTAGGGGTAGCCACTTGAAGATCTTAGGTAGCATGCACAGAGTCAGGAAGGAGGTGGAGGAGGTGGCATTGATATGTAATTTCATGGTGAGTGTAGGAAAGTAGGATCTGCTTGTGAGAGTTGGTGCTTGCACCACTCAAGCCAGATATAAGTTTCCTTACATCTGAGGTCACTACAATTAATACCTATTAGTCACCCCTACGGCAGGCTCTTCTATCCTGAGGGCAGGGTGCTTGGTTATAAGTAGTGTGAGGATGCCCATGCATGAGCAGGACAACTCAACAAACCCCAAAGTCAATTCTCCAGGCTTTGTAAGTTCGGTCAGCCATTTGTATCCATATAGTCAACATCAGTCATTACAACATGTCTAACTATATAGCAGCTGCACTGAAAGCGGTCACGTTGATATCAAACATGGTGGAAACATACCCAAACACCGATTCCTATGTTGGAAGTACAATTCCATGTACTGGGAGGCTCCCGTGGGGTAACCACCTGTAGTCCTGGTAACAGCCTTTCAGGGTCTGCCAGCAAGCTAGTGCTGCTGCCGACCTCATACACAATTCTGCCCTCCTGCTGCTGAGTCAAGCTAGAGTAGGGGAAAGTAGAACAATAGGTTTCCTGTCACCTGGAGTGTGACCACCTCCCAGACAGAACTTAGTGTATTGGGCTTCTGGTGGGGGTGTTTGCCAGCTCCTCAGTGTCATTTGGTCCAAGTCCTGTATTCTTTTGCAGCTCGCATTCCATTTTCCTAGTATATGGTTAGTGTATGGTTTGGGACACTTCACCGACCCTGTGGGAGAGCTGCTCCTGTTTGTTTGCCCGCTTCCGGCCACTTCGCCACCACGCCTCGCGGCCCCCGCTTCGCGGGAGCCGCTCGTAGGCGAGAGACTTTGCTGAGGATCCAGCCTTGGTATTTCCACGGACTTTGAGCACCAACGCCCCTTCAGGGGCACCACAGCTCGACAGCAAGCTACCAGACACCAGAGGCGGGACTGCGAGGACCAGCGTGCCCAGCGGCGCTGATCGGCCGCAGCTGGTCCTCTTCCCGCCCCCTCCACCGTCAAATCACCGCGGTGTGAGTGCTGCTGCCTGGGACACTTCACCGACCCTGTGGGAGAGCTGCTCCTGTTTGTTTGCCCGCTTCCGGCCACTTCGCCACCACGCCTCGCGGCCCCCGCTTCGCGGGAGCTGCTCGTGGGCGAGAGACTTTGCTGAGGATCCAGCCTTGGTATTTCCACGGACTTTGAGCACCAACGCCCCTTCAGGGGCACCACAGCTCGACAGCAAGCTACCAGACACCAGAGGCGGGACTGCGAGGACCAGCGTGCCCAGCGGTGCTGATCGGCCGCAGCTGATCCTCTTCCCGCCCCCTCCACCGTCAAATCACCGCGGTGTGAGTGCTGCTGCCTGGGACACTTCACCGACCCTGTGGGAGAGCTGCTCCTGTTTGTTTGCCCGCTTCCGGCCACTTCGCCACCACGCCTCGCGGCCCCCGCTTCGCGGGTGCCGCTTGTAGGCGAGAGACTTTGCTGAGGATCCAGCCTTGGTCTTTCCACGGACTTTGAGCACCAACGCCCCTTCAGGGGCACCACAGCTCGACAGCAAGCTACCAGACACCAGAGGCGGGACTGCGAGGACCAGCGTGCCCAGCGGCGCTGATCGGCCGCAGCTGGTCCTCTTCCCGCCCCCTCCACCGTCAAATCACCGCGGTGTGAGTGCTGCTGCCTGGGACACTTCACCGACCCTGTGGGAGAGCAGCTCCTGTTTGTTTGCCCGCTTCCGGCCACTTCGCCACCACGCCTCGCGGCCCCCGCTTCGCGGGCGCCGCTCGTAGGCGAGAGACTTTGCTGAGGATCCAGCCTTGGTATTTCCACGGACTTTGAGCACCAACGCCCCTTCAGGGGCACCATAGCTCGACAGCAAGCTACCAGACACCAGAGGCGGGACTGCGAGGACCAGCGTGCCCAGCGGCGCTGATCGGCCGCAGCTGGTCCTCTTCCCGCCCCCTCCACCGTCAAATCACCGCGGTGTGAGTGCTGCTGCCTGGGACACTTCACCGACCCTGTGGGAGAGCTGCTCCTGTTTGTTTGCCCGCTTCCGGCCACTTCGCCACCACGCCTCGCGGCCCCCGCTTCGCGGGAGCCGCTCGTAGGCGAGAGACTTTGCTGAGGATCCAGCCTTGGTATTTCCACGGACTTTGAGCACCAACGCCCCTTCAGGGGCACCACAGCTCGACAGCAAGCTACCAGACACCAGAGGCGGGACTGCGAGGACCAGCGTGCCCAGCGGCGCTGATCGGCCGCAGCTGGTCCTCTTCCCGCCCCCTCCACCGTCAAATCACCGCGGTGTGAGTGCTGCTGCCTGGGACACTTCACCGACCCTGTGGGAGAGCTGCTCCTGTTTGTTTGCCCGCTTCCGGCCACTTCGCCACCACGCCTCGCGGCCCCCGCTTCGCGGGAGCCGCTCGTAGGCGAGAGACTTTGCTGAGGATCCAGCCTTGGTATTTCCACGGACTTTGAGCACCAACGCCCCTTCAGGGGCACCACAGCTCGACAGCAAGCTACCAGACACCAGAGGCGGGACTGCGAGGACCAGCGTGCCCAGCGGCGCTGATCGGCCTCAGCTGATCCTCTTCCGGCCCCCTCCACCGTCAAATCACCGCGGTGTGAGTGCTGCTGCCTGGGACACTTCACCGACCCTGTGGGAGAGCTGCTCCTGTTTGTTTGTCCGCTTCCGGCCACTTCGCCACCACGCCTCGCGGCCCCCGCTTCGCGGGTGCCGCTTGTAGGCGAGAGACTTTGCTGAGGATCCAGCCTTGGTATTTCCACGGACTTTGAGCACCAACGCCCCTTCAGGGGCACCACAGCTCGACAGCAAGCTACCAGACACCAGAGGCGGGACTGCGAGGACCAGCGTGCCCAGCGGCGCTGATCGGCCGCAGCTGGTCCTCTTCCCGCCCCCTCCACCGTCAAATCACCGCGGTGTGAGTGCTGCTGCCTGGGACACTTCACCGACCCTGTGGGAGAGCAGCTCCTGTTTGTTTGCCCGCTTCCGGCCACTTCGCCACCACGCCTCGCGGCCCCCGCTTCGCGGGCGCCGCTCGTAGGCGAGAGACTTTGCTGAGGATCCAGCCTTGGTATTTCCACGGACTTTGAGCACCAACGCCCTTTCAGGGGCACCATAGCTCGACAGCAAGCTACCAGACACCAGAGGCGGGACTGCGAGGACCAGCGTGCCCAGCGGCGCTGATCGGCCGCAGCTGGTCCTCTTCCCGCCCCCTCCACCGTCAAATCACCGCGGTGTGAGTGCTGCTGCCTGGGACACTTCACCGACCCTGTGGGAGAGCTGCTCCTGTTTGTTTGCCCGCTTCCGGCCACTTCGCCACCACGCCTCGCGGCCCCCGCTTCGCGGGAGCCGCTCGTAGGCGAGAGACTTTGCTGAGGATCCAGCCTTGGTATTTCCACGGACTTTGAGCACCAACGCCCCTTCAGGGGCACCACAGCTCGACAGCAAGCTACCAGACACCAGAGGCGGGACTGCGAGGACCAGCGTGCCCAGCGGCGCTGATCGGCCGCAGCTGGTCCTCTTCCCGCCCCCTCCACCGTCAAATCACCGCGGTGTGAGTGCTGCTGCCTGGGACACTTCACCGACCCTGTGGGAGAGCTGCTCCTGTTTGTTTGCCCGCTTCCGGCCACTTCGCCACCACGCCTCGCGGCCCCGTAGGCGAGAGACTTTGCTGAGGATCCAGCCTTGGTATTTCCACGGACTTTGAGCACCAACGCCCCTTCAGGGGCACCATAGCTCGACAGCAAGCTACCAGACACCAGAGGCGGGACTGCGAGGACCAGCGTGCCCAGCGGCGCTGATCGGCCGCAGCTGGTCCTCTTCCCGCCCCCTCCACCGTCAAATCACCGCGGTGTGAGTGCTGCTGCCTGGGACACTTCACCGACCCTGTGGGAGAGCTGCTCCTGTTTGTTTGCCCGCTTCCGGCCACTTCGCCACCACGCCTCGCGGCCCCCGCTTCGCGGGAGCCGCTCGTAGGCGAGAGACTTTGCTGAGGATCCAGCCTTGGTATTTCCACGGACTTTGAGCACCAACGCCCCTTCAGGGGCACCACAGCTCGACAGCAAGCTACCAGACACCAGAGGCGGGACTGCGAGGACCAGCGTGCCCAGCGGGGCTGATCGGCCGCAGCTGGTCCTCTTCCCGCCCCCTCCACCGTCAAATCACCGCGGTGTGAGTGCTGCTGCCTGGGACACTTCACCGACCCTGTGGGAGAGCTGCTCCTGTTTGTTTGCCCGCTTCCGGCCACTTCGCCACCACGCCTCGCGGCCCCCGCTTCGCGGGAGCCGCTCGTAGGCGAGAGACTTTGCTGAGGATCCAGCCTTGGTATTTCCACGGACTTTGAGCACCAACGCCCCTTCAGGGGCACCACAGCTCGACCGCAAGCTACCAGACACCAGAGGCGGGACTGCGAGGACCAGCGTGCCCAGCGGCGCTGATCGGCCGCAGCTGGTCCTCTTCCCGCCCCCTCCACCGTCAAATCACCGCGGTGTGAGTGCTGCTGCCTGGGACACTTCACCGACCCTGTGGGAGAGCTGCTCCTGTTTGTTTGCCCGCTTCCGGCCACTTCGCCACCACGCCTCGTGGCCCCCCCTTCGCGGGAGCCGCTCGTAGGCGAGAGACTTTGCTGAGGATCCAGCCTTGGTATTTCCACGGACTTTGAGCACCAACGCCCCTTCAGGGGCACCATAGCTCGACAGCAAGCTACCAGACACCAGAGGCGGGACTGCGAGGACCAGCGTGCCCAGCGGCGCTGATCGGCCGCAGCTGGTCCTCTTCCCGCCCCCTCCACCGTCAAATCACCGCGGTGTGAGTGCTGCTGCCTGGGACACTTCACCGACCCTGTGGGAGAGCTGCTCCTGTTTGTTTGCCCGCTTCCGGCCACTTCGCCACCACGCCTCGCGGCCCCCGCTTCGCGGGTGCCGCTCGTAGGCGAGAGACTTTGCTGAGGATCCAGCCTTGGTATTTCCACGGACTTTGAGCACCAACGCCCCTTCAGGGGCACCACAGCTCGACAGCAAGCTACCAGACACCAGAGGCGGGACTGCGAGGACCAGCGTGCCCAGCGGCGCTGATCGGCCGCAGCTGGTCCTCTTCCCGCCCCCTCCACCGTCAAATCACCGCGGTGTGAGTGCTGCTGCCTGGGACACTTCACCGACCCTGTGGGAGAGCTGCTCCAGTTTGTTTGCCCGCTTCCGGTCACTTCGCCACCACGCCTCGCGGCCCCCGCTTCACGGGTGCCGCTCGTAGGCGAGAGACTTTGCTGAGGATCCAGCCTTGGTATTTCCACGGACTTTGAGCACCAACGCCCCTTCAGGGGCACCACAGCTCGACAGCAAGCTACCAGACACCAGAGGCGGGACTGCGAGGACCAGCGTGCCCAGCGGCGCTGATCGGCCGCAGCTGGTCCTCTTCCCGCCCCCTCCACCGTCAAATCACCGCGGTGTGAGTGCTGCTGCCTGGGACACTTCACCGACCCTGTGGGAGAGCTGCTCCTGTTTGTTTGCCCGCTTCCAGCCACTTCGCCACCACGCCTCCCGGCCCCCGCTTCGCGGGAGCCGCTCGTAGGCGAGAGACTTTGCTGAGGATCCAGCCTTGGTATTTCCACGGACTTTGAGCACCAACGCCCCTTCAGGGGCACCACAGCTCGACAGCAAGCTACCAGACACCAGAGGCGGGACTGCGAGGACCAGCGTGCCCAGCGGCGCTGATCGGCCGCAGCTGGTCCTCTTCCCGCCCCCTCCACCGTCAAATCACCGCGGTGTGAGTGCTGCTGCCTGGGACACTTCACCGACCCTGTGGGAGAGCTGCTCCTGTTTGTTTGCCCGCTTCCGGCCATTCGCCACCACGCCTCGCGGCCCCCGCTTCGCGGGCGCCGCTCGTAGGCGAGAGACTTTGCTGAGGATCCAGCCTTGGTATTTCCACGGACTTTGAGCACCAACGCCCCTTCAGGGGCACCACAGCTCGACAGCAAGCTACCAGACACCAGAGGCGGGACTGCGAGGACCAGCGTGCCCAGCGGCGCTGATCGGCCGCAGCTGGTCCTCTTCCCGCCCCCTCCACCGTCAAATCACCGCGGTGTGAGTGCTGCTGCCTGGGACACTTCACCGACCCTGTGGGAGAGCTGCTCCTGTTTGTTTGCCCGCTTCCGGCCACTTCGCCACCACGCCTCGCGGCCCCCGCTTCGCGGGAGCCGCTCGTAGGCGAGAGACTTTGCTGAGGATCCAGCCTTGGTATTTCCACGGACTTTGAGCACCAACGCCCCTTCAGGGGCACCACAGCTCGACCGCAAGCTACCAGACACCAGAGGCGGGACTGCGAGGACCAGCGTGCCCAGCGGCGCTGATCGGCCGCAGCTGGTCCTCTTCCCGCCCCCTCCACCGTCAAATCACCGCGGTGTGAGTGCTGCTGCCTGGGACACTTCACCGACCCTGTGGGAGAGCTGCTCCTGTTTGTTTGCCCGCTTCCGGCCACTTCGCCACCACGCCTCGCGGCCCCCGCTTCGCGGGAGCCGCTCGTAGGCGAGAGACTTTGCTGAGGATCCAGCCTTGGTATTTCCACGGACTTTGAGCACCAACGCCCCTTCAGGGGCACCATAGCTCGACAGCAAGCTACCAGACACCAGAGGCGGGACTGCGAGGACCAGCGTGCCCAGCGGCGCTGATCGGCCGCAGCTGGTCCTCTTCCCGCCCCCTCCACCGTCAAATCACCGCGGTGTGAGTGCTGCTGCCTGGGACACTTCACCGACCCTGTGGGAGAGCTGCTCCTGTTTGTTTGCCCGCTTCCGGCCACTTCGCCACCACGCCTCGTGGCCCCCCCTTCGCGGGAGCCGCTCGTAGGCGAGAGACTTTGCTGAGGATCCAGCCTTGGTATTTCCACGGACTTTGAGCACCAACGCCCCTTCAGGGGCACCATAGCTCGACAGCAAGCTACCAGACACCAGAGGCGGGACTGCGAGGACCAGCGTGCCCAGCGGCGCTGATCGGCCGCAGCTGGTCCTCTTCCCGCCCCCTCCACCGTCAAATCACCGCGGTGTGAGTGCTGCTGCCTGGGACACTTCACCGACCCTGTGGGAGAGCTGCTCCTGTTTGTTTGCCCGCTTCCGGCCACTTCGCCACCACGCCTCGCGGCCCCCGCTTCGCGGGTGCCGCTCGTAGGCGAGAGACTTTGCTGAGGATCCAGCCTTGGTATTTCCACGGACTTTGAGCACCAACGCCCCTTCAGGGGCACCACAGCTCGACAGCAAGCTACCAGACACCAGAGGCGGGACTGCGAGGACCAGCGTGCCCAGCGGCGCTGATCGGCCGCAGCTGGTCCTCTTCCCGCCCCCTCCACCGTCAAATCACCGCGGTGTGAGTGCTGCTGCCTGGGACACTTCACCGACCCTGTGGGAGAGCTGCTCCAGTTTGTTTGCCCGCTTCCGGTCACTTCGCCACCACGCCTCGCGGCCCCCGCTTCACGGGTGCCGCTCGTAGGCGAGAGACTTTGCTGAGGATCCAGCCTTGGTATTTCCACGGACTTTGAGCACCAACGCCCCTTCAGGGGCACCACAGCTCGACAGCAAGCTACCAGACACCAGAGGCGGGACTGCGAGGACCAGCGTGCCCAGCGGCGCTGATCGGCCACAGCTGGTCCTCTTCCCGCCCCCTCCACCGTCAAATCACCGCGGTGTGAGTGCTGCTGCCTGGGACACTTCACCGACCCTGTGGGAGAGCTGCTCCTGTTTGTTTGCCCGCTTCCAGCCACTTCGCCACCACGCCTCGCGGCCCCCGCTTCGCGGGAGCCGCTCGTAGGCGAGAGACTTTGCTGAGGATCCAGCCTTGGTATTTCCACGGACTTTGAGCACCAACGCCCCTTCAGGGGCACCACAGCTCGACAGCAAGCTACCAGACACCAGAGGCGGGACTGCGAGGACCAGCGTGCCCAGCGGCGCTGATCGGCCGCAGCTGGTCCTCTTCCCGCCCCCTCCACCGTCAAATCACCGCGGTGTGAGTGCTGCTGCCTGGGACACTTCACCGACCCTGTGGGAGAGCTGCTCCTGTTTGTTTGCCCGCTTCCGGCCATTCGCCACCACGCCTCGCGGCCCCCGCTTCGCGGGCGCCGCTCGTAGGCGAGAGACTTTGCTGAGGATCCAGCCTTGGTATTTCCACGGACTTTGAGCACCAACGCCCCTTCAGGGGCACCACAGCTCGACAGCAAGCTACCAGACACCAGAGGCGGGACTGCGAGGACCAGCGTGCCCAGCGGCGCTGATCGGCCGCAGCTGGTCCTCTTCCCGCCCCCTCCACCGTCAAATCACCGCGGTGTGAGTGCTGCTGCCTGGGACACTTCACCGACCCTGTGGGAGAGCTGCTCCTGTTTGTTTGCCCGCTTCCGGCCACTTCGCCACCACGCCTCGCGGCCCCCGCTTCGCGGGAGCCGCTCGTAGGCGAGAGACTTTGCTGAGGATCCAGCCTTGGTATTTCCACGGACTTTGAGCACCAACGCCCCTTCAGGGGCACCACAGCTCGACCGCAAGCTACCAGACACCAGAGGCGGGACTGCGAGGACCAGCGTGCCCAGCGGCGCTGATCGGCCGCAGCTGGTCCTCTTCCCGCCCCCTCCACCGTCAAATCACCGCGGTGTGAGTGCTGCTGCCTGGGACACTTCACCGACCCTGTGGGAGAGCTGCTCCTGTTTGTTTGCCCGCTTCCGGCCACTTCGCCACCACGCCTCGCGGCCCCCGCTTCGCGGGAGCCGCTCGTAGGCGAGAGACTTTGCTGAGGATCCAGCCTTGGTATTTCCACGGACTTTGAGCACCAACGCCCCTTCAGGGGCACCATAGCTCGACAGCAAGCTACCAGACACCAGAGGCGGGACTGCGAGGACCAGCGTGCCCAGCGGCGCTGATCGGCCGCAGCTGGTCCTCTTCCCGCCCCCTCCACCGTCAAATCACCGCGGTGTGAGTGCTGCTGCCTGGGACACTTCACCGACCCTGTGGGAGAGCTGCTCCTGTTTGTTTGCCCGCTTCCGGCCACTTCGCCACCACGCCTCGCGGCCCCCGCTTCGCGGGTGCCGCTCGTAGGCGAGAGACTTTGCTGAGGATCCAGCCTTGGTATTTCCACGGACTTTGAGCACCAACGCCCCTTCAGGGGCACCACAGCTCGACAGCAAGCTACCAGACACCAGAGGCGGGACTGCGAGGACCAGCGTGCCCAGCGGGGCTGATCGGCCGCAGCTGGTCCTCTTCCCGCCCCCTCCACCGTCAAATCACCGCGGTGTGAGTGCTGCTGCCTGGGACACTTCACCGACCCTGTGGGAGAGCTGCTCCTGTTTGTTTGCCCGCTTCCGGCCACTTCGCCACCACGCCTCGCGGCCCCCGCTTCGCGGGAGCCGCTCGTAGGCGAGAGACTTTGCTGAGGATCCAGCCTTGGTATTTCCACGGACTTTGAGCACCAACGCCCCTTCAGGGGCACCACAGCTCGACAGCAAGCTACCAGACACCAGAGGCGGGACTGCGAGGACCAGCGTGCCCAGCGGCGCTGATCGGCCGCAGCTGGTCCTCTTCCCGCCCCCTTCACCTATTTTTTCCTTGATAATCAGTGATAGTAACGCGCACGCGGGACGCGCGAGGGACAAAGGCCGGGGCTAAGACCGGGCAAAGAGCGGGCCGTTTAAGGCCGTTCAAGGACGGCAGAGGACGGCCCTGGCTCTGAATCCCTGCATCTCTGCCTTTAACCCACCGGCAAGGTAGGCGGCATTTCGATTTCCATTCTTGTTTTTTTATTTTATTTTATTTTTTCAGCACATAGTGGCCGCCTACTAGATCCAATACATACTGTCTTCGAGGATAACTTTGCTGCATCTGGCCCCGCCGCGCAGATGTCAACTATGCGCAACAGAACCAGAAGTCGCACTAAAAAAGCCATGGCCGTTGCACAAGTGACTGGACCTATAGATCATTTTATCTCACGGGGAAATGAAACTATCGATAAAAGCATCATTTTGCTGGAAAAAAGAGTTTCCTTGGATCTCATGAACGCTAAGCGCTCGTCCTTGGGTTCTCTCGCAACTGCAAATTCCCCCTCCCAGCAAACTTTGAATAATTGCTCCTTACCCCTACCTCTAACCACTTTCGGCACGTTTACTGTCCCGAACGCTGTCGACTTATCAGTGACCCAATCTGACTCTGACCCGTCCTATGTAGATCTTGAGGCTACTCCAGATTTAGAAGCCTGTCAGCCATCTGACAAGTCAGAATTGAGTGCAGATAGGCAATTTGACATAGGAACAGCTCCTGTTGTGATCGACTCAGAGAGAAGGGGCATTACTCCGACAAAGGTTGTACCTAAGACCAAGTCCAAGGAAAAACCCAAACCTAAAGCCAGGAATCACAACCTGATATCGCCCACCCCGCATTCTGCATCAGGCATACCCTGTTGGGTTGAAAATATGGTAATAGACCTAAAACTGGACCTTGAAGCTACAATAGCAGCACAAATCAAGCCTTTAATTTCCAAACTTGATAGACTTACGTCGTTAATAAACTCGAAATGGGCTAACATGACGAGTGGGACTGGGCCCACTCAGCCACAAGGGACTACAGAAGCACTTCCCAAGCCTATACCTTGCATCAAGCTCCCTAAAGACCCATTCAATAAGGCTAATACACCTCTAGCTACTAAGGATCCAGCTACACTACATCTGACCCAAACAGGGAACAACTCTGTTTTACCCCTATCTTTATCTACCTCTAAAGTGGTGGGTTCTTCTCCGGCATTGCAAACATCTGCTGGTCGAAACAAAGCTGCCAACTCACAAGCCAAAGATCCAAATGGGAAGTCCATTAATCCAACAGTACCCTTCTCCTCAAATAAGCCTGAAGGTCCTAAGTCAAAACAGGTACGATTCAAGACAATCAGCCTGCCACCGGAAGTTTCGCCTTTCGTGGTCGTGCTGACAGCTGTTCCACCACTGAAGGAGGGAGTAAAAGAAACTTTTGTAGAGCTCAGAAATAAATGTGCCCAGTGGCTTCAGCTACACAAACCTCTACCTAGCCATATGAGTGGTGAAATTCTCACTGTGCGTAGAGGGGATTGGGTGGGTAGGAACAAGAAAACAATAGCAGGTGATGTAATTACAGTTAACTTCAGGGATATAGGGGCAGCAAGTTATATATGTAACACACCTAATAGTGGACCTGCTACCCAAATCAATCCACTCCCTTTGTCCTACTTTCTCCCCATGCCCCTAAGACCAAACTCTCACCAGCCTACTCTTTTAAATACCAGAGGGTTTGCGTATCCCCCGCAACATACTACCAAACAATGGCAGCAACCTCTACATTTCCCACCACTATTTCCACAGCACACCACTTCTCAGTGGCAACAACCTTTCCAACATCCACCACCCCCTTATCACCCTGCTCAGCAGTGGCAGCAACCCCTTCAGCCCTTACAACCTGTTAACCATCAGTGGCAACAGCCGTGGCAAGATTTACCCCCTCCCTTCAATCCCTTGTTTTCACAGTTTGCTCACCCAAATAGATTTTGTGTGCTAGATGAGGTAGATTGACTCAACCTCATGGAAGCTCCAGCCTCAAACTTTGATACCAGTAGGGATACGGAGGATGTTCCCTTAGCCATCCCTTTCCTTATTTGTCCCGAATCCCCAACAGTGACACCCGCTATACCACTTTCCCATGCTCCAACTAGGGATTGTGTAGATCTATCTAACCCCAAAACTACTTCCATTATTGGAGGTAATTTAACATATGGCGAGATAAAAATTCTTAGCTGGAACCTTGCGGGGATTACTAGGAAATTAGGTCTGCCAGAGTGGAACGTCCTGATCGAAGCCCACAAGATCTGTGTATTCCAGGAGACCTGGAGCACCGAGCCACTGTATCGAGTTGGGTTTGTTACCATCTTTGTACCAGCTGAAAAACCTAAGAAAAGGAAGGGGCGTCCATCAGGGGGGCTTATCATCTGGGTAAGCATCTCGCTTAATTGCCGAATAAACATAAAGCGGACAGATAACCCAGATATTCTTGGCATTTCTCTATCTGGCCATCGTGGGGGACTATCAGTAGATCTCTACGATGTCTATGTTAGAGGTTCCAAAAATGGATGTACCTCACCTATAATATCTGAGCTTGAGGCCCAACTTAGGGATCATAGAGAACCTGACCACATCATAATAGCAGGAGATTTTAACTGCACATTTGAGCCACTCCCCCTAGAAGGAATACCTGATCTAGGAGAAGAGGACAGTAGGTGGGGTATTCCCATGCTTTCTATCCCTCCCATTAAGCGCTGGACTCGCAGCGCAATACAGCTTAACGCACTGACCTTAGAGTTCGGACTAAGAGCAGCTAATGGCCGCACTTCTTCCGACCAGATGGGTGCCCCAACATTCAACAGAGTTGGTCATTCCTCGAGAATTGACTACATTCTGTTGGACCGGGGGCTTTGGAGTTCGGTCATTGATATGGTTGTTATCCCGACCATAGAGAGTGACCATAACTCACTTTCTTTAACCCTAATGAATCCTTGGTCCCCCGGAGTGCCGCTAGCACCACCAAACTGTCCACAGGAAGTTACTGTCTCCTCTTGTGGAAGGCGCCTTAAGTGGAATAAAATCTCGAGCAATGTTGATAAACTCTCCACTATCGAAGAAGTGCTTAAAGGCTCACAAGAAGAGATCAGCTCCATAGACCTACTTAAGGCAGCAGATAGGGTAACACCTATCTATGAAGCAGCCGTAAAAGCAATAGGGGACGTCTTTTGGGTAAAAGGGATTATAGGGAAAACCATGCCTCAAACCAAAACCAAAGGGAGACATGACTGGTACTCTGCATCATGCAGGAAAGCCAAAACACGCCTAATTGAGGCAGTCAAAGGAAAGTCCCAACTATCAATACAAACGGCTAGGAGGGAACACAAAAGAGCTCTGGGGCTAGCGAAAAGGGAGTGGGAAGACGCCTACTGGTCAATCCTCAAAGAAGCCAGCTCGAAAAAAGATTCTAGATGGTTTTGGGACACCATAAGGGCTCGCAATAGACCAGATAGCGATCTGCTAACTTGCAATATCCCAAGCCAGGCGTGGGTGGATCATTTTTCCAAACTTTATACTTGTCATGATGTTTTGGATGAGGGAGGGGTGGCTCTACCTTCGTTCACCCCGAATTATGTAATCTGCCACACTGACTTTGATTTTACGATCAAGGAAGTGGAATACGCAATAAGCACTATTATTCCACAAAAAGCGGCTGGTCCCGATGGTATCCCTGGTGACCTTTTAAAGTCTGATAGTGCTAAATGGGGTAAACTAATTCATTCCCTCCTTGTTGCCATCTGTAAAGGTGCCCCTATTCCCTCATCGTGGAAAGGGGCCGAGGTGGTCCCTATCTACAAGAAAGGTTCGAGGGATGATCCATCCAATTACAGGGCGATCAGCTTGTTAGACATTAGCCAAAAAGTTGTCGGTAAAGTCCTGTCAGTTAGAATCCTAAATTGGGTAGAAGAAAACAAAATTCTTTCTGACTTCCAGGCAGGCTTCAGAGTGGGTACTGGGACGATCGAGCAGGCCTTCAGGCTCATGATGGTATACTGGAAGGTGGTGGCTATAGGCAAGGGCAGTCTTTATCTCGCGTTTATAGATTTAAAGACTGCCTTTGACCTTGTTCCTAGGGAATCATTATGGAAGGTACTCGCTGACATGGGGCTGCCCCATTATTTGCTGTCCCTACTAGTTAGGTTGCATCAAGATAGCTTTGCCCAAGTCAGGTGGGGCCCTGGAGGGGAGAAAACGGGTAGTATTCCGGTTGAGAGAGGTGTCCGCCAGGGATGTGTTCTGGCTCCCACCCTTTTTTCTCTTTACATTAATGGGGTGGTTGAGCATCTTCTCAAATATCCTTCTGATGAGCCATCCCTGGCTGGTGAACGCATACCGACCCTCCTCTTCGCGGATGACACGCTTTTAATTTCCAAATCCCCAATGGGACTCCAGAGACTTTTGGACAACTTCCAATCCTTTTGCACCAAACGAGGTCTGGTAATAAACACTAACAAAACGAAGTACCTTGTGCTGAATCCACCGAAGCAATATGTGCGTCCTCCCACCCTAAATGCTGAGCTCCTGGAAAGAGTAAAGGTCTTTGACTATCTTTGGATACGCTTATCGGATAAAATGGACTGGACGCCACACTTAGACAAAATGTTGTTGAGTCACAAAAGGATTACAGGAGCCCTTTTGAAAGAGCAACGATCCAGTTCAACAAGGCCTATTGCCACAGTCCTCGAGATCTACTCAGCTAAAGGTGTTAGCTCTGCCCTTTATGGGGCCGAACTTTGGGGCTCTTCCACTACTGATGCTCTGCAGAGACCTGAAAATAAATTCTGTAGAGCAATTATGTCCCTCCCCCAAGGCACCCCTACACTACCTCTAATGTTGGACCTAGGCTGCCCCCAGATTGGCGATATTGCAAAATTCCGCCCACTATTACTATGGGCACGCATCTGGCGGGTGGAAGAATTAAGTGGATATGCTAGAGGCCTTGAAGAAATCATGTCATCGCCAAGTTGGCATAAAATTAAATGGCTTAAAGACATGAAGAACTTACTAACTAAGTTGGGACAAATTGAATCATGGTTGAATAGAACTTCACCCCCGAAGCAAGTCCTCAAAAAGCTTTACTGGGAATGGATTTGTACACAAAGAAATTCTAGTATCACCTTGGGCAGGCTTACAGAGGATTTTCTGAGGTCCAAAGACTGCCCTAGACGGGAACTGTACCTTGATGCAATTGGAAAACCCTTTGATAGGGCCTTGTATTTCAGGTTCAGAGTGGGAACCCTTCCACTAAATTCCTTTACCACAAGATGGAAATCCCGTATGGAAATGCCTGACCTATGCCCAGTTTGCCTTGCCAAACCGGAATCATTGGCACACTTCATGTTCGAGTGCAGCGGGTATGCAACTCCAAGGAGGGTCTGGCTCAAAAACCTTTGCCGCCAGCTGGGGACTAGGAGGCATGATGTGGCAATTAGGATACTCATATCTGATAGTAGTGTACCCTATGCTTGTGCCTTAGCCAAATTCCTATCATGGGCTTGGGCTATTCGAGCCAAAAAGCTAAAACTAATTGTTTAATTCTATTTTTATAAAATCTTTCAATTGAATGAACTGCCATTTTCTTTTTTTTTTTTTGATCTGTAAAAATCCAATCAATTAATTGGCCAGTTTAAGATTGTATAAGCACTTTTTATGAAATTACTGTCTTTTTTTATATATTGTACACAGACAAAAATCTTTTTAATCTATTACTGTTTTTTACTTGTAATCTTTGATCTACTGAGCTGCTTTTATGATAATTGTTTTATCGAAATAAAGCTTTTTGACTTTTGACTTAGTATATGGTTTGGTCCCCCCTTGGAAAACACTGTATTTTGTGCTACTTTCCTTATTGCAGTTGAAGTATTGTATTGATGTATCTGGGTAGGAGATATACCAATGTATTAGTGAATGTTGTGTAATAATCAGAAGTATTTTTAAATAAATACTGTGCGGTTCTTTTTCATTTAGCTTACACTATCGATTAAACCTGTAAAACAAGTTGCTTAACACTCCTTCAAGATAAGCCTGAAGGCTGCTCTCCTCAGCTACCACTTTGAGAGTTTCCTATGGATATCAAAGACCACTAAAATCACCATAAGTGTTGCCTGGATTAGCGCAAGGTGCATCACATAAATAAGTACGCACCATATACTAAGCCAGCCTCCTACATTGGTGTGCAGCGGTTGGGATTTAAGCCTGTACTGTTTTACCAATTAATCTGGGTGAAGATTACATGACAAACCATCACTAGCTAGGCGCATATAAAACTTTTGACATTTAGTAAGTGTTACTGAACTTTTGTATTGGTAGCTGAGGGTCTACACAACCCTTTCTCCAATCTTTGGAAGTTTACTTTCACTAGGGTAGGTATGTGCAACACCACACTACACCTAATACCATGTCTTAAGTTGGTGAGTCCAGTGAGGTCCCACCCTCCAGATACAGTAGTCTTAAGTTCCAGGAACGAAGGACCCTGGCTGCATCCAGAAGAATAAAGACTGGTAGCAACCCTAACACAAAGCAACTCCTAAAGCTTCTCCTGTAGAATGACGACAAGAATCCTGACAGGTCAGACGGGCAGCTATGGAAGATGGGGCTTTAGAAGGAGAGTCATGGGTGTCTCATCCTAGTGACCCCACTTCTGAGCCCGACCAGGAGGAGTCTGAAGACCCCTTACTGATAAACTCTAATCCCCTAGGTAATAGTACAGAAAGTACAGAGGAAGGCCCTAGAGGTAGGTCCCCCTTTATTCTTACTGGGAGGGTGCAAAGAGTCCAGGGACCGAGGTCTAGGTCCTCTGCCAATTCAACCTCCTCTAACCACTCCATAGGGGGCTACATCTCTAGCCAGAAGGAGGACTCCTAAGAAAGGGAATACCACCTGCTCAAGCTCGAGAGAGCCAAGCCCAGAATCAAAAAGGAGTAGTTGGCCTATGATAAGGAGACATTGGAAGTTCAGAGGACTAGGAAGAATTTGGGATTACGATCCTATGGTGGCAGCACTAGCGATCCTAGGGTCAGGAAACACTCCTTTGACACTAGGAACCTGAACAGAATAGTCCCTCCTTACTAGGAGGGGGATGATATCCATAAATGGGTCACTGCTTTGGTCAGGGCCTGTAAAGTTCAGAGGGTTTCTCAAGGGTGGTGGGCAGCTACCCTGTAGCTCTCCTTTGCTAACAAATGTAGAGACAATCTTCTCACTGTTAGGGAGGAAGATGCAGATAATTATTCAATCTTGAAGTGTGCCCTCATAGATGGGTTTGGTTTAACCACTGAGCAATACAACAGGGTTAAGTTTAGGGACACACAAACGGCACACACCCAAGACTGGGTAGATTTTGTAGATAGTGCTGTTCAGGTTCTGGAAGGCTGGCTTCATGGAGGTAATGTATATGACTATGAGGGACTGTATAGTTTATTGAGGAGGGATCACATCCTTAACTGTCAGAATCCACAACTGCATCAGTACCGATGGACTCGGATCTGACCTCTCCCCAAGAATTGGGAAAGAAGGCAGACATGGGTCCGCACCAGCGTGAACCAAAGAGCTCATGGTTGTAGTGACCACAAGAAGCAAGATATGTCTAAGGCCCAAGAGAAGGGTGGGGAGAAAGGTAAAGACAAGAAAGAAAGAGTCTTCACGAGGTACCCACAAGTCTTCCTCTGGGGGAGGGTCCCAAGCCTCTTCCTCCTCCAACAAGAAACCTTGGTGTTACCTCTGTAAGGAAAAAGGCCATAGAGCAAGAGATTGCACTAAATATGGCACCAAGAAAGCTACTGCCACTGCTCCTAAAGCACCTGGCACCCCTAGCAGTAGTGGTAGTAGTGCCTACAAGGGATGAGTACGGTTAACCTTGGCCCTGAAGTGGGTTCTGACCTAGTCAGAAGACCCACTCGGGCTGTTCTAGTCTGTGACAGTGGGATGGAACTTGCCACTTTACTTGTAAGTCCCACTAACTTGGGCAAGTACAGACAACAGCCACACAACAATGGTCAGGAAGCTATGCCTTACAGGGACACATGTGCCGGTATCACTATGGTGACGAGAATCTTTTGTATCCTGAACAGATCCTACTTGGTCAGATCTACCAAGTGACCAATGCTAGCAATCTCAGGACACATCGTTACTTGACAGTTGGGAATCTCAGCTGGGAGGAGTAACTGACCATCAAAGAGTTGTGCTTTCCCATGACCTACCTGTGGACTATGTGCTGGGCAATGATTTAGAAACTTCAGCCTAGTCTGAAGTGGAGTTCAGGATACATGCAGAGATGATTGGCATCTAAGCCAGTGCCTTTGCAGTCACTAGGACTCAGTCCAAGAGACTAGGAACAGAGGGAGCCCTGGAACCTGAAACAATGGACCAGGCAGGGTAAAGATTTATCCTCCTTCCAGTGAGGACCAGTCTCCTCAGGGAGATGACCTCAGCCACTCTGAAAAAAGGTTACCTACACCAGGGAAGCCAGGTGGATAGGGGTGAAGAGATGTCGGAAACCTCTGTAGACAACAATAGAGAATCTAGAAGAAAGTACCTCTAGAGAAGTTCAGAAAGGAGTCTGGTGGAATCTAAGGGTGGATTCTGTAACTGCACTGGGGTCAGTCCCAGTGGTGCATGCACTATCTCACACAGCCTGCAAAGGCAGCCCTGTAGTCACAGTTTAAGTGGACTCCCATGACTGGCACAATACATGCTGCAGCCCATGGGAGACCTCTGGTGTACTTATTATGCCCGGGGTACTTAAGTATCATATATTGTGGACTTATAAAAGGACACCAGTAGCCAATTGTGAAGGTACCCAAAAACTTACCATGTCAATTTAAGGGAGAAAGTACAGTTGCTGGTGTACTAGTAGCAGGATCCCATCAGACTAGTTAAAAAAACAAACTGACACCAAGTAAAAAGTGGGCCTAATTGTAGGAATTTGGTTCAGTATATACTATACCAAAGTAAGGTATAGTGTGCACAGAGTCCAGTGAGTCACCAGAGGTATAGCAAAGGCTAAATTAGGTGAGTACTAACAGCTCTCTTTGTGGTAGTGTGGGCAAGCAGTTAAGCTTTTCCAGAGGGTGTGTTAAACATTATTGTATTCACTCACTCAAGACTGATGGCACCCACTCAGACTGAATCCAGACCAATTAGATAAGTAAAAAAAAGGTATACTTATGTTTTATTTTCTAGAACCAAACAGGTCTTGGTACAGGTAGGTAAAATATACTTTCAATCATAGAACATTTCAAGAAGTGCAATTGGGAATTGATTTGCAATTGTTAGAGGTTTGTATCGGTTCTAAAAGCAGTTTAAATTTCACAGAAATTAGTTTTAGAATAGTTTTAGGTTAATTTTAGATTACATTGACTACTTGGGGTGGTATGTCTAGATACCACATCGGGGATCTCAAAATACAAGGTAAGTAAAACTTTTTAGGGTTTGCAGTTTAGTTACTTTTTTCATACAAAGTCAGTTCACCACTTAAAACATTTTTGGAACAAAAACTCATAACACTGGTTCCTATGGGAGAAAAAGGGTTATCAGTTTCAAAGGTAAGTAAACATCTTATGATTGGGAGTTTTGGGGGTTAGGACCAAGTTCCCCAAGTTCAAGGTAGGTACTCAGATTGCACCACTAGCTACACTGGGGCAGCCTGTTGCAGCAGAGTGCTGGTGCCCAATGTTAGCCAAAGAGGCTAAGGGGTCCTTCGGTCAGGGACTGCTTAAAAGTAGGCTATTTGGCTGTGGGAGAAAAGCTTGTGAGGTAGAGATCAGCACTGCAGGGGCCAAAAATCAGCACAGGAGCTCTACCACCTGAAGCACAGTGGTGGCCGGGTGCAGTGTGCCAAGGCAACGTTGGTGGCCCTGTGGTATTCAATGAGGATCTCCGTTTTGGTGAAGAAGCTGCAGGGTCAGGCAGAGAATTACTGGAGGAGAACACTGGCTGAAGAGGTAAGTTGGGATCTTGGGAGATGCCAGGACACCATTGGTTGGGCCACCCAAGGCCTTGCGGCATAGAGTGCAAGTGTGTCTTTTGGCGTCGGTTTCTTCTTACCAGCTCAGGTCGCGGTCGGGAGGACCCTTCAGGTTGAGGCTGCAGGCGTCGGCTTTAAGCTTGAGGGAGGTTGGGGATCACCAGATATCAGATCAGGATTGCTGGGGAGACCTCCTCGTCATGTTGGGCCACTGGAACCCGGGCTGTGGTCGTCGGGTGCAGAGGGGTGAAAAATTGCAGAACCGCCTGGATCTGGATTCTGTAGGTGAGTCTTGATTGAGCAAATCTGGTGCTCAAGGAGACAGAGTCTTAAAGATAGTTGCAGGGCAGGTCCTCTGGGTTCTGTGGGCTACCTGCTGCTGGACTCGCTAAGTTCTCGCTGTAGGGATAGGCTGGTAGGGCTGGGGCCAAAGCAGTAGGTGTCCTCTTCTTCCAGGGTCAGCACAGCTCATCGGTCCTTCTTTCTTCCTCGAATCTCCGGAGGCAACGTTCGGGGTTGCCACTAAATACTGAATTTAGGAGTGTTAAAGGGTTGTGCAGGTCAGGACCAATGGGTCCATTCCTTGGGGTGGGTACACCCCCTATTATGCCACCCTCCAGTGGGAGGGGCAATGAGCCTCTCCCAAATTGGCTGGGTCCCCTCATCTTTAAGATGGCAGGGACAGATGTGTGCTCCACCCCACCTCCCCCACCCGAGGGGTAGGGTTGGCAAAGGTGGGCACACATCTCCTCCTAGTTTGGTTTTCCCACTGATCCTCCCACCCAAAGTGGGGGCACATCGGTGGTAGCCAGTTGCTGTGGGAAGCAAAATGCAGGGACAGCTTACAAAGGCAGCAGGCCTTTGAAGCTTCCTCTTCGTGGACCCAGCCCATCCTGGGGGAGAAGGCATGACATTTCTGCCCAGGCTGGGCTTTATTTCTGGACCCAGAGAGTGGAGGCTCTCTACCTAGGGGTCCAGAAACCTGTCAGGTGGTAAGAATGGAGGGCAGCCATTCAGGAACCACACCTGGGCTGGTTGTTTTTCAGGGGACATCTCCAAGATGCCCCCTCTGAGTGCATTTGATACTAAATCCCACACTGCCATCAGTGTGGGTTTAATGTGCTTCGATGTTTGCTACAAAACTACCCAGGTTTTTGTAAAGCCATTATGGAGCTGTGGAGTTCATAATGACCAACTCCCAGACCATATATACTCTTTATGGCTTTACTACACTTAAAATGATTAAGGATGAACTCCAACTCTGTAGGGGTACAGGGCCCATGCCACTACCCTCATCTGAGGGCTACTGCATCCTGCTTGGGGGGTGGCTTACCTAGGCCTCAGGCAGTAGGTAGCAGGCATGGCACACAGGGATGTATGCCATGCCGACTCTTCACTTTTCTCTTCACCAAAACACACAGCCTGCAATAGCAGTGTGTGGGTGTTAAGGTAAAGGGCCTCTAAGGGTGGCACTATAGGTGCTACAGGTCTTAGTGGCCTTCCCTGGTCACAGTGCCCTTGGTACCCATGGTAATCGCTGTGACCGCAACTGGACTTCTGCCACTACAGCGAGGACTTCGAGGGAAGTTGACCCCATGGCCAGGACTGCCTCACCCCCTATGCGGATTGAAGAGTAGTCACAGAAAGACCTTGTAGACCGCATCACATCCACTGCAACTGGAAGATCTTCAGCATCCTGCATCCCTTCCATCAGGACCACTTTCATAGGTACCTACAGCAAAGGATAAAAGTACCTGAATCTGACTGAGGACTGCTTCACCTGCTGAGGTAACTGTTTCTGAGGGCTTAACTGGTCATCCTGACTGACTCTTTGCCAGAGTTGGTTGCCCATAATAACTCTAACCAACCATAATACAACTAGCCAAAAGTCTTGTTCTAAAAGTTTCTAAGTGCAGGGGTGCGAAGCTAGTCTGGCTGCAAGATGATCATCCCATGAGGAGGCTCTGCCGACCGGAGGGTCAATACAAACTTTATCATACGAGTTACTTACCTTCGGTAACGATGTATCTGGTGGAGA
Organism: Lissotriton helveticus; assembly: GCF_964261635.1. Taxonomy (NCBI): domain Eukaryota; kingdom Metazoa; phylum Chordata; class Amphibia; order Caudata; family Salamandridae; genus Lissotriton; species Lissotriton helveticus. Next base: position 371,205,374 of record NC_136059.1, read on the forward strand.
CTATTCTAGCCGCAGATTCCTTCACGTAGAATTATCCCCAGGCCTGAGACTGGATCCGGGAACTTTTTGCCACAGCATCCCTGCGAGCTGGGGGCGGGGCGGCATCACGCGACTCCGCCCAGGCATTGTACGCGTACATGACGTCAGCGAGGTCACATAAGACCCGCCCGGCGCTCCTACGTCAGTTTTCATTGGAGAACTTTTCCGCACCACAACGCGGAGCCACCAGATAAAAAACTGTGGGATAATGGGAACAGTGTGCAAAGAGCAGAACAATTGGAAAAGAAAGGGTGACTAACATCACCACCGGGAGCAGCGTCAATACCGCGGAACCCAAAGGCAGGGAAAGGAGAAATAACAGAGCAGAGCCCTGAGCAGCCACCCTGCTAGTACATAGACAGCTTCCCCCGAGCCCCAGGGGCAAGGAACATGCGTAAAAATCATGACACATGTAGCAGGCTGACCACCCCCGTTCCGAACAAGGAAAAGGAGCCAGTCCCAAGGCAGACAGGGAAAACAAACCTCCCAGCCACCCTAGCATGGAGGGCAACCACCCCCCAAGGAACAAGGGTAAGGCATGGCCAGATGACCACTGTTCAGAGGTGAGCAGAGGGAAGGGAAAGGGAGGAGAGATTGAAGGCAATCCCCCCCAACTTGGAGTAGCCAAGGCGGCGGGGCACCGGAACCACATCCTCCAAAGAACCAAGAGGAGGAATGAACCGCAACCAGACGGGGCCACCTGTGAAGAGCAAAGAAGGCACTCACAGGAGACACAGCCCCCCACCGGGAGGCGAGTACCGAAGACTAACCCAAGGGTCCTCGCAGAACGGGGAGGAAGTGCGGGCCGTGAAGGAATCTGCGGCTAATATCGTCTCTACCAGATACATCCTTACCGAAGGTAAGAAACTCGTACATCTGATAGACTACTAGCCGCAGATTCCTTCCCGTAGAATAGATACCGCAGCAATACCCACGGGGAAGGAGGGTCTGCGAAAGGACCCCACCAACCTGAACAGAACAGAGGGTCACAAAGGGGACCAGATCTGCAGACCAGGTAGAACCTCGCCCCCGGCCAGGCAAGGGGAACCCCACGAGCAGAACATCACCGACCCCCAGGAGATGTAGGAGGGAGAAGGGGCTGAAGAGGGCCGTACACTCGCAGCAGAGGAACCAAGGGCAAGGCTAGGGCGGCCGAAGCACCCCACCCCCCTACAAGGCAACATAGCTTCAATCCAATGCCAGAACAGGAAGAGGATAAGAAGAGGAAGAAGCCTAGAGGGCCCAAGGAAACGAGGGAAAAGAAGGCGAATCCACCCCAAATGGAGGGCAACATGCCAGCCAGAAAGGCACATACAGTTATAAGCTGCCAGAAGCAAGAACAGACCGGGGCCCCAGGAAGGCCGGGCAGGTGGCGCCTGATAAGGGGGAACACAAAATCACTCCAGCCATCAAACAGGAGCAGGGGAAGGAGGGAATGCCCGGCACACCACTAGGAGGGGCCACACACGACCTCAAGAAGCAAAAGCAACATACACAAACGCCATGGAGAACGGACACCCGAAGGCGACCAGAACTCCTTAGAAGAGCGCAAGCTATATAACAGCTACCACTACCCCACATAGGGTACGTTAAGTCCCAAGACATGGGAACCCTCTTTGGAAGAACTTCTGCAGCAGAGGAAAAAAACAAAAGAACCACAGGAAAAAGCCCGCACGGAAGGCTTGACAAGCAGCCCAAGCAAAGCAGAAGGCCGAATCTCAGGGCCAAGTCTGCGCAACAACTACAGCAAAACACACACACACATAGGCAACAAAGGGCCGTCCAGCAGCCAACAATGCCAAAGTCCCAAGGGAGGACTCAAATGGCCAGAAAGCACACTCCACAGCCAGACCACCCGGTCGTAGAAGGCCCAGAACCAGTTCAACTCAGCAGTCACTGAGGAGGAGGAGGATAAGGAGGAGGAAGACTGAGCCCTGCCAAGAACCTTTGGATGGCGGAGTCACCTGGGGCATGAAACAACAGGCTGCCATCAAACGGAAGGTCAATGAGTCGCTCCCGAATATTCTCGGGGAAAACTCCTTCCCGCAGCCAAGCATGGTGTCAGAGAGTGACTGAGGAAGCCATGGCCCAGCCCAGCACCTCTGAGATGTGCAGAGCGGAGCAGACAATAAACGCCGCAAGCTCCCGGCCATCCAACGCATGATGCCGTAAGTCCACCTGAACATTCTCCTGGGACGCTGAGAATCCCAGAGACTCAATTGAGTCCCACAAACAGGAGGAGGCCCTAACCAGAACACACAAGGTGTTAAGGGCCCGCAGGGCAACGCTGGTCGAGGCGAACATGTTGCGTCCCCAAGAGTCCAGCCAACGGGCCTTCCGGGACGGCGGAGTCAACAGTGGCGGCAGGGAGGGAAAAGCAGTCCGCAAAAGTGGACTAGCGGCAGACAGGTGAAGGGAAAGACACGCCGGGTCACGCGGTGCCGAAGGTGCCGGTGCAGAAGATGCTGAGGCACAGGATCCCCTGAGGCAGGACGCCTCCAAGCCCCTGTCAAGGAAGAAAGGAGCAAACCCTCTATGGGAAGCAAGATTTCCCTCCCAACAGATACAAAAGGGGATGATGGACGGAGCGTTTGAGCAAATCAAACACTCACCCCCAGTCAACTGATCTGCGTTAAATTCCCTCCCAACAGAGCCCTGGTGGAGAACCTCCAAGAGATGGTCCACCAGAAAATGAGCAACTGGGTCACCCATGCGCCTCCGCCTCGGTAGGGCCCCGCGGTGGAGAAAGCAGTTTGTCCGTGGGCGATGGCTGCAAACTAAGGCGGCCGTCCCCGAAGCCAAGAGGGACGGGCAAGGGCCTAAGAATGAGGGACCTGCCACTCTTCTGACGAACACCTCTGCCACAGGAAAGTCGGGGAGCCGTACTTCGACGATGCCTGTGAAAAAGATACCACATGGCGACCAGTCTCCGGGGAGGATGACACCAATATACAGCCTGCCTCTGGAGAAGACGGAGCATCTAAAGACGAATCTGCAGCACGACCCCTGTGCAGAGCCGTAGAGTATGCCGCCTGAGGCCGAACGGCGGCACCACCCAGCGTCGCTGGACAGGGTTCCTCCAAGTCACACAGCATCGGGGACCGGAGTGGAGCCGGAGTCGAACGGGCCCGGGGCGGCGCTGAGTCCGTGGAGGAAAGAGAAGGGCCTGGGGAGTGACACAAAGCCTTCCGCCAGCCGCGCCCCAGAATGTGGCGGAGATCGCCCGGCAACCCATGTGGCGGGGCCAGGGACGATTCAACCTCCGACTCGCCCTCCGACGCGGCAGCCGCCCGGGGGGGTAGGGACGAGAGGGTCCTGAAGAGGGACGAGGGGTCCCCACCCAGCCACAACCCGGAGTGGGACAAGGAGGGTCCACCGACCCCTGTGGCTCCGCATGGTCCAGCCGCTGCCGACGCCATAGTGGCGTCACCTCGGCCTTAGACAGGACCACCTTGTCAACGGACCGAGAGGGGCTGGGAGATACGACCTGAGCCCCGGCGGCGACCTGCAACACCACAGGGACTCCCGCGGGAGTTTGCGGCGAGGCAGAGTGCCTCAGAGGAGCCACACCCCAACAGCACCACATCCTCCAAGCCTGGATCCGAACCAGTCGGCGCCGGGGTTGAAGCCGCCGCCGGCGCTGCGGAGGGCCCCGCACAAGGCAAGGGATCCGCCGACGCCCCAGGGGGGGGCTGGGTGAGGAGACGCCAGGGAGGCCTGCAAAGCCGGCGCATATGTCTCCATCTGGATTCTTGACGCCACAGCCCCAGGTAACGGTGGATAGGACAACACGCGGGGCTGCATCATCTGCGGAGAGCCCATGCCCTCGGCAGGCCGCAAACCAGCCCCCGGGGTCAAACTGCGACACTTACCCACCGGGGAGTGACGCTCATATGACATCGGAGAAGGGAGAGGACAACGACCACGGCCGTATCTTAAGCTGTCCGCTGAAGCAGACCGAGGGGAGGACGTCGACTTGGAGAGACGCGCAGAGAGAAGTTTCATCCGGTGCTCCTGCCGCGACTTCGGCTTCAACTGTTGGCACGCCGCACAATCAGTGGTGCCGTGATCTTCTCCCAAACACCACATCGAAATGAGGTGAGGGTCCGTAGCCGACATAAGGCGCCCACACGACGTGCAAGTCTAGAAGCCCGAAGGCATTCGCACACTGTTCCACAAAAAGATGGGACAATGAAAAGAAAAAAGAGGGCCCAAACATGCCCGTAGCAAGGACCGGATCTGCGTCGCACGCGGAAAAGGAAAAAACTGACATAGGCACACCGGGGCGGGTCTTATGTGTCCTCACTGACGTCATGTACGCGGATCCAGTCTCACGCCTGGGGATAATTCTACGTTAGGAATCTGCAGCTAGTAGTCCCTATCAGATCTTGTTGTTGGGAGGCATTGGACCGCCTTTTCCATGGCATCGATCATGGGGCCAAGCCTTCTGCCTGTTGATGCCCTTTGTGCCCCTGGTGTGGTGGCTGGGTCTGTCCTGCACTTTTAGATTGTTGATAGGGCAGCTGCATTGTGGACTTTGCTGCCAGCACCAGCTTGTGCGGCTGCCCCTTGCGCTAGGGTATGGTTCTGGGGGCCATAAGGACATCCAGAGGGCCAGTGCAGTGAGTGTTCCTTTGGGGGCAGCTCTTGAGGGGGGTCAACGCATTGAGAGGGGCCCCCACTTCCACCATCTTGCCAAATCTATTGACTGAGCTAGAAGCTCTCCCCTTATGCTGTGGCCCGTGCTGTCTGCTCCTGACTGCACTTTGATCTTTCCTTCGCTCAGTACTACCAGATAGCTTTGGTCGGGTCTGCATCCCTGTGTGGATTGGGGAGGGCTGGATGGCCTGCTCACCTCCCAGGACCACGGTCATATTACTACTGTGGCCTGGGGCTTGGTGCTAGCCACCAAAGGACATATGCGGCCTGTCTGCTCAGGCCCCCCTAGATTTGATCCTTGGGGTGAGGCGGGACTCTATGGCAGCAGTCCCACGTCCATTGTGGGCCCTTCCTTTGTTGACTCAGAAATTAGATGCAGTTTCCTGTTACTACCTACCTGAGTGTTTTCACCACCACCTTTCTTCATCTGTGCTCTCCTTATTTGAATGCTGTTGGCGGTCATGCTTGTGCTCTGTTGGTGAACCCCATAGTCTGGCAGTGGATTGCTGCTGGCTCCTTCATTCCCCCTGCATTCTTTTGGGAGTGCCCTCCCCTGCCTGATTATTAATAAATAATTAATTACCGGTTCTATTTTTTAATACAGTGAATGAAACAGATAGCTCAATAAATAAGAGTCAGGATTCGAGGTATCTTGAGTCTACAGGCTTTAATCAGGCATAAAGGACAGGAACAGGACAGCCTGTATGGGAATAGAATGAAGGCAGCTGCCGGGGAATGGAAATCGGGGCTTGGACTGGCATTTTACTTTTAGTAACAGTTCACAGTATATATATCAAAACAATTGCATTACATTCAATACAGTAGGCGTAGCAGTAGCAGTCGCGAAAGATAAGAGTAAAATGATGTAACAAGAAGGCGTGTACAGGGCGTATACATAGACATGTGATTAAACGTAACAGAAGTGTCATAAACGGGGCGGAAACATGGAGGGGGCTACCTGAGCAGCTGGGACCTTTAACCTAGTGGTGCGCGCAAACGGGCAATGACGTGTTACCAGGGAGAACTGGGGGCTATGACTTCTGCGCTAGAAGAGGAGACTAAAGTCTGGAGTGTCAGAGCGACATGTACCTAAGACATATCTGGTATCTGGTGTTTGGAGTACATATTGATAGAATCCAAAAGTTATCAGGGCAAAGGCTATTAGACACTAAGACTGGTGCGTGCATAATTCTACATGTATTGCGTGTACGAGGAATATTCTATGAATATTAATACAGTATTTCTCTTACATGGAGACATAAAGGCTAGACCATGACGGAAACTATTGATGCGATGCAGTAGCTTAGGAATGCAGAGAAGGAGGGCTGGACTGATAACTAGAAGCATAACATATTCTTGGCAGACTGGCAGGCAGAGCCAGGCCGAGCCGGGCACTGTGAGGCAGAAAGTAAGCGAAGGGTCAGGGATGCAGGTGGGGGCTGTATCGCTCCTCGGAGAGGGTTCAGGAGACAGGAGCTGAATCTGGTGTCCGGGCCCTTTTGAGGCCTAGAAACGGGGACAATTCAATGGGTTAACGTGCACACTGTAAAAATGTAGCAACGTAGGTTTACATAGGCCTAATATTCGTTGCTTTCACGGGAACTGGAAACTGGCATACTAGAAATGGACACAACTGTAATTGCGTCTTTAATCGCTCATAGGGGGATATACATGCATATCGATCATGCACATATAGCATAATATGGGGAACACGTTGGCACATACAACATGGCAAAATTTACTTTTCCACATTCCCTCCTTGTGCCCTACGTTTCCATCAGGAAACATCAATATTCATGATACCATCTATCATTTCATATAGCATCATTTGCTCGTCTCGATTTGTCTTGGAACGAGATTTAGGACTAGGAATACAAGAGGTAGCACACATGCCGCAAATCGCAGGGCCACATTGTATACAGAGGCAGCAACTGAATATGATCATTACTGCAATACCCAGGAATGACAATACTTTCCATCCCCAGGCAGATATGATACTCCAAAGCCAACCGGACCATGTCCAGGTGCCTGGATTCTGGTGTAACTGATGGGCAATTTTATGAAGTCTGGTTATAGCTGAATAGACAGACGGCGCGTTATTAGGAATGAAAATGCAGCAACTAGATCCAATGACTCTACATGCTCCTCCTCTATCTGCCAGGATGACGTCAAGAACGAGACGATTTTGGAGCACGACAAATCTCATAGCAGATTGCTCTTCAGTTAAGTTACCTAGGGCAGAAGTAGTCTCATTTACTACAGCTTCAAGGGTTCTGGTTAACCTACGTATTAACTTACTATTCTGGATAGGTCCTATAAAAAAAAGAAGAAACCTTTATTGAAGTCTTGATACTGTTCTAGAGTAGTTTCAGTTTGATCGACAATCGGGGACTCGATCTCCCTTCTATGTCTGGTGTGCACTAGATGTGTGTTTCTGTGATAATCGGATGGGGCTAGAAAAACTGGTGGCAGTAGGAAGGCAATATAACATGTTCCATCCCAATCGAGGGGCAGACGAACATATGCGGTCTGACCACAAACAAAATAAGAATGACGTGAGGCTTTGAAGATAGATTTCCCACTGTCACTATACTCGACAATAATAGTACAATCACTATGTCCTACATGTGGGGAACCATTCTTTCTGACACATAATTCGCCTTTGACTGGTAGAACTGAAATAGCAGGCAAATCTGGAGTAGTCTCGGACTGAACATTCAGGACCATGAAATTCGAAGAATAATTACCTAAATCATACACTTCATTTTCTAGATCTAACCCTGTTCTATGGGAAAGACCCTGCTTGTCTGGAAAACATGTTCTATTCAGAAGGGACATATCATTAGAGGATGACGTTAACGTGGACCATGCTCCACACGAACCATTATGTGAAAACGGATAAGGAAAGAGTGGCAGAACTCCCTTCGGTGTCTGGAAAGGGGGAAGTCGACCACACACCCAACAATTAGTGGCATTGCTGGTCTGGTGTGAATAGTGTAACATTCGGATGAATGTGTTATTACGCATAGCGAGACGATAGGATAGCTCGTGAGGAGGCAGATCACTAAATGTGTGCTCTACTGTAGCATTAGAAAACATATGTATATGTGAAATTGGAAAACATAAATGTAATGCATAACTTGTGCAGGTAACCATAAGACTCAAAAATAATAGAAAACATAGAACAATAATACATCTTTTAGAGTTTCGACTAACTCTCTCACTGTGGGGGTCTATCTCATACATGTCAGGAACCTGTCTAACCGTTTCACCCGAGAGGGACTTAGACAATTAAACTGGCTGACTTATTTTACTAGACCGGAGTTTCTCTTTATACTCCTGCTGCGGAGTTTTCTCTAACAGGGGAGGCTTGAGTTCAGAGTCTGTTTTTAGGCAGTCTTTAGGAATAAGGCAGTCCTTAGCAAAAGTCTTTTCTCGTAATCCATGGAACTTCTTTATATGGCTCAGGTGGACCCACCCCTTCCTGCCTTCAAGTTTCACCGCGGTCCTTGTTGTTAGCAAGATCATGCGAGGCTCCAGCGGACTTGAACAATCAAAATTTCGGACGAATACGTGATCACCGGGAACGACCTCATGCGGTTTCACTTCGGTGTTGTCTGGAAATGCGGCGGCAACCTGTGAACGACAAGAGTGTAGGGCAGACATCAAGGAAGCTAGGTAATCTGTCAGCATATTACTGGAAACATCTGTAATACTGCGGGGTCTAGGTGTACCCCACATGTTTGGGGGGCGGCCGAATACGACCTCATACGGGGACAGACCTGATCTAGAATGTGCAACCATCCTCATATAGAACAGAGCAACTGGCAGAGCTATTAGCCAGTCTACACCTTTTTCTCTACATACTTTTGCTATGCGGATTTTCAAAGTTTGATTATGTCTCTCTACGAGACCGGCTGCTTCAGGATGGCGTACACAATGGAACTTCCACTGGTACCCTAACAGAAGGGAAACATGTTTCATGAGCTCGGATGAGAATGGCTGGCCGTTATCTGAATACACGACCCTAGGGAGTCCATAGCAGGGAAAGAACTCACGAACCAACTGCCTGGCAGTGGTCGCGGCTGTATAATCTGGAACTGGATATGCTTCTGTCCACCTGGACAAAGCACATACAACTACGAGGACATACTTGAAACCTCGACATCGCTCCATCTGAATATAATCCATCTGGAGGACTTCAAAAGGGTGGTCAGGAGGTTGGAATCCACCTTGTTCCACCGAGACACTTTTACCTGGATTGAACTGACAACATATCATACAGGTACGGACTTTCTGCTTGGCTGCAGCTCGTAAATGCTTGTTGAACCAAAGGTTCTGAATACTGTCTAACATAGCTTTTTCTCCTAGATGTGCTGGACTATGTGCGGTATTAATAATGACTTGAACCATAGAGTCGGGGAGAAACCATGTGGCTTTTCCCTTCGTCAACCATCCTTGATCTGTCTGGACCCCTCCTTGTTCGGACCATTTCTTGATTTCTTCAGGAGTAGCATGTAACTGTATGTCTATGACATCTTGTGTAGGGTCCTTAACTGTCATACAAGTAGTCTGATCTTGAGTGAATGTCTGTGTCGTGTTAACTGGAATGTCTGGAATCTGAGCTGTAAGCTTGGCTGTTCGATCTGCTAGATCGTTACCTTGGGAAATGATGTCAGTGACTTTCGTATGTGCCTTGCACTTCATGATAGCGATAGCTGTCGGTAAATGTATTGCATCTAACAGAGCTTGAATGAGGAGACCATGCTGAATCTTGGTTCCATGAGAAGTCATGAAACCTCGTTCTTGCCAGAGCACTCCAAAGTCGTGTACGACTCCGAATGCATAACGTGAATCTGTGTATATGTTTACTTTCAGGTTCTTGGCACGTATGCAGGCTTGGGTCAGAGCTACCAGCTCTGCTGCTTGAGCAGACAGGGTGTCAATACGATGTGTTTCTATAACTTCGGTGTCAGTAGTCACTGCATACGCGGCTACTAGTTCTCCTGCACTCGTTCTCATACATGAACCATCCACATAAAGTGTCAGGTCAGGATCAGGTAATGCAATATCTGTCAAGTCTTGTCTTGGCTTTGTCATAGTGTTAACAACTTCCACACAGTCATGTGTGGCAGGATTTGAAGTAACTGACGGTAACAGTGTAGCAGGATTTAGAATGTTGCAGCGTCTGATTTCTATGTGTGGCTGGAACAGTGTAAGTTCATAACCTGTTAAACGTGCAATTGTCAAGTGCTGAGTCTGTGTTCGGTTTAGAAGAACTTCCACGGAGTGTGGAACTTGTACTGTCAGGGAATGTCCTAACACTATGGAATCACTTTGTCTGATAGCTAGAGCTGTGGCTGCAACTGACTTGAGGCATGCAGGCAGAGCCTGAGCCACTGGATCTAATGTGCTCGAAAAATAAGCACAGGGCTTATATTGTCCTGCTTGATCTTGTGTGAGAACAGATAATGCAGTACCATCACGTTCTGTAACAAAAAGTGTAAAAGGCTTACTGTTGTTGGGTGTTGCTAGAACAGGTGCTTGATATAAGGCTTTCTTTAATTCATTGAAAACAAGTGTATGTTCCTGGGTCCAAGGGAGGACAGTCGATACGGCTGCCTCCTGTGTCGTTAACTGTATCAGTGGCTTGGCTAGAAATGCATACTGAGGAATCCATTGTCTGCAGTAAGAAGTGAGGCCGATAAAAGCTCGTACCTCCTTCTGTGTCTTGGGCTGTGGAAGACTCGCTATTAACTGGATACGGTCAGGTGTCAACTGCCTACCCCACTTGGACAGCAAGTGTCCCAAGTATACCACTTGCTGGACACAGAAATGTAATTTAGAAGGGGACACCTTGTGCCCCTGCTCGGCCAGGAAATACAGAACTGTAAGTGACGCACGCTCGCAGTCACGTTCAGAACGGGCTGTGATCAGTAGATCATCGACATACTGGAGCAGGGCAGTGTCAGTTGGCATGCGGATATTGTCTAGTTGTCTCTTAAGTGCTTGACTGTAAATACTAGGACTTTCTGTAAAACCTTGAGGAGCTCGTGTGAATTTATAGCTTCTTCCATTTAAACAGAAACCGAAAAGGTACTGGCTGTCTGGATGAATGGGGACACTGAAAAATGCATTCTTGAGATCGATAACTGTGAAAAATGTAGCTTCAGAATCAATGACTGTCAAAAGGGATGAAATATCTGGGACTACTGGATACTGAGGTATGATACATTTATTAAGCTCTCGAAGGTCAATCACTAATCGATATACTGGGGGTGCATTTGGATCAGTACGTTTCAGGACTGGAATGATAGGAGAATTACATACATTGGAGTCAGTTTCTACAACCACTCCTTGAGCAATAAGTTCATCAATAATTCTGGATAAGGCTGCTACAGCCTCAGGTGGCAATCTGTACTGTCTGATTCGTGGCAAAACTATACCTTGCTTGAGAGTCACACGATGGGGTGTGATATGCATACAACCTACATCAGTTGGACCTTGCGCCCATAAATGCTGTGGTACATTCAGTAAACTTGGATCAAAATCACGCAATACATAATGACCTTTAAAGTCTCTCAAAAACAAACGGACCCCTTCTGGGGAACAGCAAATAACTGCTCCTAATTCTTTTAATGTCTTGATGCCTAACAAATTTTCTGGACATGATTTCGTGAGTAACAAATCAGTGGTTCGGGACAAGGGACCAACTTCTAGAGTAACTGGTTTCGAAATTTCATTAACAATTGGCTTTCCTGAAAATCCAAGGGAAACATTTTTAGAGCCTGAGAGCGGAGCCCCTGGAACCTCGTCATGACTGATAGTAGTCCTACTTGCCCCTGTATCAATCAAAAACTTTCTGTCTTTCCCTAATACTTGACTGTGTACATAGGGACCCTCTTGATCTACAGGTATCTCGATGAGAGGCAAGCCTACCTCCCTCTCTAGGCTGTTTCATGAATACGGCTGATAATCTGGATACTCTGTCTGAGCATACTGGTACATCTGCTGTGTAACGTGCTGTGTGGCAGCTATAGGCTGCGGTGCTGTAACTGTCTGTTGTGCATTCTGTGGTGACTGAGAAGTCTGTGAAACTTGTTCTTGTCTAGGCGGACGTGGTCTCTCTTTAGTCTTACCAGTAGCTATGTTGTGTTTCAGAACTGCACACTCGTTTATAAAATGACCTGGCTGTTTACAGTAATTGCAGGTCCCTTTAACGGGAGCTGTAGGATGACTGGCTTGATTCGGACCCCTCTTCTGACTGTCTTGTGGAACAGATTGTGCAACTAATACTTTCATTTTCGTGTCTTTCATACGTCTTCTTTCGTGTTCTTGCTCTTCCCTGATTCTGTTCTGGTGATACTGGAGCATTTGAAGCATCTGTGACGGAGTATTAGCTTGCCAGGTACTTTCGACTTTCAATACTCGATTTTTAACTTGTGGACTTGAATTCTCGACTAGTTTGGTAACAAAAAGATGAGGGTACGATTCACTACTTGTTTTTAGACCACTGTTAATAATAAAACATTTTTCGAATCTAGAATAAAAATCACTAGTGTCTTCATCCTGTTTCTGTTTACAGGCTGAGATTGCATCCCAGTCTTCCTTTTTCGTGGCTAGTAATCTTGGCAAAACTTGTATCAATAACTCGGGTAATTCTTTAACTTTACCCCCAAGACCGGTACCTGGTACTCGTGAATTTTCTTCAGCTTCTAGAGCTGTCCAATCTATCTTTTTCTCTCCCACCTCCCATTCTTTTTCCTTGAGTTTTTCATATACCCCTGCGGGCAACAGAACTTTTAACATTTTAATGATATCAGGATACGTGTATTCTCCCATACGGAGCATGTCTTTTAATTCTCGATGGAACCCTGCTGGGTCTTTATCGTGACAGGGAATTAACTTTTTCATCTCTAAGAGTTCCATCTTTGTGATAGGGGTGTAAACAAATACTCGTTCTAGTTCACCACCCGCTGTCCTAACTGGATGTACTTCTCGTAACGGATGCTGTCTATCTATGCAAAATGATTTACTTTCTGGAGGTGAAACATGAACAAAATGTGGATTTAGAAACGTTCGATATTTGTGGCGCTGTTCTAGAATGATACTAATTAAATCAGTACCTAAACCTCTCCATCTATACTGGAGTAACTCATTCAATACATCATGTAACGGACCTGGATCAGAATGCTGTCCCTCATACAGTGTAATGAGGTGCTGGATCATATACATACCCACCAGTCGCTGCTCGGCTGGGGGCAGTTTCAGAAACATTTGTGCCACTATTTCGTCTGGAAAAGTGGTAGAATCAGTAGTCCACCGGACTGCTGATCGGGCTAATTCTTGTTCATGCATGGTACTAAGCTCACTATAACCTATTCGTGATTTCAGAATGTGATCGGTAGCTTGGAATACTTGCTCAAGAGAACCTTGTTCTGGTGCTGGAGGAGGGAAAACTTTCTTGTATTCTAGACGTGAATGTCGGTCGGGAAGTCTAGTTCTACCTACATACGCTATTCTGGAGGGATTCTCGTCGTCTACCTCTTCAGTAGGAGAGTCGTCTTCTTTCTCAGTTACTTGTGCTGCTTCTCGTTTCTCGTGTAACTTTATTATTTCCCTACGGATTTTCTTGTACATACTCTCTATACAGTTCTGTGTCTTGTGTCTTCCCTCGGCTATATGGTCACTCCAGCTGGTCAGAACTTTCATTTCTTCCGGATCTTTATCCGGATAATCTTCTTCTCTTATTAAACAGTTTATTAGAAACTTTAATAGCATGAGCTGAATCTCGACTTTTCTTTGAATCATGGCGTCGCGAACACTTTCTGGATCTACTCCTGTACGGATAAAACGAAATATTCTGTCTAGATAACCTTTCATATTGGGCAGGGTGTCCAAATATTCGGTCACCCGTCTTACACGCAATGAATATATGACCATATTACCATCGCCTGAAACTGGATCATAACGGCATTCAGTAAGTGCTCGCTTGATATCTGTAAATGTCTGAATTTTTGGCGAACGCTGTAACGCTCGTTCATGTAGCTCAAGTATCGTCATACGTCTGTGTTGAGGCGGGGTTCCAGGAGGACTTCCCCCCCCGTGGCCCCTAGACTAGAATCGTCGGTGTGTACTGTACGTGCTGGTAGAGTGACTGATGTAGCGGGTACATGTACTGTAGGCTGGACCGGGGGTGCCGTAACAGATGCTGCAACGGGTGCCCCGGTGGCTGGAGGAACAGGAATTACATTATTTACGGGAGCTGGCGGAACAGGATTTGCATACGCTGGGACTGTGTCGTCCAAATAGGACGAGAGAAAAATATCAGCTGCGGTCGGTTTGTGACGTAGCTTAATCGGAACCAAGGGCGGCGGAAAATTACATGGTGCTTCCGGGGTTGCTTTTGGCAAGCCCTCGGCAAGAAGAGGATACATACCCTTAATAAGGGCATTTCTCTGTCTGTCTAACTGTTCGGTTTTAACTCGTTCACCTACTTCGATTAATTCCCTTTCTTGGGCTTTTTCGGAGGATTCCCTACTTAATTCTGTTTTTCTGATTTCTTTTTCGGTTCTTCTATGAGATTCTTTGCGCCATAACTCGATGGCATCTTTCTGGGACTGTCTGGATTTCTTTTTCCATAATGCTTCTTCTACTCGCATGATGCACTCGGCATCCCACGTACCTGATAAGGGCCATCTATATTTCTCTTCTAATTCCTTTGTGTAGTCCACCCATAAGTCTAGATATAATATGGCACTTAAGCCATGTTTATGATACATAAAATGACCTGGACTGTCCCTAGGCGGGACAGGAACTGCTTCCTCTAATAACCCTTTTCTGGTTTTTAACTGACGTAACTTGGAGAATAGAGGCATTGTCTAGGCTGGAATCTGGACACAATACAATACACGATAAACACAATAATGACTGGAAAAACAAATCATTCATACCACGACATTGAAAACACATTAAACGACATTTAAAATAATAGTTCGGACAGAATATTACCTGATATACTGAGAACAGAACACATGAATTTCTCGAGAACGGGACTTACTAGAATTTCTAGATGCACTGCTAAACAGTACGAAACTTACCGGTCCCATAAAGAGACACGTCAGGACCCGCATCCACCTAGGTGGACACTTCGTGTTGGATCTGTGTACCCAAACCCACGGACCAGAGACAAATTAATTGACCCTGTCTAGATACTACCCCAGCAACGGTACTCACCGGGCAGCAAGAACGGAAGGCCTCGGACTGGACTGGACTGCTACGACGACGGACTACGAACTTTGGACTTCAGTTACAGGTGGGCCTCCGGATACCTCGGACCTTGGACTCTCGGCTTGGGCTCTGGTCGGGACTCGCCGCGTTCCTCACCGCCTCGTCTGGATGCTGGACCGCAACCTCCGTCTCCTCCGTGGGCCTGAGGGATACTTGAAGCAGAAATATCTGCACGTGCACGGTATGGTTCCGTCACGGCTGCAGAGGATCAGGGGGCCTGCGTGGCTTCGCCGGCGCGTGGGGAAAGGGCAAGTCCCTGTTCGGGCACCATTATGTGGTAAATAAATAATTAATTACCGGTTCTATTTTTTAATACAGTGAATGAAACAGATAGCTCAATAAATAAGAGTCAGGATTCGAGGTATCTTGAGTCTACAGGCTTTAATCAGGCATAAAGGACAGGAACAGGACAGCCTGTATGGGAATAGAATGAAGGCAGCTGCCGGGGAATGGAAATCGGGGCTTGGACTGGCATTTTACTTTTAGTAACAGTTCACAGTATATATATCAAAACAATTGCATTACATTCAATACAGTAGGCGTAGCAGTAGCAGTCGCGAAAGATAAGAGTAAAATGATGTAACAAGAAGGCGTGTACAGGGCGTATACATAGACATGTGATGTAAACGTAACAGAAGTGTCATAAACGGGGCGGAAACATGGAGGGGGCTACCTGAGCAGCTGGGACCTTTAACCTAGTGGTGCGCGCAAACGGGCAATGACGTGTTACCAGGGAGAACTGGGGGCTATGACTTCTGCGCTAGAAGAGGAGACTAAAGTCTGGAGTGTCAGAGCGACATGTACCTAAGACATATCTGGTATCTGGTGTTTGGAGTACATATTGATAGAATCCAAAAGTTATCAGGGCAAAGGCTATTAGACACTAAGACTGGTGCGTGCATAATTCTACATGTATTGCGTGTACGAGGAATATTCTATGAATATTAATACAGTATTTCTCTTACATGGAGACATAAAGGCTAGACCATGACGGAAACTATTGATGCGATGCAGTAGCTTAGGAATGCAGAGAAGGAGGGCTGGACTGATAACTAGAAGCATAACATATTCTTGGCAGGCAGAGCCAGGCCGAGCCGGGCACTGTGAGGCAGAAAGTAAGCGAAGGGTCAGGGATGCAGGTGGGGGCTGTATCGCTCCTCGGAGAGGGTTCAGGAGACAGGAGCTGAATCTGGTGTCCGGGCCCTTTTGAGGCCTAGAAACGGGGACAATTCAATGGGTTAACGTGCACACTGTAAAAATGTAGCAACGTAGGTTTACATAGGCCTAATATTCGTTGCTTTCACGGGAACTGGAAACTGGCATACTAGAAATGGACACAACTGTAATTGCGTCTTTAATCGCTCATAGGGGGATATACATGCATATCGATCATGCACATATAGCATAATATGGGGAACAC
Source organism: Lissotriton helveticus (assembly GCF_964261635.1). Lineage (NCBI taxonomy): Eukaryota > Metazoa > Chordata > Amphibia > Caudata > Salamandridae > Lissotriton > Lissotriton helveticus. The sequence goes on from NC_136059.1 coordinate 371,221,782, forward strand.
GTAGGCACATACAACATGGCAAAATTTACTTTTCCACAGCCTGATCATGGAAACAATGGGGGAAGACTGCTTCTAGGCAGTCCAAGCTTCCATTTGAATCTCGGAAATCGACACATAGTATGGAGCCTTCGTGGGAGCCTGGATCAGACCATTGAGCCAGACATTTGCTCTATGTTCCTGGACCTTAAACAGAGCCCACATATCATTGATTCTAAAATCTATAAGATGGCAGATTGTTTTGACTGCCTAAAAGAGAAGGTTGACAGGCACGAGTAACGGCTGGACCAGTTGGAGCACCAAACCTCTGAGGTGGAGGGCTCCCACTCCTCGTGAGGAGAGATTACTCCAAATGGAGAAGGTACCTGACGTCATTCGAGCAAAGAACGAAGACTTGGAGGTGCAGTCCTGCTACAATAATCTACACATTTTTGGGGTGTAGGACCCAACCGCAGTAGGTTGAATGGAGGACTTTGTTGAAAAACTACTACAAACTCTTTTCGGTGAGGAATTGTCCACCATGTTAAATTATGAGAGAGCGCACAAATCGCTGGGTCCGTGGCCCTCGCTGGGCACAGCCGCCAGGCCTATAACATGTCAGTTATTGAAATATTGTGATAGGGAGACTACACTACATTACAGCTTGCCAGGGAGCGCCAACCTGTCCAGTTATAGAGCAATGAGGTCTCCTTTTTCCCAGACTACCATGGCCGTCGGCGTGACGAGATTTCCTTCCTACAAAAAACGCCTACCAAATATTCCCTGTTCTACCCGGCCAACCTTCGCATACTACACCAGGGCGAAACACGTGCTCACAGATTCCAAGGAGGCTGCGGAATTCGCCAGGGGCCTTCCTTCTGCTGGGTCATCCCCTTCGTCCTCACCTGCAACCTCCAGCCGCACAAGTTACTACTTTTGTAACGATATATCTGTAAGAGACATTAGATAGCGATAGATTCCTTACCTTAAAATATCCCCAGGCGTCAGACTGGATCCGGAAAGCTTTCGTCAGCAGTACTCCTGCGCGTCAATAGGCGTCGTCATTCGGCTCCGTGTGTGTCGTTGACTTCGTATTTGCTGAGATGACGTCACAGGAGCTACTTAGACGCGTCCACGTGCGCTGACGTCAGTTCTGTACATAACTTTCCGCGACAGGAATGCAGAGCCATGCAGGAAACTGACCACTGGTGCATAGAAACTAGGGCCCGAAAGGATGACCTTCACCCTAGAAATCAGTTTGCAGAACGGGAAGGATGGGTGGGACTGTGCGTTAAGGAATCTATCACTAACTAATGTCTCTTACAGATATATTGTTAAACAAGTAGTAACTTGTGCATCTGAAAGACACGTTAGATATAGATTCCTTACCTTAGAATAGATACCCCAGCAATACCAACCTCGGTGGTGGGTCCGTGAATAAGATTACACCAGAAAGTCACAGAGAACAGACCGGCCAAAGAAGCCGTCCCTCCGGACCCGACGGTCAAGGCAATAATGCTTTGTGAAAGTGTGCAGTGAAACCCACGTGGCAGCCTGACAGATGTCCTGCAGGGGGACACCTCGTCCCAATGCCATAGTGGCTGCTGTTGCCCTGGTAGAATGGGCACGCAGCCCCACCCCCACCGGAGGTTTTTTTTTTAGCCATAGAATAACAGGCTTTGATACACAAGCGACCCAGTAGGAGATAGTCCTCTTGTGAACAGTCCGGCCTTTCTTGGCGCCTGCGTAGCCAACAAAGAGCTGGTCATCCACCCGGAATGCTTGTGTGCGATTCAGGTAAAAGGAAAGTGCACGTTTTGGGTCCAGACGGTGGAGTCTCTCTCCCTCTCTGGAAGGATGCGGAGGCAGAAAGAAGGGCAAGGTGATAGTCTGCCCGATGTGGAAGGCAGTGACAACCTTAGGTAAGAAGGAAGGATGAGTGCGTAGCACGACCTTGTCCGGATAAACCGACAGAAAAAGAGGCTTACAAGAAAGAGCCTGAAGCTCACTCACTCTCCTGGCAGAGGTGAAAGTCACCAGGAGGTCAGTTTTCAAAGTCAGAAGACGTAAAGGACAATTGTGAAGCGGCTCAAAGGGAGCGCACATGAGATAAGTCAAAACACGATTCAAGTCCCACTGAGGCATTATGAAAGGAAGAGGAGGGAACATATGCGTAATGCCTTTTAAGAATATCTGTACAACAGGGGACTTGAAAAGAGAAGGTTGATCTGGAAGCCTCAGAAAGGCTGAACTGGCCAAAAGGTAGCCCTTGATAGTGCCCAGAGCAGAGCCCTGCCCGGCCAGGGAAAGAAGGAACAAAAGGACCTCAGAAAGAAGGACAGAAAGGGGATCCACAATCTTGGTTGTGCACCATGCCACAAATTTGTTCCACCTGCAGGCATATACCGATTTGGTGAAGGGACACCTGGCTGCCAGAATGACATCACAGACTTCGGAGGCAAGTTAAATGGAATCAACTGTCGCCGCTCAATCTCCACGCATGTAGGTGGTGGCTGGGCAGGTTCGGGTGGAGAACCGTCCCCTGCTTCTGCGACAGAAGATCCTCCCACAGAAGCAGTTGGATCGGGGGATCAAGGCTCATACGGAGTAGCTCAGGATACTAAACTCTTCGAGCCCAGTCCGGAGCCACAAGGATGACTTGAGCCCAGTCGCGCCTGATCTTCAGCACTCTGGGCAGAAGTGGTATAGTGAAAAAAGGTGTACAACAGACCGCAACTCCACTCAAACAGTTTTCTGAGTTGGTGCTCCTCCATTGTATTTGAGAGAAATGGGCAGAAAGAAACATTTCAAATCCTCTTTTTTGGAAACAGCTTAATGTGTTTATTTTCAATAAGACTTCTTGACAAAATTCAATTAATTCAGAATCTCATTGAAGAAAAGATGTAAGCCGACACGTGTTTCGCCCGTTGGGCCGAGTCGACCAGGGCTTTTTCAAGGCTTCTGTTATCATGTAGCTGTATAACATAAGGAAATATATAATTTCGAACGAGGCGTATCTCATCAGCTTACAACATTTCTTGCACAGATGTTTATTTATGTTACATAAGGTCAAAAGAGCACGTTCCAGGGTTTTTCCCGTATCGTGGCTTGGTCTCGCGACGAAAAGCATCGCAGAGCGAGTGCCGCCTTGGAAATTCCAACGCGCAGAACTGATGACATTGCACGTTCTCTTCAGTGGCGAATAGATCTAACCAAGGCTCTCACCACTGTTGAAAAAGACCTTGCGCCACCTCTGAGTGAAGACGCTGTACGTGATCTATCAGACACCGGCGGCTGAGTTCGTCAGCCCTGGCATTCAAAGAACCCGCCAGGTGTTGAACCGTCAAGGAAATGCCATGATGTTCCAGCCATGTCCAGAGGTGCAGAGCCTCCTGACATAGGTTCCATGACCCCACCCAGCCCTGTTTGGTGCAATACCACATGGCGGTGGTGTGGCCCGTCAACACCTGCACTACCTTCCGCCCGACAGAGGGAAGGAATGCCTTCAGTGCAAGAAGAATCGCCCGAAGTTCCAGAAGGTTGATATGGAGCCAGGACTCCGCCAGAGACCACAGGCCTTTGATCTCTGCCTCTCCCATGTGGCCGCCCCATCCCAGGAGGGACGCATCCGTCACCACTGTGTGCTCCGGTTGGGGAAGGGAGAGGGAACTGAAGCTGACCCAATGCTGATTTGTGAGCCACCACTGCAATTGTTGTGCAGTGCCCTCCTAGATCTGGACGTAGTCGGACAGGTTCCCCTGATGCTGTGCCCACTGGAACTTTAGGTCCCACTGCAGAGCCTGCATGTGCAACCTGCCATGGTTGGTCAGCAGGATGCAGGAGGCCATGAGTCCCAGCAGCCTCAAGGTCGTCTTGACTGGAACCCAGGACAAGGGCTGAAAGATCGGAATCATAGCCCGAATGTCCTGGACTTGCTGTTCGGGAGGATAAACCCGAAACTGGGCCGTGTCCAGAACCGCTCTGATGAAGAGGAGCTTCTGGGAGGGAATCAGGTGCGACTGCGGCACGTTGATGGAAAACCCCAGCAAATGCAGGAGGTCGGCATACTCTGGAGGTGTGAGACGACTGTCTGGGGCGAGCCCACCTTGAACAACCAGTCGCCGAGATAGGGGAAGACTGAAACCACTGATCTGCGCAGATGAGCTGCGACCACCGCCATCACTTTCGTGAACACCCGAGGGGCGCTGGTAAACCCAAAGGGGAGCACAGTGAACTGAAAATGCTCCTGGCCCACCATGAATCGCAGGTAACACCGGTGGCCCACAGGACGGGAATATGAAAATAAGCGTCGTGCAGGTCCAGTGCCTCCATCCAGTCTTGTGGGTTGAGAGCAGACAAGACCTGAGCCTGAGTGAGCATTTTGAACTTCTCTTTTCGGAGGAAGCGATTTACGCTCCGAAGGTCTAAGATGGGACGTAGACCCTTGTCCTTCTTTGGAACCAAGAAGTAATGGGAGTAACAACCACAACCTACTTCTGGCGTCGGAACGCGCTCGATGTCCCCCTTGGCCAAGAGAGTCGTAACCTCCTGCTGGAGAAGTGCCAAATGATCCCCGACATGCGGTGGACCTGCGGTGGCATGGCTGAGGGGGTAGACTTAAAGGGGAGGGGGTAGCCCCTTTGAACAATCTCCAGAACCCACCGGTCTGATGTAATGGTATGCCAGAGGGGGGAGTTGATGACAAATCCTGCCACCCACTGGCGTCTGTTGGGCCTGAAGCACAAGTTACTTACCTTCGGTAACAATATATCTGTAAGAAACATTAGTTAGTTAGATTCCTTACCTTAGAATAACCCCCAGGCGTCAGACTGGATCTGGAAAGTTTTCGTCAGCCGTACCCCTGCGTGTCGATAGGGGTCGTCTGCGGCTCCACATCCATCGTCGGCGTCGTGATCGCCGGAGTGATGTCGGAGTACTTAGACGCAGCCCTCACGCGCTGACGTCAGTTCTGTTAATAGCTTTCCGCGGCAGGAACGCAGAGCCATGTAAGAAACCGACACTGGAGCATTGAAACTAGGGCCCTGAAAGGGATAACCTTAACCCAAGATATCGGTTCGCAGAACGGGGAGGATGGGTGGGGCTGTAAGGAATCTAACTAACTAAAGTTTCTTACAGGTAAGTAACTTAAACATCTGAAAGAAACACGTTAGTTAGATTCCTTACCTTAGAATAGATACCCCAGCAATACCAACCTCGGTGTTGGGTCTGCGAACCAAGATCACACGAGGAAGTCTTGGAGAACCGAACGGCCAAAGAAGCCATCCCTCCGGACTTGGCTGTCGAGGCAGTAGTGCTTGGCAAACGTGTACAGCAACGCCTACATAGCTGCCTGACAAATGTCCTGCAAAGGGACTCCCCGTCCCAAGGCAGTAGTAGCCGCCGTGGCCCGAGTGGTATGGGTGCGCAGCACCTCAGGAGGATCCTTTTTAGCCAAGGAATAACAGACCTTGATGCACAAAACGCCCCACCGAGAGATGGTCCGTTTGTGCACCGCCTGTCTCTTTTTAGCAACCATGTAGCCAACAAAAGTTGGTTGTCCACCCGGAACTGTTGTGTGCGGTTCAGGTAACAAGAAAGCGTACGTTTTAGGTCCAGACGGTGGAGCCTCTCTTCCTCTTTCAAAGGATGCGGAGGTGGAAAGAAGGTGGACAAGGTAATGGACTGGCTGATGTGAAAGGCAGTAACCACCTTGGGTAGAAAAGAAGGACGAGTCCTCAGAACAACTTTGTCCGGATGGACAGAGAGGAAAGGAGGCTTAGAGGAATGAGACTGGAGCTCACTCACTTCTGGCAGAGGTGATGGCAACCAGGAAAGCAGTTTTGAGAGTCAGAAGACGAAGAGGACAGTTGTGAAGTGGCTCAAACGGAGCACACATCAGATAGGTTAATACCAGATTCAAGTCCCACTGAGGCATTACGACAAGGAACAGGAGGAAACATGTGGGTAATGCCTTTCAAGAATCTATTTACTACAGGGGACTTAAAGAGAAAAGGCTGATCAGGAAGCCTCAAGAAGGCTGAAACATCTGAAAGATATCCCTTGATGATGCCCAGAGCAGAGCCCTGCTGGGCCAGGGAAAGAAGAAAGAGGACAACCTCAGAAAGAGGGGCAGAAAGGGGATTCACAGCCTTTGCTGTGCACCATGCCACAAACTGGTTCCACCTGCAGGCGTATATCGTTTTTGTGGCGGGACGATTGGTTGCCAGAATGACATCACACACTTCAGGAGGCAAGTCAAATGGCATCAACTGCCGCAGCTCAATCTCCACGCATGGAGGTGGAGGCTGGACAGGTTCGGGTGAGGGACCGTCCCCTGCTGCTGCGACAGAAGGTCCTCCTGAAGAGGCAGTCAAATTGGAGGATCGATTGACAGACTTAGTAGCTCGGGATACCAGTATCTTCATGCCCAATCAAGAGCCACAAGGATGACATGGGCCTGGTCACGCCTGATCTTTTTCAGCACTCTTGGCAGAAGTGGTATAGGCGGAAAGGCGTATAACAGACCGCAAATCAATTCGCAACGAAAGGCGTCTCCGAGCGAGTACCGCCTTGTAAACTCATACGCACGGAACTGATGACATTGCGCGTTCTCTTCGGTGGCGAATAGATCTAACCAAGCCTCTCCCCACTGTTAAAAGAGACCTTGCGCAACGTCCGAGTTCAGACGCCACTCGTGATCCATCATGCACCGAATGCTGAGTTCGTCCGCCCTGGCGTTCAAAGAACCTGCCAGGTGTTGAACCACCAGGGTGATGCCCTGATGTTCCAGTCATGTCCAGAGCCGCAGAGCCTCCTGACAAAGGGTACACAACCCCACACCGCCCAGTTTGTTGCAGTACCACATGGCGGTGGTGTTGTCCGTGAACATCACTTGCACTACACTTCCCCAGACAGAGAGAAGGAATGCCTTCAGTGCAAGTCGGATCGCCCGCAACTCCAGAAGGTTGATATGGAGCCAGGTTTCTGCCGGAGACCAGAGGCCTCTGATCTCTGCCTCTCCCATGTGGCCCCCCCATCCCAGGAGGGACGCATCTGTCACAACTGTGTGCTCCGGATGGGGTAGGGAGAGGGATCTGCTACTGACCCAATCACGGTCCGTGAGCCACAACTGCAACTGCCTTGCAGTGCCCTCCAAGACCAGGACGTGGTCGGACAGGTTGCCCTGATGTTGTGCCCCCTAGAACTTCATGTCCCACTGCAGAGCCCGCATCCGCCACCTGGCGTGATGTACAAGCAGGATACAGGAGGCCATCAGACCCAGCAGCCGTAGGGTCAACCGAACCGAAACTCGGGATAAAGGCTGATAGATCGGAATCAGAGCCTGAATATCCTGAACCCGCTGTTCGGGAGGATAAACCCAAAACTGTGCCGAGTCCGAACCGCTCAGATGAAGAGGAGCTTTTGGGAGGGACTCAGATGTGACTTCGGCACGTTGATGGAGAACCCCAGCGAATGCAGGAGGTCGGCCGTAGTCTGGAGGTGGGAGACGACTGCTTGGGGTGAGCCCGCCTTCAACAACCAGTCGCCGAGATAGGGGAAGACTGGAACCACTGATCTGCGCAGATGAGCTGCTACCACCGCCATCACTTTCGTGAACACCCGAGGGGCACTGGTGAGACCGAAGGGGAGCACGGTAAACTGAAAGTGCTCGTGGCCTACCGTGAACCGGAGGTAACGCCGGTGGGCCGGCAGGACGGGAATATGGAAATAAGTGTCCTGCAAGTCCAACGATACCATCGAGTCTCCAGGGTCTAGGGCAGCCAAAACCTGAGCTAACGTCAGCATCTTGAACTTGTCCTTCCGGAGGAAGCCGTTGACGCTCTTGAGGTCCAAGATAGGGCGTAGTCCCCCTTTGCCCTTCTTGGGAACCAGAAAGTAGTTGTAGTAACAACCTGTCCCACTTCTGGGCCAGGAATGTGTTTGATGGCCCCCTTGGCCAAGAGGGCCGTAACTTCCTCCCGTAGAAGTTGCAAGTGATCCCCCGACATGCGGTGGCACTGCGGTGGCATAGGTGGAGGGGTCGCCTCAAAGGGGAGGAAGCATCCCCTTCGGACGATTTGCAGCACCCACCTGTCCGAAGTGTTGGTACGCCAGTGGACAGGTGATGGCGAACTCTGCCTCCCAATGGTGTGGAATGGGCCTGAAAGCTCGGACTAGGAAGGCTTTGAGGCAGATGCTGCGGGACTGACCTGCTCTCTGTCCCCTGCTCTGCCACGGCGTTCTGCACGTCCGCGACCACGTTGAGGTTGGTCCTGCGGCCTATGGCTGGACGGACGTGCGGGGGTGACCCTTCCGTGGCCATGAAAGTAGCAAAAAGCAGAAGTTTGCTGGCGCTGGGCCGACAGGCCCAAGGACTTGGCCGTGGCCCTGGAGTCCTTAAAGCGTTCCAGCGTGCTATCTGCCTTGTCGCCTAAGAGGCGACGGCCATCAAAAGGCATGTCAATGAGAGAGCTCTGGACATCCCCTGAAAAGTTGGTGGACCTCAGCCAGGCGTGACGACGAATCGCCACCATCGTTGCAATTGCTCTGCCCAGCGAGCGCTTGGTGTCTAGTCCACATGGAATGGAGTACCGTGCTGCATCCCGCCCCTCAGCAAGATCTTGGCCGAGCTGTGCCTTGGCCTCCTCCGGACACTGGGGCAGGACGTCCGCCACTGTATACCACAGAGAGTGGGTGTAACGGCCCAAAAGGCATGTAGTATTAATGGACCGCAACCCTAGACTGACAGAGGAAAAAAGTTTCTTGCCAAACTGTTGCAGCCTTTTAGATTCGTGGTCTGGGGGTGAGGTAGGGAATACGGTTTGGGACGTGGAGGCCTGGATAACTAGGGTCCCAGGGGTGTGATGGTGAACAGAAAGCAGGGGTCCCCGGAGCTGGGCGGTGGCGTCGGGCCACCTTCCGATCCACAGGAGGAACTGTGGTGGGCTTGGACCAAGAGCCCATCAGAACTACAGTGAGGGCCACATTAAACTGCAGCAGAGGCTCCGAAGAGCTTACTGGTGGTTGAAGCACTTTGGTGAGGTTAGTCCTCACGGCCTCCGCAGGCAGCTCAAGGCCCAGGGCCGTGGCTGCTCTGTGCAGCACCACAGTATAAGTTGCTCCCTCCTCCGTAGCCACGGAAGGAGGAGAGAGAGATAAAACCAGTGTCAGGCGAAGTGTCAAGACCACTGGCCTCCCCTAGCTCATCTGCCCAGTCCTGACTTTACTGGCACTGCTGTGCCAGAGGGTCCTCAGAACCCTCCCATTCCTCCCCTTCATCCGTGTCCTGATAAACAGTCAAAAATGACGGAGCCAGGCATAGGTGAAAAGCTCAGCAGTTGGCATCAGAGACGGCGCCAATGGGCACTGCTCCGACGCAGAGCCCAGGCTGGGGCTGAAACCGGAGACGGTGTTGTCCGAGGTTGCACTATGGGGGTCGGCACCAGCGGAGGAGTCCTAACGTCAACTGGCATCGACCGAGATCCAGGCCTGGATCCACGAGGTCCTGCGGCGCCGAGGTCGAAGCCGCCGGCAGCACAGGGCTAGGACCTCCAGTCGGACCTGCGGGGCCCGAAGGCGCGCTGGCAAGTCTCGACAGCGGAAAGAGAGTCCTCATGGCCACAAGGAAGTCTCTAATCTGCTCCAGAGTCTCATCGAGTCCAGGGACCGGAGGCTGTGGGGCTGGATGCGAATGCGCGGGCCGCGCCGGAGCTGCATGAGCGGCCCCACCCGAACCCTCGGTCGAGTCGCGCGAGGGGAAGTCGAAGAGCGACGATGCTTCTTCTAATGCTTTTTGCCATGCCTCGACTTACCAGAGTGCGAGGACTTGGATACAGACGAATGATGATGACTGCCGCATCTCGAGGAGCTTATGGGAACGCTCTCGCCTAGCCTACGACGTCAAGGCCGGGTAGTCGAGGCACGACTTGCCATCGTGGTCGGACCCCAAGCAGTAGAGACACCGGCGGTGGGGGTCAGTAACCGACATCAGTCGGTGACAGGCGTCACACAGCTTGAAAACGGGCATCCCTACTGGCACCAGGAGTCGAGTTGATTAAAAAAATATAGACAAAATTGTCCAAAAAGTTAGTCAAAAAATGACTAAGGGTACGTGCTCTTACCGGATCTGCGCTTGCTGGCACGTAAAAAAGAACTGACGTCAGCGCGTGAGGGTGGCGTCTAAGTACTCCAGTGACGTCATTCCGGCGATCACGACGCCGACAATGGATGCGGAGCCGCAAGACGACGCCTACCGACGCGCTGGGGTACTGCTGACGAAAAAACTTTCCGGATCCAGCCTGACGCCTGGGGATATTCTAAGGTAAGGAATCCAACACTGTGTTTCTTTCAGATGCAGAGAACGACCCACTGAGAGATGATCCTTTTCTGCACTACCCATCCCTTCTTGGCTCCCACGTACCCCACAAAGAGTTGGTAGTCCACCCGGAACTCTTTGGTGCGGTCAAGGTAGAATGACAATGCTCTTTTTGGGTCCAGGAGGTGGAGACACTTCTCTTCCTTAGAGGAGTGTGAGGGAGCAAGGAAGGTTGGCAGTGTGATAGACTGACCCAGATGGAATGGGGTCACCACCTTCGGCAAAAATGAAGCGTGGGTGCGACGCACCACCGTATCTGGAAAAGACATCATGTAGGGAGGCATACAAGATAGCGACTGTAACTCACTCACCCTCCAAGCAGATCTTTTCGCTACTAGAAAGGCAGTCTTGAAGGAAAGCATCCAGAGGTTACGGTAGTATAGAGGATCAAAGGGCGCACACATAAGAAAAGTGACGACTGAATTAAGGCCCCACTGTGGCATAACAAAAGGCGTGCACGGAAACAAGTGAGCCTGCCCCTTCGAAAAACATTTTACAATTAGAGATGTAAAGAGAGATGGCTGGTCTGGCAGCCACAAAAAAGCAGATAGAGCAGAACGATAACCCTTGAGAGTACCCAACGCAGAGCCCTGCTTGGCAAGGGTGATAATAAAAGGAAGAACAGTAAAAAGAGAAGCAGAAAGAGCTTTCTGTACAGTTTAATACAAATTTCTGCCAACAGCAGGTGTATACTATCTTAGTGGAGGATCGTCTGGCCGCCAAATAACCTTGCATACTTCGGGAGGAAGGTCAAAAGCCATCAGCTGCCACCGCTCAATCTTCCATTGGTAACGATATATCTGTAAGAAACATTAGTAGTGATAGATTCCTTACCTTGGAATTACCCCCAGGCGTCAGACTGGATCAGGAAAGTTTTCATCAGCAGTACCCCTGGGCGTCGGTAGATGGCGTTGTGCGGCTTTGCGTCCGTCGTTGGCATTGTGGTCGCCGAGATGACGTTGCGGCAGCTAGTTAGACACCGCCCATGTGCGCGGACGCCAGTTGTGTACACAATTTTCAGTGCCAGTAACACAGAGCTGTGCAAGAAACTGACCACTGGTGCATTGAAACTAGGGCCCTAAAAGGGATGACCTTAACCCTAGAAATCAGTTCGCAGAATGGGGAGGATGGGTGGGGCGGTAAGGAGTCTATCACTACTAATGTTTCTTAGAGATATATCGTTACCGAAGGTAAGTAACTTGTTCATCTAAAGAAATACATAGTGATAGACCTTAGAATAGATACTCCAGCAATACCAACCCTGGTGGTGGGTCTGCGAACCAAGATCACACGAGAGAGTCACGGAGAACAGAACAGCCAAAGAAGCTGTCTCTCCGGACTTGGCTGTCCAAGCAGTAGTGCTTAGTTAATGTGTGCAACGAGGCCCACGTAACTGCCTGACAGATGTCTTGCAGGGGGACACCATGTCCCAATGCAGTAGTGGCTGCAGTAGCTCTGGTGGAATGAACGCAGCCCCACCGGAGGTTCCTTTTTAGCCAACGAGTAACAGGCTTTGCTACACAAGACAACCCAGCGGGAGATAGTCCTCTTGTGTACCATCCGACCTTTCTTAGTGCCAACATAGCCAACAAAGAGTTGGTCATCCACCCGGAACTGTTGGGTGCGGTTGAGATAAAATGAGAGGGCACGCTTTTGGTCCAGACGGTGAAGCCTCTTTTCCTCCCTCGAAGGATGCAGAGATGGAAAAAAGGTGGGCAAGGTAATAGTCTGCCCAATGTGAAAGGGCCTGAGCACAACTTTGTCCGGATGGACTGAAAGGAAAGGAGGCTTACAAGAAAGAGCCTGGAGCTCACTCACTCACCTAGCAGAGGCAGTCTTCAAGGTCAAGAGATGAAGAGGACAGGAGTGGAGGGGCTCAAAGGGAGTGCACATTAAGTATGTAAGAACCAGGTTCAAATCCCACTGAGGCATCATGAAAGGAATAGGAGGAAAAAGGTGTGTAATGCTTTAGAGAAATCTATTTACAACAGGGGACTTGAAAAGAGAGGGCTGATCAGGGAGCCTGAGAAAGGCAGAAATAGCAGAAAAATAGCCCTTGATAGAGCCTAGAGCAGAACCCTGCTGGGCCAAAGAAAGAAGGAACAGTAGAACGTCAGAAAGAGGGGCAGAAACGGGATCCACACCCTTTGCTGTACACCATGCCACAAATGTGTTCCACCTACAGGTGTATAACACTTTAGTGGAGGGACGCCTGGCTGCCAGAATGACATCACAAACTTCAGTAGGCAAGTCGAAAAGAATCAACTGCCGTCGCTCAATTTCCATGGAAAGAGGTGGAGGCTGGACAGGTTCGAGTGGAGGTCCGTCCCCTGCTGCTGCGACAGTAGATCCTCCCGAAGAGGCAGTCTGATCGGAGGATCGATGCTCAGACTGAGTAGCTCGGGATACCATACTCTTCGAGTCCAGTCCGGAGCCACAAGGATGACTTGTGCCTGGTCGCGCCTGATCTTCAGCAATCTGGGCATAAGTGGTATGGGCGGAAAGGCGCACAACAGACCGCAACTCCACTCGCGGCAAAAAGCGTCGCAGAGCGAGTGCCGCCTTGGGAATTCCAACATGCAGAACTAATGACATTGCACATCCTCTTCGGAGGCGAACAGGTCTAAACAAGGATCTCCTCGCTGCTGAAAGAAACCTTGCACCACTTCCAACTGGAGACGCCATTCTTGATCCGCTAGGCATCGACGGCTGAGTTCGTCCATCCTGGCATTCAGAGAACCTGGCAGGCGTTGTACCACCAGGGTTACGCCCTGTTGTTCTAGCCATGTTCAGAGACTAGGGCCTGTCGACAAAGGGTCCATGAACCCACCCCGCCCTGCTTGATGCAGTGCCACATGGCTATAGTGTTGTCCGTGAACACCTGCACTAATTTCCCCTTGACAGAGGTGACCCATCTGTCATGACTTTGAGATCTGGTTGGGGAAGGGAGAGGGGTCTGCCGTTGACCCAAGCGGGATTCGTCAACCACCACTGCAGATCTCTTGTTGTTCCTTCCGAGATCCGGACCACGTCAGTGAGATTTCCCAAATGCTGCGCCCACTGGAACTTCAGGTCCCACTGCAGAGCAGGCATACGCCACCTGGCATGCCTTACCAATAGGATGTAGGAGGCTATGAGGCCCAACAGCCTCAGAGTCAATCTCACTGAAATCCAGGATAGAGGCTGAAACATTAGAATCATAACCAGAATATCCTGGACTCGTTGCTCGGGAGGATAGGTCTGAAACTGCACTGGGTCCAGAACAGCCCCAATGAAAGGGAGCGTCAGAGTAGATATCCGGTTCGACTTCGGTACTTTTATAAAGAACCCCAGCAAATGCAGGAGGTTCGCCGTAGTCTGAAGGTGGTATTCGACAGCCTGGTGCGAGGATACCTTCGACAGCCAGTCGTCGAGGTAGAAGACTGACAACCGTAAACTACGCAGATGAGCTGCGACCACCATTATTTTATTTGAATTGGGGCCGCTCCGGCTCCTGGAAAGGGAAGGAGGTGCGAAGTTGACCCTGGCTCCGGCTCCGCAGAACCGAGCCTAGAGTGTCAGTGCTCCTTACCTTGTTTGTCAACGGACAGTTGAGGTGAAGATGAAGTCCACTTGGACTACTTCTTCTTGTGCGCCTTCCCAGAGTGTCCTGATGACCTCGAATTGGACGAAGTGAGGTTGGGCTCCGGGAGTGGTCCCACAACCTCCTCTAACTTGATCGGGACCAGGATCTGTTTCATAACCCGCTCCTGCAAGGCCTCTGGAGCCAAAGCCTGACAGTCCATGAATGACTTCGAAACATAGTCGCGCTCGTGAGACCAGAGACAGACGAGGTGGGGGGCCGATTACTAACATCATGCGGTCACAGGCACCGCACGGCTTAAACCCGGTGTTCCTCGAAGACATCCTCGTACATGATAAAAAGTCGAAAAGACCTGTCAAAAAAAGACAGTGTGGTAGCTCTTCCCGGATCGGCGCTTAACTGAGGCGGAAAGAAAAGAACTGACATCCGTGCCCCTGGGTGGTGCCTATATAGCGCTCAAGGGGTATTGCTCGAGGAAAAGTTTACGGTTCCAGCCTGAGGCCTGGGAAATTCTTTTTTTTTAATTTATTTATTTTTTTAAAACCTTTATTAGCATCAAAAGGATATACTATTCTAGGCCTACAACCAAATCGGCCGGCATCAATATGTAAAGCGGTCACGGGTTCCAAGGCAAACAGTACATATTCAATCAACAAAAAGCAAAGGCAAAACAATCGTAAAAAAGGGAGGAAAACACCTAGGAACCAGACGGCCAAAAAACAGGAACAAAAAAAGGTTAATTTTATAATATGGGGATAAGGAATACGATAGGCTCACTTTCAATATAGAGGCGTCCGAAGTCCCAAAACCATCCTCAGCGACACTAAGGGGGCACGGGGCCGCAATACAGGAGAGGCAACACAGTACACACCGGGAGACAGGGACATTTTGGACATAATCGACACGTGTTCATTATCATCTTTACATGCCCACCACCCAAACCACAGCCAAGCCAGGACAGAGGGATCGGACAAACATTACATCAAAACTAACCCGTCATAGTGACCTCTAGGAAAAAGGGGGGGGGGGCAGGAAAAGGGGAGAGAGGGGGAAAGAGGGGGAGGAGAGGAGGACAAAGGGGAAAAATGATAAAAGGAAATGAAACACAAAAACGAAAGAAAGAAGACCACGCCGAAACAGGCGTCCCGTGGCGAGAGTACAGGAGAAAACAGGAGCATCCGTAACAAGGAGGGTACAGCAATCAAGACGAAAAGTAACCAACCCAGAAGAGGAGGATCGACGACACCACATACCCCACCCCGAACATACCACGGGATGCAAGGACAGACGCGGCATTACTATAAAGAGATACAAAAGGGCCATAGAACCATAAAACAAACAACAAATAGATCCCGACCCACCCATCCCACCCTGCACCCCTGTAGAAGGCTATGGCCTACCCTTCAGACAGCGTGCCTGTCGCCCTAAACCAGAACCCGAAATATAGCAAGAAAGAAAGAGAGAAGAACGAGACAAAAAGAAACATAAACATAAATGGAAAAAACAGGAGGGAGGAGCATGAGAACAGAAATCAATACAATCGGCCGCAGCCCTCCGCCCAACCCAACAATCGCAGCAAAAACAGACCAGGACGACACCCTTTCAAGCGCCATAAAACTTACAGAGGAGAGGACCTCCCACCGCGCTATGGGTACAAACAGTCGCGCCACGAAGTCGTACAGCAAGAGTCCCCACGAGTCGCACATATCACCCCCATCCCTTCCGAACCACAAATTCCACCCACCACATGACAATGCAAAGTGAGCTACTCAATACAAGACCAGCACACAATTGAAAAAAAAAATTTCTGCCATGTAGACAGGGGGGGTCAATCGGTCCGCATGTGAACAAATGTCTGAGTAGAGAGTTTATGAGCATCAGCAAGCGCAGCACGGGTGATGAAGAGCAGGAGAGTAGTTTCGCCGTTTGGGAAAGCGAGGGGTTCTCTGCAATAAACAAATGCGAAGCCATCGGTGCAGGCGCAGGCGGCAGTCCACCAATATTCCCGGGCATCCCAGCCGAACAGAGCCGCGGCACAATGACCAAGTCCCTGGGGTCAGAACCTCGAAAAGCAGGGAGCCCCACAGTCAACGGCACACCAAATGATCGTCGATCAGCGGCGGCAACACTTGCAGCAGTCGAGGGGGGCGAGGCAATGGAGTCTCTGAAACAAGAGGAAGGCAAGAAGAAACGGCTGCTCAAAATGGCGGCAGATCGTGGCGGGCTCACGGGGACATCGGGGGCCAGGAATGCGCGCAGGGATCGCAGAGCTTCCAGGATATCTCTGAGGGTAGGCTCACGCTCACCAGACCAGACCCCCGTGCAATCAGGCAACCCAAGCCCGCCGCCACGAGGCGATACAAGTTCCAGATGGTTGGCCGGCATTTCGCGAAGTCAGCCCAGTCGCCACCCTCCACGACTCTCAAAAACAATTCCAAAATGTAGGACTTTACAGAGCTCCGGGGGGCTCCCAGCAATGGCAGCTTTGGTGCAGAAAGGATGTCCGCCCAATGCGGGTCTCCGCCTACGCCAGCACCGGCGCCCCAAACAAGCAGAGACCGGGCGTAGAGGTCCAGAGCCGCCGGACACAGCAGCGGCGGGGGGGACCCCCTCACAGAATCAGTCCCCGGTGCATCTCACCCACTTCAGCCTCGCGGCCACCAGGGCAGCCCCGGATCAGGATCGCCGGGATCTTCGCACAACGGCTCTCACCAATGGTTTACTCTCTCGACCGGGGCCGACAGTCGTCGGATCCCACAGGCTAGGTCCCGGTCTAGGTTCCACGGAGGCCCCGGTCTGGCAGAGGGCACAACTTCGGAACCGCTGCACGTCAAAACCTCCGGGCCAAACGGTAAGTGCAAGTGAGGTGTCCCGTCTCCAATTCTACGATAATGTGTCGTCTCCGGACAGGATACGATACAGGATAGACGATCAGGCCGGAGGGCTGCGGGAGCCGAGCTCGAGGCCTGGGAAATTCAAAGGTAAGGAATCTGAAGCTAGAAGTATCTATCAGATAACAGGTATTTTAAACAATAAGTGCTATTTTGCAAATAGGTTGTCATAGCCGCCAAGTGTAATCATATTGAAGAATAAGCTAAGTCGTTGGCCTGCAAATGTAATGAGTAAGTATTGTCTGTACTTTAGGTGTTTAACCTTTTGTTGCTGGCAGTATATAACAAATCTTTTCCATTTAGCTGCATAGCATTGTCTTGTGGTAGGTATGCAAGCTTCTTCAAGAATATCCATACATTTTTTCGCAAAGTTTAAGTATCAAAATTCTAAGACCTCAGGAGCCATATCGAAAGGTTCATTTTCTCGGAATTGGGGTGTCTTAGTGTACCTAGGTTCTGTGTGAGGTTGAGGAGAAGCTTCTCGTGTGGGACTAGGGAGAGCTCCAGTAGTGTTGAGAACCATGGTTGGCGAGCCCATGTTGGCACTATGAGTATCATAGTAAGGGATGTTTGCCTGAGCCTCCTGACCACTAATGAAAGCAGTCAGAGAAGAAAAAGTATATGTAAATTTCCCTGACCAGTTCATCTGTACAGCATTGCCCATGGGATTGGTGGTGTGGGTCCCTGCTTGCAAAGTTTGGGCATCTTGCGTTTTCTGGGGTTGCTAACAGATCTATCTGTGGAAACTCACATCTTTGAAAGTATAGTAGGAGGGCTTTGGGGTAGAATTCCCCTTCAGGAGCTTGTTGCTGCGTTCTGATTAGGTGGTCTGCAACTTGATTGCTTGTTCCTGGAACATGTTCTTCCAGGAGATGAATGTTATGATGTATTGTTAAACTCCATATATTGTCTGTGCTAACAGTGATAATTGGAGTGATTGCATCCCCCCTGTTTTTGTATATAGTAAGTACATAGTTGTCATTTTGTCTGTTCAAATGAGGACAACATTGTGGTGTAGATGAAGTAGGAATGCTTTCACTGCTAGGTGAACAACTTGCAGCTCTAGGTAATTGATATGGAGACCCTTGTGTTTAGAATCCCATATTCCATGAATTCTTAGGTTTTGGAGATGAGCTCCCTCATAAGGGAAGCATCTGTTGTCAGAATTATTTGGGGAACTGGGTCTTGAAACGGCCGTCCTTTGGACAAGTTCTGTGGATTCCACCACTGCAGAGTGTTGTGGGCGGCTGTCTACCAACACTAGATCCTGATGGTGAACCTGTGGCACAAGTTACTACTTGTGTAACGATATATCTGTAAGAGACATTAGTTAGTGATAGATTCCTTACCTTAGAATATCCCCAGGCGTCAGACTGGATCCGGATTTTTTTTGCGTAGCAGTACCCTTGCGCGTCGGTAGGCGTCGTCTGTGGCTCCGCGTCCGTCGTCGGCGCCGTGATGACGTCGTCGGAGTACTTAGACGCCGTGTGCTGACGTCAGTTCTTAGACACAGCTTTTCCGCGCCAGAAGCGCTGAGCCATGTTAAAAACCAACACTGGTGCCATTGAAACTAGGGCCCTGAAAGGGGATAACCCTAACCCTAGATATCGGTTCGCAGAACGGGGAGGATGGGTGGGTCGGTAAGGAATCTATCACTAACGAATGTCTCTTACAGATATATCGTTACACAAGTAGTAACTTGTGCATCTGAAAGAGACACGTTAGTGATAGATTCCTTACCTTAGATTAGATACCCCAGCAATACCAACCCCGGTGGTGGGTCTGCGAACCAATAATCACACCAGAAAGTCCTAGAGGACAGAACGGCCAAAGAAGCCATCCCTCCGGACTTGGCTGTCCAGGCAGTAGTGTCTTGCAAACGTGTGCAGCGATGCCCACGTAGCTGCCTGACAGATGTCTTGTAAGGGCACTTCCCGGCCCAGGGCAGTTGTAGTCGCCGTGGCTCGGGTGGAATGAGCCCGCAATCCAACAGGGGGCTCCTTCTTAGCCAAGGAGTAACATGCCTGGATACACAAGATGATCCACCGCGAGATGGTCCTCTTGTGCACCGCTTTCCCCTTCTTAGCGCCCACGTAACCAACAAAGAGTTGGTCATCCACCCGGAACTGGCGTGTGCGATCCAAATAGAATGAAAGCGCACGTTTTGGGTCCAGACGGTGGAGCCGCTCTTCCTCTTTAGAGGGATGCGGTGGCGGAAAGAAGGTTGGCAAGGTGATAGACTGCCCAATGTGGAAGGCTGTGACAACCTTGGGTAGGAAAGATGGCTTAGTACGCAACACAACTTTGTCCGTATGGACAGAAAGGAAAGGTGGAGTACAAGAAAGGGCCTGGAGCTCACTCACTCTCCTGGCAGAGGTGATGGCAACCAGGAAAGCAGTCTTCAGCGTAAGAAGGCAGAGAGGACAGTTGTGAAGTGGCTCAAAGGGAGCGCACATCAGAAACGTAAGAACAAGGTTCAAGTCCCACTGAGGCATCACAAACGGAACAGGAGGGAACGTGTGTGTGATGCCCTTTAGGAATCTATTTACAATAGGGGACTTGAACAAAAAAGGTTCATTAGGCAGTCACAGAAACGCTGAAAGGGCAGAAAGGTAGCCCCTGATAGTGCCCGGAGCCGAGCCCTGCTCGGCAAGAGAAAGAAGAAAGAGGAGAACCTCAGAAATAGGGGCAGAGAGAGGATCCACAGCCTTTGCTGTGCACCATGCCACAAATCTGTTCCACCTGCAGGCGTATACCGACTTTGTGGAGGGACGCCTGGCTGCCAGAATGACATTACAGACTTCAGGAGGCAAGTCAAATGGCCTCAACTGTTGCCGCTCAATCTCCAAGCATGGAGGTGGAGACTGGACAGGTTCGGGTGGAGGACCGTCCCCTGCTGCTGCGACAGAAGGTCCTCCCGAAGAGGCAGACGAACCGGAGGATCGACTGACATACTGAGTAGCTCTGGATACCAGTACCTTCGTGCCCAGTCCGGAGCCACAAGGATGACTTGGGCCCGGTCGCGCTTGATCTTCTTCAGCACTCTGGGCAGAAGTGGTATAGGTGGAAAGGCGTACAATAGACCGCAACTCCACTCGCGACGAAAAGCGTCTTCAAGCGAGTGCCGCCTTGGAAATTCCAACGCGCAGAACTGATGACATTGCGTGTTCTCTTCGGTGGCGAATAGATCTAACCAAGGCTCTCCCCATTGCTGAAAGAGGCCTTGCGCCACGTCCGAGTTCAGACGCCATTCGTGATCCATCATGCACCGACGGCTGAGCTCGTCCGCCCTGGCGTTCAGAGAACCTGCCAGGTGTTGAGCCACCAGGGTCACGCCCTGGCGTTCCAGCCACTGCCAGAGGCGCAGAGCCTCCTGGCAAAGGGTCCACGACCCCACCCCGCCCTGTTTGTTGCAGTACCACATGGCGGTGGTGTTGTCCGTGAACACCTGCACTACACTCCCCCGGACAGAGGGGAGGAATGCCTTTAGTGCTAGACGAATCGCCAGCAACTCCAACAGGTTGATGTGGAGCCGGGCCTCCGCCGGAGACCAGAGTCCTCTGATCTCCGCCTCTCCCATGTGGCCTCCCCAGCCCTGGAGGGACGCGTCCGTCACAACTACGTGCTCCGGGTGGGGAAGGGAGAGGGATCTGCCGCGGACCCAATCGCGGTCCGTGAGCCACCACTGCAGCTGTCTCGCAGTGCCCTCCGAGATCTAGACGTGGTCGGACAGGTTGCCCTGATGCTGGGCCCACTGAAACTTCAGGTCCCACTGCAGAGCCCGCTTCCGCCACCTGGCGTGATGCACCAGTAGGATGCAGGAGGCCATCAGCCCCAGAAGCCGCAGCGTCAACCTGACCAAGACCCGGGATAAAGGCTGAAAGATCGGAATCAGAGCCTGAATATCCCGGACCCGCTGTTCGGGAGGATAAACCCGAAACTGCGCTGAGTCCAGAACCGCTCCGATGAAGAGGAGCTTCTGAGAGGGGCACAGGTGTGACTTCGGCACATTGAGGGAGAACCCCAGCTGGTGCAGGAGGTCTGCCGTTATCTGGAGGTGGCTGACGACTGTTTGGGGTGAGCCCGCCTTCAACAACCAGTCGTCGAGGTAGGGGAAGACTGAAACCCCTAACCGGCGCAGATGAGCTGCGACCACCGCCATCACCTTTGTGAACACCCGTGGGGCGCTGGTAAGGCCGAAGGGGAGCACGGTATACTGAAAGTGCTCGTGGCCAACCGTGAACCGCAGGTAGCGCCGGTAGGCCGGTAGGACGGGGATGTGGAAATAAGCGTCCTGCAAGTCCAACGCTACCATCCAGTCTCCTGGGTCCAGGGCAGCTAAGACCTGAGCCAGTGTCAGCATTTTGAACTTCTCCTTCCGGAGGAAGCCGTTGACGTTCCGTAGGTCCAAGATAGGGCGTAGGCCCCCTTTGCCCTTCTTGGGTACCAGAAAGTAGTGGGAGTAGCAACCACACCCTACTTCTGGCCCAGGAACACGCTCGATGGCCCCCTTGGCCAAGAGGGCCGTAACTTCCTCCTGCAAAAGCCGCAAATGATCCCCCGATACGCGGTGGTACTGCGGTGGCATGGCTGGCGGGGTCGCCTCGAAGGGGAGGGAGTAGCCCCTTCGGACGATTTGCAGCACCCACCTGTCCGACATGACAGTGCGCCAGTGGAGGAGGTGATGGCGAACCCCGCCCCCCACTGGCGTCACATGGGCCTGAAAGCACGGACTAGGAGGGTTTTGAGGCGGATGCTGCGGGGGAAGGTGTGGACTGACCTCGCCGTTGTCCCCGACCGCCGCCACAGCGGTTTCCACGGCCGCCACCGCGTTGGGTATTACCCTGCGGAGCGTGGCTGGGTGGGTACACCCCTTCCGTGGCCACGAAAGGAGTGAAAGGCAGCCGGTTGCTGGCACGGACCGAGAGGCCCAAGGACTTGGCCGTAGCCCTGGAGTCCTTAAAGTGCTCAAGGGCATGCTCTGCCTTGTCGCCAAAAAGGCGACAGCCATCAAACGGCACGTCCATGAGTGTATTCTGGACATCAGCCGAGAAGTTGGCGGACCTCAACCAGGCGTGGCGACGAATTGCCACCGTCGTTGCCATCGCTCTGCCCAGAGAGTAGGTGGTATCCAGTTCACACTGGATCGAATATCCCAGGCTCAGGGAGGAGAATACCTTCTTGCCGTATTGCTCGTACCTCTTGGATTCCCTGTCAGGCGGTGCCGACGGGAATGCGGTCTGGGAATTTGCGGTCTGGGAATTTGAGGCCTGTATTACCAGGCTCTCAGGGGTGGGGTGGGTGGACAGGAAACAAGGGTCGCCCGGGGCCGGGCGGTGGCGTCTGGCCACGTTCCTATCTACAGGCGAACCTGTAGCGGGCCTGGACCAAGTGCCCAAAAGAACGTCGGTTAAGGCCTCGTTAAACGCCAGCAGAGGCTCGGCTGAGCATGACTGCGGCTTAAGGACGTCAGTGAGGAGGTTAGTCCCAAGGCCTTAGCCGCCCTCATCAACACCACACTATAGGTTGCCCCCTCCTCCGTAGCCACGGTAGGAGGTGAGACAAAGCCAGTGTCCGGCGAAGTGTCGATACCACTGGCCTCCCCAAGTTCACCTGCCCAGTCCTCCTGAGACTGGCATTCACGTGCCAGAGGGTCCTCAGACCTCTCCCCATCCTCCTCATCACCCATCTCCTGGTATTCAGGGTTAGCAAATGATGGGGCTGGTTCATGGAAAGTGAACTCTCCGAACGGCGTCTGAAGCGGCGCCCAGCGGCGCCGCTCCGGCGCCGGAAGCGGGTCGAGGGAGGCATCGGGGACGGCGTGGCCAGAGGACGGCGCCGGGGGTGACACCTGAGGGGCCGGCGCCGGGGAGGTCGTTAAGTCCACCGGCGACGACCCGGATCCGGATCCAACGGGGCCCTGCGGCGCCGTGCCCGAAGGCGCCGGTGGCGTCGGAGCCAAAGCACCTGACAGCATCGGGGCCGAAGCCCCCGACCCGCTAGGACCCCCAGACGGGTCCGCTGGGCCCGAAGGCGCCGCGGAGCCCGTCGGAGGAGAGATGGACCTCATGGCCATGAGGAACCGCTCGATCTCCTCTGGCGCCGCGTTAGGCCCAGGGACCGGAGGGTATGAGGCCGGACGCGGTGCCCGCGACTCCAACGGAGCTGCGTGGGCGGTGTCACCTGAACACCCGGCCGCGTCGTGCGAGCGTCGGGGGGAGTCGGAAGAGCGATGACGTCTCTTCGACTTCTTGTGCTTACCTGACAACTTTGACCATGAGGAGTGATGTCGACTCCCGGAGCTCTGATAGCTCCTCTCCCGCGACCGGTCCCTCGACCTCCGTCCGGACCAGGACCTTTCTTGGCGTGGGGCCGACTGCCGGAGTTCGAGCCGCTTACGGGACCGCTCCCGTCTAGCCTTCGAAGTCAGGGCCCGGCAGTCGGAACAGGTCTTGTCGTCGTGGTCGACGCCGAGACAGTGGAGACACCGACGGTGAGGGTCGGTGACCGACATCAGCCGATCGCAATCCTCACAGGGCTTAAAACCTGGCATCCCTACCGGCACCGTTCGGAGTCGAAGACTTCGAAAAAGGGTGATCAAAAAGATCAAAAAAGGTTAGTCGAAAAATGACTAAGGTACCACTTTTTTCGGATATGCGCTGCTGCCGCGGAAAAAAGAAGAACCGGCGTCAGCACGCGGAGGCGGCATCTAAGTACTCCGACGACATCATCACGGCGCCCACGACGCAGCCGCAGACGATGCCTACCGGCGCGCAAGGGTACTGCTACGCAAAAAAATTCCGGATCCAGTCTGACGCCTGGGGATATTCTAAGGTAAGGAATCTATCACTAACGTATCTCTTTCAGATACTGTGCCTATTGATGTGAGAGACATTCTTGGAGAGGTCTTCTGTAGTCTGGCATGTGTAACTATTGAAATACAAGCTACCATCATGCCTAAAAGTAGCATGAATATTTTGACTGAGATTTGAGTCCCAGTTTTGAATTGTTGGATTAATGTTATATTGTAGTATATTCTGTTTGCATTTGGATATGCCCACGCTAATTGTGTGTTGACCATGGCTCCTAGATATGGTTGCACTGTAGCAGGTTGCAGATGTGACTTTTGTATGTTGATGGTGAACCCCAATTGATGCAGTAAATGTAGGGTTTGTCGTTTATGCTGTTTGCAAAGATTGAGGCAGTTTGCTTTTATCAGTTAATTGTCTAGATATGGAAATACATGGACGTTTTGTTGGACGTAGATGTCCTGCCACTACTGCTAGACATTTTTGTGAATACCCTTTGTGCGGTGGTAATTCCAAAGGGAAAAACCTTGATTTGATAAGGGCTTCCTTGAAATAGAAACCTTAGATATTTCTTAAGTGCTGGATGGATGGGTATATGGAAGTAGGCGTCCTCTAAATCCAAGGCTGTCATGAAGGTGCCCTTTTGTAATAACGGATGGAGTTCTTGAATGGTGACCATATGAAAGTGTTCTGATAGGATCTAATGGTTGAGTGGTCTGAGGTCCAGAATGGGTGGTAATGTTCCATCTTTAAAGAGAAATAGGAAGTATAACGAATATAACCCTGTTCCTTGATACTGTTTATGGACTGGTTCTATTGTTCCTTTTATTAATAGAGTTGATATTTCCAGTTGTAGTAGATTTTGATGTTGTATTGACAATTTGTGTTTGCGAAGTGGCATATTGGGAGGAGTTGAAATGAGCAACAGACAGTAACCATTTTGGATAATAACCCACACCCATTGATTTGCTGTGATTGATCTCCATGTTGAAAGAAAGTTTTGAAGACAACTTCTAACAGGCTTTAAATGGTCGAGGGGAATGGTAAGGAAGTCATTGCTTGGTAGTTGTGTTTGAGTTATGGGTATTATTCCCACAACCTTTTTCTTTAAAATGGATTTCTCTGTATGCGCCCCTGTAAAAGGTGTTAACAGTAGAGGTTTGCCCGTTATTTTTATATGTTGACCTCGTGTTGTGTGACGAGGCAGATCTTGCACTTCGTTTATAGTTGGGTCTATAAATGAACCACGATAAGCACTTGTCCGCAGAACCCCATTGATTTTGCGACCTCAGTGTCTTTTTCCATTTTCTAAAGGGCTGTGTCCACTGGAGGGCTGAAAAAATGTTCCTTCTCAAATGGGAGATTAAGAATGGCATGTTACACTTCAGGTTTAAACCCTGAGCCAGGGAGTCATGCATGTCTACGTAAGAGCAGACTGGCATTTATATCTCTAGATGCAGAGTAAGCTGCATCTACTGCACATTTTATTGAATTTTTTTGTAATGAGCTTTCACTCATTCCCAATTTCCTGCCCTCTTTTTCTGCGTTCATCTGGGAGATGTTGGAGGAGCCCCTCCATTTCATCCCAGAGAGCTCTATCATAGCGAGCTAATAGAGCCTGGCTGTTGGCTAAAGGCCAGTGATTAGCTGATTGGGCAGCTCCATGTTTCCCAAAGGTATAAATCAATTTAGATTCTTTCTCAGGGGGAAGCTTATCCCCAGTTGTTTAGGAATTCGCTCTTTTCCTCACATTCGATACCACTAAAGGGTCAGGAATTAACTGACCTCTATTGTATATGGGATCAGAGAGTGCTGCTTTATATTTCTTGTCAATGCGTGGTGTTATAATACTAGCTTTGACAGGGTCCCTAACAATTTCCTCTACCTTTAAGGAGTGGTAGATATTGTGCCCCCCCTTTGAACATTGGATAGGGTTTCAAAAAGGAAATCTTCCTCTTTTAAAAAAAAAAAAATTTAAATTATTTTCTGAACGATCAGTTACAAAATACCATTGCCTCCACTTTCAATTCCCTCCATCCATCTCCCCAACCCCTATCCCATGATATTGTTCCCTCATCCTTGTACATGGCGTCATTCAATGGTTATCTTGCAACCTCCTACTTATCTTACTTGAAAACCCTTCCCACTTCCACCCCCTCGCCTCCTCCCCCGGTGTGTCGCATTGTGATCATCCATTTCAAACTGTATATTGCCTCTGCACTACAGCGTGGCCAATCCTAAAGTGCACCTGCTAGAGACTCGTAATTTCTAGTAGTCTTGTCCTAGTCTTCTTCCTGGTGAATATCAGCTAGTGCTTGCACCATCATCTCCCAGGCCCGTGCAGTGTCAGCATCTTTTTCTTTTTTGGAACGTTTCGCCTGCTTGAATCAGAGTACTCTCGCTGCTGGCCCACTTTTGCATCTCTGCCTACCACCTCCCGCTACAAGGGCCTTCTTTTGCTTTCCAACGCCTCGTTATTTCCCTCTTGGCTAACAGTAGTCCCATGTCCACAAATGTATTAGTCAGCTTTGTTTTGGATGTGTGTGGAAACCAGTGTATAATGCAAGTTGCCATGTCAAATTCCTTTCTGTCACCTCATTCAACATGTTTCCCACTTCCTTCCAATAATCTCCTATCTTCAGGCACTCCCACAGCAAGTGTTCCAGCTCCACCTCCTCCTTCCTACATCTGGGACATACCGCTTCCTCTACCTCAAAATACTTCTTAATCTTTCCAGGCCTCAGATACGCTCTGTGCAATATATAAAAATGCACTAATTGGAATTGCACACTCCTCGTGCCCTTCCAAGCTCTAAGCAGTATGTGCTCCCATGCAGTTTCTGGTATCGGTTTCCCAACTCCCATTTCCCATTTGACCCTCAGATCTTCTAGGGGCGCCAAATCTTCATGTAACATTCTGGAATACAAGCACTTGACCGCCTTAAAAGTTCCCGCCGCCATCACCACATATTGGCATGCCTGTGTCGTTTTGGGTTCTCTAGGTCCTTTTTACCACTGCAGCAGTATGGCATGCGCCACCGCCGCATGCAACAAGAAGCCTCCCCTGGGAAGGTCATACCGGTCCTGTAATGCACCGTATGATAGCATTTCCCCGTCTTCAAACAAAATCCCCAATCATCTGTATCCCGCTTGCTCCCAATCCATCAAAGGCGTCCAGTCACTCCAGTGTGGAAACTCCGTAAGCATCCCCAACGGTATTTCTGGCGCATAAGGATGTAGTACTCCCGCTTTGCGCTGGCTGCGATACCAACACAATCGCAGTGTTTTCTCCTCCTGGGTGAGGTCGGCTGGGTCTAATTTCTGCTGTAAGATTATGTAGGACAAAACATGTCGTGGTATTCGATTCCCCCTTTTATTATCAGGGCCCCTAAACTTCCTCGCAACCTCCTGTGTTAACACCTGGAGTTGTGCTGCCAAGTAATATACCTCAAAATCAGGGACTCCTAGGCCCCCTTCAGCTTTCGGACGTATCAGGGTGGCCAGTGCTACCCTTCTCCTTCCTGCACCCCATAGAAAGCCTGTTATCAGGGAGTGCAAAGACCTAAAGACTAAGTGCGGTATCCATACAGGCAGGGTCCTAAAGTACAGGCGCGGTAATGCCACCGTTTTCAATAAAGCAATGCGGCCCATCACAGACAATGGCAGTGTGGACCAAAAGGTCATATTACCCTTTAAGGCTCTCACACATCGTCCTTTATTTCCCTCCAGGATGTCCGCCACACCATGGCATATATTGACACGTAGGTATACTAGGCACTTTGGTTCCCAACGCACCATATTCAGCCTCTTCGGTGGCTGCCCCCTGGACTTTATCGGGAACAAGCATGTCTTGGCCCAATTCACTCGAAGTCCTGACACATCTCCAAACCCTGACAACAGGGCTGCCGCTCCGTCCAGTGCCGCAACAGCGTCTCCTAAAAACATCAGCAGATCATCCGCGTATAGCGAAATATACTGCTGGCCCCCCCTGAAGTCTAGGCCCTCATAGTAGCTACCCTGTCTTGCTCTTGCCGCCAGGGGCACTATTGCTAGTGCGGATAGTAACGGGGGGAACGAACAGCCGTGCCACTCCATATTGCTGTGATATCAGCCCACCTACTTTCACTCTTGCCACCGCATCATGATACAACACCCTCGTCCAGTTCACGAAGTCCTCCCCAGCCCAAAAAGCCTCAATGTCGCACACAGATACCTCCATTCTAAGCTGTCAAAGGCTTTTTCTATATCCACCGACAGCACCATCGGATTCAGAGCATCTGGGTGTACCTCTCCCATAATCCGTATCAGTTTCCGTATATTGTTGGCTGTATTCCTGATAGGAATAAACCCCGCTTGGTCATCATGGACCAGGCCTGTCATATGTTGCAGCAGGCGGGTCGCCAATATCCTGCTCAAAACCTTATAATCTGTGGTCAACATTGATCGTGGTCTGTAAGCCGCAATATCTGTGCTATCCTTCCCAGGCTTTAATAACGGGTTAACAAGCGCTTCTCTCATGGTACTAGGGAGACTTCCCAGCTCCTTTGCTTCGTTATAAACCTCCCGCATTCGGGGAGCCAAAAGATCAATAAACTGTGAGTAGAATTCTATCGGTAGCCCATCCACACCCGGCGTCTTATTACGGGCCATTTGTTTAATGGG
Organism: Lissotriton helveticus; assembly: GCF_964261635.1. NCBI lineage: Eukaryota > Metazoa > Chordata > Amphibia > Caudata > Salamandridae > Lissotriton > Lissotriton helveticus. Next base: position 371,250,077 of record NC_136059.1, read on the forward strand.
GCACCGAACCTCATCCAATGTGATCTCTTGGCATAAACATTTCGTTTGCTCCTCCTCTATCTGCGGGAGGGGTACACTCTCCAAAAAGGCTTCTATATCTGACTCCGTAGCTACCAATGCGCTTTCATATAGCTGCTCATAATAAGCTAAAAACCTACGGAAAATTTCTCGTAGTGTAAAGACCGTGTCACCTCCTCGGTCCATTAAGGGCAAGATCGGCGATCCCCGTGACATTGGATTGGCTAGCCAGGCCAGCAGCGACCCTGCCTTATCACCCTCATCGTAAGTTCGTGTAAGATATGCCTTGTAGTCATAGTTCCTCAGTCTTTCCACCTCTCCCGCCACAGCTTAATTGGCTGCCACCACCTCCTCCTGCATTTCAGTGTGGGCAGGTCGAGCTAATTCAACTGTCTTCAGCTTACTCTCAGCTTTTTCTATTTCCTGTAGCAAGATTTTCCTCACCCCCATGTGTTTACTGATGCAAATCCCCCGTATCACTACCTTAAATGCATCCCACTCTATCGCCCTCGTGGTTGCTGTGTTCGCATTCTCATGAAAATAATTTGTTATTCCCTCTCCTATGGCTCTATTGAAAACCGGGTCGTCCTACGTTTCAGGCCGAAGCCTCCATGTCGGAATGTCCGACCGCGCTGTCATCCAACGCCTGTCAAATAACAGTGGATTATGGTCGGATAGCGTTTGTGTGAGATATTCTGTGTGCACCACGGAGGGAGCCATCTGCGATGAGCACAAGACTGCATCCAATCTAACATGCAACTCGTGCACTGTTGAAAAGTAGAAATATTCTCTGGCCTGCGGATGTTGTGTGCACCATATGTCTGTCAAACACCATTTAGCCTGCCAATTCAATCTTCCCTTGGCCAATCTATGCACAGGAGAGTCCAGTAAAGGTGGGTGCGACCTATCCAGTGACACATCTACAATCGAGTTAAAATCTCCCCCATTATCACTGGCCCTGCAATGTAATGTGCTAGTGAGCCAGACAGCCGTTCAAAAAAGCCCACCTGTTCAGTGTTTGGAGCATAAATACTACACAATGCAACTTCCTTCCCTCTTAGTCTCCCTTCTACTGCCACAAATCTGCCCTCAGGGCCAATAGTTTGCTTCGTGACCTGGAACGGCACCCCCGCCCGTATCAATATCAGTACTCCTCTAGCAAATGCTGAATATGCCGTGCTGAACACCTGCCCTCTAGACCTTCGTTGCAGGGCTATTCCCTCCGCCTTTGTAAGGGGCGTTTCTTGGAGCAGCGCTATGTGTATTCCCCTTCTAACTAAATAGGCATGTATCTTGAGCCTTCTAGTCCTCCTCCGCGATTGCCCTTCACTGTTCTACTCGCCCTGGGATCTGCGATCGAGTTTCCGCTCTCAGGGCGCAGGGCTCTAGTTTCCGTTCTCCCCTCACTGCTGGCGGGTCCCCGTGTGTATCTTCCATGAAGCGTGTACCGCGATCCTCCCCTCCATGCTCACGCTTCCCGATATTCCGCTCCTCGTGAGCCTTCTCTCTGCCAAACTTGCTCCATGCTCTCCACTGCTCGCTGACAGTCCTGGCTCCTCACTCTCGCGGCCCGACTCGGCCGTCTCCTTCAGTTGTTCGCCGCCATGTTCTCCGTCATCCCGACATCCGCCCTCATTCCAATTATCTTCCCGATAGCCGCGATTTATCCCCGGCTCGGGAACGAGTTCCTGTCTCGACTCGGTCCCCCCTGCTCTCCCTCCCTCACCCTCAAGAGGGAAGGAAGGTCTGTATCTCCCTGTGCCTCAATATCAAACATCTCAAGCATCCCCAGGGTGTATGTCTTGTGGCATGTCATTATCATCCTCTATGATGGGTGAGTGAGGGTACATATTGCCTAGATCAGATAGTTGTGGTGAGTGAGGTGGTGTTGGTGGGTTAGATAGAAGTGAAATAGGGATGTGTATAGTGCTAGTGGCAACATCCTTCTTTTTCTTCTTTGGAGGCCGTAGAGGAATGTTAAAAGCCTCTTCAAACGATAACTGTTTCTTAAAAGAGTGAGGCTTTGCAGATTGAAGAATTATTTTCTTTGTTCCAGGTTGAGCTTGGAGAGTTTTTTGCCTCGGATTGAGCATTTCCTGCATTACAAAACTAGTTACTTACCTTCGGTAATGATAAATCTGTAAGAAACGTTAGTTATAGATTCCTTACCTTAGAATTACCCCCAGGCGTCAGACAGGAGCCGGAAAGTTTTTTCGTCAGCAGTTCCTCTGTGGGTCAGAAGGTGGCGTCGGTCAGCTCTGCGTCCGTCGTTGGCATCATGGTCGCCGAGATGACAATGCGGTAGCTACTTAGACGACGCCCTCGTGCGCGGACGTCAGTTCTGTACACAACTTTCTGCTACAGAAACGCAGAGCCATGCAAGATACTGACTACTGGTGCACAAAACTAGGACCCTGAAAGGATATCCTTAACCCCAGAAATCAGTTCGAAGAATGGGGAGGAATGGGTGACGAGGTAAGGAATCTATAACTAACTAATGTTTCTTTTAGATATATCGTTACCGAAGGTAAGTAATTTGTTCATCTGAAAGAAACACGTTAGTTATAGGTTCCTTACACTAGAATAGATACCCCAGCAATACCAACCCCGGCGGTGGGTCTGCGAACCAAGATCACACTAGTCCTGGAGAACAGAACGGCCAAAGAAGCAGTCTCTCCGGACTTGGCTGTCCAGACAGTAGTGTTTCGTAAACTTGTGCAGCGATGCCCACGTAGCTGCCTGACAGATGTCATGTAGAGGAACTCCTCTACCCAAAGCAGTAGAGGCTGCCGTCGCCCTAATAGAATGGGCGTGTTGCCCCACCGGAGGCTCCTTTTTAGCCAGAGAATAGCATGCTTTTTTACACAAAACAACCCATCGAGAAATGGTTCGCTTGTGTACGGCCTGACCTTTCTTGGCACCCACGTAGCCAATAAAGAGTTGGTCATCCACCCGGAACTGTTTTGTACGATCCAGATAGAAAGAAAGTGCACCTTTTGAGTCCAGACGGTGGAGTTTCTCTTTCGAAGGATGCGGAGGGGGAAAGAAGGTGGGCAAAGTGATAGTCTGCCCAATGTGGAAGGCAGTGCCAACTTTGAACAGGATGGATGGACGAGTCTTAAGGACAACTTTGTCCGGAGGTACTGATAGAAAAGGAGGCGTAGAAGAAAGCGCTTGGAGCTCACTCACTCGTCTGGCAGAGGTGAGGGCCACCAGGAACGCAGTTTTGAGAGTCAAGAGTCTTAAAGGACAGTTGTGGAGTTGCTCAAAGGGAGCGCACATTAAATAAGTTAAAACCAGATTCAAGTCCCACTGAGGCATAACGAAGGGAATAGAAGGAAAGAGATGAGTTATGCCTTTAAAGAAGCGACTTGCAATTGGGGACTTGAAAAGGGAAGGCTGATCTGAAAGCCGAAGGAAGGCAGAGATGGCCGAAAGATAGCACTTGATAGTGCCCAGAGCAGAGCCCTGTTGGGCCAGAGAAAGAAGAAACAAGAGAACCCCAGGAAGAGGGGCGGAAAGAGGATCCACAGCCTTTGCTGTGCACCATGCCACAAACTTGTTCCACCGGCAGGCGTATACCCACTTAGTGGAGGGAGGCCTGGCTGTCAAAATTACATAGCATACTTAAGGAGGCAGGTCGAAAGACGTCAACTGCCGCCGCTCAATCTCCACGCATGGAGGTGGAGGCTGGACAGGTTTGGGTGGAGGACCGTCCCCTGCTGCTGCGACTGAAGATGCTCCTGAAGAGGCAGTCTGATTGGAGGATCGCTGGCCATGTTGAGCAGCTCGGGATACCAGACTCTTCATGCGCAATCCGGAGCCACAAGAATGAATTTCTGCCTGGTCGCGCCTCATCTTCTTCAGCACTCTGGGCAGAAGTGGTATAGACAGAAAGGCGTACAACAGACCGCAACTCCACTCGTGACGAAAAGCCTCACATAGTGAGTGCCGCCTAGGAAATTTCAACGCGTAGAATTGCTGAAATTGCGCGTTCTCTTCGGTGGCGAATAGATCTAGCCAAGGCTCTCCCCACTGTTGAAAGAGACCTTGCACCCCCTCCGAGTGAAGACGCCATTCGTAATCCATCATGCACCTGTGGCCGAGTTTGTCCGCCTGGCATTCAGAGAACCTGCCAGGTGTTGAACGCGTGGTCTGGTTGGGGAAGGAAGAGGGATCCTGGTTTGTGAGCCACCACTCCAGTTGTCGTGCAGTGCCGTCCGAGATATGGACGCAATCGGATCAACCAGCAGGATGAAGGAGGCCATGAGGCCCAGCAGCCTCAGGGTCATCCTGACTGAAACTCAGGATAGAGGCTGAAAGACCGGAATCATAGCCCGGATATCCCAGACTCGCTGTTAGGGAGGATAGACCCAAAACCGTGTTGTGTCCACAACCGCTCCGATGAAGAGGAGCTACTGAGAGGGAATCAGGTGTGACTTCGGCACATTGATGGAGAACCCCAGCGAATGCAGGAGGTTGGCTGTAGTCTGGAGGTGGGAGATGACGGCCTGGGGCGAACCCGCCTGCAACAGCCAGTCGTCGAGATAGGGGAAGACTAAAACCCCATATCTGCTCAGATGAGCTGCGACCACCACCATCACTTTCGTGAACACCCGAGGGGTGCTGGTAAGGCCAAAGGGGAGCACGGTGAACTGAAAATGCTTGTGGCTACCATGAACCGTAGGTAACGCCCGTGGGCCGGCAGGACGGGGATGTGAAAATCAGCGTCCTGCAAGTCCAACGCCACCATCCAGTCTTCAGGGTCGAGGGCAGACAAGACTTGAGCAAGCGTTAACATCTTGAACTTCTCCTTCCGGAGGAAGCAATTGAAGTTCCATAGGACACAGGCCCCTGTCCTTCTTGAGCACCAGAAAGTAGTGGGAGTAACAATCACAACCTACTTCTGGGACAGGAAAGCGCTCGATGTCTCCCTTGGCCAAGAGAGCCGTAACTTCCTACTGGAGAAGGGCAGGATGGTCCTCCAACATGTGGTGGTATCTTGCTGGCATGGCTCGAGGGGTAGTCTCAAAGGAAAGGGAGTAGCCCCTTCGGACTATTCGCGAAACCCACCTGTCTGACATGATGGTGCGCCAGTGTGGGAGGTGATGGAGAATCCTGCTGCCCACTGGCGTTTGATGGGCCTTAAAGGTCGGACTAGGAGGGTTTGGAGGCTGCTGCAGAGGGGGAGCGTTGGTGGACTGGCTCGCCCCCCCACCTGGAACACGAATGGTTGTTCCCACGTCCCCGGCCGTGCGAAGGTTTGGTAACTTGTTGCGGCCTGTGGCTCTGGGCGGGACATAGCAGGCCCCCCTTCCGTACCCACGAAAGGGGCGAAATGCAGATTGCACAGGGGGGGTGGAGAGTCCCAAGGACTTGGCAGTAGCCCATGAGTCCTTGAAATGCCCTAGAGCGTTGTCTGCTTTGTTGCCAAAAAGGCGATAGCCATCAAAGGGCATATCCATCAAGGTGTTCTGGATATCTCCTGAAAAACCAGTCGACCTCATCCAGGCATAGCAACGAAGCGCTACTGGTGTTAAAATGGTCCTGCACAGAGTCTCGGCCGTGTCCAGCCCACAACGTATCGCAAACTTTGCTGCATCCATCCCGGCAGCAACAGCCTGGCAGAGCACTGCCCGGGCCTCCTCTGGACATTGAGGCAGCACCTGCACCACCGTATCCCACACCGAGTGGGAATAACGGCCCAGGAGACATGCAGTGTTTATGGACTGTGGTCCTAAGCTGGCAGAAGAGAACATTTTCTTACCAATTTGGTCCAGCTTCTTGGATTCCCTTTTCGGTTTAGCGGTAGGTGAAGGTTGTTTTTGGAAATGAAGGCTTGGACCACCAAGCTCTCCGGAGTAGGTGTTGGGAAAGGAAAGTGGGGTTGCCTGCAGCCGGGTGGTGGCGTCGGGCAATCATCCAGTCCACGGGAGCCCCCGTGTTGGGCCTGGACCACGTCCCCAAAAGGATGTCAGTGAGGGGCTCATTAAACAGTAGCAATCTCTCCTAAGAGCTCACAGACGGTTGAAGCACCTCTGTCAGGAGGTTAGTCCTGACCGCCACTATAGGAAGCTCGAGGTTGCGAGCCTGGCCGCCGTATGTAACACCCCTGCGTACGACTCTCCCTCTTCCATAGCCACGGTTGAAGACAACATGCCAAGGCCAGGCGAGGTGTCCAAACCACTGACATCCACCAGTTCTTCTTGCCATTCCTGTTCACTGTCCTGGTCAGCTAGAGGGCCACCTGACCCTCCCCAGTCCTCCTAATCAGCATTTGGGTGCCATTCTGGTTGAAAATGGGCCCCAGGAGTGAACAGGGGATTAAAACCCCCCTCTGCGCTGGATCCGGCGTTAGACACCGCAGGAGGGGTCAAAGCCGGCCGGGGGGGCGACCGGCGTCGAACGCGATAGTGGTGCCAGAGGAAGCGGCGCCAGTGGAGGCGTAATCAGGTCAACCACCGCCCATCCGGATCCAGGCATTAATCCAAGGGGGGCCTATGGTGCCGGGGCCAGATCTGTCGGCGAAGAAGGCCTAGGCCCTCCAACCGAGCCCGTGAGGACCAAAGGCGCGACGGCCGGTTTGGGCCTCCCAAAGATGGCATGCGTTGCCTCGTAGAACGTACGAAGCTGGGTGGGAGTCGCTCCGGGTCCCGGAAAGGGAGGGAAATGCAGAGTTGACTCTTCGGGCCCGCGTGCGTTCCTCATTGGGTTGGCCGACCGACGAGAAGTCGAAGAGCGATGATGTTTCTTCGACTTCTTCTTATGCTTCGACTTACCCGAGCCAGAGTGCGAAGTCTTCAAAGACTTGGAACCCGAATGATGGTGGATCTGCGACCGGTCCCTCGACCTCCCACGCGACCGGGACCTTAAATTGCACAGAGCCACGTGCCGGTGATTAAGCAGCTTTCGGGACAGCTTCCGCAAAGCCTTCGGTGCCATCGACCGGCAGTCGGAGCACAACTTGGGGTTGTGGTCGTGCTCCATGCAAAAAAGACACACGCTTTGCGGATCAGTCACCGACATCATCTGATGACAGGAACCGCATGGCTTGAAGTGCACCTTAGGAGTCCAAGACTCGAGAAAGAAGTTTAGAAAGTCAGTAAAAAAGTGACTGGAGGTACCGCTCTTCCCAGATCTGCGCTGACTGGTGCAGAAAAAGAAATAACAGACATTAGCGCGCGAGGGCGGCGTCTAATTAGCTACCGCGGCATCATCTCACCAACCACAACGACGGACGTGGAGCCGACCAATGCCTCCTTCCGACGCGCAGAGGTACTGCATACGAGAAAACTTTCCGTATCCAGTCTGACGTCTGGGGGTAATTCTAAGGTGAGGAATCTATAAAGGACGTGTTTCTTTCAGATTCTAGGATCGGTTTCGGTGGATATCTCGATCTGAAAGTGAAATATTTATGGATGGGGAATGTTTTGGTGTCAGTTGCTGTTGTGCTTGGTTCTGAAGTACCATTCTTTTCTTTCGGTGCCGAAACAGATGACCAGGGGGTTATGGATCCCGACTTTGGGGAGCTGTAGCCCCTGTTGTAGGCCGAACTTTCTTTCAGAGCTGAGCCTGAAGGCGGGGCTTCCAAGTCCATTTTTCGATGCTCTATGGCTTTTTTGTAGTGGCGGACCATAAGCAGTCTTTTCGGATGGTGCAGATGTTTTAGGCTTTGGATCAGGGTTAAGTGTACTCACTTCCCGCTGCTTTTGTGCCAGCTGGAGGGCGGATGAGTCTTGTACGAAGTCCGACTCTGAATCAGAATCATGTATTAATAGTGATTCCTCTTGTGTTGCCGCTGCTTCCTCCACATGTTTGTGTTGTTGACCGAAAATATCTAGTACATTGTCCGCTTGCTTCCGCGGCATTTCTTGGAGCCTGGAACGTCGATCTCTAAGATTTTTCTTTGATCGAAATGACTTGCAAGCTTCACCTCTTTCCTCTCAAATTACAGATGGAGTGTTGGTTGGTATGGGGATATTTAGAATGACTCTTTAGACAGGAACGGAGTGCATTTCATTAGCAGGTCATTCTCCGATAAAGTCGCTGAAGTGAAAGAGGCCCGGCGGGCGTGGCCCGTAGGCTGAGAAGGCGAGTCGAAGACCCGCAATTCAGAAGGGTAATTGCCCAGAACGGAAATATAACTACACAATCGAGGCAATATCGTCGACTGAAGATCTACTAGCTAACCGAAGGGAGCCCGAAAAAGTCTCGAACCGGAGCGTGCAAGATTACATCCGAAGCCGTTGAAGGAAAAAACAATCTAGCAAAGGAGTCAATGACCATGTCTTAGATTATTATTACATTATCATGTAATCAGCATTACCACAATCGAGGCAATATCGTCGACTGAAGATCTACTAGCGTAGGAGTCGTCACACAGCCTTGTGACTCAAAGAAAACTTCTGGGAACAAAAACAACTTATAATCATCCAAGCCCAACACTAGATGGCGGACTTATGCAGAGCATGTGTATCTACAGCACATATGCCTCGACTATATATATAATTGCATAATTTATTCTTTACTCTATGCCTGAAAGGGTCTTGTTGTTTTGACTTATTCTGGGTGCTTCCTTGTTTCTGGACAATGCTAAACCTCTCTCAAGAGGTCTGAGAGCGAAACACGCGTCAGGGGTTGCTTTTATTAATTTCAGGTTGCCTTGTAAAAGCTGCAATACTCAATCAATCAATCAGGGGATTGTAAGCGCACTACTCACCCGTGAGGGTCTCATGGAGCAGGGGGGGTTGCAGATCTGCTTAGCCGAAGAGCCAGGTCATGAGGGTTTTTCTGAAGGTGTTCAGGGAGGGGGAGCGCCTGATGACTGCCAGTAGCTCGTTCCATGTTTTGGCTGCAATGTGGGAGATGGATCTTCCGCTTGCTCTGGCTCTGTGGATGCGCGGGGTTGCTGGGTCCCAGCTTTCTTTTGGGTACGTGGAAGTTGATTCTGTTGTTGAGGTATTTTGGGCCATTGGTGTGAAGGCATTTGTAGGCGTGGGTGAGGATCTTGAAGGTGAGTCTTTTTTCCACGGGGAGCCTGTGGAGTCTACATAGGTGATAGCTGGTGTGTTCATGCCTGGGGAGGCCTAGGACCAGTCTGGCAGTGGCGATCTGTATTGTCTGTAGTATGTGGAGTAGGATTTGTGGATGCCGGCGTAGAGGGCTTTACCATAGTCCAGTCTGCTGGTGATGAGTGCGTGGGTGATAGTCTTTCTTGACTCAGGTGGCATCCATTTCAAGGTCTTGTGGAGGATGCGGAGTGTGTTAAAGCAGCTGGAGGTGACAGCATTGACCTGTTAGTTCATGGTGAGTGATGGATCGAGTACGATGCCGAGGCTTTTGGCATGGTCTGTTGGGGTAGGTGGGCTTCCGAGGGCAGTTAGCCACCAGGTTATGTCCCATGCCGAGGGAGTGCTTACCAGAATGAGAACTTCTGTTTTCTCGGCATTGAGTTTTAGGCAGCTGTTGGTCATCCAGACTGCAACGTTTTGCATTCCTTTCTTGAAGATGAGTTTGACGTTGGCGGGGTCTTTGGTGAGGGAGAGGATGAGCTGGGTGTCGTCGGCGTAGGATACGATGTTGAGGCCATGTTGTCGGGCGATTGCTGCGAGGAGGGCCATGTAGATGTCGAAGAAGGTCAGGCTCAGAGATGAGCCATGTGGGACACTGCAGGTGATTTTTGTGGGATTGGAGAGGAAGGGTGGCAGTCTGACCCTTTGGCTTCTCCCGGTGAGGAATGATTGGATCCAGTCCAGGGCTGCTCCTTGTATGCCAGCGAATGCCTGGATGGCACTGTGCTAATCCTATGCTTAAAGACTTTGATAGAAAAGCAGACATTTGAGGTGAGCAAATTTAGTGTGTCGCTGGTGTTGAGAGTGCGCTACACAAGATTTGCTTTCCCCCTAAACTTTAGAACTACCCAGAATTCTCTGCTTCATATATATATATATATATATATTCACTGAAAAAACCATAGGTTATAGACCATATATAGTTAGGAAATAGCATTTAGAAAACCTTATTTTACTCACACAAAACCATTGAAATTCCATATATAGTTAGTTGCACTAACTATATATCGCGCACCTGCAATCCACTGCTGATGATGTCACATATTACATCATTCATGACATGGTCAGTGACATCACTGATGACATCACTGATGACATCTCAAATGACATCACTGATGACATCACTGATGACATCTCATTTGACATTACTGATCACATCACTGATGACATCATTCATGTGATGATACAATGAACCTCTTCAGACTCTAATATAACCTTAGATACACTCAGTGTAAACAGACACTCACAGACTGTCACTCATCCATGGAGTTACTCACACACCTAGTCAGTCTTGCAAAGAATCAATCACACCTCGATTTCCTCAACTATATAGTTATACACACCTTACTTATTGGAACATATAATAACACATATTTACTCTGTTATACAATCCCTGATACAAGTTCACAATAATCCATACAGCCACTCACACATTCACTGGCTCTTATGCACAGTTATTTATATATGTCAACTATCACATGTACTGTGTTTTACATATGTACTTACTTTGACATGTAGCACTGAGATATCCATTCACTCACCAATACACTCATGCACACAGTCAACCGCCCATACAGATGTTTCCACATGCACTTTTGAACCCATACATCTAGTGAATCAACTGCTCACACATCTATGCACAGAGTCATACACCTCCCAGACACCCACACACACACTCAGTCTCCCATACAAATACTTGGGCAACTAATCAATAACCCATATAGTTAGTCATATAGCTAATGATCAACACATGCATCAGATTACAAAACAACAGACACAATGATGCACAATTTAAAACAGTTTAGTCACTAACCCATGCACTCAGTGAGACACATTTAATCACTCACTTATACAGTCAGTCATGCACCTACTAAATCCTTCATCCAGACACTTATACATCCACTCATTCTTCAATATGTAAGACATATTTTAACTTTACAGAAGCATACAGTCACTGGATGTTGTCATCAGTGATGTCATCAGTGATGTCATTTGAGATGTCATCAGTGATGTCATCAGTGATGTCACTGACCATGTCATGAATGATGTAATATGTGACATCATCAGCAGTGGATTGCAGGTGCGCGATATATAGTTAGTGCAACTAACTATATATGGAATTTCAATGGTTTTGTGTGAGTAAAATAAGGTTTTCTAAATGCTATTTCCTAACTATATATGGTCTATAACCTATGGTTTTTTCAGTGAATTTTCAAGGTTTTGTAAATGCTAATTCCTAACTATATATGGTCTATAACCTATGGTTTTTTCTGTGAATTTCATTGGTTTTTTAACAGCTAATATCTGTAGCTGTAAAATGTATTCTTCTTTAAATCCAAAAATATATTTTATATGTTTATGAATAATTTTTTTTTTTAATATTTTTTTTTCTTCGTTCCCGCTTCGCGAATCGGGAAGCTTCCCGTTAGCTGACCTTGATGCCGCGAAATAGACCGCGAGCCGGTAAACGTTTCTTTACCGCAAGTGCCGCGTTAGAAAACAACATCGTGACGCCTCCCGTCCGCATGACGTTCCACGTTGTCGCTTGATACGTCATATGACGTGCTACGTTAGCGAACTGGTACGCGAAGCGAGTGCCAAAGCGCAGGTTTCTGGAAGCAAACAGGGAGGCCCTGCAAAGCGCTTAACGTAAACACAGCAAGTCATGTGACTTGGTAATAACACTTTTCATTGGTTCATTTCACTTTTGGTTTCCTAATGATGTAAGACTAGGTCATATAATCTAAAATGAACACTTTTGATTGGTTGAGAACTCTTGTTTTTCCCAAATGATGAAAATCCCTCCTTCTTTCCTCACTCTGACTTTCATCATTGTGAGAGAAAGACCCTTTGTGATCACTGAGCAATGGCTTCTTTAGTAGCTTCAGCTGGTGCTTCCCCACCACCTCCACCACATCCAAGGAAGAGTGGACCACCTGCTCAAGTTGTAATTCAACAAGAAGAAGAAGAAGAGGAACAGGAGGACGAGCACGAAGAGAGGCAGTTTTTGCCTGAGCAGCCCAAGACGTCTCACCGGAAAGAAAACTTCATTTGGCAATTTTTTAAAATTCCCAAAGGTCTGAAAAAAGTAAATGCAAGATACGTAACTTGCCTTATATGTCAAGATAGACTGTCCAGAGGGACCGACAAAAAATACAGTTTCGGAAACTACACAATGCATCGCCATATGACTAGGTGGCATCCTAACAACTACAGTGCTGCACAGTTTCGGAACGACCTAGATAATCTCCCTATTATGGCCAGAAGATCTGTTGTACCGGAAGTAACGGGACCAGAGGGCAGGGAGATGGTGCCAAATATACAAATGAGATTTGGTGAAGTAAAACACACCTGCGTATTTTGCGATGGATTCATTTCCTACGGAGAAAGAAGCATCACTCTGATCAACAGAGCTATTGACTATCATATGCAAGTTTGTCCGAAACGCCCAAAATAATAAATACTTCTTTTTTTTGTTTTGTTGCTCCTGTTGAGCCCTTTACAATGAATCGTTTTCATTGCCCCCTCCAAGAAAAACCCCAAAAAATATAAAACTGTTCCGAAAAATTCAAAAACAGTAAAAAAATGTTCAGAAAAATAAATAAAAAAGTTCTTTTCAGAACTACCTCCCCGTTATTAAAAAATTGGTACAATATTTGGAACTGTGCCAACCTCTATTTCTCTTAGTTCGCTTCCTAGTTCGCTCGCTGGTACGTGAACTGGAAGCGAACCAAAAACAGTAAGTATAAGGGAAGGAAACACACACTTATGTTAAAAGAAAGACAGCTATAGGGGAGTAAACTAGAGATACTATTACCCATAATCCACTACTGATGATGTCACATATTACATCATTCATGACATGCTCAGTGACATCATCAGCAGAGGATTGCGGGTTTTTTGGCAACATGCCTTATCCACGGTTTAATAACGCTGCCTTTTGCTTTATATAAGTTTTCAAATTGTATGAAATATATACCAATAGGTCTTTATGAACCTTTAGGTAGTGCTTTTGTTCATGAGGTCTGGTCGCTTCCATACACATACAGATGTTTCAAAGATGATCAAGAAGTTTATCTGAATGGAGAGGAATGCACTGAGACGCCAGATCATTCACTAATGTGTAGGCACATACAGTTACACGATTCATGCAACAAACACCGACCAAATATGGCTTGCGTGTTGCAAGGCACGCCAGTTCCTGCTATCATCCCCACGTTCAAGTTGTTGGAAAATGGTAGTTATTTGATGCTCAATAATGAAGATTGTTCTGAGTTAATTAAAAGTATTCCTTTTATCGTAACAGTAAGTGAACGGGTTATTTGCTGCAGAAATGTTCTATTTCCTCCCACACATGAACATAGGGAGTTTTCAATCTGGCCACAAATACCAACCTTGGGACACGTTTCAACGGCATGACAAGAATAAGAGCTCTTTTGTCTCAGAGAGAGGTGGCCTTGAGTTCGGCCCGTGAAACTTTCGTACTTCACATAGCGAACACCCGTACACAGGTTTGCCTTTCAATTTCAGCAACATGTTTCCGACTATCTTTAACGCATCCTCCACAAAATCCCTGGCACACTTTTTTAAAGTTGTTACCAGTGGTCTCGTGACTTCATTTGAGAAAATCTTTGGAGTCATCCCTGCTCCCTTTCATTCCATTTTCTCCACTCTGGTTCGTGGATTGCATTTTTACTTGCATTACCAGCGGACGCTCTTGTGCTTTTTTACATTTTTAAATATGGATGTCCCTCCTATGCAACCTCCGACCCTGCAGCTGCTGACACTGTTCCGCAATCGCATGCTAGAATATTATGGCACAATGCCGTTGGCGATATTAAGCACGGCATATGGATTATCTTTTCGGTTCTCCTACTTCACCTGTGTCCAGCCTGTATTTCACTGCCTGACCTGTGATTTCGATTGGGCCATTGATTTGTGTCTCTGCGGACCGGTTTCTCCTGACGTCGACTTTAATCAGCTGATGACTCCTATCATTACTCACGAGTTGATTTGTCCTGGCGAAAGGATTATGGCTGTGGCATTGATGCATGGACTACTTGGTCCCTGGAATTTACTGGCGGCAGCACAGTCTTTCTTGGAACACAGCTTTCTTGAAAACCCACCGAGCTGTCCTCTGATGGTGATAGAGGATCCGGTGCTGGGAGAGCACGTATGTTCTTTTCCGCTTTTAAATTGGATGGCTGAACTGTTTTCGGATGAAGACGGTGACTTCCTATTGGAGGCTGTTGCAGCTTATTTTGCATACACAGTTATGTCATAGACCTTTTTCATGTTTGATATGCTGAGTACTAGCATTTCATTGACAATTCATTGACTTATTTGTCAAGTTTTTATTATTTACCTTGCCTATTGGCTTAAGACTCGATAAAGTACTTGGCTGTTTTATTTTTCTTTAGCATTGAATTTTCCTAGTTTTTAATGCTTTACCTTGCGGACCGTCCACATATAAACTTGCAATCTGCTCTCATGAGATGGCACTTCTATTATCTTATTCAGTTCGTTTCCGGATCATGAGGAGGTGTCATCTAGGTCCTGGATATCTTTACACCGTGTTAAGTTAGCATGGGCTCATTACCGGTTTAAACGCCATTTTTCCTTTTTTGCAACTTCTGCACACGACACTTAGTTGTTGCTTTAGCTTTCCACCTAGTAGTTCATCGTGGTTTACATGAGAATAATATGTTATTGGTCTACTATCTGCTTTACTTGTTAAACTATATCTGTACAGCGAGTGCTAAAGTTTCAAGAACAACACGATACAGAATTGTTATGAGGTCTGATCTCCACGACTTCATACTCATAACATAAGTGCAACTTCTGCCAATTCTGGGCATGAGGCGGGTTTTATATTGCTTTGCCGAACACACATACACAACAGTTGATGCGGTTCACATGAAGAGAGAGCTGGTGTATGCTGATGTGATTCCTTCAAATCTAAGACACTAAAGTATGGACACGCCCTAAACCAACACAAAGAGACCTTCTTAGCAAATAATATAATATGTGTATTAGGGAGGGTGAGATATAAGCAGCCGCGGGCCGTGGAGGGAGTTACGATGGGGCAGGGAGGCGGGGAGGGGGAGAAGCAGGGTGGAGCCCTCTCTACCTTGCCCCGCCCCCTCCCCGCCTCCCTGCCCCACCGTAACTCCCTCCACGGCCCGCGGCTGCTTATAAGTGTTGCTAACTCTTATTCATTTACAGCATGTTAACATACTGTCACCATTCGCTTTTTATGTACTAGTAACTATGCTGGTAATTTTGCTACTGATAATATGTGTACTTGTATTCTCCACCCTGCTTCTCCCCCTCCCCGCCTCCCTGCCTCACCGTAACTCCCTCCACGGCCCGCGGCTGCTTATAAGTGTTGCTAACTCTTATTCATTTACAGCATGTTAACATACTATCACCATTCACTTTTTATGTACTAGTAACTATGCTGGTAATTTTGCTACTGATAATATGTGTACTTTTATTATCTAAGGTACTACGCCTGAGAAGACGGCATTAGTAAATAAACATTTCAAATACACATGTGTTCTTCTTAACTCCATGTTCTGGTTTCTAAGAAATATATAACGACCGACTGTTCATGAGTTCCACGTATCCTGAGGTACTATAAGTTCATATTCTGGATTGTCTAAACATTGAGAGTTTGTTATATCCAATGTGACACTGTACCTAGCTTGCTAAATAGTTTTTGATTACTAACGTGAGTTTTGGGACACCCTAATTCGCCGAGGTTCCAATCCTCTGTCCACAGTTCTGTGTGAGAACAGAAACCCTGCGACAGGGGCACCCCCGACCCTTGCTGGAGCTTCATCACACTTGCGATACAACTCCAGCAATGCGCCACCTTTACGGCACAGATACATCACGCATCTGTGCTGTTTTTGCCCCATGATGCGCCGCATTGTAAATGCAGCACACCATAGGTGACGGAACAGCGGCACAGAATGACTAACACATCCCTGGTGATGCGCCAGTCATCATAAATCTATCCCTATGCTTCTTATCTTGTTAGAGATGAACCGCCATATGTATCATCAAAGTTATTTGCATTTCCTAAATAGCGAACTTTAAGGAATAAATAGCGATTCTTTACCATTCCTAGTTTGCGATGAGCTATTTGCTAATTAGCCGAATGTAGCCCAATGAAGCCCAATGTAGCCCAATGTAGCCCAAAGATGGCCGCCAGACACACAAAAAAACAAATGTAGCCCAAATATCAGCCAGATGTAGCCCAACTATAGCCCAGTGACAGAATGACCAATCAGCTTCGCAAACCTCCGTTACGCGAAGCGGAGCGCTGTTACAGATATATATCTTTTTTTGAACGTTAATTTCTCAAAATCCACTGGAGCACATATATTGAGACCTAGCAAAGGCACATCGGGCTACCAGTCCCTAATATTTTGCCAAGTTTCGTGCAAATCCATTCAGCCGTTCAATTATTATTTTTATTATTTTTTTTTGCCCCGCGGGGCCCTTTTAAAACCTCCACATCAAACCTAGGGGGTCAGCGAGGATCTACTATGCCCCCTTATAGTTATTTCCCCCTTTGTTTTGACCTCCTCTTGTCTCTCGATCCTACCGAGAGACAAGATGGCGGCCGCTACGGACTGTTTGGAATGTTGACAGACGCCGGAGAACCAATCAGCTTCGCTTCACAAAGCTCCGTTGCGCGAAAAGTCCGCGAACCAGAGCGCTAACCGGTCCGCTGTTACAGATATATATCTTTTTTTAAACGTTAATTTCTCAAAATCCACTGGAGCACATATATTGAGACCTACAAAAGGCACATCGGGCTACCAGTCCCTACAATTTTGCCAAGTTTCGTGCAAATCCATTCAGCCGTTCGGGCTAAAAGTGAGGCCAACCGCCCTATGGAAAACTCAATGTTAAAAACACGTTTTGGGACCCCCCTTTTTTCTCGGCCCCCACTGGACGAACCCCCCTCAAATTTTCAAGGGCTGCTCAGAAACAAAATGTGCCATTTTCCTGAAAATTTCAGCCAATTCCGTCCACAAACGCCAAAGTTATTAGACATAGAATTTTCAAAAAACCCATAGAGAAAAAATCCTAACTATATATACCTACTGGCGACCGCCAGTAGGTAATATATATATATATATATATATATATATATATATATATACACATACACACACACACACACGTGTAAATAAAAAGTTTCTCCTATCAACTGTTGTGCCATCCCTCCTCTCTCTTAGTGCACTCTTCATTCGTTTTGGTCTGTTTGCTTTCATTCTTTTTTTAACACCTTTCCAAGATGGCGCCGGTTTACACTTTACCGCTTAGTCCTCTGTCTATGATTAATATATACACCTCGCGTTCACTAACCTCACCGACACTTCTATCGTTCGAGGTTTCCTGCTGGTTGCAGATTGAGGGAGTCCGCGAACTTCATTGACTGTGAGTACCTCTACAGAGGACTATTGTAACCGCTGCTACGCTTAGGCTCATCCACCTCGGGTGGTTTTCTAACGCGAACCTATAATTTTACAGGCTGTAACTACTGTATCTCACGGATGTAATCATATCAGTGAGTATTGAGCATGGAAGCGTTACATCTCTGGTGTGTTTGGCACACTATAGCACTATCTTGGTTTCTTTGAGCACTTGGGTGTAGTTGAGCGCTGTCACGTATAGTTTTTGACTTAGTGTGTTTTCGTTAGTTTTGCTAACACAACTTTCGCTGTTCCATTAATTCACACATTCTTCGTATCAGGGTATCACTTTCCAAATTTCAGCACACTGGGTCATGTTTTTTAACATTATGTCTCTTTCAACACCTTGTGATGCTAATTGCACTTTATTGAGTTTTTAGTAATGGTGCAACAACTATTTGGCAACTATAAAGACATCATGATGTTTTCCCTTATGTTTGTAGAGCTGTCCCCTGAGGAAGGGCTTGACATCAGCCCGAAATGCATTGGGATTATTGATGATTGGATGATATCGTTTTTGGATTATGTTGGTTTTATGCACCTTTAAGCATTGATGAACTAACTCATGAAACTAATGAGTATGGATTAAAAAAACGGAGGAACCTCTCTATCGTGTTGATTTAACTTTTGGATGAACTGTACGTATAACTTTAGACTCGACAGTCAATTTTGCGCTGTGCACCGGGGAGTCTTCCTCTAAGTGGGGGAAGCTATGTAGTAGTCTTTCATTGTTCACGCTGATAGGTTCAGACAGCGTTATCTCTGGCAGCACGCCACAGACATTAACATTGGTTATTATTGGATTCACTCAGCTGTGCAAGTCCTCTCTCCATTCTTTGTTAGTCTCCCTGAGATCCCCGGTGTGTGGAAACCACTGCCTGCGGAGGCACCACTGGAGTGCCAGCGTGCATGGTTGACCAACAGAATGCAGGAGGCGAACAGACCAGGCAGGTAAAGGACCTCCAGGAACAACCGCTCCATTGACAAAACAAAGGGATCATCTCCTGAATGTCAAGAATCCTTTGTGGAGGTGGAAAAGCTCGAGACACAGTAGTATCAAGTACCGCCCTTATGAACAGGTTGCCCTATGAGGGCACCAGGTGAGATTTGGGCACATTTATTGAAAAATCCAAGTTGAACAACAGCTGCTCTGTTACTTGCAGATGATGAAGCCCCATCTCCGGCGACTCCGCTTTGAGTAGCCGGTCGTCCAAATAGGGAAAAACTGGAATCCCCGACCTCCTGAGATGAGCTGCCACCACTGCCATCACCGTTGTGAAGACTCGAGGTGCAGCAGTAAGACCAAACGGGAGGGTCACAAACTGGTAGTGCTGCAACCCTACTGTGAAACGGAGATACTTCCTGTGCGACTTCAGGATGGGGATGTGAAAATACGCATCCTGCAAATCGATCAACACCATCCAGTCTTCTTGCTGCAGGGGCTGAAGAACCTACGCATGGGTCAGCATCTTGAACTTCTCCGGTTTGAGGTAAAAATTCAAGACCCTGAGGTTCAGGATCATACGTAACCGGCCATCCTTTTTGGGAATCAGGAAATACCGGGAGTAGCATCCTTGAACCCTTTCCTGCTCCGGTACTACTTCTATCGCACCTTTTTGCAATAAGGAAAGGATTTACTTCTGGAGAAGTAAATGATCTACCGAACAGAATCCTTGGCAAGGAGGATAAGGAGGAGGGAATTCCCAGAAGGAAGGGCGTACCCATTCTCTACAAGATTCAAAACACAAAGGTCTGAAGTGACCGATTTTCAATCCTGTAGAAGTGGACTCCCCACAGGACCCGCATGCTCCAGGATGGGGGATCTAGGGCTGCTTTTCAGCGTTACCAGGGGAGTAGGGGAGGTAGAGGAGGAGGAGGAGGAGGATTGACAGGTTGACCTTCGCAGGAGACCCCTGTTTTTCCCTTTGTAAAGTTTGGAAAGAGGATTTTGTTGCTGTAGTTGCTGTCCTCAATACTTTCTATAACCAAACACCCTTGACTGAGTTTGCAAACCTAAGGACTTTGCCGTGGCTTTGCTTTCCTTGAATCTCTCAAGCGGAAAATCAGCCTTCTCCCCGAACAGCTATGATCCATCAAGGAGGGTAGCCTGCACATCCAGGGAAAACCCAGAGGATCTGAGCTTAGCCTGTCTTCTGGTAACAATGGAGCAGCTCATAACCCTGGCCACCGAATCAGCTGTGTCAAGACCAGACTGTATAACTTGACGAGCTGCAGCCTGTGCATCCGCCAGAACCTCCATTAAATTACCACGCTCGTCAGGCAGCTTGGGTGCTAATTGTTTAGCAGAATCCATCAGGGCATGTATATATCTCCCTAGCAAACTGGTAGCATTGGTTGACTTTAAGGCCATGCTAGAAGAAGAAAAGACTTTCTTGGCCGATTGCTCCAATTTGTTAAAGTCCCTGTCGGCAGGAGCTTCAGGAAAAGCGCCTGTAGACTGTTTAGAACAGGACGCCTGCACCACTAAGCTTTCAGGGGATGGATGAGCAGAAAGGAAGGCAGGGTCTCCTGCAGCAGATATGCATCTCCTTGCCACCGACCTCGAAACAGCAGGAACAGATGTACGAGTTACTTACCTTTGGTAAGTATGTATCTGGTAGAGAAGATTCTAGCTGCAGATTCCTTCACGTAGACTTATCCCCAGGCATGAGACTGGATCTGGAAACTTTTCTGCCACAGCATTCCTGCGGGCCGGGGCGACATCACGCGACTCCGCCCAGGCATCGTCTGCGTACGTGATGTCAGCGAGGTCACATAAGATCTACCCCGGCGCGCCTATGTCAGTTTGCTTCGGAGAACTTTCCCGCACCACAACGCGGAGCCACCAGATAAAAATCTGTGGAAGTATGGTAACAGTGTGCGAAGAGCAGAAAAATTGGAAAGAAACGGTGACTAACAACACCACACAGAGTAGTGCCAACACTGCAGAACCAAAGGCAGGGAAGAAGAAAGAACATGCAGAGCCCTGCGCAGCCACCCTGCCAGCACATAGACAGCCTCCCACCCCTGTGCCCCAGAGGCAAGGAACATGCATAAAGTCATGGCACACGTAGTAAACCTACCACCCCCACCCCGAGCAAGGAAGGGGACATGTCCCAAGACAGACAGGGACAACAACCTCCAAGCCACCCCAACATAGAGGGGGCAAGGGCAAGACATGGCCAGCTGACCCTTAATCAGAGGATAGCAATGGAAGGAAGGGAGGGGAGGGAGGATAGAAGCAACCCCCCCCAACCTGGAGTAGCCAGAGCAGCAGGGCACCGGAACCCCATCCTCCAAATTACCAAGTAGGAATGAACCGCCCCCAGACGGAGCCACCCGTCAAGCACAGGGAAAGCACTCACAGGAGACACAGCCCCCCACCGGGAGGCGAGTACCGAAGACCAATGTAGGAGAGTAGGGTCTGCTTCCTATGGTCACCCCCACTTTTTGCTTTTGCTTCTCTGGTTTTCGACTTAGATGTGGCTGTGGGCCTGCAGATCAGACCTGCAGCCCAGATGCACTCTCTCTAAATTTACACCATGTACTCTAGGTACATCCACAATTGGGAATTGGTTCACCTTATTCGCCCCTGTACAAGTACACCCTAGGTGCTCAGGGCATAGGTGTAACCAAGGCCTACCAGGGGCTGCAGCATGTATTATGCCACCTCTGGCTGGCCACTCAAATAGACACAACTGACTGATCACTCAGCTGGGGCAAGGTCGTGTAAACACCCCTTGCTTAGGTATAGTCTTCCTATACCTACCTATATATAGACACACAGTAACCTATAAGTCACTCCTATGGCAGGCCTTAACAATCCTGGAGGCAGAGTGCTTAGTTATGTGCGAGATGGTGCTCTAGCATGAGCTGAGCCTGTCTGCAGCTTTCGGAACCCTGTCCTTATAGCTGTTCTATGATATCGCCATGCCATATACATTTAAGTGCATTATAATCCTCGCGGTTAAATGCTAACTTTGGTTTGGCTTTATCCAAACATGTCGTGTAAGGTGTCATACGCTTTGGAATACTACCCCCTCGCCAATTCTGGCGACGGGGGTAGCATTCCACCCTTCTAGAGGGAGAAGACATGTTATTGCTGACTACCCCAGTTAAAGTTAACCAGAGCCCCAGCGTCACAAAATGGATGCTGCAGCCACCGACACAAGTCTGACCTCCTGCTGCTGGGAGTCCTTTCAGTCACGGAGGTTTGGACAATAGGTTTCCTGCCTGGGGAGGTCGAGTACCACCCCAGACAGGGCTTTGTGTATTGGGATAGGGAGGGCTGAATAGAATGAGACACTGCCTGGAGCACCCTAGGTGCTCCATGCATACCCCAGTTCAAACCGGTTGCTGGGGCACTCATGCCCCAGCACTGGCGCGAATCTGGACAAAGGAAAGGGGGTGTAACCACCCCCCTTACTGGTCCCACCCATAGGAGGGACCTAGAAAGTAATCCAACCCCTTTTAGTTGTATAAAGGTAGGAGCTGAGTCCTGAGACTTTAGATTAATCCTGAACTGAAACTTGACACGAAACTCTGGAACTTCGACATTCTGCTGAAGCTGAAGACTGAAGAATCTCCCTTGTGGCCAAGGAGTGACCACCCTGGGCAACCAGGCACCATACAGCAAATCAACGGCTTGCTTTGTCGACATTCCCGCTGGAACCCGCACACAGAGCCTGACAAGAGCCAGACTTCCAGACCTCTCTGACCCTCTCTTCACGACTGCAGCATAGCTAGGATCCGTGGAGGCGACGAGACACTTGGGACCGGACATCTTGAAAAGCCTGCAACTTGCTACCTGTGCAGCTCCTGAGGCACCCTCGAAGCTGCGCACTGGGGATTGAGAATCCCCACTCCTGAGCATCATCTGCAACGAAGATCAGCCCTCCACACGCCACGAGTTCTGCGTGGGGCCCTTCTGCCTTTGTTCTGCTCGACGCGTTGTCCGGTCGCTAGCCCGCTGGCTAGTAGCCTCTGTGATGACAATCCTTTTGAATTACACTGCTGGTCTGGTTGCTCCAGACTGGCCCCTGCTTCCCTGAAAAGGTGAAGCCCCTCAGACCTTGCTGGTCTGCACCAGAAGCCTTCTTGGAATCTTGCGTGGGTTGCCTTTGCCAAGGCTTGTTGACTCCAATCCGGAAGTCGACTCCTCCATCCGCGAGATCCTGCGTGGGACATCTCGTATCCAGCTCCTGGTCCTCCTCAACGCCTCCTGGTCCACGTGGCTGAAGAGACAAGCTTCAAGACAGCACCTGATTGATCCTCAACGTCGTCTGGTTCCTTCCTGGTTCCACCCGGTCACTGGCTAGTGACCCAGACTCTGTCCCCTCTGCTTTCAGGTCCTCTTCATCCTAGATCCACCCTTTGATCCACCAGGACATCTTCCTCCTGGTCGCCTGCATCTTTCTTCGGGTCTCCATAGGATCCAACAACGAAACCCGACATATCTTCACACCTATGCACCCGCCGTCCGTGGGTGAGGTAACGCGAGTACTTCAGCGCTCCCAAGGGTATTGACTATCCAAGTGTCTAAGTTTTTAGTTGTTTCCTCCTAGCTAAAGCGGAAGTGTCCTAAATCCTTTTAAATCTAACTTCTAAGTTCCCATTGACTTTGCAATGAATCCCGCGTGTGTGTAAAGACACTGCACGCACCGCCTGTGGGCCTCCTACTCCTAAACTATTGTTCAGATATTGCAGCCCCAGCAATTCCCTAGGCCTTTCCTTTTCTCGTGACGTGGTACTTATACCATTTTTTTAGTATATGGTTTGCTTCGCCCCTAGGGCCTAACCATAAATTGTGCAACTTAACGTATGATAACTAAGTGTCTTGTTATGTGCTTTGGCCTCTGACCTCAAAGAGCTCAGAGGAGTGTGTTGAGAATAAATACATATATATTTTCTATATATCCTGTGTGGTGTCCTTTCATTTGGTATTCAAGGGGTTACATATGGTAAAACAGCTGGCTTTACACGCCCTCAAGAGTCTTTTAGCCTAAGACTGCTCTGTCCATGCTACCACTAGGATAGCAGGTCTATACGGTTGACTTTACAACCACCACCATATGGGTTGATTGGACTGGTGCAAGGCGATCACTAGAATAGTGAACATCATATACCAGGCCAACTTCTCACATTGGTGTGCAGCGGTTGGGATTAGAGCTTGCTGTTGTTTTACCACTTGTAATCTTGAGATATTATTTGAAATATCACATAGGTACCTATATGTACATATAAAATCAAGTCTTAGTATACTTAAGTTCTACTGAACTTAGCTGTTGTAGTGCAAAGGGCCTAGCACACCCTGACTACAACTCCTAGAAACGTTCTGTAGGAAAAAAAATAGTGTAGGTAGGTGCAACACCACACCTCACTAGAAACCATGTCTCAGACAGTGAACCCCAGTGGTTCCCTGCCTGCAGAGGCAGATCCCGTCAGGACTGCTTTGAGATATGAAGCCTCAGCTTTCCAAGAATTGAGAACTGTGTACTTCTAGAAAGCTAAAACATGGTTCAAACCCTACCCTCAGATTCCTGGTTGAGAAGAGTATGATGCTCAACAGACACCTAAATCAGGTGCTTCAGGTAGTGCAGATGAAGCCCTTCCCTCCACAGATGATGCTCCTGATACTATTGTACCAGAGGAAGAAGATGAGGTAGTGGAGGAAGATTCTGAGAGTGAGGTAAACAGCCAGGTCCCAGTCAGAAGCCTTAGCTAGGCTAACCTAAGTATACATGGGAGTCCGTATGGGCAGCCCCCATACAGACCCACAAGTGGGCTTAGGCAGAGGAGAGGAAGATCCCATTCAAGGGAATCGCTCCAATCTCATGCTTCAAATGGCTCTCATGGCCCTGCTCAGAGAGAGATGACCTCTCCTCAGAGAAGAGAACATGAGGCCAGAATGAGAGAGGCTGCTCTGAGGATTGATAGGCAAGAACTTGAAGTGGGATAGAACCTACTGGTGGAGGCAATACCCCTAAGGATAAAGATAGGTCCTATGATAATAGAAACCTAAGCAGGATTGTGCCCCCTACAAAGAAGGGGATGACATCCACAAATGGATAACTGCTTTGGAGAGGGCCTGCAAAGTACAGCAGGTACCCCAAAGTCAGTGGGCAGCAATCTTATGGCTCTCCTTTTCAGAAAAAGGTAGAGATACGCTCCTCACAGTTAGTAATGGGGATGCTAACAACTACTCTGTCCTGAAGAGTGCTCTGATTGATGGGTTTGGCCGAACCACTGAACAATATAGGTTTTTGTTCAGGGATACCCAGAAGACACAGACTCAGGACTGGACTGATTTTGTTGATTGTGCCACTAAGGCTCTGGAAGGCTGGTTATTGGGAAGTCAAGTTAAGGACTATACAGGATTGTATAATTTGATCATGAGAGAGCAAATCCTTAACAACTGTCAAAACCAGTTATTGCATCAGTACCTGATTGACTCTGATCTGACCTCTCCCCAAGAATTGGGAGAGAAGGCAGGCACATGGTTCAGAACCAGGATTAAGCAGAAAAACCAGGACCAGGGCGGTGATCAGAAAAAAGCAGACCAGAAGGGTAATGAGCAGAATGAGCAGAAACCAAAAGACCAGAAGTCTTCACCAGGCCCCCAAAAGGCACAAGGGGAGGGTGGCTCCAAAAAGAAACAGAAACAAGAAGGCCCAAAGATGCCCTGGTGTGGATACTGTAAATCAGTCTCTCACTGGTTTAGTGAGTGCACCAAGAAGGGCACAGCACCAACCACCATTGCCCCTAAGGCAGCTGTTCTCCCTAGTCCAGCTGTTAGTGGTGGTTCCCAGCAAAAGGGTGTAGTAGGGTTGACCCTGGGAACTGAGGTGGACTCTGGCCTAGTCAGAGTACCAACTCAGGCTGTTCTTGTCTGTGATGGGGACATAGCAATGTCCTCTACTGTAAGTCCCAGTAATCTGAGCAAGTACAGGCAGACGCCTTTAATTAATGATAAGATGGCTCAGGCCTACAGGGACACATGTGCCAGTGTCACCATGGTGACACCTAACTGTGTGGACCCTGAACAGATCATACTAGGTGAGAATTACCCAGTGACCAATGCTAGCAATGCCACTACCTCCCATAGTGTGGCAGTTGTTAACTTCTCCTGGGGAGGGGTAACTGGCCTCAAAAGAGTTGTAGTGAGTTCAGACCTTCCAGTAGAGTGTCTGTTAGGAAATGATCTTGAAACCTCAGTCTGGTCTGAGGTGGTGTATAGGACCCATGCAGAAATGCTGGGAATATCAGCACATGTTCTTGCTGTGACCAGGTCACAGGCCAAAAAGTGCTTACCTGAACAGGTGCTGAAACCTGGAACAATGGACCAGACCCCACCCAAGAGAAAGAGCAGTAGGGTTAAGGCAGTGCCTTCCCCCCTGCCTCAGGTTGAGGATCAGCCGCCCCAGGAGGATGATTCTGAGATCCAAGAAGGAACTGTCCTAGAAGAGCTTGAGCCTGACCAGGTTGAGTTTCTTGGGACAGGGGGACCTTTAAGGGCAGATCTGAGGCAGGCACCATTAAGACTGTTCCTCTCTTGAACCCCTCAGACAGCAGGCTGCTGCTGGGGCTGCTGGGAATGCTCAAGGTACCCATAAAGTGTATTGGGATGATGGGCTCCTTTATTCAGAGGCTAGAGACCCCAAACCTGGTGCTTCCTGGAGGTTGGTTATACCTCTGCAATTTAGGGGCTTCCTTCTTACCTTGGCTCATGATATTCCCTTAGCAGGACACCTGGGCCAGAACAAGACTTGGGACAGGCTTGTCCCTCACTTTCACTGGCCCCACATGTCAGAAGATACCAAGGAGTTTTGTCGCTCCCGTGTTACCTGCCAAGTCAGTGGCAAATCAGGTGGACAACAAAGGCCCCCCTCATACCACTACCTGTGGTGGGAGTACCCTTTGAGAGAGTGGGGATAGACATTGTTGGACCAATGTACCCCCAAACAGCATCTGGGCACAGATTTATACTGGTGGTAGTGGATCATGCCACCAGGTATCCAGAAGCTATTCCCCTGAGGATCACAACAGCTCCTGTTGTGGCAAGGGCCCTACTTGGAGTTTTATCTAGAGTGGGGTTTCCAAAGGAGGTTGTCTCTGACAGAGGTGCAAACGTCATGTCAGGATATCTAACTGCAATGTGGAAGGAGTATGGTGTCAACTATAAGTTCACCACCCCCTATCACCCACAGTGCAATGGCCTTGTGGAGAGATTCAACAAGACCCTCAAAGGGATGATAAAAGGTTTACCAGAAAAGCTGAGGCGAAGATGGGACATCCTTTTGCCCTTTCTTCTGTTTGCTTACAGAGAGGTACCACAAAAGGGGGTTGGCTACAGCCCGTTTGAGCTTTTGTTTGGGCATCCTGTAAGGGGACCCCTATGTCTTGTGAAGGAAGGACGGGAGTTACCCCTCAAAAAGCCTAGGCATGACATAGTGGACTATGTACTTGGTCTCCGCTCCAGGATGGCTGAGTATATGAAGAAGGCTTCTAAAAACCTTGAGGCTAGCCAAGAACTTCAGAAAGCTTGGCATGACCAAAAGGCTGTGCTGACTGTGTACCAGCCAGGACAGAAAGTGTGGGTGTTGGAGCCAGTGGCCCCAGCAGCACTCCAGGACAAATGGTCTGTGCCTCATACAATAGTTGAACAGAAGGGAGAAGTCACCTACTTGGTGGACCTTGGGACTCCCAGAAGCCCCCACAGGATGCTTCATGTCAACAGACTCAAAGCATTTGTCGACAGGGCAGACATGGGCTTGCTCATCGCTACATATGAGGGGCAGGAGGAAGAGAGTGACCCTCTCTCAGACCTGCTTACTCAGAACCCTGATGATGGTTCAGTAGATGGTGTAGTCTTTGCTGACAGCCTCTCTGAACATCAGCAACAGGACTGCAGACAAGTCCTTCAGTCCTTCAGACATCTGTTTTCCCTGACCCCAAGTCAGACAAGCTGGTGCACCCATGAGGTGAACACTGGTGACAGTCTGCCTGTCAAGAGTAAAATCTACAGGCAACCTGACCATGTCAGGGACTGCATTAGGACAGAGGTCCAAAGATGTTGGAGCTGGGAGTTATTGAGCCCTCAGAGAGCCCTTGGGCCAGCCCAGTAGTCCTGGTGCCAAAACCTCACACCCAAGATGGTAAGAGAGAGATGAGGTTTTGTGTGGACTACAGAGGTCTCAATGCTGTCACTAGGACAGATGCCCATCCCATCCCCAGGGCAGATAAGCTCATTGATAGATTGGCTTCTGCCAAGTTCTTGAGCACATTTGACCTGACAGCAGGCTACTGGCAAATCAGACTAGCTGAGGATGCAAAAGCCAAGACAGCATTTTCGACCCCAGGAGGACATTATCAATTTGTGGTAATGCCCTTTGGTTTGAAGAATGCACCTGCCACTTTCTAAAGGCTGGTGAATCAAGTTCTCACAGGACTGGATGACTATTGTGCAGCTTATCTAGATGATATTGCTGTCTTTAGCTCCACCTGGGGGGGATCACCTGGTCCACCTGAGGAATGTTTTGGAGGCCCTGCAGTAGGCAGGCCTCACTATCAAGGCCACTAAGTGCCAGATAGGGCAGAGCAAGGTTGTGTACCTGGGCCACCTGGTAGGTGGGGGTCAGATTCAACCACTGGAGAGCAAGATCCAGACCATAAAGGACTGGACTCCTCCAACCACCCAGACACAGGTCAGAGCTTTCTTGGGCCTGTCTGGGTACTACAGGAAGTTTGTTAAAAACTATGGGTCCATTGTGACACCACTGAATGACTTAACTTCCAAAAAGATGCCAAAGAAAGTTCAGTGGACTGTTAGCTGTCAAAAGGCATTTGATGACCTGACGCAGGCCATGTGTACTGCACCTATTCTG
This sequence comes from Lissotriton helveticus, assembly GCF_964261635.1. Lineage (NCBI taxonomy): Eukaryota > Metazoa > Chordata > Amphibia > Caudata > Salamandridae > Lissotriton > Lissotriton helveticus. The sequence continues at coordinate 371,278,541 of NC_136059.1, forward strand.
AAAAGTCCAGATTACTCCAAAGAGTTCATAGTCCAAACAGATGCTTCTGAGTTGGGTGTGGGAGCTGTACTTTCACAACTGAATATAGATGGTCAAGACCAGCCCATTGCTTTCATAAACAGAAGGCTGACCCCTAGAGAGAAACGTTGGTCAGCTATAGAGAGGGAGGCCTTTGCTGTGGTTTGGGCCCTGAAGAAGCTGAGGCCATACTTGTTTGGCACTCACTTCAAGATTCAGACCGACCACAAGCCCCTCCTATGGCTAAATCAGATGAAGGGTGAAAACCCCAAACTTCCATTTCCCTACAGGGGATGGACTTTACAGTGGAACATAGACCTGGGACTGACCATGCAAATGCAGATGGACTCTCCAGATATTTCCACTTAGAACATGAAGACTCAACTGGTCAAGGTTAGTTTAATGTCCCTAAGTTTGGGGTGGGGGGTCTGTGTAGGAGAGTAGGGTCTGCTTCCTATGGTCACCCCCACTTTTTGCTTTTGCTTCTCTGGTTTTCGACTTAGATGTGGCCGTGGGCCTGCAGATCAGACCCACAGCCGAGATGCACTCTCTCTAAATTTACACCATGTACTCTAGGTACATCCACAATTGGGAATTGGTTCACCTTATCAGCCCCTGTACAAGTGTACCCTAGGTGCTCAGGGCATAGGTGTAACCAAGGCCTACCAGGGGCTGCAGCATGTATCATGCCACCCCTGGCTGGCCACTCAAATAGACACAACTGGCTGATCATTCAGCTGGGGCAAGGTTGTGTAAACACCCCTTGCTTAGGTATAGTCTTCCTATACCTACCTATATATAGACCCACAGTAACCTATGTCACTCCTATGGCAGGCCTTAACAATCCTGGAGGCAGTGTGCTTGGTTATGTGTGAGATGGTGCGCTAGCATGAGCTGAGCCTGTCTGCAGCTTTCGGAACCATGTCCTTATAGCTGTTCTATGATATCGCCATGCCATATACTTTTAAGAGCATTATAATCCTCGTGGTTAAATGCTAACTTTGGTTTGGCTTTATCCAAACATGTGGTGTAAGTTTTCATACGCTTTGGAATACTACCTCCTCGCCAATTCTGGTGACGGGGGTAGCATTCCACCCTTCTAGAGGGAGAAGACATGCTGTTGCTGACTACCCTGGTTAAAGTTAACCAGAGCCCCAGCGTCACAAAATGGACGCTGCTGCCACCGACACAAGTCTGACCTCCTGCTGCTGGGAGTCCTTCCAGTCACGGAGGTTGGGACAATAGGTGTCGTAGAGTAGGGTCTGCTATCCTATGGTCACCCCAATTTTTGCTTTTTGCTTGCTTCACTGGTTTTCGACTTAATGTGGCTGTGGGCCTGCTAATCAGACCCACAGCCTGCTGTTCTCTCTCTGAATTCACAGACATGTACTTTAGGTACATCACCAATTTGGTACTGGACACCTTGTCAGCCCCTGTACAGTGCACTATAGGTGCCCATGGCATAGGTGCTTCCAAGGCCTACCAGGGGCTGCAGCATATCTTTTGCCACCCCTGGCTGGTACTTAAATCGACACAACTGGCTGATCACTCAGCTGGGGCAAGGTGGTGTAATCACCCCTTGCTTAGATATAGTATACATATATCAAAACCTATATCTGGACACCTATATACCTATAAGTCACTCCTATGGCAGGCCTTAACAATCCTGGAGGCAGAGTGCTTGGTTTTATGTGAGATGGTGCTCTAGCATGAGCTTAGCCTGTCTGCAGCTTCCGGAACCATTTCCTTACTGCTGTTCCAGTGATACTGCCATACCATATACTCTTAAGTGCATTATAATCCTCGCGGTTAATGCTAACTTTGGTTTGGCTTTATCAAAACATGTCGTGTTTGGTGTCATACATTTTGGAATACTACCCCCTCGCCAGTTCTGGCGACGGGGGTAGCATTCCACCCTTCTAGAGGGAGAAGACATGTTACTTACTGCAAATGCGGTTAATCCTAACCAGAGCCCCAGCATCACAAAATGGATGCTGCTGCCACAGACACGAGTCTGGCCTCCTGCTGCTGACCGAAACTCGGCAGAGGATGCTTGATCAAAGGATCTCCTGTCACAGGGAGGTGTCACACCACCGCAGACAGGAGATAGTGGATTGTAGCAGGGAGGGTTGAAAGAAACTAGACACTGCCTGGGGCGCACAAGGTGTCCCTGGGCAGATTCCAGTCAAACCGGTTCTGGGGCACTCCAGCCCCAGTCCTGGCGGCAAACTGGACAAAGGGAAAGGGGTGTAACCACCCCCTTCCTGGGTCCCACCCATAGGAGGGACCTAGCAGGTAATCCAGCCCCCAGATTTGGAATATAGGTGGGAGCAGTGCCAATGCACATCAGATTATCCTGACTGAAACTTATGAAACGAAACTCTGGACCCTTCGACATCACACTCGACGTGGAAGACAGAAGAATCTCCCTTGTGGTCAAGGAGTGACCACCCTGTGCAAACAGGCACCATCCAGCACCTCGACGTTTGCTTTGTTGCAGTTCCCGCCGGAACTCGAGCGACAGAGATAGACAAGAGCCAGCGATCCTGCCTTCCAACAGCCCGATCCACAGTCTATGCAGAGCTGAGACCCGTGGAGGCGACCTGAAGCGTGGGAGCGGCCATCTTGGAGAAACAACGAAGCGCTGACCGTGCATCATCCGAGGCTCCCTCGAAGCTGTGCATTGGAGCGTGAGAAGCTCCAGCCCCGAGCAGCTTTTGCACCGAAGCTCACCCCTCCACACTCGACGAGTGCTGCGTGGGGCCCTTCTGCACTTTTCTGCTCGACGCGTTGGTCCGGTCGCTTGCCCGTTGGCTAGTGGCCCCAGAACCGACGAACCTTTGAATTTACACAGCTGGTCTGGTTGCTCCAGACTGGCCCTCGCTCCCCTGAAAAGGAGCACCCGCTCTGACCTTGCTGGTCTGAGTGTTAAGCGATCTTCGAATCCTGCGTGGGTTGCCTTTGCCAAGGTTTGTTGACTCCGATCCGGAAGCCGACACCGCCGACAGCGAGAGCCTTCGTGGGATAGCTCGTGATCCACTCCAGGACATCCTCGGTGCCCCAGAGTCCACGTGGCAGTGGAGACAAGCTTCACAACATCGACCTGATTGCGCCCGACATTGCCTGGTTCCTTCCTGGTCACTGGCTAGTGACCCAGACTCTGTCCCCTCTGCTTTCAGGTACTCTTCAACTTCGATCCACCCTTGGATCGCACCGGACACTTCTCTTCTGGACGCCTGCAGCATCTTCATCTCCAGGCACCATAGAACTGCGTGACGAAACCCGACACATCTTTGCACCTGTGCACCCGCTTCCTGTGGGTGAGGTAACTCTTGAACGCCGATGCTCCTGTAGAGGTTTACACCTCTAGTGTCTAAGTCTAAAGTTTTGTCCTTCTAGTCCAGTCGGAAGACTCTTAAAACTGTAACTCGATAACTTTTACGCACCATTGACATTGCATTGGTGCATGCTTGTGCTTTAGGCACTGCACCCGAATCCCACGGGCTACTCCCGTCCTAACTAGTGTTAGTCCACTGTAGTCCAAGCGATTCCCAAGGCCCTAGGCCTTACCACTGATCGTATAGTGATTGTTATACCACTTTTTTTATATATGGTTTGAGTGGCCACCGGCCTCATCCATAAACGTGCAACTTTCATATGTAATATTGTGCTTTTGTTTAAACGCTTGTGCTTCATTGCTCATAAAGAGTAGTGGGGATTATTCTGAGAATAAATACATATATTTTTATAATATATAACTTGTGTGGTGTCCTTACATTTGATATTACAGGATTGCATATGGTAAAACAGCTGGCTTCACATGCCCTCTTGAGTTAAGCCTTTAAGGCTGCTTAGTCCATGCTACCCCTAGGATAGCTTGTCTAGAAGGTTGACTAACAACCATCACCATAAGGGATTGTTTGGAGTGATACAAGGTGCCCACAGAACTGTGGACATCATACATCAGGTCAACTTCTCACATTGGTGAGCAGCAGTGCGATTTGAGCTTGCTGTTGTTTTTACCATTGCAATCTTTATATTAAATTGAAAGATCACATTAAGTACCTAGGTACATATAAACAAAGCTTAGCATATTTAAGTTCTACTGAACTTAGTAGTTGTAGATAAAAGGGCTTAGCACACCCTGACTACAACTCACTAGCAAGGTACAGTAGGAAAACACTTAGTGTAGGTAAGTGCATCACTTACACCTCACTAGAGTCATGTCTGGCACAGGTGAAGCTACAGGCTCTCTACCTGTGAGGGTTGACCCTCCACAGGCAACCTCCAGCTATGACAAATTCAGCCACAAGGACTTGGGTGCCTTATGCACTGCAAGGGGGCTGAGAAAGGGTCACAACCCTACCATTCCTATCATGATAGCCATCCTGGAGAGGGATGACCTTGAGAAAGCTAGAATAGCTCCCTCAGGATCAGGAGAAGGAGTGAGCCCCCAGATACCGAGAACACCTCCCCAGAAGTAGAAAATGAGGAGGCACACCCTGAATCAAATAGTGAAGAGTCAGATCAGGATCAAGGGGTTAGCCAGGTAACAGTTGGGAGGCTTAATCAGGCCAACTTGGACCTACATGGAAATGAAGAGGGCATGCCCCTTCCCAGAGTACATAACAGAGTTCTCCCAGGCAATAGAAGGGAGAGATCTCTTTCCAGAGATTCTCACATTTCTAGTGCCTCTAGAGAATCTCAAAGGGGAATGACTTCTCCCCAGAGAAGAGAGCATAAGGCCAGGATGAGAGCTGTTAATCTCCAAATAGAGAGGGAAGAAGTAGCCCTGGCCCAAGCTAGACTTGCCTTGACAAGAGAACAGAAGTTAAGTGGTGAGATACCCACTGGTGGCAGTAATATCCCAAAGGATAAAGACAGGTCCTATGACAATAGAAACCTGAGTAAGAATGTGCCCCCTACAGAGATGGGGATGATATCCACAAATGGATAACTGCTCTGGAGAGGGCCTGCATGGTACAGCAGGTCCCTCACGATCAGTGGGCTGCAATCTTGTGGCTCTCCTTTTCTGAGAAAGAGAGAGATAAGCTCCTCACAGTTACACCTGAGGATGCTAAAAACTACTCTGTCTTGAAGAGTGCTCTTATTGAAGGGTTTGGCCTAACCACTGAGCAATACAGGTGGTTGTTGTTCAGAGACACCCAAAAAGCACAGACTCAAGACTGGACTGATTTTGTTGATTGTGCCACTAAGGCTCTGGAGGGTTGGTTGCAGGGAAGTAAAGTTTCAGACTATACAGGATTGTACAATCTTATAATGAGAGAGCAGATCCTTAATAACTGTACAAACCAGCTGTTGCATCAACACCTTGTAGACTCTGATCTGACCTCTCCCCAAGAATTGGGAAAGAAGGCAGACACATGGGTCAGAACAAGGGTTAAGCAGAAACCCCAGAACCAAGGAGGTGATCAGAAGAAAGCAGATCAGAAGGGTGGAAATCAGAAAGATAAAGACCAGAAGTATTCTACAGGCCCCCAAAATAGTAATAAGGAGGGTGGTTCCCAAAATGGAAACAAGAAAAAGAAGAATGATGGCCCAAAGAAACCTTGGTGCAACTTTTGCAAGTCCACTTCTCATTGGGGAAGTGAATGCACCAAGAAAAATCCAGTCCCTACCACTGCAGCCCCTAGGGCAACTGCTCCCCCTAGTACAGTCAGCAGTGGTGGTACACAACCCAAGGCTATAGTAGGGTTAACCCTGGGTACTGAGATGGAGTCTGGCTTAGTCAGAATCCCTACTCAGGCAGTTCTGTTATATGATGTGGACATATCTGTGTCCACACCTATGAGTCCCAATACTTTGGGCAAATTTAGGCAGACACCTTTAATTAATGAGAAACTGGCTCAGGCCTACAGGGACACTTGTGCCAGTGTCACTATGGTGACACCAAACTTTGTGGACCCTGGACAAATCATACTAGGTGAGAACTACCTAGTGACCAATGCTAGCAATGCCACTACTACCCATAGTGTGGCTGTTGTTAAATTCTCCTGGGTAGGGGTAACTGGCCTCAAGAAGGTTGTTGTTAGTGCAGACCTCCCAGTAGACTGTCTTTTGGGCAATGACCTAGAGGAATCATTATGGTCAGAAGTGGAGTACAGCATGCAGAAATGCTAGGGATATCAGCCCATGTCCTTGCTGTAACCAGGTCCCAGGCCAAGAAGTGCCTACCTGAACCTGTGGTGGATCTTGGAACAATAGACCATCCACAACCCAAGAGAAGGAGCAAGAGGGGTAAGGCAGAGCCTTCCCACTTGTCCCAGGTGGAGGATCAGACCTCACAGGAGGGTGATTCTGAGATCCAAGAGGAGACTGTCCTTGAAGAGCTTGAACCTGATCAGGTTGAGTTTCTGGGGACAGGGGGACCCCTCAAGGGCAGACCTGGGGCAGGCTCAGGTGACTTGCCCTTCACTTGAACCCCTCAGACAGCAAGCTGCTGATGAGGCTGCTGGGAATGCTCAGGGTACCCATAAAGTGTATTGGGATGATGGGCTCCTTTATTCAGAGGCTAGAGACCCCAATCCTGGTGCAACCAGGAGGTTGGTCATACCTTTGCAATTTAGGGGCTTCCTTCTAACCTTGGCCCATGATATTCCCCTTGCAGGACACTTAGGCCAGAACAAGACTTGGGACAGGCTTGTCCCTAACTTTCAATGGCCTCATATGTCAGAAGATGCAAAGGAGTTTTGTCGCTCCTGTGTCACCTGCCAAGCCAGTGGCAAATCAGGTGGCCCCCCTTATACCTCTACCTGTGGTGGGGGTGCCCTTTGAGAGAGTTGGGATTGACATTGTTGGACCAATAGATCCCCAAACAGCATCTGGGCACAGATTTATCCTGGTGGTAGTGGATCATGCCACCAGATACCCAGAGGCAATTCCCCTGAGGACCACAACAGCTCCTGTTGTGGCAAGGGCCCTACTTGGAGTTCTCTCCAGAGTGGGCTTTCCAAAGGAGGTACTTTCAGACAGAGGTACAAACTTTATGTCCGGATACTTAAAGGCAATGTGGAAGGAGTGTGGAGTGAACTACAAGTTCACCACACCCTATAACCCACAGTGCAATGGGCTTGTGTGATAAAAGGTTTACCAAAAAAGCTTAGGCGAAGATGGGACATCCTTTTACCCTGCTTGCTCTTTGCTTACAGAGAGGTCCCATAGAAGGGGGTTGGCTACAGCCCTTTTGAACTTTTGTTTGGCCACCCCGTGAGGGGTCCATTGTGTCTTGTGAAGGAAGGATGGGAGTTACCTCTTAAAAAGCCTAAGCTTGATATTGTGGACTATGTACTTGGTCTCCGCTCCAGGATGGCTGAGTACATGGAGAGAGCATCCAAAAACCTGGAGGCCAGCCGAGAATTACAGAAAGCTTGGCATGACCAAAAGGCTGTTCTGACTGAGTACAAGCCAGGGCAGAAGGTGTGGGAGTTGGAGCCAGTGGCCCCAGCAGCCCTCCAAGACAAATGGTCTGGACCTCACACCATACTGGAAAAGAAGGGAGAGGTCACCTACTTGGTGGACCTTGGCACCCCTAGGAGCCCCCACAGGGTGCTCCATGTAAACAGGTTGAAAGGATTTGTTGACAGGGAAGACATGGGCTTGCTCATGGCTACAGATGGGAATCAGGAGGAAGAGAGTGACCCTCTCCCAGACCTGCTTTCCCAAAACCCTGATGATGGCTCAGTTGATGGAGTAGCCTTGGCAGGCAGCCTCACTGACCAGCAACAGATGGACTGCAGGCAGGGTCTGCAAGCCCATAAACACATGTTTTCACTTACACCCAGTCAAACTAACTGGTGCACCCATGAGGTGGACACTGGTGACAGTCTGCCTGTGAAGAATAAGATCTACAGGCAACCTGACCATGTCAGGGATTGTATAAAGGCTGAGGTGCAGAAAATGTTAGAACTTGGAGTGATTGAGCCATCAGAGAGCCCCTGGGCCAGCCCAGTAGTCCTTGTGCCAAAACCTCATACCCAAGATGGAAAGAGAGAAATGAGATTTTGTGTGGACTATAGAGGTCTCAATGCTGTCACTAGGACAGATGCTCATCCCATTCCAAGGGCAGATGAGCTCATTGATAAGTTGGCTTCTGCCACATTTCTGAGCACATTTGACTTGACAGCTGGCTACTGGCAAATCAGGTTAGCTGAGGAGTCTAAAGCCAAAACAGCATTCTCTACCCCCAGTGGACATTATCAGTTTGTGGTGATGCCCTTTAGTTTGAAGAATGCACCTGCCACATTCCAAAGGTTGGTGAATCAAGTCCTTTCTGGGTTGGATGACTTTTGTGCAGCATATCTAGATGATATTGCTGTCTTTAGCTCTACCTGGGAGGATCACCTGATCCACCTGAAGAAGGTTCTGGAGGCCCTGCAAAAGGCAGGCCTGACTATCAAGGCTCCTCAAACCACTGTGCCTGCCCTTACAAATAGGTGAACACTCCCACCTTTTGGTTATTTCAATTATTCTTAGTAGTGGGTGTGTCTTTCTCCTACTACCTGTTTCTGTGTATCATATCACTCTCTATTTGGATATTCATATCTAAAAGCAAATGTGTGTGTGAAAACTGGTTCCCTGTGTTGTTCTGATGGCCTGCTCTACCCTTCTCTAGTGGAAAAAAGGGGAGGGGGGTTGGCAACGCCTCACGGGAGTAACCACCAGGGGGGTGTGTCAAACTGGTACTCGCTTGACTCCCCACTATATCATCATCAGCAGTTGCCAACCATGAAAATAAAGGGGGAGAAAACTGTGCACAAAAGAAAAAACTCTGTGTAGTTGTGTAAGTGACCCACCTAAGTAATAGGACCTGTCCTCCAAGGTGTGAGTTGTAGGACCTACTCAGTTAAAAAGAACTGGGCTCCACTAGCACTTCCCTCTTTATTCTTTGCCGTGTGCCTGTTCTAATAAAAACCAACATGTTTCATCGCCGCATTATACATTACCGGCGATTTCATCAGGGTTGTTCTGGGTCAGCGTAATTCTTGCACTTATCTTATTTATTTTCTCCCTTTATTGTACCAGGTCGCCTTGTGTTATAGTGCGTACCAGGCTCCCGTAGAAGAAAATGCTTTTAAAAGAACCCCTTTTATCCATATGTGGGTTCGTGTGTCCGCCCTTTGGTCGATATCGTTTGTGCAGTCAGTTGTGGCCTCCGCTCACCCTGCTCTTTGTTTGGTACTCATTTCCTAATTCAGACAGACCATAAGCCACTCTTGTAGCTTAATCAGATAGAGGGTGAAAATCCCAAACTGCTCAGGTGGTCCATTTCCCTACAGGGGATGGACTTTACAGTGGAGCACAGACCAGGGACTGACCATGGCAATGCAGATGGTCTCTCCAGGTATTTACACTTAAAACATGAAAACTTATCTGGTCAAGGTGAAGTTTAATGTCCCTGCGTTTGGGGGGGTATGTAGGAGAGTAGGGTCTGCTATCCTATGGTCACCCCAATTTTTGCTTTTTGCTTCACTGGTTTTCGACTTAATGTGGCTGTGGGCCTGCTAATCAGACCCACAGCCTGCTGTTCTCTCTCTAAATTCACAGACATGTACTTTAGGTACATCACCAATTTGGTACTGGACACCTTTTCAGCCCCTGTACAGTGCACTATAGGTGCCCAGGGCATAGGTGCATCCAAGGCCTACCAGGGGCTGCAGCATATCTTTTGCCACCCCTGGCTGGTACTTAAATCGACACAACTGGCTGATCACTCAGCTGGGGCAAGGTGGTGTAATCACCCTTTGCTTAGATATAGTATACATATATCAAAACCTATATCTGGACACATATATACCTATAAGTCACTCCTATGGCAGGCCTTAACAATCCTGGAGGCAGAGTGCTTGGTTTTATGTGAGATGGTGCTCTAGCATGAGCTTAGCCTGTCTGCAGCTTTCGGAACCATTTCCTTACTGCTGTTCCAGTGATACTGCCATACCATATACTCTTAAGTGCATTATAATCCTCCCGGTTAATGCTAACTTTGGTTTGGCTTTATCAAAACATGTCGTGTTTGGTGTCATACATTTTGGAATACTACCCCCTCGCTAGTTCTGGCGACGGGGGTAGCATTCCACCCTTCTAGAGGGAGAAGACATGTTACTTACTGCAAATGCGGTTAATCCTAACCAGAGCCCCAGCATCACAAAACGGATGCTGCTGCTACAGACACGAGTCTGGCCTCCTGCTGCTGACCGAAACTCGGCAGAGGATGCTTGATCAAAGGATCTCCTGTCACAGGGAGGTGTCACACCACCCCAGACAGGAGATAGTGGATTGTAGCAGGGAGGGTTGAAAGAAACTAGACACTGCCTGGGGCGCACAAGGTGTCCCTGGGCAGATTCCAGTCAAACCGGTTCTGGGGCACTCCAGCCCCAGTCCTGGCGGCAAATTGGACAAAGGGAAAGGGGTGTAACCACCCCCTTCCTGGGTCCACCCACAGGAGGGACCTAGCAGGTAATCCAGCCCCCAGATTTGGAATATAGGTGGGAGCAGTGCCAATGCACATCAGATTATCCTGACTGAAACTTATGAAACGATACTCTGGACCCTTCGACATCCCACTCGACGTGGAAGACAGAAGAATCTCCCTTGTGGTCAAGAAGTGACCACCCTGTGCAAATAGTCACCATCCAGGACCTCGACGTTTGCTTTGTTGCAGTTCCCGCCGGAACTCGAGTGACAGAGATCGGCAAGAGCCAGCGATCCTGCCTTCCAACAGCCCGATCCACAGTCTATGCAGAGCTGAGACCCGTGGAGGCGACCTGAAGCGTGGGAGCGGCCATCTTGGAGAAACAACGAAGCGCTGATCGTGCAGCATCCGAGGCTCCCTCGAAGCTGTGCATTGGAGCGTGAGAAGCTCCAGCCCCGAGCAGCTTTTGCACCGAAGCTCACCCCTCCACACTCAACGAGTGCTGCGTGGGGCCCTTCTGCACTTTTCTGCTCGACGCGTTGGTCCGGTCGCTTGCCCGTTGGCTAGTGGCCCCAGAACCGACGAACCTTTGAATTTACACAGCTGGTCTGGTTGCTCCAGACTGGCCCTCGCTCCCCTGAAAAGGAGCACCCGCTCTGACCTTGCTGGTCCGAGTGTTAAGCAATCTTCGAATCCTGCGCGGGTTGCCTTTGCCAAGGTTTGTTGACTCCGATCCGGAAGCCGACACCGCCGACAGCGAGAGCCTTCGTGGGACAGCTCGTGATCCACTACAGGACATCCTCGGTGCCCCAGAGTCCACGTGGCAGCGGAGACTAGCTTCACGACATCGACCTGATTGCGCCCGACAATGCCTGGTTCCTTCCTGGTTCCCTGGTCACTGGCTAGTGACCCAGACTCTGTCCCCTCTGCTTTCAGGTACTCTTCAACTTCGATTCACCCTTGGATCGCACCGGACACTTCTCTTCTGGACGCCTGCAGCATCTTCATCTCCAGGCACCATAGAACTGCGTGACTAAACCAGACACATCTTTGCACCTGTGCACCCGCTTCCTGTGGGTGAGGTAACTCTTAAACGCCGATGCTCCTGTAGAGGTTTACACCTCTAGTGTCTAAGTCTAAAGTTTTGTCCTTCTAGTCCAGTCGGAAGACTCTTAAAACTGTAACTCGATAACTTTTACGCACCATTGACATTACATTGGTGCATGCTTGTGCTTTAGGCACTGCACCCGAATCCTGCGGGCTACTCCCATCCTAACTAGTGTTATTCCACTGTAGTCCAAGCGATTCCCAAGGCCCTAGGCCTTACCACTGATCGAATAGTGATTGTTATACCACTTTTTTGATATATGGTTTGAGTGGCCACCGGCCTCATCCATAAACGTGCAACTTTCATATGTAACATTGTGCTTTTGTTTAAATGCTTGTGCTTCATTGCTCATAAAGAGTAGTGGGGATTATTCTGAGAATAAATACATATATTTTTATAATATATAACTTGTGTGGTGTCCTTACATTTGATATTACAGGATTGCATATGGTAAAACAGCTGGCTTCACATGCCCTCTTGAGTTAAGCCTTTAAGGCTGCTTAGTCCATGCTACCCCTAGGATAGCTTGTCTATAAGGTTGACTTACAACCATAACCATAAGGGATTGTTTGGACTGATACAAGGTGCCCACAGAACTGTGGACATCATACATCAGGCCAACTCCTCACAATAGATTTCCTGCATGGGGAGGTGCGAGCACCACCCCAGACAGGACTTTGGGTATTAGGACAGGGAGGGCTGAATAGAATGAGACACTGCCTGGAGCACCCTAGGTGCTCCATGCATACCCCAGTTCAAACCGGTTGCTGGGGCACTCCAGCCCCAGCTCTGGCGCGAAACTGGACAAAGGAAAGGGGGTGTAACCACCCCCCTTCCTGGTCCCACCCATAGGAGGGACCTAGAAAGTAATCCAGATCCTGCGTGGGACAGCTCGTATCTAGCTCATGGTCGTCCTCGACGCCTCCTGGTCCACGTGGCTGAAGAGACAAGGTTCAAGACAGCACCTGATTGCTCCTCGACGTCGTCTGGTTCCTTCCTGGTTCCACCCGGTCACTGGCTAGTGACCCAGACTCTGTCCCCTCTGCTTTCAGGTCCTCTTCATCCTAGATCAACCCTTGGATCCACCCAGACATCTTCCTCCTGGTCGCCTGCAGCATCTTTCTTCGGGTCTCCATAGGATCCAACAACGAAACCCGACACATCTTCACACCTATGCACCCGCCGTCCGTGGGTGAGGTAACACGAGTACTTCGGTGCTCCCAAGGGTATTGACTATGCAAGTGTCTAAGTTTTTAGTTGTTTCCTCCTAGCTAAACCGGAAGTGTCCTCAATCCTTTTAAATCTAACTTCTAAGCTCCCATTGACTTTGAATTGAATCCCGTGTGTGTGTAAAGACACTGCACGCGCCACCTGTGGGCCTCCTACTCCTATTGTTCAGATAGTGTAGCCCCAGCGATTCCTAGGCCCTACTACATTTACAAGTACTACTACATTTACATTTACATTACATTTAGGCCTTTCCTTTTCTCGTGACGTGGCACTTATACCATTTTTTTAGTATATGGTTTGCTTCGCCCCTAGGGCCTAACCGTAAATTGTGCAACTTAACGTATGATAACTAGGTGTCTTGTTATGTGCTCTTGGATCACTGTAGGGGTGGGATTTGATAAAAATAGGAGGATCTGAGAATACAACAGATGTTTTTAGTTGAAGGAGAGGGCTGAACATTCAGCATGCAGTTGGAAATGAGAAGAGGCAGTCATTGAAACACTCGAGGTATGGGCTTATGTAACTTTCTTGGTAATTAGGAATTCAAGGGACAGACAAGGGAGCGTTTATATTGTTTGATGTATTAGTTTGAACGCATTTTCGGGGATCATTTGACAATAAGTACGTAATGAAATAAGGGGAGTTTAACTCATATTATCAATCATTATGAATTCTGCGGGCAAAACGTCGACCACGGGGTGAACTTTAGCTTCAAACATTCACTGTTGATATGTTGTACATAGGATGTTAATTATGATGAACACAAATCATTTCAATATGTAGCCTAATAATTGTGTTTTGAAATTTGTAGTTTAACCCCTGACGAAGTGCCATGAACGGCACGAAATGCATTGGGTGAAAAAGACTTAATCAAGGAGAATCTATGTAGCATTCCATGCTATAGAACAAGGCTCGTCAAGGCATGTCTAAAGCGTTAAGGATTTTATGTTAACATAGTGCTTCCCACTTGTGACTGAGTAACCATGATAAATGTTACACATGGAAAGACGAAATGAAAACAAATAACACTGACAAATTGGATTAACCTCTGGCATCTTTGTTATGCTCCTAATGCTGTGCGTCCGGAGTGGGGTGCAAACCCGCCCCCACGTATTTGAGTGCTTTGGCCTCTGACCTCATAAAGAGTTCAGAGGAGTGTGTTGAGAATAAATACATATATATTTTCTATATATCCTGTGTGGTGTCCTTTCATTAGGTATTCAAGGGGTTACATATGGTAAAACAGCTGGCTTTACACGCCCTCAAGAGTCTTTTAGCCTAAGACTGCTCTGTCCATGCTACCACTAGGATAGCAGGTCTATAAGGTTGACTTTAATACCACCACCATAAGGGTTGATTGGACTGGTGCAAGGTGATCACTAGAATAGTGAACATCATATACCAGGCCAACTTCTCACAACCAGCACAAGGGTCCTTGCACAATAGGGGAGGCAGGGCGGGCCGTAAAGGAATCTGCGGCTAGAATCGTCTACCAGATACATCGTTACCTAAGGTAAGTAGCTCGTACATCTGAGAGAGACTACTAGCCGCAGATTCCTTCATGAAGAATAGATACCCTAGCAAAAAACCCCTGGGATGAAGGGTCTGCGTCAGAACCCCACCAGCCAAAACAGAATAGAGGGCCTGACAGGGGACCAGATCTGCGGACCAGGTAGAAAGTCAGGCAATGGGAACCCCCGCAAGCAGAACCCCACCGACTCCAAAGTTTGTAGGAGGGAGAAGGTTGAAGTGGCCCGTACACTCCAAGGGCAAGGTCAGAGAGGCCGAAGCACCACACTCTCCAACAAGGCAACCCAGCTGGCGCCCCATGCCAAGACAGGAAGAGTGGAAGAAGCAGCCTAGAGGACCCAAGGAAACAAGGGAAAAGAAGGCGAACACCCTCCAGATGGAGAGCAACCTGCCAGCCAGAACAGCGCTGGCAGTCAAAGGCCGCCAGAAGCAAGAAGAACAGCCAGTGCCCGGCAAGGGAGAACACAGGATCATCTCAGACCTCAGGGCAGGAGCAGGGAGAGGAGGAGATGCCCGGGCACACCACTACGAGCGGAAACCCCTAGCAGAGCGCAAGCCATATGACAGCTACCACTACCCCACATAGGGTACGTTAAGTCCCACAATATGGGAACCCACTTTGGAAGAACTTCCGCAGCAGAAGAAAAAACAAAAGAGCCACGGGGAAAAGAACACCCCCGTGGGAGGCTTGACAAACAGCCCAAGCAAGCACAAGGCCTAATGCACAACCGACGCGCAGGGGTACTGCTACGCAAAACTTTCCGGATCCAGTCTCATGCCTGGGGATATTCTAAGGTAAGGAATCAAACACGAACTACTGTTTCTTACAGATAGATCGTTACCGAAGGTAAGTAACTTGTGCATCTGAAAGAAACAGGTTAGTGTTAGATTCCTTACCTTAGAATAGATACCCCAGCAATACCAACCCCGGTGGTGGGTCTGCGAACCAAGATCACACCAGAAAGTCCTGGAGAACGGAACGACCGAAAAAGCCATCTCTCCGGAATTGGCTGTCCAGGCAGTAGCGTGTAGCAAACGTGTGCAGCGAAGCCCACGTAGCTGCCTGACAGATGTCCTGCAAGGGGACTACCCGACCCAGGGCAGTAGTAGCCGCCGTGGCCCGAGTGGAATGGGCCCTCAGCGCAACAGGAGGCTCCTTTTTTGCCAAGGAGTAACAGACCTTGATGCCCAACACGACCCACCAAGAGATGGTCAGCTTGTGCAGCGCCCGCCCCTTCTTAGCACCCACGTAACCGACAAAGAGATGGTCGTCCACCGGGAACTGGCGTGTGCGGTCCAGATAGAATGAGAGCGCACGTTTTGGGTCCAGATGGTGGAGTCTCTCCTCCTCCTTGGAAGGATGCGGAGGCGGAAAGAAGGTGGGCAAGGTGATGGACTGCCCGATGTGAAAGGCTGTAACCACCTTGGGCAGGAAAGAAGGGCGAGTTCTCAAGACAACTTTGTCCGGATGGACAGAAAGGAAAGGAGGCTTAGAAGATAGAGCCTGGAGCTCACTCACTCTCCTGTCAGAGGTGATGGCAACCAGGAATGCAGTCTTAAGAGTCAGAAGACGAAGAGGACAATTGTGCAGTGGCTCGAAAGGAGCGCATATCAAATAAGTTAGAACAAGATTCAAGTCCCACTAAGGCATCACGAAAGGAACAGGAGGAAACATGTGCGTGATGCCCTTCAAGAATCTAATTACAACAGGGGACTTGAAAAGAGAAGGCTGATCAGGGAGCCTTAAGAAGGCAGAAATGGCAGAGAGGTAGCCCTTAATAGTGCCCAGAGCAGAGCACTGCTAGGCAAGAGAAAGAAGGAAGAGGAGAACCTCTGAAAGGGGGGCAGAGAGTGGATCCACAGCCTGTGCACCATGCCACAAATGTATTCCATCTGCAGGCGTATACCGATTTTGTGGAGGGACGCCTGACTGCTAGAATCACATCACAGACTTCAGGAGGCAAGTCAAATGGCCTCAACTGCCGCCGCTCAATCTCCACGCATGGAGGTGAAGGCTGGACAGGTTCAGGTGGTGGACCATGCCCTGCTGCTGCGACAGAAGGTCCTCCTGAAGAGGCAGACGAATCAGGGGATCGACTGACATGCTGAGTAGCTCGGGATACCAGTATCTTCGTGCCTAGTCTGGAGTCACAAGGATGACTTGGGCCGGGTCGAGCCTGATCTTCTTCAGCACTCTGGACAGAAGTGGTATAGGCGGAAAGGCGTACAACAGACCGCAGCTCCACTCGTGACGAAAAGCGTCTCCGAGCGAGTGCTGCCTTGGAAATTCCAACGCGCCGAACTGATGACATGCGCGTTTTCTTCGGTGGGAGATAGATCTAACCAAGGCTCTCCCCACTGCTGAAAGAGGCCTTGCGCCACGTCTAAGTTCAGACGCCATTCGTGATCCATCATGCACCGGCAGCTGAGTTCGTCCACCCTGGCGTTCCTGCCAGGTGTTGAACCACCAGGGTGACGCCCTGGTGTTCCAGCCATTGCCAGAGGCGCAGAGCCTCCTGGCAAAGGGCCCACGACCCCACTACGCCCTGTTTGTTGCAATACTACATGGTGGTGGTGTTGTCCGTGAACACCTGCACTACACTTCCCCGGACAGAGAGAAGGAATGCCTTCAGTGCAAGCCGGATCGCCCGCAGCTCCAGAAGGTTGATGTGGAGCCGGGACTCCGCCGGAGACCAGACGCCTCTGATCTCCCTTTCTCCCATGTGGCCCCCCATCCCAGGAGGGATGCATCTGTCACCACTGCGTGCTCCGGTTGGGGTAGGGAGAGAGATCTGCCACCTGGCGTGATGCACCAGAAGGATGCAGGAGGCAATCAGCCCCAGGAGCTGCAGCGTCAACCTGACCGAAACTCAGGATAAAGGCTGGAAGATCGGAATCAGAGCCTGAATATCACGAACACGCTGTTCGGGGGGATAAACCCGAAACTGCGCTGAGTCCAGAACCGCTCCGATGAAAAGGAGCTTCTGAGAGGGGCACAGGTGTGACCTCGGCACGTTAATGGAGAACCCCAGGGAGTGCACGAGGTCGTCCGTAGTCTGGAGGTGGGAGACGACTGTCTGGGGCGAGCCCACCTTCAACAACCAATCGTCGAGATAGGGGACGACTGAAACCCCTAATCTGCGCAGATGAGCTGCGACCACCGCCATCACTTTCGTGAACACCCGTGGGGCGCTGGTAAGGCTGAAGGGGAGCACGGTAAACTGAAAGTGCTCTTGGCCTACCGTGAACCGCAGGTAACGCTGGTGGGCCGGCAGAACGGGGATATGGAAATACGCTACCATCCAGTCTTCTGGGTCCAGGGTAGCTAGGCCCTGAGCCAAAGTCAGCATCTTGAACTTCTCCTTCCGGAGGAAGCCGTTGACGCTCCGTAGGTCCAAGATAGGGCATAGGCCTCCTTTGCCCTTCTTGGGTACCAGAAAGTAGTGGGAATAGCAACCACGGCCTACTTCTGGCCCAGAAACGCGCTCGACTACCCCCTTGGCCAAGAGGGCCGTAACTTCCTCCTGCAGAAGTCGCAAGTGATCCCCCGACATGCAGTGGTACTGCGTGGCATGGCTGGAGGGGTCGTTCAAAGGGGACGAGTTGCCCCTTCGGACGATTTGCAGTACCCACCTGTCCGACGTGATGGAGCGCCAGAGGACGAGGTGATCGCCAACCCTGCCCCCCACTGGCATCGAATGGGCCTGAAAACACGGACTAGGAGGATTTTGAGGCAGATGCTGCGGGTGTGGACTGACCTTGCTGGTGTCCCCACCCCCCCCACGGCGGTTACCACGCCCGCGACGGCATTGAGGTTGGTTCTGCGGACTGTGGCTAGCTGGACGTGTGGGGGTGCCCCTTCCTTGGTCACGAAAGGCGGAAGTTTGCTGGCGTTGGCCGAGGCCCAAGGTCTTGGCCGTAGCTCTGGAGTCCTTGAAACGCTCCAGCACACTGTCCACCTTGTCGCCAAAGAGGCGCTGGCCATCAAAGGGCATGTCCATAAGGGTGGCTTGGACATCCCCCGAAAAGTTGGCGGACCTCAGCCAGGCGTGGCGGCGAACCACCACCGTCGTCGCAATCGCCCTGCCCAGCGAGTCTGTGGTATCCAGTCCACATTGTATGGAATAGCGTGCTGCGTCCTGTCCCTCTGTTAGGGCTTGGGTGAGCTTTGCCTGGACCTCCACCGGGCACTGCGGCAGCACTTCCGCAACCGTGACTCTCTTCGCTTTCGAGCTGAATGGTCGCTCCCCAGTGTCTCTGACGACACCTGGTATCGTAGTGCTGCGCTTTGTATCATAAGTGCCTCGTTATTATTGCCTGCTGTCTGCCCTGCTTGCCGCTTTTGCCCTGTATGCATTTTGTTAAATTGCCATTGTAACTTTTCAGTGTTTGCGCATTATCCCCAAGCGCTCGGCTGTGCTCACCCCTCCGCTGCCATTTTGAGTGTTGTTGTTGTCCTAGTAAGCCCGCCCCGCCTCCCAGCTGAGCCGCCCTCCCACAGACTACTTACAGCGCTCCATTCCCTCGAAGCGCTGTGACTCTCTTCGCTTTCGAGCTGAATGGTCGCTCCCCAGTGTCTCTGACGACACCTGGTATCGTAGTGCTGCGCTTTGTATCAGAAGTGCCTCGTTATTATTGCCTGCTGTCTGCCCTGCTTGCCGCTTTTGCCCTGTATGTATTTTGTTAAATTGCCATTGTAACTTTTCAGTGTTTGCGCATTATCCCCAAGCGCTCGGCTGTGCTCACCCCTCCGCTGCCATTTTGAGTGTTGTTGTTGTCCTAGTAACCCCGCCCCGCCTCCCAGCTGAGCCGCCCTCGCCCCTCCCCCTCCACTATCCATATATGAGTTGTTCCCACGCGCAGCGTTTACGCGCAGCCATCGCGCCCCAGTCGCGCCGAAGGTGCGCCAAAGGTAAGCCCGTCTGCGCCCGTCCGCGCCTGGACCGCGACTAGCGCCAGACCCCCTGCTCAATGCCGCTCCCAACCCCCCAGAGTAACTTATGATGCCGCTACTCTCCTCACCTTCAACACAGGACGCACCCCACTATGCTGCATAGCTACCCCAGGACGTACCCACGGCCCATTCTCCTGCCTCTCCTGTAAGTTCAACTGCCTCAGGACCCTCACCAAACACACTTCCTCCACACTCGGCTCCGAACCCAACGACTTGAAATGCATCCTACTGAACACCCGCTCGGTCCACAGACACGCAACCGAACTCTGGGACCTAATCGACACTGTGTCACCTGACATCGCCTTCCTCACTGAAACTTGGATGAATGCATCTTCTGCCCCCGACATCGCCATAGCCATACCGGACACTTACAAGATCATCCGTAAGGACCGCACCACTAAAAAAACTGGAGGAGGAATCGCCATCGTCCATAGAAACACCATCAAAATTACAACCAGCTCTGACGACAATCTTGCAACCGCCGAACACCTCCACTTTCAGATCCACACCGACCCCAGGACCACACTTAGAGGAACGCTCATTTACAGGCCCCCAGGCACCCGATCCCAATTCAGCGACGACATCACTGACTTAGTCAGCCCGCACGCCCTCGCCTCCGAGAACTACATTCTTCTAGGAGACCTCAACTACCACCTTGACAACATTCTCGACAACAACACCACCACCCTCCTAGACAACCTGTCCAATCTCGGACTCAAACAACTGGTCAACACCCCCACTCACACAGCCGGACACACGCTCGACCCTATCTTCACCTCCAGCAAGCACATCTCCTTCGATCACACTACAGCACTCCATTGGACGGATCACAGCTGTGTTCACTTCAGCTACAAAACAACCCTGACCCACAACCGTCCACAGCCCATTCCCCGAAGAAATTGGAACAAAATCACCACCGACCAACTCCTCACATCCCTCCGCCAAAACATCCCCACCCTAACACCGGACCCAGACCAAGCGGCCACATACCTCAGGAAATGGATTACACACAGTGCAGACGTACTAGCACCCCTGAAAAAACACCAGTTGAAATCACTCAGCAAAAAGGCTCCCTGGTTCAATGATGACCTTAAAAATTCCAAGAAGACATGCCGCACCCTGGAGAAGAACTGGAGAAAAGAACCAACCTCAGACAACATGACCTCCCTCAAGACAGCCACCCGCAAACACCATCAACTGATTAGATCCGCCAAGAAATCGGCTTTTAAGGACCGTCTCGACAATAACTCTCATAACAGCAAGGAACTCTTCAATATCGTCAAAGAATTCACCAACCCCCCCGCAGCATCCAACGACATCACTAACTCCCAAGACCTCTGCAATGCACTATCCTCCTTCTTCTACAACAAAATTGCCGACATCCACAACAGCTTCAAGAACACTCCCAATGACCAACTCACCCCACCCCCCTCTGATCCCACCCCTCCAACTAACTACCTCAATTCCTGGAACCCAATCAACATTGAAGAAACCATTCGCCTCATGAACTCAATCCACTCTGGCTCACCTTCTGACCCCTGCCCCCACTACATCTTCAACAAAGCTGACTCAATCATCGCTCCCCAACTCCGCGATGTCATCAACTGCTCCTTCAGCTCAGCCACCTTTCCAGAAATATGGAAACACGCCGAACTCAGCGCCCTCTTGAAGAAACCAACAGCAGACCCATCAGAACTGAAAAACTACCGACCCATTTCCCTCCTCCCTTTCCCGGCCAAAGTCATCGAGAAAGCCGTCAATAGCCAACTCGCAGCCTTCCTTGAATCCAACAACTCCCTGGACCCCTCACAGAACGGATTTCGAGCCAAACACAGCACCGAGACCGCCCTCATTGCGGCGACCGACGACATCCGAACACTCCTGGACAACGGTGAAACAGTGGCCCTCATTCTTCTCGACCTCTCCGCCGCCTTCGACACTGTCTGTCACAACACCCTCATACAACGCCTCAACAACATCGGCATACAAGGAAAAGCCTTGGACTGGATCATCTCGTTCCTAGCCGGAAGAACACAGAGTCCGACTCCCCCCTTTCTACTCAGAGCCCACCGAAGTCATCTGCGGCGTACCTCAAGGATCCTCACTCAGTCCCACCCTCTTCAACGTCTACATGAGTCCCCTCGCCCCCATCGCACGTCGACACAACCTCAACATCATCTCCTACGCCGACGACACCCAACTGATACTTTCCCTCACCAAAGACCCCAGCACCGCCAAGGACAACCTTCACGAAGGTATGAAAGAAGTAGCCGAATGGATGAAACAGAGCCGCTTAAAACTCAACTCAGACAAAACTGAGGTGCTCATCCTTGGATCCTCCCCCTCAGCCTGGGACGACTCTTGGTGGCCTTCCGCTCTGGGATCAGCGCCCACACCCACTGACCATGCACGTAACCTTGGCTTCATTCTAGACTCCTCACTCTCAATGTCCAGACAAGTCAACGCTGTATCGTCGTCCTGCTTCAACGTCCTTCGCATTCTCAAAAAAATCTTCCGCTGGATCCCCCTCGAAACAAGAAAGACTGTCACCCATGCACTGGTCACGAGTCGACTGGACTATGGCAACACTCTCTACGCCGGAATCACAACAAAATTGCAGAAAAAGCTCCAGCGCATCCAAAACGCATCAGCGAGACTCATATTAGACATCCCACGCCGAGAGCACATCACAGGTCACTTAAAAAACCTCCACTGGCTTCCCGTCCACAAAAGAATTACTTTTCGCCTTCTTACCCACGCACACAAGGCCCTTTATAATCTAGGACCAGAATGCCTCAACTCCCGACTGTCCTTCTACTATCCCACCCGCCATCTAAGATCATCCATTCAAGCCCTCGCCGCAGTCCCGCGCATCCGAAAAACCACCATGGGTGGCAGATCCTTCTCCTTCCTGGCTGCCAAGACCTGGAACTCACTCCCCACCCACCTCCGCCTTACTCAGAATCACATCTCCTTCAGAAAAGAACTCAAAACTTGGCTATTCGATAAACAATAAACCCCTCCAGCGCCTTGAGACCCTCTGGGTGAGTAGTGCGCTTTATAAATGCCTGAACTTGAACTTGAACTTGAACCGTACCCCACAGAGTGGATGTAACGGCCCAAAAGGCAGGCGGTGTTGACAGACCGCAACCCCAAACTCAGTGAGGAGAACAATTTCTTCCCAAACTGATTGTACCTTTTGGATTCCTGATCCGGGGGAGTGGTCAGGAATGCGGTCTGGGAGGTAGAGGCCTGGATCACGAGGCTCTCGGGGGTGGGGTGAACAGACAGGAGGCTGGGGTCGCCAGGAGCGGTGGCATCGGGCCACGTTCCGATCTACAGGAAGGCCCGTAGAGGGCTTGGACCAGGTGCCCACCAGAACGTCAGTGAGGGCTACGTTAAACGGCAGGAGAGGCTCTGAGGAACTTGCCTGCGGTTTGAGCACCTCAGTGAGGAGGTTAGTCCTCACGGCCGCGACAGGGAGCTCAAGAGCCAAGGCCTTGGCTGCCCTAGTCAACACCACGCTGTAAGCAGCCCCCTCCTCCGTAGCCACGGTTGGAGGGGAGACAAATCCAGTGTTGGACAAAGTGTCCAGAACACTGGCCTCTCCCAACTCGTCTGCCCAGTCCTGGCTCAACTGGCACTGTAGTGCCAGAGGGTCCTCAGACACCTTACAGTCCCCCTCGTCTTCCATCTCCTGATAATCAGGAATAAATTATGGAGCCGGGTCGTCGGTGAAGGGCTCACCGATTGGCTTCAAAGACGGCACCGGCCGGTGCCGGTCCGATGCCGGATCCGGACCAGGGCTGGGACCGTGGACAACGTCATCCGGGGACGGCGTCGGGGGGGAGACACCCTTGGTGACGGCGCCAGCGGAGGGGTCGTAAGGTCGACTGGCGACGTCACGGATCCAGGCCTGGATACTGAGGAGCCCGACGGCGCTGGGGCAGGAGCCGCCGGCCCGCTTGGGCTCCCAGACGGACCCCCAGGGCCCGAAGGCACCTCGGCGGGTTGCGACAGAGGGAAGCGCGACCTCATGGCCGTGAGGAAAGCGCTAATGTCCTCTGTCGTACCGGCGGGTGTGGAGCTGGACGCGGCGCTTGTGGCTCCGGCGGAGCCGCGTGGGCGGTGTCGCCCGAACCCCCGGCCGCGTCGCGCAAACGTTGGGGGGAGTCAGAAGAGCGATGTTGCTTCTCCGACTTCTTTATAGAGTGCCTCCACTTACCTGAGAACTGACGTCAGCGCGCGCGGGCTGTGTCTAAGTACTCCGACGACGTCATCCCGGCGATCACGCCGCCGCCGCCGGATGTGGAGCCGCAGACGCGCCTACCGACGCGCAGGGGTTCTGCTACGCAAAACTTTACGGATCCAGTCTGACGCATGTGGATATTCTAAGGTAAGGAATCTAACACTAACCTGTTTCTTTCAGATCTCAGTGCCAAGTCTGCGCAGCAACTCCGGGAGAGCACACACACAGAAGCAACAAAAAGGCTACCCAGCAGCCAACAATGCCAAAGTCCCAAGGAAGAACGCAAATGGCCAGAACACACACTCCACATCCAGAACAACCGGCCTACGAAGGTCCAGAATAAGCCCAACTCATGAGTAACTGAGGAGGGGACGGAGGAGGAGGAGGACAGAGCCCTGCCAAGAGCCGTTGGATGGCAGAGTCGGCCGGGGCATGAAACAACAGGCTGCCATCAAACCGAAGGTCGATGAGTTACTCCCTTATTCTCAGGAAACACTCCGTCCCGAAGCCAAGCATGGTGATGGAGAGCGACTGAGGAAGCCATGGCCGGCCCAGCACCTCCGAGATGTCCAGAGCAGGGCGGAGAATAAATGCTGCAAGCTCTCAGCCATCCAAAGCATGATGCAGTAAGTCCACCTGACCAGTCTCCTGGGACACTGCCAGAGACTCAGCCGAGTCCCACAAACAGGAGGAGGCCCTAGCGAGCACACACAAGGTGTTAAGGGCCCGCAGGGCTGCGCTAAGCGAGGCGAACATGTTGCGCGCCCCTAAAGTCCAGCCAGCGGGCCTCTCAGGTCGGCGGAGTCAACAGTGGTGGCAGGGAGGGAAAAGCAGCCTGCAAAAGGGGGCAGGCAGCCGGGTCATGCGGCGCCGGGAGGTGCTGGTGCAGAAGATGTTGAGGCACCGGGTCCCCTGAGGCAGGACGCCTCCAAGCCCGCATCAAGGAAGAGAGGAGTGAACCTTCAAAGGGAAGATTTACCTCCCACCAGAGCCTGGTGGAGGACCTCCAATAGATGGTCCACCGGAAAGTAAGCCACTGGGTCAACCATGCGCAGTCAGCCCACCGCCGTGGACACCGCGTGAGCGAAGGCCGCCTCCATAGGGCCCGGCGGCGGAGAAAGCAGCTCCTCCGTAGGCGATGGCTGCAAACTAAGGAGGCCGTCCCAGAGGCCAAGCGGGACGGGCAAGGGTCAGACCTGGAAGTGAGAAGGAGCCGAAGAATGAGGGACCTGCCGCTCTTCCAACGAACACCTCTGCCTCAGGAAGGGCGGGGAGCCGCCCTTTAACACCAGTGAAAAAGACACCACACGGTGACCAGTCTCCGGGGAGGACGACACCAATATACAGCCTGCCTGTGCGGAGCTATAGAGTCCGCTGCCTGAGGCAGGACATTGGCACCATCCGGCTTCACTGGACAAGGTTCCTCCAAGTCACCCCGCACCGGAGACAGGAGCGGACACCGGAGTGGAACAGGAGCTGAACCAGCCCCAGGGTGGCGCCGGAACGACGCCGACCCGACCCTCGCCGAGGCAGCCACCTGCGTGGGGGAACGAGAAGGGCCTGGGGAGTGACACAAAGCCCTCCACCAGTCGCGGCCCAGAATGAGGCGGAGATCGCTCGGCAACCCCTGTAGCGGTGCCAGGGACGATTCAACCTCCGACTCGCCCTCCGAGGCAGCCGCCCGTGGAGAGGGACGAGGGGTCGTCACCCGGCCTCGACCCGGAGCGGTACGAGGAGGGTCCACAGACCCTTGTGGCTCTGCATGGTCCAGCTGCTGCCGGCACCGTAACGGCATCACCTCGGCCCAAGACAGGACCACCTTGTCAAAGGACCCAGAGGGGCTCGGGGATGCCACCCTCAGCGACCAACCGTGACACCACAGGGACTCCTGCAGGAGTTTGCAGCCTGAAGGAGGCGCCCCGGAGGAGCCACACCCCAACAGCACGACAACCTCCAAGCCTGGATCCGAACCAGTTGGCGCCAGGGCCGGAGCCGCCGGCGGCACCGCAGAGGGCCCTGCGCAGGGCGAGGGATCCGCTGACGCCCCAGGAGGGGAAGGAGGAGGAGACACCAGCGAGGCCTGCAAAGTCGCCGCATATGTCTCCCCATTTGGACTCTCGACGTCCCAACACCGGAAAACGGTGGATAGAACAACTTGCTGGACCGCAGCACCCGGGAGAGTCCACACCCCCGGCAGGCCGTAAACCAGCTCCGGGGACAAACTGCGACACTTACCCACCGGGGAGTAACGCTCATGTGACATCGGAGAAAGGCTGACTATGGCCGTATCTGAAGCTGTCCGCCGAAGCGGACAGAGGGGAGGACGTCGACCTGGAGAGACACGCCAATAGAAATTTCATCCGGCGCTCCCACCACGACTTCGGCTTCAACTGTTGGCATGCCGTGCAATCCGTGGTGCCGTGATCCTCCCCAAAACACCACATACAAATGAGGTGCGGGTCCGTCGCTGACATGAGACACCCACAAAACGTGCAAGTTTTGAAGCCCGAAGGCATTCGCACACTGTTCCACCAAAAAGAAATGGAAGAAAAGGGGCCCTAAACAGGCCCGCAGCAAGGACTGGATCCACGTTGCACGTATGGGGAGGGATGCGATACCTTGCGTGGATTCCTGTGCACAGGTTTCGGTGGAAGCGGCTCGCAAAAGGTACGATGCGACGATCTTCGGGTCAGCGACGATCTCCTCCTCTCGCGGCCCCTTGATGCGATGGCTCTGCGACGACTCTCGCAGCGACGTGATGCGGTCTGCAAGCAAGCGGTGCAACTATCTCACCCAGTGATGACAGGCTCTGCGACGATACTCGCAGCGATGGTAATCTTCCCGCACCGGACTGGTGCGTCCCGCAAACGAAGGATGGGACGACTCTACCAGCGGCAACAGACGCTGCGACGATCTCGACCTTCGTAGCGGCGGGAATTACCTTGCACAGACGGGGATGCGCTCCGTAAGGGAGCAATGCGTTAAAACTTGCAGAAAGTCTTTAAAACATTTTTTAAGAGCTTCACAACATAGGTACAATTTCCAAAGGCACCACAACTGGCCCAAGCACTCTTGGAAGGACAGAACTCTCTCAGCAGAGTTCAGGGAAGCTGGGGGTGAAGTCCTTTTGTTCCTGTGACTTCTTAGCAGGGAGCCAGCTCTTCTGCAGGCCCTTGGAGATTCCTTCAAGCAAGGGGGCACAGCACAAAGCAAAGTCCTTACCCTCTCCTTGGGAGCAAAGCAACTGCAGGTCAGTACAGCAAAGCAAAAGCAGGACAGTTTTCCTTATTCAGTCTTCCAGCTTGGCAGAGGTTCCTTCTTGATTCCAGGATGATCTAATTTTCTGTAGTCTGGGGTCCTGTACTTATACCCCAAAAAGTATTTGTTCCCTTTGTGCAGGAGGGCTCTGAGCCCGGTCTGAACCAGTTCTGGGTGTACCTTGAGCACTCTTTCAGAGTGCAGAGCAGAGACATCAGACACCCAACAGGAGGTGGAGCCAGCATTGTGGAGGGAACGCACAGCCCTGGAGCACTTTGTTGACATGATTCCTTCTCTCCTTTCACAGTGCAGGGCAGGAACAGCAGACGCACCACAGGGGGTGGAGCCAGCACTGTGGGGGCCAGGCACAGTCCTATTCAGGTCCCAGGTGCAACTCATCTCTCCCATCTAGATGCAGATCTCTCTATTCACCACTGGGCGGACTCATTTGGTCTCCTGGAATCCCCCAGCCCTGTCACTCACAAACCAGACAGTCAATTCACAAACAGGCCAAGGCACACAGAAAGGTCAGACAAGAGAACAGCCACTTTCTAAAAGTGCTGTTCTCAAACACAGGATTTAAAAACCACCTTTCCTAAAAGATGTGTTATTAAATTCTGAGTTCAGGGGTACCAGACGTTTATGTCCTATCTTGCTCCTATGGGAAGATATGCTGGTAACCACTGTAGCCAGCATTCCCCATGATAGCCTATTGGCAAGATAGCCTTACAGCAGTGAAAAACAAAAATGGCTGTAATTCACTACCAGAGCATGTCACCCACACTAGTACATGCTCTACCTCTCACATACTACACTGCACTCTGCCCAGGGGGGTACCTTGGGCCTTCCATAGGGGTGTCCAATGTGTACAGAAAGGGAAAGGTTAGGCCTGGTCAGTGGGGACACTGGCCAGGTTGACATGGCAGTTCACAGACGGCACACAGGCACGGCGGTGGCAGGCCTGAGACACCATTTTAGGGCTACTCCTGTGGGTGGCACAATCAGTGCTGCAGGCCCACTAGTAGCATTTGTATCACCAGCCCTGGCACACTTAGTGCACTTTACTAGGGACTTCTTGGTGATACAAACATGCCAATCATGGATAACCAATTACAATAACAATTTACACAGAGAGCATATGCACTTTAGCACTGAACAGCAGTGGTAAAGTGCCCAGAGTCCTATTGCCAACAACCACAGGTCAGGAAAAATAAGGGCGGAAGAAGCAAGAAGTTTGGGGATAACCCTGCAAAAAGGGCCATTTCCAACACAACCCCCTTCCAGCCTAAAGCCAGGTTAGACCAAACGATACCTCAATGGGATTCCCTGCTTAAGGCGATAGAACACGGAAACTGGCCCAAACAGCAGGGGACTATTCCTGTTCTACGCCGTCCTGAACCCAGTTGGAACACTCTATCCATACTCTCAGGGTCCACCAAGCCACTCCATGTGGAACCCTTTTCCTCACCTGTGGACACCATCTGTGCAGCACCTAAACTTAACTCGCTCACCAGTGTGTCCCAACAGACAGACAGCAAGCCACTGTGTCCACTAACAGTGGTTAGGGATGAGACCCAGCCCTTATGTCTCTCAGGGTTCTCAAACCCTTGTGGCGTCAGAGGGTGGGGGGCAGTAGCCCCAGATGCTCGACACCCTTTGTTCACTCTCCCTCCTGTCAGGTCAGGTCTGACATCCTGGCACTGACCCACCTGTCCCGGACCTGCATCGGGCGGCTGGACAGGAGGCCGGGATGGCCTTCCCCACACCCGGTCCTCTTCCTTGGGGCTCTGTACCCTCCCACCTGGAACGGTACCCCCTTCTAGAATAATCAGGGCACCTGTGGCAGGTGTCCTGCACCGTTCACCCACCAGTTCAGGGGTTCTATACTGCAACTGGGATTCCAGGTCAGGGGGGACACCCCGGACCTGGCCTTCCAACCTAGGCTCCAAAGCCTCCAGGTCAGGCAACACCTAAACCTGGCTTTCCCACCCAGGGACCAACCCCTGCTGTTGAACACCTGCCTGGCACACTAGGACTTCTGGGGACTCACACAGTACCCACCTGGCCAACAAAACGGTGTGGCCCAGTCCACCCCCAGGGTGTGACACCTGCCCCCCTTTCAGGGGCAACCCTGTCCACCAGGACAACTCAGTGATGAGGCAGGCCTCATGCCTGTCAGGCCTCACTAACCTCTGTGGCGTCAGAGAGTGGGGAGCAGTAGCCCCAGGTGCCTGGCACCTTTCCTCCACTCTCCCTCTTGCCAAGTCAGGTAGGGCATCCTGACACTGACCCGCCAGCCAAGGGCTGCACCCTCAGACTGACCAGAGGTCATGAGAGAGGCTCTCCTCCCCCACCTCTCCTTCTGGGGTCCTGCCCTCTCTTCCCAGGAGAGTTACCCTCAGAACACAACTCTCCCACCAGTTCAGGACCTCTCTCCAGCAACTGGTCTCCCAACCTAGGATCTAAACCCTCGGGTTGCACTGGGGTCAGAGGCGAGGACTCCCTCCCTCTGCACCCCCTTCCAGAGCACTGCTCCCTCCCTACTGGAGGGGTACCCCTGGAAGCCAAACTGGTCAGGACACTGGTTACAGGTGTCCTTCCTTCCAGGTCAGGCAGATCCCGAACCTGGTCTCCCAACCCAGGGACCAGTACCTGTGGTTGTGCACTTGCCTGGAGTACCAGGACTTCCTTGGGAGCACATATTGCCCCCCCCGAGGCTGACACACAACTCAGGTGTCATGTGACAGTCTGCCTGGCGCAGATCTCCCGACCCCTGTTGATCTGACAGTGCGGGAAGATTCCCCAGGACAGAAGTGAGGTCACCATGGTCACTCACCTGCGACTCAGCCCTTCTGGCTGGCCCCTGATCTACTGGTTCTCCCACAGGGGACTCCTTCCCCCTCTCACCCCTCAGTCTGGACTTCCGCACCCTCCCAACTGGAGTGGTACTGCCCAAAACCAGAACTGAAGGAGGCCTGGTTACAGGCACTCCCAGTTCACCAGACACTAGGAGATCCTCCTCAAATGGCCTACTAGCACCTTCTAGGCCCCCAACCAGGTGTTCCGTTAAGGCAACTCTGCCTTCCCCCAGAGCGACCGGCCGATTGCAGGGCTGTTTTACCTGGGGCACGGGCTGAATTACAGCGGCAGCCATTTTGGGTAGGGCTATCCTCCCTTGGGGCGAGAGTCGCCACTATAAAAACAGTAGAGGCACTTCACTTGCGTGAATACTGCTATTGATGCCTGAGGCTTGAGCCGGGCGGTCACTCTTTTTATTTGTTCTTAAACTTTATTGTGAGCACTTGCCTTTGTGTCCTCTCCCCCCCTGCACTAGCGCGCGGATTTATCGCGGCGCTTGCTGTCTTCACCGATTTGCGGGTGAAGGCATTCATTCATCCCTCTTTTTAAAAATAAATATCACTCACTGAATTTTGCGTTGTGTTGGCAGCTCCTCTGCCTTCCCCCAGAGCGACCGGCCGATTGCAGGGCTGTTTTACCTGGGGCACGGGCTGAATTACAGCGGCGGCCATTTTGGGTAGGGCTATCCTCCCTTGGGGCGAGAGTCGCCACTATAAAAACAAACGGCTATGGCTCCGCGCAGCGGACGCGCTCAGCAGGCGCGCCGTATTCGCGCCAGAGTCAAGCCAGAGTCCAGCCCGTCTGCGCCCGTCCGCGACAGAGCGGGACGCGGGGCAGGACCCTCTGATCCTTCTGCGCCATCTGGCATGTTAGGGTCGCACAGGTATCGCTCACAATATACTAAACAGGAGCTACTATTTTTACGCCCAAGTATAGTAAACAGCTGTCACCACTCTTTTCAAGCTGACTTATTACCCCGTTATGCGACATCTGTGATCAGACCTTTCAACTCCCTATGAAGGTTAAGAATGAAACACCCAAATCTAAGATGTTATTATTGAATTGCAGATCAATGAAAAAACAAACTAGAAATATATGATTTATTGACTACAAGTAGCCCTGACGTGCTTTTTCTTACCGAGACGTGGATGGATGAAGACTCGTCTCCTGAAGCCCTCGAGGCCACTCCTCCAGGCTACTGTCTACTTCGATTAGACAGACATAAACAAAGAGGGGGGGGGGGGCTAGTCCTCATTCATAAGACTGAGCTAGAATGCACCTTAGTGAAAGTCACGCTACCTAACAGTGAAAGTGGCCTCTTCACTATCAAAATGGGACCTAGAAACGTTATTAATGGTCTGCTGGTGTACGGCACTCCTGGAAGTGCGGGACAATTCGGTAACCAGCTTCTAGATCTCTTCATTCAGCCGGCACTCCGTTACAAAAAATTCATCATTTTAGGCGATTTAAATCTCCATTTGGATGATAGCGAGTGCAGGGAGGCGCAGGATGTGGCTGCAGCATTGACATCTTTGGGGCTTAATTTGCAATCCACTGCCCCCTCACACCAACTTGGCCATCTCCTGGATCCCATCTTTGCTAACTGGGAGGGCATTAAAGTCTCCTCTCCACTTAGAATAATCTGGTCAGATCACTATATTATTCCGTTCTCTATAGAAAATACGCCTTCAGAAAATAATCTTACCAAACCCCTCCCCCTGAAGCGGAGAAAATGGAAAAATTTTAATCAAGAAGCATTTAAATGTGCCCTATCAGAAAATCCCCCCCCCCCCCAAAACAACTCTCTTCAGGAGGCGTGGAACAGCTATGAAAAATGGGTGACCACTGCGTTGGACGTAATAGCCCCCTGGACATCTAAGCCCCCTGCTAGGCAATCCAAAACCGCCCCTTGGTTTTCGGAAAAACTTAAACTTGCCAAAGCCAGATGCAAAAACTTAGAACGTAGCTGGAGGAAAAACTATAATTCTGAGGATAAATTACACTACAAAAGGGAACTAAAAAAATACCAGAAATTAGTGAGATCAGAAAAAAGTTGCCACCTCAAGAGCAGAATCGATTTAGCGGACAATCCCACGAGAGAACTCTTCACTATCTATAGAGAGCTTACGGTCCCGACCAGACTTGAAGCCCACGACACCTACTCGAGAGAGTTGTGTGACTCTATTGCCGACTTTTTTGTAGGCAAGATCAATAAAATCCATGCTACCTTCACAGAGGACGAGGACCACTCGAGCCAACTTATAGAAGTCAGAGACACCTACACGGGGAATTCTCGTCTCACATGCTTTATAACACCCGAGAGACAGGAATTATTAAGCATTGTCAACAGCATACAATCTGGCTCGCCTTGCGACGTTTGCCCTCCGGCTCGCTGCAAGGGAGTCATGGAGAATATGATCATCGATCAGATTAGCCACATTGTGTCGCTCTCCTTCCAAGAATGCCAGGTACTGGACGTGTGGAAAACTGCCCAGGTCATCCCTCTCAAAAAGAAATCTAATATCCACATTTCCCAATTCCAGAACCTTCGCCCTATTTCCCTCCTCCCCTTTTGTGCGAAGATCGTGGAAAAGGTGGTAAATAGGCAGCTCATGAGATATTTGGAGGATCAATCTCTCCTGCACCCCACACAATCGGGTTTTAGAGCCGGCTACTCTACGGAGTCTGCCCTACTCTTCTCTACTGAGTGCCTTAGACAAATAGTGGATGAAGGAGAGACAGCAGCGTTGGTTCTATTCGATCTTAGTGCAGCCTTTGACACCGTGCTGCACACAACGCTGCTGTCTCGGCTGTCTGACATGGGAGTGGAAGGACGGGCCTTGGCCTGGATAAAGTCTTTCTTGGCCAACAGGAGCTTTCAGATGCACTGTCCCCCTTTTAAAGCTTCTCTTAGGAAGGCAAGTCATGGGGTTCCTCAGGGCTCGAGTCTGAGCCCTACCTTGTTTAATATCTATATGGAACCCCTGGCTCGCATAGTTGAAGCATTTGGGGTGGGCATTGTCAGCTATGCTGATGACACCCAACTGATGTTCAAGCTCACACCCGACCACAGTGAAGATGCCACTAACTTTTCCAACTGTCTGTCATCAGTGGCATCATGGATGAACAGCAACTGCCTGCGCCTTAATGGCGATAAAACAGAGCTACTGGTGGTAGGGAAATCAGTTTCAGCTTGGTCACACATGTGGTGGCCTACGGAACTAGGTAACCCACCCTCTCCTGCGGATTCGGTGCGCAATCTGGGCATAATACTTGACTCAGATCTCTCCTATAAATCTCATGTCAGTAAAGTGACAGCTAGGTGCTTCAGCATACT
Organism: Lissotriton helveticus; assembly: GCF_964261635.1. Lineage (NCBI taxonomy): Eukaryota > Metazoa > Chordata > Amphibia > Caudata > Salamandridae > Lissotriton > Lissotriton helveticus. Next base: position 371,311,516 of record NC_136059.1, read on the forward strand.
GAAAGTCCTCCGTAAGGTTTTAGACCTCCTTCCCATCGAAGCCAGAAAAACTATTGTCCATGCCTTGGTGACTCCCCACCTTGATTATGGGAATGCTCTGCTTCTAGGGTTGAGCAAAAAGTGCCTTCACCAACTCCAGTGTGCTCAGAACGCCGCCGCTCGCCTTGTGCTCAGACTCCCTCGCAGAGCATCTGGGAAATCCGCTCTGTCTAAACTCCACTGGCTCCCTATTAAGGAGCGAATCAAATTTAAGTCCCTTTGTTTTGTGCATCGAATCGCCCATGGCAAAGGTCCGGACTATTTGAAAAATCTTCTTACTATACATCGCCCCATCAGGAACCTGAGATCGTCCGGATCGATGATGCTTAAACTCCCCAGAATCACCAGAGCCAGGATGGGTGGGTGTTCGTTTAGATACCTGGCCTCCAAATGCTGGAACGAACTCCCGCTCGATCTCCGAATGGAACCCTCTGAAACTAGGTTCCGGGGAAAACTTAAAACGTTTCTATTCCCCCCTGCATAACCCCCCTTCTTTCCGCTGCACCTTCTTGGCTCACTCTCGCTCGTGCCTCTGGCGATTTAGCAGTATTTAGCGCGGGGACACACTCTGTTTTGTGTAGCCAGGCGCTTTAAAAATGGTTTTATTATTATTATTATTATTTATCATAATCGTCCCAGGTGTCTGGGTTCTGTGGAATGCTGTCCTGATTATCATCCCCATCCCCTACCCCATCTCTGTCTTCATCTACATCCGCATCATTATCATCCGCTGGCCCAGGTGAAAAACGTAGTGGTGGTGAATTTGCTGGTAAAATTAGCAGATGTGGGTTAAAAGGAGGAGGAGAGGGAGGTATGTAAGGGGGAGAGGGGTTAGTACCCATGTCTTTTTTCTTAACAGGTATGTGGTAGTCTTCAGGGAGGTCAAGTTTCCGTTTTTTGGGAAGTGTTGCTCAAAATTTCGTAGTGTCTGGGTCAATATGCAGCTGTTTTTGCTTCAGATCCAAAGAGTCTTGTGGAGGAAATTTTTGGGATGAGTGTTTAGGAGAGCTTCCGTGTTTTTTAGGCTCGGTGCCCTTAGGTGCAGGTTGTTTTGCCTCTTAGGGCTTGGTTTTCCCCTGTTTCGGATCGGAATGCTTTTATTTTGGTTTTGGTTCTGAAATTTATTCTTTAACTAATTTCGGCTCTGATGCTTTCGGTTTAGCCGGTGCTGGTTCCGAAGCTTTCAGTTTCTGTGAAATCGGCTTATGTGAGTCTTTCGGTGCCGAAGATGTCTTCAGTGCCGACACCGGAGCGTCAGACTTAGCCTTGTGTTTCGGTGCCGAAGATGAAGGGTCGAATCCTGCACAGGGTTGGCTCGACCCTAAGCGGGAGGGCTTATCTTTATGTTTGATAGCAGGGCTCAAAGGCGGGACTTCTGAAATAGTATCACGGTGTCGACCTGAGCCCGAAGGCGAAGATGTAACTGGAGTCTTTGGTGTTTTTGTGGGCAGTTGGGGCTGGTTACTCACAGTTCGTTGAACCGGAGTGATGCTCGAGTTCTCTTCCATGTCTGAGTCGCCTGCTTCAGACACGGAAATGTGTTCTCCTTCGGCGCCGGGTTGGAATTCCTATTCGTCTCCGAAGATATCTGGCACCGGACTAGTGCCGCGTCTCATCTCATGCTGTGGGAAGATATGCAGGTAACCACTGTAGCCAGCATTCCCCATGATAGCCTATGGGCAAGATAGCCTTACAGCAGTGAAATACGAAAATGGCTGTAATTCACGACGGTCACAATTTGTTTTCTTCGATCTGAATGATCGACAGGCCTCGGAGCTGGTTTCTTCGTGCTCCGGGGACAAGCAGATGTTACAGACCTCGTGCAAGTCGGTGTGTGGGAACTTAGCACCACACCTGGGGCATTTCTTAAATGGAGTCCGTTCCATGGACTGCTGGCGTGTTCGGCGCGGGTAGGCCTCGCGGCCTGCGTCGAATCATTGATCGAAGTCGTTGTATTTTTACGATGGGCGTCGAAAGGGATCCCGCGATCAAAAACCATACCGTTAAGTGGTAAGGATTGTGCGTCCAAATAGTTTGACGATGATCCCGAACCAGAGCGGCACAATACCCATCCGAACTCGATGAGAACTGGAGATGGAGTTGATGCCCATGCGCACTATCGTCCTAAGAAGGAGTCACCTACCTTGTGATCACAAAGACTTCTTCCAAGACGAAAACAAAGTGCATACATCCGAGCCCAACACCAGAGGGCGATCTATGCACAAGTATACGATCTACAGCTCATATGCCTCGAACATACAATTTACAACTACAATACATGGTGGTGACTATCAATTACTGAACCACTCTTTAAGAGCATTTCCAACGCCAAAAAGTAGGCTCAAACCACAAAATTGACTGGTGGGTTGGCTGGGGACCATATGGGTTGTCAAGATTTGCATACAATCTTCAATCTTAATATATACTGTAGTTTCATGTAACAGCGTTACTGTCTTAGCATGAGAAAATGCTATACCTTTCCTAACCATCTCAGAGAAATGCAGTTGCATCAATTTTCTGATAATTCTACCAGTCTGGACACACAGATTCTACCTACGGAGAAACAGATATAGTGAAGAATATGTGTTCCACACATTTGTAATTAAGCACTTTACCCAAGGCTAATTAATAGGAGGAAACAGATTTCTAGTCATTGTACACTTTCTGTACTTCCTTGTGACTATGTGAAAAGTTAATGCTTCATAGATTCATCATACAATGTATTTTCGCAGGAACAAAACCACACAAATAACTGCCAGTGATTCAATATCTTCAATATATTTAAATTATGTGGAGTAACTATACATTTCATATACAAATGTATTTAAGCAATATTTCGAGCATAGTATTGATGACATAGAAAGAATGCAAATACTTTAAATGTAAAGTCTTTCTAAATCATCACCTGGCCAAGCCCATTGACGTGCACCAGTACTCCACATAGTAAAAGAGTTAATACATCACTTCAAGGAATTTCATACATGCATTTATTTTACAATCCTACTAATGGACTCTTAAATTATTGGCGTCTTACTAAAGCAATTATAAAATACATCTGATTATTCAATAAACAAAAACATGTATATAACTCCTTAAAGTGCTATATTAGATAGGTATACATCTAAAACCTTGATATATATATATATCTAAATATATTTATATGTACATATGTACACACATGTGAATGTTAATATATATATATATATACATATATAAATATATACACACACACACACATACACATTTATGTATATATACATACACAGAGTACCATCCAACAATGTCATTCTATCAAGCGCAAACATTTTCGAAAGGTAACCATGCCACTTATATACAAATATGGACATATCTCCTTTTTTAATTCTTGATAAATCTTTAGGACCTCTTTAGAAAATGAAACGCAATGAAATAAAACACCTGCCCTTTCATTCCATCTAGACAATTGACCCATTCAAAGCAGATGGGAAGATAACTTTGTTATCAAAGTGCCTTCAAAATGCATGTATTCAGATTCCGCTGCTTTTTCAATAGTTTGTTCTCAGAGTTGTGCCATGCTGTACACAGTTCTACAGTGCATCAGAAAATAAATGTAGAAAGAAGTCTGATTCCATCCTCTTTATATGAGGTCAACTATGTCACATATCTGTAGCTAAAGTTCCTTGTTCCAATTATTTTTTATTTCAGCAAATAATCTTATAGAGACCCTGATCAAAATATGACCACTAAAAAAATAGGGTGTAAGGATCTTCAATAGCATTTATAGCAACCTGGTTTTATTCATATAAAATTATAACTTAAAGCTAAAGAATTTTATTTTTAAGGAGAACTGTAATTTCTCATGGAATGTGCAAAATACGTCTTCGTGACCAACGAGATGTGACAATAGTCATTCAAACTGTTTGTGGCAGTTGGTGCTATGTCCCTTCTGACAAGGCATCATGCTCCTTAAATGATCACATTTGATAAAGAGAGAGGAGGCCAATATATTTACCACATGCATCCTGAAAATTGTCTCAAATGAAAATGTCTCAATTGTGTTTTGTTCAAGGAACCAATATGAATTGAGGTTAAACTGTAACAATTTGCAGTGTTCCTTATGTCACCAGAAATGACATAAAAAAATTGATTGTTCAGATAAATGTTCAGATTCTATTTAACTGAAAGACTTCTGCAACTTCAACGTGATGAATCCTGAAAAAAATGTGGCAACGTTAAAAAGTAAAAACCAACAGAAAATCCCATATGACCGAGCTTTTCTTCGTAGGTGAAGTCATGCCATGGTCCACTGTATTCTGAACATCACATCCAAGTAGTGTTTTGCAGACTGAAGAAAAACAAGTGTAATGCCTGTGTTTACTCCATAGTGCCTGTGCTATTGGCTTATTCCATTGACAGAAATGGGATGCAAGGAACAGGCCATAGATGCTACAGAGTTCATGGCATTATTTTCTTTGTCCTGCAGAGAATTCAGAGTCAGCCCTTTACTGAGCTGATCTAAGATTTGTCCTGTACAAACATTCCTAGAGTAAAAAAAAAAAGTAGGTGTTCAGTGCTTGGCTCTTGCATACATTGATAACTATTATCCATACTCTTTCCATAATCCATAGGAACGCCCCAATACTTTTCGTTAACAGGGGACACCATTTTTTGTGTTCAGGTAAAAAAAAAATGAAGGTTATCTTTAGTTCACTGTGCATGTACCAGCAATTACTAGGAACCGACTGGCAGAAGGTGCTCCTTTGCTTATTGTCCAGTTAATCATAAGTTAACTGAAATAGTTATTCAAGTTCAGTACACAAGTAAAACTACTGTCAGGATTCAGCAGGAGGTTCACTTATGGGTTGCTTTGGTGGCATTGCAAGCACAGTTTCAGCTTCGTCGTGCATCTAAAAAAGAAATAAAAAAAATGAGAAGGTGTACTTCTGGTGTATAAGAACAAGTAAACACTATTTCTGGTGACTCCTCACCTTGTGAATACCCCAGGAGCCAGTTTGGATCAAGATAATTTGTTCCAGTAATTCTCTTGTGTACTAGTAGGTGGTGCTGTGTGAGTCTGTCTCGTCTTCATCCGCCTCAAAAGGGTCTACAGAGTGAGAATTAATTACCACCCCTAAATGCTTTACTTTTTTAATTCTGTCCCTAATGAACAAGTTACTTACCTTCGGTAACGATATATCTGTAAGAAACAGTAGTTAGTATTAGATTCCTTACCTTAGAATATCCCCAGGCGTCAGTCTGGATCCGGAAACTTTTGCGTAGCAGTACCCCTGCGCGTCGGTAGGCGTCGTCTGCAGGCGTCCCCTGCGGCTCCGCGTCGTCGGCGTCGTGCGCCGTGATGACGTCGCTGGAGTATATAGACGCCGCCTCCGCGCGCTGACGTCAGTTCTTTGCACACAGCTTTTCCGCGCCAGAACACGCAGAGCCATGTGAGAACTAACACTGGTGCCATTTGAAACTAGGGCCCTGAAAGGGATGTCCTTAACCCTAGGTATCAGTTCGCAGAACGGGGAGGATGGGTGGGGCGGTAAGGAATCTAATACTAACTACTGTTTCTTACAGATATATCGTTACCGAAGGTAAGTAACTTGTTCATCTGAAAGAAACAGGTTAGTATTAGATTCCTTACCTTAGAATAGATACCCCAGCAATACCAACCCCGGTGGTGGGTCTGCGAACCAATACAAACCTACACCAGAAAGTCCTGGAGGACCGAACGGCCAAAGAAGCCATCCCTCCGGACTTGACTGTCCAGGCAGTAGTGCCTCGCAAAGGTGTGCAGCGAGGCCCACGTAGCCGCCTGGCAAATGTCCTGCAAAGGGACTCCCCGGCCCAGGGCAGTAGTAGCCGCCGTGGCCCGAGTGGAATGGGCCCTCAGCCCAACAGGAGGCTCCTTCCGAGCCAAAGAGTAGCATGCTTTGATGCACAGGACGACCCACCGAGAGATGGTTCGTTTCTGTACCGCCCTTCCCTTCTTCTCACCCACGTAGCCAACAAACAGTTGGTCATCCACCCGGAACTGGCGTGTGCGATCCATATAAAATGAAAGCGCACGTTTTGGGTCCAGACGATGGAGCCGCTCTTCATCTTTTGAAGGATGCGGAGGCGGGAAGAAGGAGGGTAAGGTGATGGACTGCCCGATGTGAAAAGCAGAAACTACTTTGGGCAGGAAAGAAGGCCTAGTCCTAAGAACCACCTTGTCAGGATGGACGGACAGGAAAGGAGGTTTGACCGAAAGAGCCTGGAGCTCACTCACTCTCCTGGCAGAGGTGATGGCAACCAGGAAGGCCGTCTTTAAAGTGAGAAGGAATGAGGCGGCTCAAAGGGAGCACACATCAAGAATGTCAGAACCAGGTTCAAGTCCCACTGAGGCATCACGAACGGAACAGGTGGATACATGTGCGTGATGCCTTTCAAGAATCTCAGTACAATAGGGGACTTGAATAAAGATGGCTGATCAGGTAGCCTTAAGAAGGCGGAAAGGGCAGAAAGGTAGCCCTTGATAGTGCCCAGAGCAGAGCCCTGCTGGGCAAGAGAAAGAAGGAAGAGGAGAACCTCGGAAAGAGGGGCAGAAAGGGGATCCACAGCCTTTGCTGTGCACCATGCCACAAATCTGTTCCACCGGCAGGCGTATACCGACTTTGTGGAGGGACGCCTGGCTGCCAGAATCAGATCACAGACTTCAGGAGGCAAGTCGAGTGGCCTCAACTGACGCCGCTCAATCTCCACGCATGGAGGTGGAGGCTGGACAGGTTTGGGTGGAGGACCGTCCCCTGCTGCTGCGACAGAAGGTCCTCCTGAAGAGGCAGGCGGATCGAGGGACCGACTGACATGCTGAGTAGCTCGGGATACCAGAATCTTCGAGCCCAGTCCGGAGCCACAAGGATAACTTGGGCCCGGTCGCGCCTGATCTTCTTCAGCACTCTGGGCAGAAGTGGTATAGGCGGAAAGGCGTACAACAGACCGCAACTCCACTCGCGCCGAAAGGCGTCGCCGAGCGAGTGCCGTCTTGGAAACTCCAACGTGCAAAACTGATGACATTGCGCGTTCTCTTCTGTGGCGAATAGATCTAACCAAGGCTCTCCCCATTGCTGAAAGAGGCCGTTCGCCACGTCCGAGTTCAGACGCCATTCGTGATCCACCGAGCACCGACGGCTGAGTTCATCCGCCCTGGCGTTCAGAGAACCTGCCAGGTGTTGAACCGTCAGAGTCACGCCCTGACGTTCCAGCCATTGCCAGAGGCGCAGAGCCTCCTGGCAAAGGGTCCACGACCCCACACCGCCCTGTTTGTTGCAGTACCACATGGCGGTGGTGTTGTCCGTGAACACCTGCACTACCCTCCCGTTGACAAAGGGGAGGAATGCCTTCAGTGCTAGGCGAATCGCCCGCAGCTCCAACATGTTGATATGGAGCCGGGACTCCGCCGGAGACCAGATGCCTCTGATCTCCGCCTCTCCCAAGTGGCCACCCCAGCCCTGGAGGGACGCGTCCGTCACAACTACGTGCTCCGGTTGGGGAAGGGAGAGGGATCTGCCTCTGACCCAATCGCGGTCCGTAAGCCACCACTGCAACTGTCTCGCAGCGCCCTCCGAGATCAGGACATGGTCGGATAGGTCGCCCTGATGCTGGGCCCACTGAAACTTCAGGTCCCACTGCAGAGCCCGCATCCGCCACCTGGCGTGATGCACCAGTAGGATGCAGGAGGCCATCAGCCCCAGAAGCCGCAGCGTCAACCTGACCGAAACCCGGGATAACGGCTGAAAGATGGGAATCAGAGCCTGAATATCCCGGACCCGCCGTTCCGGAGGATAAACCCGAAACTGCGCCGAGTCGAGAACCGCTCCGATGAAAAGGAGCTTTTGAGAGGGACACAGGTGTGATTTCGGCACATTGATGGAAAACCCCAGTTCGTGCAGGAGGTCTGCCGTCATCTGAAGGTGGTGGACGACTGTTTGGGGCGAGCCCGCCTTCAACAACCAGTCGTCGAGGTAGGGGAAGACTGAAACCCATAACCGGCGCAGATGAGCTGCGACCACCGCCGTCACTTTCGTGAACACCCGTGGGGCGCTGGTAAGGCCGAATGGGAGCACGATAAACTGAAAGTGCTCGTGGCCTACCGTGAACCGCAGGTAACGCCGGTGGGCCGGCAGGACGGGGATGTGAAAATACGCATCCTGCAAGTCCAACGCTACCATCCAGTCTTGTGGGTCTAGAGCAGCCAAGACCTGAGCCAAAGTCAACATCTTGAACTTCTCCTTCCGGAGGAAGCCGTTGACGTTCCGTAGGTCCAAGATAGGACGCAGGCCTCCTTTGTCCTTCTTGGGCACCAGAAAGTAGTGGGAGTAGCAACCACACCCTACTTCTGGCCCAGGAACGCGCTCGATGGCCCCCTTGGCCAAGAGGGCCGTAACTTCCTCCTGCAGAAGTGTCAAGTGGTCCCCCGACACACGGTGGTTCTGCGGTGGCATGACTGGAGGAGTGGACTCGAAGGGGAGGGAGTAGCCCCTTCGGACGAGCTGCAGCACCCACCTGTCCGATGTAATCGCGCGCCAGCGGGAGTGGTGATGGCGAACCCTGCCACCCACTGGCGTCACATGGGCCCGAAAGCTCGGACTAGGAAGATTTGGAGGCTGCTGCGGGGGGAGGTGTGGACTGACCTCGCCGCTGCCCTCTACCGCCACCACGGCGGAATCCACGGCCGCCACCGCGCTGGGGAGCGTTCTGCGGCGCGTGAGCACGTGTGGGACCGCCCCTTCCTTGGCCACGAAAGGGGCGAAACAAACCCGTTTGCTGGCGCTGGGTCGAAAGACCCAAGGACTTGGCCGTGACCCTGGAGTCCTTGAAGCGCTCAAGCGCGTTGTCCGCCTTGTCAGCGAACAGGCGACTGCCATCGAAAGGCATGTCCATGAGGGCATTCTGGACATCCGGCGAGAAGTTGGCGGATCTCAGCCAGGCATGGCGACGAATCGCCACCGTCGTGGACATAGCCCGTCCCAGCGAGTCGGTCGTGTCAAGACCACACCTTATCGAATACCTCGCCACGTCCCGGCCTTCAACCAAGGCCTGGTTGAGCTTGTCCCGCACCTCCTGCGGGCATTGCGGCAGACACTCCGCGACCGTATCCCACAGAGAGTGGGTGTAGCGGCCCAAGAGGCATGCGGTATTGCAAGACTGCAGTCCAGCACTCAAAGACGAAAAGACCTTCTTGCCAAACTGGTCATATCGTTTCGATTCCCGATCGGGCGGGGCCGACGGGAATGCGGACTGGGAAGTGGAGGCCTGGATCACCAGACTCTCCGGGGAGGGATGGGTGGAGAGGAAGGCAGGGTCGTCCGAACATGGACGGTGACGCCTGGCAACGTTTCGGTCAACCGGTGCACCGGAAGCGGGCCTGGACCAGGTGCCCAAAAGGACATCCGTCAGGGCCTCATTAAACGGCAGCAGAGGCTCCTGTGGGCATGACTGCGGTTTAAATACTTCGGTGAGGATGTTAGGTTTCACCTTAGCGACGGGGAGCTCAAGGCTCAAGGCCTTGGCAGCCCTCATCAGGACCACCGAATAGGCAGCCCCCGCCTCCGACGCCACAGGGGAAGGCGAGACAAACCCAGGGTTGGGCGACTCGTCCAGACCACTGGCATCACCTAAGTCACCTACCCAGTCCACGTCATACTGGCAGGCTCGTGACAAAGGGTCCTCAGACCCCTCCCAACCCTCTCCATAATCGTCCTCATCGCCATAGTTCGAGTCGACGATATAGACCGGCTCCTCGGAGCCAATGGGCCCCAACGGCGCCGGACTCGGCGCCGGACGATGCCGGTCCGACTCCGCGTCAGGAGTCAGAAAGGGAACGGGGGTGGCGCCGCGCGGCGCCGGCGCCGGGGACCCGACGCCGGCCGGAACCGACGGCGGAGTCACGGCGCCGCGCGGAGGCGGCACCACGGGTTGCCCCAATGGAATCGGCGCCGGAGAGGCCGGTGGACCAGCCGGCGACGACCCTGAAGGGCCCAGCGGCGCCGGGGCCGGAGCCGCCGGCGGCGCCGGGGCCGGAGCACCCGGCGGCGTCGGAGCAGGTGCACCCGAACCGCTCGGGCCCCCAGACGGGACCGACGGCCCCGCAGGCGCCGTAGGCCCCGCCGGAGGAGACATCGCCCTCATAGCCATGAGGAACTCCTCAATCTCCTCGCGCGACGCGCCTTCCCCAGGGACCGACGGGTATGGGGCAGACGGCGTCGGCGACCCACGCGGGGGTGGGGCCACCCGAACCCCCGGCCGCATCACGCGGGCGTCGGGGGGAGTCGGGGGTACGATGACGACGCCCCGACTTCTTGTGTCGCTTACCTGATGAACCGGAGGAATGGTGGCGACTCCCGGAGCGCCCATTGCGGCTCCGCGATCGTTCCCTCGACCGCTCCCTCGACCTCCGGGACCGCTCTCGACGCAGGACTCCACGTCGTGGTCCGCGCCCAGACACCGGAGGCAGAGTCGATGGTGGTCGGTGACCGACATCATGCGGTCACACCCGTCGCAACTCTTAAACCCGGGCATCCTACCGGCACCTGAAGAAAGAGTTAGAGTAAACAAAAACTTGGTCAAAAGACCGGAGTACTGCTCTTCGGATCTGCGCTAACTGGCGCGGAAAAAAGAAGAACCGACGTCAGCGCGCGGAGGCGGCGTCTATATACTCCAGCGACGTCATCACGGCGCACGACGCCGACGACGCGGAGCCGCAGGGGACGCTTGCAGACGACGCCTACCGACGCGCAGGGGTACTGCTACGCAAAAGTTTCCGGATCCAGACTGACGCCTGGGGATATTCTAAGGTAAGGAATCTAATACTAACCTGTTTCTTTCAGATGTCAGATGCTGAGGTAAAAGTTACTTACCTTCAGTAACGCTATCGCACAGCTCCACAGTGACGCTGTCTCTGGATATCACATCAATGGAGCCATATAAGTCCCCTCCGGCAAGCGGACCAGTTTCTTCAGTGAAACCTTCTGCGCCAGAATGTGGAGCCACTACAGAAACTGGTTGTGGCAAACAAGCTCAAAAAACTTTGTAACATTAATAAAGAAGGAACTTCAAATGGTAGGTTAATCCCAGACATGGATTTTAAAGAAACCTCCAATAAAATCAAAGAAACACAGGGCTACGTGAAACCCTGCACCCAGGTGAATAACCCACATATGAGGGAAGAGATCAGACCCTCTTTAGACCATTCATCAATGGTGATGAACAGTATGGCAGTACCCAAACACAACCTACAAAAACACCAGGCTGTTTGTTAAACCACACATTATGTGACATATTGACAGTTCCAATTTCAAGGCACTGAGAAGACTTTCATAGAAAGAACAAATAAATGAACACTGCTCACTGGTGTGTCGTCCAGAGTGAAATAGTAAGCCAACCCCCCACTCTACCAACCACACACATTTGGAAATGGATGGTGTTGCAACATCTAAACAAAAACTAAGTGGCCAGGCCAAACTGTCTAACCACAACATAGATTGAGATAGTGATCACTGATATATGAACTCAGCGGGTATAACTTTTGCCTCAAAGGTCATTCGCAGAGCGGGGAGGATGGGCAGGGCATTAAGGAATCTGGGGCTAGACTGTGACTCGAGCAGATATAGCGACACCAACGGTAAGTAACTTTTACATCTGATAGAAACATCTAGCCGCAGATTCCTTAACTTTGAGATTAATACCATAGCTATACCCGACTGGAGGAGGTTCTGCAAACTAATCCTACAAAAGTTCTCAAAGAGAATTAGCCGTTCAAAACCAACAGCTGACCAAATGTATGTAGGAATAGCAGAACAAGAGCTTGGTTGTTATTAGAATCCATGATCGCTGTCAGAACATATAAATAAAAAACAACCATACAGGTTCGAGAGAATAGGTCCTTGAAGGAAAAGGGTTGAAATCCCCAGAAGAACCATCTGTCAGAAGACAGACATTACCCCTGTCCCCAAAAGGGTAAGAAAATATGACCACAAAGAGTAAAACACATGATAAAAGTAATTTAATCTGCATTGTTCATAACAATAAAGAACTCAATTCCCCACAGGAAAAATGAACAACAATATCTCCTTGGTTTAAATAGTTTAGAATGAACAAAATGAATATTCATATTCATCCTATGCACCAATAGCATAACATCTAACCACAATGATTCATATATAGATAAATATATATACACATATAACTGTATCATCAGATACTTGTATTGATCCAACAATTCGCAGAATATGACTGGCTAATACCTACTGCCAGAACGCAAGAACATAAAATATTTGCCCTTGTACGGCCTTCAGTGCCATAGTCTGAAAGACTGAACAAAACGTCAAGTCATAGGTAAGCTCAAAACACCAAGGCAAGCGAGAAAAAGAGACTCAATCACATCTTTGATTAAAACCTCTCCCCGCCCCCTTTTTTGAGAAATAACTATCTATAACACATATGATACAGTCATGTATACTCTGTATACCTAATAACTAATTGGAACAGAGAAACAGTTCCATAAAGCGCTTTACCACAATTTTGAAAATGGTAACACATTCTATTAGACCTACAATTAAGTGAACACAAGAGCACATTAAATCATGTATACCCAGTGCCATAAGAAATAACAGCAGACATGATTCCTCATGAATTAAGGAATGCAGAAAACAATAAGCATATCCTCTCCAAAAGAAAGGTTAGGCCGAACAGACAGAACCACACACATCAAGAATATCACAGAAAGAAGAAAAGCTTACTATAAAGCAAAAATCCTAAAATATTTTTTTTCCCCCAAGACTGTTATAGATGAATTGGCAGCCCAACACCTTAGGACATATTGTCTGTAGTTAAGGACAATAAGCCATCACGTTTACAATGGTCCTGGGACAAGTTGGCCCAACTCAAGCATCAAACTTTGGGCTGCCAAATATGGAGCAGCGAATGGAACTGCCTGCAGTTGAGGTAATATTTATGTCTTCACTAGACACTGTTCCTTTACCCTAAAGGCGGAACTCGCAAGCAAAAATACTCTGAGACAGAGCAATGCTTCAACTTGCTGAAGCACCCGAATACTCCAAGAGTAGATCGAGTGACTATACCACAGTCTACAAATGAAATAACCCAATGCTGCTAAAAGAACACTGAAGAAGAAAGCCATGTAACTTGTATACTGAACTGCTCCGAAGAAGCATGTTACAGATCAGCTTTCATACAGGAAGACACCTCTCTTAATAATAGCCTTGAGTAGAAAGCTCATCCTCAGAGGCCAGGAAACAAAGGCAACCTGCCTCAGTCATTTAAATGAATACACAAATAAAAAAAGAAAATGCCACTGAGGATATAACTACTACTCCTCACCAGAGTACACGTGGTAGTACTGAAACCGAAAATGGACATATACAACATTCTAATAAGGTTACTCCTTGACCTACAAAAACATATATCCCAAGCCTAGGGAAAAGCAAAGCATACAGTGGCAGAAAATGTAGGACTACAATTCTGTAGTTCTCCGTCTTTCATGGAAGCATTTTAATGCTGCATCTGCCTGATCGCCGAAAAGACAGGTACCATCAAATGGTATATCAGCCAGAAGCACAAGTTACTTATGTGTAACAATATATCTGTAAGAGACATTAGTGATAGATTCCATACCTTAGAATATCCCCAGGTGTCAGACTGCATCCGGAAAGTTTTTCGTCAGCAGTACCCCTGCGCGTCGGAAGGTGGCGTCGTGCGGCTCCGTGTCAGTCGCTGGCGTCGTATGCGCCGAGATGCCGTCACAGAGACTACTTAGGTGCCACCCATGCGCGCCAACATCAGTTCTGTACACGACTTTCAGCGCCAGGAATGGAGAGCCATGCAAGAAACTGATCACTGGTGCCATGAAACTAGGGCCCTGAAAAGGATGACCTTAACCCTAGAAATCAGTTCGCAGAACGGGGAGGATGGGTGGGGCGGTAAGGATTCCATCACTAACTAATGTCGCTCACAGATATATCGTTACACAAGTAAGTAGCTTGTGCATCTGAAAGAGACACGTTAGTGACAGATTCCTTACCTTAAAATAGATACCCCAGCAATACCTACCCCGGAGGTGGGTCTGCGAACCAAAATCACACCAGAAAGTCCCAGAGAAGAGAACGGAAAAAGAAGCAGTCTCTCCGGACTTGGCTGTCCAGGCAGTAGTGCTTGGCAACAGTGTGAAGCGAGGCCCACGTAGCTGCCAGACAGATATCCTGCAAGGGAACGCGGCGTCCCCAAGCAATAGTGGCTGCCATTTCCCTGGTAGAATGGGCATGCAGCCCCACAGGAGGCTCCTTCTTAGCCAATGAGTAACAGACTTTGATGCAGAGAACGACCCACCGAGAGATAGTCCATTTGTGCACAGCCCAACCTTTTTTGGTGCCCACGTAGCCCATAAAAAGTTGGTCATCCACCTGTAACTGCTGTGTGCGCTTCAGATAGAACGAGAGCGCACGTTTTGGGTCCAGACGGTGGAGCCTCTCCTTCTTTTGAAGGATGCGAAGGATGAAAGAAGGTGGGCAAAGTGATGGTCTGCCCGATGTGAAAGGGTGTGACAAGCTTTGGCAAGAAAGAAGGACGAGTCCTTAAAATCACTTTGTCCAGTTGAACAGAGAGAAAAGGAGGTTTAGAAGAAAGAGCCTGGAGCTCACTCACTCTTCTGGCAGAGGTGATAGCTACCAGGAAAGCCATCTATAGAGTGAGAAGACGTAATGGACAGTCATGAAATGGCTCAAAGTGAGCGCACATCAAATAGGCCAAGACAAGATTTAAGTCCTATTGAGGCATTATGAAGGGCACAGGAGGAAACGTGTGTGCAATGCCTTTCAGGAAGTGATTAACAATAGGTGGACTTAAAAAGAGAAGGCTGATCTGGAAGCCGTAGAAAGGCAGAAATGGTCAAGAGATAACCCTTGATAGTGCCCATAGCAGAGCCCTGCTGGGCCAAAGAGAGAAGGAAGAGAAGGACCTCGGAAAGAGGGGCAGCAAGGGAACCCACAGTCTTTGCTGTGCACCATGCCACAACTTTGTTTTACCTACAGGCGTATACTGTCTTAGTGGAGGGACACCTGGCGTATACCCTCTTAGTGGAGGGACGCCTGGCTGCCAGAATAATGTCACAAACTTTGGAAGGAAGGTCGAAATCTGTCAACTGTCGCCTCTCAATCTCCACGCATGGAGGTGGAGGCTGGGCAGGTTCGGGTGGAGGATCGTCCCCTGCTGCAGAAGATCCTCCCGAAGAGGGAGTCGGATCAGGGGAGCAATCACCATGCTGAGTAGCTCGGGATACCAGTATCTTTGTGCCCAATCCGGAGCCACAAGGATGACTTGGGCCTGGTCGCGCCTCATCTTCTTCAGCACTCTGGGCAGAAGTGGCATACGCGTACAGCAGACTGTAGGAGAGTAGGGTCTGCTTTCCTTTGGTCACCCCACTTTTTGCTTTTTGCTTCACTGGTTTTCGACTTTAATGTGGCTGTGGGCCTGCTAATCAGACCTCAGAGTGAAGACGCCATTCGTGATCCATCATGGACTGGCAGCTGAGTCTGCCGCCCTGACGTTCAGAGAACCTGCCAGGTATTGAACCACCAAGGTAATGCCTTGATGTTCCAGTCATGTCCAGAGGCGGAGAGCCTCCAGACATAGGGTTCACGACCCCACCCCGCCCTGTTTGTTGCAAAACTACATGGCGGTGGTGTTGTCCGTGAACACCTGCACTACACTTCCCCGGACAGAGGGAAGGAATGCTTTCAGTGCAAGTAGGATCGCCCAAATCTCTAAAAGGTTGATATGGAGCTGGGACTCCGCCGGAGACGAGAGGCCCCTGATCTCCGCCTCTCCCATGTCGCCGCCCCATCCCAGAAGGGATGCATCCGTCACCACTGTGTGCTCTGGTTGAGGAAGGGAGAGGTATCTGCCCTTGACCCAATCGGGATTTGTGAGCCACCACTGCATGTTTTGTGCAGTGCTCTCCGAGATCTGGACATGATCGGACAGCTTACCCTGATGCTGCGCCCACTAGAACTTCAGGTCCCACTGCAGAGCCTGCATATGCCACCTGGCATGTTGCGCTAGCAGGATACAGGAGGTCATTAGGCCCAGGAGCCGGAGGGTCATCCTGACTGAAACCCGGGATAGAGGCTGAAAGATCGGAATCATAGCCTGAATATATCCCAGACTCGCTGCTCGGGAGGATAAACCCGAAACTGCGTTGAATACAGAACCGCTCCGATGAAGGGGAGCTTCTGAGAGGGACTCAGGTGCGACTTTGGCACGTTGATTGAGAACACCAGCAAATGCAGGAGGTCGGCCGTAGTCTGGAGGTGGGAGACGACAGCCTGGGGCGAGCTCGCCTTCAACAACCAGTCGAGGTAGGAGAAGACTGAAACCCCTGATTTTCACAGATGAGCTGCGACCACCGCCATCACGTTCGTGAACACCCGAGGGGCACTGGTAAGGCAGAAGGGGAGCACGGCAAACTGAAAGTTCTCTTGGCCCACCGTTAACCGCAGGTAACGCCGGTGGGCAGGCATGATGGGGATGTGAAAATAAGTGTCCTGCAAGTCCAACGCTACCATCCAGTCTCCAGGGTTGAGGTCAGCCAAGACCTAAGCGAGAGTCAACATCTTTAACTTCTCCTTCCGGAGGATGCGGTTGACGTTCCTGAGGTCCAAGATTGAACAAAGGCTCCCTTTCTTGGGGACCAGAAAGTAGTGGGAATAACAACCACGTCCTGCTTCTGGCCCAGGAACGCGCTCGATGGCCCCCTTGGCCAAGAGGACCGCAACTTCCTGGTGGAGAAGCGCAAAATGGTACCCCGATATGTGGTGGAACTGAGGTGGCATGGCTGGAGGTGTAGTCTCAAAGGGGAGGGAGTAGCCCCTTCGGATGATTTACAGCACCCACCTGTCCGAGATAAAGGAACGCAAGTTAGTATGGTGATGGCGAATCTTGCCGCCCACTGGCATGGCGTGTGCCCCAAAGCTCAGACTAGGAAGACTTTGAGGCGGATGCTGCAGGAGCGGAGGTGGACTGACCCGCACGTTGGCCCCTTGCACCGCCTCGGCGGGAATCACATCCGTGGCCGCACAGAAGTTGGTTCTGCGCAGGCTTCTGGCTGAATGAACGTGTCGGAGTGCCCCTTCCGTGACCACAAAAGGAACGAAAAGCAGACGTGGCCAGGCGTGTGGTGGAGAGACCTAAGGAGTTGGCCGTCAAAGGGCATGTCCATAAGAGAACGTTCAACATCCCCCGAAAAACCAGTGAACTGCAACCAGGCGTGGCAACGGAGGGCCACTTTTGTGGAAATCGCCCTACCCAGTGTGTCCGCAGTGACCAGTTCACACCTTATGGCGAACTTTGCTGCATCTTTCACCTCAGCAACAGCTTGGGAAAGCACTGTCTGAGCCTCCTCCGGACACTGAGGCAGCACCTGCGCAACCGTGTCCCACACAGCGTAGGAATAGCGGCCCAAGAGGCATGCGGTGTTCACCGACCGCAGCCCTAAGCTGGCAGATGAAAACCATTTCTTGCAGAACTGTTCCGCCTTCTTGGATTCCTTATCCAGCGGAGCGGTAGGAAATACGCTTTGGGAAATGGAGGCCTGGATGACCAGGCTCTCCGGAGTTGGTTGGGTGGACAGAAAAGCACGGTCACCCTGGGCCAGCGATGGCGCCGGGCCACGTTATTATCCACGAGAACTCCTGTGGACGGTCTAGACCAGGTGCCCAGCAAGACGTCAGTTAATGCCTCATTGAACGGAAGCAGAGGCTCCAAAGAGCTTATCGCCGGCTGAAGTAATTCAGTGAGGAGATTAGTCTTGAGGGTCACTGTAGGCAGGTCAAGGTAAAGGGCCTCAGCTGCTCTACGGAGCACCACAGTGTATGTGGCGCCCTCCTCAATAGCCACAGCAGGAGGAGAAAGAAAACCAGGGTCAGAGGAGAGGTCAAGGCCACCGGCATCCTCTAGCTCTTCTGTCTATTCCTGTTCTGACCCGCACTGCCATGCGAGACGGTCCTCAGACCCCTGCAAGTCATCCCCTTCCTCCACTGCCCGTGGAACTGGCTCCGGTGGTGGGGGTGGGACAGGGAAATATAAATGGTCGAATGGCGCCGGTCCGGCTCCGTGTCCCAATTAGGGCCCTACCCAGACACAAAATTGTCCGGCAACCGGGGCAAGGGTGGTGGTGGAACGAACGGAACCCACTGCAGCGCCGGATTGGAGCCGTGGACGACGCCTGGGCCGGAGCAAGGGAGGGCCCTCAACTGGGACCGCGGGGCCTGAAGGCGCACCGGCAGGAGCTCGAGGCCTGAAGAGGCAGTCCATAGCTGCAAGAAAATCTTGCACCTGGGCAGGAGTTGCCAACGCACCTGGATAAGGTGGGTAGGCCGCAGGACTCACAGTCTCCAAAGTAGCTGCGGGGGTGGTACCCCCGGCCCCCTCGTCTGCAGCCGGAGACCAACGGGGGGATGTCGGAGAGCAGAAAGCTTCTTTGAATTCTTCTTATGACATCTCTTACCCGATTCCGAGTGTGAAGACTTCGACCCCGGGGATCGATGATGATGGCTCCGCGAGCGGTTCCTTGAGCGACCCCTGGAACTCGAACGTCACGCAGACGACTGACCCCCTCCAGCAGCTTACGGGACCGCTCCCGCAAGGTCTTTGGAGCCATGGCCAAACAGTCGGAACATGACCAAGAGTCATGGTTGCGCTCCAGACAGTAGAGACAGATGCCATGGGGATCGGCAACTGACATTGTGCGGCGACAGGCCCTGCAGGATTTAAACCCAGGCATCTCTACGTGGCACCAGGAGTCACAGACTAAAAAATGGAAGACAAATAGTCTCAAAATATTAGACAAAAAGTGACTAGGGTACGTGCTCTAACCTGATCTGCGCTTGCTGGCGTGGAAAAAGAAAGAACTGACATCAGCAAGCATGGGTGGCACCTAAGTAGTCTCCATGACACCATCCTACTGGTGCAAAAGACGCCAGCAACAGATGCGCGCGGCACAACGCCACCTTCCGAAGGGCAGGGCTACTGCTGACGAAAAACTTTCCGGATCCAGTCTGACACCTCGGGATATTCTAAGGTAAGGAATCTATCACTAACGTGACTCTTTCGGATACGCGAAGATGCCAACCAAGCCAGCCGTCTTAGCACTACTGCAGATGCCATGGCCCGACCCACAGAATCTGTTGTGTCCATGCCACACCTTATGGTAAGCCTAGCGGCCTACTGACCTTCTCTAACCCACCTCTGCACGCAGGCTATTCAGAGGAGACAGGAGCATGTTCTGTAAAGAATCCCACAAAAAAAACTGTTCTGTAAAGAATCCCATAAGGCATAGCAAAAAAGCCCCAGCACACAGGACTTGTTGGTGGCTCTCAATGCTGAGCTAGCTGAAGCAAATATATGCTTATTTCAAGCATCTCAAGCCTAGCATCCTTTCCCACCGGAGTCTTAGGAGTAGAATCTATATCCTGGGAAGATGATGCAGCCTGAGTCCTCAGGCTATTAGTGGAAGGATGTCTATGTAAAAAAACTGGGTCCGCAGGTGAAGGTAAATGCCTACGTGCAAAATCACTGTCCACTGAACCCGAAAACTCAGGCTTAACACAAGCACCTAATTAAACATCAAATAGGGCCTCACTATATGGAAGATTAGGCTCTTCTCATGTCTGACCCCTAGCAAAGGATTTCAAACAAAAGGTCTGTAGACCTCTGTACTGTGGGCAGTGACAAATCTAAAACTGCAGCCACTTTCCTCAGCTTGTCTGCAAAGGAGGAACTGTTAGGCAAGACTAGGGGGAACAAGCAACCCTGAGGCTGGTGAAGAAAGCAGCCCACTAGGCTCACCAATAGCTGTAAGCCAGCTATCCTCCACCTAAATGTTGGAAATGGGCTGAGAAAATCCTGCCCCAGTCGATACAGGTGGACCTCCCAACACCTCTTCCGGAAAAGGGGCAACAAATTGTACAATCCCCTCAGTTTGCAACCAACGCCGTATGACACCGAAGTGGCGCCATTACGACGTCGACTGGGGGAGGAGAGGCGACTTCGACCGCCGCCACCAATGTTGGAGTTGGTTGATCAAAGACCAGTGTCTTAGGCAAAGATCCCAGAGGACTGTGATCCTGCGCCAAAGTGATATCAGCTGGAGTCGACTGGCGCGGATTCATCCACTCCGATGGCGCAACCGTCACCGAGGACAAATTCTCTGACGGCGCCCCACTCACCTCCTTGGGGCCTAGAGGCGATCCAGCGGGAGATGGGATCCCAAAGATGAGATGTAAGGAATGATAATATTACCTCATCTGAGCCATCGACGCACCAGATCCCAGAAACATTTGGAGATACGGTGTGGATTTGTGTACTGCTTCCTCAGTTGTTGAGCGGGAGGAGCCATGGGAGACGGAGTTTCCACATGGTGAAGCCCTATAATGTCGCGACTTCGACCACCCCTTACTTTTCGACTTCCTGTCAAACGATGTCCTCCAGACCAGCTACGACTCCTAGATTGACCATGGAAATGTTCCATCCGGGACGACGGAGAGCGAGTGGTACAAAAAGCCACAACCTTCTCCCAACATCCAGCGTAAATGTTTTTTGTAGATGGACATCTGGCTGCTGAGTGACATCCACTACCTTAGGTGGGAGGTGAGAAGCAGTCAACTCCCACCTGTTCTATATCCATGCAGATCCGGGTGTAAGGCTATGCCCTGTTACTAGAGGGATCATCCAGAAGTGTCAGTCTAATAAGGGAAGAGATGCTTAAGACCATAATCCCAGTAACACCCTCTTATTGTCAAATCCATTAAGATGACTTGGGTCTGCTTGTTCCTAATTTTGTTCAGAACTTTGAGCAGGAGAGGTAGCGGTGGGAAGGCATACAGGAGGCCTGAGTCCCACTCTAGGTGAAAAGCATCTCCAAGGCAGACTCGCCTTTGGACCTTCTATGTGCATAAGATTGGAACTGCAAGTTCTTAGTGTGGAGAAAAGATTGATCAATTTGAGTTGAGCCAGCCTATCTCTGGACCACTAGGCTTTCAGGCATAGGATGTTGGAGGAGGAAAGCTGGGTGCTTAGAAGCAGGTCTGTTTTGTCTGGCAATTGGCTGTTGGGCAAAAATAGGACCTGGCCCAGGGCCCATTAGTGTATCTGTAAGATACTCATTAAAGGGGAGGAGTGGTCCTGTGTGTAGGAGAGTGGGGTCTGCAATCCCATGGCCACCCCAGATTTTTGCTTTTTGCTTCACTGGTTTACGACTTTCCCTGGCTGTGGGCCTGCTAATCAGACCCACAGCCCAGCTGTTCTCTCTCTAAATTACAACCATGTACCCTAGGTGCATTTACCAATTGGTACTGGGCCACCTTATCAGTCCCTGTACAGTATACCTTAGGTATCCAGGGCATAGGTGTACCCAGGGCCTACCAGGGGCTGCAGCATGTATTATGCCACCCCTGGCTGGCCACCCAAATTTGACACAACTGGCTGCACGACAGCTGGGGCAAGGTGGTGTAAACACCCTTTGCTTTAGATATAGTATTCCTATATCTAACCCTAAAATGGACACATATATTCCTATCAGTCACTTCTATGGCAGGCCTTATCAATCCTGAAGGCAGAGTGCTTGGAATTATGTGAGATGGTGCTCTGGCATGAGCTGAGCCCGTTTGTAGCTTGCGGAACCAAGTCCTAATAGCTGTTCCATGATAACGCTATACCATATACTCTTAAGTGCATTATAATCCTCGCGGTTAAATGCTAACTTTGGCATAGCATTATCAAAACATGTCGAGTAAGGTGTCATACGAATTGGAATACTAACCCCTCGCCAATTCTGGCGACGGGGTTAGCATTCCACCCTTCTAGAGGGACACGACATGTCTGTAACTGTAAACCCCGGTTAAAGTTAACTCTAGCCTCAGCATCACAAAATGGATGCTGCCACCACAGACACAAGTCTGACCTCCTGCTGCTGGGAGTCCTTCCAGCGAGGGTGGCTTGCACAAAGGGTTTCCTGCCTTGGGAGGTGCTAGCACCACCCCAGACAGGATTTTGTGTATTAGGTAGGACCAGGCTGAAACGAATGAGACATGCCTGGGGCACACAAGGTGCCCTGTGCATACACCGGTTCCAACCAGTTGCTGGGGCACTCCAGCCCCAGCTCTGGCGGGAAACTGGACAAAGGAAAGGGGGTGTAGCCACCCCCCTTCCTGGTCCCACCCAGGGGAGGGACCTAGTCGTAGTGCAGCCCCCTTTAGCCAAATAAAGGTAGGATTAATCTTGACAACCTTCCACGAAGAAACTCTTGACCTTCGACCTCCTGAACATCAGAAGACTGAAGAATCTCCCCTATGGTCAGGAAGTGACCATCCTGCTTCGCAGGCACCATCAAGCTCCTGTGCAGTTTGCGGCAAAGTCCTTCCATCCCGGAATCTGACGACCCAGCTCGACAAGACCCGGACCTCCAGACCTCTCTGACCTCTACCCACATCCACAGCCCAGCTGGGACCCGTGGGTGCGACGAGCAATGTGGAGACGGCCATCTTGAAGAATCCTGCACAGCGCTTCCTGCACGACCCCTTAGGGTTCCTCAAGTGAGTGCATTGGGGACTGAGAAGCCCCACACCGACGCAGCTCCTGCACCAAAGACCTGCCCCCCAGGCATCCCCGTGATCTGCGTGGGGCCCTTTTGCCTGGTTGCTGCCCTTCCTGTTGTCTGGTCACTTGCCGGCTGGCTTGTGCCCTCTGAGACGACGACCCGAAGATTTCAACACTGCTAGTCTGGTCCCCCAGACTGGCCCTTGCTTCCTTGTAAAAGAGGAGCACCCCGGACCCTCCTGGTCCACTCAAGACACCATCTTTGTTTCACCGCGTGGCTTGCATTAGCCAAGGCCTGTTGTTCAGATCGACGATCCGACACCGCCAACAGCAGCAGACTACGTGGGACAGCTCGTGCCTCCAGCCTGGTCATGAAGAACAGCTCCTGGTCCGCGCAGCTACAGAGAGAAGCGACCATTCCTTCACCTGAACGCGGTGACAGCATCTGGTTCCCTCCTGGTTCCAGCACTGTCACTGGCTAGTGACCAAGACTCTGTCCCCTTCCTTTTCAGGACATCCTTCTTCCTAGTTCCATCCTTGGAACCACCGGACTCCTCCATCTGGCTGCCTGCCAGCAACGTCTTGTTTCAGGCATCACCGGGATCAACGCAGCAAACCCGACACTACTTCAGCCCTATGCACCCGCAGCCTGTGGGTTAGGTAATTAAAGCTTCTAGGTCCTGAAGTCTATGTCCACTATCCTAGTGTCCAGGTCCACTGTTGTTTTCCCTCCATCCAGCCGGGTTTGTCCGGAATCCGTAACTTTGTAAACTGTTGCATCCATAGACGTTGGTACGCATCCCGCGTGAGAGTTCCCACTCTGCATGTGAGTCCCGTGGGCCTCCGGCTCCTTACTTACCTAGTTTGTAGCGTAGTCCCACCGATCCTCCAGCCTCTGGATCTCCTTACAGTATTTTCTTTCCTCGCATTGCATTGTTTTGAGTATATGGTTTGTCGTGCCCCTAAGGCACTTGTGTAAGTATTGTGCGAACTCGTATTTCCTTTTTAGTATTGTCATGTGCTTAGCCCTCTGATCTCATAAAGAGCTCAGAGGTGTTGTTATTAATAAATAGATTGTTTATTTTCATAACAACCTGTGTGGTGTCCTTTCATTTGGTATTCAAGGGGTTATATTGTGGTAAAACAGCTGGCTTCACATGCCAAAAGAGATTAGCCTAACAGACTGCTTTTGTCCACGCTACTAGGATAGCTGGTCTATACGGTTGACTTTACAACCAATCACCATAAGGGTTGTTTGGACTGATACAAGGTGATCACTAGAACTAGTGAGCATCATATATCAGGCCAACTTCTCACATTGGTGTGCAGCGGTTGGGATTTGAGCTTGCTGTTGTTTTACCACGTATAATCTTGAAAATATCATTTGAAAAATCACATAGGTACCTAGGTACATATAACAAGCTTAGAAATACTCGGAGTTCTACTGAACCAGCTGTTGTAGTAGAAAGGGCCTAGCACACCCTGACTACAACTCTTAGCAAGGGATCAGTAGGTAAACCCATAGTGTAGGTAGGTGCATCACTTACACCACACTAGAAGCATGTCTACCCATGGAGAGTCTTCAGAGACTCCCCTTGTGGTTGTTGACCCTCCACAGGTCACTTCCAGATATGCAGCCCTTAGCTTCCAGGAGATGAGACAATTGTGTACCTTCAGGAAACTAAAACAGGGTTCTAACCCTACCACTCCTTTTCTGTTAGGTCTCTTAGAGACTTATGATGCTAGAAAAGCTACTCATACAGATGGGAGCATGCCAGCCTTAGAAGGTACCCTTGGTGATCCTGACCTCCCTGAAACTGAGGAAGTAGAGGAGGAAGAGGATGAAGAGGTTATTTCTGGGGATGAGGCAGACAATGGTCCTGAGCTAGTCAGCAGACTTACTAGGGCCAACTTAGACCTACATAGGGAAGGATCTGGGGGACCCCCAGTACTGGCCCTAAGCAGGCCTAACTTTGGAGTTAGAAGAGATAGGTCTCATTCTAGGGACTCCAATAGATCTGTGCACTCTCATGCCTCTCCCCAGAGGAGAATGACTTCCCCTCAGAGGAGAGAACATGAAGCAAGGATGAAACAGGCTAATCTGAGGATTCAGAGGGAAGAACTTGCCCTTGCCAAGGAGAAGCTTGCCTTTGCTAGAGAGCAACAGTTGAGTGGGGCAGTCCCCACTGGTGGCAGCAATATCCCTAAGGATAAAGACAGGAGTTTTGATACTAGACACCTGAGTAAAATAGTGCCCCCCTTTAAAGAAGGGGATGACATCCACAAATGGATGACTGCTTTGGAGAGGGCCTGCACTGTCCAGTGCATCCCCCAGAGTCAGTGGGCAGCTATATTGTGGCTCTCCTTTGAAGGTAAAGGTAGAGATAAGCTCCTCACTACTAGAGCTGAGGATGCTAACTATTACCAAGTCTTGAAGAATACACTGATTGATGGGTTTGGCTTAACCACTGAAAAGTACAGGTTGCTGTTCAGAGACACCCAGAAAATTCAGTCTCAAGATTGGGCTGACTTTGTTGATTGTGCCACTAAGGCTTTTGAAGGCTGGTTACTGGGAAGTAAAGTTACTGATTACACAGGATTGTATAATCTAATTATGAGAGAACAAATCTTAAGTAATTGTCAAAATCAGTTGTTGCATCAGCACCTTATTGACTCAGATCTGACCTCTCCCCAAGAATTGGGAAAGAAGGCAGACAGATGGGTCAGGACAAGGGTCAAGCAGCAGAACCAGAACCAGGGTGGTGGCCAGAAGAAAGCAGATCCCAAGGGTAATGAGAATACACAAAATTACCAGAAGTCTTCAACAGGGCCCCAACAATCTAAAGAGGGTGGGTCCCAGAATTCCCAGAATTCCCAAAAGAAGAAGAAGAATGGTCAGAAGAAACCATGGTGCCAATACTGTACAAGTAATACTCACTGGTTTAGTGAGTGCACCAAGAAAGGCCC
Source organism: Lissotriton helveticus (assembly GCF_964261635.1). Classification (NCBI taxonomy): domain Eukaryota; kingdom Metazoa; phylum Chordata; class Amphibia; order Caudata; family Salamandridae; genus Lissotriton; species Lissotriton helveticus. The sequence continues at coordinate 371,337,151 of NC_136059.1, forward strand.
AACTCCTACCACTACTGCCCCTAAGGCACCTGCACCCCCTAGTACAGTAAGTAGTGGTAGTAATCCTCCTAAGGCTATAGTGGGGTTAACCCTGGGAACTGAGGCGGGCTCTGACGTAGTCAGAACACCTACTCAGGCTGTTCTTGTTTGTACTGGGGACATGGATATGACCCCTACAATAAGTCCCAGTACTCTGGGCAAGTACAGGCAAACGCCTTTGATTAATGGCTCAGGCCTACAGGGACACTTGTGCCAGTGTCACTATGGTGACACCAAACTTTGTGGACCCTGACCAGGTAATACTGGGTTCAGACTACCTGGTGACCAATGCTAGCAATGCCACTACCTCCCATAGTATGGCACTTGTTAATTTCTCCTGGGGAGGGGTAAATGGCCTCAAAAGGGTTGTTGTTAGTTCAGACCTCCCAGTGGACTGTCTTTTGGGCAATGATTTGGAATCCTCCTTATGGTCCGATGTGGAGTATAGGACTCATGTGGAAATGTTAGGGTTGTCAGCACATGTCCTTGCTGTGACTAGGTCACAGGCCAAGAAATGCCCAGCTGAACTAGTGCTGGATCCTGGAAGAATGGACCAGACACTAACCAAGAGAAAGAGCAGTAGGGGTAAGGTTGACTCTTCCCCCCTGCCTCAGGTGGAGGATCAGCTCTCTCAGGAGACTGACCCCAAGACCCCAGAAGGAACTGTCCTAGAAGAGCTTGAGCCTGAACAGGTTGAGTTTCTTGGGACAGGGGGATCTTCCAGGGCAGACTTGAGGCAGGCACAGTTAGACTGCCCATCTCTTGAACCCCTCAGACAGCAGGCTGCTGCTGAGGCTGCTGCTGAGGCTGCAGGGCATGCTACAGGTGCCCATAAGGTATATTGGGACAATGGACTCCTATACTCTGAGGCAAGAGACCCCAAGCCTGGTGCTACCAGGAGGATGGTCATCCCCTTGTCTCTTAGAGGTTTCCTTCTCACCTTAGCCCATGAAATTCCCCTTGCAGGTCACTTAGGCCAGAACAAGACTTGGGACAGGCTTGCCCCACACTTTCACTGGCCTCACATGTCTGAGGACACTAAGGACTTTTGTCGTTCATGTATCACCTGCCAAGCCAGTGGCAAATCAGGTGGCACAACAAAGGCCCCCCTTATACCACTACCTGTGGTGGGGGGCGTTTCCCTTTGAGAGAGTGGGGATTGACATTGTTGGACCAATGGACCCCCCAACAGCCTCTGGGCACAGATTTATACTGGTGGTAGTGGATCATGCCACCAGGTATCCAGAAGCTATTCCCCTTAGAACCACTACAGCTCCTGTTGTGGCAAGGGCCCTGGTTGGAGTTTTCTCCAGAGTGGGGTTCCCTAAGGAGGTGATCTCTGACAGAGGTGCAAACTTCATGTCAGGATACTTGACTGCTATGTGGAAGGAATGTGGTGTCAATTACAAATTCACCACACCCTATCACCCACAATGCAATGGGCTTGTTGAAAGGTTCAACAAGACCCTCAAAGGGATGATAAAAGGGTTACCTGAAAAGCTTAGGCGAAGATGGGACATCCTTTTACCCTGCCTTCTGTTTGCTTACAGAGAGGTCCCACAGAAGGGGGTTGGTTACAGCCCTTTTGAGCTTTTGTTTGGACATCCTGTAAGAGGACCCCTATGTCTTGTGAAGGAAGGATGGGAGTTACCTCTCAAAAAGCCTAAACTTGACATAGTGGACTATGTACTTGGTCTCTGCTCCAGGATGGCAGAGTACATGGAGAAGGCATCCAAAAACCTTGAGGCCAGCCAAGAACTTCAAAAAGCTTGGCATGACCAAAAGGCTGTCCTAACTGTTTACCATGCAGGACAGAAGGTGTGGGTGTTGGAGCCAGTGGCCCCAGCAGCTCTCCAAGACAAATGGTCTGGGCCCCACATCATCATTGAGCAAAAGAGAGAAGTCACCTACTTGGTGGACATGGGAACTCCCAGGAGCCCTCACAGAGTACTTCATGTGAATAGGCTCAAAGCATTTGTTGACAGGGAGGACATGGGCTTGCTCATGGCCACAGATGAGGGGCAGGAGGAAGAGAGTGACCCTCTCCCAGACCTGCTCACTCAGAACCCTGAAGATGGGTCAGTAGATGGTGTAGTCTTTTCTGACAGCCTCTCTGAGCATCAGCAAAAGGATTGTAAGCAAGTCCTTCAATCCTTCAGACAAATGTTTTCTCTGACCCCCAGTCAGACAAACTGGTGCACACATGAGGTGGACACTGGAGACAGTCTGCCTATAAAGAGTAAAATCTACAGGCAACCTGACCACGTCAGGGACTGCATAAAAACTGAAGTACAAAAGATGTTGGAATTGGGAGTCATTGAACCCTCAGAGAGCCCTTGGGCTAGTCCTGTAGTTCTAGTGCCTAAACCTCACACCCAGGATGGTAAGAGAGAGATGAGGTTTTGTGTAGACTACAGGGGTCTCAATGCTGTCACTAAGACAGATGCCCATCCAATACCAAGGGCAGATGAACTCATTGACAGATTGGCTTCTGCCAAGTTCTTGAGTACATTTGACCTGACAGCTGGCTATTGGCAAATCAGGTTAGCTGAGGATGCCAAAGCCAAGACAGCATTTTCTACCCCAGGAGGTCATTACCAATTTGTGGTGATGCCCTTTGGTTTGAAAAATGCCCCTGCCACTTTTCAAAGGTTGGTGAACCAAGTTCTCACTGGGTTGGATGACTTCTGTGCAGCATATCTAGATGATATTGCTGTCTTTAGCTCCACCTGGGAGGATCACCTGATCCACCTAAGGAAAGTTTTAGAGGCCCTGCAAAAGGCAGGCCTCACTATCAAGGCTACTAAGTGCCAGATAGGGCAGAGTCAAGTTGTATACTTGGGCCACCTTGTAGGTGGAGGCCAAGTTCAACCTCTGGAGAGGAAGATACAGGCCATAAAGGACTGGGCTCCTCCAACCAACCAGACACAGGTCAGAGCTTTCTTGGGCCTGTCTGGTTATTACAGAAAATTTGTCAGAAATTATGGAACCATTGTGACTTCACTTAATGACCTGACAAGTAAGAAAATGCCAAAGAAAGTTCAGTGGACAGTTAGCTGTCAGAAGGCATTCGATGACCTAAAGCAGGCCATGTGCACTGCACCTATTCTCAAGAGTCCAGACTACTCCAAACCTTTCATTGTCCAAACAGATGCTTCTGAGTTGGGTGTGGGAGCTGTTCTATCTCAGCTGAATATTGATGGTCATGACCAGCCCATTGCTTTTATAAGTAGAAGGCTGACCCCTAGAGAGAATCGTTGGTCAGCTATTGAGAGGGAGGCCTTTGCTGTGGTTTGGGCCCTGAAGAAGTTGAGGCCATACTTGTTTGGTACTCACTTCAAGATTCAGACCGACCATAAGCCCCTCTTATGGCTAAATCAAATGAAGGGTGAAAACCCCAAACTTCGTAGGTGGTCCATTTCCCTACAGGGGATGGACTTTACAGTGGAGCACCGCCCAGGGACTGACCATGGTAATGCAGATGGTCTCTCCAGGTACTTTCACTTAGAGCAAGAAGACTCACCTGGTCAAGGTTAGTTTAATGTCCCTAAGTTTGGGGGGGGGGGGGTTATGTAGGAGAGTGGGTCTGCAATCCCATGGCCACCCCAGATTTTTGCTTTTTGCTTCACTGGTTTACGACTTTCCCTGGCTGTGGGCTTGCTAATCAGACCCACAGCCTAGCTGTTCTCTCTCTAAATTACAACCATGTACCCTAGGTGCATTTACCAATTGGTACTGGGCCACCTTATCAGTCCCTGTACAGTATACCTTAGGTATCCAGGGCATAGGTGTACCCAGGGCCTACCAGGGGCTGCAGCATGTATTATGCCACCCCTGGCTGGCCACCCAAATTTGACACAACTGGCTGCACGACAGCTGGGGCAAGGTGGTGTAAACACCCTTTGCTTTAGATATAGTATTCCTATATCTAACCCTAAAATGGACACATATATTCCTATCAGTCACTCCTATGGCAGGCCTTATCAATCCTGAAGGCAGAGTGCTTGGAATTATGTGAGATGGTGCTCTGGCATGAGCTGAGCCCGTTTGCAGCTTGCGGAACCAAGTCCTAATAGCTGTTCCATGATAACGCTATACCATATACTCTTAAGTGCATTATAATCCTCGCGGTTAAATGCTAACTTTGGCATAGCATTATCAAAACATGTCGAGTAAGGTGTCATACGAATTGGAATACTAACCCCTCGCCAATTCTGGCGACGGGGTTAGCATTCCACCCTTCTAGAGGGACACGACATGTCTGTAACTGTTAACCCCGGTTAAAGTTAACTCGAGCCTCAGCATCACAAAATGGATGCTGCCACCACAGACACAAGTCTGACCTCCTGCTGCTGGGAGTCCTTCCAGCGAGGGTGGCTTGGACAAAGGGTTTCCTGCCTTGGGAGGTGCTAGCACCACCTCAGACAGGATTTTGTGTATTAGGTAGGGCCAGGCTGAAAGGAATGAGACATGCCTGGGGCACACAAGGTGCCCTGTGCATACACCGGTTCCAACCAGTTGCTGGGGCACTCCAGCCCCAGCTCTGGCGGGAAACTGGACAAAGGAAAGGGGGTGTAGCCACCCCCCTTCCTGGTCCCACCCAGGGGAGGGACCTAGTCGTAGTGCAGCCCCCTTTAGCCAAATAAAGGTAGGACCTGGTCCCATTCCAGATTAGATTAATCTTGACAACCTTCCACGAAGAAACTCTTGACCTTCGACCTCCTGAACATCAGAAGACTGAAGAATCTCCCCTATGGTCAGGGAGTGATCATCCTGCTTCGCAGGCACCATCAAGCTCCTGTGCGGTTTGCTGCAAAGTCCTTCCATCCAGGAATCCGACGACCCAGCTCGACAAGACCCGGACCTCCAGACCTCTCTGACCTCTACCCACATCCACAGCCCAGCTGGGACCCGTGGGTGCGACGAGCAACGTGGAGACGGCCATCTTGAAGAAACCTGCACAGCGCTTCCTGCACGACCCCTGAGGGTTCCTCAAGTGAGTGCATTGGGGACTGAGAAGCCCCACAACGACGCAGCTCCTGCACCAAAGACCAGCCCCCCAGCATCCCCGTGATCTGCGTGGGGCCCTTTTGCTTGGTTGCTGCCCTTCCTGTTGTCTGGTCACTTGCCGGCTGGCTTGTGCCCTCTGAGACGACGACCCGAAGATTTCAACACTGCTAGTCTGGTCCCCCAGACTGGCCCTTGCTTCCTTGTAAAAGAGGAGCACCCCGGACCCTCCTGGTCCACTCAAGACACAATCTTTGTTTCACCGCGTGGCTTGCATTAGCCAAGGCCTGTTGTCCAGATAGACGATCCGACACCGCCAACAGCAGCAGACTACGCTGGACAGCTCGTGCCTCCAGCCTGGTCGTGAAGAACAGCTCCTGGTCCGCGCAGCTACAGAGAGAACTGACCCTTCCTTCACCTGAACGCGGCGACAGCATCTGGTTCCCTCCTGGTTCCAGCACTGTCACTGGCTAGTGACCAAGACTCTGTCCCCTTCCTTTTCAGGACTTCCTTCTTCCTAGTTCCATCCTTGGAACCACCGGACTCCTCCATCTGGCTGCCTGCCAGCAACGTCTTGTTTCAGGCATCACCGGGATCAACGCAGCAAACCCGACACTACTTCAGCCCTATGCACCCGCAGCCTGTGGGTTAGGTAACTAAAGCTTCTAGGTCCTGAAGTCTGTGTCCACTATCCTAGTGTCCAGGTCCACTGTTGTTTTCCCTCCATCCAGCCGGGTTCGTCCGGAATCCGTAACTTTGTAAACTGTTGCATCCATAGACGTTGGTACGCATCCCGCGTGAGAGTTCCCACTCTGCACGTGAGTCCCGTGGGCCTCCGGCTCCTTACTTACCTAGTTTGTAGCGTAGTCCTACCGATCCTCCAGCCTCTGGATCTCCTTACAGTGTTTTCTTTCCTCGCATTCCATTGTTTTGAGTATATGGTTTGTCGTGCCCCTAAGGCACTTGTGTAAATATTGTGCGAACTCGTATATCCTTTTTAGTATTGTCATGTGCTTAGCCCTCTGATCTCATAAAGAGCTCAGATGTGTTGTTATTAATAAATAGATTGTTTATTTTCATAACAACCTGTGTGGTGTCCTTTCATTTGGTATTCAAGGGGTTATATTGTGGTAAAACAGCTGGCTTCACATGCCAAAAGAGATTAGCCTAAAAGACTGCTTTTGTCCACGCTACTAGGATAGCTGGTCTATACGGTTGACTTTACAACCAATCACCATAAGGGTTGTTTGGACTGATACAAGGTGATCACTAGAACTAGTGAGCATCATATATCAGGCCAACTTCTCACACTGTGGAGGCCTGTTCAAGTTGCATGACCACTGTCAGGACATTGGTCTTGACATCAATGGATAAGGAGCTATAGATCTAAAAACTTCGCAACTCTTCGTATGGCCATGGCAAATTAATTCAAATACTCTGTGCAGGGGGCGGGAGGAATTCAATCTAGTGTCTAAGGAGGTGTCCAACCGCTGGCACCCTGAAAGTAGAAGAAATAATTTTCATGCACATAATATTGGGGTGCATTATCCATGCCGTCTCGATTATGTTGTTCAGAATCTGAAACATAGAATGTTCTGGGTAAATGAAGCGTCCAAGATAATAGGAATGAGACTGAACAGGTCGTGCTTGAAGTCGAGTGGGCACAACTTCTGTCGAGGAAATGATGGATTTGCTTAACAGTCCAAAAGGACAACTGGTTCCTCCTATGGCGTTGGTGCTGGTGTTGACTTGAGAAACACTGGCAAAACACCTTGACACCTGGAGGCAAACGGCGAGTGGCCAACGTGTGTGCAGTCTTGGTGCCAGTACACATCGTGATACGGGGAAAACTAGCCACTAGTGGTGGGGTGCCCCCCCAAGACATCGCTCGGGGTGCTGCAGTGAATCATCAAGAGGGGCAAGCCGGATAATAATCAGCCGAAGCTGAATTTTGACCAAGCAAAGAAACTTCCAGAACAAAATGGCGACAGCCCACCGCCATCCGCTCAAACTGCTCCGGCAACAGGCGACATGGCATCCGACACCATACAATCAATGTTTCACACAATCCAAACGGCCCTGACAAACATTGACGGTAAAATAGACAATCTCACGCGCAGAGTTGACCGCATGTCTGAGAGACTGGACAGACATACGGAGCGAATCGACATGGCTGAGCACAGGATCTCGGAGGTGGAAGACACTACCGCCCAAGTATCTACGAAGCAAGCGGGGGTGGACAAACAACTAGCCGCACTGACAGTCAAAGTAGAGGATTTGGAAGCCAGGTCCAGAAGGAGCAACATACGCATAATGGGCATTGCGGAAACTACCAACACAGGACCGATGGAGCAGTATGTGGAGAAGCTCTTAATAACCTTGATGAGTAGGGACACATTCTCAGAAGTCTTCCTGATAGAACTGGCCCACAGATCCCTGGCCCCGAAACCGCCGGTTGGAGCCAGACCGCGTCCTATCATTGCTAAAATATTGAACTATCGGGACCGCGACGCGGCTCTACGCAAGGCCCGCGAACTGGGATCCCTGCAGCACGAAGGCATGGACGTGGCGCTCTATCCGGATTTCACTAAATCTGTTCAAGAAGAGAGGAAAAAATACGTGCAGGTCAAGAAAAAACTCAGAGAGCTCCAGATCCCGTATGCCATGCTATACCCAGCAAGGCTGAAGATCACCGATGAGGGCACCGCAAAGATCTTCAATGATCCCAAGGCTGTGTCGAAGTACCTGCAACAACGGAAACCTAAAGGAGAACGAAGAAGATCACTGAGAGACAGACAACTAGAACAAGGCCCCATGTCAGATGTAGAGTGACGTGACTAGAGTGAGAGGACTAATTTGCAAACGGAGAAGAGGCTGCACCTGACTTTTCTCGACATCGCCCAGGGTATTCGTTAAAAAGCTTACAACACAAGTGTCGGGTGCGTACGGCACACTCACGAGCGGTGCAAAAACTGAGTGTCCTGCAGCGAGAGGCTCCCCCGGCGTGCATGGGACTATGGACCTGACAACGATCGGACCAGATAAGTAGCTTGCGGGACGCTCAGCACTCTATGTGCCAAGGAACTGTTGCATTCTATGTACTGGGTTTGGTTCATTATGTGTGAGTCCTGTTCACTATAGACTGGGTTAAGGCCGGCTTGAGGGGCAGGGTCAATGGCCGCAGTGTATTTTTATATTTTTCAGTTAGGCCTCCCTACCTAGCGTTCCTAGGGGAGGGGTAGGCCACGGCCAGGTAGTTACCGCCCACTTGTGAGCACCACAATTGTTGTTATTTTGGTTACAGGAGAAAAAGGGGACGGGGGGAGATGTCTTTGTCCAGGGGGTTGCGACAAAGTGGGTGGGGGAGGTTACAGGGGGATATAGTTAAACATCACCTAGCAGTACATGGCGCCACTAGTTTCAGTTCTCACAACCACGTGGTATCGAGATCAGCCCTAGACGCGCGAGCCGCCCGCCATAACTGGACTGAACAGGATGGCCGGGACAAGTCAGACTAGAACGTTGACCCTATTGTCATGGAATGTGAGAGGCCTACAGGACCCGCGAAAGATTAGAAATGTGCTCGCATATTTAGACAGACACAAGATAGACATTGCATGCCTCCAAGAGACTCACACGACACCTCGGAAAGACAATGGGATAGGGAGCAGATGGGCTCAATACCGTGTGGCGTCGTCATATTCCAGCTATGCCAGGGGTGTCCTGCTATTGGTGAAACGCAATATCCCGTTTACACTACACCACACGGCCACAGACGATCAAGGGAGATACATACTACTCAGGGGGGATTTTGGGGGTACGGATCTTACGATAGTTACGACCTATGGCCCCAACACGGATGACCCAGCGTTTTACGATGACATCTGGATTAAACTCCGCGAAACAAACCCGATGGAGGTTGTGTGGGGTGGGGATTTCAATACCTGCTTAGATCCCAAGATGGATAGGGCTACTGGTTTTGACAACCACGGAAGACGTGCCGCACGCTCTCTTATTGAGGGCATGCAAGATTGGTCCATGCTAGATGTGTGGCGCTTGCGACACCCAGGGAGGAGGGAAGGGACGTGCACCTCGGTGGCCCATTCTACCTGGTCCAGGATTGATTACTGGCTGGTTACCCAGGCTGCCAGCACCTGGGTCACGCAGGTGGAACACTTACCAAAGACCCTATCAGATCACTCGCCAGTGAAGTTGGTGTTAGACATACCGACTCACACCCCAAAGCAGTTCACTTGGCGACTCAGGCCCTCTGCCCTGAGGGACCAGCCATTCCGTGAGGACCTGAGACAGGCTATAGAAGAATTCTTCCAGACCAATGAGGGCACAGTAGAAAGCTATAGAACTCTGTGGGAGGCGTTTAAGGTGACCATAAGAGGGCACTGCATAGGAAAGCACGCTGGTATACTAAAAGACATCAGACAACAGCTACAGATGGTGGAGAGAGACATACGGGCACTAGAGTTAGAGTATGCTAGCACATTACACACCCCCATACTAGCCGAAATACGGAATAAGCTGGACATGTACCATGAATACGCAGACATAGAGACAAAATACCTCTCCAAGCAGCACAGAGCCAGGGCATATGGAGAGGGAGGGCGACCGGGCAGAACACTGTCACAAAAAATTAAGCCAGCCCTGAATAACTCACTGATAACACACATTGCCAGCGACCAGGGCACTCCACTATATGATACCCCCTCATTCTTGGAGCAATTTCGCATATTTTACTCCACACTGTACACCACAAAAACGGCACATACCACACCAGACATACACGAATACCTAGACGATGTAAGCTTGGCATGGTTATCGGATACTCATAGGGAATACCTAGGTCATCACATAACGAAAGAGGAATTCCTGGAAGGCAATAGACTCATTACCTAACAATAAAGCACCGGACCTGGACGGGTTGCCCGGGGAATTTTATAAAGACTACAAAGATCTGCTGGTTCCACAACTAGCTCAGATGTTGGAAGAGGCATACGAGGAAATGGATCTCCCACCAACCCTAAGCGAGGCACTCTTAATAGCGTTATCGAAGCCAGGCAAAGACCCAACGCTTTGTGAATCGTATCGCCCCCTCTCCCTTATCAACACGGATGTAAAAATACTCGCCACCAGACTACAGCCACTGTTGAAGATGCTAATCCTTCCAGATCAGGCGGGATTCATACCCACACGCTCCACAACCCAAAACATACGCACTATCTTCGCTATGTATCATAGCCTGAACCCCGAGATGCCAGCGGTGGCCGCGCTGCTTGATGCAGCGAAGGTTTTCGACTCGGTTGAATGGGACTTCATGATGGCTGTGCTGTCTAGGATGGGTTTCCCGAGGGCATTCTTAAAATGGGTAGCCCTCCTTTACGTGGAACCTAGAGCCAGAGTAAGAATCAATGGCCATACCTCGCAGACATTTGAGATCAGTCGAGGGACAAGGCAAGGGTGCCCTCTGTCGCCCATCCTCTTTGCGATCGTACTAGAACCACTCGCCTGTAAAATTAGACAGAACCACCCAGAAACGGCACTCCAGTTTAGTTTGCGACCTGTGAGCATATCGCTCTACGCAGACGATATGGTACTATACGTCAGACACCCGGCCATGAACCTAAATCCGCTGATCAGGGAATACATCAAGTTTGAACGATACTCAGGCCACAGTATCAACTGGAGTAAATCTGTAGTGATACCCCTAACGCCGGCGACCTTCGAACCCCACATGAAGTGGAGCGCAGACCCGGTGAAGTACATGGGGGTCTGGATTCATCGAGACCCTGAGACGGTCATTAAGGAAAATTATGGAGTGGTGGTGAGCAAATTGGAGGACCAGATTGAACGCTGGATTAAGATGCCCTTGTCCATGGCGGACCGAATAGCACTACAGAAAATGGTGCTGCTGCCCCGCCTCCTCTACCTGTTCTGGAACATACCAATATGGCTCACACAAGCATTCTTCCGTAGATTGCGCGCTGCACAGCAGAGACTTACATGGGCTGGCAAGCAGCCAAGAGTTAGCTGGCGAACTCTTACCAAGCATTATCACCAAGGAGGCTTCGCAGCACCTAAACTACAGTTGTAATATTACTGTGCGCAAGCACAACATGCTCACTACTGGACTCAGCCACATTCACATATCCCACACATCGCGGTGGAGACTGACAGTGTACTCCCAAACAAGTTGACTCAATACATTTCTGACCCGATAGGTTACTAAGCGAATGACATCATACATCCTGTTAAGTGCACCTCCAGAGCATGGCATACACTGGCCTCAAGAGCACAGAAACTGCCGGTTTATGCACCAGCGCTCCCTCTAGCACATCACCCTAGACTATCTGTTACGCTTGAACGGAAAATGAGGGAGACTCTGGGTGAAATGGGACTGCCAACACTAGGCACGCTATTCCCACACAACACATTCCTCTCAAGTAGCGATCCCGCCCTTTGTGCTCATCAGACAACACTCAAACTCTTTGCTTACCACAGACTGAGGGCGGCTATGAGAGATCTCTACAGAGAATTCCCGGCGGAGCCCGTTGCACTACAGGCTCTCCAACAGCTGCTCACCGCACCAACACGAGTGGCGCTGGTCACTAAACTATATAATGCGTCACTATGTAGATATGGTCTTAGAACTGATGATAAATGTCAAAAATGCTCTGCCCCAGGGGCTGATTTCCTGCATACAGCATGGGCGTGTCCAGCGCTGGAGGGGTACTGGCGGGAAGTCACAGACGCACTGTCTCCAATACTATCTGAACCAATCCCAAATTCACCAACAAACTGTCTATTAGGAACATATAAGCTTAGACAGCATGGACGACGTAAACTGCTGCCAGTAGCGTTATTGTTAGCAAAACGACGAATAGCCATAAAATGGGGAAGCAGGTGGCCACCCAGGTTCAAGGACTGGTTGTCGGACATGGTATACTGTAAAGAAACACTGCATACATATGAAGAGAACCTGCCAATGGCCTCTAGACCTAAGGACTTCTGGCAACCGTTTGTGAACTATTTACTAAGCTAACCAGTAGACCCCTCAGATGAGCAGGTAGGGGAGACACCTGATGTCACGCGGGATGATACGTCGGAGGAAATAAGGGTACCCACCGGTGACATATAGCTCATATGGTCAAAAACACAGTGACCCGAAAATGTCGATACACTGGTGGGGTGGGGGGGCTGATGGAGGCTACGATGTTACTGTTGGTGGGCCCCAGGGGCCTAATTTGATGCTGTGGATGATGATGTCCTAAGATGTTTCTAAATAACTGCCGAACGTGTATTGCAAACTGTGTCTATCTTTCATTGTAATAATAATTGATGTGGTTGTAACTACTGCTTGGTGAACAAAAACTTTTTTTTTTTTAAACTTACAGTCTGACTCCTGGGGATATTGTATCAGGAAAGTTTTGATTAGCAGTACCCCTGTGCGTCAGTAGGTGGAGTCCTGCGGTTCCGTGTCCGTCGCTGGCGGCGTATGCGCCGAGATGACGTCATGGAGACTACTAAGGCGCCACCCATGAGTGCTGGCGTCAGTTCTGTACACGACTTACCGTGTCAGAAACGCAGAGCCATGCAAGATACTGACCACTGGTGCATTGAAACTAGGGCCCTGAAAGGGATGACCTTAACCATAGTAATCGGTTCGCAGATCGGGGAGGATGGGAGGGGCGGTAAGGAATCTATCACTAACTAATGTCTCTTACAGATGCACAAGTTACTACTTGTGTAAAGATATATCTGTAAGAGACATTAGTTAGTGATAGATTCCTTACCTTAGAATATCCCCAGGCGTCAGACTGGATCCGGAATTTTTTTGCGTAGCAGTACCCTTGCGCGTCGGTAGGCATCGTCTGCGGCTCCACGTCCGTCGTCGGCGCCGTGATGATGTCGTCGGAGTACTTAGACGCCGCCTCTGTGTGCTGATGTCAGTTCTTAGACACAGCTTTTCCGCGCCAGAAGCGCTGAGCCATGTTAAAAACCAACACTGGTGCCATTGAAACTAGGGCCCTGAAAGGGGACAACCCTAACCCTAGATATCGGTTCGCAGAACGGGGAGGATGGGTGGGTCGGTAAGGAATCTAATACTAACTAATGTCTATTACAGATATATCGTTACACAAGTAGTAACTTGTGCATCTGAAAGACACACGTTAGTATTAGATTCCTTACCTTAGAATAGATACCCCAGCAATACCAACCCCGGTGGTGGGTCTGCGAACCAAATAATCACACCAGAAAGTCCTGGAGGACAGAACGGCTAAAGAAGCCATCCCTCCGGACTTGGCTGTCCAGGCAGTAGTGTCTTGCAAACGTGTGCAGCGATGCCCACGTAGTTGCCTGACAGATGTCTTGTAAGGGCACTCCCCGGCCCAGGGCAGCTGTAGTTGCCGTGGCTCGGGTGGAATGAGCCCGCAATCCAACAGGGGGCTCCTTCTTAGCCAAGGAGTAACATGCCTGGATACACAAGATGATCCACCGGGAGATGGTCCTCTTGTGCACCGCTTTCCCCTTCTTAGCGCCCACGTAACCAACAAAGAGTTGGTCATCCACCCGGAACTGGCGTGTGCGATCCAAATAGAAAGAGAGCGCACGTTTTGGGTCCAGACGGTGGAGCCGCTCTTCCTCTTTAGAGTGATGCGGAGGCGGGAAGAAGGTTGGCAAGGTGATGGACTGCCCGATGTGGAAGGCTGTGACAACCTTGGGCAGGAAAGATGGCTTAGTACGCAACACAACCTTGTCCGGATGGACAGAAAGGAAATGAGGAGTACAAGAAAGGGCCTGGAGCTCACTCACTCTTCTGGCAGAGGTGATGGCAACCAGGAAAGCAGTCTTCAGAGTAAGAAGGCGGAGAGGACAGTTGTGAAGCGGCTCAAAGGGAGCGCACATCAAAAACTTAAGAACAAGGTTCAAGTCCCACTGAGGCATCAAAAACGGAACAGGAGGGAACGTGTGAGTGATGCCTTTTAGAAATCTATTTACAATAGGGGACTTGAACAAAGAAGGTTGATCAGGCAGCCTCAGAAAGGCTGAAAGGGCAGAAAGGTAGCCCTTGATAGTGCCCAGAGCAGAGCCCTGCTGGGCAAGAGAAAGAAGGAAGAGAAGAACCTCAGAGAGAGGGGCAGCAAGAGGATCCACAGCCTTTGCTGTGCACCATGCCACAAATCTGTTCCACCTGCAGGCGTATACCGACTTTGTGGAGGGATGCCTGGCTGCCAGAATGGCGTTACAGACTTCAGGAGGCAATTCAAATGGCCTCAACTGTCGCCGCTCTATCTCCAAGCATGGAGGTGGAGACTGGACAGGTTCGGGTGGAGGACCGTCCCCTGCTGCTGCGACAGAAGGTCCTCCTGAAGAGGCAGACGAACCGGGGGATCGACTGACACACTGAGTAGCTCTGGATACCAGTACCTTCGTGCCCAGTCCGGAGCCACAAGGATGACTTGGGCCCGGTCGCGCTTGATCTTCTTCAGCATTCTGGGCAGAAGTGGTATAGGCGGAAAGGCGTACAATAGACCGCAACTCCACTCGCGATGAAAAGCGTCTCCGAGCGAGTGCCGCCTTGGAAATTCCAACGCGCAGAACTGATGACATTGCGCGTTCCTTTCGGTGGCGAATAGATCTAACCAAGGCTCTCCCCATCGCTGAAAGAGGCCTTGCGCCACGTTAGAGTTCAGACGCCATTCATGATCCATCATGCACAGACGACTGAGCTCGTCCGCCCTGGCGTTCAGAGAACCTGCCAGGTGTTGAGCCGCCAGGGTCACGCCCTGGCGTTCCAGACAGTGCCAGAGGCGCAGCGCCACCTGGCAAAGGGTCCACGACCCCACCCCGCCCTGTTTGTTGCAGTACCACCTGGCGGTGGTGTTGTCCGTGAGCACCTGCACTACACTCCCCCGGACAGAGGGGAGGAATGCCTTCAGTGCTAGACGAATCGCCCGTAACTCCAACAGGTTGATGTGGACCCGGGCCTCCGCCGGAGACCAGAGGCCTCTGATCTCCGCCTCTCCCATGTGGCCTCCCCAGCCCTGGAGGGACGCGTCCGTCACAACTACGTGCTCCGGTTGGGGAAGGGAGAGGATCTGCCGGAGACCCAATCGCGGTCCGTGAGCCACCACTGCAGCTGTCTCGCAGTGCCCTCCGAGATCAGGACGTGGTCGGACAGGTTGCCCTGATGCTGGGCCCACTGAAACTTCAGGTCCCACTGCACAGCCCGCATCCACCACCTGGCATGATGCACCAGTAGGATGCAGGAGGCCATCAGCCCCAGAAGCCGCAGCGTCAACCTTACCGAGACCAGGGATAACGGCTGAAAGATGGGAATCAGAGACTGAATATCCCGGACCCGCTGTTCGGGTGGATAAACCCGAAACCGCTCCGAGTCGAGAACCGCTCGGGTGAAGAGGAGCTTCTGAGAGGGGCACAGGTGTGACTTTGGCACATTGATGGAGAACCCCAGCCGGTGCAGGAGATCTGCCATAGTCTGGAGGTGGCAGACGACTGTCTGGGGCGAGCCACGGCCACCACCGCGTTGGGTATTACCCTGCGGAGCGTGGCTGGCAGCACGTGTGGGTACACCCCTTCCGTGGCCACGAAAGGAATGAAAGGCAGCCGATTGCTGGCGCGTGGCCGAGAGGCCCAAGGACTTGGCCGTAGCCCTGGAGTCCTTAAAGCGCTCGAGCGCATGGTCTGCCTTGTCGCCAAAGAGGCGACGGCCATCGAACGGCATATCCATCAATGTGTTCTGGACATCGGCCGAAAAGTTGGCGGACCTCAACCAGGCGTGGCGTCTGACCGCCACCGTCGTTGCCATCGCTCTACCCAGTGAGTCGGTGGTATCCATCCCACACCGTATGGAATATTTGGCTGCATCCCGGACCTCCACAAGGGCTTGGCCGAGTTTGGCCCGTACCTCCAACGGACACTCTGGCAGCACTGCCGCGACCGTATCCCACAGAGAGTGGGTGTAGCGGCCCAAGAGGCATGCGGTGTTGGAAGACCGCAGTCCCAGACTAAGGGACGAGAAGATCTTTTTGCGGACTGCTCGTACCTCTTGGATTCCCTGTCCGGCGGTGCCGACGGGAAGGCGGTCTAGGAATTGGAGGCCTGGATGACCAGGCTCTCGGGGTAGGGTGGGTGGACAGGAAACATGGGTCACCCGGTGCCGGGCGGTGGCGTCTGGCCACGTTCCTATCTACGGGCGAACCCGTAGCGGGCTTGGACCAAGTGCCCAGAAGAACGTCGGTCAAGGCCTCATTAAAGGGCAGCAGAGGCTCAGCCGAGCATGACTGCGGTTTAAGGACCTCAGTGAGGAGATTAGTCCTCACGGCCACAACGGGGAGCTCAAGGCCCAAGGCCTTGGCAGCCCTCATCAACACCACACTGTAGGTTGCCCCCTCCTCCGAAGCCACGGTAGGAGGGGAGACAAAACCAGTGTCTGGAGAGGTGTCCAGGCCACTGGCCTCCCCAAGGTCTCCTGCCCAGTCCTCATGAGACTGACACTCTCGGGTCAGAGGGTCCTCCGACCCCTCCCAATCCTCTTCATCACCCATCTCCTGAAACTCAGGGTTCTCAACTAATGGGGCCTGCTTATAGAAGTGAAACTCCCCAAACGACGTCTGGAGCGGCGCCCATCGGGGCCGTCCCGACATCGGAACAGGAATGAAGGGGGCATCGGGGACGGTGCCGCCGGAGGCGACACCTGATGGTCCGACGCCAGGGAGGTCGTAAGGTCCACCGGCGACGATCCAGAAACCGGCGGCGCCAGGACAACTGGACCCCGCGGCGCCGGGACAACTGGACCCCGCGGCGCCGGGCCCGAAGGCGCTGGCGGCGTCGGGGCCAAAGCACCTGACGGCGTTGGGGTCGAAACTCCCGACCCGCTAGGGGCCCCAGACGGGTCCGCTGGGCCCGAAGGCGCCGCGGAGCCCATCGGAGGAGAGAGTTTCCTCATGGCCATGAGGAAGCGCTCGATCTCCTCCGGCGTCGCGTTTAGCCCAGGGACCGGAGGGTGTGGGGCTGGACGCGGCGCCCGCGACTGGTGTCACCCGAACCCCCGGCCGCATCGCGCGAGCGTCGGAGGGAGTCCGCAGAGCGATGACGCCTCTTGGACTTCTTGTGCTTCTTACCTGATGACGACTTCGACCCGGAGGAGTGCGGCCTACTCTCGGAGCTGTGGCGGCTCCGAGCCCGCGACCTGTCCCTCGACCTCCCGAGGGACCGAGACCTCACGCGGCGCGGAACAGACTGCCGGAGTTCGAGTCGCCTACGGTACCGCTCCCGTCTGGCTTTCGAAGAGAGGGCCCGGCAGTCGGAGCAGGCCTTGTCGTCGTGATCGACGCCTAGACAAGTTAAACACAGGTGGTGAGGATCCGTGACCGACATCAGGCAGTCGCAATCCTCGCAGTGCTTAAAGCCGGGCATCCCTACGGCACCAATCGGAGTCGGAAAGACTTCGAGAAATCATCAAAAATCGATCAAAAAGTTAGTAAAAAAGTGACTAGGTTCCTGCTTTTTCCAGATCTGCGCTTGCTGGTGCGGAAAAAAGAAGAACTGACGTCAGCACGCGGAGGCGGCGTCTAAGTACTCCGACGACGTCATCACGGCGCCCACGACGCCGAATGCGGAGCCGCAGACGACGCCTACCGACGCGCAAGGGTACTGCTACGCAAAAATTTCCGGATCCAGTCTGACGCCTGGGGATATTCTAAGGTAAGGAATCTAATACTAACGTGTCTCTTTCAGATATAAATGGTATACTGGCACCTGGGATACGGAATGTATTATGAGAATAGAGGAGCAATTACACAAAAGGAAGTCTAGACCCTCACAAAAAGAGGGCATCGAGTTATGGCGCAGAGAAGCGAATAGGAGGGCCCAGAAAGAACTTAGCAAAATAGAGAAAGGTAGACGAATGTCGGAACAGGCGAAAGAAGAGAAACTACAAAAAGAGGGTGAACAGGTCCGATTAGAACAGATGGACAGAGAAAGGAACGCTGTTGTTACTGGCATCTACCCTGTCCTCTCAGAAGAGATTACGGGAGAGGTTCCCCAAGATGCACACGGTAGAACTAAAAAACACACGACACCAGAGGCGTTCCTATCAGCCTATCTAGCAGAGCCCCCCCCCAGCTTACATTGATGCCCCATTTCCTCCAACCCCACCGGAGGTTCAGAACCAACAGGTCCCGGACCAACAGGCTTCCGGAGGTGCGGAGGGAGGGGCGGGGAGAGAAGGGGTGG